>NC_133168.1:17779889-19151764 GCF_040802235.1 Manis javanica
TTGTTTTTATGTCTTGACTCTCCTTCATGGTGATTCATTTCCTCGTGTGGTTTCTAATTTTTTAATTTGTGAAACTCGTCTTCTGCAGAGCCTATGTTTCCCTGGAGATCCTGATTGCTCTTAATGTGGAAGAAAAAAATAAAACATTTTTGAGGCCCTTTCGGATGTGTTTTCACTGGGGATTTTAAGCCATTTGATAGTCTAAAATCAGCTTCTAATGCTAATTTCATGGTTTAAGTTCTCTGTACCACCCTGGTAGATTAAATTCAACTCTACACCAACATTTGGCACAACCCATATGTGGCTTTAAATTTCTCATGAGCAACACTTTACCCTTTCCCTGGGGCAATAGACAAATAGTATGCTTTATCTTTGTTTTTCTGAGGTGATAGGGAAACTTTTTCTAAATTTCTGACAAACAGAGCAGCTATTTTAAGACTCCAAGCTCAATGCACAGAGTTCTTTTTCAGTCCCAGGCTCACACAGATCCAAGACCATGTCTCTGTTCCTCAACCTCTGGATGCCAGGTTTATTGCTGATCTGAAACCCACTTGGGAAAGTGGTATCAGTTCCTACTCATTGCTCTGGTTTTGATTTCTCAGTTTTCCCCACTTGGGATTTCCTTTGCATTTCTTGAATGAACATATGTATTAAATGATTGCCAGAGAAACATTTTTCTAGCATGTGAATTAGCATCCTTGTCTTTAGTCTTCCATGTTGTTGAAAGTTCCACTTTAGATTTTTAGGGTATTTTCATATGCTTTTTCATGTGATCCACCTAAGAAATTTCAAGAAAGATTAGTCATGTCGCAGGTCCTCTTGCATTAGGTAACTCTGTAGATTAAAGTAGTTTAAGAGACTTACCTGAGGGCTCATGGGTTGTAAGTTGCCTTGCCAGTTTGAAAACTCAGGTCTTCTACTTTTAGTCTAATGCAGTGTAAGCTGAGGCCCGAGGAACCAGTCAACACCTGGTGAAGGCAAGGATGGTGTCTTGCCAATGGGTTTCAGCCCCAGGCAAGTTTGCTATAGATTCAATGTGACCAAGGAAATTGACAGCAAAACATTCTTGGAGTGAAAGAGTTACACCCAACTTTATTTTCAGGTGGCAGGTCAGTCACTAAAATCCTATTTACTCAGAGCGAGTCTGCATGCAGCAAGCTGGTCTCTGTCTCTGGGCCCCTCTGTCTGCACAGCCGTCCTCTGGGCCTCTCTGCACAGTCGTCCAGCACAACTGTCCTCTGGGGCTCTCTGCACAGCCATCCTCTGGGACTCTGTCCTCAGCGCTGCCACCACTCCAGCCTCTGCTCTGCTCTCCTGCAGCCTTGCAGCCCTGCCACCGTGCTGCACCCAGGGCACTGGGCAGAACTCTTTATATAGAGTCAACAGCCATGTATGACCTACAGGTGTGAAATGAGCTAGTCATCCAGGGCCAGGTGAGAATCCTGGCCACAGGAACTCTCATTTATCCACAGATGGCCTTTTGGCAGGTAGTCCTAAAAACACCAACTTGCTCTTTTGTGGGCTGAACACTGGGTTTATTCCCTTGGACCCTGTCTTGCTCCACTCCTCCCTCCCATAGCTCCATCCTTTCTCCTTAGTATTTAAAGGAATATTGACCACTCTAAAATACACTAAGTGATCTTCTCCACTAAGCTGCCCTCTAAGCCATCTCTCAAGCCTCAGGAATTTACCCAAAGCTGCCTTTGTCCATAAGAATCACTCTCCCTTGCCTAATTGCAGTGAGGAAGCCCATCTCCACACTACATCTTTCTGCCTCATCTCCATCCTTTTGCGCTCATACATCATTCCCCACACATGCAGTGAATGGGGGAAATTAGGAAGATAAGACAAATTTAAACTGCAAGAAAATGACTTAAAGACCTGTGGGTCTATGAAGAATTCTATGTCTGTCACAGAAATTCTGTCTTTGTCAACCCATATTATTATACTGTAGGCTTTCCACAGGGTGAAAACTATCCCTAAATGCAGGTGCTGAGACCTTTGGGTCCCATGTAAAAATAACAAAGCCCGCATATGGAAGACAATCACGTCACCCCCTTGGAACTGGCCCCTTCCAATTTACCCAGCCAAGGGGCCATAGGTACCCTTAAAAAGTAAGAGTGAAGCTCTTATCAGAGAGTTCACATGGCTCACCTACCTCCCTCTACTCAAATATTTTTTCTCACTTTTGGAAATGATTTGAATTGAACCCTCTTAATTCCTGTAATGTTTGGCTTTGCATCAAACATTTAGCTGTTTTTCTCTTAGACCTGTTAGACTCTCTTAGATTTGGTGAGTTGCTTCCAATTGTTTTCTTTGGTCCTGACTATCCCTTTGAGAAAACGTTCTGGAAACATTTTTTATCACCTTGAAGAATTCAAGTGAGAATAAGAAACACTCTGTCAGCTGGACCTCAAATGACTCCCTCTCCAACTTCCACATAGGAAGGGAGATCAAACCGTTTTAATCCTTAACACCAATGCAATACTCATGGAGTAGATAGTGCAGATGTATATATAAATCCTACACTAAATGTTTTATAACACATCCTGAATAAACTAAGAGCAAATGTCAGATCCTCACACTACATGGAAGGAAATTTTGCACGGCCAAAAAGCCCTCCTAAAGCCAATCAAAAGTCTTGCAAGCTTCAGATTTCATTACAAGCAGAGAAAAAAGAAAATATTTACAAATGAAAATCAGAAAGCTAGGCGCCCCTGAGTATTACTTTGAAAACATCTTGTTAATTAGCCTTTGTTGTTCCTTACCTTGGGTCAGTGTATGCAAGGGCAACCTATGTAGAAGCACTTGTTTTTCTCGAATTGCTCATTGCTGATAAAAGATGTCTGTGCCAAAATGGAATGTTTAAGATTATTTTCTTTTTGAAGATGACACTTGTCACAGCATGATTGCCAGCAACAAGGGAGAGTTAATGCAAAGAGTTTAATATTACCACGTCTGAGATGTATTCCATTAGTGTCACAGTGTGTTGGGTTAAATACATTCTTCAAGCATGTTATGTCTCTATTGTCCCTTCATGCTTATGGGCTGCTGCACCAAAAAGAATAAAAGGGTTACCTAGCTGTGACCTGAAGAAATGTTAGGTAGGAAGCTATTCTTTTAACTTATTATCATTATTATTATTATTATTATCAGCCGAACTCAGACAGCTTAGATTAAGCAATCGTTTACTCAGCTGTTGACAATGTATGTGTTCAAGGTCAGAGATGACTTACATGATTCTACCCTACTGTCATAATCTCCCTGAAGTTCTCACGTAGCTCCTTCTGATGGAAAGTGTTAGGGAAACCAGCTTGGGACATAGGCTGTTTTTTCTTCCCCTTTGGCTCCTCTACAGAACTGACTCTGGCCAGTCAGTGTGGCCTGAGAACCTGACACGTGTGTGGAGAGAGAACTGAAGGTCACAGAACATGACAATCTTGTCCAGCAGGAGTCCACTCATGTGAATCTAGGGGAGGCAGCGAAGAATGTTGTTGATGAATGTTAGCACGGCTGCCCTTGAAAGGAAATGCTTTCTTAGGGGTGTAATATTGCTTTATCCTGGGGCTCTGCAGGGTTTCTGTGGCATTGGGCTCTTGTTTGAAAATTCAAAGAATTCTCCTGTGGCAAGCTCGGCTATTCTAAAAAATAATCAATTAAGAGCCCAAGTGCTTTAGACACTATAAAAGCAAGTCACAAGTGTCCCTGGTTTGCATCTGAAAAAAAGAAGAGAAATTGAATGTTATTTTAGTATCAAGGACAGCTGTCACCTAATGGGGTGAATTCTTTCCACAAAGAAACTATAAGCAATGGAAACGCCAAGGTCCACCATTGTGTTAGCACATTAAACTAAATAATATGTTCTAAATATTTCATTGTGTAATTGACTTGATTTTATTGCTTTTTTAGGAGTGTAGCAATGTGGAGGGAAAGGTGACTGCCTTTTTGCAGGTACCATAGTCCTATCGGTTATACGTTAGTATTTTCTCCACTTGGTTCGACTGATTTCCCAAAGAGGTTTTCCCCAAGTGTAATGTGTTTTGTTCTTACTTATGCATTTGGATATATCATCCTCATCGAGCTGTCTTACTCATCACTGCACCAGCTTTATCAGTATCTGGCAACAGCTTGACCCACACCACACAGTCAGATTTCTGTCGTCTGCTCTGGATGGGAACTGTCAGACATATTCTTCCTGGCCAATCTCGGTGGGAAATAAGCGTGGAATATACCACCTCAGAGAGCCTGGAAAGTGGAAGGGAGGGGAAAAGGCCCTGAGCTGCACATTGGAATCAAGTCTTGCTCTTGCCAGGAGAGGTGAGGATGTTGTGGAACCCCAGGAAGATTACAGCTCTTGCCTGGGGCAGGAAATGTGGTTCCAGAGCTTCAGAAAGGAGGGTCTCTGATGAGGCAGAGAGGAAGGTCAACACTAATAATAGCTGACATTTATCAAGAGCTCAGTACCACGCATTCTAAGTGCTTCACGTATATTAGCCCATCCATTCCTCACAACAGCCTGTCTGTAGATGGAGCAACTGAGGCAGAGAAAAGTGTAGAGACGTGTCTGAGGCTGCAGAGCTGGCAGCAGGGTATTTGAGGGCAAGCAGTACGCCCCATGCTCATTACTTGTCAAATTGTATTTAATCTGCTTTGTATGTCATTATCAGTGCAGAACATGGGTACTAAAAGGAAGGAGGGTCACAAATTGAGCAAGTATTTTGAAAACGCACACCATGTACGGAATGCCGTGACAAACAGTGATGCCAAAGAAAAAGAAATATTTTGATCTCTAAGAGCAGCTGTCTAACAGAACACGTCGGGCAGGCTAGAATGATACTGTCAAGATTGTTGCTGGCGATGGCGGCGGCGGTTGGTGGCAGCGTGTGTGTGTGTTTAAGTGAGAAAGACAGAGTCCGGTGCTCGTCAGTTCTGTTTCCCAGTGGAGTCCCAGCTTCTCCCTCACAATGGACCCTTAAGTGCAGATGACAGTTAACATTTCAATCAGTTGTGTACTCACGGGGATCTTTCCCGTCCCCTTCCACTTGGGGTGCATACATATTCATAAGTGATGAACATGTGCCTCTTCCTTAGACCCAATTATTTTTTAATTCTTGTTAATTCTCCTATCATCCTTTAATCCCTTTCTTTCAAAGTGCTTGTTTCCGTCTCTTCCCCTCAGACCACCTCTTGGGTGTGGCTGCTAGACAACTCTGCAGCCACTATCAGGGAAGCCCTTTTTCAGGCCGTGCTTAATATTTGAGCTCAGAATTTAGGTCACAGGTTCTTAGCTGCCAGGCCCGCTGTCTCTGCCGTTAAATCCCCTAGCTGGGTCACCCCTGACAACCTGATCGGGATGAGATGAAATCCAGGTGAGCAGTTCTAGGAGGAGAGAGACTGAAGCCAAAGACCAAGAAGAAGGATGTGCTGGAGAAATGTCACTCGGCGCTCCGGGAGACCCAGAGGAGCTTCGCTCAGAGAGGCGGGCACGACGGGGCCAAGTTCCCAGGGCGGGAGAGGCCTGCGCATCCTCTTCCTCGAATAATGATAAACACCGAGGGCCCAGTCCGGTCCCTTTGACTTCACACGGGGCCCCCAGACCTGCAAATACAAGGAAGAAGCAGCTGCACCGAGGAAGCAGGACTGATGACGGAAGTGCGGCGCCGAGTGCAAAGAGAACGTGCGGTCCGCGGGCAGCTAAGAATGTGTGGACTGAAATTCTGAGTCTTCTGTTCAAGACTGTGATAGCAAAGGGTCCAACCAAATGTGTGGGACCCTGTGCGACTCAGTGAACACGTCCCCAGGGGGAAGAGAGCTGTTTATTTCACAATTAATAATTGGGTTTTGCCAGTGGGCCTGATAAAGAAGATGCGTGATGATGACAGAAACGCTGCTGGAGAACTTGCAGAAAAATAGAAATTTTACAAGCAATTGTCAGACATAAAAGAATTCTGTGATGAAGTCATATGAGCGGTTAATAATCTCCCCAGCAGCAGAAACCTATCCTGTCCATGTGGGTATTTGGAGATAACTTCAAACTGAAAGAGACTGCCCTTGAGGCCACTGAGTTAAATTGAAAGGTAGTAGGAAAAAAAGAAAAAGAAGAGGGAGCTGGTAAAGAAAGGGTGTGGATGTGTTTGTGTCATGTGCACATGGGTGTTGTGGGAGAGGGAGAAAGAGAAAAGAAAACTGTGAAAAATGCAGATGTATAAGCCAGTGGGAAATTACTATAAGTTAAAGAATCAAAACAAATATTTAGCTGCAAATGACATTCTCATGAAGAAAAATGTTTGCTCAGTTGAATGCATGAGGGATGCGCTGGAAGAACTCTGATTAATCGGCTTGGAATTCCTTAAATTAGTAACTAATGAAAAATAAATTTGCTTTTTCTCTCCTCATTAATTTGTATTATGTGAAGGAAATTACATTGACAATAAAACTTAAGTAAAGAACTGAACATTTTGTTAAAACCAAAGATACAACTGTATTATTAAATAAATGCACAGCAGTCCCTCTCCACTTAGTTACTATTTATAAAGTACAGTGAAATTCCTGGGTGAAAAATGCTATAAAATTGTATGTTATTTAGCTCTGATTACTCGTAAAATGACCACAAATGAAAGGGTACACATGGTACATAGGAATCTGTGAGAAAGATGTCTTGTAAAGAAAAAAATGATACTGGTGATTGTTTTCCTGATTCAAAGGGTCTGAAAAATCTCCACTAGGACAATGACAAATGCATATGCTAGTTCTGCACAGTGCACCTCCATGGACCGTGTTCTGGGGTCAGTGAGGGCCAGAAGGGGTCGGAGGGAACTGGTTAACAACTGCTTTTCACTTTGGAATTTGTCCACCTCCTGCCCCAGTACCCGAATCTGACAGGATCGGATAAATGCACCTAGAGGATAAGCCAGCTTGTCAGTGTCCCTGGGCTGCTCATTACCTAGTAGGCTCAAAAGGGAAACTCCTGTAGATTCCTGGAATCTGGGCCTTGAAAGACCTTGGAAAGAATCTGGTGCTTGGAAAGGCTGAGTCTTCCTGGGATGAGCCATAAGAGTAGACCTCCAAAAATAAAGTAGCCAAAAAGAAAAGCAAGATGAGGGAGGTGCAGAAAACAGATGCAGGCAGAGGGGAGAGAACCCCTGCAGCAGGTGGACACAAATGCATTCTTGCCTTTGCAGAAAGCTATGATTTAGGGTTTTGTGTGTGCGCGCGCGCGCGCGCGTGTGTGTGTGTGTGTGTGTGTGTGTGTGTGTGTGTGTGTATGGTGTGTGTCCTGTGAGTTGTGGGATCTGAGCAGGAACATGCCTTCCTTGAGAACTTGGCCTAAGGACAACATAAGAGGAGATGTGACCTATTTGTTTCATGAAGAAATAAAAAATGGAAACCAACTGATGACCTCATAAAGTTGAATGTGGCGTGGGAGGCAACTCAGGACATTTGTAGAGCAAGGCATTCAGCAGTTGTCAGCAACCAAGACAAGGAATCAATAATCAGGACTTTAAAAAGCCTGAATAACTTTATACGCATAGCTTCAGGGTCACACGGAGATAGGAAGTCATTGGTTCACATGGTTGCACCCCCCTTTCTCTTTGCTTTTAGGTGACATGGTGCCCTTCGACTGAGCCCATAAGGTCTGTGCACCAGAAAATATGGTCACAGTGATCAAAAATTGCTTCATTTTGGACTAACACTAGCATGGCTGTAAGCACAGCCACCAGGTACTGGCGGGCTGTAGTCTGTACCAGGCGGCTGGGCCTGCAGGCTAGCCTCTCACGAATGGTCATTCCCCAGGCTTTGCAGTGAATAGTGGGCTGGCCTTTGGGTGTCCTCTGGGTACTGAGAAACGGAAATGACTCCTTGGTGCAATCTGGTGATCAAACAGAATATGTAAAGGAAGAGGCTATTAGGAGTGGAATTGGGAGAGGGAGTCAGAGCAAAGCATACAGGGTGCTGAGAGGCGATGGAACATGCAGGCAGAGATGGGCCGTGCACCCTGGTATCCACAGGCCCTTTTACTCTGAGATTACAGAATGCCATGATTTCCTGGGGAATAGGGAGAAAAATTAAAAAGTGTGTGAGGAAAGCAAAGCAAAAAATAATGTAAAATTTAAAATTAACTAATCTTTAAATTGCATGTTCTATAAACTGAGCACTAGGCTAAGAATTTTACATAATTTTTTCTTAAATTCTTACCACAACCCCAGGAGAGTGGCTCGATCTCCAGTAAAAAAGTAACCATGACAGGCAACTGGTGCTAAAGGGAAGTAAGGAACTCAGCCCAGTACGCACTTCTGGACAAAATACCCGAATCTGCCTGCTTCTGTCTGCAGTCTTCACCTCACCACTGCACAGTCCCCTCCAAATACTGACTGGAAAAGGGACTGACAGGTTGCATGAATCAAAGGACCAGAGAGAAAAGGATCAGGCAGAGGATGTTTTCAGCCTCTGAGAGTTTTAGAAGAGACTGCAGATAGGAGATAAAGTAAAACGTCATTTATTAGTAAGAAAGGACCCCATCATTGTCCAAACAAACTATCAGGGAAAACGTTTTCCAGCTCAGGATCGGTTCCCCGCAAAGTGGAAATAACCAGCTTTGTAGGCTGACCCCTTTCCTGAAGGTTTAAAGGAGTATAAGCAGGTAGAATTGTGTCCTCACAGCTTGAGAGGCGGCCATTGATGGAAATAGGTATGGTCTTTCTTTAAATACTGTTCCCTCTTGAGTCATCCCCCTGTGAATCACAGAGCTCCATCTTTAGAAAACCAAATGTAGCGCATAGTCCACTTTCCTGGCAGCATGAAATTCCCATGATGGCTGCTAATCACTTTTTATTTTTTACTGTCTATGCTTTGAAATGGAGAAGAGTATGTTAACTACTTGACAAAATGCCTAAAGCAGAGAGGCCTTAAGCAATGTGAGTTTCCCTGCTCTCCTTTCCCTCAGCCATTCTTCTGATCCAGGGGTCTCTAAAGATTTTAATAGCACTCTCATCAGTTTAAAAAAAAAAAAGGATGAAGAGAGGAAGAAAGAGTGCAAAATCCAAGAATGTGTCCTTGCGGTGGCTACTGTGATGCTGCACTTAAATTCCCTCTTCAGGGCTGATCGTGTGATCCTCTGCTGCTGGAAGTTCGCCTGCTGCACCCTTCCCTGGGAACTGCCCCCAGTGGAAGGCAACTGCCTGGCTCAGGGTGCTGTCCTCTCAGAGGGTGGCCAGGGCTAATGACTACCCATGGGGAGGTAGGAAGGCCCGGGCCCCTCAACCTCAATTCAGAAAGATTCTGAAAGGCCTTCTTAGCTCCACAGCTCACAGTAGGATGTGCTGAGGCATCAGCTGCCAACACATCGCCGGTCCCCTTCTCCCTCCGCCCTACCTGATGGGTGGATCTCCCAGGAACCCTCCCAGTCAACCTTCTGAATGAGCTCTTTCTCTCAGAGCCTGTGTCTAGTGAATACAACCTAAGACAATCCTCAGTAACAAAAAATTTAGTATTTTATAATGAAACTGCACTCAGATGTTGGATATATGAATACCATACTCAAATTTATTTCATCATAAAACATTCATGAAACATAAATATAAAATAAATGCAGAAAAAATAAACATATGTTGAAGGTCTAATATTTTCTTCCCACATTCTAATGAATTGTCTTGTTCAACCTCTCCTCTTACCTTCACACACACGCACACACACACACACACACACAAAGAACATTGTTTTTAGTCAGTAAATACGTGAAAGACTCAAGTGTCATGGAGAATGTAAACATGATGTTACAGTGTAGTTGGGAAGAAAGAAAACACTTTTACAAATAACCAGTGTATGGGATGCACAGGGAGGAATTGAGGCATGTGTGTAATAACAAACAGGAGACAGAGACACCACGTAAACCCTAGGATATTCCGGGGTCAGAGGCCCTCCAGCTGGGGGAATTATGGGAAGTTTCCCATAATAGGATAAAATGGAGTGGTAGTATTTCTAAAGGAAAGAGTTAGGATGAAAGATAGGCATCCCAAAAAGGAAGGAAGATAGGTGAGGAGACTGCAAGATAGTTTTGCGACATGAAGAGCAGAGAAGCTCCAGGTGTGTAGGGTTTATGTGGGAAAGAAGGTGATGCTAAGGCCAGAAAGGTGGGTGAGGCGGTCTCGTGTTGGTGGAGATGCTCTGAATGCAAAGCTAAGGGATATGGGCTCTATTATGTTGGCCAATAGGAGCCAGAAAAAGTGAAAGTCTTTTAGGAAGATTAATCTGGTAGCAATGTGCAAAGAAAATGGGCAGAAATTATAGCCAGAGCACAGAGAATTTAGCACTAGAAGGAAAAGAGATTAGCCTCAGATCAAGTATGAACTGGGGACATAAGTGGGAATAGAAAGAAAAATATTCACAGAAAAGATGTCACAGAGAATAAAAATATACATCATCTGAAGAATAAGGAAAAACACCACCAGAGGACTGGGTTGTATGTTTCAGTAACTTAGAGGATATGGTGTTGCTACCAAATGTAAGGATATCAGGAAAATGACATGTTTGTTCTGAATTTTTGACTTAGGGTGATCATGCACCATCTAAGTGGAAATATGTAATAGTTATACTTGTAGGGCTAGAGTCAGGAGAAAGGACAGAACTAGGTACATACGTTTCAAAGCCATCTGCATAGCAATCCTCTTTGAACACCTGAGAAGGTGTGAGTGTCTTGAAGAGAGAGTCCCATAGGACCAGTCCCCAGAGAATGGAAGAAAGGACAGATGGGTCTGAGGTGGGGAAGGGGACTGTTAGAAAGCAAGGAGGAAGGAGATCTCAAAACAAAGCAAGAGCATTGGAAAGGTTACTGACACTGCAGGAAGTCCAGGAAGAGCAGAAACCATCAGGTGAAATGACTAGGAGACAGTGCAATCATGAGAACAATTTGATTTGAGGCAGGGAGAAGAAAGGTGTGGTGAGTTGAACACAGCTTTCTTTTTAAATCTGGCTGTGGATATAGTGAGAAAGAATGTGGTGGTCATTGAGGATGCACAGTCACACACAAAAAAGGCATTTTCAAGGTAGGGAGGACTTGTACAGGGAAGAGGAAGAAAATGGTGATGCTAGAGAGAGAAAGGGTGGTGGGTCAATCAACTAGGAAGCAAGATCAGCCAGTGCATTGAGGAAGAAAGGCTGCTTGATTCTCTGAGCCAGCAGAATATGAGGAGTATGGGTGGAGAGACACCCTCTGCAGATCTGGTCTGAGTCTGCCTGAGTTTTGTTGAGCTTGCACACATTCCGTTCTCTAAGGGAGAGAATTAACCACTACAGACACCTCTTTTTCCCTCACACATTCACACACATACATCTACAAACTGACCAGCTCCCACTGAAACTTAAGCAAGGGCAGTGCTTTGGCACTTGTAGAAGATAAGAAATTAGATTTCTGGGTGTAGAGAAAATGAAAGTTCCTATGACCAGGATTCTCACCTGGCCCTGGTCAGCTTGCTCACTGCACACATGTGGGCAACACGTTGCTATTGACTCTCTATAAAGATCTCCGCCCAGTGCTCTGGGCAACAGAGTGGCATGGCTACAGGAGAGCAGAGCCTGGAGTGGTGGCAGTGCTGAGGATAGAGACAGACGGCTGAGGGGCAGAGAGGCCCAGAGGCAGAGACCAGCTTGCTGCAGGCAGACTCGCTCTGAGTGGATGGGATTCTAGTGACTGACCTGCCATCGTGTAAATAAAGTTGGGTATAAACCCTTTCACTCCAAGAACGTTCATGCCATTGTCATTTTTCAGTTGCACTGAATCTGTAGTGAACTTGCCCGGGGCTGAAACCCATTGGCAAGACATTGGGTCTCTGCTCTGCCTTAATTTAAAGACATTGCTGTCACCTCCCACTGAAATGCCACCCTCCCCTACGCTGGTCCTTCCACACTGCTACAGTCATAAGACGTAGGCTTAGGAAATAAAGGAAGGCTGATTTGTCTCCTGCACTCCAGAGCGTGCAAAGCTCATCTTCTCCCGACGTGAAGGAGAGGATCCTGTTTTTGAGATAGGACTGTGTTAAGTGCTCTCCCTAGGAAACACTACCTTCTGAGTAACAACAGGATATTCCAGAATTTTCAGTAGTCGGGGGTCGACTGGTGTTGCGTCTGTAAGGCTGTCTAAGTACTTTTCTCCTTTCTTCCACTCATGCACATAGTTGGGATAGGCTAGAGTGGACTCTCCCCGAGATCTGGACGATGCAAATGGAGACAGCCTGTGGATACATGATGGAGGATGTTCTGAGAATAAGGACCTATCTGGAGAGAAAGGCAAAGCCAGGAGTGGAGTGGGTTATGGAGCAAAAGGTCTAGTTCAAATATTAATCCTTTGACTTGACAGTTTTGCAAGGCCTTGAGCCAGTAACTTGAAGCCTGCTTCATGTGTTGATTTCCTCACTGGCAGTAAAAGGTTAATACCACCTACACTGAAGAGTTGTTCTGAAGATTGGAAGGGAGAACACCCGGTGCGTAGAAGATGCTCCAGAACCAGGAGGGGTGGGCAGAGGGGGGTGGCAGCCCAGAAAAAGGTGAAACAACCGTAAAAGGAAAGCTTCCTTCTTCTCCGCTGACTCGAAGGGGGAAAACCAGTGGAAAGTAAGAAAAGAAAGATCATGTTTTCCACAAAATGTAGGATGGGCAAACATAAATTTGATGTAGGAGATAATAGAAAAAAGCCAACGAAATGTCCAGAGGAGTGGAAAAATATGCCCAAAGATTCTCATAACAGCAAGGACTAAAATACGATTGGAGTTTCTGAGAACCCTGGTTAGATTGTCTTTAAATAATTTGGAGGCTGTTAAATTATTTGTAAATGGCTGAAACAACAAAA
The DNA here is from genome assembly GCF_040802235.1 of Manis javanica. Taxonomy (NCBI): domain Eukaryota; kingdom Metazoa; phylum Chordata; class Mammalia; order Pholidota; family Manidae; genus Manis; species Manis javanica. The sequence goes on from NC_133168.1 coordinate 17,792,731, forward strand.
CCGTTTTGGTACTTGTATTCATGCACTTTTGGCAAACTCTCCACACATTTCTGAAGGAAAGCAGGATGCAGGCAGGGAGGGCTACGGGAAAGATTAGAGTTTTCCAGATGTGTGACCCCAAAGGCACAAAAGAACCAATGTAGCCATGAGCTGGAGAGACAGGGAATAGAATGAATGGCGTCACACTGGTTCGAGCTGAAGAATCTATCTTGGTTATGAACTTGAAGGAACTTGGGAGGCAATGAGTCACCACAGCCCATTTCATATGCACAGAGAACTTGGAACAAAATCAATTCCACGCTGGAAACTAGCCAGTTACCTGGAGAATGTTGAAGTGAGGAATGTTTCTTATTCAAAAAGCAGCTGAGGTTATTCTCCAAAAGCCAGACACAGGCAAGGAAAGGCAATTAAATCTCTTTGTGCCCTCTGGAGACTCCTGTGGACTCTGGCTAACTTAGTCCCATAATTTGCTGAAACCTCTGCTAAGATATTTCACTCATAACTGACCAAAGATAGCGTAGCTACGAGAGTGGGCATCATTTGGAGCCCACACAAGCTCGCTGACACACACCAGCTTGCACACGCATATATAACCCATGCTCACCAGAAGTATGCTAGGAATTCGCTCTGGGAAGACGGAGCAGGAATGGAGACCACACAGAAAGGAGACAGGAAAAAGAACTTTGCTCCTTTTCGTCCCACCATATCCTTTCTTCCCATTTAAGTGCATCTCCTATGCCTCCCCTAATGCGGCCTGAGGAAGTGGTTGGGTGAAGTGTGCAAGTGTCTAGAGGCTCTTCCTGATTTATTCCCAGCCACAGGTTTGGTGACTGGCCTACTCACACCAATGCAGAATGCTTCTGAAGAGAGAGGAATCGAGCCACCACCACCCCCAACTTCCTCCACTCCGAAGCAGCACAGCCCATCCTGCCCTGGGACACATAGCCACACATACTGAATCTAATACTATCTTGACTGGGTGAGGAACTCATGACTTTTATCCCTGGCAACCCTGGCAAGTCCTGGGACCAGGAAAGGAGCTGTCCCCCATCTTATAACATACTTTCCTGATTGTCACTTGGGTCCCAAGGACCTGGGACAGAAATACTTCAAACAACATCTATAGCAAAGATGTCCTGTCTCAGAAAAGTGGTGATAATTAACAACAACAATAATTCCACCCAGAGTAATAGCCAAAATCTGTATGATGGCCTGCGGTGCCCTATAAGGACAGTCCCTTGGCCCAGCCACAGCCCCTCACACGATCTGCCCCAGCCGCACGGGCCTCCTTGCTGCGCTGCCCTTGGAGCACACCAAGCACATGTGGCACGGCTGTTTCTTCTTCCTGAAACTCTCTCCTGAGATATCCACTAAACTCCCTTGCCTCCTTCAAGCTGTTACTCAAATTTTACCTTCTCAGTGAGGCCCACCCCGGTCACCTTATTTGTGCCAGCTGCCTGGTCCCTGCAGGCACACTGGCCACCCTTACCCTATTTGGCATGTGCCTTTTCCATAGTTTTCATCATCTTTGAACATATTATATACATGACTTATTGATTTTGTTTATTGTTCAAATAAGTAACAATATAAGTAAATTCACTAGAATATAAGTAAATTCCATTAGGGCAGGAATCTTTGTTTTATTCAGTGATGTATTCCAGTGTTTATATATTCCCAAACTCATAGTAGGTATTCAATAAATATTAGTTGAATAGATGAAAGTGCCTAACTCTATGCCAGGTACAGTTCAAAAAGCACTGCATTTCATTTAAATCTCATAATAACTCTTGTAGTTATTTTTTGGAGTTTAGAGATGAAGAAGTTGAGGCACAGAGAGGATAATAACTAGCTCAAGGCCACCCTACTTCTAAGGAATGGAGCCAGCATTCAAGGCTATGCAGTGTGATTCCAGAGCCCACACTGAACCGCATCGCAGGAAGCCCACATTAGGAGCCCAGGACTAAAAGAAAAAGGTTCCAAAAGGAGAGGTGATATTTTCTTGCTTCCTCTATGGCAGAATGATCTCAAACACTCACAGAGAATCTGTTACTGCATTGGGATTCTAATAATGCTTTCAGAGTCTTGTAGCTAGGATGAAATTGAATATGCTAATCACTGTAAATAGTAGTTCCATTTACTAAGCATATTAGTGAGTCTCTAGATTCAACAGGTATTAAAATATGTTAATATGGTTACTGAAGAAATTGTTGACCCCAAAGGGTTCAATTTGGAGCAGCAAACCAATTATCTCAACCAAAAGTTACCTGCAGTGGCTCTGGTTGCTTTTTGATATGTTGATGACTTAAAATGTGAACCATCCATTTATTAATTTCTGCTTGTTAAACTTGAAAAGTCTCTGCCATATTATTTTTAATTGTATCAATTAAAATGAGAGTCACATACATACTGTGGATGTCATTATATGCATGTAATTTATCAGATGCTGAGGGGAAAAAAGGCCATGAAGATATTACCATTATAAAGTACATCAGTGAATTAGGGAATATTGTGGGGTTTTGACCCTCAGACTGCAAAAATAAAAAACAATAAAGGATAATAAATGTTCTTATATATAGAACCACCTAACAATCTAGATCATGTTTAAGAAGAAAACCCAAATTAGCTGCTCCTTATTTTTTGAATTATAGTAGAAGATATTTCATTTTTCATTTATTATGTAGTTTATACCTTGGGCTGCATGTTACTGCCCACACTTACAATATACTATCAATACTATGATGTAGGAATCCAATGAATTTAACATGGTGTATATTTTTGTGTCTGGCTTCTTAAGCTCAACATTGTATTTGCAAGATATTATTACCATATTATGGTTAGTGATCATTCACTTATTCACTTTGATGTGTAGTATTCTATTTTGTGACTGTATCAACACATATTTATCCATCTTATGGTTAATGGACATTTGGGTTTTTTCCAGCTCAGAGCATTATGAACAAACATCTATTGTTATTTCTGTACATGTTATTTGGCATACATATAAATGCATTTCCATTGTATATATGCTTAGGAGAGGAATTAATGGCTCATAGTTTATACATATGGTTAGACTTAGTTGATGATGCCTGTGCCCCAAAATTGGTTCTCAAGGCAAAGACTTGAATGCCAGTGGTTTCTGTAGGCGGCAATTCTAGGAAGCGCCGATAATGGAAATGAGGCATAGGAAATGAAATAAAGTCCTTAAAGAGTGCATTATCAACCAAGTTACTACTGGAGCTTAAGAGGACATGTCTGAGTTATCCCAAATGAGGGGTGAGGAAAGTAGGGTATTTTTCTCCCAAATTCCTATCAGTCATTGGTTAACAGGTACATTGCAAGGTCATTAATTCTCTGGCATTCCTAGCTTGCCCTGCCTGCAAGCTGAGTGTGCTCACATCCAATATAAAGCTCTCAGGCAGAGACTCAGAGGTAAGGGTAATAGATAGCCTTCCATATTGCCTCACCTGAGGGTTTCAGCCCTGGCCAAGTTCCCTCAGGATTCAGTGAGACAAAAAATTGCAACGGAATATTTTTGAGATAAAAGGTATTATACCATGCTTTATTCTCATGATGGCAGGTCAAGTGCTAGAATTATGTCCACCTCCGGGACAGTCTGCATGCAGTAAGTCCATCTCTGCTTCTAGGCCTCTCTTCAGCCCCAGCCCGAGAGCACTGGGAGGAGCACTTTATGTAGAGTTGATAATAGCTCATTGCCAACACGTCTACAAGCATGTGCCTGTGAGCATGCATGCGTACAGTGGGTGAGCAGACCAAGGACAGGTGAGGCTCCTGGCCATGAGCTCCTATTTTCCCTACATACATGTAGAGCTAATGCTGAGAAGATAAGGGCCAACAGAATCTGCTATAATAGCTGAGCTCAAAAAAGAAAGTAAAATCTCTGGCAAAAATAAGAAATCAAAGCCAAAGCAGTAACAAGGAGTGAATTACTGCCCAAAAGAGTTTCAGATTGTATAAGGGCTCTAAAGTTTTGGGGCTGGGAACCAAAGACATGAACTTGGGCCTATATGAGGCTACAAATGAATTCCTTGTATAGAGTCCTTAGCCAGAAAATCTGCCTTATTCATAGGATGGTGTGTGGAAAATGGAAATTCCCATGGCCAGGATCCTCACCTGACCCTAAATTACTTGATGATGTAACTGGCTTGCTGCTAAGCTAAGGCTTCCACACCCATAGGCAATGAGCTATTATGGACTGAGTCACTATATAAAGAGCTCTTCTCAGTGCTCCGGGCAGAGACAGAGACAGAAGTAGATTACTGACCTGCAGACTGCTGGATTCTAGTGCCCTAGATGTGATTCTAGGGCTCAACCTACCACCAGGAGAATAAATCCATGTATAAACCTTTTTACCCCAAGAATCTTCTGTTGTCATTTCTATGTCTTGCCGAGTCCATAGTGAACTTTCCCAGGGCTGAAACCCTCAGGCAAGACAGATGGGATCTAAACTTAGAGAAACAAAAGGAAGCCTGCTGTTTGTCCTGGGCTTTAGCTGAAGAAGGGGCCAAATTGTTCATGAGAAATTAAAACCCCACGCTTGTGCCACATGTAGACATGTCTGGATTAATACTATATGATACAGGAATATTAAGCCAAAAAATTCATTTCAGAACCTGCAGTGAAATTCCTTGGACCCCCTGGCAGAAATGAGTTTGAAATCATGCTAGAATTATGGGACAGATTCTTTCTGAAGATAACCGTGCCTCTATTCCACTATGAAACTGGGAGGTAATGTTGGACAAACCTCAGAGTTATACCAACTGAGGGGTGAGGGCTAGGGATATTTATCTATTAACCCCCAACAGTCATTTATTGAGACCATTTCCCAGGGGATATCAATTCTCCAGCCCTTTAAGCATATTCGATGTGCAGGCCAAACCAGTTCTGGTACCCAAAGCGAGCCTTTAGGCAAAGTTATGGCTGTTTGCTGTGAGAAACTGTCAGGCTAGAGTGCATGGGAGTGGTGAATGCTGAGAAGATACAGGCAGGGCCCCAGTAGCGTCTTCTACACTATCAAATAGTAGACACCCCCAGCAGCTGGTAAAGTGCTCCATTGCTTCTTATTTTTGCCAATAGTTAGTATTGCCCCTCCTTCTTTTTTTCATTTTAGATATTCTAGGGAGTGGTTGTTGATACATTATTGAGCCTTTATTTTCAATTTCCCTGAGATGACTAATAAACAAAGGACCTTTTCATATGAGTGTTGACCATTGGCTGTCCTCTACTATGAAGTGACAATCAGATCATTTGCTCATTTTTCTATTAGGTTGCTCTTGTGTGTTTGAAAAACTTCTTTATATTTTCTGGATATGAGTCCTTTTTTAGCCGTATTCAAATCTTGCAAATATCTTTACCTACTTTGTTACCTGCCTTTCACTCTTTTAATGGAAGCATTTGAACAGCTGTTCTTTAGTTTAGTATAATTAGTCAATTATTTCCTTTATGGTTGGTACATTTTGTATCCTGTTTACAAAATATTTGCCTAGTCAAAGGTCATGAAAGCATTTTCCTTTCACCTTTAGGTCTGTTATTAACTTGGAATTGATTTTTATATTTGATATGAGGAAGGGCTCAAAATTGACTTTTTTCAATGTCGGCATCCAGTTGTCCCAGCACCATTTACTGAAAGGATCTTACTTTCCTTGACTGCATGCCCTACATTTTAAGAAATTCTGGCAGGCAGTTATTTTCCTTCAGTACATTACTCATCTTTCCATTGTCTTCTGGATTTCATCTTTCCTACTGGAAGGTAATGCTAAGTTTTGTATGTTACATTCTTCAAGACAATGTGTCTTCTTTTTCTCTAGCTGTTGTTAATAATTATCTCTGTCTTTGGTTCCCAGCACTTTTACTGTGATGTGCTTAAGTGCAGTTTTCTTCTATTTACTTTATATGGACACTGCACACCCAGATGATGTTACCTGTATCTGGTGAGGATGGTTCTTTAGCTTTTGGTAGCAGAGCAGGGGACAGTCACCTTAATCCAATCAGGGACAGTGCTAACGGAGGCCGGGTTTTACCCTTCATGTGGCTTGGTCCGTTTCCAGTTTGGCCATCCTCATAGGTCATATTCCTTCAGGGACAATTGAAAGCCTGGGTGGTTTTCTAGGACCTTGTAAAACTGCTGAGTTCTACTTAAATTCTCTGTCCCTTAGCAGCTACTTTCTGTTTATCCTTCATTCCCTCCACCAGTGCCACTTATGAATCAGAAAATTCCTGAAAGGGAAAACAAGGTAGATGTTGAATTCACCTGGAGCTTCCCTTTTCTTCTAAGTCCTGGATAAATAGTGACTTTCTAGTGACTTTCAAATAGATTAAAAAATTTTTAAATCCAGCTCCTCTACTTGTTCTTGGTAGAAGACTTGATCTCTTGTAAGCTAGTTCTTTATAGTCAGAGGCAAAAGTTACACTGGTATTTTATACAGCAGACTTTGTTAACAGACATTTTTAACCAGTACTGTCGTACAATTTCAATATAATGGCTTATGTTCATAACACCAACCTTCTAACAGTCTGATTCTAATGTGTCTTCTGAATCATGACAGATTAAATGAAAATAAGAATAATTTTAGTGTTTTAAATATTTAATGAGTTTTAATGAACTCTACAGGTAATCTGTGAGTAGTGTGAGGATTTGCCTTCAAAATATTCCTGTTGAGGTCTCCTTTCTTTTGCCTAATGTGACACAACCCTGAAGCATCAATTCTGTCATATAAGCATTTGAATAAGTCTAAAGCTGCTTAAGAAATGTCTTGATCCTTCTCTGTGTTCTCCAGAACTTTTATGCAGAAGAGGGATATTTTCCATCTGGCTAAGGAAGAATTCATGGCAAAAATTTAATTTTAATCAAAGATATCATTTATGCTAATAAGATCCTTGGAATCTAAAGTGTGTGACTCACCTAGTCTTGAATTGTTTGCTTTAGAGTTCTCTCCAAAACCCAGCTGAGACAACTGATATTCAGGAAAAAGTATCTAAGGATATCATGCCAATCATTTATTTCTAACTGCATGGTAGAGTTCATATATGTGTGTGTGTGTGTGTGTGTGTGTGTGTGTGTGTGTATAATGCAATAATGTATAATACACACACACACACACACACCCTATAAACTTGGGCTCCTCTCCCAGATTAACTAAATTAGAACATCATCTTGGAATTTTAGAAGGATTTGTGGTGATTCTAATGGTAGCTGGATATTTTTAAATACTTTTAAATGACCAAAAATAACATATCCAAATTATATTATTTTAGAGAATTCTGGAAAGTTGGTGGAGTCAGAAGACCTAAATTCATCACCTCCCATGGAAATGGGATTACATTTCCAATATTACAACTACATATAGAGCAACTCCCTCTGAGGGCAACCTAAAGTCTAACGAAGCAGCTCTTCCATAGCTAAAGACGTAAAGAAAAAGGCATATTGAGAAGGGCAGGAGGGGCAGAGATGAGGTCTGGTTGGGAATCAAGCCCCTAGTGCAGTGACCCACCAGTGGGAGTGATATCACAGGTGTGGAGGTCCTCCCCAAGGACTGAAGGTTCAGGGTCCACATCGGAAACTCCCTGGAGATCTGTACTGGGAAGACAAGACTCTGTAACTTCTGGCTTTGAAAATCACCAGGGCCTGACTCTGGGAGAGCCTGAGGGCCAAAGGAAACTGAGACTTTTCTTAAAGAGCCCAGGCACAATGTCACTTGCTCTGAGACCCAGCACAGAGGCAGCAACTTGGAAAGTTCCTGGGCCATACATGAAGGAGACTTATTGACTAATCATAGGGCATGTGCCAGAGGGGCAGGATTTTACAGGAAATTTCTCTGAGAATGGAGGCACTTGAGGGGATTGTGCTTCTGGGCCACACAGGATGCCTTCTACACATGGTTACTGCCTTCAAGACTCGGATACCTACCTAACCTGCTTAAAACACAGAAACAAACCCAGAGAGTCAGACATGTTTCAAATGAAAGAACAAGACAAAACCTTAGAAAAAGACTAAACAAAATGAAGATAAATCATCCACCTGATAAAGAGTTCAAAGTAATGGTCATAAAGATGCTCTCAGAACTTGGGAGAAGAGTGGATAAACTCAATTAAAACCTCAACAAAGAGATAGAAAATACAAAAACAACCAATTAGAACTGAAGAATGACATAAGTGAGATGAAAAATACCCTAGAGGGAATCCACAACAGATTAGAGGATGCAGAATGGATTAGCAACCTGGAAGATCTGGAATAACATGAAGCCTACTAACATTTGCATTATAGGGGTCCCAGACATAGAAGAAAGAGAGAAAAGGGCAGAGAACTTATTTAAAGAAATAATAACTGAAAACTTCCCTAACCTGGGGAAGAAAACAGACATCCACGTCCAGGAAGCAGAAAGAGTCAGAAACAAGATGAACCCAAAGAAGTCAGTACAAAAGACACATAATAATTAAAATGTCAAGAGTTAAAGACAAAGAGAAAATCTTAAAAGCAGAAAGAGAAAAGCAACTAGTTATATGCAATGGAACATCCAAAAGTCTATCAGCTGATTTTTCAGCAGAACTCTACAGGCCAGAGCGAAGTGGCACGATGTATTCAAAGTGCTGAGAAGAAAACACTTACAACCAAAAATATTCTACTTGGCAAAGGTATCATTCGGTATTGAAGGAGAGATAGAGTCTCCCAGACAAACAAAAGTTAAAGGAGTTCATCACATGAAACTGGCTTTACAAGAAATATAAAAAGGACTTTTCAAAGTGGAAAAGAAAAGGCCATTAACTACAGGTAAGAAAATTATGAAAAAATTTTCACTAGTGAAAGTAAACATATGTAAAGGTAGTAGATCAATCACTTATAAAGCTAGTATTGAAGGTTAAGGATACACAAAATATAAAGATGTAGACTGTGACATCAATATAAAAAATCTGTTGCATTTCTATATGCAAAAATGAACTATCAAAAAAGAAAAATAAAGGAAACAATCTTATTTACAATTGCATCAAAAAGAATAAAATACCTAGGAATAAGTTTAACCAAGGAGAAGAAAGACCTGTACACTGAAAACAACAAGAAATTGATGAAAGAAATTGAAGATGGTGCTAATAAATGGAAAGATATATCATGCTCAATGACTGGAAGAATTAATGTCATTTAAAATGTCTATAGTTCCCAAATCAAACTACAGATTCAGTGCAATTCCTATCATAATATCAATCCATTTTTCACAGAACTAGAACAAATAATCCAAAAATTTGTATGGAGTACAAAAGACCCTGAATAGCCAAAGCAATCTTGAGAAAGAACAAAGCTGGAGGCATCACACTCCCAGATTTCAAACTACACTACAAAGCTTAGTAATCAAAACAGTATAGTACTGGCACAAAAATAAACACATTGATCAATGTAACAGAATAGAGGGTCCATAAATAAACCCACACTTACATGGTCAATTAACCTACCACAAGGGAGGCAAGAATAGACAATGGGGGAGAGTCTCTTCAGGAAATGGTTTTGGGCAGATTGGACAGCTACATGCAAAAGAATGAAGCTGAACCACTTTCTTACAACATATTCAAAAGTAAACTCAAAGTGGGTTAAAGACCTAAATATAAGACCTGAAACCATAAAACTGTAAAAGAAAACATAGGCAATAAACTCCTGGACATCGGTCTCAGAAATATTTTTTTGGATCTTTCTCCTCAGGCAAGGGCAGCAAAAGCAAAAAATAAACAAGTAGGACTACATCAAACCAAAAAACTTTTGTACAGTAAAGGAAACCATCAACAAAATGAAAAGGTGACCTACTGAATAAGAGAATATATTTGCAAATGATAGTATCTGATAAGGGTGAATATCCAAAATATATAAACAATCCATTCAATTCAACAACAAAGTAAAACCCAATAAAAAATGGACAGAGGACTTGAATAGACGTTTTTCCAAAGACATACAGATGGCCAACAGACACATGAAAAGATGCTCCACATTGTTAATCATCAGGGAAATGGAAATCAAAAGCACAGTGAGATATTACTTCACTCCAGTTAGAATGGCCACTATCAAAAAGACAAGAAATAATAAGTGTTGGCGAAGATGTGGAGAAACAGGACCCTCATGCACTGTTGGTGGGAATGTAAATTGGTGAGGGCATATGGAAAACAGTAGGAAGTTTCATCAAAAAATTAAAAATAGAAATACTATGCAATCCTGGAATTCTATTTCTGGATATTTATCCAAAGAAAACAAAAACACTAATTCAAAAAGATAAATGCAACCCCTTTGTTTATTGCAGTATTATTTACAATAGCAAAGATATGGAAGCAGCCTGTGTCCATTGACAAAGAAGAGGTGGTACATGTACATGACAGAATATTACTCAGTCATAAAAGTGAATGAAATCTTGCCATTTACAACAATATGGATGGACCTCAAGGGTACCATGCTAAGTGAAATAAGACAGAGAACAAGAAATACCATATGATCTCACTTAAATGTGTAATCTAAGAAATAAAACAAATGAACAAGCAAAACAGAAACAGCCTCATAAACACAGAGAACAGACTGGTGGTTACTAGAGGGGAAGGGAATAGGGAAATAGGTGAAACATATGAAGAGGATTAAGAGAGATAAATTTCCAGTTATAAAATAAATAAGTCATGGGGATGAAAAGTACAATATAGGGAATTAGTCAATAATATTGTATTATCTTTGTATGTTGACAGGTCATAACTACACTTACTGTAGTAAGCATTTAGTAATGTATATAAATATCAAATCACCATTTTGTACTCCTGGAATTAATGTAACATTGTACATCAACTATATTCAATTTAAAATTAATTAATTTAATTAAAAAATAAATTACATTGTTTTAGCTCTTAGGAGAAATATTTTTACACAATTGTAATTTAATGTTCTGCTGCCACCATTTCTTGAAGTAACTATAGAAATACAAGTGTGATAAACAGTCTTATATCATCTGTGAAACCATTTTTGGAAATAATTGTCTATCATGTAGTTCAATATCACTTATACAAAGAACACCATGAATTGCCCAGGAGTCCTTGACTTCAACTACCACCTACACATCAATGACCCTTACATGCATGTCTGGAGACCAGGTCTCTCTCCTAAGCCTATGGCACAGCTTTACCTGGTAATGCCTCTGCCACTTGAGCCCAGCATGTACAGGTTGAACATGTACAAATTGGATCTGAAATTCCTTCTGATTCAGTGAATGGCATCTCCAGTTATCTAGTGACAGAAACCTGAGAATCATCCCCAACACCTTTCACATTCTCACCCTCACAACTAATTGCATCTCTCAGTCTTGCTCCTTTGCTCTCTCACACCCACCCATTTCTCTACCCATTTCTCTCTCATTCAGGAGTTCAGGCTCACATTTCTCACCTGGATTCCTGCAAAAGACTTCTAAGATTTTTATGACTCTTCACTCTTTAATACATTTCCACACTATTCCAAAATGAACTTTCTATAGCATAATTCTGATATTCACCCACTTGTGACCTTCTAATGACTTTTCCAGTATCTTTAGGATAAGATCTAAACTTTTTAGGTTTCATAAAAAGCTCTCGATAATCTTCCCACCTACCTCGTCACCCTTGCTTCTGCCATGTTCTGGAATAAGCCATAGTTTCCCATAACCAGACCTTCTCACCTAGGCTTTTCTGCTCAGAATGCTCCCTCCATTCTTCGCCTGGAAAATACAATTGCCCATTAAAACTTCGACTCAGGAATCACCTCTACCTGAATCCTTCCTGACTCCCCTAGGACAGCCTATGACCTCCTATTCCATGTTCCCACTGCCCAATGCTTGTCTTATCACACTATATTGATACTGTTTGTTTACATAGGTTTTTTTCCCCTTAATCTATACATTCCTTCAAAGCAGAGACCTTAGCCTTATTTTTATTTCCACTGCCCCACAAAATAATAGGCATGGTACAGGCTCACAGAAAACATGTTGACTAAATGAAAATTTTAATGGGCTTTTCATGCTTTTATCAATTAAAGAGAGCTTGCTCTGTGTCGGGGGGGTGAGCGTGTGGGGGACAACATGGCTCATTTTTTTATACTTCATTGCCAGGAAGGTTAGAATGAAGTTTGTCTTAATTTTGTCTTAAATACTTGGTTTCTAACCGTACATCCCATTCCCATGCCCCACCTTTTTGTCATGTAGCCTCTGTTCTTTAAGCGAGTGTAACTCACTTGGAGTCTGATGTTTTATGTGTTACCTATGGCAGTTGGAAGCAGCACAGAATGGGCTTTGCAATCAAACAGATCTTGAGTTCAAGTTCTGACCTCCTATTTATTGGCTGTACAATGTTAGATAATTTATTAAACATCTCTAAGCCTCAGTTTCTCATTTGCAAAGTGGGGATAACAATAGTACCAGCTCTTTTGGCATATGGGGTTTGTGGTATTACAGTTAAATAAGATAATGCACAGTATTTATCTCAATGCCATAATAAAATTTCAGTGGCTATCAACAATTATGATTATTGTTACTAACATTACTAGCATATTAGCAGGAGAGACACTACTATAGGCTGACGTAATTCACCTTTACTGCTCCATCCTGAAGGTAGCAAAATGTCTGCCATGCTGGTAATTGCTCACTAGGCAGTTGTTACTAGTCCTTAAGGGCTCCAGATTGCTGAGGTTTATTGTATTCTCACCTTGCCTTACTATTAGGGGGCTTCCAGAACTTATATATGCTGGTTTTCCAGTATCATGGTCAGGATCAGGATGATCATTATCAATGACCTTCATCCTCATTATCATTCCACCACTGTTTCCACCCTTGGAACATGGTCAGATACAGGGCCCTGGGCTTCTCTTCTGTCAGGGCTGTTCCTTTTCTTGTCCCCAGCCTGACAGTTCTGCAGTCCTCTCTGCCTAAGCCTTACAGGGAGCCTTGGGGGCTGGAGGGCAATGCAATAGATAAAAGGTGATCTCAAAGGAGAAACTGACCAGGAATGGCACCAGGAAAGCCAGGAGGGTCCATGAGGCTGAGCCTGGGACTGTGGGTACCTGGGAGCCAGAACTCAGCATAGAGCAAAACTAGGAAGACGAATAAATCAAGGAAAGAAACTGACTGGGAGCAGACTGGTCCTTCATACTTGGCTTCCTCTAAAATGCTTCAGTTTTCAAAGCCAATTGCAGGGTTGATTTGCTCAAAAAGACGCCTCAGCACTTCCCCAAGGCAGAATTTCTTTAACCAAGGCCAAATATTTTTATTGCACAGATAAAGGAGACACTGGATTTAATATGCAGAACTATGTAACCACCAGTGTGAACGAGATGGCTGAGATGTACATAACTGGATACCTGCTCCAGTTTAGATATAAAAAGGGTCCATACAGTGGGAAGACACTGAAGATCTAAATTCTTATAGGAGGCGATATGGGTAGGAGAGATACCAGTGAGGGAGAAGAGGGAATAAAGGAGGCAGAAAACAAATGTTAAACTTATGTATTTAATGAACTTATGTATTTAATGCCTAGAGTCACAACACAGATTCTGAAACATGCTACCAGCACTACCCTTGGCAGGTTGGAAAAACACAAGGGTCAGGATAATCCTGGCTTGGAACACCCAACCCAGGGTTTATGCAATTGGAGCAGAGGAAGCCCCAGAAGAGGTTTATAGGGAAGCAGGAGGTGAAAGATGGTAGAAATTAAGTACAGGCACAGAAAAAAAAATGAGTCAAAATTCCTTGTGCAAAATTGAGAAGAAAAGAGTAACCTCACATTTCAACCTTCCAGGGTCCAGGTGCAGTCTCTTGCTTGAATAAGTTCCCAAACTACAGTCCAATAATTCCTGAAACAGTGTTCATAATGGGAACTACTGTAACATAAAAGGGAAAGGTGGTCAGAGCTGAAACTTTTTTACCTTTTACATTGCTATTAACTTGACCGGTATTATTTATGTCAAATGGGCTTGAATCTGTAGACCAGATTTTATTTTACTTGACTTCAAACACAGTGACTGTATCTATCCTTCCACAATACCTTCTAGTACATCACCAATTACTGATGTGAGACTGATTTTTTTAAAATAATGCATAAGAACCAAGGAAATGAGCTAAGCTTGTTTTTGCCATAACATCAACATGACTGCAGTACATTTTAACATATTAATCGTGAGTCAGTTTCTGATTATTTAGTATTTGCCAGAAGCAGCCAAAAACATTTATGATTCCTTTTTTAAATTTCTTTTTTCATTCTATTGAGGTTTCCTTTAAGGTTTTCAATGAATTCAGAATTACATACATAATTTTTTAAATGATAATTTTGGTTAGGACATGATTCCCACATATTCTTAACCATATATTTTATGTTGCTGAAAGAAAATGTACTGTTTCCATTTCTTTGCCCATATTATGCAGAGGTTTGACTAGATGCTTACTAATGTTACTTAGTGTTTTAAGAATGTATGACTTTATATGATATTTCTTAAAAAAATCTTCAATAAATGTAATTCCTCGCTCAAGGAAATATATATTTTTTAATCAACATGTTATGATGACTTCCTTGTATGTGGCCATTTATAATGTTCACAATTCTAGAGGGAAAAATGATAATAAGTATCACAGAAAATATTTAAATGGGTAATAAATGTTTGATGCCCACTGAAAAACATTTCTACAAATAACAAATAAGCCGTGAATGAAATCATTGAGCATTATAAGGCAATACATAAAGGAAAATACATAAGCCAGCTTAATGACAATATTCCCAGTGACTCTATATCAGACATTTGAACATAATTCAGTTTTATTATGTGTCTTGCAGGGTCCTTAATGCTATGATTACCACAGAAAGTATAAGATATATTCTCCTTCCTCATAATACTTATTATTAGAGAAACAAGGGTAAGACATAAGAAATAATAAGAGGACAATGTAACAGTGAATTCTTGTGCTATTGGGTCTAGTGTTCTACATGAGATTTAATGGTTTCCAGAGAAAGATTTAAAGAAAAGAAGACATAAAAATCGTAATTCTCCCATAAGAAAAGTAGGAAACCCTCAGAAATCTTACAGTGGACCTCAAGTCCTATGTTCCAGAAGCATACCTGCTAATGTTAGGTAGAAAGATAAACATAAGAAGCCAGAGAAGCGGAACATAGGTTCAAGGAAACACAACTCAGGTAGTGGTCCCAAGTGAAGACAACAAAGGCTTTTCAGGGAGATGACGTCCTTGCCCATCAGACCCAGGCCAGACCAGTCCCAAGACCACAATGCAGGTGCAAGGGAACAAAACGAAGAGCTGCCCAAACCACACCTCATCATAATCTCATTAAAACAAAATAGCAATTTTGCTCCCACACCCAAACCCGGGGGCTTTTCTCTGTGCATTTTAGGAAAAGCATGCACCAAGAGGAATGGGTGTATAACTAGAACTGTCAACCAAATGACCTCACCTTGTCAATCAAAGAGGCACCTCCCGGCTGGGACATGATAAATAGCGCCTCCCCTAAAAGTTTGGTGCCTTCGTCTACCTTGACTGGCTCGCTCCTCCCATGGAGTGCATTCAACTAAGACTTTCGCTGTTGTGTCTCTTTCAATCCTTTGTTTTAGGGGGACAAGAACCAAGGAGAACAAACTCAACCCATAATACCAGGTTGTTGTCAGACTCAATTCTGTATTCCACTTCCATTCCCCTTTTTAATGTTTATTAACCAACATAAAATAACAACAAGAACATTCAAAATTGAGGCATTTACATAGAAATTCTACTCTGGATCTAATGTTGATTAACAAAGAGTTTTGATACAATAAGTCAGGTTCAGGTCCATGTAACAGAGACTCAAAATAACAGTGGTTTTAACACAATGGAAGTTTGTTTCACTCTAAACTAAAAGTCCAAAGTTTTGAGGGCCTGTGAATCTGCTCCATAGGATTTTCAGGGACCCAAACTGTCTCATAGCTTTGGGGACCCTATGATCCAAGCAGTCACAAGTCTAGTCCAGTTTCAAGTACTTTGAAAAAGAAATCCTTCATCTTGGTGAGACTGTCAAAAAATTTACAGCCATCTTTAACCTACCACAAGATGAAGAAGGGAAAATACTGGAATGACATGAGCCTTGCAGATAGTGTTCATGACATCTAAAAAGTTTTGTAAGTTGTTTGGGGCAAGAAAACAAAGTATAACATTACTTTATTGATTTGGATAAATGGCATGAAATAGCATGAATGACAGGAAAAAAGTAAAATGTCTAAACTATTTTGCTGCTGTCTTCTCTGTCAAGAAAAAATGTCAGTCAGATGGGAAAGGGCAGAATTAACATTGACATGAGGGAATTACAACCCAAGATAAGCAAACAGACACAAAGAGAAGAATTTAACTGCTCTGAGTGGTATTTCCCTCTGTCTTAAATGACTCAACTTCCTGGGTTTGTAAACAAAGCATTTATTGAGCACATATTTTGGGTCTGGTACATTGATGCACTGGTAATTTATTAAAAGAGAGAAAGCAGTCCCTGATCTTACCAATGAATACATACTGAGCGTGCCAATCTGTTGAGTGGTCAGTAGTATTTGGTGTCTTGAGGGATCACAAATAATAGGAACCAACCTTAGCAGAAGTGCTTGGAGACCAAATTGGTCTCAACAGAAACAAAAATGATAGGACCCATAGAAAAGAATGAAATCTAGTAGGAATAAACAAACTGCACAAACACAAGGATGGGATACAAGAGAAATTACTGTAAAACTATATGTGTGAAAAAGGAAAAGGGATGTAAATTTATTTCAAGTGCAATGCAATTCATGATATGACAAGATTGAAAAAAAGTAATGAAATCCTAAATTACATTTAATGTAATTAGTCTGGAATATGGAAGAAGAGAATCCTGCTCTGCTTGGATATAATCAGAACAGACCTGTAGCCTTGTGCTCAATGTTGAGGCTTCACTTTCAGTTCATTACCAATAACCTGGAGAGATACCTAGAGAAATGCCCAGAAAAAGAGGACAAAGAGTCTGGGGAAAAGGACGCATAAGGGGTGGATAATTTTTTAGGCTGGAGGGAAGAAAGTTTTTGATCAGCCATGATAATTGTCTTCAAACGTTTAAGAAGTTTTCTTGTGACTCTGACTCATAAACAGGAGGAACTTTCTAATATTTAGAACTGGTTGATGAACAAATGTGTTTATTTAGAGATTCCATAGGCTTTATTAAGTCTCACGATTTAGAGAATGCTCTTTAGGTTTTTAGAAAAGTATGAATTAGATGAGGAGAAAAATGGGAGATTTTTTTAAAAAGCCAAATGCAAACTATAGATGAAAAATACAGTATCTGAAATTTTTTTAAGATACACTTCATAGGATAAACACTAAGTTAGACACTGACCAAGACAGAATCAGTGAAGCTAAAAGCATAACAATAGAACCTACTCAACATAAAGAACACAGAGAAAAACAAATGAATGAAAAAAAATGATTCGTAGGATATTAACAAGTGACCTTTGAATAATGTGGGGGTTGGGTGCCAACCTCCCATACAGTTTAAAATCCACATACAACTTTTGACTTCCACAAACTTACCTATTAATAGCCTACTATTGAGTAGAAAATAACATAAGTACTCAATTAACACATATTTTACGTTATATGTGTTATATACTATACTCTTATAGTAAGTAGGGAAAAGAAAATGTTTTCTTCAAACTGTCAAAACTCTCTAAAATATTTTCTAATATATTTATTGAAAAAAACCTAAGTATAATTGGACCATTAGAATTCAAACTTGTGTTATTCGAGTGTCAACTATAAAGATTTCTATTCTACCCAACAACAGAAGGATATGCATTCTTTCAAGTGTCTGTGGAACAGTCACCAGGATAAGACATATTCTGGGGGGATAAAGCAAGTTTCAATAAACTTAAAAGTTTTGACATCATAGTAGATCAGTAGGTGTTTACTGACCATAGTGAAATTAAACTAGAAATCAATTACAGAAAATACCTTAAAAATGTCCTCAAATATTTGGAAATTAAACAATACACTTTAAAATTACCTGAGGTCAAAGAAGAAATCTCAAGGGAAGTTAAGATACACTCTTTAACTAAATGAAAATAAAGACACATCAAAATGTGGGAGATGTAGTTAGAGCAGGACGTGGAAAGAAATTTATAGTTTAAAGGCTTATATTAGAAAAGAGGGAAAACCAAAATGAATGAAATAAATGTTCACCTAAACTAGAATAAAAAGAACAAATTAAACCCAGAGAAAACAGAAGAAAGGAGATAATCAAATTAAGAGGAAAAAAAAATCAGTGAAGTAGACAACTAGAAAGTAATGCAGAAAATCAGTGAAATCAAAAAATGGGTCTTTGAAGAGATAAAGAAAATTGCCAACTTTACAGTCATTATTATTAGCAGACAGAATGAAAGAGAAGAACTAACTGCCTGTTAGGAATAAAAAAGGGACCATTGCTAAAAATTACACAGACATTAGAAGAAGAATGAGGAAATATTATTTTTTAAAAAACTTATGTCCATAAAATCAAAATTTTAGATGAAATGAACATATTCTTTGAAAGACAAAAACTACCAAAGTTTATTTAAAAAGAAATATAAAACATGAATAGCTCTGTATCTGTTACATAACTTTAATACATAGTTAAAAAACCTTCTTACAAAAAAAACCTTCCGGCTCAGGTGGTTTTACCAGGCAATTTTATGGAAAGTGATTCTAAGAGCCAGGGAGACCATAGGGGACTGACTTCAAAGGGGCACAAGGGAACTTTGGGGGATTATAAAAACATCCGGTGTCGTAATTTTGGTGTTGGGTACATAACCACATTCATTTGTCAAAACTTACCAAAGTATACTTAAAATTGGTGACTTTCATTATATGTAAACTACACACCAATAAAGCCAACTTAAAAAGAAAAATAAACCAACACTATCATAACAAAAGAATGAAAGCTATAGAAAGAATTGTATATTACAGAAGGAATTCATGCACAGGGAAGACTATTCAGCTAGATAGATAAGTTATTCTCTATCCTGACTGCATCTAGGCAACTCTTTACAAATACCAAAGTCCAGATCCTACCTCCAGAGGCTCTGACAGTTTGTTTGATGCTAATGGACTAAAGTAGAATTCAAAAGCATCTTCTAATACTGAAATTTCACTGCATTTTTTTTAAGTTTAAATGGAGTTAATTTGGCAGCATTACTGTTTCCAACCTCACCCAGCCACCTGGTTGCCTTGCCAAGAGTATTTTCAAACCCATTAGGCAATATGTTGAATGGTTTAGCAATTATAACTTTAAAATGTAGGTTATAAACAGAAATACTTTAGACTGCAGCTGAGATACAGTATCCCAAGAACGTATGTGAGTTTCCCAGATGGCCTAATCCCAAAGAAACATATGTAGACATACACTTATCCTGAACCATCAGAAAGTCCTAAAAATTAATCAGTTTTACTGAGAAAGAGAGAAAAGAAGAGATAGAATAATGGGTTTTTATTACTCAGTGTTTTCTCCTTGAATCTTATTTTCTATGTCTTAATGTTTGTCTGGAGACCAAAATTATTTCACAGAATGTCTTATTAGACTCACCATGTGACTTTAAGGAACTAAACATTTCTCCTGACAAAAGTGGGAGATTATGGGGAATGTTTTCCCTAAAGTTATGTCAAAAGGGTCTAAATTTCAAAATCAAGGAATATATAAACAGATCAATTAAAGATACTTCAGTGGGTTGGTTTTTCTTGACTTACTTTTTCAAATATTAATATCTTCTTTCTTTTGTTTCTGTAGTCCCTCCTCAAATTATTTTCATTTTCTTAATTAATTACAGAGTTTCAATGATACAACCTGTATAACAGATTTTTTAGAGTAACAACCGGATGACTCTTTGTTTTTCTAGTTGATTTATTATTTATCTTGTCTACTCAAATAGATTTTATGTTTCTTATGTTCCTATATCATCTAGCACAAAGCCATGCATTGAACTGATAATATATTTTTTGGATTCTAAAAAAATATTTTTTTTCACATTTACCATTTCTGAAATAATATATCTTATAACCCATGTATTCATTCAATGTAATATTCTTACATTTGCTAAGAAAATTGATTGATGAACATCATGGAATTGAATAAAGATAGTATTCTGTCACTAGCTCTTTGTATCTACTGCTGAGTATATAGACTCCATTTTTACATCAGTGACTTTATATTCATGTTCTTTACTAACAAGACATTAGTAGGAGCAATGTTGAGAAACAGTGATACTCAGTGTGGACATCCCCACTACAGTAGGCGAGCTTTCTTCTCCCTACCTATCCAACACCCTTTGCCATTCCATACCCATGTCAAATATGTACAAGACTAGACTATGCCTGATTTTTCCATGAGATTGAACAACCCCAGATTACTGCCTGTTCAGTTACCAACCCTGGAAGACTATAAAAAGGGAAACAACTAAGAAGTTATTCCTTTAACAGATTAAAATATTTCAAACCTATCCTAAACAATAAGTGAAAACAGATCTAAAGTTCCTATTTCCAAAATCCCTGATATCTTTCTGTCTGCCACAGTATGACACAAATATATTCTTCCAGTGACACAAGTATGGGCTGATAGTGTTGGGCTAGAACTAGAAGGATCTTAGTCAAGACTGAATATGCAGTAAATGAATCTCATATTTATGAAATCAGAGTGTTTGCAGAAAGGATGCCATATTCAGTGCTACTGCCTCGAGGACAGGAGGATCTGAGTCCATCTATATGTTTTTCAGTGTATTTAATTACAGTTTTATGTGCTATAATTATGGAAAACTTTATGCAAGAAAGAACAAAATCGAGAGTGTATATCAATGATACCTTAATAAAAAATGTTTAAAAAAAAGAAAGAACAAAATCATACTACTTGTTGGAGGGAAATGTTTTTCAATATTAGAAAAGTTATCAAGCTTGTCTAATAATCCATCATATTGCCAGAGACACACTGCAAATACATACTTAAGGATTAGATGTTTATTTCATTCCTTCCTCTCACATCCCTTACAGTTCAGTTTTATTTAACATTCCAGGTGAACTCAATTGACGTCAATATGTTAAACTCTCAGAGTAGCTTTTCAGCACTGAAACTTATTACAATACTTCCTAGATAGTGTCTGGGAAAAACAAACGGACTAACGGAAGAATACCTCAACACTCCTCATAAAGTCTCCACTGAAATGCACCATGGGTCAAAGAGCAAATATGAATGTTATGGTTTTTTTCCTTCAATATGTTTTTTGCTTTTCAGACCAAACCATAGAGACATTTTTGAGCATTACTGTGTGGATGCCTGTAGCTCCAGCAGTAAGAGGGCTCCCCGCCTGGGGCAAGTTCCCCATCAATTTGATGGAACCAAAGGAAGACCAGGGGAAGGGCAGGTCTGAGGAAAGGGTTTTATTGCTCACAGCTCAGTCTCTCGCTAGGCTTGGCTGGCCAGGTCCCACTCCATCCCTGCACTAACAGCTGGTGCAGGCTGGCTCCCCCTACCCCTCCTTCTGGGACAACTCCATGGGTTGGTCCCTGGTGATGGGTGGGTTCCCGGTGACTGGCAGGCATGAGACCAATTACCTACCAGGAACAGAGTGGAGGAGAAAATCCATTCCTTGCCCAGTAGGGGTCCTGTGTGGCCCATTGATATGTAAATAGGCCAAGGTCAGGCAGGAGATTCTGGGTGAAAAATTCCCCTTACCACACAATGCCTCATTGCTACTATTCACTTTCATATTGAGCAAAAACGTCAGGATGCAGTCCAGGAGAAAACTCCAGAGTAGGGAACAAAAAGTTGGCAATAAATATCCAATCTACCATTAATGCAATTAGGACTTATTATTTCTCTTATCTAGCCTCTCACCTTAAATCCCCTGCTTTGGCTGAGTTTAATAGGGGAGAAGACAGAGCATTAATTAAGTAGATGTTATATTTTGAAGATAACTGTTTTCTTTCATCTTAAGCAAACACACACACCAATTTAAGGAAATAAACACTCATGTAAAATTTTACTTTGATAATATTTCTAATTCAGATGTCACAGGAAACTTTTTCAGTAAGACAAGCCATGGTGAAGTTAGTGATAAAAACTGACCCGTGAACTATGGCATCACTGTCAGTTAGTAAATGTTTTGTAGAGTTTTTCTACCTGGCCTGATTTTGGAAACTATTTGGTTAAACACCAATGGATACTGAGGAAAGAAAAGGGTGAGAAAAGAGCAGAAGAGGTTTTCAGGTACCCCCTGTGGCAGGTGAAGATAGCTTGCTTGTCCTTTGATGAAAAACCCAGCAGCTATCAGGGAAAAGGTTGCTTCCAGAGACACAGAGAGAATACAGGTGGTGATAGAGATGGACTGGCATCCAGGCAGACCAGTCAGAAATGGAATCCTTCAGAGGACCATCGCCATCTCCACCGTAAGCTGGGGTTGAAGCAATCATCTTCTCTGGCTGGATCTCTAGTGAGAGCCTCCCTCCCAGATTGGAAACGGACAGACAGTGAGTGTTGGCGCCCCCTTTGGAGAAAAGAACTAGGAAAGGAAATTGAGCGGTGAAGAAGCTGGTAGTTCCTGTCATTGGTGGTGGCAAGGAAATGAAGACTGAGGGTCACTAGACTGGACCACAAGTGGGTACTGGTTATAGACAACTCAGCAAGGAAAATGAGAGCGTGAGTCTATACGCCCAGCCCCAGTTTTTCTTCCCTTGGATTTATTTGCCCCCACCTTCTGGAGTGAAACCCGCTGAGCTCGCTCTCTGCATCCACCGGCCTCTGTGACTCCCACATGACTTGGCACCTACCGCTAAATCTAAAGCAGGAAGAATTGTACAGCTCAGCGCCCCTCTCCACAGAGTAAGGGTTCATCCAGGGATACTTGAGTGTGCAACCACTGTATCAAATTTTGGCTCAGGCACAGTTTCCCAAACTAGTCTCTTCTCCCACTTGGTCCAGAGTCATAGATCTACATTCTTTTCCATTCAGCTTGCTTAATGTCCCAATACCTTCCTTTAAATGATCACAAATATTTAGCTTTTATACAAAAGATGGTTAAGAGAATGATTTTGTAAGGAAAATAATTTGAGAGAGATTCTCTCTCTTCCCCAGCACTCAAATCTCTGTCCGTGGGCTGTTAAATTCGGTCCTGGGGAGGCTGTCCCCTGGACCTAATTCCTATACCCATTCACATGAACACCTCCTCCAAGAATCATTCTAATGTAACACTTTGGTCTTGTCTTTATTTATGCCTTATGAATTTATAAAAGTTATTTTATAAAATAACTTGAGTTTGGTCACAAAAATGATAAATAGAAAAAATTAACAATTAAGTTAAAAACAGAAATAAGAATAGATTATGAAAAACAAAGCCTTTTATATTACTCAGAAAAAAAGTTAAACCTAGCTTTCAGCTTTCTAGCACTAAAGGCAGAAAAAAAGGAAGTACAGTACAGAAAAAAAGGAAGGAGGAATTATATACCACTTCTTCATAAGAGATAAAGCTTATCTTCCTATCTAACTGAAAGAAATTGTTTAAAATGGGCAATGTCCAGGAGGCAGTGATTGATTGGTTCAATGGATAACGTTCTCAGCCAAAGCTTTACAGATAATGAAGAAGGATTTCTCATAAAACTATTTGTGTAGTAGCATTCGGCAAAAGTACTACAAGGGGCAGAGAAGAAAGAACAACTTGTTTGGCCAGAGGGTGGAGCAGAAGAGCCTTCGCCAAGGAGAATGCAACATTGGAACCCAGTGTAATTTTACCAGGTAGAAAAAGAAAAACAAGAATTTTTTGGAAGCAGAGGCATAGAGCTCATAAAGTTCTGAAGTCAGTTGTGCATTGTGCCAGTTGTACCAGGATGTAGGGAGCATAAGGAGACAGGGCACTATAGGACTAGGAGGCATGTCCTGGGTCTCCTGCCTTTGGTAGATATTCTAAAAGTTTTCATGAACTATGAACCATATTTGTGGCTTTTCCAGCTCTATAGATTATTCCTTTACTACTCCTAAGCCTTTGCTCAAATCTAAAGTCAGACCTATAATGCTTCTCATGTAGAGCAGATGTGGGTGTCTTTCTGTACGTAATAGTAATAATACATACGTAAAGTAAAAATGACAGTACATAAAGATTCCGTCAAGCTGGTGGAATGGAGGAGCTCTTTTGTTTGTATTCTAGTCTTTCTGAAAAATTTCAGGTTTCCTTTGGTCTCTGTATCGAAAGACTGATGAGGAATGGAGAAGAGGGTAACAGTTAGTGAAATTTAAGTTACCTGTGGCCACAGGTAGTCAAAGGGAATCCCTCCTTAGTAGAACACAGAGATTCTCAGAGACAGCCTAACTCAAGGTGTTGAAGGAGAAATAAATTGTCTTGCTATAATCACAGTGAGATATCACCTCTCGCCTGTCATAATCACTAGTATCAAAAAGACAAGACACAACAATGTTGGCAGGGATGAAGGGTGAAGGGAACACTGTGCACTGTTTGTGGGAAAGTAAACTGGTGAAGCCACAATGGAAAACAGTATGTAGGTTCCTCAAAAAATTAAAAATAGAACTACCATACAGTCAGGTAATTCTACTTCTGCTTACCTACCCAAATTGAGTGAAAACACTAATTTGAAAAGATACATGCACCCCTGTGTTTATTGTAGCATTCTTTATAATAGCCAAGATATGAAAGCAACCTAAGTGTCCATCAATAGGTGAAGGAATAAAGATGTGGCATATATATCTAATGGAATTTTACTCAGCCATAAAAAGAAAAACAAAAAAAATTTGCCATTAGGGATAACATAGATAAACCTAGAGGGTATTATGCTAAGTGAATAATTATGTGAAGTGAATTATTTTGCCAAGTCAGGGAAAGAAAATACCTATGACTTCACTATAGTGAAATCAAAAAACAGAACAAGCAAACAACAAACACAAAAAAAATCAGAAACAGTCTCATAAATACAGAGAACAAATTGGCAGTTGCCAGAGGGGAGGGTGATGGGAGGCTGGGTGAAATAGGTGAAGAGGATTTAGGAAGTACAAATTTCCACTTATAAAATAAGGAAGTTACAGGGATAAAAAGTACAGCATAGGAAATATCACCAATAACACTGTAATCACTTTGTATGGTGACATGATAATTACATTTACTGTGGTGAGCATTTCATAATGTATATTAATTGTTGAATCACTGTGTTGTACATCTATGCTGTAACTCATATATAATATTGTATGTCCACTATACTTCAATAAAAAATAAAAAGTAAACACACAAAAGAAGAATTAGAAAACTTGTTTTCTCACATTTACTCTCAGCTCCACTAGTTTGGTGACACATTTTCTCTTTTATCTGTGATTCTCATCAATCACTTTGGGATTCCTTTTCATCACTTTGTCTTTCTAATTGTAATGGAATGAGAATTTTCTTGACTGTTTTGTTCTTAATCGATTGTAATGGAATATCAGTTTGGTATTGTGGAGTTGATATAAAGTGGTGGAGCAATAAATGGGTAAAATAAACATGTCTAGTGAATGAGCAGATTTCTTCCAGCAAATAAAACAATCACCTACTTCATCTTTGGTACCAATTTAATTATTTTTGCTTTCTGTGTGTGAATGAATAAACATACTAAATAGTATGCAAAGTAAAAATAATATTGTCTAAGTGTTGCCTCTGAGAAGTTTTGGGGCCAGGGTTAGGAAGGTGGGGAGCACTTGGTTTGAAAGTCAGATAAATGTGTTCCATGTCGAGTATCAGGAGAACACCATTAATGACTGGTTGAAACTTACTAATAGGATGGATGGAGACAGCTCTGTGTCAGCTCATCTCAGGTGAGAAATGACCTACGTTTAACAGATCTCCCATGTGGTTTTGTGATTGGAGTTAGTTCTGGATATGCCCAGAAATTATTAAGCATTTGGCAATCACATCTAGTAGAAGAGACTGCAAATGCGATAGCAGATAGAGGCAATAAGCCCCCAAGCTAGACCTTCCCCTCCCCTTGCACCTAATTCACAGAACAAAGGACAAGCCTGTGAGCTCAGACACAAAGAAGGCAAATTCAGCACTTTCGCGAAAACATTCTTCGGTTATTCTGAGTTTTAGTTGTACATTGAATTAAATTCTACATGAAAATTGGGTTTTCACTGTCAATTGGAAAATCTGGGGCTAGGATTGAAAATGTTGTAACACATTCACTCATTACCTAAAAAGGCTTGGCTTGTGACTTACAAGTGACAGCTTTAAGTACTTCTCCAGGGTAAAATTTCTACAAACCACTTATTGGTGAATCAATTGCCCTGAATGCCAGCTATCATTATAAGATGTTAACCAAGAGATACGCTAATTCCTCTCCAAAATACTATTTCTTTATGCCCATTGCTAATTGTGGGAGGGAAAGTTGTGCTAGTTTCTGGAATAAAAATAATGCAAAAGCTAGACATATAATTCTTGCCCTGTAAGTTTCACTCTGTCACTTGTGTTCTTGATAATAGAGTTTGAAGATATATTCTAACCTGTCAAAGAGAGCTCCAAACTACATGCATATAAATATGAACTAGACAGATATCCTGAGCTATTTCCTGGGTATAAATCAGGCACATTCTGAAGCACCTTTGGATTCCTGGTGTTTGAATACAACACTGCAGCCTTAATTTAATGGCCAACACTTAAATAATCTGAAGAAATGAGTATAACTTCCAAATTCATCTAAGAGTTGAGAAAAGTTTTGCAATAGGAAAACTCAGTTTAATGTCACTATAAATAGTAACTGAAACGCATTGTTATTACCATTTGCTAAAAATCAATGCAAATATCTTCTTCTAGTCTTTAGTATAAATAGAAAGAGGGAGTAGCTCTCTGCTTCGTATGGTTTCAGGATTGTTTTCTTCAAAATTCTTCTTCACTATCCACCACTGCTGAGAACTAAAACATGGTATCCAAGAAGTTCTTACAGAAAAAGATATACTCGTGAGAGTGAACATTAGCACATTCCCATCATTTAATTGGCAGTAGATTAGTAAGCATTTTCTCCTTTGAGTTTTCAGCTACTTTCTAAAGGGTTGTTTCTTTGGGTCAGTGTCTTAGACACAGGGAGTTCCTCAAAGACTAAGATTCTCCTCAGCCATCCCTATGCCCTCACTTCCCCTTTACCACCTAGTGTTTGGCAATGTGACAAGCAAATGATACTCAACAGAGGTTATTGAACAAAATAATTAATCATTAAACATAAAAATATACCTAGTTGATTAAAAAATTGCAAGGGTGGAACTATAGGAGTTTTTTTTTCTTTTATCATAGAAAAATCAACTGTATTTGAAATTAAATTGTTTTATTTTAAGTAGAATGATCCCCAGCATAAGGTTAGCTATGTGGAAAGAAATTGATTGGGATAAAGACCCTGTTATAGACATATGTTGTCTATTCTAACACTCTTCAATCTTCCTATAGTTCCCAAATATCTCTATTGTATACCACCTCTTCCACTGAACCTTTTCTGTTCTTCCAGAAGAAGAGCAAGAACTATACACAGCAGGTTACTTTATACTTTAATATGAAGCCTTGACTCTAGAAGTATAAATTAGGCAGTAAAATCAGTTATTACTAAAATCTTAGAGATAGAGCCAATTAAAACTTTGATAGACAATTACTTTGCTTGTAGTTGTTAGAACATAAAGGTACGCAAAAATTTCCCTGAGCTGTTTTAGTTCACATACCATGATCCAAGACATTCAAGGCAAGCTTGGCATTCCTTTAAACCGTAGGTACTTGAACTTCTTTGGCATATTTCTAGGTGTTTCTACTGAGATGAAACACTATTCATACTGTGCATGCCCACTTGAGGTAGAACAAGAACTGTATTGCTGTATTTTTTAGTTAGGATAGTTTTACTATGGAAGTGCCAGAAAACTCAACATGTTTAAACAGTAAAGAAATATGTTGGCATTGGCTAGAATATAGTAGTTCAAAGATGAGGGAGCTTGAAGTTTAGCATAATTTTGTGGATCTGATTTCTTTAGGCTTTGATTTCTGTGTCTCTCAATAAACCACACAATAGCCACATCCTTAAGATGAAATAAAGGGGACTGTCTCACTTTCAGGCCCCACATTCGTGAAGGATAATAACAGAGGAACAAAAAGTTTTCTTTTCCTGAGTTCTCTCTTAAGATGGAGAAGATATTTCCCAGAAGCTTTGCAAACTTAATCTCTCATCTCACTGTCACATGCTCAGTCTCGAACCAATTTCATACTCAGGGATATTCCATGCCTCGAAACTTAGGTTATCCTCCAGGTCACATGACTTTATATAAAGTGGGGGCATAGAACAGGCATAAAGAAAAACTATCATTTTGAACCACATCATCATTGTGCCAGAACCATATAACTATGAAAAACAGCTCTGATAGTTTTAGCTAAAAATGAAATTGCTTTCTCTTGAAATTTATCCAAAATAATAAAAAGAATACAGCAAAGAGGAGGTAATACCTCAAGTCACATGCTATAAAACATCTATCAAATGTTATGCAATTGGGGTCAAAGTAAATAAGGACATTGAGAGGTAACATGTACTTCCTCCGACCTCTGGCAAATATAGGTGAGCTAAAAATAAGTGTCACAGTCCGAAAGGGCTCATCAAAGGATGGTGTGATTGGAAGAGCAAGATCTGGCTGTCTATCAGGCAAATGGGAGTGGCTACAGGAAAAGCAGGTGATAGGATTTGACAGAGATTTATGAACATAGCAGCCAAACTGCCAAACTGAGGAGACTTGACATGTATATGAATGGAAGTTCTGAAAAATAAAACAGACTATACAGAACGAAGAAAAGTATTCAGCTACACAATAGAAGAAAGCTCTTCTGGAATAATTGATAAAATTGAATCTGTAGGATGAAAGAAAAACCTCACCTAAGGAAAAAGAAATGATACAGAATAATTAATACCGAACTATTTCTTGATGAGATTACTAATTTTTAAGAGCAACAACAACAAAAAAAAAGAATTTTAAGTTTACTGACAAGTAGAAAAGTAAATTTCCAAAGAAGCAAAAATAATCAGGTTAACCTCAGAGACTTCTCTTCAGTAACATTTAATGTCACAAACAGCAGATCAATGTCTATTAAACTTCTAAAGGAAAGAAAGTATTTTCAAAAACTGGAGGAGGTTTTAAGGAAGTGGAGGTTTTCTTTGGATTGAATCCTCTTAGGAAACATCAGTAATTTTGGGTTTGGGTACCCTAATAATTCTTCCCTAAATGATGACAAGAATGATGCAAGGCTAAAGCTGAGACTGCTAAAGAATCAGTAATCACTCATATTAGACAAAATACGGGAATGTTTGGTCATTTTTGTGGTTTGGACAATGTTCATGTTTTTGTCTGAAAATGGTTTTCTATGGAATTGTTCATGTTCAGTCAGCAGGAGAACACCATGGCCCAGTTGTGAGTGCCAGGCCGGTTCTTGTTGGTCAGGGGCTGCCATCCTTTTATTCAATTGTCTGTGGTAGAAATTCACATTCATTGTGAATATGCATGTCTGTGTATTGTGTTTGGGGGATGCTGGTATTTCTTAGGAACTTGAATCATGCAAATAAGATTGATACTTATAAGTTGCTATAGTGGGCAAATGTGGTTCCAAGATTTCATTAGGTTGTGTGTCTGCTGTTCTAAATTTTATGGGTGTGGGGTTTATGCCAGAATAGTTACAATAATGAGAGTCATAGTAATAATAACACCTGCCATGTATTGTGTCTAAAATGTACCAGGCAACACATTAGGTTATCTAGACTTCTCTTTTACCTCTCTCAAAACTCAGTGAACTCATGTAATTGTAGATTAATGATATAAAAAAAAACCCAGTGAGGTAGGTATAATGATAATGAGCTGGGATAAGCTTGGACAGTGTATCTAACAACCCCAACATCACACACAAAATAAGTGGCACAGACACCGTACATTTCCATTCTCTCTAACCTTGAATCACATATAATTTCTGTTGACAAATGTCAATGAAGTTTTAGAAGCCTATTACTTTCTAATATCAAAACAGAATAGGAAATGCTAAAAAACAATCGCAGTCACAGCAACAAGTAAATTTTTGTTAAAAAAACATTTGGCAATGGGGAAATGACAGTCTCTTCAACAGATGGTGCTGGCAAAACTGGACAGCTACATGTAAGAGAATGAAACTGGACCACTGTCTAACCCCATACACAAAAGTAAATTCAAAATGGATCAAAGATCTGAATGTAAGTCATGAAACCATAAAACTCTTAGAAAAAAACAGGCAGAAATCTCTTGGACATAAACATGAGTGACTTCTTCATGAATATATCTCCCCAGGCAAGGAAAACAAAAACAAAAATGAACAATTGGGACTATATCAAGCTGAAAAGCTTCTGTACAGCAAAGGACACCATCAATAGAACAAAAAGGTACCCTACAGTATGGGAGAAGATATTTGTAAATGACAGATCCGATAAAGGCTTGACATCCAAAATATATAAAGAGCCCACACACCTCAACAAACAAAAAGTAAATAATCCAATTAAAAAATGGGCAGAGGAGCTGAACAGACAGTTCTCCAAAGAAGAAATTCAGATGGCCAACAGACACATGAAAAGATGGTCCACATTGCTAGTTATCAGAGAAATGCAAATTAAAACCACAATAAGATATCACCTCACACCAGTAAGGATGGCCACCATCCAAAAGACAAACAACAACAAATGTTGACGAGGTTGTGGAGAAAGGGGAACCCTCCTATACTGCTGGTGGGAATGTAAATTAGTTCAACCATTGTGGAAAGCAATATGGAGGTTCCTCAAAATGCTCAAAATAGACTTACCATTTGACCCAGGAATTCCACTTCTAGGAATTTACCCTAAGGATGCAGCACTCCAGTTTGAAAAAGACAGATGCACCTCTATGTTTATCGCAGCACTATTTACAGTAGCCAAGATATGGAAGCAACCTAAATGTCCATCAGTAGATGAATGGATAAAGAAGATGTGGTACATATACACAATGGAATATTATTCAGCCATAAGAAGAAAACAAATCCTATCATTTGCAACAAAATAGATGGAGCTAGAGGGTATTATGCTCAGTGAAATAAGCCAAGTGGAGAAAGACAAATACCAAATGATTTCACTCATCTGCGAAGTATAAGAACAAAAGAAAAACTGAAGGAACAAAACAGCAGCAGAATCACTGAACCCAAGAATGGACTAACAGTTACCAAAGGGAAAGAGACTGGGGAGAATGGGAGGGTAGGGAGGAATCAGGGCGGGGAAGAAGAAAGGGGGTATTAGCATGTATAATGTTGGGGGTGGGGGAAAGGGGAGGGCTTTGTAACACAGAGAAGACAAGTAGTGATTCTACAAAATCTTACTATGCTGATGGACAGTGACTGTAATGGGGTTTGTTGGGGGGACTTGGTGTAGGGAGAGCCTAGTAAACATAATGTTCTTCATGTAATTGCAGATTAATAATAACAAAATAAAATTTAAAAAATGAAAAAAAAAAAACATTTGGAACTGCCTCCTTCCCCATATAAGGATTTTTGAATATGAAGTTGATTGGATCACCTGATATTTGCATAATGACTTTCCTGTCATAGTCTTCTTTCAACTGATCTCAACTAACTGATTTAGAATGACTTTCTTTTCTAGTTTTCTAATCCTCCTGTTGGGTAAAGAGAGCTGTCTTCTGCTGGTCCCTTATATGGGTTGATGTGCTGGGAAGCCAGGCAAAATCAGAGATATTTTCGGCTGACAATGCTTTTAGTAGATATCCCTCTTTTCAGTTACCCTTGTGTAGGAACATGACATGGAAGATACCATCTGGCCAATAAAGGTTCCCAGGAATTAGTTCACCAAGGAAGCTTCATCAGTGATAAAGCTTATCCTAGATTCCCAAAAAGGGGGCACGACCACCACATGAGGGCTGAGTCCTTGAAGGCACAGCACCTTCTCCTACCACTTTCCCAGGGTTGTAAGTCTCTGATTGCCCTCTAGAATATTGGAAGAATGGCATAGGAGAGAGAAACGGTTACGTTAACTAAGGCGTTATGCTGACAGGGGAACTTGGCTCCAGAGGTCTCAGCCTTGCGAGTGTCTGGTTGACCTGAGGGAGACCCACCCGTCCCAGAGGACGATGCTCCAGCCTGCACAGGACATGACGGTCTGACTCCAGTCATTTCCAAATCGAATCCTCACTTCAGAATGAACCCTTTGATGTAGACATAACAGAATAAGGAAATTCGATGGGAAATGAGCTGTCTCAAGACACTGTATAAACCAACTGGAACAGAGAATTATTAACACTTAACTGATTGGAACTTATATTTAAATGTAAAATTTTTCCAGAGGGGGAAAGTTTTTGGCACTTTTTTGTCAAACTTATTATCCTTATCCCTCTGTGTCTCAGCAGTGGCACTTCTTTCTAAGGTGACAGATCAGCTCCCAATCCACTGGACATGAGGAGTCCAGCCTTGTACAAGACTTCCCTGACAGATCCGGCAAAGAGGGCCTGGAGGTGCCACAGACCCGTCTCAGCTGCATCCTCTCACTATCGCTTTATCATTTAACCAAATCTTCACTGCTGTTTTAAAAACCACAAATGGAAATTAAAACACAGAAAATCTAAAAACTGACATAAAGTTGGAATATGCTCATGGTCTCCACATTGTGCCCCTACAGGTCCCATGTTGGTGTCCCTCTCCTTACGTCATGTCCTTCTTCCCAGGGACCAGTGCCAACCTGACCTGCTTCCCTCACTCAGTCCAAGCCCTCAACCCCTCAAGAGGCTTCCTCTCATTCCCACACTCAGGAAGCTTCTGCTGGGGTGCAACTCCGCTCACGAGGGGACACACTTGTGACTGAGCTGTGGAGCTCAAGCTCATCCTCCCAAATCCTACTACTTAAAAAAAAATTTTTTGTTGCTTCATCTTTGCTTAACCACAAAGCTAAAATAGGTAGTTTTGCCAATCAAAGAATGATTTTCTCTTAAAGTTGAACTCATTGCTTCATCTACAATAGAAGTTTCAGATTTTTATTCCCACCCTGTCAAAGACTATGGCGGGTCCAGTGTCAGGTACAACACCCTGTAAAAGGGGTCCTAGGCAATATATTGTTGAAATTACGATAGATGTTGTCATCTCCATTGTTAAAACAAAACAAAAAGCAGCTGATCCTATCAAATTTTCTAAGAAAAGAAAAAAATGGTGATGAGTGTATTTTTCCCAGGATCTTCCTTTCTGGAAAGAAAACTTCTGTGGGAGATCCCTTGAAACAGAATAATGTTGGACTCCTGACATTATTATGGAATTGTATCAATGTTAATAAATAATTTAAGAACATAAAGGCACTTGTATTTTTTTCCTAGTGGATAAATGGAAGCCTGCTTTCAATTATTTTTAAACACACAGTGGCAGGTCCTCAGTGCTGCTACCCGATTAGCAGAAGAGCTGGGGTTCAGCCTTCGCCTCAGTGAAACAGGCACCGCTCAAAGCCAAGTTCCCTTGTTTAAAAATTGCCACCTCAAAACCTTTTTTTGTCACCCATCGTCTTCTGACCCCTCCATTAACCAGAAACCTTTACACTATTAAGTGATTATCTCAGTGCGTTTCTTTTACTTCTTTATGAAATGAGCTTGGAGCTAGGTTTTGCCATTTTCATTCAACGTGGCAGTTTATTAAAATGGCCTCTTTGCTGTCTGTAGGAAGTCATTTTCTCAAGCTCCTACGTTCTGCTTCGAGAAGGTCAGTTCTTTGTATTTACACGACTGCTTTCACACAAAACTTGGCCTTTCTGGGAAGAATTTTGCATCCTGACCTAGCCCCTTACCAAGAGGGTGACAGCCCGGCTATTCGCATGTCACCCTTTCTGTTTTTTTGAAATCCTTCCACCCTTGCCCTGCTCATTTTAGCTTTTCATATAGCTGACAGTCAATGTATTGGTCTGAACTTTGTCTATAGCAATACAGCATCTGAAACCAGGACGCTTTAGCCTTTGGAAGTAATGGGAAATTTTTACTCTGTTTTGCATTAAAATGTTACAGCAAGGCTTCTGTGAGGTTTCACTCAATTACTAACTTAAGACTATAGCTGACTATATAACCTCATGGCGTTCCTTGAGTTTGTCTATTAAATTCTGCCTTTCTTTTTTAAAATATTACTCTTATTTATATTCAGAATTTCTATTTATCTTGTTGCTGTCTAGGCATGGAACTTGACTTGAGGCAGAAAATCAGAGTTAAAAATTTACCATTTATCACTCACATAATATTGGGTAAATTCTTTCACCTCCTCTAAGCCTTAATTTCCTCATCTTTAAAAGGAAGCCCACACCGATCTCACACAGATGTTAAAAGGATTGAATGAGATCAAGAGCATGGACAAAGTCCTCAGGTTTGTTGATTATCATTAGACCTGAGGACATCCCACATGACGTTAAGAAGATGCGTTGAAGCACATTTAGATAAAAGCTTTAATATCTGTACAAAGTAAGTGCCATGCAACCAGGTCATTCTCTTTCCATGTTATCTCCATCCATTGCATCTGGGAAGGCACTAATACCTTGTTTATCTGGGTATAACAGCTCCAAAGTTTCTGTAGAAGCAGGAATTAGGGACAGCATTCTAGCATGGGAGAGGGATAAGGAGAGCTTTGTTTGCGTACCACTGGGGAATCTTTGCTCGTATCAAAGAATGATGAGGCTGGTGAAGTTTAGGAGGGTCTAAAAGTCTCCCACTGTCCACGCCTCACTCCTACTGTCTTCCCTTTGGAGGCACCATTTGTTGGTACAAAGAGAAGGAACTACCTCTATTTTGTGAAGTCAGCCATTAAACAGACCACTGAAGGCAGCCCTTGGATTGGACGTGGTGGCCACAAGCAGGCATTATGTTTGCACTTCCTAAGTGTGTAGGAAAACCCTCTCTGTATGCACAGGGAAATTGAGAAACCTAGAGAATATTGGGTCCTACCATTTGCCACTTTAAGCCTCACCATCTGAGAATATTCACCCCTAGAGAGCAGCAGCAAACTCACTCTCCAGCTTTCTCGGCTTGTGACACTCTTCCCATCAAAAAGCCTAACATACTTCTCACAATAGATTCTTCTCTCTCAGCTTGTGCCACAAATTCCAATCATGTTTAGACCCAGAAGGCATCAGCATTGCCATAACTTCTGAGAATGATCATTTTAATACCCGATTATGTGCCAAATACTGTCAAAATCTGTATGCAAAACACAAGGATTATATCATACAGTTGGAATCCTCAAGGAGTTTATATTTTAAATGGACAGGTAAGAAAAATGTAAAAAGTAAAGAAGGGAGCATAAATTCAATGGGAGCAGTTGGTAGAGAAGCTTAGAGACAGCAGAGATCCTGTGGCGCTGTGACTACAGCCCAGGATGGTGATTCCCCTTTCCTCTCCCACAACAACCTCTGCACCAACCACCCCCGCATTTCCTTCCTTCTTTTATTTTATTTTATTTTGTTTTATTTAATTTTTTATTTTTTAGGATATTTCTTCTGATTTTTTAAAATTGAAGAATAGTTGATACAGAATATTACATTGGTTTCAAGTATACCACATACTGATTCCACAGTTACATATATTATCAAATGCTCACCCCAACTGGTATAGTTACTATTTGTCAACATAGAAAGATGTTAGAGAATCATTGACTGCATTCTCTGTACTGTAGTTTCATCCCTGTGACTAATTTATATTATGATTGAGGTTTTGTGCCTCATTATCCTCTTCACCTTTTTCACCCACCCACCCCAACCCCTGCCCCATGGTACAGCACCAATCACTTCTTAGTGTCTGTGAGTCTACTGCTATTTTGTTCATTTTATTCCATTTGTTTTTAGATTCCACATATAAGTGGAATCATATGGGATTTGTCTTTCTCCACCTATCTTATTTCAGATACCATAATGCCCTGTAAATCTATCCATGTTGCCACAAATAACAGGATTTCTTTGTTTTTAAGGCTGAATAATATTCCATTGTGTATATGTACCACCTCTTGTTTATCCATTTATCTATGGATGGACACTTTGGTTGCTTCTATATCCAGGCTATTGTAAATAATGCAGCAATAAATATAGGGGTGCATCTATCTTTTCAAATGAGAGATTTTTTTCTTAGGGTAAATTCCTAGAAGTGAAATTACTGGTTTGTGTGGTATTTCTATTTTTAGTTTCTTGAGGAACCTCCATACTTCCCTCCACAGTGGCTGCACCAGTTTACAGTCCCACCAACAGAGGAGGAGGGTTCCCTTTTCTCCACATCCTCACCAACACTTGCTATTTCTTGTTTTTTTAAGACGGTGGCCATCTTAACTGGTGTAAGGTGATAACTCATTGTGGTTTTGATTTGCATTTCCCTGATAATTAGTGATGTGGAGCATCTTTTCATGTGCACCTGTTGGGCATCTGTATTACTTTTCTGGAGAAATGTCTATTCAGGTCTTCTGCCCATTTTTTAATGGGGTTATTTGGTTTTTTTGTGTTAAGGCATATGAGTTCTTTATATATTTTGGATATTACTCCCTTTTCAGATATGTCATTTATGAATACATTCTCCCAAACTGTAGGTTGCACTTTTGTTTTGCTGATAGTGTCCTGCACAGCTCTTTTGTGTGACATATTCCCATGTGCTAATTTTGCTTCTGTTTCCCTTGCTGTGGGAGACCTATAAAGAAAAAAATTACTCATGCTTATGTCCAAGAGATTTTTGCCTATGTTCTCTTCTAAGAGTTTTATGGTATCAGGTCTTATATTTAGGTCATTAGTCCTTTTGAGTTTATTTTTCTGTATGGCATTACACAGTAATCCAGTTTCATTTTCTTGCATGTAGCTGTCCAATTTCCCAACACCATTTATTGAAGACATTTTTCCTCCTTGTATATTCATTGTTCCTTTGTTATATATTAATTGAACATATACGCATCAGTTTATTTCTGGGCTGTCTATTCTGTTTCAATAATCTACGCATCTCTCCTTGTGTCAGCACCATAGTGTTTTGACTACTGCAGCTTTGTAATATTGCTTGAAGTCAGGGATTGTGATACCCCCAGCTTTGTTCTTCTCTCTCAAGATTGCTTTGTTTACTTGGGGTCGTTTGTGGTTCCATATAAATTTTAGGATTGTTTGTCCTAGTTCATTGAAAAATGCCACTGGTACATTGACAGGGATCGCACTGAATCTGTAAATTGCTTTGGACTGGATGGCCATTTTGAGACTATTAATTCTTCCTATTCATGATCACGGGACAGACATCCATTCATTGATGTCTTACATGAGGATCTTATAGTTTTCACAGTACAAGTCTTCCACCTCTAGTTAGGTTTATTCCTAGGTATTTTATTCTTTTTGATGCAATTGTTAATGGAATTGTTTTCCTGATCTCTTTATGCTAATTCATAGCTAGTATATAGAAACACAGCAGATTTCTATATATTCATTTTGTATCCTGAAACTTTGTTGAACCAAATTATTAGTTCTAATAGATTTTTGGTGGAATCTTTAGGGTTTTCTATATATAATATCATGTCCTCTGCAAATAGTGACAGCTTAAATTCTTCCTTACCAATTTGAATGGCTTTTATCTCTTTGTCTTGTCTAATTGTCATGGCTAGAACCTCTAGTACTATGTTGAATAAAAGTGGTGAGAGTGAACATCCTCATCTTGTTCTTATCTTCAAGGAAAAGTGATCAGCTGTTTGCTATTGAGTATGATGTTAGCTGTGGGTTTGTCATTTATGGCCATTATTATGCCAAGGTATGTACTCTATATACCCATTTTGTTGAGAGTTTTTATCATGAAAGGATGCTGTATTTTGTCAAATACTTTTTCAGCATCTACTGAGATGATCATGTGGTTTTTATCCTTTTTGGTTATGTGATGTATGATGTATCATCCTTGCATCCCTGGAATAAATTCCACTTGGTTGTGATGGATGATGCTTTGGATGTATTTTCAAACTCAGTTTGCTGATAGTTTGTTGAGGAATTTTGCATATCTGTTCCTCAGGGATATTGGTTTGTAATTTTCTTATTTTGTAGTATCTTTGTCTGGGTATAAAAGTGATGATGGCCTCACAGAATGAGTTTGGAAGTATTCCTCCCTCTTCTATTTTTTTAAAATCCAATTTTAACACTAAAGAAAACTATCAAATAATAAGAGAAGGGTATAGGAGAGGAAGACAGAAACAGAGAAGAACTACAAAAGCTACCAGAAAACAATTAGTAATGGCAGTAAGTACATACCTAGCAATAATGAATTTAATATAAATGACTGAATGCACCAATCACAAAACAAAGGGTGGAAGAATAAATAAATCTATATTCATTTCAGACCTAAAGATATACATATACTGAAATTGAAGGGATAAAAAATATATATTTTGTGCAAATAATAGGGGGAAAAAAGCAGGAATAGCAGTACTTTTATCAGACAAAATAGACTTCCCAAAAAAGTTTTTGTGCACCTAATATAGGCTTTAGGTTTGTGATTACCATAAGGTTCATAGATAGTTTCCTAAATATGTAACAGTCTATTAAGTTGATGGTCACTCTATTTCAAACAAAATCTAAAAGTACTTCTTTTTTCTTCTTCCTCTTCCTCTACCCTTTATGTATTAGATATCATAATCTGCACTTTCTTGTACATCCTTTGACTGATTTTGTGTATAGTTGATTTTATTACTTTTTTTTTTAACTTCACACTTGCTTAGTTAGTAATTGGTCTACTACATTTACTATGGGTTTATTTTCACTGATGAAAACTATTTAGGCTTAAGAACATTTCCATGTGCAGAAGTCTCTTTAAATATGTCCTGAAAGCCTGGCTTAGTGGTGGTAAATTCCCTCAGCCTTTATTCACCTGGGAAATTTTTAATCTCTCCTTCAAATTTGAATGATAATCTTACTGGGTAGAGGATTCTTAGTTGAAGGTCCTTCTGCTTCAAACACTGAATATTTCATGCCTCTCCTTTTTGCCTGTAATGTTTCTGCTGGGAAATCTGCTGATAGACTTACGGGGTTTCTCTGATAGGTAACAGTCTTCCTTTTGTTTATAGCTTTTGATGTTATCCCTTTATCTTTAATATTTGCCATTTTAATTATCATACGTCTTAGTGCTGTCTTCCTGGGGTTCCTTTTGTTAAGGTCTCTCTGCCTTTCCAAGACCTGGGCATCCATTTTCCCCCCTAGATTGGGGAAGTTTTCAATAATTGCTTCTTCAGAGAGACTTGTACTTCCTTGTCTCTCTCCTCTCCGTCTGGGACCCCCCATTGTGCAAATATTGTTTTGTTTGGAGTTGTCACACAGCTCTCTTAGCATCTTATTTTTAGAAATTCTTTTTCCTCTCTATTCCTCAACTTGGTTACTTTCCTGTTCTCTATCTTTTATCACATTGATTCTTCCCTCTACTTCCAGAAGTCTACTATTCATTCCCTCCATTGCATTTTTCATTTGTTATTGTATTCTTCAGCTATGAGAGGCTTTTGTCTCTTTGTTGAAGTTCTCACTGAGATCATCAATTCTTTTCCCCAGTTCAGTGAGCATCTTTATGACCGTTACTTTGAAATCTTTATTGAGAAAATTGCTAATCTGTTTCATTTGGCCCTTTTTCTGGTGTTTTATCTTGTTGCTTTGTTTGGAACATATTCGTTTGTGCATTTTGTCTGGTTTTCTTTGTTTCTTTCTTTGTATTAGACAAATCAGCTATGTTTCCTGACCTACCAATTAATGGCTTAATGAAGTAGGTGTCCTGTGGTGCCCAGAAGCTCAAGACTCTTTGCTCACCAGTGACTGGTTTTCCAACAGAGTAGTGGATCTCTGGTGCTTTTGGTGGGCTGTGAGTGAGACCCCCTTCCTGCCTGTCTGCCAGAAGTAGCTGATCTCTGTCAGCAGAGGCTGATGGTTGGCCTCTGTGTGCCCTTTGTGTGAGGTGAGGGGCTTCTCCTGGGATTTGTGGTGAGTGGGGCTGTCCACTGACTGCCAGTCAGCAATGGAGGCCCCTGCTGGGCCAAGCAGGCAGGGTGGGGCAGGTGCATAGGGATGTGTTGCAGCAGGGCTGAGCTACCAGTGAGGAAGCTGGAGAGTTTAGAGCTAGCCTCTGCATGTGCCTGATCAATTGGGCTGAAAGATGACTGAGAAAGCCTGGAAAGCATTGTCCCTCTACCTACCAGGAAGCAAGTTGGACTGCTGTTGGGCTGGGTGGAATGGGGTGGGACAGGGTGGGACAGGGGCATAGGGAAGGGCTTCCAGGCTTAGCTGCCTATGAGGGAGATGGAGTATTTGGGGCTGTCTCCCACAACACCCAAACAGTTGGTCTGAGGGAAGGCCAGGGAAGTGTCCACCTGCCCTTTCTCCTCTGGAGAGAGTTCCTCCAACCCCTGCCCTCTGGCACACTTCTGCTGCTGGTAAATCTTTCAAGTTACTGCCTCTGTGTTGAGTCTCAGCTGAACTGATGTAGCATGTTTGTCCTACACAAGGAACGGGAGTCTCAATGTCCCCAGAGCGCTCCAACTCTCCCTGGTGTTCAGCCCTATTAATCACCAAAGGCCAACAAAATGTGGACTCGTGTTCCCAGAGCAGATCTCCAGGGCCAGGTGTGCAGGATTCCTGTGCACTGATCCCCTCCCCACTCTGTTCCTTTCCCTCTTGCTTGGGGCTGAGATGAGGAAAGGTCTTGGGTCCTGATCAGTCCTGCCCCTTTACCCTTCTCAGTGGTCTTCTCTTCTTCATCAAGTATAGATGGTCTCATATGAATTCTTCAGGTCATTTTCAGGCTTAGTTTTAGTTGCTGCAGTTGCTTCC
Organism: Manis javanica; assembly: GCF_040802235.1. Taxonomy (NCBI): domain Eukaryota; kingdom Metazoa; phylum Chordata; class Mammalia; order Pholidota; family Manidae; genus Manis; species Manis javanica. The sequence continues at coordinate 17,833,581 of NC_133168.1, forward strand.
TTGGTGTGCACATGGGAGGAGGTTTCTGCCGTGCCTTCCTACTCTGCCATCTTTTCCTCCAGAGTCAATCGCTTTCTTTGTAGTAATGTCTTCTTTTAGTAATAAGGCTGAATTTTGGGGGGATCAGACTTCCAGATAGAGACCACATTTCTCAGCCTCTCTTGCAGGTACATGTGGTCATGTGGCTAAGTACTGTCCAATAAGATGTACCTTTCAAAGGAAGCTACCTTATAGTCTCTTTTGCCTCTACTATAGGCTGGAACATGGACCTGTGCCTTTTGCCCTTAGTAAAACTCTTACTAAATGCCACATGACTAAATCCCAGACTAGCCATCTCAGACTTCCTGCCTACCTCTGGGCTATTACATAGGAGAGGAAAGTAAGTCTCTATCTTATTTGAGTTACTAAATACTTTGGTTTCTTTAGTATAGTGGCTTAAACTGTGCCTGGTAAAAGGAAAGTTTCATGATGAAATGCCTTGAAGGGTGACTAAGATTTAGATTTTTAAAAAGGTGGTAGAAGTGAGAGATTAAATGGGAAAGAAAATGTGAACCTCCATCTGAATAAAAAGCAAGAACCAAAGATGTGGTCTCTGAGTGACTAAAAGGAAAAAAGAAAGTATGACATTCTTGGGGAGAGGTGATTAATCAATTCTGTTGAACTAAAGGTATACATACAGGAGGGGTAAAAGAAAGAGTTCAAGTTGGGTTTGGGCCAAACTGCAGAAGCATTTAAATGAAAGCTAAGTACAGACACACCTCATTTTATTTCACTTTGCTTTATTGTACTTCACAGTTACTGTATTTTTTGAAACTTGAAGGTTTGTGGCAACTCTGTGTTGAATGAGTCTATCAACAACATTTTTCTAAAAGCATTTGCTCACTTTGTATTTCTGTCACATTTTTGTAATGCTTGCAATATTTTAAACTTTTTCATTATTATTGTACTTGTTATAGTGATTACAAATTGCTGAAAGCTCAGATGACTAGTAGCTTTTGTCAATAAAGCATTTTGAAATTAGTGTATATGCATTTTTAAGACGTAATGCTATTACATATTTAATAGAGTGCAGTACAAGATAAACACAAACTTGCATGTGCTGAGAGACCAAAAAAAATTCATTGTACTCACTTTATTGTGATATTTGCTTTATTGTGGTGGTCTGGAACTGAACTAGCACTATCCCTGAGGTAGGCTGTAAAGCAAAATTCTTCACATAGGAAATGGGACTGATGTTTAAATAGGAAACTGTGTGAACAGCATTAAATGGCCAGACGCAGGTGGCAGAGATATCCTAAGAGGATTAAGAACAAGTGAGTCTGAATCTGTATGGAAAGGAAGAGAAGATTCTTAGGAGGTTGCGGGTCTTGGTGACGGTTTGGATATGTAGATGTGAGACTTGGAACCTGATGATTGGAAAACAGTAATATGACAGAGAAGGTAGTTTTAAAAAACACACATATAAAGGAAACTTCCATTTTATGTACTCTTAGATGGTATAATGCATCTATGAGGCAATATTCAACAGCACAAATGCAAAATTAAAGCTCTGGGGATCTGTGCAGGTTGGAGATATATAATTAGAGGCATCCAAAAGAGAGATTAAAGCCGTAAGAAAAGGGATTACAGAGAGGTAGATGGGAAACAGGAAAAGAGTGTTATTGAAGGTCAAGGGAAGATTTTTTATAAAATAGGGCCTAATTAGATGTGGTAGTAGGTGAGAGGGAAGATAAGTATAGAGATTAGACTTGGCTCCTGGGTTCATGTTCTCTTTATCTTTATATCGTCATATCTATCTTTACTTAAAATCCTTTTTCCCTGAAATCTGTTTTTTATTTCTTCCTGCTGCCAAAACACTCGCCATATCCTGCCTTGATTTACACAAACTCCTTCTCATCGGCCCTTTCTCATCAGCTCCCTGCTCCCATCCTGCCAAGTGTTACTGCCAAGCCCATTGTCCTCTCCTGCTGTTCAGACTATGCTCCTCCCACTCTGCTTGGGCTTCTGTTCACTTTCCAGCATCCCCACGACTCTGCACCTGCTTACAGCTCTTCCTCATCCCTCCTACACACCCCGACCCCACTCCTTCCTTTGGCCCCATTGTCAACTCCGGCATCCTAACCTCAGATCCGGGCACTCATGACTTCAGACCAACACCTTGTCATCCCCCACAGGCCTCCCACATCGTTCCCATCAACACAGCTCCTGTTTCTGACACAAAGAAATCCAGCATGTCCTCTTCCTTTATGAAGCTTGCTAGCTCTAATAACTGTATGCTGTGTGCTGCTTTCCCCCAGAGTATACAGGAGAGTATTGCTTGTACTGTACTCTTTCCTGTCTCTATTACCTCTAGGGCCTTATATTGTTTGTTCTGGAAGAACATGATTTCATTACTGTCAGACGGTTTCTGTTCCCCGTAAAGCACTTGTTGGTGTTACCTTGGGATACTGCATAAATAATACACATTTCACAATGCCTTTTTGATGAGAGGGCTTAAACCCAACCAGTGTGTCCAAAAGCACTTGGAGTTTTGTCTCAGTAATGCCTGGAGAAAAAAAACGTTATCTGTCAAGAAAAGGGAGAAGATTAATGTACAGAAAGGAAGTTGTGATGTGTCTATTGTCCTCAACAAATAATTTATACACACAAAAATATGTCTGAGTGAAAAAGAAATCAGTGGACATTATAGGTAACTGAGCATTAAATCTTCTCAATCATGGCAGCATTTCTCAAGGACATATCTTATTATCATCATATAAAGCAACAATTTGCATTACTACCTCTGAACATTTGCTCATATAAGTTTCACTTAGCGAAATACTAAGGTTCTGCATTTTGGGGGGAAAATACCCACTATAGAGCCTAAAGGATTGATTTCAAATAAGATCTATATTTATAAACATATAGACAGGTAAGAAAAATAACAAATTAGTATATATGTCTGTAAAATCATGATTTAAATGATTGTTGCATAATCCTAAAATTTTTCTATCCAAGAAAAAAAATTCTTGAATACCTTTTATTTATTTAAATGCACTTGATATTTTAACAAAATATGGAAGATGAATTCAAAGAAACATATGTTCCTTTTTGTTTTATTTCCCTTAAATGGTAAAAAAAAAACCCTACACAACCTTGATATTCAACATCCAAGTTCATTTTCAACAAGAATCAGAAAACTGTCAAAGACAAACTATTTTCCATCATATAAATGACTCAGCCACAGATAATAATATTATACAAACCTCAGAGCCTGAATAACCAAGTAAAATGGGTTCCAAGCTTTCTAATCACAGCAGTGATGGGTTATGAATTGCAAAAGGATTGTCCTCCAGAAAGTAACAAAAAAATGACTGGAGAGTAGATTTAAATTAAAGTGAAACTGAAATAGAAAAATCACATCAGTTGTAAGAGATCAAGAAGACAGACACAGAGAGCATATAGATTATATTAGAGCCACTCTGGAAACTTTTTAAATTGAAATGTTATGCATATGTTAATAGATGGAAATAGGAATGTATTTCAACAGAATGAGTAATGTTACCTGCTTCATTTCGTGTCAAGTCTAGATTGTAGAAAACTATGGTCAACTATGTTTGTCACCCACCTTATCACTTGCTGTTGACCCAGTTATGCCCACAATCCTGGTCACTGCTAGCAACTCTTAAGCTCCTGTATCTAAGTCCTAGCTGTGTAATATGAGAGTGAATTAGGAACGGTTATGAAAGAGAATTAAAGTCTAATTAATGGATTTTACATTTAGGTAGAACTCAAGGAAACCCAGATTAAAGCATAGACTACCTCATCTATGTAAATATCAACAATCATCATCTGTAAAAAAAGCCAATAATAAATGAACTCCAGGAAGGCATGGGTCAATATGGTATAGACAAGAAATCAGGAGTATGAATTTCAACACTGAATCCTTTGATATGTATTCTCAGGTCAGTTAGCTACTTTATATGTATATGCGCACACACACACATACACACACACACACATACATCTCACATGTTCCTGCATACAATTCCAGCTTCATCTACCACCACTCTTTTCTCCTTTCTCTACACTCCAGCCCAGCCAGCCTCCTCTCGGGATGTGTCATATTCCTTTCTGACTCAGAATCCTCACAACTGCATCTCCTTCTGCCTAGGTCCTCCTCCCTGTTAACCAGGGTAACACCTATTCGGGCTTTAAGACTCCTTAGATTTCATTCCCCTACTACAGTCTCGCAGAACCCTCAATATATTCAAGCTGGTTGTGGTTAATTGTAATTTCTGTGTCTTGAGTAACTGACATACTCCAAAGGAAGAGGAATATTATCTTTTATTTATTTTTTGCATCAACTGGATTCCTAGTGCCTAGTATAGTACCTGGATCACAGGAATAGCTCAAAGAATGTTTGTTGACTGAAAGGATGAGTGAAGGATTCTTTTGATTAGTAGGGTGTTGTATGAACACTTCACAAAATCCTGCTGTTGCATATGCAGAGACCAGTGCCCTGGGGACTAACAGGAAGGCCTCTTGCTGACATATAATTGTTTGGTTTTATTTACTTCCTGCATCCAGATGCAAACTCCATGGCTTTCCCTGTAGATATTTTGGTGACCAGGAAAAGTAACAGATGCCTGGAATTTAAGAGTAGATATAAATTAGAAGAGGCTTCTGGCCTAGTCTACCTGTAGAGGGAAGGGACTGGCCCTATTAATCTTTGGTGCTGTGCAATGGAGAGCTCATGGTACCCCATACACAGACTATAACCAAGTGGCAAACGACAGAGGGTCTTGTCTTCGTGAGACTTGGAGTGATTTCATGGAACTCAGAAGCATAGTATAATCTACTTCAATATAAGGTTTGTTGATTATGTTAACCTTAAGCCGTGTGGTCACCGTACTTAAGAGAGGAGGAGCCCCTGGTCTTGGGAGTAGTATGATTTCAAGAAAGGCCATCAAGATGGGTCTGGACCAGTAAAAGGTCTAAGTAACACCCAGATATCTAAGAGGGAAAATGCTACTATTGTTAAGGTGCACTGCTGATTTGCTGTGTTATACAGTATGAAAGCCTAGCTCACTCAGCCCTGACTCCTCATAAACAGACCACTCAGGCAGTCCTTCTCTAAAGTGTATTTCTGAGTTGATGTAGTATTAACATTCATGCACACTTTCAATTTTGTTCCAAAGACCACCCATACGTTTGGGATATATTGCACCTATATTACCCTCTTGAAGAGTCACAGTGTGTATATCACACTGATGGGAAGCCCTACACTGAAGAAGTCTTCAACTCATTTGACCATGGAAACTTATTCTTCAGAAAACATCCATGTGCCAATCAGGATAGCCTTAAGAAGGCTGCTATATCAACCTCTAAGCCTCAGAGGCTGAAAATAACAAGGTTTCCTTCTCTCTCGTGCTACATCTCCACTGCTGGCTTACTGGAGATCCTGTTCCATGCAGTCCTCGCTCTGGGATCCAAGGTGAGAGCAGTCACCGTCTAAGCATTTTTGGATGCTCCAGCAGGGACACTGTGAGCTCTGCATATTTCCACAGTGAGATGGCCTAGCCTGAAATTTGGAATTTTGGCTTACAACTCATGGTCCTACCACATGCCTGGAAAGGAGACAACCAGAAATATTCGGTGAGCCGCACTAAACCTGTTAACCTGACTGAACATCAGTGGTCACTGAAGTACAGTGGACACCCCTGCTGCTCATGGTTTTAAAAAGAAGGATGGATGATAATTACTATTTGGGAATGTTTAACACTTTTGCTAAACTTGCATGACCATACTTAATCACAAATAATATGTGGAAGGATGATTTTTTTTCATACTTGTCTGAGGGGGATTAGAGGTGTCACAAAAAAGCTATTCTTTTGGAAGATTTTATTAAAACAATTTCTTTTCACTTAAAGTCTCTAGTCGAATTCCCACAGCAGATAACAAAATAATTTTCTAGCCAATTCTTCATTGTTTCTTTCAAATACAAATGCTTAAAACAGAAAGCACAGGTAACTCTAGGCAGCCAATTTCTAGGCTTCTAGAGAGAGGTATGCCATAAATGCCCATTTACAATGTCTTCACAAATGTGCAAAGTTAATGCTGCCATCAGATGAATTCTATAATGAAAGCAATAAAGTTGGCCTAGAGTTTGTCTAAATAAACAGTTAAATGTATTTTGTGCCACTATCATAACCTCTCAGAATTAATTTCTGATGAATCTGCTAAACCAAATAAATGATCTGATGCTTTGCTACCTTGATTGATAATTGCCTATAAGTATATCACATAATAACACAGCACAAAAAGGCAGTGACAATATTCAGAAATGAGTACCTAAGTTTTGAGATGTTATTGCCTACATTCCAAGCACAGTGAAGGTACTTATCAATAGCCATTCAAAAGTCTTTGACTGTTTTTCTGTGAGAAATGAAGGGCATGTTAAATTCATGTCATTTATTCAGCCACCTCCAAGCTCCTCCCCAGTTGTTCTTTATATGTAGCCTGTATACAATCATAATGAAATTACCGAGTACATGTGAAATGCTTTGAGCAATGCTTGGCACATGGTAGTCCCTGACTAGGTGCTGGTTATTATAGTTGTTATTATTACTTCATCTCTTACAAGGGCTGCTTTGTGTGTTACATGCCCTGCAGAGATTCTGAAGTATGAGTGCCCCAGCAAGTTCAATCCAGTGCTCTCGGTGGGGAGAAAGTCTGATATGCAAGGCACGTTTTTCTTGTTTGGGACAGAACAGGAAAATCACCTTAGAACTGATCAAATTGTTTTTAGAAGACTCTGTGTGTGTGTGTGTATGTGTGTGTGTGTGTGTGTGTGTGTGTGTCTAGATAAATGCTACCAAGTGATTATCTGAAATTGTAAATGTTGAGAATTAAAAATAATTCTTGATAATTACCACCAGAAAGATGCACTGAACCTAAACAGCCCCTTCTCATACTGCACTACGTTCAGACTATGGTAAGTCATGTACACTATTATCAAACTGTTTCACTATATATTTTATTTTTATAATAATGCATCTGATATGCTCTAATATCCTTTGTTTTGTTACATATCATCTGTAGATCATTCATTCCATTCACCCAAAGCACCATCTTCACGTCCACGTATTTCTGTGGGTGACTGGTCAAGAGAAGTGGTATATTTGTATTTCACTAAATTCGGCTCAGATTGTATGTCAGTTGTTGAGGCTTTTGTCTCCCAGAAAGCCTTGACTGCCACCCTGGGAGGATAAGCAAAAACAAAAACAAAAACAAAAATATCTCTTATGAAATGAAAACTAAAACTAAGACTTATATTTACTTATTTAGATATAGACATGCCTTCTTGTACATGATTTTAGTTTGTGATGTATTGTGATGTAGCAGATGGGCCCTCAGAGGGACCTATCAGGGTATGACGCTCACGTAGGTATTAGAAATATTCTCATTCTCATATCAATGAATTAGTAGGTTACAGTAAGTTTTAGAGTTTGGACAATACAAAATTTATTCAATAAACTTTTTTTTAACAACTATTCTGTAAAATTGTAAAAACTGCATTTTAAGCTCTCTTATGGCTTGGAAGCAAGTCATAACATTAGGTAGCCTGAACTAGGATGGTGGCTAGAGGAAGGAAGGGTTTTGGACAGTTTTAAGAACCATGTGGGAGGCATCATGAATAGGGCTGTGGATTCACTGTAAAAGGGAAGGGCAGACAAAGAGGATGTCAATCAAGAATGATGACTAAGTTCCAGTCTTCCACCTACCAGTTTATAATTATGAAGATCAGTATAAAGATCACGAATATACACATAATGACTCCAATGGTCAGCACAAACACTAGGACTGCATCAGTTTCTGGTCGGCTTGATCTTCTCACCTGCAACTCTACAGAAAAAAACACACACCTGATGATTATTACTACTGGAAAAAAAAACAGAAATGGAAATCTGAATTGAAAGTTTATATCTGAAAAACAACTCTAGAAAAATACAGACAAAAATATTGGGAAGAAAGTGATTAATGAACTTGTTCTGTACATTGGAAATGTCCTTTCCAAACACACAAAAAAGTTGAAGCAATTTGGCAATGAACATCCTGGGTTCCCACCACTTATACACCACCTTCTGCATTTTGCTATCCACCTATCCAGCCTTCCATCAATCCACTGATCCATCTTATTTTTTTGGTGCATTTCAACACAACTTGGTCCCCATCCTTCAGAGACAACTACTGCCCTGATTTTCTTTTCCACCATAGATTAGTGCTGCCTTCATGGGAATGGAAGCATAGACTATTTATTCTTCTGTGCAAGGCTTTTTTTTTTACTCCGCATGCTTTAGAGATTCACTCATATTGTTGCATGTATCCACCGATTTTTTCTTATTACTAAATAGTATTCCAATTTGTATATTCATTGTCCTACTGATGTCACCTAGGCTGTTCCAGTTTGGGGCTATTATAAATAAGCTGCTATGAACACTTTTGTACAAGTCATTTTGTGAACATACATTATCATTTCTCTTGGATATATACCTGTGAGTGGAACTGCTGGATCATAAGGTAGGGGAACACTTAGTTTTCCAAGAAACTGTAAGATCTTTTCCCAAACTGATTGGACTGGTTGGACATGCTTTGTGAATTTTCTCTCCCAGATTTTGGCTTGCCTATTCATTTTTCGAATGACTTCTTTTAATGAGCTGAAGTGTTTAAATTTTGATTAAGCCTAATTTATCAATGTTTCCTTTTATGGTGATTGTTTCCTGAGTCATATCCAAGAAACCCTTGCCTCCTCCTAAATCATGCAGATATTCTCCTATGTTTCCTTATTAAAGCTTTATAGTTTTAGCTTTTACATTTAGGACTATGATATATTCCTAAGTTTTGTATATATTATAAGGCAGAGGAAGCTCTTTCTTTTTCTTTTTCATACAAATATCGCACACCACTTTTAAATCAAACATTTTCTCCCCTATCTTTCTGTTCTTTGGTGAAATAGTTGAAAAGCTGATTTACATCAAGTATTACTCGTGAATTACATAGTCTTCGTGTGGCTTTCCTAAATCACAAAATTATAAAAGATTCATGTGGGGGAAGGACTAGAGAGATCATCTGATGAAGCTATTGAATTATACAGATAAGCATATCAACATTCAGAGAGGTTTAATGATTTGTGCAAGCTATATTTTATACTTAAATATTTTAATTTTGGTAAGTACCACTCTATCAGAAGTAGTTTCCTGTACGGGCAATCTCAACTGCTTATTTGTCTGGATTTTCTTCCTACTCTTTAAATACCATGGAGTATAATTTTTCATTTTTGTTGCTAGTTCTAGAGCTATAAATTCAATATAGTGATCTCACTAAATAAGTATGTAGAGAAATTACATCATATTTACATTCCAACATTGTTGGATTTTAAAAATGTTTTTATTTTTGATAATTTTAGATTTATAGAAGCAGTGGAATTGTTTAAGCTCAAATAAAAGATACCTTTTAGGATTGAAACCTGAGAAGGAGAAATGCAAAATTCCTTTCCATTTATTCACTATTCTGCAATATTAACCAAGAGAGGATAGAGACTAGGAGTACGAAGATTTTAGTTCATTTCAACTGCAGTCTTCTTGAAAAGATCGCTTAGATTTCTTTCATATCTAATACAAAAACAGGCTGCATTTCCTATTAAAATTTTCTAATGAAGGCTGAGTTTCAGTGCTCCCTTTTCATAAAAACTAATGTTTGTATTGGTTTTCTAGGGCCACCGTAACAAAGTGTCACAAACTGGGTGACTTAAAAACAACGGAAATTTATGATCTCACAGATCTGGAGGCTAAAAGTGAGTACAAGGAGTTGGTAAGGCCACGCTCTCTCCAAGGCTCTGGGGAGGATGTTTCCTTTCCCCTTCCAGCTCCTGGCAGCCCCAGATGTTCCCTGGCTTCTGGCAGCATCGCTCAAATCTCCATTTTCACATGTTATCTTCGTGTGTGTCTGTGTCTTCTCTCTGTGTGTCCATGTGCAAATTTCCTTCTTAGAAGGACCCCTGTCATACTGGGCTAAAGGTCTGCTCTACTCTAGCATGTATGACTTTATCTTGACTCAACTAATTACATCTGCAATGATCCTATTTCCAGATACAGTCACTTTCTGAGGTTCTGGAAGTTGGGACATGAGTATTTTTTTAGGTGGACACAATTCAATCCATAATAATGCCTAATTATTGAAAGACAACTATTGTAGAAGTGAAAAATCTGATATATAAGGGGATGGTTGGGAAATTTTCACTAAACCAAAAAAGGTCTGTTGCAGTGGTGTACCCAATTGTCGTTTTTAAAAGAAACTAATGCCAAAGTGTTCAGAGAACATGTTGTCAATTAACCAGTGCATGCAGTGAGTTGGCAGAGCTATCCCACCAGCCCCAGACTGCCTCTAGGAGAGAGAGAAGTCAACTCTGTCTCATTTAAGTGCTAACATTTTGGGGCCTGTTCCAGCCCTTAGCTCACAGACTAACAAATTCATGTTGCCTTCTAATCACGGGAAGAACTAACCACTGGTCAGTCCTAACAAGAGCCAGGCTGTGGGGACAAAAACTGAGAGTGACCCCTGAAACCTTTTATATCCTAAACTAGGGCTCATGGAAAATTTTTTCTTCATAATGTTTGGTCCTTTTTTGCTTTTTTATAGCACTTTATTGGAATTATCCTTTTGATAGCATCTGATATCCCAACATAGGAGTAAGATTATTAGCTTTCACCATAGCAATGTTTTTTAAAGATACTAAACAACATGTCAAAGAAAGTTATAAATGTTTTATTATTTAAAATCATCCCCTGAACAGTTTGTTTCATTTCAGTAAAGGGTGTTATGTTGTGTGGTATCTCAAGACTATAGCATAAATTTTTTACTTGTGATTGAAAAAAGCTTCAAGAAATCCATGAACTCCCTTAAAATTACAGATGCCTTTTGGTATGTCTGTACATGTGGGCATTTTTCTGGGAAAAGGTTCCTGAGTCTTGATTAGATTCTTACAAGAACTGAGACCAGACCCCTCCCCAGCTCTTAACACAGATGATAGTAAAAATGGCTAAGGGCAATTTATCAAAAGGAAATAATCATTTGGATATATTAGACATCATAATTTAAATTCAAAGGACATGCACATTGATTCATTTTGCAGGGGAAGCACAGTTTCTAACATGTAAAATTATGCTCAGGACAAGATTTGCCTTTTGTGACATATATTAAGAACTGCATTGTTCCATCAAAAAATATTTTCTTCAAATGAGTAATTTTTAAAGAGACATGATTTTACATAATGTTTCTTAATCTTTCTTTATGACATCACTGTACCAAAATTTTACTTAGCATTCATGAGAACTCCACGTATCCATTTTCACTTTTGTGACAGAAGTAATAAAGAAGATAATTCAAGTTAGAGGACTGTTCTTTGGAGATACGTCAGGAATAGAACAGGTTCCCAAAGTGAGATACATCTGACTCCATGTGAAAAAGAAATTGAGACTACCTTGTAGAAAAGAATAAATAATATAAACCAGTGGTTCTCAAAATTAGATGTGGTCTCTTAGCCAGGAGTACCTGGGAACTTGTTAGAAATGCAGTCTTGTGCCAGTCCCACCAGAGAACTACTGAATCAGAAAATGGGGTTGGGGCTTGTTCAAACACAAATTTAGTCCCAACAGGACTAGAGATCTGTGTTTCAACAAGCACTCCAGGTGATTTTGATGCTCTTTAAAGTTTGATGTAACTAAACTAAAACTTGGCTTGGCACTTACCACTTGTTGTATAGACTGTGAATTTAATAGATGCTACTATTTCATTATTATCAAAGGTGTCGCACTGGAAAGCCAAGGGGTGAATGTCCCTGGTTACTTCGATGATTGCTGAATCATGTGAAAGTATAATGGGTTGCTATTTAAAAAGAAAAATAGAAGTATCAACATTATTCATGGAAGCATAAGGTTGGAAGCAATTTATTTCCCATATCAGAAGAAGAATCACTATCCATCTGTCAGGGACAGGAATCACATATGTACGTTTCAGAGTCAGACAATCCAGACATCCAGGACCAAACCTACCATTTCCTGCCTGTGTCGCCTAGGACAGTTTACCCTCTGCATCTCAGTAACTCATCTGTAAAATGGGTGTAATAACAGGAATTACCTCAGGATTGTTATGTGGGTTAAAAGAAACTCTAGCACTCCATGCATTTCCAGCACTTACTCAGCCCTCAATTAATGTTAGCTACTGTTACCATTATACAACTCCTCTGTTATGCAAATGAGACCTCCCTTCTACAATAGAATACTCTATACAAAATGGATGTTTCTAAATTCTGATAATAGCTGACCCTAAGAAATATATCGTCTTAGCCTCATTAACAATGGAAAAATATAAAATTCTAATAATAATAAAGCTGTATGCTTTTAACTTCATTTTTGCAAATTGCTTTTAAAGAGAAAGTGTTCAGATAGTCATCAAGCACTGGGAAACAAATTGTATTACTCACTAGAAAGCACCAAGTTACATACATTCATTACTCACTTGGTCTGGCTTGAGAAGCTTCCAAACATACTTGAAACGATTTATGGGAGATGTATGACTACATGCGAGTCTAACACTGTCAAGACTTTCTGAAATTGGTTTGCCCCCTGAAAAAAAGAAAAATTAAATGCATATATACCATTAGGCACTGTAAGTTGCTTTATACATAATGCTACTTTTAAAAGCTGCTTTTGATTTTAGAATCAATTATGTTCTGGAAGTTAGCAAAGTTATTATTAAGAGTTTGAATGTAGAGGAACAGAGAGGAGTGATGAATGCAGATAAAGTCACCCAAAGAAGCAGGTGGGAGACCCATAGCTGACTGCTGCTTCACCAGAATAAATTGTGGAAAAGAAGTACAGCCAGGAAATCAGCTTAGTGAGCCATTAAACTTTGAGATGTATGAGTGGCTTCCAATTTACAAGTAAGGAACCCCCTTAAGGATAAGGAAATCTCAAGAGTAGTGTAGGTCGATATAAAACAGTTCTCAAAGTTCCCAGTTTAAGGTTTATCAACCTACTCACAAAATGTCGACCAAAGTGTCAATAGCATTCCACTATAGCACCGCCTTGGCCACAGACCCTGAGTACAATAAGGTTCCAGTGTATTACACAGAAGATATGTTAAATTTTAGACATCAGTGAAAAATGTGTAACAAAAGCAGAAAGTTACTAGGGACTAAAACTGTTTAAAGTGTTTTATTAAGATTACTTTCAGTATTACCTCCTTCCAGGTGTGGCAACCTGAGGTTAAAGACATTTCCCCAGGGTAAACCCTTGCCCTCAGTATCCCTCCAATACAGAGATCAACTTACAGCCACAGTCCACTGGCGCACGGCATTCCTCCACCCGTATGATACACTTGGATTCATCTCCAGGGCATCCATTTGTTAACATAACTTCTCTAATACCAATACCTTTGGCAAAAGAAATCAGCAAATGTTAAGAAAAACTAATTTCAGAGTTTCCTTATTCATCTAGGCTTTTTTGAGATATTTTAATTTCAGAAATGAAATTCCTAAATTCAGGATGACAACATGTAGACATTTTTTGGCCTTTCATTTTTAATTATTTCAAAAACAGCATTTCCCAAAGTGAGTTATATGAAGCACTAGTTCCTTTAGTTGTTACTATAAGAAAGAGGATTCCATGATTATACACTTTATAAAATGATACATTAAATAAAATTAAAGGCAACTCTTAAATATGGACTTTGGAGAAACTTTTAATATGCTAGTAAATTAATGCACTATTGTGTGTAAACTTTCATTGATCCAAGATGTAACTTTTTTTTACATCTTTTGACATCTTTTTTTTACATTTTTTTAACATCTTTGAAATCAGAATGCATCTCAGAATTGACAACATGTCAGAAATTGGCAACATTTTTCCTTTCCAGAGATGCATAAAATGTGCTTCTTAGATTTGATTAAATAATAGGAGTGCACATGATTTCCCAAATTTATTTGACCATGGAACTTTTAGAAGTGGGGAGAGCAGAGCTTTTGGAGGGAATTCCAAAACCACATTTTAACATAAGTGATTGTTTTTAACATTTACATTGGTAAAGTTTCATATTAAATACAGCAGGACAAACTATTAATGGAATCTCCATTTCTAACAGGATACTGTCTTTAGAGTTGCCACACTTTTTGGTAACAAGAAATCAAGTCTTTACTAACTGATCGCAGATCTCCACTGAGTATGCCTTTCATCACAGAACTGAGGGAGACGATAAAGGCTGGGTCAGCGACATGCTGAACACGTTCTGTGATAAATGACCTGTGATAAGACCGTGTAGTCACAGACTAAGGAAGAGTGCATCTTGACTTCCTCGTCTACCAGATTCCCTCTTTCAGCCCCTACAAGATATTAATCATAAAACCCTTTCTCAAGGCCCAGAGAAACTTGGAGTCTACAAATGGCTTACAACAGAACTTTCCAACTTAAGAATGCATGCAGATCACCTGGAGATCTTCTGAATATGCAAATTCTGATTTGGTAGGTCTGGAGTGAGTCCTGATATTCTGCATTTCTAACAAGCTTCCAAGCAATGCTGGAAGGTGGTCTGTGGACTAAACTTTGAGTAGCAAGGAAGAGGACCCCATATGAGATAAGAAGATGAGAGGCTGGAAGTGGAAAGGTCTCTTTTGATTAAGACAGATGCCTAAGAATGGCTGTAGTATGGCTCCACTTGTATTTATAAAAGCTGCCTCTCCAGAAGCACAGCCTTATTCTGAAATGCACAAATATTTTCCAAGTAGGTGTTTATGAATTTTTTTACTTAGCCAAATACAGTTCATTGCTATGATATATGTAAGTATCATTTTCTCTAAGTCCAAGTAACACCTAAAGTATTCCAGGAAAACTTTTGACTGCTAAAACATTATTATGGGAGTTCAACAGAATTGTCACTAATGCATTTTTTTCCTTCAAATAGTTCTAAGTTGAAAACATTTAAAAATATTTGAAAACTAGATGTGAAATATTGCCTTTTCTGGTTTATTTTTTCTCCTTAGAATTTAATACCACCTGACATATTGTTTTATATATTACTTATCTCTTTGCCCTTATTAAAATATACACCCCTTGAAGGCAAAGAGTCTCCTCTGCTTTGTTCACTGCTCTGTTCCCAGCACCTATAACAATGCCTGGCACACAGCAGGCAAAAAATATACACACAACAAACAAAAAACAGAAAAATAATTTGTTGAATGAATATAGTTTCTGAAACACATCTTTAAATGATAAAGACAATATAAATTACTAACGTCATAAAAATAATTCTCTACCTGTGAAAATCTCTCAAATAAGCAACAAAAAAAGTACAAATTGCAAATGAATAATCACAGGTTTATTACATGGATTCCTTTTATTTTCTGACTCTGATTGGGTAAAGTAAAAAACAGGTTTAAAAATATCTCAACAAACAGAAAGTTGAGTCATAGTTGCCAGGAGCTGGGGGAAGCTGGGAGTGGGGTGTTAGTGTTTAATGGAGATGTGGTTTCACTTTGGGAAGATGAAAAAGTTCTGGACATGGATGGTGGTAATGTTTGCAGAACAATGCAAACAAACTTAATGTTACTGCATTGTACATTTAAAAATGATTGAAATAGTAAATTTTATGTTAGTTATATTTTACCAGAATAGAAAAATGCTTCCTAAAGTAGAAACACTTCAAGTATAATTTTTAACCAAGAAAAAAAAAAAAAATCTGATCTAGGTTTGCATGGATTTTCTGTCTTCTTACTCTCTCTGGTTTTAGTCTTTCCCTCCCACTATTTTTTTTTCCTAGGCAGGTTCTGTTTGGAATAAACTTAATTTCATTGTGTTTTATCTATTGTCTTCTCAGCGTGCTACAGTGGTTCTCAAAATGGTTCTTAAAAGACTGTCTTCTGACCAGCAGTATCAGCTTCATTTGTGAAGTTGTTTAGAAACACGAACTCTTGGTGAGCTAGAAACACAAACTCTTAGTGAGCTAGAAACCCTGGAGTGGGCCGGCAATCTGTGCTAACAAGCCCTTTAGGCGTTTAGGGAGAGCACGTAAGTTTGAAAAACACTGGTCTATTAGAGCGTGTGTACATAGCCTTAAGCCCCACCCCCGTGTTGTAAGAAATTTTATGTCCAATTTCTATTCAAGGAATGATCAAAATAAGTAATAGTCTTTGAATATTATCTTCCCCAGCAAGCCAATACCTCTTTTCTCAAAGACATGACATATAAATAGGAGAAATGTAGAATTTAGAATGGACTATTACAAATAAGTAAATTCTTGACAGATTTGCCAACACAGAATGTGGGAAGACATCTGTGAGATGCATCAGATCTTTCATCTTCTGAACATCTGTGAGATAGAGAAAATTTTACTTTGGTAAGGTGGTTTATGTGCCAAAAAATTACAGGGAGCTGGCTTAAAATAAAGCTTAGAAGCATGAACTGAAAACATCCTACCTTTTAAAGCAATCAGTTTGAGTTTTGTGTATAAATTATACTTACTAGAAACAGAGATCAATGAGAGATGAGTGAGAGTATACAAGTTACAAATAAAAATTCGCACATTGTTTTTACTTTCCCTCCCTCCAAAATTACAACATTATTTATCTGCTCCATGCTACTTACCACATGTAACAGTGCACATCCCAAATTCTACTTCTTTGACTGCTGTCGTATTTGAAACTAAACATAAAGTGCAAAGATACATTATTTAATCATATGAAAACTTTTGTAAGTTGAAATCTCCTATTTGGGGATGGAATACACAAGCACTTATTGTATGGAAATCTGACATTTTTTGTTTTAAGAAATCAGAAAAGCAATTTCATTCCTAATACATCTATTATTGTTTAAATCAAAAGAGGCCTAAACCCTTAAAACAGTAAAATAAATTAGTTAATAATTTGCACAGGTTTGTATTTAAACCTTGTATATAACTTTAAAATAATTTTTTCATCAGTTTAGTACCTGATGAGTTAAAGTTCTGTAGAAGGTCAGAAAAATACAAAAAAAGCTTGCTAATTTTAAGGCCTATTTTGTCCTGTTTTCTATTTTCCAAAAAAATTAAGTGTATCATATCCATCGAAAAGAAGTCTTTATACTGAGAGTTCATTGAAATTATATGTTACAGATTGGTTATACTTATTCCAAGGTTAAGATGGCAAACTTTTCCTAAGAATTTATTTCAATGCTTTTTTTTAGCAGGATAATCTACAAGTACACAAGTGTTTTATAATAATACAATACAATAAATATTGCTGGTTTTAAATCATATGTGTTTTTCTAATCATTCTGAAGTTTGGCATGAATTCTACTTGCTGTAGTGTATAACCAATTCTTCATAACAGACTAGAACTAAAATCTTGACACAAGAAAACACTAAATGAGTTGTTAGAGGACAATTTTTAAAAGGCATTGTATCCCGAGGCAACAATATTACATTGGAGTACATCAGACTTGGAGTCCAGATTGCTGCTTCTACCACTAAGTAGCTGTTTTGAGTTTAAGCAAACTACTTGAACTCTTTCAGGTCTATTTTACCCTTCTGTAAAATTTGGACAGGAGGACCTTTCTCATTTGATTACTATAAGGATTAAATGAGATAATGTGTATAAAAGCATTCTGTAACTTATTTAATGTATAAACATGCTTAAGATATAACTTCATCATTCTCATTTTGTACTTATTTCATATAATCCTAAGATTTTTTTTGATTTTGATTACTATAATATTTTCATAAACACTTCTATACTTACAAGCACCAAATATATGCCTTGAATACACAGTAAGCACTTGATGTATGTATGTTAAATAAATCAATATTCACTTTGTTAAATTATTTGGACTATCATGATGACTAATTTTGAATTATAATTTTTGCCTGAAATGCTTGGATACTTTCTACTGGCACATTATGAGACATAAATTAAAAGCCAAATCTTGAACATAGAAAACACAGGTGGCAGATTAAGTATTAGATTCTTTAATGTAACCTTTTCAAAAACTATTAAAAAATAATCAATCAGCTATACTATTCACTACCTATGTTATTTTTGGAAAATTGCTTAAATTCTCTTAAGAAAAAAAAGATTTATTCAGATGGTATCTGACGTCCCTTTTGGTCTTGAGTGCCCATTAGGTCTTACAATGACTTCCTTTTTTGATGAGAATCCTAAAATGGTGGGTTGGGAAATTACATGAATCTGGACTTCAGTGTGGTATTTGTCGAAATTTCCCATTACATACCTATGAATATAAAGGAAGAATATAGCCTGAATGTTAGTTAAGTGTTTTGCATAACTTGTTAAACAGTAAGATCCACTGAAACTAATTAACTGGTTGGTGTCAATGTGGAAGGCATGTTGTGTCACAGAACTCTGTGCTATTTAACAACTTTTATTACTGACTTGGAAAATATTGATATCATGCCAGGTGAATTTGCAAAACTAGGAAGGATAGCAAACATGTTTGAAGATAAATCAGGATCAGATATGACAGGATGGAATAATGGGTAAATCTAATAAAATGAAATCTTAGAGAAATAAAAAGCCCTGCATGAGAAGTCCAGCTGAGAAGTCAACTGTCCCCCAAATACTGCATAGGCAGTCTTAATTTTATAGAATAATAGGTGAAAATGAGTGGAGAGTTCAATAATGAGTTCAATAGGAGTCAAGAGTGTGATGAGGCTTCCCTAAAATCTACTGAGTCTTGGACTGTGCTGACAAAAGCCTGGCATGATGCAGGTAATAATCCTGCTTTTTTTGTTCTGACCAAACCTTGGAATATTCTCAATTTTGGATAGCACACTTTAACTGTTGGTATACGCCATCAGAGTAGAATTTTAATTTTTGAGTTTCTTTTTTGAGAGTTGACTTATAAAATTGATATTTCATGACTTATATTCTTTCTTGGTGATCTTCCAAAGAAAAAGAGAAAAAATAGTTATATTTGTATAGGATAAAGCTCATTTTATAGAACTCATTCAAGTTGGCAATCATGTAGCTTTAATGTTGGTATAACTAAACCCTTAGATTTATAAAAGGCATAAGGGTTATTAAAGGCACAAAATGTAAAGCAGTATAAAAGGTATAAGTCTAACATGATATTTACTGACCTTTCCTGTGTTTTGAAACATGTTATCATCCATAATGATGGATTGCATTATTACTCATCAGTTATCCCCAAATATGTTTGCTAAAACGACTTAAACAATAAAATGGAAGAATGTTTGGAATTGCCTAGGAAGATGATGTAATTGTGAAATAAATCATAGCTATTACAACATGTTCTTACTGCTTTTTGTTCAAAATATTGCATCATCTTTCAGGAAGATATCAAAGAAATCTAGAGGCACCTTTCCTATAGTCTATTTTCAGCTTTCACTGAACACCATTGAGATTTTAGAGTTTTCTTTTGACTATCATGGTAAAGAGAAGAAAACTGACAAGAAATTTCACAATTATTGGATGAATCAGAAGATGAGCAAAGACCACAGCACTTAAGATGCTAATAATGTTGAGGTTGATTGCATAAGCAAAATGAGTGAAAGCTGATATCTTAGATGAATATCCTAGATGAATTTTCTCTAACTCAAGAATCAATAAATAATCATTATATTTCTAAGAATGAAGAGGATGTGCAGTAGTCTCACCCAGTTAGTCTTTTAACAGAAAGGATTTGATCCTGAAATATTTTGTGAAAATAGTGTGGACCATGCTTTCCTTTTTAAATTGTTTCTATACCAGAATCTACTTGATAAGGTTTGTAAATAGACAAATCATGATGACAGGTATATATACAAAGATGACTGAAAGAAAACAGATGATGTAGATAAAAAATTCATTGGAACTACTCATTCTAATTAGTGTTTACAAATCTAAAATGAAAATGTTTTGCAATTATGGAGCAAAGGACACCAGTCTTCTCTTCAAAAAAAGTGTGCCTTCAGTTTTCAAAAGTATCATGTTTTGACAATGCAAATGCAAATAGAACCAGAGCCATGGTAAACTAGAACCTTTACACATGTACTTGAAATCTCGAATCAGTATTTACAAGGGGGTTGTAGTCCTGATTCATGCATAATATAATGAACATTTGGTTGCATTCAAAGTACCTTGACCATATAGGGTTTTTCCTTAAAACCAGGAAATACAGAATAAAAATTTGGGGTTTTACATGTTTAAATTCTTACTAAATTTTCAAATAAATTTTCACTATCCCTTTCTTTGCTTTCTAAATCATTTGTAAAATGCCTTAAAAGTAAAACAAAAAGAGTCCATTGGTAGTAAATGGTGATGACTGTGTTTCATCACTGAGGGTTAAGAGGGGCTTTGCTGTATTTTAATAATGGTTCTGGAAGCTTTCAGATTTTAGACACCTCAGATTGTTTAAAGTTCTGGATTCTCTCTCTCCCCAGGTAAAAGCAGCTATGCACAAAATTGTATATATAAAATTCCAGAAGGTACACAGACTCCCTTAATTTCACAGATGAGGAAACTGAGACACAGAGAGTAACTTGCCAACATTTGAATTTGAATCTAAGGTATTTTAACTCCATCACTGGGCTTAGCCTAAACTCATTTATTAGCATTTTACAGCTCGAACTATCCCTTTGCCAATTTAATACTAAAATTGTCAATTGAGTTACTTTTAAAACCAGAGTTAAAAACAATAGCTACTCAGAACATATTTTTCCCTAGTCTTCTTTTTCACACATCAAGTCAGGGACCTTTCCAAGCTGTCCATAATATAGTGTAATCGAGGCAGTACAAACCTCTAACCCACCATTAACCTCAGATAGTCAATTGCTTTCTGTAGCTAACGGTCACTGTTAATTGGAAATAAAGTCTTATAAATACAGCACCTACTACATGTACAGGAGACATGAGACTACTGATGTTAAAAGAATCTCAGCATTCCTTTTGGGGAAAGGAATCATTCTCCTTTAGATGGCCACAAACCTACACCTGACCTTTTACCTACCAACAACGTGGGTTACCAACAATAATGTACATCAACTTGTCGAGTTTTATTACTTAATGAGCCAGCAGAATAAGGCAAATTTATGTACCAAGCCTAGGCTCTTTCTCCCTTGGTTAACACGAATTACCCAACAATGCCACTAGTCAGATCCTTTCACGGGTGTTCCAATTGCCACTGCTTCTCTGTGGTTGGAAGTTTAACTGACACGCTGCTCCATGTCAACATGCAGCTGACGTGTGGCTTCCGAGCAGCTTTGCCAGCATATTGGTCTATCTATGTGTGTCACAGTAAGAGGAATTCCTAACCATTGAATTCCAACCCAAAGTACAAATGTGAAAAGGTGGAAGACCTCAAGAAATTGAAACTACAAAAGGCAAAAAAATCTACAATGGGAAAGAACAACAGAACTGCAGGGGGAGTCAAAATAATTCTCCTTGGTGGGAAACTACTCTCCGACTCCTACCCCCTTTAAGAGAAACATCTTTTTCCTTGTCCAGAGCAATATTTAACAGTATTTCCATAGTAATTTCTATATATGTGCTGCTATTAGTTTATCTTGCTGTGACCTTGGCAATAACACATCCTTCTTCAAGGCCATTAGGTATAAATTTGGGGCTATTTGCCAGGGAGCCCTACAGGTGTTAACAGGGATAATTTTCACTGGCCTCAGACAGAGATGAGGGCTTGGCCTCCACCCCTCCGCAGCCCCACCGGGCGCCTCCCGCCCTCACCATCCTGCCCCATCTCAGCCCGGGCCTCGGGGTCCACCTCACTGAAGCTCTGGGTCTCGCCCTCGTCCTGGGCCTGGTCCGCACCTGCGCCCTCACGGACCAAGCCGGGATGCTGGACGGTGGCGTCGTTGGCCCCGCAGGCGGCCCGGAGGCCCACCAGGAGCAGCCAGCCGAGCGTCAGCAGCAGCCTGGGGCAGCAGGCCGCGCCCCCTGCGCTCATGGTTCCCGGGCCCCAACGGCCGTCCTAGGTGCAGTCGCAGCCGCCCGCTCCTGAAGAGAGGTGCATCGGGCAAAGGAGCTCCCGGCCTCCGAACCCCCGGGCTGCGCCCCGGCAACCACTGAGGCGTCACGCCTCGTCATCAGCGCGCGACCCACCGCCTGGCCCTCAGCGCCCCCAAAGAGCGCCGGCCTCTGCAGGCCTTTCTCATTCACTTGCTTTGTTCTAAAAGACGGTGGTCCTCCCCGCTTTCACTGCTCTCCAAACCAGATCCCTAGACCCTGAAGCAGCCTTCTGGTGACTCAGTTTCAAAGTCCTCCTGCAGAATGTCCAGCTTGACATGTGTCTTGGATCTTTGGATTCCTCACAGCCCTTAGCAAGTGCGGTGCCCCAAACTAGAGCAGTACTTTGCTTGCAGGTGAGGCTTGATTTGTAGAGGGTACAGGGCGAACTTTGTTTCTTTGATCTGATCACTGTTGTTAATGCAACTCCAGCATGTGTACATGTTAAGATTTTGTGCAGAGCCATCAGCATTGTGTGGGGCTTTCTGGAGCTAGATAGGGGTGGGGGAGAGAGGAAGGGAGAAGAGAGGGTGCAGCTTTTGTCAAACTAGTTCTTTAACATTCTGTATTTCCATTGCTGGTGTTTTTAGACCCAAATATGGAACTTCACCTTTGTCCCTGTTAATTTCTGTCTTCTTGCCTTTAGCCTATTTTTTAAGCTCCATGGAGATTTTTTTTGAATCCTGATTCTGTTGTCTTAACATGTTAGGTATTTCTCCCAAGTTTGATTGGGGAAATATTTTTTCTTCAGGTCACTATTAAAAATGTTTGAAAAGGTCAACTGGACAAGGAGAGACCCCTAAGAGGTCACTCACTGACAATGATCCATTAATCCACATCAATTTAACCCAAGAATGAATTATTTTACCAAAAAAGAGTCCTTGCTTTTTTTACTAAGGATGAATTCAGACTAGAAGCAAGAATACCTTGGCATTTCCACTTGAATCAGTAGAAAAGCTTACAGGTAAGTATAATTGCCCTCTTAATGGCATTCAGGATCCGTATGTTCAATTATGTCGTAGAAAGAAATGAAATTTGATTAAATTCCCTCCATTGATGGTGTTAATTTTAAGAAGTCTACCCTAGTTAATTTAGAAATATAATCAAAGACTTTTTGAGTCAGAGAGAAACTTGAAAATCATCTAATACTCCAGGTCCCTCATTTTTAAGTGAGGAAATTAAGAACTGGAGAGATTAAATGACTCACCCAACATCATCCAGCAAATTATTTGCAAAGCAGTTTCTCGCCACCACATCTCCTGAATGCTCATTCATAGCTTAGTGAGTCATAGCATTTCAAGTTAGCTATCAAGATGCATTCAGTTGGGGTAACAGTAAATCAACAGTTCAGGCACTGAAAACAAATTAGAGTTGACATTTTTTGATCCTATTAATCCAAGTTTAATTTGATCTAATAGCTACAGTGTGGTAGTAAAAGAATATTGATGAATAGATGGTATGATAGATAATAATTGGGATTTGAAACAAAGTTCATTTGGCTATGTTTCTACATTGTATTGTCCCATACTTTGAAGTTTAATGTTGTGAAAGGTAAAATGAAATGGGGTTACTTATGTCAAGGGGCTTCAAAATGGACCTCAGCAATCAGGCAAAACAAAGAAATAAAAGGCATCCAGATTGGTAAGGAAGAAGTCAAACTGTCCCTGTTTGCAGATAACATGATATTGTACATAAAAAACCCTAAAGAATCCACTCCCAAACTACTAGATCTAATATCTGAATTGAGTAAAGTTGCGGGATACAAAATTAATACACAGAAATCTGTTGCATTCCTATACACTAACAATGAAGTAGCAGAAAGAGAAATCAGGAAAACAATTCCATTCACAATTACATCAAAAAGAATAAAATACCTAGGAATAAACCTAACCAAGGAAGTAAAAGACTTATACTCTGAAAACTACAAGACACTTGTGAGAGAAATTAAAGAAGAAACCAATAAATGGAAACACATCCTGTGTTCATGGCTAGGAAGAATTAATATTGTCAAAATGACCATCCTCCCTAAAGCTATCTACAGATTCAATGCAATCCCTATCAAAATACCAACAGCATTCTTCAATGAACTAGAGCAAATAGTTCTAAAATTCATATGGAATGATAAAAGACCCTGAATAGCCAAAGCAATACTGAAAAGGAAGAATAAAGTAGGGGAAATTACGCTTACTGACTTCAAGCTCTACTACAAAGCCACAGTAATCAAGGCAATTTGGTACTGGCACAAGAACAGACCCATAGACCAATGGAACAGACTAGAGAACCCAGATATAAACCCAACCATATATGGTCAATTAATATACGATAAAGGAGCCAAGGATATACAATGGGGAAATGACAGGTTCTTCAACAACTGGTGTTGGCAAAACTGGACAGCTATATGCAAGAGAATGAAACTGGATTATAGTCTAACCTGATACACAAAAGTAAACTCAAAATGGATCAAAGACCTGGATGTAAGTCATGAAACCATAAAACTCTTAGAAAAAAACAGGCAAATATCTCTTGGACATAAACATGAGCAACTTCTTCATGAATATATCTCACTGGGAAAGGGAAACAAGAGCAAAAATGAACAAGTGGGACTATATCAAACTGAAAAGCTGCTGTACAGCAAAAAACACCATCACTAGAACAAAAAGACTTCCTACAGTATGGGAGAATATATTCATAAATGTCATATCTGATAAGGGGTTGACATCCAAATTATATAAAGAGCTCATGCAACTCAAAAAACAAAAAGCAAATAATCCAATTAAAAAATGGGCAGAGGAGCTGAACAGACAGTTCTCCAAAGAAGAAATTCAGATGGCCAACATATACATGAAAAGATGCTCCACACTGCTATCATCAGAGAAATGCAAATTAAAACCACAATGAGATATCGCCTCACACTAGTTAGGATGGCCAACATCCAAAAGACAAACAACAATGTTGGCAATGGTTGGAGAAAGGGGAACCCTCCCACACTGCTGGTGGAAATGTAAACTAGTTCAACCATTGTGGAAAGCAGTATGGAAGTTCCTCAAAAAACTAAAAATAGAAATACCATTTGACTCAGGAATTCCACTCTTAGGAATTTACCCTAAGAATGCAGGATCCCAGTTTGAAAAAGACATATGCACCATGTTTACTGCAGCACTATTTACAATAGCCAGGAAATGGAAGCAACCTAAGTATCCATCAGTAGATGAATGGATAAAGATGGAATATTATTCAGCCATAAGAAGAAAACAAATCCTACCATTTGCAACAACTTGGATGGAGCTAGAGGGTATTATGCTCAGTGAAATAAGCTAGGTGGAGAAGGACAAGTATCAAATGATTTCATTCATATGTGGGGTATAACAGCAAAGCAAAAACTCAAGGAACAAAACAGTAGCAGACTCACAGAACCCAAGAATGGACTAACAGTTACCAAAGGGAAAGAGACTGGGAAAGATGGGTGGGAAAGGAGGGATAAGGGGGAAAAAGGGGTATTACGATTAGTACACATAATATAGTGGTGGGGGGACACAGGAAAGGCAGTATAACAGAGAAGACAAGTAGTGATTCTATAGCATCTTACTATGCTGATGGACAGTGACTGTAATGGGGTATGTGGGGGGGGACTTGATAATAGGGGGAATCTAGTAACCATAATGTTGCTCATGTAATTGTACATTAATAATACTAAAGTAAAAATAAATCTTAATTCTTACCAAAAAATAAATTAAAATAAAATGAAATAAAACCATTAAAAAAAAATGGACCTTGGGGGCCAGTAAGGAGATGCACCTTATGCATGTCCTCACTGGAGGAACAATGCACTTTTGAATTAGCCCAAACTGCCAGTATTCGAAGGACTTGGCCTAAACACATTCAACTTGCTGCAGTAAGTGTAAATCTGGGAATGGAAAATCCCAGGGCAAATACCTAGCTGAAAACAAAATCAGTCAAAGGAGAAATAAAGTTTAAAACCTGTTTATTGCTTACAAACAGCCGTCCAGCATCCCTCTCTTTCCTGCTGTGGCAGAAGCAAGTCAACATTTCCGCCCCTCACCCCAACCTCCGAGGTCCAGGTAAGCCCTAGCTCACCCAGGTAATTACCCAGTGACGTGGATATGATCTACTTCTCTCCACCCCTTGGAAACACCTGTTGGTATGGAGAACCAGGTGAGAGATTCTGGAAATACTGTAATTTTACCCACAAGTAGGAAACTTTGCTTGGCAAATAAATACAGTGAGTTAAGATTAGATTTCTGCCACCCATCAATCAAAATCCTTGTAAACAACATATATAAGAATTCTCTTTTGTCTTTAAAAACCTTTGACTTTTGTTCCCAGGGTGTGGTGGGGTATACAGTTTGGGTTGCTGGCTGAATCTGTGCTTCCCAAATGGCAGTTCTAAGACCCCAAATAAATGCTTTTGTTTTATTTCCATTCTGCCTCTTTTCTTGGTCAACAATGTCTCAATTTCTATGACACATGGGCTGAAGAGTGAACTACTACGAAGTGAATTTAAAGCATACATTATGGCTTTTGGACCATGTGTATATGCAGCCTTAGCAAATTAACAAGTGAGCAACTAACTGAGGAAAGCAGTGGAAGGGTCTTCAGAGCCACTTACAACAACGGCAGGTTACTGGAAGCAAAAATGGAAATTTTTATTTGAATTTTTCTTTCACAAAGCCTTTTGGTTTTGAACATAGTAAAAGACAAGAACTGCTAAAAATGATTAGTGCTAAAGTTCAAATACTTTTTATTGACTAAAATGCCATAAAATACTATGGTGCCTGAAAAGACTATGAGGAAAATTAAAATGGAAAATTTAGGGATGATCTTGAGACATGAAGACCTTTGTTTCATGGCCAAATCAAGAGTCAAAATTTTTAAATGCTGAGAAAAATAAGTAACACATGATGCTTTCAGACACAAACTTTAAAAAGATCTATAGTATTTCATGGGTAATGTTAAATGTTTCAAAAGTCAATTTAGGACACATCTCTTCCTGAAGATAATCTCCCTTTAAGGACAGAGAAGTCCCATAAACTGTAAGGTTTGTAATTTAACTCAAGGAAATATTAATGATCAAATAAATAACTCCAAAGAGAATCCAAATGGAAATTAAGGGTCGCAAAGAGGAGCTGAAATTGTTGACTCTGAAATAATATTAAAATAATATCTGTAATAGCAACAATACAAATCACTTATAAAATATTGTGTCACTCCTAAGTGAAAAGAAAAAGCGTACTATCTGTCCTCAACAAACTTATACTATCTCTAGTAAAAGCCACAAAGAAATGAAAAGTAAATGCTGAGGGCACAGTATTAAGGGGGATTGACCCTGCTCTAGCCTGCAGATACCAAGGATCAGGAATTATAACCTCAGCCCCTGATTTGCTCCTCCGACATGCCTCGCCTCAGTCCACTCAGCTCCCCTCACCCTGCCTGGCATGAAGCATCTCCACCTGCTCCAGTTCCCGAGAAGCCGGAATCACAGCCAGTCTTCTGTGGCTCCTCCCACTTCACCCAAATGTATCTCCCCTGTCCTGGTCTGACCTCACCTTTCCTGAGCTTCCTTTCTGTAGCATACTTGGTACACTTGGAGGCAGTAAAACTCATTTATCTGGTCTCCACTCTACCTCCTCTGGAGGACCTCACGCACTGGAAAGGAGAACCGCTTTGAAGATTTGTGATATGAGCACAGGCTAATAAAGGCCTGCATAGAGGATCACCATAGAAAAGGAAAAAAGAAATGATTGAGAGAAATTACAAAGGAGGAATTAATAAAATGGAGTTACTAGCTGCCTAGAGATGAGGAAGAGGAACAAGTAAAGGGAACTAGAACAGTCAGTAGATGTTGTGGTTAGACAGGTTAAGTTAGAGGTCAAAAGGTTAAGGTTAAAGTTGGAGGTTAAAGTCAAGTTGGCAGCTTGAAATGAGCATTCATACATAAAGCGAGATGAAAACCGCTGCCTGAAAAGACATGCATGGAAAATATGTGCATACATCTAATTAATATACTGTTCTAAGTATTGCTTAAAATACGTTACTTAGCAAAGTTACTAACATTGCCTTACCATAGTATTTGTGAAAATAGGTGTCTGGGAGATAGACTGGTTTTGAATTTAATATGCTTGAATTGGTCAAAAGTATTCCCCTTAGTAGAAGGCCCTTAAAACACTTTTATTCTACTTCCAATCATTAGAGGGAAAGAATTTTCTCTTCCTGGACCAAGTTTCTAAGAGCATAGTCTTTTGGTTTGGCACAGCCCTGTTGTGCCCTCATTCTCTGTCCATCACTTAAAGCTATTGCTGTACAATGGAGGAATTTTGGGGGAGAACCTGCAGGAAGCTCCTTGGATTTTTGTACTGAGAAATAGTGGTTTCAAATAGTCAAACTACAGCTTTTCAATCTGTCACATGTTCAGTAGCTTCTCGCTCTTATTCTAGCCTTAGCCTCTCCTACCTCTTTGCTTTCTCATCTGATGCAGTTGCCCACAAAGGGCTCTCGTTCTAAAGGCTTTCAGGCAATAAGAATTTACAAGGTGTTAATGGGAGAGTAGTACCCCAAATCTGTTTGTTCTTTATTTTAATAATGAAGGTTGAAAAGGCCATTGAAGATTAAATCACATTCTAGAGACATTAGACAGCATTTTGTGAAAGGCATGTCACATTGTGAATAAGTCTTGATAGAAGGCATACAGTACTCTCAAATTCCCCAGTTTTAGGGCTAAGCCTTCATGTTTTAAGATTGACTGAGGTGCGGCTTTCTGATTATTCAGGTTATAAGTGCACAGCCCCAACCAGCTACATGTGTCCCAACATTAATACATAAAACATTTTAGAATTCACTCTGATCTTTTGGTGTCGCCTGTAACGTTTGTGATCCTATATCGTGTTTTTTTCTTTTACTTCTGATTCCATGGTAAGAACAGATACTCTCATTTCCTTCAGTTACTGAGGAACAAGATTTATCCTACAACTCCATTTCTGCATGCTCTACCCATATCCACTCCTAATCCCACCCAACTGCTTTGCTGTTCTGTTCCTCTAATTCCCCCAGTTATGCCCTGACCCAGCATTCTGCATTCTGTCCCAGGTGACAAACCTAAACTGTCCTGTTTTCTAAACTCTAAAGTGTCCCCTATAATCTCGTTTCTTTATAATTCTACCTCTGACTGTTCTGCCTGCCACATCACCACAGCACAAACCCCACAGGGTGTTAAAAACCCCATACTTTCAGGATACATAGTAACTATATATAATGTATATACATATATACATATATATACATACATTCTCATATATATATTAACTATCTTTTGATATATCCAGGCCCAGTCACACCAGAGCTATTTTACCTTTCCACATGTAAGTTGAGAAGATGCATAGAACTGGAAACTTTATATTGGACCACTAAATACCATAGCACCTAAAATATTATCTTAGGATTTCCATTTTACTTTCAAGTAGCTAACAGCAGAGGACAAGTATCTTGGGGAAGAGTGCTTCAAAAGCATGTTAAGATCAAAGTTTTGCACTTAGAAAACTCATATATACTCACCTTAAAAATACACTGGGTTAGAAATACCATTTGACCTGGGAATCTCACTCCTTGGAATTTACCCAAAGAATGCAGGAGCCCAGTTAGAAAAAGACCTATGCACCCCTATGTTTATCGCAGCACTTTTTACAATAGCCAAGATATGGAAGCAACCTAAGTGTCCATCAGTAGATGAATGGATAAAGAAGATGTGGTATATATACACAAAGGAATATTATTCAGCCATAGAAGAAAACAAATCCTACCATTTGCAACAACATGGATGGAGCTAGAGGGTATTATATTCGGTGAAATAAGACAGGTGGAGAAAGACAAGTGCCAAATGATTTTCCTCATTGTGGAGGATAACAACGAAGTGAAACTGAAGGAACAAAATAGCAGCAGACTCTCAGACTCCAAGAAGGAACTAGTGCTTACCAAAGGGGATGGGTGAGGGCGGGCAGGTGGGGAGGTAGGGAGAAGGGAATTGAGGGGTGTTATGTTTAGTACACATGTTGTGGGAGATCACGGGGAAAACAATGTAGCAGAGAAGGCAAATAGGGAATCTGTGGCATCTTACTACACTGATGGACAGTGACTGCATTGGGGTGTGGGTGGGCCACTTGATAATATGGGTAAATGTAGTAACCACATTGTTTTTTCATGTGAAACCTTCATAAGAGTATATATCAATAATACCTGAATAAAAAATTTAAATATATATATATAGCATACCCTGTGGGTTGTGAAGAGTGCCATAAAAAAAAATACACTGAGTGCTTTGAAATGCTAGAATCTGTCTCAACATGAAATATTTTTAAAAACAACATTATTGAGATATGCCACACAATAAACTGTATATATTTAAAGTATTAGGGAAATTTTGACATATGTATATACCTGTGAACCATCACCGCATTCAAGATAGTGAACATATTCATCACTCCAAAGAGTTCTTCATCTCCACTATAATTACTTCCTCTTTCCTATATCCACATCCTTGTGCCCAGTGAACCACTGATCTGCTGTCTGTCACTATAGGTTAGTTTGTATTATTTTTGACTTTTACATAAATGGAATCTTAGGGTGTGTATCCTCTTGTGTCTGGCTTCCTTCACTCAGCAAAATTATTTTGAGAGTCATCCATGTTGTCACTTTGAGAGTCATCCATGTTGTCACTTGTGTGTTAATAGTTCATCCCTTTATGTTGCTGAATAGTGTATGGATATACCACAATTTTTTAATCCATTCACCTGTTGGTGGACAATGGGGAGATGCTCCCAATTTGAGGCTACTGTAACTGAAGTTGCTATGAACATTCTGGTATACATCTTTGTGTGTACATATGCTCTGTTCTCTTGGGTAAGTAACTCAGAGTAGAGTGACAATCATATGGTAAGTGCGTCAATTCATTTTGTAAACAACTGCCAAATCGTTTTTCAGAGTAGTATGATTTTACATTACCCTCAGCAGTGTTTGAAAATTCTGATTCCTGCACATCCTTGCCAAATCTTGGTATGGTCAGGCTTTTAAGTTTTATCCATTCCAAAAGCTATATAGAAATAACTCGGTGTGGTTTTAATTTGCATTGCTCTAATGCCTAATGATGTTTTAGCATCTTTTCATGTGCTTATTGGCCTTTCATACATCTTTTGTGAAATATCTGTTCAAGTCTCTTGCCCATTTTTTAATTTTTTTTCTTGTTATCAACTTTTGAGAGTTCTCTATATATTCAAGATAAAAGTCTTTTGTCAGATGTTTTGCAAACATTTTCTTCCAATCTGTAGCTTGGCTTTTATTCAACTGGGTCTTCTCAAGAGAAGAAGTTAAAAATTTTTGTTTAGTCCATTTTATCCAGTTGTTCTTTTATAGGTCTCATTTGATGCCCTATCTATGAAATATTTGCAAGGTTGCAAAGATTTTCTTATATGTTTCCTAGAAATTTTAGGTTTTATATTTAGGTGTTCGAATCATTTTAAGTTAAATTTTTTATATGGACAGAGGTGTGTATTGAATTTCATTTTTTACATGTGGGTATTCAATTGTTCTAGCATAATTTGTTGAAAAAATATTCTCCTCTGAATTGCCTTTGCATTGTTGTTAGAAAGCAGTGTGAGTCTATTTCAGAACTCTATTCTGTTCCATTAATCTATTTTTACTGCTTTATCGTTCTGTTTTGATTACTCTAGCTTTATTTTAAATCTTAAGATCAGGTAGTTTTAGTCCTTCAACTTTGTTCTACTGTTCCAAAATTATTTTGACTATTCTAGGTCTTTGCATTTCCATATAAATTCAGAGTCAGCATGTCAGCTCCAACAGACAGTCTGCTAAGATTTTGATGGGGTTTGCCTTAAATTTACAGGTTAATTTAGGAATAATAGATCTTCTATCATTAAAAAGTCTTCAGACTCATGAACATGATAAATACCTTTAGATCTTCGATATTTCTCAGCAGCGTTTTGTTGTTTTTAGCATACAGATCTTTTATAGTTTTTGTTAGAATTATCCCTATGTATTTTATATATAATGGTTTTGTTAATGGTGTTATCTTTCAATCAATTTGTGATCATTTGTTGCTAGTATATAAAAATTAAATAAAATTTTATATATTGATCTTGTACCCTACAACATTCCTAAATGTACTTATTAGTTGTAATAGATTGTTTTGTATATTCCTTCAGATTTTCTACATAGACAATCATGTTATTTGTGATAAAGATGCTTTAATTATTCTATTCCAATCTGGATATATTTTATTTTTCTGCCCTTACTGAAATGGCCATAACCTCCAGTCTAAGGTTAAATAGAAGTGAAGGCAGACCTCCATGTCTTTTCCTGATCTTAGAGAATTCAGTCTTTTACCATGAAAAATGATGTTAGCTTGTAGGTATTTTACATTTGATCATTACTAGGTTGAGGAAGTTCTGTTCTATTCCTAGATTGCTGATTTTTTTTCCATCAGGAATAGATGTTGGATTTTGTCAAATATTTTTTTTCTGTGTCTATTGAGATTATTTTTTTAGTTTGCTAATACAATAAATTATATCAGTTGATTACCTAATGTTAGCCCAACCCTGCATTCCTGGGATGAAATCTACTTGGTCATGATATATTATCCTTTTTATATATTGTTGCATTCAGTAGGCTAATATTTTGTTTAGAGTGTTCCCACCAGTGTTCATGAAGGATACTAGTCTGGAGTTTTCTTGTAATACCTTTGTCTAATTTTGGTATTAATACAATGATGGCCTCATAAAATGGGTTGGGGAATATTCCTTCTCTTCAGTGTTTTGGAAAAGTTTGATAGAGTTGTCATTATTGCCTTTTTAAATTCAATTCACAGTGAATTATTGTCCTGGATATTCAGTCCTGGGAATATTTTTAACTATAAATTCCATCTCTTTAATAGACACAGGTCTGTTCAGGTCATGTGTTTCTCTGTGAGTGAGCCTTGGTAGTTTGTGTCTTCCAAGGAATTTGTCGATTTTATTTTAGTTGTCAAATTCACAGGGGTAACAGTGTTCATAATATTTCCTTACTATCCATTTAAGATCTATAGAATCCATAGTGATGTCAC
Source organism: Manis javanica (assembly GCF_040802235.1). Taxonomy (NCBI): domain Eukaryota; kingdom Metazoa; phylum Chordata; class Mammalia; order Pholidota; family Manidae; genus Manis; species Manis javanica. The sequence goes on from NC_133168.1 coordinate 17,866,745, forward strand.
CTTTCTCATTTCTGATATTACTAATTAATGCCTTTTCTCTTCATCTGTCTGAAATTTTATCAATTTATTGATGTATTCTCTAATTACTTTTGATTACAGTGACTTTATTATTTTTATACTTCCTATTTCATTGTTTTCTGATTTTTATTTCCTTTCTTGTGCCTAATTTGGATTTAATTTACTCTTCTTTTTCTAGTTCCTTAAGATGAATATGAGGTCATTGATTTGAGACCTTTCCTGTTTTTTAATATAAGCATTCAATGCTATGAATTTCCTCTTAAGTACTGCTCTAGCACTAATTCACAGTTTCTGACATGCTACTGTGTCATTTTTATTCAATTAACAATATTTTCTAATTTTCATTTTGATTTCTTTTTTGACCAGTGTATTGTTTAGAACCATGTCATTTAGTTTTCAAATATTTTGGAATTTTCCAGATATTTTACTATTATTGGTTTTTTTTTTTTGTTTTTTTTTTTTTGAGAGGGCATCTCTCATATTTATTGATCAAATGGTTGTTAACAACAATAAAATTCAGTATAGGGGGGTCAACGCTCAATGTACAATCATTAATCCATCTCAAGCCTAATTCTCATCAGTCTCCAATCTTCTGAAGCATAACAAACAAGTTCTTACATGGTGAACGAATTCTTACATAGTGAATAAATTCTTACATGGTGAACAGTACAAGGGCATTCATCACAGAAACTTTCGGTTTTGATCATGCATTATGACCTATAAACAATCAGGTCAAATATGAATATTCGTTTGATTTTTGTACTTGATTTATATGTTGATCCCACATTTCTCCTATTATTATTATTATTTTTATTTTTAATAAAATGCTGAAGTGGTAGGTAGATGCAAGATAAAGGTAGAAAACATAGTTTAGTGCTGTAAGAAGGCAAATGTAGATGATCAGATGATCAGGTGTGTGCCTATGGACTAAGTATTAATCCAGGCTAGACAAGGGCAGCAAGACATCCACGGATGCAGAAGATTTCTCTCAAAGCAGGGGGGGTGAGGTTCTGAGCCTCACCTCTGTTGATCCCCAAATTCTCACCTGATGGCCCCCCTGCGACTGTGCCTGTCTTAGGTTGTTCCTCCCTTGAGGAATCTTACCCGTCTCTGGCTAACCAGTCATCTTCCGGGGCCATACAGGGAAATGTAAAGTTGGTAAGTGAGAGAGAAGCCATATTGTTTGCAAAGGTTACCTTTTTACTTCTTTGCAGATTTATGCCCTGTGGCTTCTATGCCCAGCACTTGTCTCGAGGTATCTTTACCACCTGGAGGAATTATGATACTCGGTAAATTCGATATGAGGCACGAATTCTATTTAAGGGTTGTAATTAGGAAGGAAGAAGAAAAGCTATAGATGTAGCATATGAAGGAAACTTGGGAGGATTGATTATTTCTTTGACATATCTTCTTGTATAGTACCTTAAGTATGTATAGGTTTTAAACTACTAACTAATTTGCACATACATATTAACATAATAGGAATACGGTGACATAAACAAAGCAAATCTGTAATTACCATCCATTTCCAGTGAAGCCAAGAAAACCATTTAGGCACCCTAGGCATTTGTGAAAATTTATCTATGATATGATGGATATTGTCCAACTGTACTTGAACCATCAGACAAATTAAAGCAGCCCATTTCTGGGATCTGTTCACATCCCATATGTTCTTTTAACCATAGATAGTCTATAGTCATGAGATTTTGGAGTGCTACAACTTGCACCCCTCCCAACTCCTGGTTGAGTTCCAACAGTACAGATCCGGTCAAATTCGTTGTCTCACTGTATGCACATGCCAGCCTAGACATCTCCCTCCTCATTCCTATGGCAAGTCCAGGAGATGGTGGGCTGGATGCAGCCACAACCGCAGCATCGTCCGGATCCCTGTGGAAGCTTTTTGATGATCATCCCCCTGCACAAGTCCTCCAGAGAGTGCTGATGCTGGAAGCTCCTCCTCATTTCGTATCTTAGTTCATTTTCTGGGTATCCAAGCTAGGCCTTGATCTTCTGCATAGAAACAAACAGACCCTTTGCCCACACTTTGACATGCCCTCTATACCACTGTGCAGAACTCATTGGAGGTCAGCACACAGTAACTGCTTTTTTTTTTTTTTTTTTTAAATAAGAGAAAGGAATAATATCAGAAAACAGTACCTCCATAGCTGATCATCTGACACCCTTTAAGTGATCAACATTAAGGATATTTAAAGCATGCGTTGATCTTTGATTTACCAATAGTTTTATCCTGTTAAGGAGTAATCCCCCTTTTCTTTCTTTCTTTCTTTCTTTCTTTCTTTCTTTCTTTCTTTCTTTCTTTCTTTCTTTCTTTCTTTCTTTCTTTCTTTCTTTTTTTTTTTTTTTAATTTTTAATCTACACTTACATGGAGAATACTATGTTTACTATGCTCTCCCCTATATCAGGTCCCCCCTAACAACCACATTACGGTTACTGTCCATCAGCTTAGCAAAATGTTGTAGAGTCACTACTTGTCTTCTCTGTGTTGTGCAGCCCACCCTCCACTTTCTCCCTCCCCCCCATGCATGCTAATCTTAATACCCCCCTTATTCTTCCCCCCCCTTATCCCTCCCTGCCCACCCATCCTCCCCAGTTCCTTTCCCTTTGGTACCTGTTAGTCCATTTTTGGGTTCTGTAATTCCACTGCTGTTTTGTTCCTTCAGTTTTTCCTTTGTTCCTATACTCCTCAGATGAGTGAAATCATTTGGTATTTCTCTTTCTCCGCTTGGCTTATTTCACTGAGCATAATACTCTCCAGCTCCATCCATGATGCTGCAAATGGTTGGATTTTTCCACTTCTTATGGCTGAGTAGTATTCCATTGTGTATATGTACCACATCTTCTTTATCCATTCATCTACCGATGGACATTTAGGTTGCTTCCAATTCTTGGCTATTGTAAATAGTGCTGCGATAAACATAGGAGTGCATCTGTCTTTCTCAAACTTGATTGCTGCGTTCTTAGGATAAATTCCTAGGAGTGGAATTCCTGGGTCAAATGGTAGGTCTGTTTTGAGCATTTTGATGCACCTCCATACTGCTTTCCACAATGGTTGAACTAATTTACATTCCCACCAGCAGTGTAGGAGGGTTCCCCTTTCTCCACAGCCTCGCCAACATTTGTTGTTGTTTGTCTTTTGGATGGCAGCTATCCTTACTGGTGTGAGGTGATACCTCATTGTAGTTTTAATTTGCATTTCTCTGATAATTAGCGATGTGGAGCATCTTTTCATGTGTCTCTTGGCCATCTGTATTTCTTTTTTGGAGAACTGTCTGTTCAGTTCCTCTGCCCATTTTTTAATTGGGTTATTTGTTTTTTGTTTGTTGAGGTGTGTGAGCTCTTTATATATTCTGGACGTCAAGCCTTTATCGGATCTGTCATTTTCAAATATATTCTCCCATACTGTAGGGTTCCTTTTTGTTCTATTGATGGTGCTTTCGCTGTACAGAAGCTTTTCAGCTTAATGTAGTCCCACTTGCTCATTTTTGCTGTTGTTTTCCTTGCCCGGGGAGATATGTTCAAGAAGAGATCACTCATGTTTATGTCTAAGAGGTTTTTGCCTATGTTTTTTTCCAAGAGTTTAATGGTTTCATGCCTTACATTCAGGTCTTTGTTCCATTTTGAGTTTACCTTTGTATATGGGGTTAGACAATGGTCCAGTTTCATTCTCCTACATGTAGCTGTCCAGTTTTGCCAGCACCATCTGTTGAAGAGACTGTCATTTTGCCATTGTATGTCCATGGCTCCTTTATCAAATATTAATTGACCATATATGTTTGGGTTAATTTCTGGGGTCTCTAATCTGTTCCACTGGTCTGTGGCTCTGTTCTTGTGCCAGTACCAAATTGTCTTGATTACTATGGCTTTGTAGTAGAGCTTGAAGTTGGGGAGTGAGATCCCCCCTACTTTATTCTTCTTTTTCAGGATTGCTTTGGCTATTCGGGGTCTTTGGTGTTTCCATATGAATTTTTGAATTATTTGTTCCAATTCATTGAAGAATGTTGCTGGTCATTTGAGAGGGATTGCATCAAATCTGTATATTGCTTTGGGCAGGATGGCCATTTTGATGATATTAATTCTTCCTAGCCATGAGCATGGGATGAGTTTCCATTTATTAGTGTCCCCTTTAATTTCTCTTAAGAGTGACTTGTAGTTTTCAGAGTATAAGTCTTTCACTTCTTTGGTTAGGTTTATTCCTAGGTATTTTACTCTTTTGATGCAATGGTGAATGGAATTGTTTTCCTGATTTCTCTTTCTATTGATTCGTTGTTAGTGTATAGGAAAGCTACAGATTTCTGTGTGTTAACTTTGTATCCTGCAACTTTGCTGTATTCCGATATCAGTTCTAGTAGTTTTGGAGTGGAGTCTTTAGGGTTTTTTATGTACAGTATCATATCATCTGCAAATAGTGACAGTTTAACTTCTTCTTTACCAATCTGGATTCCTTGTATTTCTTTGTTTTGCCTGATTGCCGTGACTAGGACCTCCAGTACTATGTTAAATAACAGTGGGGAGAGTGGGCATCCCTGTCTGGTTCCCTATCTCAGAGGAAATGCTTTCAGCTTCTCGCTGTTCAGTATAATGCTGGCTGTGGGTTTATCATATTTGGCCTTTATTATGCTGAGGTACTTGCCCTCTATTCCCATTTTGCTGAGAGTTTTTATCATGAATGGATGTTGAATTTTGTCAAATGCTTTTTCAGCATCTATGGAAATGATCATGTGGTTTTTGTCTTTCTTTTTGTTGATGTGGTGGATGATGTTGATGGATTTTCGAATGTTGTACCATCCTTGCATCCCTGGGATGAACCCCACTTGGTCATGGTGTATGATCCTTTTCATATACTGTTGAATTCTGTTTGCTAATATTTTATTGAGTATTTTTGCATCTACATTCATCAGGGATATTGGTCTGTAATTTTCTTTTTTGGTGGGGTCTTTTCCTGGTTTTGGTATTAGGGTGATGTTGGCTTCATAGAATGAGTTTGGGAGTATTCCCTCTTCTTCTATTTTGTGGAACACTTTAAGGAGAATGGGTATTATGTCTTCTCTGTGTGTCTGATAAAATTCCGAGGTAAATCCGTCCGGCCCCGGGGTTTTGTTCTTGGGTAGTTTTTTGATTACTGTTTCAATTTCTTTGCTTGTAATTGGTTTGTTTAACTTTTGTGTTTCTTCCTTGGTCAGTCTTGGGAGGTTGTATTTTTCTAGGAAGTTGTCCATTTCTTCTAGGTTTTCCAGCTTGTTGGCATATAGGTTTTCATAGTAGTCTTTAATAATTCTTTGTATTTCTGTGGAGTCTGTCGTGATTTTTCCATTCTCATTTCTGATTATGTTGATTTGTGTTGACTCTCTTTTTCTCTTAATAAGTTGGGCTAGAGGCTTATCTATTTTGTTTATTTTCTCAAAGAACCAGCTCTTGGTTTCGTTGATTTTTGCTATTGTTTTATTCTTCTCAATTTTGTTTATTTCTTCTCTGATCTTTATTATGTCCCTCCTTCTGCTGACTTTAGGCCTCATTTGTTCTTCTTTTTCCAGTTTTAATAATTGTGATGTTAGACTATTCATTTGGGATTGTTCTTCCTTCTTCAAGTGTGCCTGGATTGCTATATACTTTCCTCTTAAGACTGCTTTCGCTGCATCCCACAGAAGTTGGGGCTTAGTGTTGTTGTTGTCATTTGTTTCTATATATTCCTTGATCTCTATTTTGATTTGTTCATTGATCCATTGATTATTTAGTAGCATGTTGTTAAGCCTCCATGTGTTTGTGAGCCTTTTTGTTTTCTTTGTAGAATTTATTTCTACTTTCATACCTTTGTGGTCTGAAAAATTGGTTGGTAGAATTTCAATATTTTGGAATTTACTGAGGCTCTTTTTGTGAGCTAGTATGTGGTCTATTCTGGAGAATGTTCCATGTGCACTTGAGAAGAATGTATATCCTGTTGCTTTTGGATGTAGAGTTCTATAGATGTCTATTAGGTCCATCTGTTCTAGTGTGTTGTTCAGTGCCTGTGTGTCTTTACTTATTTTCTGCCCGGTGGATCTATCCTTTGGGGTGAGTGGTGTGTTGAAGTCTTGCTGCCCTGTTTCCCTGGTATTGGGGTCCCTGTTCCTTTAAGGCTTCCAGAAAGCACTCGCCAAAAAGAGAGAAAAAAAGGGGAAAAATGCGCGATTTCCTCCGTCCTCAGGTGCCTGTCTCAGGCACCCGCCCACCGGTACCACAGGGAAAAACGCGCAATATTCTTTGTCCTCAGGCGCCGGTCCCAGGCACCCGCTCACCAGTCCCGCCGCCCTGCCTCCCTAGCACCGGGGTCCCTGTCCCTTTTAGGCTTCCAAAAAGCACTCGCAAAAAAGAGAAAAAAAAAAGGGGAAAAATGCGCGATTTCCTCTGTCCTCAAGTGCCGGTCTCAGGCACCCGCCCCCCGGTCCCGCAGGGAAAAACGTGGGATATTCTTTGTCCTCAGGTGCCGGTCCCAGGCACCCGCTCACCAGTCCCACCACCCTGCCTCCCTAGCACCGGGGTCCCTGTCCCTTTAAGGCTTCCAAAAAGCGCTCGCCAAAAAGAGAAAAAAAAAGGGGAAAAACACGCGATTTCCTCCATCCTCAGGCGCCGGTCTCAGGCACCCACCTGCCGGTCCCGCAGGGAGAAACGCGGGATATTCTTTGTCCTCAGGCGCCAGTCCCAGGCACCTGCTCACCGGTCCCGCCACCCTGCCTCCCTAGCAATGGGGGCCCGTCCCTTTAAGGCTTCCAAAAAGCACTCGCCAAAAAAAAAAAACTGCACCGGTTTCTTTCCACCCGCCGGGAGCTGGGGGGAGGGGCACTCGGGTCCCACCGGGCCGGGGCTTGTATCTTACCCCCTTCGCAAGGTGCTGGGTTCTTGCAGGTGTGGATGTGGTCTGGATGTTGTCCTGTGTCCTGTGGTCTCTATTTTAGGAAGATTTTTCTTTGGTATATTTTCATAGCTCTATGTGTTTTTGGGAGGACATTTCCACTGCTCTACTCACGCTGCCATCCTGGCTCCGCCCCTTCCGGTGATTTTTTAAAAAGGCGATTTAAAAAAATCCCCGCAGCCCGCCGCCTCTGGCCCTGCGGATGCTGACTTCCACAGGGTTGTGAAAGCAGAGCCGTGAGGGACACCGGCGCGCGGAGCAGCCCGCGGCCGGGTTTAGGAAGTACGAGCCGGAAGTGGGCCACCTGGGAACGCGGGGCACGTCGCCCGGAGGCCCGCTGGAGGGAAGCAGTGGGCCCCAAACACCTGGGACGGGCCCACAGCCCACGGGCGAGCAGGCCGGCGACCTGTCTTCCGCCCCTATTATTGGTTTTTAATTTAATTGTATTATGGGCAGAGTACATATTTGGATTTTTATATTCTCATGATTAATGACCCATTTATCTTCTGAAATAAACTTCTTTATCCCTGGTAATAATATTTCCTTGGAAATCTACTTTTACTTATGTTAAAATAGTTAATCCAGCTTTCTTTTGACTAATGCTAGTATGGTACATCTTCTATAGTTTTGTTTTTAACTTAATATGGCTTTATATTTAAGTTGTGTTTTTGGTAGGCAACATATACTTGCTATTTGGTTAATTAAACTTTTAATTTGAGACAACTGTAGGTTCACATGCAGTTATAAGTAATATAGAAAGTCTCATATGCCCTTTATCCAGTTTTCTCCAAAGGTAACATCTTAAAAAACTATAGTAAAATATCAGCTAGAATGTAACATTTATACAGTCAAGGCACTTGAGTCTCACACTCAGAGACCCCTCATGTTGCTGTTTTATAGTCACGTCCACTTGTCTGCTACTCAAACCCTTCATCATTAACCTTAAGCAACCACTAATGTATTGAACACTTCCATAATTTTGTGAAATCATACTGTAAGTAACCTTTGGGGATAACCTTTTTTTACTCAGTATAATGTGTATACCAAGAATGTGTTCCTTTTTATTGTTGAGCAGTATTCCATGGTATGAATATAATCCATGAATATTCACCCATTAGGAGATCTAGATTGTTTCTCGTTTTTGGCTGTTCCAAATAAAGTTGCTGTAAACATTTTATGTAGGTATTTGTAGGGCATAAATTTTCATTTCGAATTACACTGATCAGTTTTTGAATATTGAATCAGCTTTGCATCCATGGAATAAACCCCAGTGAACATAATGTTAATTTTTACATATTGCTGAATTCTATTTGCTAATATTTTATTAAGGATTTAAAAATATAAATCCTTGAGGGTTATTGGTCTCTAGTTTCTTTTTCTGTACTGTCTTTGTCTTTTTGGAGTGTCAGGTTAAAGCTGGCGTCATAGAATGAATTGAGAAGTACTCTCTTCTGTTTTCCAGAAGAGATAGTATAGAATGGTGTTAATTCTTTAAACACTGTGTAGAATTTCCTGTTACACTATTTGGGCCTCAGTATTTCTTTGGGGGCAACTTTAAAATTTCAAAATTGATTTTCTTCACAGTTGTAGGGTTATTCAAATGATCTGTCCCATGTTGGATGAGTTTTAGTAGTTTGTGTTTTTTGAAGAATTAGTCTAATTTGTCCAAGTTGTCAAATTTATGGATATTGGGTTCTTTGTAGTATTCTCTTACTATCTCTTTGTTATCTGTAGTGTCAGTAATGACACCCCTTGTTTTATTCCTGATAATGATATTGTCTTCTTTTTTTTTTTTTTTTTGGTCAGTCTTGCTAGAGGTTTGTCAATTTTGAAGAGTGAGCTTTTTAATTTTTTTAATTTTCTGTTTTCAGTTTCATTGGGGTTTAGTCTTTATTTCTTTTCTTTGGCTTGCTTTGGGTTTATTTTCCTCTTCTTTTCCTAGGTTCTTAAGATGCAAACATATATTATTGATCAGTGACTCTTCCTATTTTCCAAAGTCAGTGTTTCTTGCTATAAATATCCATCTCAGCAATTAAGGTACATCCAGAAATTTCAGCATATTGCATTTTCATTTTTATTTAGTTTGAAGAATTTATTATTTCCTTTGACACTTTCTCTTTCAGCCATGGATTATTTATCAGTATCTTGTTTAGTTTCCAAGTGATTTCCCTGTTACCTGTCTGCTATTGAGTCCTAGTTTGATTCCGTGGTGGTCAGAGAACACATTTGGTATGATTTTAAATTCGTAATTTAAATTCCATATGATTCTTTTAAATTTATTGAGGTTTGTTTTATGGCCCAGTTTATAGTCTATTTCAGTAAATGTTCCATTGGCACTTGGAAAAAATCTGTATTCAGCCATTGTTGAGTAGAATGTTCTGTAAATGTTGGTTATATACTGTTGGTTGATGATGCTGTTGAATTCTTCCATATCCTTGGTAATTTTTTTGTCTAGTTGTTGTATCTGTTGCTAAGAGAGTGGTGTTGGAGTCTCCAACAATAATTTTGGATTGTTTATTTCTCCTTTCATTTCCATCAGTTTTTGTTCCATGCATTTTGCAGCTCTTGTTTGGTACATGCACTTTGAGAATTGCATTGTCTGAGTGGTGGATTGACCTCTTTATGGTTATGTAATGTCAACTCAATTTCCTCAACTCAGAGAGACCGCCAGGCTCTACCTGACTTCACCCCCCCTGTGCCACAGACTGGAAACTCTCTCAAGCAAAGTACTATGGCAACTGTAGGCTCACCTCATGTATTTCCCATCTTTCAAGGATGATGCACTTAATTGCCTAATGGCCAGTGTCTTGAAAAACTAATATTTCATACATTTTTTACATTTTTCTGGGGGAAGATGAGAGGATACAGAGGAGTTGCTTCAAGTGACAGGGTAAAACTGGCTTCTCTTATTCCATCTTTGGTATGGGCTAAGACTCCTTATTAGTTTTACTAGTATTGGATATAGTAGACTCTTTTCCTGTGCTCCTATTCTCTAAATGACAATCTGGGAAATTTCAGGCCTTCAGAAAGCTCCTGAATATTATGAATAAGGAGTTGGTCCCGTTTTGTATTATAGTGCAATGATGAGGGTAGATCTCACAGATAAAACTCTTGGACTTTCTCTTGAAGGACAAGCATTGAAGCTGCTCTGAGTCCAGATTTTCTACATCTCAAATACCATTTTTGATTCAGGGGCTAGAGCTTCCTCTCTGAATGATTATCATTAAAAGACTAATAGGAAGAGTAGTTCCTTATAGGAGTCAAGTACTTAGGGGGAAGTGGCCAATAGACATCATTACTAGACATCATTTCCAGACATTAACTTTTCTAAGTTTGAGATGGATTTTTCCCCAGTAGATCTGAATTGCACCAGATTTTATGCAGGCACTTTAAGTAGCTTTAAAGCAAATGAATCATGTACATTTACAATCGGAGCTTTGAATCAGTGTTTGATTCAGTAAAGAGGCCTTCATTTGTAGAGAGTATATCATTATGGTATCAGTCTCTACCCTATGAGTGTAATTTGAGCATTGTGTAGCATGATAGGGATATTCTTTCTTCTTTCTAAGTGTTTTGAAAAATTCTTCACACTAACTTTAGGACTAGTTAACTCAAATAATGGTGTATCTCCTCTTTTCTTTTTTTGTCCATAGAATACAGTTAATGGAATTGTGGATACTGTTTTGAGGTTATAGCTGAAAGATCATTTTATATTTGATTTTTTAAATCTTGGATTAATCTTATATAATTACTTTTGAATTGCTAAATAGACTATATTTATGTCCAAGAAGTCATAACCATCCTAAAAGTATGTACACTTAACAACAAGGTATCAAAATGTGTGAGACAAAAATTGTTGGAAATGAAAGGACAAATAGCAAGTCTACTATTATAATTGGAGATGTCAACACCCCTCTTTCAAGTAATTTGAGAGATCAAGCAAGCTGAAGCTAAGAAACAGGTGACCTGACGAGCACTAACAATCAAGTGGATCTAATTGACATTTATGAAATGTTCCGTCTAACAGCAGCAGAAAACACATTCTTCTCAAGCCCACCTTGAACATTCACCAAGATAGATCACATTCTGAGCCATAGGACACACCTTTACACACACTTAGAAATAGAAATCATGCAAAGCATGTTCACAGACAACAATCAAGTTAAGCTAGAAATCAACGAAAGGTAGCTGGAAAATTACCCAAATATTTGGACATTAAACAACACACTTCCAAATAATACAAATCAAAGAATGAATCTCAAGAGAAACTTAGAAATATTTTGAACTAATGAAGATGAAAATACAACTTATCAAGATGTGTGAGTACACTGGAAGTGGTGCTTACAGGGAATTTTATACCATTGAATGCATATATTAGAAGGAAAAGAAAAATCTAAAAATCAGTAATCTAAGCCTTCACCTGAAGAAACTAGAAAAAGAAAAAATTAAAATCAAAGTAACCAGGAAAAGTAAATAATGAAAACTAGAAAATAAATCAGTGAAATTGAAACCAGGAAATCAATAGAGAAAAATCAACAAAGGCAAAAACTGCTTCTTTGAAAAGACTGATAAAATCAGTAAACCTCTAGCTAAGCTAAGAAAAAAGAATGGAAACACAAATTACTAATATCATAAAGGAAAGAGGGACCATCACTACTGATCCCATGAATATTAAAAAGGATAATAAAGGAATATTGTGAAGAACTCTATGCCCACAAATTTGACAGCCTAGAAAAAGTGGAGCAATTCCTTGAAAGATACAATCTATTAAAAATTACATGGAGAAATAGACAATCTAGACAGGACTATATCTATTAAGTAAATTAAATCAATAATTAATAACCTGCTAAAACAGAAATGTGAATTTCTAGAAGGTGAATTTTACCAAACACTTAAGAATTTCTCTCAGTTCTCTACAATCCCTTCTAGAAAATAGAAGCAGAGAGATTATGTCCTAATTCAATGAAACCAGTATTACCCTAATAGTAAAACCAAAGGCAGTACAAGAAATGAAAACTACAAACCGGTATTTCTCGGAAACATAGATGCAGAAATTCTCAACAGAGTGTTAGTAAATCAAATCAACAGTATATAAAAAGAATTATACACCATGATCAAGTAGAATTTGTTCTAGGTATGCAAGGTTAGTCCATATCAACAGGCTAAAAAAGAAAAATCACATCATATCAATAGATGCAGTAAAAACATTTTACAAAATCCAACATCCATTCATTATAAAAACTCTGAGCAAACTAGGAATAGTGGGGAGCTTCCTCAACTTGATAATGAACATCTACAAAAACCCTACAGCTAACATCGTACTTAATGGTGAAAACTGGATGCTTTCTTCGTAAGACCAAGAAGAAGGAAAGGATGTCTTTTCTCACCACTTCTATTCAACATTGAATAGGAAGTCCTAGCAAATGCAGTAAGACAAGAAGAGGAAATAAAAGCATACAGATTGGGAAAGAAGAAAAAGCTATCTTTATTTGCAGATGATATTATTATCTATGTAAAAAGTGTAAAAGAATCAATGAAAATAGTCTCCTGGGACTAATAATCAATTATAGCAAAGTTGCAAGATATAAGGTTAATATACAAAACTCACTTGCTTTCTTATATACCTGGCAATGAAAAATTGGAATTTGTAACAAAAACACAATATCATTTACATTACCAAAAATACACTTAGTTACAAATCTAACATGATATGTATAAGATCTATATGGGATAAAGTATAAAACCATAATGAAAAAATCAAGGAAGACATAAATATATGGAGAGATATTCCATGTACACAGATAGGAAGACTCAAGATTTTTAAGTTGCCAGTTCTTTCCAATTTGATCTATAAATTCAGTGCAATCCCGGTCAAAATCCCAGCTTGTGGATGTCAACAAACTGAAGTTTACCTGGAACAGTAAAAGAACCAGAATAGCCAACACAATATTTAAAGAAGAACAAAGTCGGGGTACTGACACTGCTAGATTTCCAGATTCAATATAAAGCTACAATAATCAAGACCATGTGATACTGGCAAAAAAAAAAATGGATAAATAGTTTAATGGAACAACAGAGAGGCCAGAAATAGACCCAAGCAAATATTCAACAGATCTCTGACAAAAGAGCTAAAGCAATCCAATGGAAAAGGACAGCTTTTTTAACAAATGGTGCTAGAACAACCGGTTATCCACATGCAAAAAAAAATTAATTCAAAGTGGATTTTAGACATTTTAGAACTATAAAGCTACTAGAAGATAATATGTAAGAAAATCTAGGGGGCCCTGGGTTTGGCAATAATTTCTTAGAAGCACCACTAGAAAGCCTGATCCATGAAAGAAAAAACTTTAAGTCGTACTTAATTAAAATTTAAAAACTGCTCTGTCAAAGATATTGTTAAGAGAGTGGAAAGGCAAGCTACAGATTGTGAGAAAATATTTTCAAAGTGCATATTTGGTGAAAGATTGGAATTCTAAAATATACAAGCACTCTTAAAACTCAACAATAAAGCAAACAACCTAATTAAAAAATGGATAAAATATCTGAATAGATACTACATCAAAGAAGGTGTACAGGTGTCAAATAAGCATATGAACAGATGCTGTCTTGCCAGTGGGTTTCAGTACTGGGCAAGTTCACTGTGGATTCAGTGAGACCAAGGAATGAAAACGGAATGTTCTTGGGGTAAAAGGGTTTATTACCCAGCTCCTCGTTCTGGTGATAGGTCGAGCACTAGAATTATGTTTGCGTACAATAGTCTGCAGGTCTGTAATACTCCTTCGTCTCTGCCTCCTCCCAGAGCACTGAACAGAGCTCTTTATATAGTGACTCGGTCAATAATAGCTTATTGCCTACAGGTGTGGAATCATTAGCCTAGCAGTAGGCCAATTACATCATCAAGTAGTTTAGGTTCAGGTGAGGATCCTGGCCATAGGAACTTCAATTTTCCTCACACATGCTCAATGCTGTATGTTATTAAGGAATTGGGAGTTAAAACAACAGTGATATATCACTACATACGTAAAATCCAAAACACTGAAACACCAAATGCTGGCAAGGATGTGGAGCAATAGGAACTCCTACTCATTGCTGGTGGAAATGCAAAATGGTGGGGCCACTTTGGAAGACAACATGGCAGTATTTACAAAAGAAAACCTACTCTTACTAAATTAGCCATCACTTGGGCTCCTTTTTCAACTCAAAATGAGTTGAAAAACTGTGTCCTGCACACAAATGTTTTTAGCAGTGTTATTCATAAATGCTAAAACTTGGAAGCAATGGATAAACAAATTGTGGTACATCATACACTGGAATATTATTTAGTAATAATGAGCTATCAAACTTCCAAAAGACATGGAGGCTTAAATATGTATGTTTAAATGCATATAGCTAAGTGAAAGAAGCCAATCTGAAAGTCTACATACTATATGATTCCAACTATGTAATATTCTGGATAGAGCAAAACTATGAAAACAATAAGATTAATGATGCAAGACGTTTGGGGATAGAGGGATGAATAGGTGGAGCATAGGTGATTATTAGGGCAAAGAAGCCATCTTGTATGCTTGGATATATGTCATTATTATATATGCTTGTATGGTGGATACATGTCATTATTTATCAAAACCCCCAGAATGTACTTTGCAGTGAACCCTGATGTAAGCTATAGACTATTGGGCTTTCAATTATAACAAATGTACCACATTAATGCAATTACTATTATTATATTATTATATACCATATGGGAACTCTGTACTTTCTGCTCAATTTTTTCATAAATCTAAAACTGCTAAAAAAATAAGTTTATTACTTTTAATTTTTTTATTTAATTTTTAAAAAATAGTGAGAAAGAGCTGAAGTAGGGTAAACATTGAGCATAAGGCTGCATTTCCCAAACTTTTCTTAACCTATTCGTTGGGGGCAGGGTGGGGGGTGACCATTCAGGAAGCTTTAGCTATCTCCAGCCTTACTCAGAGTATTACAGAGCACAATATTTCAACACACCTGCAGCCCATTTATGGCTTAGGCTGCAGAACACCTGTTGGAAATTTTGCTCTAAGAATGAGAAAAAGTGAATATAAATGATAATTTTAATTATTTTCATTGTGAAAAATCATGAGCTGTATACTGATTAATTAGCATATTTGGAAATTATTTCTGTTGCTGGCAAGATGTGGTGAAACTGGAATGCTCTAACAATGCAGGTTTCAAAATAAATTATGGACCTTTTCTAAAATAATTGAAGCATAAATTTCCAAAACCATATACAATATTACATATACTTGAATCCATTAATTCCATTATTGGTAATTTATGCTATGGAAATGAATTTAATGAATTAAATTATCATACAAAGTTGTTTGTTACTACATTATTATCTGGATATCCATTTAATAGGAGAATGATTAAACAATCTTTGTGCATCAACTCAGGGGATGTTACATTACAAATCATGATTACAAAGTTTGATTATAGTTAGAACTATTGTTAATATTCATGATTACAATTAACTCAACATAGCATATATGAAAAAGAATGAATACAAAAGCTTCAAATACTATGTTCTTTCCATTGTTCCTCCATAGATAGGTCTATGCTCACCCCTTAGCCTGTAATAAATGAATCAGTGTACAAATATATAACTATGTAAACATTGTATATGAATATACGGACACCAGGAAGGCTTTGAAATTGAAAAGCCCCATGGTGAGATATAGGATTTTCTTTTCAATTTTAAATTTCTATCATTGTTTGTATAATAAATGTATCTTTAAATTATGAGCAGTGCTATGCCTTTCCCAATTCATTAGGGATTTAAGAGACATGAATGATCATCATGGCACTGTTAGAGCGCTCCAGCTTCACCACATCTTGCCAGCAATAGAAATTGTTATTTTTAACTGGCAGAAAATCTGAGAATTCACGTACTTTCTCCATATGATTCAACATTTTGACCATCCCCTCTCCTGTCACCAAACAATCACTTTTTAAGAATCATAAATAATTGAAACAACTTTTTCCCTTAGATAACTGTCTCAACTCTCAACTCATTTTGCAGGTTAAAATCTGCTATAGCAATGCTTCTCAAAGTTTAATTGCAAATGAATCACCTGGGGATTTTGTTAAAAGGCACTTTGATTTGGTAGATTTAGGGAGGGGCCTGAGCTGCTTCATTCTAACAAGCTCCCAGCTGATGCTGACACTGTTGGCACAAGGACCATTCTTGAGTAACAATATAATGTTTTAGTAATTTACTTATCTAGTGAATCCAGCTAACTCACATACTTATATATGTGTATATACATGTGGGGAAAATAGAACTTCCTAAGGCCAGGATCCTCACCTGAACCTAAACTGCTTGATGATGTAATTGGCCAACTGCTAGGCAACTACTTCCACACCCTTAGGTGATAAGCTATTATTGATTGAGTCACTATATAAAGAGCTCTGCCCAGTGCTCTGAGCGGAGGCAGAAGCAAGGAGAATTACAGACCTGCAGACTGCTGGATGCAGACCTAATTCAAGTGCTCGACCTACCACCATGAGAATAAGGCCG
The DNA here is from genome assembly GCF_040802235.1 of Manis javanica. NCBI lineage: Eukaryota > Metazoa > Chordata > Mammalia > Pholidota > Manidae > Manis > Manis javanica. The sequence continues at coordinate 17,883,227 of NC_133168.1, forward strand.
AGTATAAATCCTTTACCCCAATAATGTTCCACTGTCATTTTGCAGTCTCACCAAATCCACAGTGAACTTACCTTGGGCTGAAACCCTCAGGCAAGATAATATGTATGCATGAATATGCATTTATATGCATACATATGCACATGCACACATATATTTTAAGTGTTCTCTCAGGTTTGGTCATCAACATCAAGCAAATTTTGGAAATTGCTGTCGATAAAGTGAAGGTTCCTATGACCAGTACTCTCACCTGGCCCTGATCGGCTAGCTCATTACACATGTGTTGGCAATATGTTGCTATTGACTATGTAAAGAGCTCTGCCCAGTGCTCTGTGTGACATGGTGGCATGGTTGCATGGCTGCAGGGCTGCAGGAGAGCAGAGCCTGGAGGGGTGGCAGCACCAAAGACAGAAAATGAGACAGCTGTGAGGACAGAGAGGCCCAGAGGCAGAGACTGGATTGCTGCATGCAGACTTGTTCTGAGCAGACAGGATTCTAATGACTGACCTGCCACTGTGGGAATAAAGTTGGGTATAAACCCTTTCTCCCCAAGAACATTCCTTTATAGTTCTTCGGTCTCATTGAATCCATAGTAAACTTGCCTGGGGCTGAAACCCATTGGCAAGACAATTGCCTAATTTATACTGCCATTTACACTATATAAACAGCCTTGTTTCTTTAGTTTTCTCATTTTGAATCAAAGATAATAAACAGTAGATTACCTTACTCTTCCTAAATTCTGTGGAAAAGATAAATGAAATGTTGATTTAGATCAGTCTTGGCAAATGTTTGATTTGTTCAATGATAAAAGCAAAATCTGGTTGTAAATGTTCAAAAAGCATAAGCAGACTTGTAACTCCTGCTGTGTAATTGATATCTAGTACTCTTCTTTCTCATAGACTATGCTCAGTAAATATTCGATCAATGAATGCCACATGAACAAATTCATAAACACACCTATATCTTTGTAATGCATCCTACATGGCAACTTTCAGCTATGGCTGAAAATACTATCTTTTTTTCATGGTGTTCTCAGTTGATAACCCAATCAACTTAAAGTATGATGAAAGTATTCATTTTGTGGAAAATCTTAAGTAAGAAGGTGGATAAAGTGAAGGTGCCTATGGCCAGGATCCTTACCTGAATCTAAACTACTTGATGATGAAACTGGCCTGCTGCTAGGCTACTGCTTCCACACCTGCAGGCAACAAGCTATTATTGACTGAGTCACTATATAAAGAGCTCTGCCCAGTGCTCTGGGAGGAGGCAGAAAAAAGGAGGATTACAGACCTGCAAACTGTTAGATTCAAATTTAATTCTAGTACTTGACCTATCACTGGGAGAACAAGCTGGGTAATAAACCCTTTCACCCCAAGAACATTGCATTGTCATTCCTCGGTCTCACTGAATCCATAGTGAATTTACCCAGGGCTGAAACCTATTGACAAGACAATTGGCAATATTGTCAAGATTCATTGTTGACCAAGGAAAACAACAGGCTTCCCTTATGGGAGGGGCACTTCAGCGGACTGCCCCTATGAATGGGGAGACAGTCAATTGTCCCCCAGTGGGTATGTGGTCTGAGGTGGCTTGCCTCCTAGAGGACTGGGCCCCACCCCAGGACTGGAGGCAGGTGAAGGTGACACCTGAGGCATTAGGGGTGGCCCTTGGCATGGCCTTCAAAGTAAGTCCTTTGAGAAACAGAGTGCACGTGAGGCAGCAGGAACTGTGGGTTGGCTGCTTCTCACAGTATTAAAAAAGTCTACAGATGAGAAGAACATGCTCTTGAAAGAGATATAAGAAATGGCAGCATGAGAACATGAGCTGTGAACTGCTGTGGATTCATGGAAGAATGAAATGGCATTGATACAAAAGGAGGCAGCAAAGAACACCAGGTGCAAGGTGCCACTGAGGAAGCAAAACATTTGTTGGTGACTGGAATGGCATCACTACAATGTACTGTGGAAGTGGTAAAGGCCATGAAGGAAAAGGGCGGACCCCTGCAAAAAACACAAGATTAGGCAGTGCGAGAACGGGAACTGCGAGGTCCAGTGAAGGAGGTAAAAGATTCTTTACAGAATGAGACAGCAGCGCTGCCAGGTGCTCTGAAGGAGGCAAAGACCATGGAGGAGAAGGACGTACTCCTGAGGAAAGCACGGGCAGAGGTGGCATGAAAATGCCAGCTGTGAGGTATTGAGCTGAAGATAAGAGAGCTGTTGAACACTGATCTAGCATTGCTGCAAGGCACAGTAGAAAAGGTAAATGTTGTAGCAGAGGAGGAACTCGGGGGAGAGGAGAGAAAGGTGCCATCAGCCCCAGAAATGGAGGAGCTGGAGAAGGATGAAGGGGTGATGCCAGAGGCACTGGCCCCTCCTCTATTGAAGCACACCCAGTAGTTGTAAATAAAACAAAGATAATGTGGGCTGTATCCCATCAGTGGAGCCTGCCTTTGACCTTTGAAGAAGTCAGCAGAGCCCAGCGGGAGTTCATAGTGTGCTCTAAAAGGGACTACACCGAGTTCCACAGCAACATGAGACAATCGCTCAGGGAACAACACCCCTCATCAGGTGGCAGGTAGACAATATTGGGCCTCTGCCCATGTCAGAAGGGTACCAATATGCACTGACTTGTGTGGACACAGCTACTGGACTTCTGGTTGCTTTTCCTACATGTTGTGCAGACCAACAGACAACCAAAAGAGGCCTGGGGCATTTCTTTGCCACCTATGGCTGACCACAGGTAATTGAGAGTGATCAGGGCACCCACTCTACTGGACATGCACTACAAGAATGTGTGCAACAGTTGGGAATCAAATGGAAGTTCCATGTACCATACAGTCCTACCATGATAGGCATGATAGAGAGGTTCAATGTTTTTTAAAATATGTACTGAAATCAGACACCAATTGTCTGTGGGGATGGTCAGTCAGTCCACTTATGGACAGTGCTATGGTATTTGAATTAGAAACCCTGAAAAGGAGCCCTGAGTCCCCCACATACATGTTAATGCATATTGCTGCCTCCCCTATACAACTGCAAGTACAAACCAAGAAAGAATCATTGAAGCTGAGGTTTGGCCACCAGAGTAATATCTTGCTACCAGCACCACTGCACTAAATTCTGGAGACTTCATTGAGTGGGCATGGCCTTAGACATTTTGACACATGGACCAATGATGGTTGCCGCTCTTGGCACCTTGGAGACAAGGCCTGGAAGCTGGCCTCCTGTGTGTTCCTGGAGTAACAGCAGAGAGGCCCCCAAAGATCAAAGTAATATATCCTGAATGGCAAGAGGTAGGAGCATCTTACTGGAGAGTTTTCTCATTATGGCCAGTGTATGCACCTCCAGTAGCACTGTATATAGACCCCTCAGTAACTCCCATGGGGAGAAGGGTAAAGGTATGGTAAAGTGGACCTGGACAGCACCCCCTTCCTGCTTCAGTCCTATCACAGAACCACTCTCTTGCATGTATCCTACCTGATGGACAGGATTTGCCTATGTTGGCATCATTAAAACATGTGTTTTATTGCCCCTAAGGTCTCTGTGGATTGGGCACATACCCTAGCAGAAAAACTGCTACTTGCTGGGCTACATGGAGCTCTCTATCCATGCCACTACAAAGTGTGAGTCATGAACTCATCTGAGTAGAACTGATTTTGAATATAGCTGAAAAACCTCCTCTGCCTTGAGGATTATTGTAATTTTTGTTACGTGTATCAAAATCTTGTTGTATCTTAATTTTTTAAATTATCTCTATGATGCTGTTGTGGAATATGGTTACAATGCTCCAGCTTTCTTGCACAGGGACCATTGCAGAAGATTGAGAGCCTGTAGATTGTGAGGGGAGAATTCTAGAGGAGTGGAGTGTGGATAAAGTGAAGGTTTCCATGGCCAGGATCCTCACCTGAACCTAAACTACTTGATAATGGAACTGGCCTGCTGCCAGGCTACTGCTTCCACACCCATTGGCAATTAGGTATTATTGACTGAGTCACTACATAAAGACCTCTGCCCAGTGCTCTGGGTGGAGACAGAGATGAAGCAGTATTACAGACCTGCACACTGCTGGATTTAGATGTAATTCTAGTCCTGGACCTGTCACCAGGAGAACAAGCCAGGTAATAAACCCTTTCACCCCTAAAACGTTCCATTTTCATTCCTTGATCTCACTGAATCCATAGTGAACTTGCCTGGAGCTGAAACCCATTGGCAAGACATACCATTTCATCTTTTTGTACATATGTGAAACTGGGCTCGGGAAAGGCGAAATGACATGCTGAGGGTCATATGGCTGGAAGTAGGGCTGCAGATGGAATCCAGTCCTCCTTTTACCCAGCTCCTCAGAGGCACATTCATTACTGGGATAATTTGAAGAGCTTTGTGTAATAGCATTTAAAGATAATGAGCTCTTTTGAAATAATAAGCACTGCCTGTGTATGGGTAGCTTTATATTTTTTCTCCTACCCCTTGATTCCAAACCATCTGAATGTTTCAAAACATTCTGTAACATAAGGAATTGCAAGTTCTCATATTTTATGCAGGGTGTGTTTGGTACTTATGTGGTATTTATGTGGACAGGTTTGGGAATTGTGGTGGGAGGCTGTAGGGAAAATGGAAGGTCTGTGGCTAAGATCCTCACCTGACCCTAATCTATTTGATGATGTAATTGGCCTACTGCTAGGCTAATGTTTACACACCCATTGGCAATAAGCCAATATTGCCTGTGTTGCTATATAAAGAGCTTCACCCTGTGCTTGGGCAGAGCAGAGGCTGGAGGCAAAGACAGAGCCTGGAGCAGAGAGCAGAGCCTGGAGCAGGGGAGAGCCAGGAGCAGAGGCAAAGGCTATGAGGCAGCAAAGAAGCCCAGAGGCAGAGACCGGCTTACTGCGAACAGACTTGCCGGATGTAGACATGACTCTAGCGCTTGACCTGCCACCATGAGAATAAAGCTGGGTATAAACCCTTTTACCCCAAGAACGTTCCATTGTCATTTTTTGTTCCCATGAATCCATAATGAACTTGCACAGGGCTGACACCCTCAGGCAAGACAAAGCTAAAGACAAAGAGATGAAGAAAGAAGAAAGATTTAATTTTCTTAGGTGAGCTCTGAAATACACTATGGCAAAAATCAGAGTGTGCATTTCAAAGGACAGCTGGAATCCTGGCCACTGATACAGACAGCACTGCATTTTTTTCCAGATGGGCAGATCCACAGCCTCTGCATTTGCTATGGCTGTTGATTAGCTGCTTGCATAGTCCTCTGCTTGGACGCATTCACAGGACACTTGGCTGTCTAACTAATTCTTTACATCACAGAACTGGCCAGTCATGAGCTGTTGCTTAAATCTTTATTCCACAGTTGAGCAGATAAACAAGAGTGAAGGTACAGCTTTAGACTCACAAATAGCAGAACATATTTAAAATACTTGCTGCAGTTCTAATATTGATCTAAGAGTGTTTTGAAAACATTGCTATGGCAACAATCCTTATTCAGAGGGGGAGAGCAATGCATTATCTATGCAAAGAAGTGAGAAGAATATTTCAGATGATGCCTTTTTACACCCTGCAGATGTGCTTTGACCTCACAGCATTACTTTTACTGAGGACAGTATTTGGAAAATAAAATTTGGAATATATTTTCAACTCAAGCACCATGTCATAGAAAACAGCATCTCACTTTGTCTTGTCAATGGGTTTCAGCACGGGGCAAGTTCACTATGGATTCAGTGAGACTGAAAAATGACAATAGAATGTTCGTGGAGTGAAAGGGCTTATTACCCAGCTTGTTCTCCCAGTGATAAGTTGAGCACTAGAATTCTGTCTGTATTGGACAGTCTGCGGATCTGTAATCCTCCTTCATCTCTGCCTCTGCCCAGAGCACTGGGCAGAGCTCTTTATGTAGTGACTCGGTCAATAACAGCTAATTGCCTATGGGTATGGAAGCGGTAGCCTAGCAGCAGGCCAGTTCTATCATCAAGTAGTTTAGGTTCAGGTGAGGATCCTGGCCATAGGCACCTTCACTATCCACACTGTACTTCACAATCTTTGAGTTCCCATCTGACTATAAAACTCTATAGCTTCATGAAGCAGAGTAAAATGTAGGAACCCTTCATCATTCTCTGTTTTTTGCTCCACTATTACATTCCTTGCTGACAGTGCAGTCCTAAGAATCTGTTCTTATTGAAACTTGGCAATAAACACACCCTGTCTGTCAAAAAGATTTAATTCAGTGTTTTCCCAGTCATGCATATTCTAGGACTAATTCAAGGATTCACTCTGGGATCTGTACATTCAGAAAGGACAGTTGTTATGTCAGATTTTATATTTATTTTTTAAAAATAGATGAAAAGTGAGCATTATCAAGTAACTGATCAATTTGCCTTAATTTTCTGTAGATCCAACAGAAATAAAATAATGCCCTGCTATATATGGCTTTAACCATCAGTCCTATGTTACTTCCTCACTGTGGACTTGATTGGAATTCCATGAAGTTAGTCTGCTGACCTATGAAATAAGATTCAGCACTTAAAATGCAAGCTCTTCCAATATAAATCATCCTTTGTTTGGCTAATTGTAACAGTCACTTTAGTTATATTAAAAGTGCTCGAAATATGGACTCAGAATGCTAAATTGTAATTTAAACATATTTGGCAGAGAGTTGACTGCACCATTAGCAAGTTCCTGCTTGTCTGCATTGTGGCAAAAGGCCTGCTCAGGTAATTGAAAATTGACTGTATCTTCATTAGTCTGAAATTTCCCTTGGTCTGCTCCTTTTCTCCCCATCATCTCGAGCCAGTTAACCTTTCCTCACCAGGATCTATTTCTTTAGTTGAAAAAGTTCAGAATAATAATATTGTATGGCGCCCCCCGATATTAGAAAAGTAGTGATATTATATGGGAAGAATAATTGTGCCCTTCATAATTAAACAACTTTATTCTCTTCTGTGGCCATCAGGCAGCATAGAAGAATGAGCTGATATAAGCAGACTCCCTCCCTGCATCACCATTTCCCACGTACAGTTCCCAACACATAGAAATGCAGGATAAAATAGGACAACACCACCATACAAGCCTAGCACAAAAGAAAGGTAAAAATGTAGAAAGCAGACACAAAAACAGATGCCAAAGCCAGAGCGGTGTGCAATGGCAATGTGTCAAAGTGGTAACCCAAAGGGATTAGATGGGGTGGAGGCCCTAGGACTGCTCACTCAAGGACAAGTGCAAGCCCATGACACTGGGAGCCTAATTGGGCCTCCGGCGTGAAAGTTAGGGCTGAGCAGCCCTGCCCACTCTAGAGAGAACGGGCCAGGAAAACTCCCCACTAGTTCTGGACAAAACTTGAAGAAGGTTGCTGTCCTTTCAGGGCCTTGGATTAGAAAACAGTCACCAGAAATCAAAACCCGAGTTTTGGGTGTGCCAAAGGATCAAACATTTGGGTGCACAACTTGAATTTATAGTACTTGCATAATGGGAAGCCCCAGGTCAAGAAACAAGTAAAAACGTTTCCCAGGGCTATTGGGACCCTATGGTCCAGAGGAAGGAATTCCAACTCAAGGGATCTGGGAAGGCTTCCTAGTGAAGGTGGTATTTGAGTTGGAGCTTGAAGGATAAACAAAATTTCATTTGACAGAATTAGGGGAGATGTGCTCCTGATGGAGAACTGAAAGGGCAAAGGTGAGAGGGAATGTGTCATATAAGGTAAGGAGTTTGTGAAGTAGGCAGATAGGCTGAATGGGGGTAGATTAGAGAGACAATATTGTCAACACTTTTTCATTGTAAAAACTAGTACTGTGTCCAAGGTGATTGTAAATGTCATCACTTATAAAGCAAGTAACCGAGCCTTATTCCTTTCTGCTGTGTAATGAGCAGTATGAATAATGAATGATATGAATGAATGAAAGGGTTATTTAATACTGGCTAACCTTCCCCTGTGTTTTCTTGGTGAATTATTGTCTGTCACCAGGTAAATGAAGGCTTGATGCTGCTACTCACCATGAGACTTGCTGCAGAGAAGGCCAAATGAAAAGCAGCTCAGTCTTCATATAATTTGGAAAACTGGTCCTTGTTATTGTCAATTTAGAGCTCATATTTGCAACCATTATTTGTCTAGTATGTCTCAATCATAAATAATCTCTCAATAAATCACAGTTTCACCTGCTTGGGAGATCACTAGTTATCTCCTGATATCTTCCCTGGAATCTCCCTAAAGAATATTTTATATAGTCTACATAGCTTATACTTAAAGTCAAACATACCAAAAAGAGTCTTGGGAAGACATATATGGCTTACTGCTCTGCATAATGGGGTGGGAGTCAATAGACAGAAATTTAATTTTATTAATATAGGTCTGTGATATATGAGTTATAAGAAATACGTATTTTTGGTCATATGACCAAATATATATGTATTTCCCAGGCATATTCGGTCTTCATCCACAGTTCCTGAAAACACTGCAGAGTCTTAAAGGTGAAATGGTATTTTGTCATTTAATGAGAGACTTTTGGACCCTCACCCAAGGGCAGGAGTTGGGGGTTGAATCAGCCAATGGCCAATAATGTAGTCCCTCATGCCTAGGCAGTGAAGTCTTCACAAAACCCACAGGGAGAGTGCTGCGCTCTGCTCTGCTCAGCTGCACCCTGCTTCTTGGTCAGAGAGAGCCTCTATACTCGGGGAACCAGAGTGTCTCCACGTGCCACCGAGCCAGGCCCCCAGTTCCACGAGGACAGAAGCTCCTTTATTTGGGACCTTGCCCTGTGTCTCTCTTCATCTGGCTGTTAGCTGGTATCCTTTATTAAACTGGTAAATGTAGTGTTTTCCTGAGTTCTGTGAGTCGCTCTAGCAAATTAATCGAACCTAAGGGGGAGGTCGTGGGGAACTCCAATCTGTAGCTGATAGGTCAGAAGCACAGAGAACTGGGGCCTGCGACTGGCGTCTGGAGTGGGGGTTGGAGGGCAGTGTTGTAGGACGGAGCCCTTAACCTGGGGAATCTGGTGATGTCTCCAGACAGGTAGCATCAAAATTAAGTTGAGTTCTCAGACACCCTGCTCTTGTTCGAGAATTGCTTGGTGTAAGTAGGTGTGGGAAGAATGTGTCTCACATATTTACACACATTGGAAGAAATATACCATGGCAATTGGTGTCATAGGCAGGCTTTTCCAATAAAAAACCAAATAGTAAATATTTAGGCTCTATGGGCTACATACAGTTTCTATAACACATTATTCTTGTTTTTTTGTTTGATTTAATAATATTTTTTTAATGTAAAAACTAGTTGTAGCTCACAAGCCATACAAAAACAAGCCAAGACCAGATTTGGCCCACCAGCTATAATTTACCAGCCCCTGATATAGATTAATCCAAGGAATACAACATTTTTGGCATTTAATTACAAAGAAGTCTGGAGCTAGCATGAGTGAATGCCTGAGACCCTGAGGGATGACTGTTGGAGTGCCGAGACCAGCTAACAGAATGTTAAGAACACAAGACCATGCTTGCCTGAACACCCAGAGCATCCATCAAAAGGAAATCATTTTCAAAGTGAAATCATGCTTGCATGACGAACAGCAGAATATCAATCCAAACAGATGTGTAGGAGGCAATGGGAAGCCAGAACCACAGAACAGTAGGTTGTTAAAAGCAAATGAAGTTAAGTTCCACAGAAAATATATTAAATAGCCCAGAATTGAAGTTTAAGGAAGACCCTAAATACAAAATGAAACTGTATCCTGCGGCATCACACCCTCTCCTGCCCTGTTCCAGGTCATTGAAGACCCACTGGCCACTTCTAGTCTAACTACCTATTATAATTGCAAACCTATACATAAAACGTAATGCTCTGATTCTGGAAAAAGAGGGAAGAGAGATGAGAAAGACCGGGACTTAGAAGAGAGGGGAAGGGAGGAAAGATGGGAAGGAAAAGGAAAGGAAAGAGAAAGGGAAAGGGAGAAAAATAATAAAAATTAATAACATCTAATAAATCTTTAAGTGTAAGATAACCAATAGAATTGGCTTAATACTTAAGATGCTGACTAAACAAAAAAAAGGTTCATCTGTTTTTCTTTCTCTTCATTTATTTCCACAAGGAGGTGACAACTTATTCTCCAGGCTTAGTCACGTGGCCACACCCAACTGCAAGGAAGGAGGCTGGAAAATGTATTTTAGCTAAGTAAATGGCCTCTGATAAAATCAGGAGGAAAGGGACATTGATGTTGAGGTAGGCTATGACGGTTCTTACCATACACAGCTAATGTGACTTTCACCTCACTACAATAATCAAATATTTTTCATCCAAGCCAGGGATCTGAAACCACAGGAAATTTAAGAAGCATTCAGAGACATAGGTGTGTGATGAATGGATGGACATTAGCAAACACTAGTGCATTAAATAGAAATGAATATACATAAAAAAATGCTGCTCTTTTAAGCTATTCCAAAGAATGTGACAATAACCTCAAAAGAATGACAGTAGTTTTGAACTAAACAAAACATTGTTTATTAAGATAAGCTCTTTTGAAATGAAAATCAATTAAAAAGTACTGTTGGACTAGGAGAAAATATTCACAATACATATCCATGACAAAGGACTTATATCCAGATTACCTAAAGAACTTACTGAACTCAATAATAAAAAGGCAAACAACCCAATTTAAAAATGGGCAGAAGTTCTGAACAGACACAAATGGCCAGTAAATTCATAAAAAAATGTTCAGAGTCATTAGTCACCAGGGAAATGATTATTTGAGATTTTTCCAGTTTCTTGAAGTAGGCCTGTATCACTATAAACTTTCCCCTTAAAACTGCTTTCTTTGCATCCCACAGATTTTGAACCATTGTGTTTCTATTTTCATTAGTCTCCAATATTTTTTGATGTCCTCTTTTACTTCTTCATTGACCCATTGGTTGCTTAATAGCATGTTGTTTGGCCTCCATGTGTTTATGCTTTTTCCACATTTTTTCTTGTAATTGATTTCTAATTTTATACTCTTGTCAGAAAAGATGATTGCTATGATATGAGTCTTATTAAATTTTTTGAGACTTGTTTTGTGGCCTAACATGTGATCTGTCCTGGAGAATGTTTCATGTGCACTTGAAAAGAATGTGTATTCTCCTGTTTGGGGGTAGAATGTTTTGTATGAATCTGTTAAGTCCGCCTATTCTGTTGTGTCATTCAAAGCCACTGTTTCCTTATTGATTTTCTATCTAGATAACCTATCCATTGATGTTAGTGGGCATGTTAAAGTCCCCTATTATTATTGTATTACTGTCAGTTTCTTCCTTTATGTCTAGTAATGTTTGCTTTATATATGTAGGTGCTTCCTTGTTGGGTGCATAGATATTTACAGTTGTTTTTATCTTCTTGCTGGACTGATCCCTTTATCACTATGTAATGTCTTTCTTTATCTCTTGTTATGGTCTGTCTTAAAAGTCTAGTTTTCTGATATAAGTACTGTTACACCAGCTTTTATTTCATTTCTATTTGTGTGGAATATCTCTTTCCATCACTTTTAGTCTGTGTTTGTCTTTAGGTCTAAAGTGAGCCTTTTAGGCAGTATTTAGATGGGTCTTGTTTTTTTATTCATTCAGTTACCCTGTGTCTTTTGATTGGAGCATTTAGTCCATTTCATTTATAATAATTATTGATAGGTATGCACTTATTGCCATTTTGTTAAAAGTTTTCTGTTTTTTTTAAAAATTATTCTCTGATCCTTTCTTCCTCTCACTCTCTTCCCTTGTGTGATGACTTTCTTTACTTTTGGATTCCTTTCTCTTTAATATTCTGTTTATCTTTTATAGGTTTTTGGTTTATAGTTACCATGAGTTTCATATATGACATCCCAGATCTATAATAATATATGTTAAGTTTATGGTCACTTAAGTTTGAACAAATTCTAACCATATGACATTTTTTACTCCCCCCTCCTCCACATTTTTACACCTTTTTATTTAATGATTCCCTTTGCAAATTTTTTTAGTTATAAATGATTTTACTATTTTTTTAACCTTTATACTACCTTTAAAATGCTTGGCCTACATTTACTATATGTTTTCTTTTACCAGTGAAAATCTTCCCCTTCATAATTTTTTTGCTTTTAATTATGGCCTTTTCTTTCCTCTTAAGAAAGTCCCTTTAACATTTCTTGCAGGGCTGGTTTAGTATTGGTGATCTCTTTTAAATTATGTTTATATTGGAAACATTTTATCTCTCCTTTGATTCTGAATGATAACCTTACCAGCAGAGTACTCTTGGTTGTAGGATTTTTCCTTTCAGCACTTAGAATATATCACTCCACTTCCTTCTGGCCTTTTAGAGTTTCTGCTGAAAATTCAGCTGATAGACTTATGGGGTTTCCGTTGTATGTGACTCATTGCTTTTCTCTTGCTGCTTTTAAGGTTCTCTATCTTGAGATCCAGGTACTTAGTATCTGTGCCTGATATTTGCCCTTTGCCCTTTCAGAGTCATGCTCTGCCACTCTGTATCCCACTTGGCACCACAGAAGGTTGACCCATATGAAGTGTATCAATAGGCTCTTTTGCTTGTAGCTTCTGGTTGGGGTTGGTCAGTGGGGGCTCCCAGTAGGAGCTGAAAGGGCAGGAGGAAAATCAGTTAGGGGGATTTATTCCCTCGGCTCCCTCCCTGCAAGATCACCTTGGACAGGCCCTGTCCCCAACGAGAGCACACCTCTTGTCAGCCAGTCCTCTTCTGCAGCCACAGTTACTGTCTTCGGGTTCTAGTACTGCTCCCCCTCCTGGATCCTTCACATCCGAGATGGGTGACGGCTCCCCACAGTGGCCAGCTGCGGAATGCACCACCACACCTTCTGTTTCCCTCAACCCTGCCTGGACCTTTTCATATAGTTCAGTTGTTAAAACTCTTTCAATCCCATGCTCTTGGCTAGGAAGAATTAATATCATCAAAATGGCCATCCTGCCCAAAGCAATATACAGATTTGATGCAATCCCTATCAAATTACCAACAACATTCTTCAAGGAAATGGAACAAATAGTTCAAAAATTCATATGGAAACACCGAAGACCCCAAATAGCCAAAGCAATCCTGAGAAAGAAGAATAAAGTGACAGGGATCTCACTCCCCAACTTCAAGCTCTACTACAAAGCCACAGTAATCAAAACAATTTGGTACTGGCACAAGAACAGAGCTACAGACCAGTGAAACAGATTAGAGACTCCAGACATTAATCCAAACATATATGGCCAATTAATATATGATAAAGGAGCCATGGACATACAATGGGAAAATGACAGCCTCTTCAACAGATGGTGCTGGCAGAACTGGACAGCTACATGTAAGAGAATGAAACTGGATCACTGTCTAACCCCATACACAAAAGTAAATTCAAAATGGATCAAAGACCTGAATGTAAGTCATGAAAACATAAAACTCTTAGAAAAAAACATAGGGAAAAATCTCTTGGATGTGAACATTAGCGACTTCATGAATATATCTCCCTGGGCAAGGAAAACAAAAGCAAAAATGAACAAGTGGGACTATATCAAGCTGAAAAACTTCTTTCTGTACAGCAAAGGACACCATCAATAGAACAAAAAGGTGCCCTACAGTATGGGAGAATATTTTCATAAATGACAGATCCGATAAAGGCTTGACATCCAAAATATATAAAGAGCTCATGCTCCTCAACAAACAAAAGCAAATAACCCAATTAAAAAATGGTCAGAGGAGCTGAACAGACAGTTCTCCAAAGAAGAAATTCAGATGGCCAACGGACACATGAAAAGATGCTCCACATCGCTAGTTATCAGAGAAATGCAAATTAAAACCACAATGAGATATCACCTCACACCAGTAAGGATGGCCACCATCCAAAAGACAAACAACAACAAATGTTGGCAAGGTTGCGGAGAAAGGGGAACCCTCCTACACTGCTGGTGAGAATGTAAATTAGTTCAACCATTGTGGAAAGCAATATGGTGGTTCCTCAAAATAGACTTACCATTTGACCCAGGAATTCCACTTCTAGGAATTTACCCTAAGGATGCAGCACTGCAGTTTGAAAAAGACAGATGCACCCCTATGTTTATCGCAGCACTATTTACAATAGCCAAGAAATGAAAGCAACCTAAGTGTCCATCAGTAGATGAATGGATAAAGAAGATGGTACATATACACAATGGAATATTATTCAGCCATAAGAAGAAAACAAATCCTACCATTTGCAACAACATGGATGGAGCTGGAGGGTATTATGCTCAGTGAAATAAGCCAGGTGGAGAAAGACAAGTACCAAGTGATTTCACTCATCTGTGGAGTATAAGAACAAAAGAAAAACTGAAGGAAGAAAACAGCAGCAGAATCACAGAACCCAAGAATGGACTAAGAGTCACCAAAGGGAAAGAGACTGGGGAGAATGGGAGGGTAGGGAGGGATAAGGGTGGGGAAGAAGAAAGGGGGTATTATTATTAGCATGTACAATGTGGGGGGTAGGGGAAAGGGGAGGGCTTTGCAATACAGAGAAGACAAGTGGTAATTCTACAAAATCTTACTATTCTGATGGACAGTGACTGTAATGGGGTTTGTGGGGGAACTTGGGGTAGGGGAGAGCCTAGTAAACATAATGTTCTTAAAAAAAATGAACAAGTGGGACTACATCTAATTAAAAAGCTTTTTCACAGAAAAAAAAAAAACTCTAGCAATCACCTCACTTGAGCATATTTTTTTCCTTACTGGAACTCTAAAAGAACATAATATTGGGCCTTAAGAGATACTTTGTAATAAACATGGGAACAAGGAAAGCTATAAAATATACCACCTTTATTTTTTATATAAAAAATGTCATTTTAAAAGAAAATTTGACCTCCTCTATATGGTATTTAACTGATTTCAACCAAATGGATTTAATTTCATTGGATCAAGATACCTAAAATTGATGAAGTAATGAAATTAATCTAAAGGGGAGTTTGTCTGAAGGCTGGAAAAACTGATGATGTTTATGGATGATGAATGCTAGAAAGTAGGAGATATTTTTTCCACCTTTATGTCATTAATAAATTAATAGCAAATCTATACATCAAAATTAAAATGCTCAGTTATAAGTTTACACAGGGTTGTAGAGGGCTCCAAGAAATATTAGGACATAAAGACTTAAAAGCATCTGGAAACCAAAGGATGCTTATTCAAAACAATTTAAATTATTTTAATGATTAACAGTATAAACATGAACAGTCTTAATACAAAATGACATAATGATCCTGACTAGCAAAAGGAAAGCTTTAATGGAACAGAAAAGGGTTAAAATCGATACACCATTTCATCTGGGAAACGCAACTACTGAAAAATAGAAGAGCAAATTGATTAATAGGTGGCTTTGGCAATGGTTTTATGCTTTGGTCATGGCAAACAGTATAAAGGGTGATGGAAATACTACCAATTTAAATTCATAACATCTTAATCAACCTGGAGAATTTTGGATAATAACAACAGGTTTATTTTGATGTGAGGCTGACATGTTACATTAGTTCTGTCTCATCTAATAGTGTCATTTAAAAACAAAATCTTTGGACAAAATAGGAAAGTCAGTTCCTTAACTCTTTTTTTTTTCCTGCAAGTAATTATATACAGAAAGAATATGGTTGCCTGTTCAATTTTGTTTATTTAGAAGAAATGGAGCAGAGTTGAATAATTATGCAGATAATTGAATCTCTGAGCCTTTCTCTTCATACAGAGAATCCAAATAATTAATGAAGGGATGAATTATCCAGGTTAGGATCTCATTTCTGGACCTTGCTTTAGTAATTGCAGATTAAAATTCAAGCAACATTTATTGAACAGCAGCTGATTCTAAGGTTTTCCATATGCTGTCTCAATCTTCCTAACACCTTTACAGTATAGGGGTCAGTTGCATCTTCCAGACGAGGAAACTCAAATTCGGAGAGGTTTATGACTTGCCATGATGTTGGACTTGAGGTCACGCACCCTTACTTTATGTCCTGCACAGTCCTCTAAACCATGCAGACAAATAAATGAGAAACGAAACTTGAATATGAGTGTCAAAGCCACGCACCCCAGGTGAACACCACCAACCCAGGAGTGAGTCTCCTCCTCTGCAGTTCTAACTGAAAATGCCTTGAACTCTGCTGAGGAGCCTATTCTCAGACACTCTCAGAGCAAGAGGAGAGAGTAAGTTTACATCAAAATTGCTTTGTTTGCATCTGTTACCTGTCACTTTCTCTAGAAACTATTTACCATTTTTACTGATTTTTTGAGAAATAGAGGAAATACTATGACATTAAATGGTCAGCAGTTAAAAAGTGACTCATGATTTGTCTAAGAAATATAGAGAAGCTCTCTTTGAGATAATACTTCCCTTTGCCAGTGTTATGTACAGATAAAGTTTATTTTACATATAGAAGATCAGAACTCTGAAAGGGAACAAAGAACAACTTAAAATTTCAATGCCCTAGGAAAAAATGTATCCAAAGAG
This sequence comes from Manis javanica, assembly GCF_040802235.1. NCBI lineage: Eukaryota > Metazoa > Chordata > Mammalia > Pholidota > Manidae > Manis > Manis javanica. Next base: position 17,899,680 of record NC_133168.1, read on the forward strand.
ATAATTCCTTGGCATTTACTATCTCCTATTCACAGAGAAAAGAATGTATGTGATTGAAAATATGAGAAAACTGAAAGGAGCAGTAGGTGGAGAGAGACAGAACAGAATAGTTTAGTCTAGAAAAGAGCAGATGGTTCTCAGTTGGTAAGAATTCCAATTGCATTCCAGTGGCGTGTGCCATAGTAGAACCAAAATAAATGACATATTGGTCCAGAGAGACAACTGCCATAACTGTAAGCGGGCTAGAGAAATGAAGAGCCGTAGAATGTGTTCAAAGAAACATGGTTTTCATTTGCATTTTCACGTTGGTTTGACTTTGCACTTCACATCCCTAGTTTCCTGTACATTAAACAATGAAATGAAATTCATTCTAGACCCTCACTCAGCGACCCACCCAAAATCTGTCTCCGCACGTGCCCAGCAAAATCCAGTCTATACAAAAAGTTCAAGGAAACCCAGAGGTTCCTGATGTTTTCCTCATTTCCTATCTCACTTCATAAACTGCAGTGGGCCTTCATCAGAAATAGTCTTGAGTGAAACCTACATTTTCTTGTTTTTTCTTTATGTCAAGAAGCTACTAGAGTAAAACAAAGAAGGATCAACTAGTCTTTCTGGATGAACCAGTTAGAAAGAAGGCATTTTCTATGTTTATTTGTTCATCCCGCAGTTGTTTGAGCCGTGACTAGTCATTTTCAGGCACTATGCCAGGTGCTGGGAGTTCTGAGCAATGGTGTGATCAGTTTTCAGCCTAGTCATGGAAACCGGACACACAACACACTGTAGTTAGAGAACCTCACAGATAAGAATGCCAGTGTAGGGTAGCTCAAACATAGATGCTTAAAACCTTTATATTTTAAAATATGCTGTTTCATGATTTGATGGTGCTGTTCCTTGCAAATAAATGTGTTGCAAATCCAAACTGCTCTCTGGCCACAGAGCACCGCCTGTAACCCTCCCGTCTGTAATTCTGAGGTCACATCTGGGCAAACTGAAAATGGTCTTTGTCATGTGGGACCGCTTTGATAAGCAATGCTCCTTATGGTAAAGAGATGTCCACAGCCTCTTACTAAGTCCCTTTTGATGTGGTGAGGTGGGTTTTTTTAAGCTATTTTGGGGGGGTGGGGCGAGGAACTCAAATAAGAAAATGCCCATGAGTATGTAACGCTAAATGTACTCTAATTTGTCATCTATGTTAGAAGAAGTACTATACAAAATATGCAAGAATGAGGCCAGTTTTTCCTTTTATATATCAGGGGTCCTGAAAATGGCAACTCCTGAGCACAGGTGAGCGATGTTCCTTCTTTCCCTAGCTAATCTCTTCTGTTAAACTTTCAAAGAGGGGAATATAGTCCCCTGCTGCTCGCACCACTCCCGTTTCCAGTGCTGGCCAATGCCAACCTGGCGGAAGGGGCTATGGGGGGAAAGGGAAGCTGGAGGGGAAATGTCTTTTAGCTTTTTCTCTGCCAACCTTCATCCTGATGCAGAGATGGCAGGTGTCGCAAATAGGGGTATTCCCCTGCCTCTTTGTCACCCTTTTAATTCTTTTCTGTCTGCCTTGCAGAGGGTCACAGGAGGTCGCCAAGTGCATAATCCATCACGGGATTTTGATAGAATACCCTCAGCCCTGCTGGAGGAAGACACCAGGTCATTAAGGGGTTTCAACACAGTAGAGGAACCACATTCTACATGAACCAAATTATTTCTCCCTTGGTCGTGAGGTGTATTACAGGTGAAATGGATTTCCTAGAGGCTGCTGCAGGATCCTGTCTAGATAGAGAAGTAATACCACCTATGTCTAATGCCAGATTGGGGGAGGGGGCGAACATCAGAGTCGTCAGATTTTCTTCCAGCTTTAGGCTTATATTACATTTCTACTGGGTGTTCATTGCAAGTGCTTTCTGGAAAATATTAGTTATGAAGTGAAACAAATTGCTGATCACTTACTTTCACTTAGATCACCTTTGGCTATATATCATTGTTGATGAGAAATAACAAAATTAATGGAAACTGTCTACTGAAGAGAAATAGGTACCTACCTTTCTGCTCCCTGTGGGCTTTCATAACTGGAAGAATCAGTCACCAGAAAGCCTGCTGGGGAAAAGAAAGTTAACGGACAAAAACAAGAAGAAATGATCTTTAAGTCAGTGACCCCATTTTATCTCCTTCTAAACAGCCACAACCACACTCAACATTTCTATCGACTTAAGTGAAAATGTGAATTGGGCCCCTAGTTCTCATTTGATTAATCACACTGAGAGACAAATCAGCCAAGAAACCAATTGAATTAAAAGGCTTCTTTATTTGCTGAACAAGATAAATAAAACCTAGGAACAATCCTTTAACATAGTTACGACTCAGCTGTGAACACCCAGCAAAGAATGATCCTGAGACCACAGAGAGAAATGACAGGTATCATTGTTATCGTGATCATTATTAGTTGCTTTTATTACCACATTTTATGAAAAGCTCATAAAAAATAGATCTGCCACAGTCAAACTTATCTCAAGAACTTAAAATACAGTTAAAGGAACAAGAAAAATTCAGGTTTCCATGATTGTGCGTTATTTAAATTTATCTTTAATACACTCTGCTAACATAAAGTCTTGGCCTGTGACTAAAAGGCTACATGGACTTTTACATATTCAGAAAAGGAAAAGGAGATAAAGAAATGCAGCAAAATAAGTACCATTCTAGTTGATAATTACCTATCACACAATACAGTAACTTTCAATTAACTTGGTCACAGTTTAATTAAAACCTAAATTTTATTTGATCAGATCTCCAGGAAGCTAGTAATTTGCATTTGTGTTGTGCTTAGACTGTGTGTTTTGTTCACTTCCAGTTGTCATTACCAGGTAATTCAATAATGATTGCTTGTGAGTAAGCCCAAGTAGTCACAGAATTTGCCAGTTCACTATACAATGACCTCTGCTAGAATCTCCTTAGGTTTCTGTAATCTGTTCTGTTCATGAGGCATTCATGTTCCAGGAGGCCAAATATAGTTACCAGTGGCAAAGATGAGCACCTGTCTTTAGACAGCTCCTACATCAGCAATCCTATGAGGGGTTATTACCTTGCATTATGCCCTATGAACTGAATGTACAGGAAAAGCAAACAAGCCAAAAAAATTAATGAAAAGCAAGTGACCCTTGAAGTCTGTGACTGGGTTAGGAAAGGCACATCCCCTCACAGGGCCTCCCAGCCAGTCTTGCTTCCTTTAGGCTCTCTTCCCTGCCAAAGATCTACCTGATTAACTTTCCAAAGACCAATCTGATCCCATTACTGTCCTCAGGATAGCTGAGTTCAAATTCCTCAACTCTTCAGAATCCACACTGTGTGGTCCCAGTTGCATAAATCCATTCTCCAGCCTCATCCTCAACACCTCAGATGCTGCTGGCTCCAGCCTTTGTCCTCACCTGCACCATCACCTCCATGTGATGGCCATATTCTACCTGTACTTCAAGTTCAAGTTCTCCTCCACAAAACTTGTCAGAACATCCTAGCCCTCAGCTCTTTCTCCCTTTCCCATTCATGTGACTTTCTACTTAGGCAAACATTTCATTTAGCAATCAGTCTGCCAAATTAAATCATTGGTTTCCTATACAAAGATCACAATTTATACCTTCTTGATATCCCCAGGCCCTAACCTAGTACTATTTTTCCCTACCTAGTAGTTCGCAACAAGTGTTAGTAAGTCTGATGGACAATGATAAAAATGGTGAATAAATAATTATGTAATGCCTTAAAATATTCCAACATGTTGATATGTACAGCCATTCCACATTAAATTTGCTTATGTCATGTCTGCCCCTCCCAACCACACTATATTTTCTTTGAGATGCAAATCAAGTCTTCCACTTTTTTGCTTAATTCCAAGTTTCAAGTTTTCAGCATAGCACTGTGCAAGCTGTAGAGATTTACTAAATAATTGCTGGCTTAATTTAATTTTATATCACTGACACAAATATCTGCAAAATGAAATACGAATATCCATGTCACTGCTAAAGACTATAGGTTAATTATTATTCTTCAACAATGTAAGTAAACTGTCCTTGAATTAACATTTCACTTCTCAATCTAATTGGTTATTTATTTAATTAATAGCTGTGTGCCCATAAGAATCCATTAGCATATCAAAATTGTTTTTTCTGAGACTTGCCAAAAAAATTAATTGTACATGTGTTTATGGCTCTTAATAGTATTACTTTAAGATGTATTACATCTCTTTGATCTAGGAGTCCCTAATTAAGGTAACAAATTAAGTATACAAAGCAATAGTTTAATGACTCATTTGTAAAAGCAAGCATAATGAATTCGCTGATGTTTTTAATCTTTTCTACTATAAATCAAGGTAAAATAAATCCATTTGATTCTATAGGACTTTGTCTTGCACAGATAATAAATATACAAATGCATGAAGATACACTTGGGTTAGTGTTAGTTGTGTTTCTAGGAGTTTCCATGATTTAGTTTCAGGTGGTTTATTGTTTCTCAGAGTTTTTTATTGCTTGTTGCTTCTGGCACATCAGCAGAAGGGGCTGGTTAATATGTCAGTCTTAGCTGTATTAAAGTTCTATGTTGGAATCATCTTGGCTTCTACTCCCTACAAACAGTATATTTTCTATTGAGATGAGAGCCTGCTAAGCAAAAACAAAGCTAAATAGCAGCAGACAAAACAAATTAGTGTTCAAGTCAACCTCATAAGCAAATGAACAGTCATTGCTTTGAATCTGGACAGACAGAGCTTAAAATGGCTGCTGTGAGACACATTGAAGAATTGGATGTCATTTGCCCTATTTCTTGGAACTCATGTGCTGAAAGACTTCACTTCATCTTGAAGCAAATAAAATAGACAAACATGAACAGAAGAGACCATGGGTCTTGTTTTTAATGAGAAACTCAGTCCACAGCCTGGTCTTTCACCACTCCTATTTCACTTAGGACCAGATCACTTAATGAAATTACTGAATTATTCAAGAAGCACTTCTCATCAGCCCATCAGTCACTGTTTAGAAATTTATATTTCACAAACAAAATCAATAGTCTCATGAGGACTTTGCTGCCTATATTGCAGAGCAGCAGCATCTGTCAACACTGAAACTTGGGAAATTTTGTATATGACAATGTATGGAAGCACCTTATATGCAGAGACCTTTAAAAAATTCCTATGGTCGCCTCTTCACTACACCATATTTGACACATTTAGCAGTCCAAGAAAAGGGCAGAGTTAACGAAACTCACTCACATTCTCAGCATCCAAAACCATCATGGATGCAATATTATTACCATCTGGATCAGCCAAACCTGGAGAGTCCCCAGTGCAGAAAAACTACTGGTTTGAATTATTCAAAGGTTCAACCCACCAACTCCTCCACCCACCCATACAACACATGCATGCCCACATGTTTACACATGCATGTTCTGTGTGCCTTCAAACCTAAAAATCAAAGATCCAGGAGCATGTAATCCTATCAGTCGACACGAGATGTTTCTCTTACAGTCTCTTTTCCAGTACAGGCACACCTCCTTGTATTGCACTTTGCTTTATTGTGCTTCCCAGGTTTGTGGCAACCCTGTGGAGAGCAAGTCTGTATCAGCACCATTTTTCCAACAAAATATGCTCACTTCATGTCTCTGCATCACATTTTGATAATTCTTCAGTCTTTTTAGTTATTTTTATATGGTGACCTGTGATGAGTGATCTTTGATGTTACCATTCTAATTGTTTTGGGGGCACCAAGAATCATATATGCCCATATATGATGGCATACTTAACTGATAAATGTTGCCTGTGTTCTCACTGCTGCTTTGACCAGCCATCGGTGGTTGTCCCATCACCCTTCCTCCCCCGGGGACCCCTGTCCCCTGCATCACAGCAATATTAAAGTTAGGCCAGCTAATGACCCTACACTGGCCTCAAAGTGTTCCAGTGAGAATAAGAGTTGCATATCTCTCACTTTAATCAAAAGCTAGAAATAATTAAACTTAATGAGCAAGGCATGAATAAGCTGAGATAGGCCCAAAGCTAGGCTTCCTGTGCCAAAAAGTTAGTCAAATTGTGAATGAAAAGAAAAGTTCTTGAAGGAAATTAAAAGTGCTAAATTAAAAGTAAATACATAAATGACAAGAGAGAAAAACAGCCTTATTGCTGATACAGAGAAAGTTGTAATGGTCTGGATAGAAGATCAAACCAGCCACAACATTCCCAGAACTCAGGGGGAGATGTCTGCCTCAGAGGGTAAAGGGAAGGCGCTGCAGGAGACAGAATTTTTGCCAGAAATGTCATGTGCAAGGTGGAAGGAAATTCTGCTTGTAGAATTGCTCAGAACAGTAAAGGTAATGTCCACTGAGGTTTTCCCCAAGAGCCACTTGACAAGTGGTTTAAATTCCGTGGTATCATGCAAGGTGAGAAAGTCACAGCAAATGTGCTTGGACGGTGGGTCACAGAGTTGGTATAGAATCCACATGAAGGTGTATTCTATTTTCAACTCAAGGAGGTGGTGCAAAGGGTGCCATCAACTGAATGTTTGTGTCCTCCCAAATTCCTATGTAGAAACCTAACCTCCAATGTGATGGTATTTGGAGGTGGGGCCTTTGGGAGCTGATTAGGTTGTGAGGGTAAAGCCCTCATGATTGAGATTAGTTCTCTTATAAGGGGCCCCAGAGTACCCCCTTGCCCCTTCCACCATGTCGGACAGAGCAAGTAGGCCATCTATGAACCGAGAAGTAGGCTCTCACCAGACATTCAATCTGTGGACACCTTGATCTTGGACTTCTGAGGCTTCGAGAACTCTAAGAAATAAGTGTTTGTTGTTTGAGCCACCTATAGCCTGCGGCACTCGGTTAGAGCAGCCTAAATGAACTAAGAAGGATTCTTGGGAAAGCATTTTACTTTACTGAGAATTTGTGGAGATCAGTTCCAGCCATGAGAACATTACAGCTTCAGATGAGTTTTAACAGATGTTCCAAAATCTCTTCTAAAAAATAGAAGTACACAAGGTGAGCTAGTGCTTATTCTTCTGAAGTCAGTCATTAGGCTAGTGTTCTTGGAGAAAAAAAAAAAAGACATAATTTCCACAAACCACTCCGACCTATTCAGTGCACTGTACCAATATTGACTAGTTGTGGGTTATTCATTCTTCATGGAAGGTCTCCAGTGTGTCAGGCGCTATTCCAAGTACGGTAACAAGTGCTGAGCAAAGTAGGCAAGATCCATGACTTCATGGAGCTATGCTATGGTTGGGGGAAATGGACCATATGCATATTAATGGAGAAATAAATTCAATATTATCCAACGCTAATAAATATTATCAATAAAATAAAGTAAAATAGACTCATAAGGCAATGCAATAACATTGTGAATTAAAAGAATCTGAAAAAAGCAATAAAATTTCTTTGAGAGCAAAAATCAAGGTCCTATTACTGCCAAGACTCCTTAATCTAATGCTATGTTTAGCAGGGTGCATCTTTTTGTTTTTCTTTAACAGGTGTTGAATTCATTCTAAATGCATAAAATATAAGACATCAGCTGAAGCAGGAACTTTGAAAGAAAGGTTTAGAAATTCACCAGCGAAGCTTAAAATCCTTGGTGATGAAAGTTCTAATGCAAATGGCAAGCAGCACAGGGATGGCACTTAAGGGTTGCTCTCTGCCAAAGAATGGAGTTTCCAGCCCTCCTCTGATCAGGCACTGAGTAGAGTTTAACATCTGTTAAGACTCATCTGAAGCTGTAATGTTCTAATGGTTGGAACTGATTTCCACAAATTCTCAGTAGAGTAAAATGCTTCCCCAAGAATCCTTCTTAGTTCATTTAGGCTGCTCTAACCGAGTGCCGCAGGCTATAGGTGGCTCAAACAACTCCTCATTTGTTGAAGCCCCAGTACACTCTGTGCTCGTTGGGAGGAAGGGAGGAGCATCAAGTTTACTTTGATTCAGATTTGTTACAGCACAACACACAATTACTTCATTACTGTTGGACTTGAGGGAGATTGATGAAACCTAGATGTTAAGAGCTATTGGATGCTGAGCTCTCACCACCTCGTGAGGGGTCAGTAGAGACACTGAGTTGAGAAAGAAGTCATCCTCCCATAGACAGCTGGCTGCTTGACCAAGTGTCCCGTCCAACTTGCCAATCAGATCACATTTCAGGGATGGGCAGAAAGAGGCCACAGGTTCAAGGAGCAAGTGTTAAGTCATTTCTTTCTTTGGGTTGTCAGTATTAGCTGCTACAAATATGTTTATCAGAGGGAGTAGACTGTGATTGGTTTTGTAGTTCATAGTTTGAGTCACACTGGTCTCTGTTCATTCATAATTAAAATTTTAAAAATTCAGTGTCCATGGAACAGAGGTAAAGTTTTGCAAACTCATTAATTAGGGCAAATTTATTTATATTGTAATAGTAATAGAAATTATTTGTTACAATTCAGGCTTCCTGTTCATTGGCAGGAAATAACGTCCTTCCTTTTGTAGGACCCCCTCTGTCATAGAACGCCGGGCCCAGGCACCCCTGTATGCCTCCTCATGCGCTGGCTCTGTGGCCAGTGGCTTTGTGGTCACATCTGGATTCGGATTTTGGCTCTTTTGGCTCTTAACTGCACGCACTTGGGGAAATAGCCTGTTTTCTGAGCTCCTATTCCCTCCTCCATAAAATGAGGATGACAGCATGTACTTCAAAGACTGTATGACCAAGTAGCAGTGTGTATCAGTTTGCGAGGGCTGCCATAACAAATACCACAGACTGAGTGACCTAAATAGAAATTTATTTTCTCACAGTTCTGGAAGAGAAGTCCAAGTTCAAGGTGCCAGCAAGGCTGGACTCCTCTGAGGCCTCTCCCTTTGTTTGGCGAAGACCACCATCTGGCTCCCTCTTCCCTTGGTCACCTGTCTGTGCACATGCAGATGCTCCGGTGTCTCTCTTCTAATAAGGACACTGGCCCTATTGGATTAGGGCCCCACCTCAACAGCCTCATTTTAACTAAATCACCCTTTCAAAGATTTTATCTCTAAATACAGTTACATTCTGGGAGCTGGGACTTCAACATGTGAATTTGGGAGAACAAAATTCAGTCCATAACATAATATTCATAAGGTGCTTAATAAATATGAGATTTCTTTCCTTTATGCCTTATTTCCAAATTAGGGGTTGGCCTATATTAGCAGATGTCAAAGTGTAGCCATGGATCCCTGAGGGTTAGCAAGACATTTGTGTGATCAAAACTATTTTCACAATAATATTAAGACTAAGATGTTTGCCATTTTTTCAGTGTTGGCATTTGTTTCTTGCATTGTTGGTGTTCAAGCAGTGCTGGGCAATGCTGGTCATACATGAGATGGTTCTAATGCAGACACATAAGCTTTTTTACATTTTTATAATTAAGAATTTATTTTAGTTTTAATGGCAAATGATACTGGCTTACCATTTTTTATCATTCATAATATTTTCCACCTTTATTAATATTAAAAATATCAATTTAATGGAAACACACGGATATAGTAAAAATGCTGACAGTTGTATGTGAAGGACTGAAATGCAGGAAACTGACTCCCAGAATATATTTTCAAAGCATATATTGCAAAGACTTATTTTTTCTAACTTGAATCTTCTCAACATTTTTACTTATTAATAATTATCATGAAGAAACATAGTTTATTTAAATTAACAAATTATTATTTCCACATTCAGACCTTAAAGTTCCATTTGAGGTCTGGATAATTGGTTTGGATTGGTTGTCTGCAGTAACAATTTGAAGTCTATTTCATTCTGGTTTTGTACACATAGTTCCAGTTATATTCAACAAGTAATATTACTTGTTGAAATAGAAAACATTACTTATCAGTTCTTTGACTTTAATCTCGTCTTCTACCTACAAGCTATGTCAAGCTCTGGGTGTCATTTGAACCAGGAAACATCTCAAACTCGTGTTTTGTGGACAGTGACTGATACCACTGTTTACGTGCCCATGAGGATGGTGGCGTGGAAAGTGTCCTGGGAGCCAGCCCTGAGAAACAGGGTGATCTAGGGGCCAGAAACCTTAGCCGACATCACAGGACCTGGGTTCGTAGCCTGATACTGACCCAACTTTCATCTGCGGCCCTGGACATGTCACTTAATCACTCCAGACCTGGTTTTCCTTATTTACACAGCAAAGGGTTGAATTAAATGGTCTTCTGGTTTGAACAGCTTGACTCAGAAGAAGAGTGGAAACAGCTTTGGGGGAGCCCTTTGTCTAGGGGACTCTAAAGAAATGGGAGCATCGGCTGCACAGGGGCACCACTCAGGCTGCTGAAGCTGGTCTCTGCCTTCACAGACATGGACGCCATTTCCATTGAAACTGCTATTTTATCCCCATCTGTGACTCTGAGATGACACCAAAACCTAATATGATTAAAGGAAGGGGGCGGACACATCAGATGGGTGACCAGGCATGGCTGCCTGAGCCCCAGGAACTGTGAATTCTAATCTTGGCTCTGCTGCTGTCTCAGGACACATCATGTACCCTTTATAAAACCTAGACAGCTTCCGGACAACAGCATTAGCCTATCTCACAGGGCTGTTTTGAGAAACAATTTATAAAAATAGCAATTTAAAAGAGTTTGTAAAATGAAGTGCTAAACTGAAACTTGGGCATCTTGCTGAGTATTCTTCCCCCATCCAGCTAATAAATACACATTTGCTATTAGTTGAAAACTCCTTAAGAATATAACTACTTAATCAATACAACACCAGCAGCCTAACAAATTAGCGTGAAGCCACAGGCCTGAGACCTGAAAGAAATTAAATTGGTGCTTAGTAGAAATTGGACTGTGAGCAAGAACTTTGGAAATTGAAAATCTAGTCCGCAAAACTAGAACCACATGATACACCTTCAGAGCTAGGTGTATGTTATGATCAGGCCCACTTGGTTACACACATTACTCAGCCTATAGTAAATGTCAAAAGACTAACAAAAATGTCTGGGGGAGCCCAGGACATTTAAAAATCTACAAGATTGACATACACGTTTATAATAGACTTGAAAAGATACTTTACAAGTTGCTTTTATTACTTTAAACACATTTACCTTTTTAAATAGTTTCAATTAAACCAGGCAATTAAAGAATTAACTCGAGGGAGGAAGGGAGAGCGGGGTGGGGGCTCGGTTTGTTTTGGTGCTCATTTCTCTTTAAGCCTGTATAAGGCCACACAGTGGGAGAATTGGAATATCTGTGTTGATGAAGGGGTGTGTGTGTGTGTGTGAGCACAACACTCACATAGAAATCAGGAAAGGGAAACAGCTGGAATAGTCAGTTGAGCTAGTCCTTTTTTGAAAGTCACAGTCATTCCTCCTGTGGCTGGTGTGTCAGTTTTTCTGTTTGCGTTTTCTTGGTGATGAAAGCGAGCTACAGCTGTCTTTAGGGCAGCCTCCTTAAAGAAAGTGCTTCTATTCTGGCGTAATGAAAGGCCTGAATGAATGAATTGTAAGAGTTTTTGTCTCCTCTGTGTCCCTCTTTACCTGACTGACATGTCTCACAAACCCAGCCATAGTCATTCCTCTTAGGATAGCAGCAGGTTTCCTTGATTACCCTGTGTTCTTTTGCGGGATACAAAGGTTTAGTCACGGGCAGAGTCCCTCGCCTCATTTCCATGGACTTCAGCTGAATGACAGTCTGGCACTCTGTCTTGTCTCAGAGTCAGTAGGAAATGGCAGCTCTACTGAGACTGGTCTGAAGGGAAAAGACAGCTTTTGCTAGACCGGCCAACCCAGACATTTCTTATCCCGCAGGTAGTCAGTGAAGTACTAAAGACTTCGGAGGTTTAAAAGGCCCCTCAACAAAGACCCTATGCCAGGCTTCTTCCAGGCTTGCCCTTCAGAGCTCTTTGTATTTATAGGCAGATGTAACTTGGGAACAGACTCCAAAGTAAGTTGTCCCAAAGCCTGGGTCACGTGAGCACAGTCTTGCCACAAAGAGAGTGACTTCCTCCTTCTCATCATTCCTCTGCAGGGAACTGAAACAGCAATTCTTTGCAACTTGCAAGGCTGTCGACAAAAGAAAAGAAAACTCAGAGGGAAGAGAAGGAAGAAAGGAGAATCAGGCTTCTCTGATTACCAACCAGGTTTGCACACAAAGCTGTCTATGAAAATCTTCATCCCTTTGTGACTGTTGAATAAGGATCATGTTGACGGCTGTTGCTCTGACATTACTTGTTGGCTTCAAAAAATTTGTCAGAAGCCGTATTACAGACACGGGATGAAACTTTCTTTTTTTTTTTGAACTGTGTTTTCTTTTCTCTTTTGAAATCTAGTAACCAACAAATAACATAATTCTTGAAGCAATGGAAATTAAACAAGTAAGATTAACGTCCAGATCACTAAAATGCATCAAATGAACTAAAAATGTCATTCCAAATTGGCAGAATTTGAAAAGGTAACCTATGTCATTTCTGAATGAAACAAATTATTTGCAAAAGTACCACTTTGGGCACATTCAGTGAGTTTGGCTGGAGGGGCAGGCGGGGCAGGAAATAGGTCTGCAAGGAACTTCTGTCTCTCTTTAGTCAGATGCTCCGTCTCTAAAATAGTACCTTGGTCAAACCTCCCCTTTTCAATTAAAAAAAAAAAGTCAAAACCAAAGGAAGAATTCCTGAAAGTTAAGAAATTAGTGTTTATTTTTGCTATTGTTTTCACACTAAATGGGAACATGAAAGAAACATTTCACTCAGCAGCTGCATCTAATTTAATATGAAGCTCCCGGAAGAGGAGTGACCCGGATGTGATGAGAAGTGGTTAAACATGGATGCTGATACTTTGTGAGGCATCTGGTACTGGTCCACCACCTAGAAATCTAAGAATCCAATTAGCAGATTCAATTCTGCCAAAGTTATCAAATTATTGTCAAAAGGATTTTGCAAAGCAGACTCCCCCTCTGTACATCTGCTCTACCCATCCAGCAAAGAACCAAAGATGACCATCTATTTGAATTGTTGACAGGGTGCATTTTGCCAATTGCTGGTGCAGCTAAATACTGCACCTTTTACCATAAGAGTCTTCAGTTACTGTAACAGTCATTGGAGAACTCTAATAAACTCGTGCACCTGTAGATCTGTAGAGAGGTGATTCGGATATTCTGATTCTTAAAATACTGAATTGTCAAATGTTTATGTGTTTTATAAATAAATTAAAAGCGTGTCAAGATTTAAGTGAACACCCAAGAACTCCCACCAGCAAAAGCAATAGTCTTTTTAGGGGTGAGGGAGAGTGCAATGAAAGGAAAAGGGATAAGGGTTACCCTGATGCTACACTCAAAGCCTTTTAATCTGTTTGAGTAGTATAACGTAATTCTAGAAAAATTGCAGAGGTGACTACCAAGGACTGCTGCTCATCCTGGCTGCAGTGTGGAATCGGATGGCAGATTGTTGAGCAACATCTGTTAAGCAAGAAAACCAAAATGAAAAGTTGCCAGGGACTTACTTGTCTTGCCAACGTCTTGCAAGAGGTAAGGAATGAGAGCACCTATCATCTGGGATACATACCCTTTGGCTTTTTCACATGGGAGTTTCTCTCCCCTCCAACCAAGATGAAAGCTGGGGGTTCCAGTGTGCAGCAGCCATGCTGGATTTGAAGACAACTGACTGGAACCCAACCAGTGAGGATGTGGCTCGTGTAGTTCAAATTTATGACGGTGCATCTGCTGTGAGTGGTGTCTTGAAAGGAGGCCAGGAACTCTCCCGTCAGCCACATCCATATGCTTTGCGTGTGCTCACTGCTACGCACATTTTTTTAAATTTAGCTCTTGTGGGTACATGTTCTACATTTTTCCCCTGTGCGTGATTTTTTAAAATATGCTTTAGAAAATGTACACAATTTTTTCAAAGCCTTTGCTGACTCACTGGGAGTTCTTTTGAATATTTTCCTTTTGAAAGCCTTAAGTTAAGTAGTCAAAAGTACAACTGACGCTACTCTTAGTCTAAGATTAAAACCTACTGCTTAGTCTAACATACTCATTATGTGAGGACCTGTTAGAAAACTTCTTTTTTTCTATGTAGAAACAAACTACAGCTCTTTTTGGTGAGCTATAAATTGGTGAGAAAAGATAGGGAGACAATCATATTGGCCATTTGGGGGCCAGTTTATGTGTTAGTCTTCCAAACATGTTTCATTTTAAGGTTTAACCAAAGTACAACATAGATTTCAGTGCTGAAATTATCAGTATGACTGCCTAGACGTATGACTCCCTGCTTTAGGAAACAGAGACTCAGACATTTCTGGTTTAAAAATTCTAGCAACTATGTTATCCAGCAGATTAACTTCCATTGCTCTTTTTCAATTGGCTGAGTAGTGAATCTAAGTCATCCCCTGGCCCAGGTGTTCCTAGAACAAGATTGAGAAATGCAAACTCCTTAAATTGGCTACAGTATTCCTGGAGGCTTAGGCTTTCATCCAACCGACTTTTAGTGATTACATTTTACCATCTTTGTATCAGAAAACAATAAGGTGTCATTATTGTGGATGTTCATCATTATGTTCTTATTTTGCGTTTAAATGAACACTTTCAAAATACTCAATTTGTCTTTCCTTTGACCCTGAACTCAAAGTTCTATTTTTCTTAGCCTACAGACAGATAAGATACCTATGCTTTCATCTCACTGCCTAAAAATTCTTGGGGGCCAGGACTATACTTTCTTTCACTTTGATTTTTTCCTCTCTTCTTACCCTACTTTCTCCATGCACCTATATTTCTGTGCATATAGAAAGCATTCTTAATTGGTGCTTTTCCCTCGTCTCTCATTACCAAGTTTAAGATTTGGGAAATAGTATCAATAATTTCTGAAATAGTTGTCCTCTAATATTTTATATCATTTGAAAAAGTACATCTAGTAATGTGAAATACAGAATTTATGTTATTAACATATTTGCATTCTTAACTGCTCTGAGGTACCCTTTAAAAGATAGACTTCAAATTTTTCAAAGGAATTAGGAGTGTTACTGGAAAAGTTGATACTTTTAGAGTGGGTGACAACAAAATAATTGGATGATAGCAACATAATTGATTAATTCAGTAAAATTCAGCCTGTGAAATGAGTTAGTTTGGAAAATTATATGGAACAAACATCTAAATATTTCACATTCAGCCAATCACCTTATCATTATGTGGCCAGCCATGAATTAAAGGAGAAGTAAAATAACCCCCAAGAAATGGCTTTGTAAAACATATTTTTAGACATCTTCCCTGAGGAAAAATAACCTTCTATTCAATCTAGCTGATATCTTTAGGTCACTGCATTTGATCAAATGATAAAGGAGAAAAACCACTAGGGGATTTTACCCAAAGCTGGCAGCCACTGAGAACTAACACTGTGAGACTGGGTAACAACACATTTCATGAATCTTTTTCTTAAGGCGACTGACTATATAGCCTCAACCATTTTCAAAGAAGCGTTCAGAGTAGTATGAAACCTCACATGCCTGACTAACAGTGCTTTCCTATAGGGTCTAGAGGCCATCCCCCAATATTCTTCCTCCCTCATGTGTAAATCTATGACATGCACATTAACAGCTTTGGCTATCTCCTCTGGCCTTGAAAGCAGCAGTAATGCTATGTATTTCCTTGTGATAAAGTTTAGAGACCAAGTTACAGTTCACTTGAGAATTTTGTTATTCAGCTATAAAAAAGTCACTCAGTTTCTCTGAACATCCCTCAAAGTTTGGTCTTATTCCACATCTGCCTAAAATTTAACCAGCCTTCTTCAGTGAGGAGGAACATTATCTCTTAATGCTCGTTTTGTCCCTGTGATGGCTCTGTCTCCCACCTGCTCACTCAGTCACTGAGTCCTACGTCTGCTTGCTCCTAAATTTCTCTCATCCTTGCTGCTGCATCTGTGCTCTCTGTTGCTGGCTTATTTGCCTTCCATGCCTTGGATTACTACAATACCACCCTCCAACCTGCTTATGTATTTAATCCTCACAGTGCTGCCAGAAGGATATTTTTAATTTTTAAGTTTGAATAATTTTAGACTTACAGAGAAGTTGCAGAATCAGTACAGAGTCCCCATACACGGTCCATCCAGTATTCCCTAATACTGATGTCTTAGATGACCTCTTATCTGATCTCAGTAAGTACAATGGCTGAAGGTTTCTTTTCAACTTGAATCTCATCATGTCATTTCTCAGCTTAGAATCCTCCCACAGGGCCTCAACAACTTCAAAATGGATGCAAATGCCTTGGTGGGCTGTAGTGTCTCCTATAATCCCACCCTCATCTTCCACTGCTTTTCTACCTATAATGATTCATTTTATGGTGGTGACTTGTCTCAATCGCAAGGTGCCCAGACATTTGGTTAAACATTATGTCTGGGTTGTCTGTAAGGATGTTTCCAGAAGAGATTCCCATTTGAATTTAGAGACTGATTAAAGGAGGTTTACCTCCTCAATTACCTCCCCTTACCTCCCCAACATAAGGGGATGTCGTTTAGTCTGTTGAAGGTGGGATGAGAACAAAAGGCAGAAGGGAGAATTCACTCTCTCTGCCTGACTGCTGAGGGGACATTGGTCTCCTCCTGCCTTTGGAATAGGACTTGGAGCACTGGTATTCCTGGGGCCTTTGAGCTCAGACTGCAACGGTACCATTGGCCAGCCTGGGTCTCCAGCTTACACACAGCAGCCTGGTGGACTTCTCAGCCTCTATAGTCATGTGAGACAATTCCTTATAATAAATCCCTTTCTGTCCTTCTCTCTTCTCTCTCTATTCTGTTCTCTAGAGAACACTGATTAATATACTACCCGTGCTATACACACCTTCTGTAGAAACCTGTATTTAGTTTCTTGAATTCGTTATTCTTCTGGGATTTTTGCACTGTTTTCTCTCCCTTGGGTTCCCTTCATTCCACTCTCCACCCCCACATTTCAAAGTTTCCTGTTTCACTTGGGTAGCACCAACCTGGCCTTCAAGACTCAACTTTCTCCTATTCTCTGACTCTTTCAGTACCTAGGCCTCTGTTTGTCATATTATTGTCACACTCTCTTATTATTTCTGCCCATCAGCTCCTCTCCTCCAGTTTCTAGGACAGTAACACATAATGAGTTTTCATTATGTCAGCAAGGGGCCAGCAAACTCTCTATCCCCCATGCCAAATCCCACTCTCCACCAGTTTTGAAAATAAAGTTTTATTGAACTCCAGCCATGCTCATTGGTTTCTGTATTGCAGCTGCTTTTGGATTACAGTGGCAGAGATGAATGGCTGCAGCAGAGACTGTATGGCCCACAAGTGTAATATATTTACCATCTGGTCCTTTCCAGAAAAAGTTTGTCAACCCTTAGTCTAGTGGATAAACCAAGAATCAACTGTATTTTACATTTGCTTATCAAAGGCAATGTACGCTAGAAATCAATGGATTTATTTAAAAGAGACTTTTCTCAGTGCATTTGTCGTCATGATTATATATTAATAAGTGGCAATTGGCAAAGATGTTTTAAAATAACAATTTCCAGTGGTGGCCAGAATGCATGGAAACAGTCACTCTCACGCACTGCTGGTGTGAGTGTAAATTAATACATTATGTCTGGAGGGCAATTTAACAATATGTTTCAAAAGCATTAACATCATGCATAACCTTTGTTCCAAAGATTCCACTCTTATGAATTTGCCCTAAGGAGTAATCAGAGATGTGCGCAAAGATTTATATGCCACCTTGCTCCCTGGAGCATTATCTACAATATGGAGAAATTATACCAACTAAATAGCTAGCAGAAGAGAAAATAGTTAAATAAATTATATCCACAGCCTGGGAAATTAATGTAGTTATTAAAAATCATAGGAGAACACTTATTATTGTAGGAAAATGCTCATAATATATTGTTAACTGGGAAAAGCAAGTTTTGAAACTCTAAGAAGAGTGTGATGCCATTTTGAGTTTTTAAATCTATGTAATATGTGCACAGAAACAGACAAAAAGACTGAAAGGAAATATGCCTGAAGGCTAACAGGAATTATCTCTATTATGTCTGCTATTTATTTTCTTTGTTGTTCATTTCTGACTTTCCTACAATAAACCTATATAACTTTGGCAGTTATGATTTTTTTAGAAAGAAAATCGTGCTGTTCTCCCACTCCTTATGACTGGGAAGGATTCTCACTTTTTTAAGTTATATAATTTCAAATAAAAAAGGTAAAATCAAAGATATTTTGGCTGAATTGAAGTCAGAAGCTAAGAAATGCCTTCTTCCACCACCTCTCCTCACCCCAAGAGAATCAGTACCACTCTGCGGGAGCACTGGGTCAGGAGAAGTGAAAATCCTCCCACAGGCCTGCCACTATTGGGGTTATTTGTTGCCTAGCATTAACCACAATGAAGTTTAACTATAGATTGGTGGCAAAAAAAAGTTGAAATCTGTAAACTTTTGGGGATACAGAGGGTGGGATGACCTGTCCACCTGATTTCAAGTAACTAGTTTTATTGACTTTTCCTTCACTTTCAGCTGGATATTAAGTATTATATACACACGATACTTAAGAACAGCCAAACACATAGTTGACTTGCCAAGGGACAAGGAAAATTAGGCTCTGAAGTGCCAAACAACTGCAATGAATGACCTGTGTGTGTGTGTGTGTGTGTGTGTGTGTGTGGAAAGTTGTGTGTGGGGGTAATATGGGTGCAGCTGGAACACTCTCATTAAGAAATGCATGGACTCAGTTTTATGTCTGGGTGATTTTGTATAGCCTTTGTTTTAAAAAATCTAGTTGACTAATTGGTCACTATTTTCCAGGACCCTCAAGTATCTCCTTATTTGTCCTGAGTCAACCTGCCACCGCTCCAGCCAGCCCTCCACATTGCCTCCTATCCCTTGCTCCTTGCTAGAGCTTCCCTACTTCTCAACTTCTCTACTTTCTCTTTTTAAAATATGCTTATGACTAGGGCCTGCTAAAAACAGTAAAGGACAAGTTTTCTCAAAATGTGGTCTAGGTATCAGATTTAACCAAAAAGCAAATCCTGGGACCCCAACCCAGACACCCCAAATCAGAATTTCTGATGGAAGGATCTGTATCACCCCACCAAGCTCCCCAGGTGAATCTCCTGAATATGGAAGTTTGAGAACACTTAGGTCAACGAATGACAGCATTTCCAGGTAGATCCATTTTCACTGAGTCTTTGGGAAGAAACAATGACTCAAAGATAAATGTAAAGGTTAAAATCTCAAGGACAGGTGAGGAATACTTTGGGAGGGGTGGTACCTTTTAGCTTATTCTCTTTGCCATCCCCAGAAGTCACATCTGCTCTGCCTTCAGTTAAGAGAAGCACTCAGAATATTCTCTTAGGGAAGGGAATGCGGCTGGTCCACAGAGGAACTAAATAGTAAAGCTATGTTGATCGTTAATGTCTTTAAGAATTTTGCACTCTTAGAGGACTTGATATTTAAATTTTTTCCCTTGTTTTCAAGCCCTAGAAGTATCGATTCTACATCCTGTAGGGTTTATTTTTTATTTTACTATTCTACTTATCCATTTATATTTTTAAACTCATTCTTTAATCAGTCCCACCCTTCAAAAAATTTTGATTGAAATAATCATGGCTGGGATTACTGACTGGAGTTTGGTCTTTAAAACTTAATTTGAATGAATGTGTTACTGGTTGGAACAGGGTATGGCATTAAGTTCAGGGAAGCAATATCATTTTCTCAACACTGGGCAAAAAGGGATCTCTTTTGAGGGCAAAAAATATTTCATTTTTCTTTCACTTGCCCTCATATCTACATCAGTTTCAAGTGCAGTGATTACAACTCTGCAACTAAATCCTTAACTTCAGTCTGCAATTCTGGGAGAAAAAAATTGAACACATTACAATGCCACATTATTTTAAATTGCCAGTAGATTTCATTACATATTCTACTGCTGCACAATAACCTTTATCTAGCCACCATCTTACTTATTTTCAACAGTTTCAGAGGTGATCTATTGCTCTTTGTGAATATGACAGTTGACAAGGTACAGACTGCCGAGTTTGATCTTAATAGGAATTGAAAGATATTCATCAGACTCTTGCCTCTCTAAACTTCTGCAGCAGATAACAAAATTGTGAAATGCTACATTTGAAAGACCAAAGATTAACAAGTTCGTGGTTATTCCTATTTTCTTCGTGCAGAGGACATTTTGGTATTGCTCTGATGGAAACATCTGTGCAAGTGAAGGTATCATAAAAGCTTTGCCTAATAAACTGTAATGCTTCCAGACCCCCAGGTCAGACGGAAGCACTGCAGCTTCTGTTGCCATGTAAATGTGACAAGCTGCAATGGCAGCTCCAGTTGCTCATGCCTGAATTAAAAATTCATTCTTGCTGAAGACACTGCATTAATAGGGTTCTGCTTGTGTGTATTTCTCCCAGAATTGCCTATGTATGATCATTAAATGGAGGGAATTAAAAAGGAATAGATGTAGTCAAACACTTTTAAATCAAATGTTGCAACAAAAAGGAAGTTTAAAACACAGACCCATGACATGTTAAGTACATGATGAAGAGTGTGTGTGTGTGTGTGTGTGTGTGTGTCTATGAAGTGTTTAAAAATCCAGACATCTGACACTAACAAATGCTTTTCTGGTCTTCTATTAGGAAAATGGAAGACAATTTTCTGTTTGCATTTTCTCTGTTTATGTGTAGGTACTATGGGTTTTCAATTTCAAGCCCTTTATATAGAGCCATCAAATCTTAGAAAATTCTGGTGAAGTAGGAACAGTTAGTGTTCTAATATGTATGTTCAACCAAAAATAAGATTAAATGGGGAGGTTTTATGACTTTCTAAAATTGAGGAAAGTCTAGAGGTGAGAAGAGATGAGGAAAAAAGTGGTGATGGTACGTGATTTAGAACTCAGACTGTCTGAATACTCTGGGCATTATCATCTGACATGTGCTGCCAGCAGGTACCCGAAAGCTTAAGGAATAACTTAACCAATAAATAACCAATAAATAACTCTCAAATACAGATTCAAAGTAAACTTAGATGGGATGCTGGCCCAAGACAAACAAGACTAATTTTTTTTTTGGTATCGTTAATGTACAATTACTTGAACATTATGGTTACTAGACTCCCCCTATTATCAAGTTCCCACCACTTTACCCCATTACAGTCACTGTCGATCAGCACAAACAAGTCTAAACTTAACAGGATATAAAATATTATATTTAGTCTCAAAAAATCAATTAAATATATATGTAGACTGTAAGAGACTTCACTGAATAGCAGTTCACTAGAAGAATGTGTGAGACTTATACTTTGGCCATAACTTTAATATAAACTAATAATAATAGTAAGATGGTAAGTAGCAACTTGGATTTTTATAGCAGTCTTTGGTCAACAAAGCATTTACATGTATGTTATCTCATTTGATCCTTCCAAAGATGATGTGAGATAAGTGTTTTAATCCATAAATATAAAGATTTAGAAAAACAAATTCAGGAAAGATTAAGAGACTGTTTCTGAATAACATACCTAGAACTTGAGAGGTCAGTAAACTAGAAGCAGGACAAGTCACTAAAATGTATTGGGCATCAATTGTTAAGTAAATTCTTCATATATATTACTTCAATGAAACCTCAGTATACTATTATAGATAATGTTAGTTCCAATTTACAGATTTAAAAAATTAAGGCTCATGTATTTGCTTAAAATCATAGTAATAAGTAGTTGTAATGGGTTGAATGGTAGCCATCAAAAATACCAGGTCTTAATCCCTGCAGCCTGTGAATGTTGCCTTACTTGGAAAAAGGGTCTTTGCAGATGTGCTTAAATTAGGGATCGTAAGATGAGATAATCCAAGATTATCAGAACGGATCCTAAATCCTCTCACAATTGTCTGTGTAAGAAAGAAGCAGAGGGAGGTGAGACATGCACACAGAGAAGGTCATATGACAAAACAAAGAGAGATGCAGCCACAAGACAAGAAATGCCAATAGCTCCAAGGAGCGGGAGGGGCAAAGAAGGATTCTCTCCTAGAATTTCCAGAGGTAGTGTGGCCCTACTGATACCTTGGTTTCAAACTCTTGACCTGCAGGAGTGCGAAGGAATACATGTCTGCTCTTTACAGCCAGCCCATTTCTGGTAAATTGTTACGGCGTCCCAAGGAAACTAACGCGGAGGTGGAGGCAGAGTTACAGCCCGTATTTGCCAAACTCTATAAAGTCTGTATCCTTTGCATTCTGGAGATGCTAAAAAAAAGATTGTGGAAGTCAGGGGGAAGACTGAAAAGGCTAAAAACTGTCTTCAAATAGGATATCCAGGGCAGAAATATGGAGAGCGAGGGTGTTCTGCACTGCCTTCCGAACCGCCCCCGCAGACTGCAGCATCAAGACGGAAGCCTGGAAAGATCAACCTCACAGGTGCAAAGAGCAAATATCAAACTAAATATGGATTCAATTAAAAATGTAATTTTAAAACCAAAGGAAAACTGAGAGAGAAATCCAATAACAAAAAAGCAGAAACTCACAGGCAAGGGTAAACTAACATATTCATGGTTTAAAAAGAGAATGAAGAGGAAATGATAATTGTAAGAGAATATGCCAATGTACTGAAGAATGCTGGGACCACTATCGAGGAATGCAAATACCACCTACAAAGAGAATATCTGAAGCAGAATGAAGAACTATTTATGTATTAGAGAAACCAACACAGCCACACCCTCTAGAAGCAAAATAACGCAGACAAGAGGTTAACAGGAAGAGGGTGGGCTTAAAGAATTATTTTAATGTAGAAAGAGGACAAAGCCAAGTAACTTGATTAGACTTGTTCTGTCTGCTTGTAGAGGTCTCAACCACACCGATGAAAAGGAAATTATAAGAAAGCCATTTGGCTCCATGAAAGAGAGGCATTTTAAACAACCAGAAATGTTGAGCAATGAAATGAGCCCCCCTGTGTGAAAGTGTCCTCCCTAGTAAGAGAAATGTGACAGTGCTGGATGACCACCTGTCAGAAATACAATAGATGAGATTTTAGCATCTCCAACACTAAGAAACTATCGTTTGAATAAAACACATACACTGTAAAAGATAATTCATAAAAAAGTTTGAAGTACCACTAGTTTTGATTACATTTAACATTTCTCTAAAAAGAATCGAGATATAATTTAAATCTAAATGTTTAACTTACCTTAAAACACAATGGTGGTATCTAAATTATATCCAAGTTTGCATATGGATCATAGATACACAATGGTGGTATCTAACTTATATCTAAGTTCTCATATGGATATATATAGTTAACATATTTTGGTGAAAATTAACATGTAAGTAGAGGTTAAATAGCTATTCAACTACATTAATATAATCTATATTTTGGAGAAGCATTAGAAGTCATCTTATAAGCTTTCTTAGAAGTAACACCTTAAGATATGGTGAAGAGCTAGAAGCAGGTGGTGATTTGGAGACAGAGGTCTGAATTAAAAGCCACATTAAGAGGCACAACTTCCTAGCTCTGAAGGCATTTAACTCCACAGAGTTTCAGTGTACTCCATATTAAATGGGGATAATAATATCAGCCATCATAACTCACCACTGATTACAAGAACCTGATGAGAAAATGCATATGAAAGTGCTTCATAAATAGTGCTGTGTGTATGTGATTGATTGTTAACACAGCCTTACTATCCTTTGACGTCTTTGTAACTCTTATAGGTATAAGCCTTAGGTTGGGCTGGTCTGGAAGGAGACCCTGAGACCAAGATTTGTGTGCAAGAGGTTTGTTTGGACGGTCTAATAGGAGAGTTGGAAAGTGAGATAAGGAAGGGAAGGAAGTCAATATGGGTGGGTGTTAACCAAAGTACTGTTCCTGTGGGTACCTGAGGTGCAGTCCTGATGAAGACCTTTGGGAGGCAGCATAGAGCACACCTGAGTGCTGAGGAAGCTGTGGTCTTGTTCCTCCTTCAGTCTCTGGTTGAGATCTATTCTCGGAGCCCTAATTTCCCATGCTTCTGACCTGCACTAGCCCAGGCTGAGCGCGCTCCAGCAGTCAGAGAAGGCCCTCCGGCAAAGAGTCGCAGGAGCTTGCATTAGCAGTCACTGGGTCTATGTATTCCCATATGAGGAGGCCGGGGTATATGCACAAGACTCCAACAGCATCTTCTCCAGGGTCTTACCCTCATTTGGAGAAAACTAAGGCAAAAGAAGTTTTAAGACTCGGCTATAAATATATAATTGCAAATCAAAGATATATATCCCAATTTAGTGAGCTACGCAATTACAAAGACTCAAATTTCACCATATGTGCACCAATTCATCAGAAGTTAGTGGTTTTCCTAAAGGCCATGTATGCAGGAGATGACAGTATGACAATATTTTGGTACTTTTTAGACCAAAGGAGCATCAGATTGAGAAATCTGGAGATAGGAGATGGATGAAAAAATAATTACAATAAAAATTTAATGGTAAGGAAGAATATAAATATTTTAAGAAAGATAAGAGAGTATCATTGTTCAGATTTAAGATGCTCACCAACCAAGATACCCTAAGCCTGCCTTTCTCCACCAGCAATCCAACTCCCGTCTTGGTAAATGTCTTTAGAAATCCATGAAGGAGATTTCACACATGTCTGGTCCTACTCTTTCTTTTCCAGGCACATCTTATATCACATGGTCTTGCAGAGCATAGTGTTTTTCTTTCCAGGGGCCATCCCTGAACTACGTGAGACAGCATGCTGATCCTCACTTACCACACCTATAAAGTACAATCTATTACAGCTTTGGCCTGTCAGTTAGAGTTGTTAACAGTGCAGGGATTGGGATTTGGTTCAGCAATCCATTGTGAGGTGTGGCACCTGGGAGCTGCTTTATTCTGAGCATATGATGTCATTGACTTCCAGTGTGGCCTTCAAGCGAGTCATTTAACCTCCTTGGCTCAGTTAACCATATGGAAAATGAGCATGATAATCTCTCACAAGGGCATTGTGAGATTACTCACTGTTCATTAAGTGCTTGGGAAATGAAAGGCTGTGGATCCACCTCACAGTGTCATTAATCATGTGGCCAGTTGGATTCAGGCAGCCAGAATGTTGAGAGAACTCTGCTTCCTAGATAATTGCACTGTAATACCTCACAAATCATGAAGCTTAAATCTATGAGAATTTGGATGGTGAATTTCACACCGTAGGGGAGGACTCAGAATTTTTTAAATGTTCACTTTTGAAAACACTTTCATAGATTCTGTTTCTTCCTTTCTCAAGAGCAGAAAACCATTCAGACACTCATCCTTTTATTTCAAGTACAGCACCTTCTTTCTCAAGTACAGCAGGTTTTTCCTTGTCTTTATTTTCTCTGTTGCTTTGTTTATTTACTTAGCCATTTAACAAACATTCATTGAGCCCTAGCTCTATTCCAAGTACTCTCCTAAGCGTTAGAGATAAAAATGAAGTAAGACAAGTTTCCACCTTAAAGGAGCTTCCAGTCAAGAAGGGGAGACAAGACATATGCACAAATAATCACAAAGGAAACTCATGCTCCAAAGAGTTATGGAAATACAGATAAATTTCTAAACTGTGTGTCAGGAAGCGAGTTAACCTAAGGTCCCCTCCAGAAATGATTTCCTCCCTGACAGTTGATCCTTGAAGTCCATGTTAAATGCACTGTCTGTGCTGGTTCTATTACTACCATTCTTCTCCCCCATCAGCCCCTCTTTTCCCTTCAGTTCTTTAAATGTAGATAATTCTCCAAGGTTCTGTACTTGGTTTTCTTCTCTCTTTACCTCCTTCTACCCAGTGTGACATCTATCCCCTGGCGTCAGTGGCTCTTAGAAATGCACAGCTCTCACCCTGACCTCTCCCCTCAGTTTTATTCCTACCTGATGGTCCTTGAACTCAAGTGGCCCCCACCTGACTCACAATTTTCCTAACAATATAACTGCCTCCACATGATTTATCAAATTCTCTTAACAGTACCACCATTTTCCTTCAAACCCAGACTTTAAACTTGAGCATCACATGGAAATCTCTCTTCTCACTCATCCTCACATCAAAAAGACTGTCATGTCTTCTTTGTTATGATACTACAAGGCCTCTCAGATACCACATTCCTCTGCTAGCACCTTGCATTTACATGCCTGCAGTGATTTCTAGTCTCCTGTCCTATGCAGTCCATATACACTGACAATCAGAATTTTTATAAACATTCTTCTATGTATATCACTCTCCTCAAAAATATTGATCGCTCCCCAATGCCAATTAAACTTTGTTGAATTTCCTCATTCGAGGGACTCAAGAGCCTTTGAAAAATGTTCAGAGACTTGCTTTTTAGCCTGTTTTCCTGCCATACTCCCACAGTGAGCATAATATGGAGGCAGTAGACATCCCGTCAATCCCCTCTAGGTCTTTACACACCGTCCCTGCTGCCTGGAAAGCACTTCCTGCCCAACTCTACCAAGGACACCCCACTTACCCGCCAAGGCCAGTCTCCGCTGCTGCCACTCCGCACAAGACTTCCTCCTCACCCCCAGCTGCGTTTGGCTGATTCCTCCTTCAGGCATCCAGAGCCCCTTTAGGTTCACTTCGGAAGGTATGAACTTTGCTCTACTTCTGCTCTGTTTTTCGTACACCCTTCCAGATGGGAAGCTCCTGGAGGAAATGGAATGTACCTTATTCCATCTTTGTTGTTTCCCAGAGCACTTACAGGAGTTACTTGCTGAAGTGAACAGAATTAACCCTAGAAACCCTAGCCTTGCTGCTGCTTCAGCTACTCTTCATTTATATAAATGTGCCTTGTTCTACAAGATATTTAAAATATAATCGCTGACTTCATTATTGTAAAGAAAAAAATGCAACAAAAAAATTAAAACAAAGAACTCTGTAGTGTCCACTTTAATCATGAAAGTATTTTCTCCCTATTTCAGTTTAACAGTAAAACAAACATTTTTTTGAGCACTGAATCTGTGCTGTTTGTTCAGTGCTGAAATACAGAAATTAGTAAGACCTTGTCCTTGCCCTCAAGAAACTCACAGTCAAGTGGGGGAGACAAACGAATAAATAAATACATTGCAGCACCATGTAGTAAGTACAAAACTAAAACCATGGCCAAGACAAAGAGGATGGAGGCAATCACTTAATCTGGGGGAACATGAATGTGAGAAGACTTGGCACAGGTGCAGCCAGACAGAGCTGTCTCAGAAAACAAAGAGGAGGAGACAACAATGAGACCAGAGACCAGAATTTGCAAAAGCCCAGGGATATGAAACAATACCGTGGTATAGCAGAACTATTGCCAACTCAGTATTGCTGCAGCATGAAGTGCATATGGAAAGGTGCCTAGTGAGATGACTATGAAGACATAGTTGGTAGCCACATTGCAAACAGCCTTTGAAATCTTGCTAAGGAGTTGAGATTTTTTCGCATAGGTGATGGGGAGCTGGTAAAGGGTTTGAAGCAAGGCAAAGGGTCTGACTTCCTTAAATTGAATTTTCTTGGCTCAATTCTGACTGAAAAGCAACCCAGCACTGGCTAGAAAAAAGGAGATCAGGCCAAGATCTGGAGAAAAAGCATTGCATTTTCTATGGAATGTTTACATTTAAATCTACATTAGAATTTGAGGTGAAGGATTTGTTTCCCATTAAAGCTGCCTTCTGTAACAACAGTATTGAGAGTTCATATGCACCAGGTAGTAATCTAAGCATTTTTTAGTGGATTACCTCATTTAATCTGCCCAACAATCTTGTAATGTTCACCATACAGGGGAAGAAACTGAGGCACAGAGGTGTTAAGCCGCTCCTTCGAGGTCCTCCGGCTGCTGAGAGGGACGGCCTGAGGCCCTGGGCAGTGTTCTAACAGCTGCACATCTCAGCCTCCCCACAGTGAAGCGAAAACTGTTGCACATATCCGCGCCTGTTTGTTTTCCTCTTCTTTTTAATGTGAGAACAACTATGTTTACTACGTATAACAGGAGCCAGTTAAGCAGCAGTGTTTATAAAGAAGGATTCAGAGCCGGGAGTTGCCTACCACCACCAGAGGATTCCGGGTGGGAAGGGCTCCTTGCTGCTCACCAGAGCGCCTCACACTGTGGAAAAGACCGTGATTGTTATTCAAAGCAAAGATGCTCTTACCAGCA
The DNA here is from genome assembly GCF_040802235.1 of Manis javanica. Classification (NCBI taxonomy): domain Eukaryota; kingdom Metazoa; phylum Chordata; class Mammalia; order Pholidota; family Manidae; genus Manis; species Manis javanica. Next base: position 17,927,722 of record NC_133168.1, read on the forward strand.
CTGGAACTACAAGTTAACCACACGTTTTCTAAAAGTAGAGAAAATTCCAGGAGGAGCACAGCATTTCTTGAAGCCTGGAGGGAGGAGGCATCTCATTGCCTATTCATGAGGGAGCCTGTCTCTCAGGAACTGTAGCAGCTCCAAGCCGGCTGTGCTGAGAACAGCAGCGACTATGAAAACAGCAGGTCCCGGAATCAAAATCTCAATGTAAACATATACAACACAGACCTCCCAACTCATTTTTTATTATCTCACTGTGCATTTCTAATGTTAGCAGTTTGGATTTTATATTGTGAGCTTATGTTTATGGACACATATGCATAGTTAAATGCATAGGATTCCCATATGTACAGGCTGAGATATTAATGTAAGAATAAAGATTCCAAAAATCATGTGTGACAATCTGCTGCATTACTTTGGAGTCACAAATCACAGTGTGCACATGCACACATGCACACACACACACATAATACTTTATAATACGTATCTGTGCCTTTTTTGGGAGAGGGGTACTGAGGTCCAGGGTAAATCTCACCTCTCTTCCTTGTACCTTCCCTCATTCTGCTCCAATTTGTGTACCCTTGGAAAAAGCTTTGGATCTCTGTATTTATCGATGTCCCTTTCCAAAGAAACAAATATAAAAAAAATAACAAATATATATATTAATAATATAACAACAATAATTCTGTTGCAGAAAATGGACATGCACATCACATGAAAAGTTCTTACCTCTTTACCAAACTTGAAATTTTGACTGCCTAAATTGTTGGCTAATGCAGCAAGAATTCCCGTGGAACTAAAATGTCTACATAGCCCCTTCAGTTTCATCCTGTTCAGTCTGAACATAGAAAAATCTGGCACTCTTCTCTACTTGAAAGCTACACAAACTCACTGCCTTCCATTCCAGGCTAATTTTGTGTGTAAAAGTGAGCTCAAGAAATGTGCCATGTTGAAATGGTAAAAGGTACTGAAAGTACAGCTCCTCATTCCTGAATGTGGTTTTCTAGGGCAAGGACACACATAGAACTGTCAAATTTTGAAGCTAGACGGGTTTCTAGGAACTTTATGAAGAGCATCTGGAAGTGGGGTTCCAAAGAGTGCCCAAGCTGCTAATTGGAAAGGTGTTTCAGGTCACAAGAAGTGAAATGAGGAAAGCTCTTCCATCTATATTTGGAGATGACAGATGCAGCTGGGCACTAGGAAGGTGCCATGGGCCCAGGTTAAAGGAGTGTACAACCATATCACACTGGGAAGATGAAAAATGGCTAAATTCCATTAAGGACTGGGGACTAGATTGAGATTTACTAAAAGAAGAAGTATTCATTTCCTGAATATTTTAAGAAAACAAAGATTGCCACACTGGAATAGACTAGAAAGAAGAAAGAGAAGTCAGGAGGTGGAAAGGAGGAGGCTATGGTAATCAATATAGGAAATAGGTGAGCATTAGAAGGAAAGCACCATTTGGGGACCTGAAAGTAGGGTCATCTTTTCTAGGTTGATCATCTCTGATGCTGGAAAATGTTAGTTTGAATACGATTAAATAGAACCTAGAGACAAGGATGTAAGTTTGCCCCAATATGAGGAAGAGAAGATGCCCATAGTTAATGTATGGTGATTAAGTAGCTAAAAGGATGCAACCACCTTGCAAAGGGGCCATTTGATCAGCACCTCATTATTTCTGCCTTCACATAGGTTCAGTGTCTCCACCACCATCCTCAGAAGTGTTGATTACCACTGACAAGCATCACTGTAGACTCTTCACAAACACTGGTATGAATACCAGAAGGTATGGCTACAGTTGAATTTGATGGGGTAAATTTCAGGTGAGCTAGTGACTGCCCATGCAGGGACAGAAGGGGCTCAGAAACCTCGGAGGACAGGGGCAAGGGCACAGATTGTGTCAGGCAGTTGGCCTAGCCCACAACCTCACTCGCACTCACTGTGTGTCCATAGCCAGCCATAGCATGCAGCAGGACAGAAACCTGCTTTGTACTTGGTATTAAAATGCCTTCCTAATCCCCAAGAGGTACTCAAACGTGATGGTAATCAGATTTGTCACTACCCAGAATCAATTCTTGGCACTTACTGGGGACTGGGAAATATATTGCTCACATATATTAAATCCAGAGTTAATCTCAAATCTTTTATAAGCCAGCAGTTATAAATACTTGCCGATGAAATCCTTTACCTGAACTGTTTTGACAGAGGCAAGTTTCCTCCATTCCCCCCTTATTTCATTTCCTCCAGGATTTACTAATGAACTGGGAAAAAGCAGAAAAAAGCTTAGTAAAGGGTAGAAGATAAAGTGAGCCTCTGAAATTCAGGTGCTGGCTCTCACTGAAATAGAACCCTTTATTACAGCTTCCCTCCAGAACTTGAAAACTAATTATGGCCATTTTTAAGGAGGGTCAGTTAGTTAAGAACAGAGTTAATCAATAACAATGTGCTGAGCCCCAGAGAGTCCCAGGTACTTCAGAAACAGGTTAGCTATTGCATCAGGGTCCTCTGTGGTGCCTCAACAAGCTGACTTGTATAGAAGATGATCTTCCAGTGCGGGGCCAGGGACCATTCTGGCAAATGGTAGAAGCTCCAGAGTGGGTCTTTGGCCCCTCCCCAACTTCTCCTACATTCTTCCTCTCAGCTAAATATCAGCAAATATTTCAAGAGTTTCTTCTTCACTAAGATGATTAGAATTCAAGGTGTGATCCCTCTGGGAAGGAGAAAATGTGAAATCAGAAAAGCAATCAGGACCCAAATAGCCTAGAACCATGGACTGAAAAGCAATGGAGTTGATATTTTGGAGGTCCTCAATTCCACCATGTAGACGAGATTGGCATGGCCCCAACAGCTGGAATTGAAGGGAAAGAATTCTACAAGAATAGACATGTTGTAAGAAGCTCACCTCATTGCTCCTCTCTTCATCAAGACCATGCTGGGGTTTTGTTTTAGTGTAGGGGGTGGTTAGGTAGTGACCTAGGCAGTTAGCAGGCACTGGCCAGTCCCAATCAGCACCATGGAGAGTGACCCCCGCCCCCATCTCCTGGTCTCTGTGAGATCATGCCTAACACTTGGTCTCAAGGCATATACAAACTAGGTTCAGTGTTAAAATCATTCCAGATTGATCAAAGACACACATAATTGACAGTGCTCTCTGTAACAGCTTTGTGTCGCTGGGTGTCAGACCACATTTCCTGCCTATTCCAACCAAACCGCAGGTGTGGCTGCCATTACTTCTATCCAATTCCAATTATTTCATTTTGAAAGATGCCACCCATAGGTACATACAAAGGAAATCTAACTTTGAATATAGGACTTCTCTAAGTCATGCTGATTTAAAATCCCAGGGAATTCCTCTTTGCAGCAAAACTCCTAGGGTATTTTTACACAAGGAAATGAGAAACTAAAATTACAGTATAAGGTATTCAGCTGATTTCCTGGGAGTTTTGGTCAAGAAGAAATGTACTACTGTGAAAATTTCATCTATCACAGACTTGGAAGATTCATCTCCTTCACTCCTAAATCTACACAGGCTATCCAAAAACCTCAGATTTGGGGCATCCTATTCACTATTCATTATTTGGGAGTAATATATTTTATTAAATTTTCTATCTTTGTTTTAAAATAGTTGTTTCAAATATGTGTCCATAAGCTTTTTTCCTTTTATCTGAATGTTAATTTAATTTTTATAAATCAATAATTCATGTCCATGGTACAAAATTCAAAAAGGATATAATAATGTATAGGGAAAAGTAAATCTCCTTACATCTCTGTCCTGCAGTGACCCAGTTCCAGAGGCAACCAGTACTATGTTTTAGTCTTACTTCTAGAGATATTCCAGGCAGATTTTCTTAACACAAATGGTAGAATATTATACAAGGTGTTCTATACCCTGCTTTTTCATTTAACAATATACCTTAGAGAGCATTTCTTATCAGTATGTTCTTTTTAACTGCTACAAAATATCCCATGGTATGGCTATAAAAATTCATTTAATTGTTCTTTATTGATAAATTCCAATCTTGTGCTAATAAAAACCATCTGCAATAAATAAGTCATTTCACAGAAGAGTATAACTGTAGGATAAAATTTAGAAGTGTAATTGCTAGGTTAAAGGGTGTGTTTAGTTTTTAGTTTTAATAAACACTGCAAATTGTCTTCCATAGAGGTTGTAACAATATGAGCAACATATTATAGTGACTGTTATTCACCCGTTGACCACAAAGTGTATTATCAATTTTTAAAAACATTTGCCACTGTGATAGGGGGAGAAGGATATCACATTGTGATTTTATTTTCTCAGTTTTTTTCTTATCATAAGGGATGTTGAGCTTCTTTTCATGTGTTGTACAGCCATTTATATTTATTTTTCTGTCTATTGTCTTCATGTCCTTTGCTAATTTTCTAATGGGTTTAGGGTCTTTCTCTTACTGATTAATTAACTCTTCACATATAAGGAAAATGAATCTTTTGCTGAGATAAGCTTTTAAAGGTTTTCCCAGGTTCTTACCTGCCTTTTATTTCTGTAAGCCAGCTTCTGTTGGTTTATGCTGTACACAAATGTTAGACTTTCCATAGGATTTTAGAAGCATTTGAAATGCTTTTAAAATTACTTACCAAGTAATTTCTAAATATCACAGAACTGACATCCCTGTCCTCTTGGACCAAAGAGACTTAAAATTTTATATCAGACCTTATTAGTTTTCTTGGCTGCCTAATAAATTACCATAAACTTGGAAGATTTAAATAATATCCATTTATTATCTGAAATTTTCTCTGGGTCAGAAGTCTGAATTGGGCTTTGCAGGGTCCTCTTCGTAGGGTCTCACTAGACTGCAATTAAGATGTTGGCCAGGGCTGGGGTCTCATCTGGAGGCTCAACTAGGGAAGGGTGTGCCTCTAACCTCACTCATGTTTTTGGAGAAGGCATTTCCTTGAAGCCATACGGTTCTTCAAAGCCAACAATGAAAAGAGAATGTAGAGTCAGAATGCTGGCAAAATGGAGTCTTTTATAATGAAATATAATCATGGGAGTGACATCTCATCATCTTTGCCATATGCTGTTGGTTAGAAGCAAGCCACAAGTCCTGCCCACACTCACGGGAGAGGCTTAAACAAGGACATGAATAGCAATAGACAGAGATCATTGGGGGTCACCTTAGGCTTTGTCTGCCCCACGTATAATATGGAATTATATGGAAAGTATAGAGATGATACAATTGGAGAGTATTCTCTCAAGAACTTAAAATAGAGTAGGAAAAATAAAAATAACTTTAAGGCATAATGCAGAAATTTCTACCAAAAGTGGTACAAAATAGAATAAGAGTTTAGAAAATGAAGAGGAACTCTGAGAAGTCTTGCAGAAGGTAGCATCTGAGTAGAGCTTTTTATTGATTGGTGTTGTCATTCCTATTCTCATTATTTAATAGTTAATATTTACTGAGTCCTAACTCTGTTCCAGACAAGATGCTATGCAAATGACTCAACTTTTTTCCAACCAGAATGAGCTCCATTTTTAATCTGTTTTATGTATTATACTTTCACTTAAGATATTTATTTTATTAAAGAGTTTTTGTGACTGAAAACCAATATGAAACCATTGGTTGGGATTGGGTAGGGACTTTGGGGAACATCAATTCAATGTCAGAGCTAAGCTTCCAAACTGAAATAAAAAATCTGCAAGAATTGGGGCCAAGCAGATAAGGCTGTAGTCCATATAGTGACAGTCATATCATAGTAAGTCTGTAGCATATGGCCTGGCCTGTGACAATGGTGTATGGAAAGCAAAACATCTTAACCCATAACCCAACTTTATCACCTTATAAGAAGTGACTTTCTTGAAGGATCTACTTATGCTTTCTCATGTAAGAGTCACTTTACTTTTCAATTATAACTTACTCTATTTGGTAGGGAAAATACATGCTACAAAGTTCTTTTGACATACACCTTCACAATCTTCTCTAAATTTTGCTACATTCATTTAAAACTCAGTCACCTTGCAGTTGAACCTAAACAAGCCAAGGATTTCTCTACTGTGAGACTTTGAGCAGGGAGTAAATGTGTAGTGGATATAAATTTTAGACCACTAAATCAGGTATAAAAAAATGACTTTATTATTCTAAAACTCAATTTCTATTTCAGACTCAAACGCCAGCCACTTCAGACCCTCTCCATCATGGCTTCCCCACCCTCAGCTCTTCCTCTGTCCTTACTGCATCATTTATGTTTCAGCGAACATTGTAGGGTCAGGACATGGTGAAGGGACAGTTGATCCTTGATTGCTGTCACTTAACTTTGCTAGATTCCATAGGGATGTTATCCTATCAGGCCTCTACACAATTAAAATCTACACAGTTGTTGCTGACCTGGATCAAACGTGCAATCTCTCCAGATCTCTATTTCCTTCATCTATGCCAACACCCCTTTTGGGCACTTGATAAATATTTTCTACATGTACCATTCGAAGTATGGGGAAATTCTGCAAAGTTTGCTCAGACCGGCCTGTCTACACACTCTGAATAGTAATCTCTACTCTACTTTTGATCTGTAGGGCAGTTCATGAAGCTTGCATCTCCTTCAGTTTCACCCAGAAAAGAAAACACAAGCTCAGTCTGTTCTTGAATCCTTACAAAACTAACTGAGGTTTCAATCATGTGCACTCTTTGATTATACTACTAAAAACTCAGTTTTGAGGAAAGGGGACAAGGAAAAAGGCCTCTTTTCAGAGAAATCCACTAGCATATCATGTTCATCTTCATCTCGAGTTACCTTCCTCTCTTCCACACAGGTCCTCTTAAAAATTGTCTGGGAAAGGAAATCTGATTCACACAACTAGTAATACTCCCAAATCCACACTTCAGACTTTATTCCCTGAGTCTTACAGGACTCAGGCACTTGTAAATCAAACACTCAGACTTGATGCTATAACACATGGGTGCATGGAGATCCATGTGGAGCCCAGCAATTTCAGTATCTTGAGGAGATGGAGTAGGAGTTCAGGAAGGCCAAATGTTAAAATTCACATGGCAAAATACTGTGGAGGAGAATGCTATGCAGAGGAAGAACTTGAGCAATATGAAGACATCCCCAACAAAACTTTAGCTGAGTAGGGCTGAACATAGGTGTGAGGTTGCTGCTTGAGGCCAGGGAAAGAACCACCCAAAAGAAGCAAAGGAAACAATCCCATACTTCATAAAGAATTGGGAATAGTTCCTGTTCCCACCAGCCATATGGGGAAACCTGTAACTCATGCAGCATGAGTAGAGACTCAGAAGAGTTTTGTCTCAATAGTGGAGAAAAAATTAGCCAGATTAGTTAGACAGCTCTGGTCCCACCTAAAGACTCAAGAGCATCAAACTTTTTCTAAGTAACTCAACCATACCCCACAACAAAGTTCAGCAATACATGCATAGTAATAAAAACATATCTAGCACCTAACAAGGTAAAATTTAAAATATCCAAAATTAACAGGTATGCAAACAAAGAATGAAAATTATGTCTGCAATGAAAAATATACTGAATAGGATTAATGGAAGATTAGCCATTATGGACAAAAAGCTTCGTGGACTTGAAGAGTAATAGAACCTATCCACAAATGAAACAGAAAACATAGAGAAATGAAGCAAGCATCAGGGACTCATGGACAAATTCAAACATCCCTTTATACATGAAATTGAGTTCTCAAAGGAAAAGAGAGAATGGGAGGGACAGAAAAGTGTTTGATTAAACAATTGGTAAAAATAACCCAAATTTAATGGAACTAAAAATCACAGATCCAAGAAGCTTGACAAACCCCAAGTCCAAGAAAAGCAGAGCCAAGATGGTGGAATGAGTAGAGCAAGGGAAATATCCTCCCAAAACCACATATATTTTTGAAAATACAACAAAGAAAACTCTTCCTAAAAGAGAAAGCAGAAGACACAGGACCGCCAGACCACATCCACACCTGCGAGAACCCAGCCCCTCGCAAAGGGGGTAAGATACAAGCCCTGGCCTGGTGGGACCCGAGCGCCACACACCCCAGCTCCAGGCGGGAGGAGAGAAGTTGGAGTGGGGAGGGAGAGGGAGCCCAGGATGGGCAAATACCCAGCCCCAGCCATCCGCACCAGAGCACAGACACAGTGCATGTGTGAGGTGCTGGAAATTAGGGAAACAGGACAGTAAGACCTGTGAGCGGGTCCCTGCAGATGTTGCACCTGGGACAAAGAAAAGAGAGTGCTTTTTGGAAGTCTTAAAGGGACAGGGACCCCACCACCGGATGGAAGCATCCTGGGACACTTAGTCCAGAAACAGGGAATCTGGGGAACTCTGGGCACACTGAACCCCTGGGCAGCAGGGAGCATAAGGTCCCTCATGGAGATGAATAGCCTCCCGACCGTTCCCCTTCCAATGCGGCTCCACCATATCAGAGTAGCAGCCAGAGGCAGGCCATGCTCACAGCAACAGTGGAGATAAACTCCATAGCAGCCGGCAAGAATCAGAGGCCCTTTCTGCGTGCAGATGCCCAGCACAAGCCACTAGAGGTTGCTGTTCTCCCAGGAGAGGAAGGCCACAAACCAACAAGAAGGGAAGTTCTTCCAGCCATCACTCGTGCCAGCTCTGCAAACTATCTCTATCACCATGAAAAGGCAAAATTACAGGCAGACCAAGATAACAGAGACAACACCAGAGAAGGGGACAGACCTAACCAGTCTTCTTGAAAAAGAATTCAAAATAAAAATTGTAAACATGCTGATGGAGATGCAGAGAAATATACAAGAGCTAAGGAATGAACTCCAGAGGGAGATCACAGATGCCAGGAAGGAGATTACAGAAGTGAAACGAACTCTGGAAGGATTTATAAGCAGAATGGATAAGATGCAAGAGGCCATTGATGGAATAGAAACCAGAGAACAGAAATGCATAGAAGCTGACACAGAGAGAAATAAAAGGATCTCCAGGAATGAAACAATATTAAGAGAACTGTGTGACCAATCCAAAAGGAACAATATCCATATTATAGGGGTACCAGAAGAAGAAGAGAGAGAAAAAGGGATAAAAAGTGTCTTTGAAGAAATAATTGCTGAAAACTTCCCCAAACTGGAGGAGGAAATAATTGAACAGACCACAGAAATACACAGAACTGCCAACAGAAAGGACCCAAGGAGGACAACACCAAGACACATAATAATTAAAATGGCAAAGATCAAGGACAAGGAAAGAGTTTTAAAGGCAGCTAGAGAGAAAAAGTTCACCTATAAAGGAAAACCCATCAGGCTATCATCAGACTTCTCGACAGAAACCTTACAGGCCAGAAGAGAATGTCATGATATATTTAATGCAATGAAACAGAAGGGCCTTGAACCAAGGATACTGTATTTAGCATGATTATCATTTAAATATGAAGGAGGGATTAAACAATTCCCAGACAAGCAAAAGTTGAGGGAATTTGTTTCCCACAAACCACCTGTACAGGGTATTTTAGAGGGACTGTTCTGGACGGGAGCACTCCTAAGACTAAACAGATGTCACCAGAGAAAATAAAATAACAGCAAAGAAAACAGACCAACCAAATACTAACTAAAGGCAAAAAGTAAAATCAACTACCCACTAAAAGCAGTTAAAGGAAACATGAAAGAGCACAGAATAAAACAACCAACATATAAAGAATGGAGGAGGAGGAATAAGAAGGGAGAGAAGAAAAGAATCTCCAGACAGTGTATATAACAGCTCAATAAGCGAGCTAAGTTAGGCAGTAAGATAATAAAGAAGTTAACCTTGAACCTTTGGTAACCACGAATCTAAAGCCTGCAATGGCAATAAGTACATATCTTTCAATAGTCACCTTAAATGTAAATGGACTGAATGCACCAATCAAAAGACACAAAGTAACAGATGGATAAAAAAGCAAGACCCATCTATATGCTGCTTACAAGAAACTCACCTCAAACCCAAAGACATGCACAGACTAAAAGTCAAGGGATGGAAAAACATATTTCAGGCAAACAACAGAGAGAAGAAAGCAGGGGTTGCAGTACTAGTATCAGACAAAATAGACTTCAAAACAAAGAAAGTAACAAGAGATAAAGAAGGACATTATATAATGATAAAGGGCTCAATCCAACAAGAGGATATAACCATTCTAAATATATATGTATATATATGCACCCAACACAAGAGCACCAGCATATGTGAAACAAATACTAACAGAACTAAAGGAGGAAATAGAATGCAATGCATTCATTTTAGGAGACTTCAACACGCCACTCACCCCAAAGGATAGATCCACTGGGCAGAAAATAAGTAAGGCTACAGAGGCACTGAACAACACACTAGAACAGATGGACCTAATAGACATCTATAGAACTCTACATCCAAAAGCAACAGGATATACATTCTTCTCAAGTGCACATGGAACATTCTCCAGAATAGACCACATACTAGCTCACAAAAAGAGCCTCAGTAAATTCCAAAATATTGAAATTCTACCAACCAACTTTTCAGAACACAAAGGTATAAAACTAGAAATAAATTCTACAAAGAAAACAAAAAGACTCACAAACACATGGAGACTTAACAACATGCTCCTAAATAATCAATGGATTAATGAACAAATTAAAATAGAGATCAAGGAATATATGGAAACAAATGACAACAGCAGCACAAAGCCCCAACTTCTGTGGGACGCAGCGAAAGCAGTCTTAAGAGGAAAGTATATAGCGATCCAGGCACACTTAAAGAAGGAAGAACAATCCCAAATGAATAGTCTAACATCACAATTATCGAAACTGGAAAAAGAAGAACAAATGAGGCCTAAACTCAGCAGAAGGAGCGACATAATAAAGATTAGGGAAGAAATAAACAATGAGAAGAATAAAACAACAGAAAAAATCAATGAAACCAAGAGCTGGTTCTTTGAGAAAATAAACAAAATAGATAAGCCTCTAGCAAAACTTATTAAGAGAAAAAGAGAATCAACCCACATCAACAGAATCAGAAATGAGAATGGAAAAATCACGACAGACTCCACAGAAATACAAAGAATTATTAAAGACTACTATGAAAACCTATATGCTAAGAAGCTGGAAAACCTAGAAGAAATGGACAACTTCCTAGAAAAATACAATCTTCCAAGACTGACCAAGGAAGAAACACAAAAGTTAAACAAACCAATTACAAGCAAAGAAATTGAAACAGTAATCAAAAAACTACCCAAGAACAAAACCCCCAGGCCAGACAGATTTACCTCAGAATTTTATCAGACATACAGAAAGACATAATACCTATTCTCCTTAAAGTTTTCCAAAAAATAGAAGAGGAGGGAATACTCCCAAACTCATTCTATGAAGTCAACATCACCCTAATACCAAAACCAGGCAAAGACCCCACCAAAAAAGAAAATTACAGACCAATATGCCTGATGAATGTAGATGCAAAAATGCTCAATAAAATATTAGCAAACTGAATTTAAAAATATATCAAAAGGATCATACACCATGACCAAGTGGGATTCATCCCAGGGATGCAAGGATGGTACAACATTCGAAAATCCATCAACATCATCCACCACATCAACAAAAAGAAAGACAAAGACAAAAAGCACATGATCATCTCCAAAGATGCTCGAAAAGCATTTGACAAAATTCAACATCCATTCATGATAAAAACTCTCAGCAAAATGGGTATAGAGTGCTAGTACCTCAACATAATGAAGGTCAAATGGGTATAGAGGGCAAGTACCTCAAAATAATGAAAGCCAACATCATACTGAACAGCGAGAGGCTGAAAGCTTTTCCTCTGGGATCAGAAAAAAGACAGGGATGCCCACTCTACCCACTGTTATTTAACATAGTACTGGAGGTCCTAGCCACGGCAATTAGACAAAACAAAGAAATACAAGGAATCCAGATTGGAAAAGAAGAAGTTAAACTGTCACTATTTGCAGATGACATGATATTGTACATAAAAAAACCCTAAAGACTCCACCCCAAAACTAGTAGAACTGATATCGGAATACAGCAAAGTTGCAGGATACAAAATTAACACACAGAAATCTGTGGCTTTCCTATACACTAACAATGAACCAATAGAAAGAGAAATCAGGAAAACAACTGCATTCACAATTGCATCAAAAAGAATAAAATACCTAAGAATAAACCTAACCAAAGAAGTGAAAGACCTATACCCTGAAAACTACAATACACTCTTAAGAGAAATTAAAGGGGACACTAACAAATGGAAACTCATCCCATGCTCTTGGCTACGAAGAATTAATATTGTCAAAATGGTCATCCTGCCCAAAGCAATATACAGATTTGATGCAATCCCTATAAAATTACCAGCAACATTCTTCAACGAACTGGAACAAATAGTTCAAAAATTCATATGGAAACACCAAAGACCCCGAATAGCCAAAGCAATCCTGAGAAGGAAGAATAAAGTGGCGGGGATCTCACTTCCCAACTTCAAGCTCTATTACAAAGCCATAGTAATCAAGACAATTTGGTACTGGCACAAGAACAGAGCCACAGACCAGTGGAACAGACTAGAGACTCCAGACATTAACCCAAACATATATGGCCAATTAATATACGATAAAGGAGCCATGGACATTCAATGGGGAAATGACAGTCTCTTCAACAGATGGTGCTGGCAAAACTGGACAGCTACATGTAAGAGAATGAAACTGGACCACTGTCTAACCCCATACACAAAAGTAAATTCGAAATGGATCAAAGACCTGAATGTAAGTCATAAAACCATAAAACTCGTAGAAAAAAACATAGGCAAAAATCTCTTGGACATAAACATGAGTGACCTTTTCTTGAACATATCTCCCCGGTCAAGGAAAACAAAAGCAAAAATGAATAAGTGGGACTATATTAAGCTGAAAAGCTTCTGTACAGCAAAAGGCACCATCAATAGAACAAAAAGGTACCCTACAGTATGGGAGAATATATTTGTAAATGACAGATCTGATAAAGGCTTGACGTCCAAAATATATAAAGAGCTCACCCACCTCAACAAACAAAAAACAAATAACCCAATTAAAAAATGGGCAGAGGAACTGAACAGACAGTTCTCCAAAAAAGAAATTCAGATGGCCCACAGACACATGAAAAGATGCTCCACATTGCTAGCTGTCAGAGAAATGCAAATTAAAACCACAATAAGATATCACCTAACACCAGTAAGGATGGCTACCATCCAAAAGACAAACAACAACAAATGTTGGCAAGGTTGTGGAGAAAGGGGAACCCTTCTACACTGCTGGTGGGAATGTAAATCAGTTCAACCATTGTGGAAAGCAGTATGGACGTTCCTCAAAATGCTCAAAACAGACTTACCATTTGACCCAGGAATTCCACTCCTAGGAATTTACCCTAAGAATGCAGCATTCCAGTTTGAAAAAGACAGATGCACCCCTATGTTTATCGCAGCACTATTTACAATAGCCAAGAATTGGAAGCAACCTAAGTGTCCATCAGTAGATGAATGGATAAAGAAGATGTGGTACATATACACAATGGAACATTATTCAGCCAGAAGAAGAAAACAAATCCTACCATTTGCAACAACATGGATGGAGCTAGAGAGTATTACGATAAGTGAAATAAGCCAAGCAGAGAAAGAGAAATACCAAATGATTTCACTCATCTGTGGAGTAGAAGAACAAAGGAAAAACTGAAGGAACAAAACAGCAGCAGAATCACAGAACCCAAGAACTGACTAACAGGTACCAAAGGGAAAGGGACTGGAGAGGATGGGTGGGTAGGGAGGGATAAGGGGGGATGAAGAAAGGGGGTATTATGATTAGCATGCATAATGGGGGATGGGAGAAAGGGGAGGGCTTTGTAACACAGAGAAGACAAGTAGTGATTCTACAACATTTTGCTATGCTGATGGACAGTGATTGTAATGGGGTTTGTGGGGGGGACTTGGTATAGGGGAGAGCCTAGTAAACATAATATTCTTCATGTAATTGTACATTAATGATAACAAAAAAAAGAGAAAGAAAAGGGGGATTACTCCCTGATAGGATAAAACTAACTGCAAATCAACGATTAATGCATGCTTTACATATCCTTAATTTTGATCTTTTAAAGGGTGTCAGACGATCAGCTATGGAAGTACATTTTTCTGATAATATTCCTTTCTCTTAAAAAAAAAGCAGTTCCTGTGTGGTGATCCCCAAAAGGTTCTTCACAATGGTATAAAGGTCATATCAAAGTATGGGCAAAGGGTTTGTTTGTGTTTATACAGAGGATCAAAGCCTAATTTGGCTACACAGAAAACGAATTAAGATATGATATGAAGAAGAATTTCCAACATCAACATCCTCTGGAAGAGTCATTCCAGAAGATGAACATCAAAAAACTTCAACAAAGATCCTGGTGCTGCTGCAGTTGTAGCTGCAGTCATCCCACCAGTTCCTGGACTTGCCACTGGAATTAAGAAGGAGATATCTAAGCTGGCCTGTGCATACAGTAAAACAACAAATTCGACTGGATCTGTACTGTTGGAACTCAACCAAGAATTAGGAGAAGTGAAAGTTGCAGTGCTCCAAAATCATGCAACTATAGACTATCTTCTGTTAAAAGAACATATGGGCTGTGAACAGTTCCCAGGAATGTGCTGTTTTAATTTGTCTGATTTTTCTCAAACTATTCAAATTCAGTTAGACAATATCTATCGTATCATTGATAAGTTTTCACAAATGCCTAGGGTACCTAAGTGGTTTTCTTGGTTTCACTGGATATGGCTGGTAATTGTAGATCTGCTTTTGTTATGTAGCTGTATTCCTATTATGTTAATGTATGTGTACAATTTAATTAGTAGTTTAAAACCTGTACATGCTTATGTTACTCTACAAGAAGATATGTCAAAGAAATAATCAATCTTCCCAAGTTTTCTTCCATCTGCTACTTCTATAGCTTTTCTTCTTCCTTCCTAATTACAACCCTTTAGTAGAATTCTTGCCTCATATTGAAAATTACTGAGTATCATAATTCTTCCATGTGGTAAAGATACCTCAAGACAAATGCTGGGCATAGAAGCCACAGGGCATAAATCTGCAAAGAAGTAAAAAGCTAACCTTTTCAACCAATATTGCTTCTCTCTCACTTATCATCTTTACATTTCCCTGTATGGCCCCGGAAGATGACTGGTTAGCCAGAGACAGGTAAGATTCCTCAAGGGAGGAACAACCTAAGACAGGCACAGTCGCAGGGGGGCCATCAGGAGAGAAATTGGGGACCGACAGAGGGGAGGCTTAGAACCTCACCCCCCCTGTTTTGAGAGAAATTTTCTGCATCAGTGGATGTTTTGTTGCTCTTCTCTAGCTTGGATTAATACTTAGTCCATAGGCACACACCTGATCATCTGATCATCTACATTTGCCCTCTTACAGCACTAAATTATGTTTTCTACCTTTATCTTGCATCTACCTACCACTTCAGCATTTTATTTTAAAAAAATAATAATAATAATAATAAGGGAAAAATGTGGGATTCACATATAAATCAAGTATAAAAATCAAATGAATAATCATATCTGACTTGATTGTTTATAGTTCATGATGAGTGATCAAAACCGAAAGTTTCTGTGATGACTGCCCTTGCACTGTTCACCATATAAGAACTTATTCACTAAGTAAGAACTTGTTCGTTATGCTTCAGAAGATTGGAGACTGTTGTGATATAGGCTTGGGGTTGATTAATGACTGTGCATTGAGTCCCCTATACAGAATTTTATTGTTGTTAACAACCATTTGATCAATAAATATGAGAGATGCCCTCTCAAAAAAAATTAATTAATTAAAAAATAAATAAATTTCTGCAGACTATGCATAGAAGGCAATTTCCTCAGCCCAATAAAGAGTGGCTATTTGAGACATATAATTAATATCATACCTAATGATTATAGACTGAATGCTTTCCCCTAAGATCAAATCTAGAGAAGAATGTCTGATCTCATCACTTTTATCCAACATTGTATCAGAGATCCTAGGTAGTACAATAAGGCAAGAAAAAGGAATAAAAGGCATTCATATTTGAAAGGAAAAATAAAACTGTCTCTTCACAAATGACATAATTGGTTATGTAACATGTAATAAGTGAGTTTAGCAAGATGGCAGGATGCAAGATAAGGATATAAAAATTAATTGTATTTCTATATAGTAGCAATGGAGATCAAAAACTGAAATTTTAAAAGCAGTACCATTCACAAAAGCATTAATAAAATACTTAGGGATAAATCTAACAAAAGATGTGAAGGTCAGTACACAAACACAATAAAACATTGTTCAGTGATATTAAAGGAAGCCTAAAAAAGGGAGAGATTTATCTTGTTCATAAATCAGAAGACTCATATTGTTAAACTGTCTATTCTTAAATAGACCTATAGATTTGCTGCAACTCCAAACAAAAACCAAGAAAACTTTTTGTAGGAATTGACAGGTTGATTCTAAAAATCATATGGAAACAGAAAGGCCCTAAAATAACAAAAACAAAAGGAAACAAAAGAAATGAAAAAGAATAAAGTTGGTGGCCTTAGAAGACCTGATATTACAACTTACACAAATCAAGGCAGTGTGGTGTTGGTGTAAAGATAGGCAAATAGAGCAGTGGAACAGAATAGACTTACCACATAACACAAGTAGTTTGTGACAAAGATGATTCAGTAGAGAAAGGATCATCTTTTACAGAAATGATAATGAAATAATTGCATATCCACAGACAAATAAATGAACTTCAATTTATACCTTACAGTACCTTAAAAAGTTTACTCTGTATGGATCATAGATTTAAATACAAAGCCTAAAAATTATTGAACTTCTAGAGGAAAACGTGGGAGAAAAATCTTGTGACGTAGGGTTGGCAAAGATTTCTTAGATACAAAACTGAACACTATCCATAAAAGAAATGATTGATATTTAGAATTTCATTGGAACTAGGAACATCTGCTCTTCAAGGACATGTTTAAGAGAATGAAAAGACAGCTAAGCCACAGATTGAGAGAAAACATTTGCTAATCACATAGATGATAAAGGACTTGTATACAGAATATTTAAAGAACTCACAATACTCAGCTTCAAAAAATCTTTTTTTAATGGACAGAAGATTTGAATAGACTTGACCATAGGAGATATACAGATGGCAAGTAAATACATGAAAGGAGTCTCATCATCAGTAATCATTAGGGAAATGCAAATTAAAACCATAATCAAATACCAATACACATCTATTATAAGGTCTACAATGAAGACTGACTATACCACATGGTGGCAAGGATAAAGAACAACTACAATTCTTATACACTCCTGAGGGAATGTAAAATACTGCAGATTCTTTGGAAAACAGGTTGGCAGTTGCTTAAAAAATAAAATAAGCACCTACTACATCACTGAGTCATTCCACTCCTGGGTATTTACCAATAGGAAAGAAAGCATGTGTCCATAAAAAGACATGCACAAATGCTCATGGCAGTTTTTTTATTGTTTTTATTAAGGTATCATTGATATGCAATCTGATGAAGGCTTCACATGAGCAACATTGTGGTTACTACATTCGCCTATATTATCAAGGCACCCACACACACCCCATTACAGTCACTGTCCATCGGCATAATAAGATACTATAGAGTCACTACTTCTCTTCTCTGTGCTATACTGCCTTCCCTGTGACCCCCCCTACATTATGTATGCTAATCATAATACCCCTTAATCCCCTTCTCCCCCCCTCCTTAATCCACCCTTCCCATCCCCTTTCCGTTCAGCAAGTACTAGTCCCTTTTTGGATTCTGTGAATCTGCTGCTGTTTCGTTCCTTCAGTTTTGCTTCATTGTTACACCCCAAAAATGAGGGAAATCATTTTCTTTCTTTCTCTGCCTGGCTTATTTCACTGAGCATAATACCCTCTAGCTCCATCCATGTTGTTGCAAATGGTAGGTTTTGTTTCTTTCTTATGGCTGCATAGTATTCCATTGTGTATATGTACCACATCTTCTTTATCCATTCATCTACTGATGGTCACTTTCATGTTGCTTCCATGTCTTGGCTATGGTAAATAGTGCTGCAGTAAACATAGGGGTGCATATGTCTTTTTGAATGTGAGAACTTGTTTTATTTGGGTAAATTCCCAGAAGTGGAATCCTGGGGTCAAATGGTATTGCTATTTTTAGTTTTTTGAGGAACCTCCATATTGCTTTCAACAATGGTTAAACTAATTTACATTCCTATCAGCACAGAAGGAGGATTTCCCTTTCTCTACATCTTCATCAGCATGTGTTGTTCCTAGTCTTTTCAGTGTTGGCCTAATTGATGTGAGGTGATTTCTCATTGTGGTTTTAATTTGCATTTCCCTGACAATTAGTGATATGGAGCAACTTTTCATGTGCCTATTGGCCATCTGAATTTCTTCTTTGAAGAAGTGTCTGTTCAGATCTTCTGCCCATTTTTTATTTGGGTTATTTGCTTTTTGGGTGTTGAGGTGGGTGAGTGCTTTATATATTTTGGATGTTAACCTCTTGTCGGATATGTCATTTATGAATATATTCTCCCATTCTGTAGGATGCCTTTTTGTTCTACTGATGGTGTCCTTTGCTGTACAGAAGCTTTTAAGTTTGATGTAGACCCACTTGTTTATTTCTGCTTTTGGTTCCCTTGCCCAAGGAGATATGTTCATGAAAAAGTTACTCATGTTAATATTCAAGAAAGTTTTTCTAATTTTCTCCTAAAAGTTTTACAGTGTCATGAATTACATTGAGGTTTTTGATCCATTTCAAGTTTACTTTTGTGTATGGAGTTAGGCAGTAATCCAGTTTCATTCTCTTACATATAGCTGTCCAGTTTTACCAACACCAGTTGTTGAAGAGGCTATCCTTTCTCTGTTGTATGTCCATGGCTCCTTTATCATATATAAATTGGCCATATATGTGTGGGTTTATATCTGGACTCTCTATTCTGTTCCATTGATCTATAGGTCTGTTCTTGTGTCAGTACCAAATTGTCTTGATTACTGTGGCTTTGTAGTAGAGCTTGAAGTTTGGGAGCGGAATCCCTTCAGTTTTATTCTTTCTTCTCAGGATTGCTTTGTCCATTCAGGATTTTTTGTGGTTCCATATGAATTTTAGAGCTATTTGTTCCAGTTCACTGAAGAACGCTCTCAGTGTTTTAATAAGGATTGCATTGAATCTGTAGATTGCTTTAGGCAGGATGGCCATTTTGACAATATTAATTCTTCCTATCCATGAGCATGGGATGTATTTCCATTTACTTGTGTCTTCTTTAATTTATCTCATGAGTGTCTTATAGTTTTCAGGGTATAAGGCTTTTACCTCCTTGGTTAGGTTTATTCCTAGGTATTTTATTCTTTTTGATGCAATTGTAAATGAATTGTTTTCCTGATTTCTCTTTCTGCTAGTTCATCATTAGTATATATGAATGCAACAGATTTCTGTGTATTAATTTTGTATCCTGCAACTTTACTGAATTCAGATGTTCTACTAGTTTTGGAGTGGATTCTTTAGGGTTTTTTATGTATAACATCATGTCTTCTGCAGTGAGAGTTTAATGTCTTCCTTTCCAATTGGGATGCTTTTTATTTCTTGTATTGTCTGATTTCAATGGCTAGGATCTCCAGTACTATGTTGAGTAAAAGTCTGAGAGTGGGCATCCTTGTCTTGTTCCTGATCTTAGAGGAAAAACTTTCAGCTTTCTACTGATAAATATGATGATGGCTGTGAGTTCGTTATATATGGCCTTTATTATGTTGACATACTTGCCCTCTATACCCATTTTGTTGAGAGTTTTTATCGTGAATGGTTGTTGAATTTTGTCAAATGCTTTTTTAGCATTTATGGAGATGATCATGTGATTTTTGTCCCTCTTTTTGTTGATATGGTGGATGATGTTGATGGATTTTCTAATATTATACCATCCTTGCATCTCTGGAATAAATCCCACTTGATCATGATGGATGATCTTTTTGATGTATTTTTGAATTCAGTTTGCTAATATTTTGTTGAGTATTTTTGCATCTATGTTCATCAGGGATATTGGTCTGTATTTTTCTTTGCCTGGTTTTGGTATTAGAGTGATGCTGGCCTCATAGAATGAGTTTGGAAATATTTCCTCTTCTACTTTTTGGAAAACTTTAAGGAGGATTGGTATTAGGTCTTCACTAATGTTTGATAAAATCCAGCTGTGAAGCCATCTGGTTCAGGGATTTTGTTCTTAGGTAGTTTTTTGTCTACCAGTTTAATTTCATTCCTGGTAATTGGTCTGTTCAGATTTTCTGTTTCTTCCTGGGTCAGTCTTTGAAGGTTGTATTTTCTAGAAAGTTTTCCATTTCTTCTAGGTTATCCAGTTTGTCAGCATATAATTTTTCATAGTATTCTCTAATAATTCTTCATATTTCTGTGGTGTCTGTAGTGATTCTTCCTTTCTCATTTCTGATTCTGTTTATGTGTGTAGACTCTCTTTTTTCTTGATAAGTCTGGCTAGGGATTTATCTATTTTGTTTATTTTCTTGAAGAACCAGCTCCTACTTTTATTGATTCTTTCTATTGTTTTATTCTTCTCAATTTTATTTATTTCTCCTCTGATCTTTATTATGTCCCTTCTTTGACTGACTTTGGGCCTCATTTGTTCTTCTTTTTCTAGTTTCATTAATTGTCAATTTAGACTGTTCATTTGGGATTGTTCTTCTTTCTTGAGATAAGCCTGTATTGCTACATACTTTCCTCTTAGAACTGCCTTTGCTGCATCCCACAGAAGTTGGGGTGTTGAGTTTTTTTCATATGTCTCCATATATTGCTTGATCTCTGTTTTGTTAGGTCATTGATCCATTGATTATTTTGGAGCATGTTGTTAAGCCTCTGTGTGTTTGTGGGTTTTTCTGTTTTCTTTGCATAATTTATTCCAGTTTCATAACTTTGTGGTCTGAGAAGCTGGTTGGTACAATTTTAATCCCTCTAAATTTACTGTGTCTCTTTTTGCCCTAATATGTGATCTGTTCTGGAAAATGTTCTATGTGTACTTGAGAAGAATGTGTATCCTGCTTCTTTTGAGTGGAGAGTTCTGTAGATATCTGTTAGGTCCACCTGTTCTAATGTGTTGTTCAATGCCTCTGTCTCCTTACTTATTTTCTGTCTGGTTGATCTGTCCTTTGGAGTGAGTGTTGTGTTGCAGTCTCCTAAAATGAATACATCACATTCTATTTCCCCCTTTAATTATTTTAGTATTTGTTTCATATATTTGGCTGCTCCTGTGTTGGGTGCATAGATATTTACAGTGGTTATATCCTCTTGTTGGACTGACCTCTTTATCATTATGTAATGTCCTTCTTTGTCTCTTGTGACTTTCTTTGTTTTGAAGTCTATTTTGTCTGATACAAGTACTACAACTCCTGCTTTTTTCTCCCTATAATTTGCATGAAATATCTTTTTCCATCCCTTCACTTTTGGTCTGTGTATGTCTTTGGGTTGAAGTGAGTCTCTTGTAATCAGCCTACAGATGGGTCTTGTTTTTTATCCATTCTGTAACTCTATGTCTTTTGACTGGTGCATTCAGTCCATTCACATTTATGGTGAGTATCAATAGATATGTACTTATTGCCATTGCAGGCTTTGGATTCGTGGTTACCAAAGGTTCAAGGGCAAATTATTTACTATCTAACTGTCTGACTTAACTCACTTAATATGCTATTACAAACACAATCTAAAGGTTCTTTTTTTTCTCCTTTCTTTTTCTTCATCCTCCACTCTTGATATATTAGGTGTCATATTCTGTATTCTTTGTGTATCCCTTGACTGACTTTATGGGTAGCTGATTTAATTTTGCATTTGGATAGTAAATAATTGGTCTACTTCCTTTACTGTGGTTCTATTTAGCCTTAGAAACACTTCAATCTGTAGCAGTCCCTTTAAAATACTCTGTAGAGATGGTTTGTGGAAGATAAATTCCCTCAACTTCTGCTCCCCTGGAAATTGTTTAATCCCTCGTTCAAATTTAAATGATAATCTTGCTGGGTAGAGTATTCTTGGTTTGAGGCCCTTTTATTTCATTGCATTAATGATGTCATGCCACTTCCTTCTGTCCTGTAAGGTTTCTGATGAGAAGACTTATGATAGCCTGATGGGTTTGCCTTTGTAGTTGATCTTTTTTATCTCTCTGGATGCTTTTAATACTATCTCCTTGTCCTTGATCTTTGCCATTTTAATTATTATGTCTTCCTTGGATCTCTTGTGTTGGGAGATCTCTGCACTTCCATGACCTGAGAGAAGTTTTCACCTATTATTTCCTCAAAGAGATTTTTCTGTCCCTTTTTCTGTTTCTTCTTCTGGCACCCCTATAATGCAAATATTGTTCAGTTTGGATTGGTCACAGAGTTGTCTTATGATTATTTCATTCCTAGAGATCCTTTTTTTCTCTGTGTGCCTCAGCTTCTTTGTATTCCTTTTCTCTAATTTCTATTCCATTTACCATCTCCTCTACCTATTTAATCTGCTTTTAAATACTTCCATTGTATGTTTCATTTCTGATACTATGTTTTCAAAGTTTCTATCTCTTTCTTGAAGTCATCCCTAAGGTCTTGAATATTCTTTGTAGCTCCGTGAACATGTTTATGATTTTTATTTTGAAATCTTTATCAAGAAGATTGGTGATTTCAGTTTCACTGAGCCCTCTTTCTGGTGTTTGAGGGATTTGGGTTTGCACGTTTCTCTTGCTGCTTCATATTTGTAATGAATAATATGAAATAATAATTTTGTGTAGGCAGCACCCTATAGTGCCCATAAGCTCTACTCTCTGGAGATTCCCAGCACCTGGAGCAATGGCAGGGGTTGCAGGTGATCAGCACTGGTGCCTGCTGGGAGGAAAGAGCCCTTTCCTGCTTCCTGGCTGCAGTGCCTGCCTCCACTACCAGGGCCAGTGGACCAAGTGCACAAGGAGCAGCCTCTGCGTTATGCCTCTGTAGCTGCCATAGGTGGGGCTGCCCTCCAGCAGTGCTGGCAAAATGGTGGGCGCTGCAGGTTTGTAGTAACAACTGGGATAAAGGAGCAGCAGGCTGTGTATTGCAGTTGGGAGCCTTGTGACTGCATTGCCAGCCAGGGGGATGGAGCAACTGAAGTTCCTGAACATTCTCAACCTGCTCGTCTGAGTGTGTTGGAACAATTTTGTCCACCTGTTCTTTCTCCTGAGCAGCAAGCTCTGTGTAATCCTTGCCCCTTTAGCAGCCCTCTTGCTGTTCAGAAGTCTTTCAAAGTACCCACCTTTCTTTGGTCTCAGAGTGGGTGGTTGTGGGTACTTTTTCTCCACAAGTAGCTGGAATCTCATTCTTTCTAAGAATTCTGCCTTTCTTTGCTTTCCAACCCCTCTAATCTCCAGAGCCCATGTAATGTGGGAATGTGGGTTCGTGCTCCCAGAGAAGATCTCCAAGGGTGGGTGTTTAGCAGTCCTGGGCTTCCACTCTCTCCCCACTCCATTTTCCTTCCTCTCACCTATGAGCTGCGGTGCGGGGAGGTCTTGGGTCCTTCTGATCTCAGCTTTGCTACTCTACTCTTTTCTGTTCGGGCTTCTCTTTTTCCAGATATAAGCTGTCTGTTGCAGTCTTTCTTTCTGGTCACTCTTCCAGGATTACTTGTATTTGCTGTATTTTCATGTTATATGTGGTTTTAGGAGGAGATTTCTGCCTCACTTCTCATGCTGCCATCTATTTCCCAGAATGGCAGCTTTATTTATAATATCCAGAACCTGGAAGCAGATGAACTGTTCATCAGGTAAATGCACAAACCATGGTACAGTCTTACAATGAAAACTACTCAGCAAAGAAAAGGAATGAAGTATTGATACAAGAACCTGAATGAATTCCCAAAATAAACATGCTGAGAGGAAGAAACCAAAGAGAATAAGTACTTTATAATTCTATTTATATAAAATTATTGAAACCCTGCAAGCTAATCTACAGTGACAGGAAGAAGATCAGGAGTTGTCTAGGAAAATAAGGCAGTTGAGAAGAAGAAAGAGGAATTACAAAGAAACACAGTGACTTTGAAGTGATATGTATGTTTGTTGTCTTGACTGTGGTGGTTTCACGGGTGTATACACACGTCAAAACTCACAATATTGTGTAATTTTATGCAATTTATTTCATGTCAATAAAGCTGTTTTAAAATGCCTTGACTCTTAAAACTCGAATGTTTTTTCCTCTCGTTTCCTCTCTTTTTTTCTGTATTTACTCTTCTCTAAGGCAATGGATGCCACCAACTATATGAAAGAAAGGCAAAGTATACAAGGATATGCAAACCAGAATAAACGTAAGTTTGTACCTCAAAATACACCATGTTATTCAAGCACTATAGTCCATGGAGGGAACATTGGACTAATGGTGACTAATCTTGCTGTATCACATAGATCCCCTTTTGAGAAGGTTCTTTTGGTATCATACATATATCTATATATAAGCCATATATACATCCAACTTTGTGAAAATTTGGGGGTTGAGATTCTTGCCCATAGCAAAATTGTAGGGTGAATAAATCTTGCTTATAGTATTCCTCAGTTCCCCTCCTGGACTATATTACCCTTCTCCCACCATTTTTATTTCTCCCCCAGTCAAGACCAACTGCTTTCATGCTTCCACCAACCCACTCACTCCTTTGTATTTTACCACACACTGAAAAGCCATATGACAAATTTAGCCTGTTTAAGATGCATATTTGTAATTTAGTGTGAATCATTATGCATGGCATAGGATTTAAGAGCATAGACACTGGCACCAGGCTGCTCAGACTCAAATCTGAGCTCATTCACTAAGTGGCTGTGTAACCTTGGGCATGTTACTTAGCCACTCCAAGCCTTAGTGTCTTTGTCTATAAAATAAGCTTAACTGTACCTACTGCATGGGTTAGTTATGATAATTAAATGAATCAACATTTCTAAAGCATTTCAAATAGTATCTTTCTTTCTAAGCATTGGAACTCATAGCAAACACCACATAAATGTTTGTAAAGTAAATTAATTAAATACCACTGTCCAGGGACTATTGTTTTAAAATGAAAGAGAATGTTTATATCAAGAAAACTAACTCTTAATAGTGGAGCCTTACTGTTTCCTGGGAATGATATAGCATTTATGTCCAAGGGATAAAAGTATCTTGCTGGCCTGTATCATATCCCCCCTGATATGCGTGCCTAGAACTTCTGCCTCTATCACTACAGGATGCTCAATGCCCACATTGCGAATCCGCTAATTGTGGAGGTGCTAATGTCACATTGGCATCTGGACCAACAGAGCTCACTGCTATCCTCAGAACTGCCATCCTAGTGTCTGATCTGCTCAAACCTCTCACAGCCCCAAATCTAAGAGCTGCCTGCCTCTCAGCCAAAGATGCAGGAAGTCTGCTGCTGCAGAGTAGCAGTAATAAGCACACATGTTAATTCAGTTTCAAAAACTCCAGGGTAAAGTCTTAACTCTTTCAAGGATATGTAAGCCCAGACTGAAACATTCATTAGAAACATTTCAGAGCTGTTAATCACAGTGGCTTTTAAAAGACTGCAGCATCAGCTGAAGGGAACCCAGACTTTTCTCAGAGTATTAGTTATTCCTCCAGTGCCTAAGCCCTCTTGAGAAAGCAGCTATATCCAGAAGGATTAGAAGATTTCTCTTGAAAAATCTATTAATACAGTATTGTCAGGCATGGGATATATCCTCTTAGCCACCTTATTATTGTTTAAGTTTGCCATTAGGAAGGTTTTCAAGTTTCTGTCTTAGTGGTTTGTCATTATCTTATAGGACAACAAACCTAATTTATAACTCAGCTGATTTCTGCCTAGGTCCCGGGGCCCAAGACCACAGGTACCCTTTCACTTCACATTCTTCCTGCAGTCCTTTATTGAGTATCTGTTTGGGGCAAGACTCTGTAGGGAGTTGAAAGAGGCTTGTGGAACAAACCCTGCCCTTCCAGAGCTTAGTAGCCATATCTGGGAATAACTAGCTCTCCCATGGTCCTTTGGAGGGAAAAAAATCTCTATGTATAAGGTAACCCCAGGAACTGCTGATATGAAACCAGCCCTTCTAATGGCCAACTAGTGCCTAATCACATTCTCTTCCATTAGAACTATAATTGACAGGGGCTGTATTTAGCTGCAGCTATGGAAAACATATTGGCCTTCTGGAAAACAAATGGCTGCTGGCCATTTGGGGCTCTATATAAACAGAAAAAGAGGGTCAAGAGAGAGAAGAAATTGTAATAGCCTACAAGAGGCAGAGAGAGAGGTCCAGAAGTTGACAAGGTAGAGCTCCCAGGAATTATAGTTGTCCTCAATGCCTTCATCAGTAATATTAACCGTGAGCTCAATTGTATTCCTATTCCTGTCACTTAAACAAGTCCTGCTTAAAACTAATAAATCATGTGACTTCATGTTTTTAGCCTACACCATGTCTGGGACTGAAAGATCCATAATCCATAGATACTCTGTATACAAATGAATTCCAGTTCAGGCTAATCCCTGTTCAGCCTAAATACAAAGAATGTGTAGTGCAACCAA
Organism: Manis javanica; assembly: GCF_040802235.1. NCBI lineage: Eukaryota > Metazoa > Chordata > Mammalia > Pholidota > Manidae > Manis > Manis javanica. Next base: position 17,954,245 of record NC_133168.1, read on the forward strand.
CCTATCATATATCTATTTGCAAAAAAGGATCCTTGTTGTCTCTGGGGAAAAATGCAAATTAAAGTAAAAGAGAATTAAGGCATGCACGTTTGGTTCAAAATCAATGCTCAGCACAGAGGTGATGCTAAGCATTTTAATACAGTAGTGCAGCAGTTGCAAACCCATCCTGAGTCTTCTGAAGAGGGGATTGATCCAGCTTTCAAAAACAAGCAACAGCTGTAACAAAAATATCTCTGATTTTGAGGTACAAAAACATCACTACTTTTTATTCCAAGTAAGTAATTTCTACACCAGGGAGAGAATCTTCCCAGCTCTCCACAGAACCCAGAGCAGTTTAGGAGGGTCAAGATTAGCCACAGCATTTAGAGCCCTCTGGACAGATATTTGTGGGCACAACATGGAAACTGATGGCCATGTGCCTACGTGGGTAAGCATCTGCAGCGCTGGCAGGCATCAGCAGCCCCATCACAGAGAACACAAGATGGGAGCTGTAAGAACCAGATTCACAACTGTGCATGAGATATCCCTGGAAACTCTCAGAAGTAGGAGGGGGATTGAAAAGGAAGCTTCAGAAATGTTTTGAAAATACCATATTAGCCAGTGGACACGGTAAAAGGATACTGTTCTTATTGTTATTGTGACAACCCCTCCTCTTTCTCACTTTTGTTTTTATACTGTGGGCTATGTGGCTAGAGAAGCAGGGATTATACATGGGAAGTAAAATTTCCTATTAATTGTGCTTCCATTTTTTAGGAGATTTCACTCCACTTCTGTTCTTGGACTTGATGAACAGTGCTACCCAGGGTCTTGATCAGAGTTTAAATTTTCCTACTCTCTACCGCATCACACTTTTTCTTTGAGGACTGAAGTTTCCTGATTTATTTTCTCCGTATTGAAAAGAAAATTTGCTTAACAGAAAATGATGATGACGTTTGTAATCAAAGCCTTTATGAAACTGGGGTTTCATTAGTACCCTCAAAGTCTCTACCTCCTGAAGGGTAGGATTGTGTCTGCCATAAGATAGCAGCATGGCAGAGAAAACCTTAGATTAAACTTGAAACTTGACTCTAAAGAAAGTAAGACACTTGCGAGCATTTGCAAGGACATAAATATCTACCTTAGCTCAGACCCTGGTTCAGAAGAGCACTAAGAACACTGTTTTCAGCAGGCTGGGTCTCCCTGGCTACGCTAAGCGTGTGTGAGAGCCACTGTGAAATCCGAATAATGCTTTGAAGGCACGTAGCTCATTCTGGGAAGATGACAGCACTTTGCACACAGCATTATCTCCCTATTCACACACAACCTCTATGCAAGCGGTAGATTGGAAGTAGGTATTTATTATGAGATTCTGACTCCATTAGTGTTAAGTGACTTGCCTATTTATGGAAGCAGCAGGACTCCCCCAAAATGAACACCTTGAAAGGAAAAATGCATAGGACCAAAGTTAGCCACCGTTAGGTTTGTCTACCCTGGGGCAATGGCACCAAGTTGGCAAGCAAAAGAGTCCAGCTTAGCTGAAGCTATGAGTGTGTGTAGAGAAGTAGTGGTGATAAAATGGAAAGGAAAAAAGGATCAAAGGAGAAAATATAAGGGTAAGTAAAGGAGAAGTGGGGGCCAGAATAAACAGAGCTTGTATACTGCTGTGGGCAAAGAGTTTGGACTTAATTTGGTAAAACAAAGAGAGTTGTTGAAGGTTTTATAAAAACGGGTTGATATATCAGGATTAACCATGGGCAAACTAGCCTGGAAACAGTATGTCGGAGTTTGGAAGAGGGAGAAAGACAAGAATAGCAAGGAAAGCCCAGTCGGGACCAGGCTTTAATGTTGAGAACTTGGTTCCTGCAGCACCGAGGAACCGCCCTCTCTTAAGCACCTCAAGAGCCACTGAAGGTACTAAACCTTTAGTGCCTGCGGCTCTCCGAAGAGGAAGCGTCTGGGGAAGTGCCAGGGTCAGTTCTGTGTGCTAACTCATTGGGTTGAGTTGCCTCAAGTGTCTGAAGTTCCGGTCCTCATGTCTCCAGACACCTGGCTGTAATCTGGACAGCCAGTCAGTCCCACGAAGCCGTGCAGCCCGGCTGACCTCCTGGCTCTGCCCCAGTCTTAGTCCTTTGACATCACTTGGCCTTGTTCCCTCCTTACTGATCAACGGAGTCACTCCCACTTGTGATCCTGGGGACAACAAGACCCCCAAACGCAGTATTTAATTCAGCAACTATTTATGAAGCACACCATGTGCCGGGCACTGTGCGGAAGATACTGCCAAATCACAGTGAACAAGCCCCAAATATACTACCTTTGCTGAGCCCATGGTCTCACAGAGCCAGTGTAAATCACAGGCTTCCAAATGAAAGTTATGTGGACTTACTAACACTGGAACGACGCCATTCAGCAGATGCAAATGAGTTCTACCCTAAGAGGGCTTGCCTTTTTGTTTCCCTTTGCTTTGCATTTCGTAGGGAGCTATGCCGTGCACTGTAGGGCGTTTAGCAGCATTCTAGCTTTCTATCCGTCTGCACCGGCAGCGCACCCAATGGCCCAGCCGTGGCAACCAAAAATACCTCCAGATGTTGCATACTGTTCCCTGAGGAGATGGTTAAGAAGCACCATTTTAGAGGAGCCACACAACTTTATGCATGTTCGATGTTACCCAAAGGGGAAAGAGGGTTCCATGTCACAGCTTCAGTTTCCCTTCGTGGTGGCTGGTCTCTACACTCCACAGAGGATGCTGCTCCCTGGACCCTAGAAAATGTGGTCCTGAGAGAGGAATGAGTGGCAAGAGGAAAGGCACCACCTTTCCTTCCTAGCCCAAACCCGGGACAGAAAGACCCAGGGAAAGGTGCGTTGATTATCAGGTAATCGACGGTCATCTTCCTTCGCCTCCTGGCTGGAGTGCAGTACCCAGAGCTGTGGTCCCTCCGGCTGTCGCTCTCTGTAAGTGGTGTGGTCATCGCTGGGAAGGACACCTTGAATTCCATCATCCACTCCTGACAGCCTGGAGAGTGCAGGAGGTAAGAGTTGGCCTTCAGGGGCTCTTTCTGCATTGGGGATTTTGTTCCACTCCCAGGAATGCCAAGGGTTTCCACTCCCTTGGCTCCAAAGCAGAGGTGAGATGCAAGGGACGAGGAGAGGGTGTCCACAAAAACAAATGCAGTCTGCTCCTGAATCTTAGGGTGCATGTGCTGAGGTGAAGAGAAGGAAGATTCCTGATGCTCTGGTTCCTCAGAGCTTCAGAGAAGCACCGAGGCCCGGGATCTGGCCTCAGCTTCACAGAGGGGAAAATTAATTTGTCAGCACTCCTGAAGGGAAGGCAGTTCATGGCCACCAGCTGAAAGTCCTCCAACTCACCCGAGAGAGAGAGAGACGCAGAAGCCAGGTCAACACTTCATTCATATTCATGCAAAATGAGCAATATGCCTTCCAGGGCCTGCATGTCTGTATCTACTCTCCAAGCTGCCTCTTTTTATCAAACTTCCTAAAGTTCTGTCAATACACAAATTCTTTGAACAAATTTTTATTAAGTGCCTTCTGTGTGCTAAGTTCTGTGCTAGAAAATCAGACAGTATGATTTCTGCCCTCTTGGGAGTTACAATCTACTCATTAACAATTATAAGCCTTATTGTTGGCTAGTGAATCACAGGAGAAAGTACAAAACAGTTCTGAGGAATGTAGTCAGGGTAGAGAAAATATTGATAAGCTATTTTAAACCCAAAACAGAAGAGAGACCCAGTATCTCTCTTTGAACCATGATATTTAAGCCCTAATAAATCCTAGCTTCACCATACTCTTGTTTATGAATAAAGGCAAATTATCAGGCCTGCCTAAATGGCAGCTTCTTCATTTAAAATGATGTATACACATCTTTTTCTGTCCTTCATAGCACAAGATTGTAGTAAGGTAAAAATATATGAAAGTTCTTTGTATAAATGAAAGGGCTGGTGGTCTGGAGGGTGGTTGGAGAGGCTGCTTGTGCTCCATTCTGTTTAATTCCATTCAGTAAATAGCTGTTAGTTGTGTCCATCCTGAACTTAAGAGGAGGAAACAGGGCTAAGGTAAATAATGCAGGTCAGCATGGATTTTTGTGAGTTTGCTAGTGTAAAAAATAGGGACAATTTGTTATAGTACTCTGAAGGATCATTTATTCAAGAGAGGTATATTGAGGGCCTCAGTATGCCAGGAACTATGTGTCTGTTTACTGAAGTAAAAATGGAAGATCTGGGAATCAGTCCTGTGGATCCAATAACAGGCTTTCCTCCTGCTGCCCAGTTACTGTAGATTAGTTGGTTATGGTTGACAAATTACTAAGTATGCTTAAAGATATGTAATATTATTAACTCAGTTGTCCTTGATAAAGAATAAGAGGAGAAAAGAGGGAGAGGAAAGCCTATTAGATTGCTCATCCACTAAAATAGCAGAGAAAATGTTTAAAACTAACAAAAATAAAGCCCTTTTCTCCTCTCAGATCCTATTTCTAAATCATTTCAAAGAATTATTATTAATCTGCAGAAAGTCTTGCAACATTATCATATATTAAGTTTCAAAGATCCATTAAGTGCCATTTTGCTGCAGTGAAAGGCCAGGTAGAGGGGACTAATTCAAGAATGAAAAAAGGAGATACTGGGAGAGAATTAATTTTAAAGGTCAGTTTTTCTCAAGAAACAGCTGAAAACCCTTTCATAGGAAGCAGTGACCAGGCTTTCATGAAGGTCACTTTCTCTCCTGAAGGTTCAGAGTCCGAGGAGACATCCTCACATTCAGCAGGACATAAAGAGGGGCAATAGACTAGCTTTTATTTAACCAGGAGCAGTTTTGCATCTCAGGAGACATTTGGTAATGTCTGGAGTCATTTTCAGTTGTCACTACTTTGTGGCGGGGTGACTGCTACTGACATCCAGTCAGTAGAGGCCAGGGCAGCTGAACACCTTAAAAGGCTTAAGACAGCCCCCACAAGCAAGAATTACCCAGCCCAACATGTATATGCAATACCGAGACTGAGAAATCCTGTTGTAATGGGATTCTCTTTATTTTTCTGCACCAAGTTCTGCCCTCTTGATAATGAACTCATGTGTTGACAGTTGCATGATCTATTATTGAATGTAAGATAGCCACATCAAGCCCTTTTAATTAATGGACAATTCTAATTTGTTCGTTATCTTTTCCCCCTCATTCATTCTTTTTTCATCTTGGGTGGAAGCACGAGTCACAGCATATGGATGTCTTACAGCCCCCAGCTCACATAAAAGAGGATAAGGACATTGCTGTAACCATGCTGTCTGGGATGCAGGCCAATCAAATTTCAGTGTTTTGCATGGCATCCTCATAGCCTCATTTTGCCAGGCATCAGGGAGAAAAACAAGTCCCAGTGGAATTTGCTCAAATATATCTCATCGTGTGAAAGGAATCACAGAGAACTGGATGATGTAATATTGATTGCCTGTTAGTAAAGAGAATAAGAATGTCCGCCAAAGAATTAAGCCCAAGAGCAGGAGATGAAGAGGAAATGATGAGAGGGTTGATATGGTAAATGAAGACATCAAGTCACATGACGTGTGGACCGACGGGCTTGCAGCAGCATCTGGGACAGTTACAATCATCTCTTCCAGAATGGTACAGATTTTCTCTTACAAAATTTGAGTCAATATATCACACTTTTCTGTTTGATCATCTTTATTTTTGTATTATCTGCATGCTGCCATCAAGCACCATGGTCTGAGCCAGAACAAAGTCTTGCTGCCTTCCTTCAGTTAACTGACCAGGTGTTATTTCTCTGTCCTGAATTCCATTTAGTTAAATAAATGCTTTCTTCAAAGATCATGTTTGTTGATGAGGAAAGAGGCCTATCTCAATAATCTCAATAGATTCCCTGCTATTTGATTTACTGTATTTAATTCTCAGATGTTTTTTAACTGCTTTACATCTAAGAAGTACTGTTTAGAGGCAATTTCCAGGTGTCCCGCAAGTCTCTCTTCTCTTCAGTATATTTCTGCCACACAGTTCCTTTCTATCTGATAGCTTGTTGATATTTTGAAGGAGACAGGAGCAGGGCAGAGAGGGAAGGGAGCAAAGCCAGTACAACTCAGGTTTTATTTACAGCTGAGTAAGTGAGCTCTGAGAGCCTGAAGCCTGTGCAGGACCAAGCATCCAAGATAAGCCTCCTTTGTTCTGACATCTTTCCTGTGTCAACTGTGCTAACAACCAAATCATCAGCATAAAAACATCTAGCATTTGGAGTGACTGAATGTTTAACACTTCCCCATAGTGAAGCTCTCCATAGCTCTATGCAGCTCCTTGCAGCTAGTTGGAGGTCTGCAGATAGAGTCCGCCCATTATGCCTACTGAATTTGTTCCATGTTAACATTATCAGGCTTTTTCATAGAGATGGGACATCATTATTTTAAGTGCTGCCTCTTTTCTCACCCTGGAATTCCAGAGGTCCCCTGTAGTAACTCTATTCCAAATCTGCCATGCTTGAAAGCTCCAGGGTGTATGAGAAGAACTGCAGAATAAATATTTTCTGCAGAACTTGACTCAGGGAAACTACAATTTAAACCCACCCCATGGACATCTGCTCTTTTGCCTGTTATGCCCTGCTTTAGCTGTCCCCTTCCCCCTCTGGCCCTTCCTAATTGGTCTGCTCCATGCTGATGACATAGACATGAGGCTCATGTGACATGCAGAGCTCTGCACTGAAGCAGTCACATTTTTTTACTCTTCTTTTCCCTAACATCGTATAACTCAACTTCAGCTTGATAAATACCTAGCATAAACATTTCAGTCACCCCGTGATTCAACCCCTTCCTTTCTGTCTTCATTAGTTAATCAACAAGTATCAACAAACCACTTGCATTTACAGTAAGGCAGGTTTCCAGACACTTGTGTACTAAAGAGAAACAGAGACAGTGAGAAATTCAGCCCACAGCCTGAAGGGAAGAAGCTTCAGTCAAAAACTGGATGAAGAGAAACTTTGAGGCATCCACTAAACTTATCCCAAACTGGAGCCATGTATTGCACATTTCCTATGTGTAGGTTCATTCAACTCAGGGCAGCCACGAAGCTTAAGTTATTCCTATTTCAGAGGGAGGTCAATAGACTTGTCCAAGATCAAGAACACCTAGCTGTGAATGACATAGTCAGGACTCCAGCCAAGCTGTATCTGTTCCCATCCCTTCTGCTTCTCAAAATCAGTGCACTTCAGATGAGATCCAAACCCCCAAATCCCAGGAAAATGAGGCAGGACAGCACCATTGGGCCCTGGGTTAAGTTCTGATACACGCACATCTCAGCAGTGTAACTGTCCATTCCTACCTCTGGATTGGTCTAAGGCATGTTACCTGTCTCTGAAAACAAGCACGCTCAGCCTCCTGTGTCATGCCAAAGGATAGCATGCTCATTCTGAGTCACCCAAAGAGCAAGCAGTGAACTTCATTGCCTAGAGAGAAAAGCATAGGTCTCCAAGTTTTGCCTTAATAGATCCCAGCAAGTCACTTAATCCTCACGGTCTTGGGTTCTTCATTTACCAGATTGGAATTCAGGCAATATATAGTTTTTTTAAATCTCTGTGTGGGACACTATTAGATGCTGGAAACATAGCAGTGAGCCAGACAAACAAGGTCCTTTCCCTCATGGCCCTTACATTCTGTGAGGGAACAGATGCAATAGTAAATAAAGGCAATGATTCTCTATAATAAGAAAGATAAGACCTTTAAAGACAATAGATAAGGTAAGGAATATAGAAGCATGTATTGGGATAGGGATGGGTAAGGGCAGCATTTCTTTAAAGTGGCCAGAAAAGCTTTCATTGAGTAGGAAGCATTCATTTTAGCTGAGAACTGTATGGTGAGGAGATTGCTCGGTGGAAGAGCTTAGTCAGGGCACAGCATTCCATAGAAAGAACAGTCAGTGCAACAGGCCTGGGGCATGAAGCAGATGTGTTCAAGAAACAAAGAAAGTCAATGTGGATAGAACACAGAAAGCAGTGTAGGCAAGGTGAAGAGCAGTATCAGATAGCAGGGGGAGGACCTTGTAGGTCATCATTAGTAATAATGCCTGCCTTCCTGACCTGACAGCATTGTTGTAAGGCTCAAACTGGACAGTTTAGGTGGGAAAGTTATTAGAACAGTTATAGCCTAAGCAAAGATTATGTGATGGAGTCTTAGGTCCTGTAAGTGTGTTGTATGTTCCCTATTCGTTGACAAAGTCTTACCAGTGGCACTTATGTACAATCTTTATTAAATCACTCTTTCCCTTGGGGATTGTTTCGAGGAATGAAGCCAGGGATATTTGGCCCCTGCTTCTCCTTCGAATACTGTTTTCTGAATATGGAGAGCAGTGGGCCAAAAGCTGCACCATTTAACTTTAGTTGAGAAACAAACCACATAGAGTTATTTTATGGTATTCACATCTTTTTTTTTAACCAGGTGTTTGTTATTGGTACTTTGGGAAGAAAATTAAAACCTTTTGACAAGTGATAACTTCATATCCTCTATCTTCTGATGAAGTTAAAATGAATGTGCAGACACGAACATGTGCCTTTGTCCCAGTGAAAGAACAGAGAACAGAACCCAGGCTGCTGGGGAACGCCAGGAGAGCCCTGGGAACAGGAAAGTTCATTAAAAATGTAAAATAAATGCAATGATTGCATGTGGTTGCCTTTGGGGCATTTTGTTTGAGACCTCGAATGTGTTGGAAAACAGTACTGTAAATGCCATAATTATTTTAAGATATAAAATTATTTAAATTGGTTAATGAATGCAGACCCTGATGCCAGTCTGCATAAATCTGGATTAATTAGTACGTTCTTGCAGTGGTGGGGTTCGGGGGTGGGGGTGGGGTTGGAAGCAGCTCTATTCATTAGCAGCATTATCTGGCACTTTCTTCTCCTCCTCAGCTCATTCAAAGACAGAATGTCCTAAACTGCATGATCATCTAAAGGTGAGATACACCTTCACATGCATTAGTTCAATTGTTCTCATAACTGATATATGTTGTTATTGTCTGTATTTTGCTTATCAGAAAGCGAAACTCACAGAGGCTGTCTTGCCCAAGATCCAGCAACCAGAAATGGCTCAGTCACTTGAACCTTGAGTCTTCTGTTTTCAGATATTTCTTCCACTACTTTATGGCAATGAAATATTACCAGTTAGAAGAATTGCTCTAAAGTGATGGGTCCTGTTAGAAAAGAGACTTTTTTTTCAACTGGATGTCTAGCAGTTTTCAGGAACAAAAGAGAATCTGTGAGAGGAGCAGCTCTGTATGTAGAAGCCTTTGCTTATTCATCAATGTGTCAGATTATTTTTTTGCCTAGGACACTCTTCCTCCCCTCCGTGTTCCTTTCCAGCCATTTTGCTGGTAAACTGACCTTGCGATGGTTTCAAAGCTGGCTTTGCCCTTCATCTCCCACAAAGGGCAGTCGGTCCTGCGAAGATAATGGAATTCTGCAGTAGCTATCTCAATTTGCAGCTTCCTGAGTGAGATGCTTTCTGTGTCACTTCTTTGTTTTCTCTCTTGAGAATCCTTGAATTATTATTGTTATTGTTATTTTCTAGTGGAGGATGGAGATTACAGCTATTCAAGACAGTGCCAGAAAAGAACGTGTTTTCTTTCATTTCATGTCATTAACTTTATCAATTAACATTTATTGAGTACTTGCTGATGCATGATACCAAACAGACTTTCGATTCTGTTCTACCCCAAGGACTGTGACTCTGAAATTGATCCTGGTTAGAAAGATGTAAAACTGTAAACTGAGGAGGAAGTCAAGGTGCCATGACTTCAGCATGAGGTTACAGCCCCGAAATCTGAGCATGATGCCCCCAAGAACTTTGTAAGTCAACTAGGGCGTGGTTCATCCTTCTGATCCCACCCAGTGAAACTCCAGAAAACTCCATTGAGATGATTTGGGGAAATAATCTCAACGTTTGTTGTCCCAGAGAGTAAGAAGTAAAGAACATCAGGAAACTAAATGACACCCAATTCACACTGGAGAGGGCATCACATATTCTGCATCCTAGGAAGCAAACATCTCCACCAGTCTTCCATTCTCTGCCTGCTTTCTCTGGCACTCACACACAAACTTGTCATTCTTAATTGTTTATCCCACAATGTCCCATCCAGAAGGGAAGGTTTGGTGTTCATGACCTCTCTTGGAGACTGAGAAGTCAGGCACAATTGAGGGATGGGAAGGGGACGCAGACTTTTGCACAAAGAATGAGCCTCCCTCATTCAAGCAACCCATGTAAGGAAATCAACCTTGGCGCAATGCCCATTCGTGGAATTGCAGATACTAGATGTTGAATTGTTTCACTTCTCCATCTTCATTTTAAGATTATTTAGCTTCCTATGTCAGCTAAGATTTATATCTTAATCCCAAAGTTATCTCTTCTTCTCCCTAATACAACGGAAACAACTGAATTTAGTTGGGGAGTATGTTCACAAATATTGTGAATTTAAAGAGTTCCAGTGGTATCATTGCCCATGTTCCCAGATGTCAAAAGCACCTGAGTTTAAAAGGGCAAACCTAGACAGTTGAGGTCAGTTCAGTAAGTATATAATAATACTATATTATGTTCTGGGAAGTAAACATATGGTAAATTACTACTGTGTTCTGAGATCCTTGCTGGGCTAACAAAGATGAATAACTTAAGTCCCTTGAGGAACTCATCTCTGGTGGAGTTTACACTTTCAGTATAACAGAATTGATTATCATTGATAAAACAGAAGAGCATAAAGCAAGAATACTACTCAGTCTTTGAGTCTGTGGAGGCTTCCTGGAGTTGAGCTGGGTCCTAAATGACAAGTAGAAGTAAGTCAGTAAAGAAGAATGAAAAGGAAATTACAGACACAGAGAATAGCATGAGCAAAGCAAAACATGGGAGACAGGATGGTACATGAGGAGTAAGGTGCAAAGCTGAGTGCCAGCACAGCCTGACATGCAGATGGCATGGTGGGCCTTGTAAACAATGCTAAGTAGCCGGACTTTATTCTTTAGGAGACAGAGAGCCACTGTAGGGTTTTTGTAAGAGAACAGACCAGTCACATTCCCATTTTAGATAGATTCCCTGAGTACAGAGGATAGATTTAAGAGAGACAAAACTGAAAACAGGTTGGTATAGAGTGCCTTACATAGGAGGTACTTATTAGAATCATCTGCAGAATATTTAAACTACAGATTTCTTCAACTCACCCCAGATTTTTTAAAACATACATATTTTAACACTCCTCAGGGATTCTGAAATATACTCTCAGCTGAGGACCACTAAATTGAGAGATTACATTGTAATAGTCCAGAAAACAATGACTAGGGCCTGAACAAGGAGCATGAGAGTGGGAAAGAGGTGAAAAGACAGGTTTAAGAACCGTTTAAGGAATGTAATCAGCAGAACCTATTTAGTTATGTAACAAGTAATTAGGCCAAGCACTCTGCTCAGTGGTAGAAACTCCACGATGAAAGGACTCTGTCCCTGCCATTAAAGACAGGACAGGATTTCTCCAATGCAAAACACAAATCTTTTTTGCAATGAGAAAAATAAGCAAAGAAAAAAATTCTAGTCCCTGTGGCCATGAACCAGCTCTGACATGGATTTACAGCTTGGGTGGTCTAGGGAACTTCAGAGAATTTTGCTGAGGCACCAGGAAGAACAAAAGGAAATCTTTACTGGAGGAACAAGTTTTTTCTCAATTTCAAAGAACCTCCACAGATAGATTTTTAAGAACAATGAACTGTATATAGTTAAAGTAATAAAGTGAAAATATAAAGAAAATAAGCACACAGGAAACAGACTGCAGGAAAAACCTGTAAAGAATTCAAATTCTAGACATATCAGAATATTTATATATCAGTTTCTCACAACTATGGAATTTATATTTGAATACACAAAAGAAAAGCTTGAAAACAATATTAGGGATAGGAAACTAAAAAAGTTCATTTGAAATAAAAACCTAAGTAACCAAAATGAAAAACTCAGTGGACCACTGTAACAGTAGAATAAATGGAGATGAAGAAAGAATTTGTGAATTGGAAGATAAGAAATTATAAGGGGGGAGCAAACTTCAGCAAATGTTTCATATAGAGCCAGATAGTAAATATTTTCGACTTGTTGACATATAGTCTCTGTCATACTACCCTGTCACAGACAATATGTAAACAAAAGAATGTGGCTGTGTTCCAACAGAACTTTATTCACAAAAGCAGGGAGTGGTGGGACATACAATTCATATGCCAACCCCTGGTCTGAAATGAAACAGAAAAGCGAAACTTGCAAAATAAGGAATAGATGCCCATAAACAAGGAAGACAGAAGAAGGTATGATATGCTTAACAAGAGTTCCTGAAAGAAAATGCAAAAACAATAGGACAGAAGTAATATTTGAAGACCAGATTGAGAATTTTCCAGAACTGATAAGAGATAATGATTGACAAAGCTCAATAAATCCCATGCAGAATAAATTTTAAAAAATCACACCTAGATATCCACTGCGAAACTGAAGACCATCAAAGACAAAAACATCTAAAATGTAGGCAACAAAGACACACAGACATGGCACACCCCCAGGGACTCTCAGTAACAAAAACTAGATCTCCAGTGGGGCCCCCTGGCCTTGTATAAGGTAGAAGCCCTGATTAAGCTGAGAGCTGATTTCTTAACAATAAAGGATCCCCCAAAATAGTGGGTGGTAAAAACCTATTTGGAGGTATGAGAGTATCAGGGACAGTGTTGTACAGATGACTGGGGACCAGTTCAAGATTGGAGGGTGGGCCTGAGGGTTGTGTAATTTGGGGACCTTTGTTATGAAAAACAAATTACAAATAGAAAATTAAGTACAGAGCCTAAGACAAGGGCTCTAACGTTTTAAGCTTTATTAGCTCTGTGGTAAATCCACCTCTGTGGGGGCAGCACGTTCCTCCCCAGTGTCCAGTGTCCCAGCTCTCTTTCCTCCAACATCAGTCTTTCCCCAGCACAGGCAGCAAAATGCCATGCTCTACATGGGTGTGTCCTTGGAAAGTAGACCCAGCGCTCCTCTATTACTCCATCCTTTTTCAGAGATCTGAGGCAGATCAGAAAAGTCTCTTATTCTGGTTCTGCGTCACATCACAGGGGCCTGTAAGCCAGTGGGATTCACAAGTCCTGAAGAAACGCATAAAGCATTAATAAACGTACATGCGTATTCACGGTAGGTTTGCGCGTGCCTATATACCTCATTAGATCATCTCTGTGGCACTTTGCACCTTAAAAGACAGTAGCTGGAGCTCTCTTCCTGCTTGTGTGTTCCCACTGCCTGCTGCCCTCTCCTGGGCCCTCATCACTTCATGGCACCCAGGCATGTCTGACCACCATCGTTCTAGGTCACACACTGCTACCAAAGCTTACCTTCCATAGACCTAGTCTCTGAAAAAGTTTTTCTCGACCACCAGTCAAGGGGTAGTATGGTCAGGGTGCAAAGCAATAAATCTTGACCCCTGTAAATTTCTCCCTCTAGTCCGAAAGATGGAGCAAAGGAAACAGTGGGGCCTCTCTCTCCCTTGCTTCTCAAATGCCTGTGCTCCCTAGTGGCCAGCACTGCACTGGGACTTCTGAAAAATATGCGGGCTTCCCAGAGGATCTGTACCAGCTATTGTTGGATGCCCCGCCGCCACCGCCTCCAGGCCGGACCTCAGCAGACACCCCCAGGGGAAGCTGCAGAAGGACACAACCCTGCACCACTGAAAGGCCAGGAGGCCCACCTGTGCTCTGTAGGGCAGACCTGCCTCGCGGATGCCATGGCCACGTGGGACCCAAGGAAGCAGCCTGCCCGCCCCTGTGCGCACTCCTTCTCACACAGCTGTGGGCACTGCGGAAACAAAGGCGCCCCCAGCACAGCTGCCCCGTTTGCTGTGTCCCAGACTCATTCTCCCCACTCCAGTCCTCCATCTGAGGATCCAGCCTTCCCTTTTTCTAGAGAGACTCTCCTTATGAACTGATCTGCATGGGATCCCTCCAGCCCAAGGGGTTGCTCCTATAAAATCATTCAGATATCATGGACATTGGAAAGAAAATTCCTCCCCAATTGGTTAATGCTACAGTCTATTATATAATATAAGGTCTTTATTCAAGAACCTGCAAGCATTTTATTTTAAAAAATGAGCTCCTCTGACTAACTCTGAAGAAGCCCTATTCTGACTGCACCCTCCCCCTCCGCGCCCTGCCTCCCAGAGCTCCCCAGTTAGAACCGGCCACTCATTAGCACCAAAGGCTCCTCTCTCTTCTCAAGACCCTGTCTCCTTCCTAGACGTCCTCAGGTGTTTCTCTCCGCCTCCTCTTCTCTTAGCCAAACCCTTTCCATGCACCCAAGTCCTCTTTAGTCCTCAGAGGGCCCCAGAGCACTCTCGGCCACCTTGACCTGCCTTTACTTCTATAGCATTCATAGTCCTTGTAAAATGTGTTATTCTGCAGCTGCAGTTCTCAACCCTGACTGGGGGATTTTTAAAACACATAAATGTGTTTGGACCACCCCTCCACCCCCCACTCCTGAAAATCCTTATTCTGGAGGCTTCTGGAGCTTTTGGTTGGCACCCTGGGTGATTCTGATGTACAGCCAAGGAGGAGAAACAGTGCTTTAGAAGCATGCTATCTTGCAATTTTATGTAATTGCTTTTCATGTCTAAGCCTTGTTTCCCCAAATAGACTGTAAATTTATTGAGTACAGAAGCTATAGCTATAATTTTTCTGCGCCCTCCATATAGTCTTGTCTACCAGGCATAAGTAGGTGCTCAGTGACAACTTAAATAATGGGTTGATTAATGAAGCATGATGTTGGATAACAGGCCCTTGGATAGGAAAGAGGAAACCTGAGATGTAGCCCTGACCCTGTGACTAGCTAGCACTATCCTCTCTGGATTTCTGCTTCCTCATTTGTAAAATGAGGGTGATAATTAGGTTTTCGAATTCCCAGGAGCTCAAAGGAAATAGTAGAAGCTCACAGGTTATTTTCGATATTTCAAAAAGCCATTGAAAGTTATACATTTCATGTCAATTTGCAGATTAGTAATCTATCAAAATATGCATTAATGAATCATGGTGAGGAAGGTTAATAAAAGGAATCTTAGTTGTGAGAAAGATTAAAAGTACTTTGAAAATTACAGGGTTCTATTGCTCAGTATTTATGATCCAGATCCCCTAGTACAGAATAGAATAAAGTAAGGAATTTGGAATTAGACTAATTTGGTTCAAATTGCAGCCTCATGAACTACTAGCTATGTTAACTTGAGCAAGTTCTTATCCTCTTTAAACCCAGTCCTTCATCTGAAAAATGGACATACTGATAGTAGCTATTGCACAAGAGTTGTTATAAGGGTGGATAAATCAATACATGGAAAGACTTGAATGCATTGCCTAGCCCATTGCAAGTGCTCAATAAATGTTACTAAGAGTATACCTGGTATATCAATCTGCTCAGATTGCCATAAAAAGTATGACAGATTGGTGACTTAAAACACAGATATTTATCTGCTCATAGTTCTGGAAGCCTGAAGCCCAACATCAAGGTTCTTGCAAATTTGGTTCCCAGTGAAAGTTGTCTTCCTGGCTTCTAGCTGACTGCTTCCCTCCTGTTCACTCACACAGCCCTTGCTCTGTGTGTGTGTGTGTGTTGGGGGCAGCAGAGGTGGAAGGGGTGGGGGTGGGGGAGAGCAAGCTCTGTGGTGTCTCTTCTTATAAGGACACTAAGACGACTGGGTCAGGATCCACCCTTTTGACCTCATTTAACCTTAATTACTTCTTTAGAGGCCCTATCTCCAAATACAGCCACACTAGGGACTAGGACTTCAACCTATGAATTTATGGGGTAGAAGGGACACATTCAGTCTTTTAACACCTGGGATGAGAGAGACACTAGTCAAGGTCACAAGAAATATTTCTCTCAAGAAACATTCTGTCTCTTAGGCTGGGGGAGGTTTATAACAGCCTTGGGAATAGCCCTTCAGCTCCAGGACACATGACCAATGTGTCTGACAGTAGTCACTGTGGTGAAACCTGCACCATGGAACAGGAACTGGGTGGGGGAACCGCAGCCAGGGCCGGGCTTCTCTTACCACTGTGCATATTTACATCAGACAGAGGATGGGGTGAAGTGCTGATTCCCAGGCCCCACCACCAGACATTCTGAGTAGGTCAGGAAATTGCATTTCTGCATTTTTAGCAAACCCACACAAATACTGCTCTAAGGAAACCATTCTCGAAGAAAATCTCAAAGCCCAGAGGAGTAGTGGGGGTGAGCCGAGAACAGTGCTCACGCAGGATCTACAACGCCTCTTAGGGTAGAAGCCCATGCATGTGTGACTGGCAGTTCGGCAGGAAGAGGCGGAGAGAGCAAGAGGGGTGGAGAGGACGAGGAGGGCCTGCTGGATGTGTGTGGGGGCGCGTAGTGAGGGTAGGGACCAGGAGGAAGGGTGACATGGCGACTGGCTGCAGAGGCGGCCAGCCCTTGGGAGCCCAGGACTGTGGGACACTGGTGTCCTTGGACCGCTGCAGAAGCCTGGAGGGTCTTGGATACCTGTTCCAGAGATGCAGGGAGGGTAGATCAATCACAGAGTCCCCAGCTTTGGTTTTCTTCCAGGTAGCTTGGTTTACTGTGGGACTGACATAGTTTTTTCTGATACCATCAACCCAGCTAAAGTAGATACGATTCACGTGATCGTCATATGCAGTCTGAGGCCACTGCTGCTGATGGTGATGGCGTGCGCCCAGCATTGCTTAGTGGCATCTGGTATCTAGATCTAACAATGGGCAACGTAACTGAGCAAGAAGAAGCTACCATTTTCATAAAGATACAGTTGGTTTCTTTAGTTTTCTTTCTTGTCAATCTTTTTTTTAGATTAAACTCTCCCCTTATGATTGAAGGCCATCATCATAGGCAACCCAAGTGTTTGACAGTTTGATTGATTGTCATATGCAGGAAACAAACCTGGTTTGCCTTTCCCAAAACTTATTTTTGCAATCATTTCAAGTGTTGGTAATATTGAGAGAGAATTGCCAGCCCAGTACTTTGCCTTCATTCATGAGGGTTTCTATAGTTCATGCTTTCACTTTGGCATGTACTTTTCTCAGCCATGCTGGGGAAGGAAATGTCCCTTCACTGAAATAGGAGGAGAGCTTTATGACTTCTGAACCTATTCCCAACCTCAGCCCTCATCTGAGATTGGATCCAACTTGAGAATTCTGAAGCTCAACAAAACAAATCCGGGATAAGCATTACAAATTCTCCATCCAGAGTCCATTTTTATTTAAACTTGCTAAAATGAAGCTTTTATTAGCTAATGTTCAGATAAAACAGATGGACAGTGCTTTGGATTATACAAGTGGTGTTAGAAACCTAGAGGAGGGCATTTACTTGGAAGGACGTTCTTGTACATACAGCCCTTATTTCTACACCCTTTTATCACTCATTCACAAGAGGAGGAGTTGGTAGTCTGCTGTCCAGAGCCTAACTTCATTGGGCAGGGTCACTGCACTGAAAAGTGGTGGGCAGCTGTAAGCACCGTGTCTTGTACTTGATATAGCTGACAAAGGAAGGCAGTCTGCGGAGGGCAGGCCTGGGGCTCCTTGCCCATTTCCTACTCTTTCTGACTCTATGTGGGAATCAGGACAGTCAAACCCTCCCTGTTAGTAAGAAGCTTTTCATCCCCTCTTTGGCCTTCAGCCTAAGCCACACGCTTCAATTCAACTTAACCAAAGACACCCTGCATGGGGCAGGTGGGGTGGCAATGTAATTGGGAACTTGCTTAGATATTGATAAATGTAGTTATTATCCTCCACTTGGCTACTGATCTCTCTAGAAACAATTCCGTCAGAAGGAATGGTCAGTCTTAGGATTCAGATACCAAATTCTCTACCTTGACTCTTCAACAGAATTACCTCATAGTGGTTGAATATTTACTAAAAATCACTTCTTGACTTTTAAGTCCTGTGCAATTCTTTCTGATGCCCTCTAAGATTCACATTCTATATAATAAAAAGTCTAAAATGTACTTTCTACCACTTTTGAGTATCACCTGTAACTGGATGCATCATCTCCAAATGGTTTGTGCAAACTTGGGTTTTAGCCTGTGATAAGAACCTGATACATTTCAAAGGCATCATTTAGAACCATCCTTACCAACTTAGAAATGAAGCCATCTACCCCATCATTGAGAAGTTTCTAAAACACTAGGATCTTAGAAGTGATCTTGTCTACATCCCACCTCACTCAGGAATTCCTCTTACTATATCTCTGGTAGCTGGGGTTACCACCATCTATACACATTTCCATCCGAGAGGTACCCAGGGGACATCAATATAATCTGTAAAGATTTTTTTAAAAAAGCCTGTTTCTTTAACAAAAAAAAATGTGAAAGAAATACAGTAAGATTTAAAACTAAAAAAATTATGTGGTGGCAATATGGTTATTTGATATATTTGATATACATATTACATATTTCATGAATGCCTGAAATATCTTATAACAAGAAAAAAGATTTTAGTTGCTGATCACAAAAATAAAACACAAAATGAAACTAATATTATCTTAAATTACACACATTGAAATTGTGCTCAACACCTTCACCTCCCAAACTAAGCAGGTTCCATGGTTTCTCATTATTTACCCCAAGAATATCACACAATCTTTAGGGTCAACACGGTGCTCCATTCTAGGATAGACCTCCTGCTTTAGTCCCTTCTTTCGTCTGTCTAGCAGTTTCTCTCCAATGGATAAACCTTTGTTTAGTTCAAAATCAGTAATTAAATCATTCTTAATGAATAAGAATTGTCTTTCTTTTCTCTCTCTGTATCTATCTGCCTGACACACATTCTGTTAGTCATGTGTGTCAGGGTCTTCAGAAATCACTCTTGTCTTTTTTCCCTAAGAGACCCGCATCTAAACTAGTCCAGATAGAGGAAATCTCCGCTTCCTGCAAGGCCTGTAACCAAAACAGTCCCCATTTTCTGGGGGTAACACGCCAGGAATTAGCAGTTCTCAGTGCCAACAGTGCCAACAGTGCCAACAAATCCTTCTGTTTCTCTTATTCTGGTTACAGCTCCTGTCTTCTCATACTCTGGAGCAGGGAATAGCTGAGCACTGTTCTCTGTAAAAGGAGCCCTTCATGTACTGTATATATTATTTTTAAAAGGCTAGATCACCCTCAAAATATTGCTTTCTGTAAGATAGAGTCCACAGTAGATCCAACTGAAGGACGAGGTTTGAATAGAGTGTGTGGGCGTATTGACCACTTTAATACCAGGAATGATTATGGTTCATAAACAGCCTCATGGCCCTTTTTCCCCCTTTCTTCCTGTCCTCGTTTCCCCACCTTCCAAGACATCGTCCCAACATCCACCTTCTCTGCTGAGTGTACTGGTTATCAGGCTAAATTGTTTGTTTGGTATGAAACCCACCATCCACCCTCTTACCAATTTAACCAAGTGAGTTGCTTTGTTTTCCTGAAGACCTGAAACTGGATCATGTGTCTAAGCCCTACGCCAAGTAAAGAGTAGGTACTCCATATATCGTTTTTAAAAAAATATATCAGTAAGTTAGAAACACCTAAATGTAACTACTATGTTAATCAGAAATGCCTAAATTTTACTGTATTTCCTTCAGACTTTATTTTTTAAAGAAACAGCTTTCCAGATTATATTGATGTCCCTTGTGTACCTCCTGTGCAGAAGTGTGTAGATGCTGGTAACCCCCAGCTACCAGGAGCATAATAAGAGGAATTCCTGAGTGGGGTGGGATGTAGACAAGATCACCTCTAAGACCCTAACATTTTGGAAACTTGGTGTTCAATCCAGCCAGATAATATTTTACGGCTACCAGTGTTGGGCTCTTCACACTAAGCTTGTGCTTTACCTACAGCATGCCTTCAGTTTACAATCTTCATATGAGGTAACCCAGGTTAAGAGGGAAGTTGAAGAGAGGTTAAAAGAATGATGATAATGTCTTCATTCTTTGTCTTGCCCTCTCTTCCTCTTAATCATACAGGTTCTGTGGTCGTGGAGATTTTTGTGGTCCTCCTGGGCAGCATTCAACACCTCAAGATTGAGGACGTCAGCCCACTGACCTTGCACTAAATCAGCCTCCTCCGTCTCTTTGTCCTGGGCCAAGACACGCGTATTCCTGTTCCCATGTGCCACCTGCTGGTGTCCCCCAGTCACTGCCTCTAGAGTGTCTCAGGAGGAAGGGCAGGAGGCACCGCGCAAGCACGCCGTGTCCCACGAGTCTAGGCTGGGATGGAAATTAGTTCATTCTCACCTGTTTGCAGTGGAGACGAGGAGCCTGAGGCGCTGAGGAAAGAAGTCTCTCCCCAAAGCCATGATCTGTAGGAATTCTCCGTCCATCCCAAAGCATTCTTTGACCATACAGTCAGTCCTCTAACCATCCACAAAAAGGTGGGTAGAAGAAGGAAAACAAGAAAAATCTCTATATAGGTAGTAAATGCATTTATGGGATGAACGGGTCAGGTAAAGTGAAAAGGGAGTATTTGGGTAAATCTATGCCAGTCTGTCTAGAATAAAATAAAGAGAGGAAGGAGAGAGGAACAGAGGGAAGAAGGAAGAGAAAAACATGTTTCATCAAAAGACATTGCTTCATACACCTTTAATTATTTCTAAACTCTATAGCTGAAAATGTTCAGGATTTTTTCTTTATTTGAACCAGCTTTCTGGAATTGGGTATTCCAGAAGGTCATAAATCAGAGGCATTCACCCCGACGTACAGTGACCACCTTCAGAGATGGAGATATTGACCAACAGCAGGAACTGCAGGCTCGCAGCCATGATCCAGTAGGTTCCTGCGAGGTCTCCTGAGCATGCATTGTGATCTCAGCAAGTCTGGATTTCTATGTTATCATTCACCATGCAGGATTCTGTACAGAGTATTCTCATGTCTCCTCCCATATATTCTTTATTAGATCATGCTTAGGAGCATTGCTGAATTTCCAGAGACATGTGCATTTGCCTTCTGTTTTAAGAAGTATTTATTTCTTGTATACTGTGTTATCTGCTAAACATTACTTTTATGTAAAATAACTTCTCTCCTGAATATCTTACACTGCCCTCTTCCCCTGAGCCAGAGGCTCAAAGGTTTGTACATGGAAGCCCCATCAAAGAATAAGTAAAGAGAACTTTTCATTTCTTCCTCAAAATCTAGAAAAGCTACAGTTCTACCCCACCTGCCCCCTGCCTGAGCCCCACAGCCAAATTCCATCTGATGAACAGGTCTGGGTGAGGTCTGAACCCCAGGCCCTCAAGCAGAAGCCTCATAATACTGTCTTTAAAAATCAAAGCAAGAAATAAAGATTTCAGCTTTTTTCTTAGCATGCACTGTCCTTGGCCCTCTGGTTTATCTCAAGGGTAAGCCATTTTCCTCTGTAGCACAGTTTCTCTGTTATAAAAATGGAAACACCAATATTGGAATTAGAATGTTAATATAATGTAGGATGGTTGATATTTTCCTGAGTGGTGACCATGTGCGGGTGTTGATCTGAACTCTAATAATGGGTTATCACATTTCAGAACCAGTGATACTCTTATTATCCCCACATAACAGTTAAGGATCACTACAGTGGATTAAAGCGCCTTGTTTATTGTTTCTCTAACATCCATTCTCCAGCATTAACAAACACCTACTATATGGTAGCCAATAAGCTGGATTCTGGGAGCACACAACTAAATTCAGACATAATTCCTTCTTCCATGGTTCTAACAGGCTAGAAGCAGAACCATAAAGGTAAACGGTCAGGTGCAGAGGTTTGAAAGAAACACACATCAAATAGATAGGAGAGTCCCTGTGGCGGGAGAGGTCAGAGAAGGTCTGAGGGTGAGGAGTGTCTTGTGGGGAGCCCTCCACAGCGGGGGGAAGGACCCATAGAATCCTGACAACCGAAAGGGGCCTGCAAGAACAACTACCCCAGTTTTCCACTTTCAGATGAGGACTCCACGGTGCTGGACTGGGGCACTGACTTGCCAGAATGCACACATCCTTGTGGATGGCAGCCTGTGCTTGGGGACCAGCCAAGAAAAAATACCACCTCTATTTATATTTTTGAAATTGAAGTGAACGATAGGTAGCCCTTTTGCTATTTCTGCACCAATTCAAATCTCAAACAGCTTTTAAATACTTAATGGAAGGATTTCCTCACCTAGTCTTGAGTTCTGCCTGAGTTCTGATTGAATTCCCTTCTAATGACCAGACTTTTTTTATCTTCAAACTGAGTTTTATCTGCAGGTTCTCTACATGCCTGTGCCCTCCTCATCAAGGCCCAGAAGTAGGTTTGGGGAAGCCCACTTCCTGTGGTGGTCTGGAAAGCTTGGTATTAACTTGTTCAAGCAGAAGGGAACTAATGACCACTGTGCATCTTCTGGGTCAATGCAAATTGTCCCCTTCTGGGGACAATTCTGGATGCTTTCTGTTGTGACCTCACTTCAGAAAGACAGTGACTAGTCAAGGTAGCTCTTGTGCTGCTTCATTCAAGGATCTGAGGAGTGGAGTGACTTGCTTCAGAGGACCCAGCTGGTGACTGGCAAAACTGGGCCTGGGAAGCAGATCTGCTGATCTCAGAGCCTGGGATCATTTCCTACCTGACATGTCTCTCTCTACCCAGGCCATGCAGTTTCCAAATGATTCCCCAAAGGTGCCAGATTTATGAGCAGAAATGGATGGACTGTAACATGTTCCCACTACAGGAAAAACAATTCCAAGTGTCTTCAGTGTCATCTCTGTGCCCTGGGACAACATGACACCCACAGTAGATGACATTTACAGGACATCTACTTTATGCAGGGCACTGGGCTTGGCACTCTATATGCAAGAGCTCATTCCATCTTATTATTACCCCTGTTTTGTACATGGTTAAGTAACTTACCCAAAGCCACATGTACAACTGAATCATCTGACTCCAGAATTCAAATTTAATGACTATACCCCTGACCATTGTTCTTCACTGCTTCTCCATGAAGAAAAACATTAGTGGGCCCTGTTCTCTGAAAAATGGCACCATGAGGTAGCCAATCTCAGGACCTTGTGGGTGTTTCTAATTTGAATTTCTAGGTCCTATTTCAGTTATCTGTGTGGATGGTAACAACCTGAGGCACTGGTGTGAATAAAACAGGTCCCCCATCCCCTAAGTGATCTTGAGAGGGCTGCAAAGTATTCTAGATAAATGAGGGTAGTGTGTGCATTTTGAAATGGAACATATAAAATTGGTTTTAGTTTATAATCAGAAGAGAGAAAGCACAATCTTAAGAAAGATCCACTTTTCCCCAAGACCTTTCTCTTGACAGTGTGCCATCAACTCTGAACAGAAAGGGTACAGATGCTCGAGTTCAGGCTCTGTCTCTGCTCCTGGCCAGATGAGTGACCTGGGCCAGGTATCTTTGTCTCCCTGAGCCCAGTCTCCTCGGGTGCACACTGCATATATTAGAACCTACCAGAGAGTTGGGAAGGTGGATCAAGATTATAGATGTGAAGTGCCTGGCACTGCCTGGCGCCCAGTTAAGAATCAAATACATGTTCATTAAAAAATAAAATGAGATCATGGTTTCAGCACTGTCAGGGACTCCCTGATCTCCAGGCTGTAAGTGTCCCCTGGTAATGCCACCTCCAGATGCTACACCAACACTGGGTCCCTGTGTCTCCAGACGCCGAGACATGTCAGGTAGGAAATAAACTCTGGAAGCCTACTGAGAGCTCACTTTCTTCAGCACTAGCTTTGCTGGGCGCCTGCTTCCCCAACAGCTCTTGCCTCTGAGTTGGAAAACTCATTTCTCAACCCTCTGTCAGGTGATCTGTGTGGGAGGGAGAGGTCAGGAGCAGAAAAGCGACAGCTCTGGTCTCTGGGTTGAAGGCTTCAGCCCCACAGGGGTTCAACTGCCTCCAGATTTATAGGCCCATAACAGCAGAAAACTGCCTCCTGGCTGAGTCCAGCGCTGCCTAGGGGCCCAGGGGGATGCTGGCTGATGCTGTTTGCGAACCTCTTTATCTCTGTAATGCCATGTTCCCTAAATCTATGGTATTAAAATGATGAGAAAGGGCGGAGGAGGGTGATTCATGCCTGGGTTTACAATGACAATGAAATTCATCAAAATCAAATTTCTCCCGAGCACGCCAACCACATCCTGGCCGGTGCCTGCCTCAGCTCCAGGGTTGGGTTTTTTTGGCTTCTATGATTTTTCTTTTTAATATCATTATTTTTATTATTTTGGCCTAATGCTTTTATAATATGCCTACTGTGGAGGTTGCTGCATGCCTGCCAACTCTGTGGGAATGGAGAGCAGGCTTGTTAACCCCAATAATGTCGTTTTGCATATACCTCCAGCCCCCAGAAAGAGGCAGAGCCCCTTCCCCAGCCCGTCCTGACAAGGAACCTAACACTGAACATGGAATCACTGACTTGCTCAAACCCACACTGAGCAAAACCCAATATTAATTCATGAACCCAACCAATCATCTCTTTCACCCACCCACCTTCCGTTCTTCCAATTAAATATCTCTGGGTGTTTCGATCATTCTTTGTATGTCATGGCTTCTGGCTCCATCTTCCACCATCCCACCCTGAAAAGTCATCTCTTCCCCTGTTTGCCAATATTCCTCTTAAAATGTGACCCTGAGAAAGGCTGAGTAAATGAATGGCAGTACATCCATGTCATGGAGTATTAAACATTATTTCTTAATACTTTAGATCTATACATAGTAACCCAGAGAGATGTCAGTGATGATTCTTCAGTGAGGAAAGTTGGAGAGTAATGGGTTTTGCAGGATGTACTTTACAAAAAAAACAAACAATTTCAATGAATTCTTACATGAGTATTTATTTTGATATGTTTGAATCAACATGAGTAACAGCATGGAAAGATGCACCACAGACTATTTTATTAGCATGGGCTACCTGGTTTAGGGTATATTGGAAGGAAGAATATTGGTTTTTTTAAATACACCTAATAATACTTCATTAGCTGTTAACTGTTGTTACTCTAGTAATTTCTGAAGAAGAATTTGAAAAAAGCCTTTTCTATCAACCAGTAAGTGACATATATTTTGATATTTAAATGTAGCAGACAGCCGGAGGTCCTGGAGTTGTGCTGGGCTCACTGGGCCGGACACACACTGGTGCCTCTATTCGTACAGCCCACTTTGCATAACCTTTGTGGTTAACTCTTACTGGGGCTGTGGGCCACTGAAAGCCCTTCACTGTTTTCATTAGGACTACTTCAAAGATAGATCTCTCCCTTCCATGCTATATGCTTTTGAAGCAGAAGATTTCTTTTACTACCAGTGCCAGGACCTTAAGTTTCTTCTTATTAAATTTTTCATGTTGGTTTTGGCCTTTTGTTCCACTTGTCAAGGTCTTTTAAAAATCTAATCTTCTTATCTAGCCTATTAGCCGTCCTGCCCAGCTTCATGCCAGCTGCAAATTTGATGAGCAGGTCTTTTATGTCTTGATCCAGCTCTCTGATAAAAATGTTCAACAGGCGGAACCAACCACAGTCTTATACTTTCCCATTTTAGATGGATAAATACAAATATTTTTATTCATCTTTCAATGAGTTTCTTTCATTGTGTGCAAGGTTCCTAATAAACAAAGAGGTTTATACTGTGCAAATCAATAACCACCACCATTATCAGACTCAGTGCTGATAACAGTAAATGCTAACACAATCCAACTTGAACCAATCCAGAAGAACAGCAGTGTTCGAGCAGTGGAACGTATGGCTCTGTCCACATCTGCTCAGACATCCAGATGGAAGGAGGAGGTGGGCTGGGGGGCGAGGTGTGCAGACAGTGGGAGTACGGCTGAGGGAAGAGGGAGCAGTCAGGTAAAGGCACACAGTGAAGGACAGACTAGACTCCCATATCAATCCCCATGATTATGTGGTTAATGGGCAAGCAGCATGCAACAGCTGCTGATGGCTCCCATCCGTGGCAGTACAGCTGTGTGACAAACACTTCCCGTCATACTTGGAGAGCCGTCTCATCTGCTTTTTGGTTAACGGACCTTTGACATGCCTACTGAAATCACTTCGTCAACGGGCCTTATGAGTCTTTGCTGTAAATGTGTGGTAATGTTTTTCTCCTTGGGTAGCTGTTTCATCAGCGCTGTAACTGAGCAAGTGGCCTGTACTGCCCTTTTCCTCCCCCTAGCACTGCCCCACAGCCTTCCAGAAGCTGCCACACTTGTATCTCTTTATATAGAAGAATAGAAACTCACCTCAGTGATAAAAGATGCAAATCCAAGCACAGTGCTCACTGAGGGTTTGTGGTACAGCTTAAAGCTACGTTTAATCCTCTTGGTGCCTCAGTTTCACCAACTAAAAAGGAAAATCTTGACTAGCATTTTTCTAAGACTAAATGGGACAGCATGAGGCTAAGAGGTCAATGTTAATACGGGCTCCATCTGAGTGTGTAACCTGCAGAGGACACAGGCGTGACTCGTTCCTAGCTTCTGGATCTGGCTGTCTACAGACAGGGGCTGGCAGGTGGGTCTTTTCTGTCGTCACCAGTGTTTTTGTCCTGATTCTTCTTGGCTTCCTGACAATGTGTTGAGAACTTTGTGCAGAACTCTCACAGTCACATTGATTCCTTCATTCACCCAACAATTGCTGTCAGGTCTGTGCAAACTTGGTCTGGGCCCAAGGCATACAAAGATGACTGAGGCAGGATTCGGATGCAAGATCCTCATACTCAAGAAACTCAACCTAATGCCTGTGAGCCAAGGTAAGAAATACTCCTGGGCCCAGTACTTCCACATACACACCCCCAGAGAGCAGCAGTGGCAAAAGTCCACAGACCAGACCCTTACTAGATGCAATATACTTCATATTTTCTGTTCTCTTTCTTTGTAAAAGCTTATTTCATCAGCTACTAATGGGATATTGACACATACTTTTACAAAATCCTTTCTGGGTTTGGATAGATGAGCTAAGTCCTATTTTCAATGTTTACTAGACTCCTACGGGAATGCCAGGCAAGGAGTTCCCAGGCCTGCCTGAGGGAGTGAGAGGACCTAACACTCAAGCTTGAAGGACACTCAGGTCTGCACCAGGCATGTGGTGCTCCTGGAAGAGGTAGACAGTGTGGGCAAGTACATGGAGGGATGAAAGCATGAGCGTCTAGGAAATTCCAAAAACTTTTGAATGGGTAAAATGCAGGAAGCTTTGGGGGAAATCAGTGAATTATAAGGCTTTAGAGATACATTTCTTATAGCAAAGGTCATGGGACCCATGATTTAACACTCATGGGGAAAGATTTTACAGTCAACCAGGAAACCCAATCCGGCACAGAGTCTAGGCTCTGGGAGATGACATTTCAGGCGTAAAAGAAAGAGGGTAAGTTTTTTTAAAGCAAATAGATCACAAAATATTCATGCTTTGTACTTCAAAAGTAAAGTCTCTTGACGGGTAAGATTCCTCAAGGGAGGAACAACCTAAGACAGGCACAGTTGCAGGGGGGCCATCAGGTGAGAAATCGGGGAACAACAGTGGTGAAGCTTAGAACCTCACCACCCCCCTGTGTTGAGAGAAAGCTTCTGCATCCATGGATGTTTTATTGCCCTTGTCTAGGTCGGATTAACACATAGTCTACAGGCACACACATGATCATCTACAATTGCTCTCTTACAACACTAAACTATGTTTTCTACCTTTATCTTGCATCTACCTACCACTTCAGCATTTTATTAAAAATAAAAATAATAATAATAATAAAGGGAGAAATGTGGGATCCACATATAAATCAAGTATAAAAATCAAATGAATATTCATATTTGACCTGATTGTTTATAGTTCATAATGCGTGATCAAAACCGAAAGTTTCTGTGATGAATGAATGCCCTTGTACTGTTCACCATGTAAGAACTTATTCACTATATAAGAATTCGTTCACCATGTAAGAACTTGTTCATTATGCTTCAGAAGATTGGAGACTGATGAGAATTAGGCTTGAGATGGATTAATGATTGTGCATTGAGCATTGAGCCCCCTATACAGAATTTTATTGTTGTGAACAACCATTTGATCAATAAATATGAGAGATGCCCTCTCAAAAAAAAATAAATAATAATAATAATAATTTTATTCAATGATATCAATAATTCAATAATATCAATTGTATTGGCTAACAATACGTATTTTTTATTTGGAAGTAGACTAAAACCTAAAATTAAAAAAAACAAAAAGTAAAGTCTCTTGAATATTGCTGATTGTTTAACAGCATCTGAGCATGTCGATTCAGGAAGCACTGGGCTGAGTGGAGGTGTTTTCTGCTGCGTGCTAGAGCACCCATCTTGGCATCGTGGCATGCGGAGGTCCTGTTAGCAGAAGTCACACCTGCACCACTGTCAGAAGGCTCGGCAGCCCAGTCGAGCTTGTCATAAAGAGCTTTGTAGCTTGCTAAAGAGTTTGGGTATTAATTTGGCCAAGAAGGCCATTGGAAAATTTAACGCAATAGAGTACCTAAAAATCAGTAGATGTGTCAATATTGCTGTGGAGTGGCAGATAGATTGGGAGGAAAGATTGGCTAGAGGAAGACCAACCAGATAACTAGCAACCAGATAACCAGATACCAGATAACTGGTAACATCTCATGTTACCAGTTCATGAGATAGTGATGGGGGCCTCAAAGAGAACAGGGCTGATGAGGATGAAAAGGTGGGATGATCAGGAAATACAAAGTTGGAGAATCAAAATGACCCAGGGACTCATTTGATGTAGGCAGTGAGAGAGGAGAAACCCCAGGATGGTGCATTAAGTTATTAGACTGGGTGGCTGGGAGGATTGCAGAGCTCCCCAAAGAGCACATCTGGGATAGTTGGGGAAGGAACAGGACGATCAGGGCAGTACTAAGACACCTCCAGGGGACCTAGATTGATATCCTATGAATTACCATGGCCAGAAAAGAAATTATCCCCCACCCACAAGGCCCATATACTCAAAAATTACAGAGTTACCCTCCTCTCCTGAATCACCTAGGAAACTGACAGAGTCAGAGCCAGGAGGAAGGGGAGGCCAGTGCCTGCTGGTGTGCATGGAATAAAGGCTGTCTCTGCGGTACAGGTGGCAGCCCGTTCTCCTGTAGACAGTGGATGCAGTGGGAATTCTTAGGCTGACACGCAGTTCCTCCGCTCAGTCGCATAGGAACTGTAGAAGGAAACATCTGTCAGCTCTACATCCAGAAATACTTCGAGTCTCTCTAGAGTCAAGGGAGAGACCGGATGTGCAGTGTGTGGAAACTGTTTCAGCTCCTCCCCAGACTGAAGGTTTGAAGGATGATGTCTATCGTACGGTGAATTGTGATTCCCAGAAAGTCAAGACCAAGTCCTAACCCTCAGTACCTGTGAGTGAAACCTAATCTGGAAAGAGGATCTTTGCAAGATGTAATTGAGGAGAAATGATCTTATTCTGGGCCTGCAGGCCCTAAATCCAATGATTAGCATCCTTAGACGAGAAAAGGGAGCTGCAGATACAGATGCTCAGAGAGACGATAGCCATGCGAAGACACAGGCAGGCTGGAGAGATGCACACCTAGCCAAGGTGGCTGCTGGCAATAGTCCTTGATTTCAAAAAACGTCAAAAACCAGATGCCAAGAGAGAGGCATGGAATGGATTCTCCCTCTGAGCCTCAGAGGGGAACCAACCCTGCCTACACCTTCATTTTGGACTTCTTGCCTCCAAAACTGTAAAAGAATAAGTTTCTGTTGTTTTGAGCCACCACTCTGGTGGTAGTTTGTTATAGGAGCCCTTGGAAACAGGCATCCTGTGTAGAGCTTTCAGGACACTTGGGTAAACGCCACCTGGGGACCATCCCCAAAGTGACTGTTGCTTTCTGGGGGCTCGCCCCTTCTGTCTGGCCCATTTCCCCTGGTGTATACACACCCCCTCACCCCAGGTTTTCCCACCTTTCTTTGCTCTTTTCCATGGCAGCAGCTTTTCTTCCCAGCTTAGATGCTCTTCTGAGATAAGGGTAACAGTCAATTAAGCAGGTGTTTTATTGAAGCCCCTGGTGTACTGGATGTTAAAGGTGCCCTACAGATTCCAAGTGTAACAAGCAGCAGAAAAACCATGAGTTTCTTCTCTCTCTTTTTTTTCTATTGAAGTATAGTTGATATACAAGCACCATTTTCTTAAGCATTTGATAAGAGGTTGCGAGAGCCTTCCCAGCCTGTATTCCTTCATTCCTTTTGTCACTATTAGACTCCTGAAGAGGTAAAATGCACAATATCAGTCTTACACTTTTACCTGCTTGATGTGCAGTCCAATTGCCATTCCAATTTTCTCTTCTTTGGAAAAGTCTCCTGGGAAGACCATGACCCAAAGCCTTTTTATCCTGTCTTTGATTTGCACTGTCAGCATTCTGCATTCTGTTTCCTTCCTGAGCAATAGTTCTTTGATTGCAGAAAACATCAAAAAACAGCTTCTCCTCAAGAAAAGGCTGAGACCTCAGCTGTGTACTAAGGTTTGGCCCAAGCCCACAGATCGGGAAGTTGCCATGATCTTAAGAAGTCACAGCATTCTTATTTCTACTTGAAAATTTAACGCTACACAAAAAGCAAATATTTCCCCACATAGCTAAAGTTCGTTAACTGACCCTGATAGTGTGATATTGAAGTTGCAAATGTATTTTCCTTCCTGGAAATTCAAAAAAATGAATGAAAGGACTTGGCCAAATCCCCATGTGGCCCTGGCCTAGTCTTTTAACCTCTGCCTGGCCCAGTTTTCTTATTTAGGCATTAAATAAGGATCGTGAAATGACATCTTAAGAATTAATTAACTAAGAATTGAAAGGGGCTTTAAAAGTGCTATGCAAATGATAAACATTATTGGAAGGCCCATGGGACTCTGACACATTGCAGGGAGCCAGATTCCAAACTGAGGAGTATAACCAAGAAGCAAATTTAAGTACTTAGGAGTGTGAAACAACTATTAATACTGGTCACGATGTGTTCATTGTTTCTAATCCAAATCAAGGGTAAGAAACTTAAACTGTGGATTGAGTCTTAAAACCCGTGCAAGCCCAGATGCTCTCTCTAAGTGGTTACAGTTTAGCAAACGCCCGCACATTAAAACAAAATCAAAAGATTGAAGCAAACTGGAGCTGGAGAAGAAGCAGGTGCATAAAACAAATGGTGTCAGCATATGTGTGAGCACAAACAATTCATTGTGCCCACATGAGCCATGTGATTGACATTTGCAGATGTCCATATATATAGTTCAAAGACCGCAAAAATAAAACCTCTTGAGCCACCTAATTTTAGTATTATACTCACTAGAGAGGTAAAACCTCTCTCAAACCACTAGCTTTTGGAAGCTCTCCAGGCAAAGTGGCTTAGTTTTCTGTTTTCTATTCCTCAATAAATGGACCCTAGGCTTTAAGGGGTCCTGGGGCAGCCATTGAGACATATAATTACAAACAAAATGTGGCATTAATTCATCCCTTTAAAAAATTCATAAAAATTAAGCTATCAAGATAGGGCTGTAGTGTCTTCTAAAAGAATAGAAACTATCTTAACAATGAAAGTCAAGAAATAAACAAGTTTTTCCCATTCAAATAACTTCTGGCTTTAATAATAATAAAATAATGGTTTTGCCTGATTGGAGAAGCAGCTTTTAGTGTCCAGGTCTGACTTAGCTTCTGGTTTAATGTCTCAGCGTGGCCTGTGGCCGGGCAAGAGCAGAGTTCTCTAGACTGGCAACTTGTCCTTTCCAAATCATCATGATCTGCGGGTGAGCGGTAGCCACCGTGGTGCTCGGGACTACATACTAAGTATGGAGGCCAGAAAAGTAAGAAATACCTGAAAACTTTCTGCTTTCCAAAATATTTCCTTTTAAATGAAAGTAAATGTTTGATCTTTATAGTTCTGTGTGTTGCTTTTGTTTTTTGTTGCTGATGATTCTGGTCCACTTGAATAGCCAGTTATGGCCAAAAAGGCATTCAGGATTGTCTGGGCAAATAACGGTCCTCGATTAATACTTCATGAGTTAACATGTTCCTTGAAGGAGCCATGGCTGCTTTTCCCACATCTGTACCGCTAATTATATGATGAAAATGTTAAGTACTCAAAACGTTGCTGAAACTATTTGTAGATGGTCATTTTGAAAGAGTATTGCAACCATAATGGTGTTCGGGTAGGCACAGTGATTCAGCTCGATGTGTTTGGCTTCTCTGAGCCTTCCTGAGTTCCAGAGGTTAGTTTGTATGATTCTGCTCCGTTGACAATAAACAAATAGACAAACGAAAAAACAAACCATTTTCTCTACTAAAAATGCCCTTTTATATTCTTTGCTAATCTGTTCAAGCTCCTGAAATGGCAGGGGAAGTGGGAATATCTGTCTCCTGAAAGGTTAGTGTCATTAAGGGAGATTTCAACAGAAAGAAACATTTCTAAACCTTGCACTAAATATAAATTGTCTACCGCTGTTTTGTTCATTTTGTTCTGTTTTGTCTTTGTACTCCACAAATAACTGGAATTATATGGCATTTGTCTTTCTTTGTCTGGCTTATTTCAGTTAGCATAATACATTCTAGTCCATTCATGTTGTTGCAAATGGTAGGATTTCTTTCTTTTTTATGGTTGAATAATGTTCCACTGTGTATATATACCACATCTTCTTTATCCATTTATCTTTTGATGGACACTTATGTTGCTTCCATATCTTGGCTATTGTAAATAATGCAGCAATAAACATAGGGATGTATGTATCTTTTCGAATCAGAGTTTTTATTTTCTTTGGGTAATTTCTTGGAATTGCAATTACTGGGCCTTATGGTATTTCCAATTGTAGTTTTTTGAGGAACCTCCATACTGCTTTCCAAAGTGGCTGCACCAATTTATACTACCACCAGCAGTGTAGGAAGGTGTCCTTTTCTCCACATCCCCACCAACCTGAGAAGTGACTGGTGGTTATCTTGGGGGAGGGGTTGGGGGAAGAGAAGGTGGAGGGGCTAAAGGGGCACAGAAATCTCAATCACAAAATAAGTTGGTCATGGGATCAAAGTGCAGCATGAAAATATAGTGAGTGGTTCTGTACCATCTTCCTATGTTGACAGTAACTGTACTAGTTGGGGTGAGGATTTAATAATGTGGCTAACTGTTGAACCACTGTGTTGTGTACTTGAAACCAATATAATATTGTACATCAACTATCCTTCAATAAAAAAATACACTTTAAAAAGCAAGATTTCCCCTTAAAATAAATAAATAGTACAAACTGACTTATATTCCAAAAGAAAAATACCAAAGACATTAAACCCTTGGTGAATTAAAGAAGTTAAATTGCTCATGGTGGCCATCTCAGGAAGTCCTAGATCCTAACTTTGGTCCCATATTCTTAAGTCTTCAAGAATAACTTCCTTTTTGCCTGTTCTCCTCTGTGGCTACCTTTTGAGAAGTCCCCTTTTGTCTATGCACAGGATCCACCCCTTCTGCAGCAGTACATTTCCCAGGTCTGAGATATTCAGTCTCTATTTAGAACCAGGTGCCTCCAGAAAAATAGATCATGGTGGCCTTTCGCACTTCACATCCCAAGGTATGTGCTGGGGCTTTGACACCCTTAATTCTGGCATCAGACAAGGCATGGGTGCAGGTTCACCTTCAAGAGGTGAGTGGTGGTCAGCAGGTAACATTTGCATCCCTCTCTCTCTTTCTCTCACTCGTACACACGCACACACACACACACACACACACACACACACACGTACACACACACAAACTAAAGGACAACATTCATTTTCAGAAACTGAAACTCTACACCAATGGTGAGGAAGAGAAATATTTTCCCAGCTCAGTCTTAATTCACAAGGAACTCATATGATTATTCAGAGCAGTGTTAATTCCTTTCCTTCATCATTCCTTCCCTAGCCATCTCTCCCATTTACAAATTTTGCTCCATTTGGCTTTCCTGGGATCAGAAACTGAACCATTAGGAAGCCAGAGATCTCTTAAAAATCCTTAGCCACACAAAGACCCTACTGAATGCTTAATTTATTCATTCATTCATTCAACAGATATTTATTCACTTCCTGTAGACAATTGGCTAGGCCTTCAGGTGAACAAAACTCCATGTAGCCGATTGTCTTTGTATAGAGTATGATTTACAGGGACATGACATCATCTTCCCCACCTTCTGGGGAGAAAAGAATGGAGATCTTTCCTCAGCTTCATTTGTTACAAGGCCACATAGAAAGCACTCCCTAAGTGAGTTACCATTATATCATTGATTTAGACCAGGTTGCCTTTCATCCGGAGAGCTACCAGCACAGAATCACTGTGCCACAAGGCAAGCTGATCCTGCGAGGGCCTTTCAGATGTTTCTGATTCCATAATCAAATGATCAGAGTGTCCGAGCCTAGAGTTTAGAGATTACTCAGCCCCACCTCACACATCTCTGAGGGACAAAAATGTGAAGTGTCTTGTCTAAAGCAAAATGAGTTATTAGCAGAAGACAGAGAGCTAGCTGGGTCTGCAGCCTGTTGGTCCGAGGCTCCCACCACAGCCTACTGCCATGTAAAGAAAATCTGGCTTCTAGATTCTGACTCCTCACTGTTCTGCTGAAGCTGTCAGTCACCACTGTCCAAAACAGAAGCTAATAAACATGGCACCAAGAGTCTGACCACGCTCCACGTGAGGAGAACCAGCATTCCTCTTCTGGAGGAAATGTGAAAATGTATGGAAGGTAGCTGAGTGATAGGCAGCAAGAAATAGTCGTTTATATGACAAAATTGGGGGACAGCTACATGTGTTGATCATTACACAGAAAACCAGATCCCTCTTAAGGTTACCTAAGAAGAAATGACAGAAGTAGCAAGAAGACAATTAAGAAGGTCTTCAGAAAAAGCATTTTTTATGTGCTTATTCATTAGCAGGTGAGGGCAGTGACAGATAAATTGTACCCTGCCATAAGATATATGTCATCCCAGGTTAAAGAAGCTGACACTGATTCGCCTACATTACTACATATCTCATTCATTACATTTAGAAGACATGATTTTGTTACTGAATGTCTGAACATTACATTCTTTTACTGATTTATAGAACTAGTGCCTACATCTTGAAATAAAGTGTAAATTAGGTATAAACAACATAATCAGCATCACTGCTCCATTATTTAGAAAACAATTTTAAGGGGAAAAAAAAAAAGCCCAGGGTTTGAGATTGTTCTCTAATTCTAGTTTTGTAGCTCTAGTTGTGTATCTTCATCCCCGGTCTTCAAATCTTCATCTTAAGAGGTTAGTGGGGGTTAAAGATCGCTCTGCCTTACTTGGAATGTGTGTGCACATATTTTTAAGTTTTTATTAGGTGCTCCTTTATTATGTCTGTGCTCACATCCCTGGTGGCCACCCTCCATTTTTAATAAGCTGGAAATCCTGTCAAGGGATTGTTCAGTGGTTGCATTTAACTCGCAGGCCAGTCGCTGAGCTAAAGTCTGCTTCTGAGCTCACTAAGGAAGCTGGAGAGAAAGCAAGCTGGCTCAGCCTCCCCATTCTAAATGCAGGCCCCTTCATTCTGCTGCTCAGTCAGAATTAAAGGGATTTCAAAGCTCATTCTCCTCCATGGAAGAAGGGGGCAAACAGGATAAGGTGCATCTTGCTACTTGATATTAGGAAAGCAAATGCCTTGGCTGAGCAGAGTCTTACAGTACATTATTTTTATTGTCATTGTTAACTTTTGCTTTTGAATATGGAGTTTTATGAATACTAATAACCAAGTCTCTCAGTCAGGAAGTCAACAAAACCCAATAGTATGTTTCCTGCTTTAAAGACACGCCGGGCCCATGCTTTATCTCACCATGTCTCTCTTTTCTGCACAGAACTTTCTGAGGTTAGGAGGAGACACAGAGTTCAGGAGGTCCTCACAGGAATTCTAGACAATCCCAATCATTAGTGTGCCTGCTGCTAGGAAGGGAGAAGGGCGGAGAGTTGCCAATGTAGGAAATAATTGTCAAGAGGCGCAAAACCACTAAGCTAGAGTGGTACCAGCCCTATTTCCACAGACTAAGGGACAGGGCAGTGGCATTTGGAGCAATGCCAGTTTTGATACTATATCCGTGTGCCTATGAGTGTGTGCTGAAACGCATCCCTCACGTCTGAAAAGGATGCTAACCAACTTTACACTGTTCTGTTAACATGTCCCTGTCAGCTGTTTCCACACTGGTCAGGAGAGCAGGGTGTGGGAGATGTTGCGGCTGTGGCCTTTGCCGCAAGCTGGGTGGGGGCTCAGTAATGCCTGACGTTGTCCAAGCAGTTCGGAAAAGAGTTAAATAATATAAATGACCACAAACTCAGAAACATCTTAGCAAGTCTTGCACAAATTGTTCCCCCCATTGCCAAATATAGGCTTCAAGGTCTAGCAGTTTTAGACCATTCCTGTATATAATTATAGGGAATTCTCAACCAAAATCACACAACCATCAGGTTAACCTAATTCCTGGTTAAGGTAGTGTTTGGGGTCCCAGGCTAAGACTCATCCATTTTTCTCTCCACTGCTGTGGCCGCTAGAGGAGACATGCCAGGACCGACATCTGAAAAAGAATCCAACTGTCAGCTTTATTAATAGACTAAGCAACTGCCTAAGGAGTCCCTTGCCTCAAGTTTAGGCTTCCTGGGAACAGCTGGGTTGGAGAACGTGGTTTGGCTTCATAACTTCTACTGCAAATGAAGGACAGATGGACAAACAGGAAAGGGGAGACCTGATTAGTGCCCTAATTGTAGGTAAAAAGCTGGAACTGAAAGAGAAGACTATGGGGGCAGAAAAAGATCAGTGGTTAGGAGTTGGGGGGAAGAAGGGATACATAGGCAAGGCACAGAGGATTTTTAGGGCAGTGAAAATACTCTGTGTGATTTATACTTCAAAGATAGATACATGTCATTACATATTTTTCCGAAGTCGTAGAATATACAACACCAAGAGTGAACCCTAATGCAAACTACAGACTCTGTGATTGTGAAGTATCAGTATAAGTTCATCAGTTCTAACAAAGGTCCCGCTCTCATGGGGGATGTTGCTGAGAGAGAAGGCTATGCTTGTGTGGAGGCAGGGAGGGTATGGGAAAGCTCTGTACCTTACTTTCAATTTACTGTGAGCCTAAATATATTCTACAAAATAAAGTCTTAAGAAAAAGCCATGAGCGTACATAACCCCACTAAATGTGACACAATTGGTAGTAAAGTGCAGGAGATCCATTTTGCCAGAATGCCTAATCCCTAACACAGCACCTTGTGCGTGGTTGATACTTAATAAATGTTTGCACAATTGAATTGAAATGAGTTGGAGAGATGAGGAATTGGAGGGGGAAACAGGCCTTTTCATGGACCTTTGTCAACGCACATCTTTCCCCACCAAGAGCCCTCCAGCTGCCTTTTTGGTAACCACCTCATCCCACCACGTGGCTCCAAGAGAGATGGTAATTCTGAGGATCCAGGAGTGTCCTTTAGACACTCTTTAAAGCAGTGATGCAACGTCGGATGGAATGAGAATGCATCATCCATGGCCACAGCTGTCCTGACCCCAAGCAGACCCAGTGCTGTGAAGCAGGCATGCTTCCCAATTCCTGGCCTTCCAGAGAAGCTTTGTTCCTACCTATTCACAAACCTAGTTGTCCATCTCCTGCTGATTCTGTGTGTCCTTCCAGTAATTCCTGTTTATTACCCAGAATTGGTTTCTGTGGCTTGCACCAAGGAACCCTAACCTCTTCATGCCCTTTGAAAGCAATGACACTGAGACAGCTGAGAGGTTACGAGGGGCTAAATTGGGTAATGTCATGGCTTCCATAAGAGGCAGTTAGTTCAGGGGTAAAAATCTTGTGACATAAGAAATATTTCTAGGCAGGAAAGAGAGATTAGTCAAAGTTGACCCCAACTTTGTATACTTCATATGTGTTTCAACAAGCGAAGAGTTTTCGGTCATTTGAACTTTCACCCAGGTAGGCTGAGAAAACTGGGTGCACGTTTCTTATAAATGGATCAACAGTGCAAGCTATTTTAAGAGCTAACATATGAGGATGAATAATTTTCACATGCTTTTCACTTCACTGAGAGAAACAACCAACACGGCTTGTCAGGCAGTTGGTCGCACTGCTCAACCTCACGCACGTGCCGCTGGGCAAGTGACTCAGGCTCCTCCAAGTACTGCTTCCTGCTGAGTGGCCGAGCCAAGGTTGTGAGTCAGCCCTGCTCAGAGCCAAGCATCTTCGATTCAGTATTATTTTCTGCTTTACAGCACAAGGTTCAAAATGTCCAATCTCTTTCCTTTAGTATCAATGCCTAAATAGTTGGAAGTCACCGTCCAGAACTGCTTCATTAAAAATGTTCCTTTTCAGAAATCATTGATCCTTGGTGCACTCCTCCAAAATAAAAATATAAATAAATAGAAGAAAAGTCCATCAAGAAAATATCAGCATGGTATGGGATACAACATAACATGTTAATGCTAAATGCCAAGTTCGTGGTTCAGTGTTCAATTTATGATGATGAAAGCATAAGGCAGAAGACAGGCATCAGATGAAATGAGGACTGAAAAAATGTGCTACTGCATGAAAAGTATTTATGAATTTCCAGGCTGTTCCTCATTGAATAAAAGCTATAATCATTTGATAGATGCACATTTTGTTAGTGTTACTTCAAGCTGATACATTGTCAAATTGCTACAACCCTTTCAGGTGTGGGAATCACAGAGAGAAATCATGCCTTAATGCAGAAGAAAGGCTGGCAAACACAGCAGAACAACAGTCCATTACCTAAGGGCTGTGGTACAAAAGAGTTGTAATGCATTTCAGTTGGATGGAATCTCAGAGGTCACAGAGTCCAGTCCCCCCACCCAGGGCTGAAGCTTGCCAGTTAAAGCCCACTCATCAGATAACTGGCAATGGTGTCGTATCACATACTAATGCTATGGTAATTCTCCTAGTATTTCAAAGACTGGGAATCTGATCCAAGAGCCAGAATAGATTAGTAGAGTTTATTCAGCTTATGCATAAATCCTCTCCTTACCCTCTTTAGAATGGAAATACACCATCATAGTTCAGTTTCCTGAGGTCACAAAGATAAAACAATATCTACTTTGACTTCAGACAGATTCATTTATAGATAAAAGAAGACTCCTCTATAAAGTGAAACAGCTTTGTAAATAGCCTCTCACCACAGTTAGTCATAATTTATGCTTGGTGAACAGGAAAATATGCTGAATTTATTCATTTTATTGTGCACTGCCTGTTGAAAGGGCAAGCTGATAAAGAAAAAGTGGGGGTGGGTAACTTATTGGTATTTGCAAATCTGATATAAGATTTTTGTAATTCTTCCTGATTTCAAGAGGAGAAGAAAATTAACTCTGAAAGTGTCAGAACAGAAAATTCCCATTGTTGTCAAAGCCATGGTGTCTGACATTTTACCACATTACCACACAGCTGGTTTTGTCTTCTGTCCTCCAGCATAGATTTTTGCTCCACTTTTAAGCCCTAATTTAAAAAAATATATCACAACAACCTCTGGTTCTGAGCCTGGAGTCTGGCCTGGCATCCCTGGCGCTGTCCTACCCCATCACATTTTCATGAACGCCTTTGAGGATAGCAGTTTACTCTCCTCTTCTGACAAGCAGCCTCTTTACTTTAACCAGGGCATGTCTATTGTGATTCTAATTATTTCTGAAGTAAAACTTGATTTTCTTGCCTGGTTTCAGGATGTGTTTCAGAGTGTTTTGGGTTTTCAAATTTCACTTTGAAATGGGAGATGGTTTTCATATGGCCAGGTGGTCCTCTCCTGCTTTCTCAACTAAGGGGATGTTGAAGCTCTTTAAGTAATTGTTCAGAGGACATCTGTGGCTTTCACTTCATGTGGCAGACAGGGAATTAGAGATACAGCTTAAAATTTAGGAAATGGGCCTCAATTAAAGCACAGAATACTGGAAATCTTAACTCATATGCTATTCTCTCTCTTTTCCAGCATGTCAGATAAAATCTTTATTGTAAATTAGAAGTATGGCATGAAGTTTGGAGCATTTTGAAGGGATAAAAAGTTATATGGGGCTCAGAATTTAGAAAATTTATTGTATATAGACCTGGTACATCTTTTTCTAAGCACATCACAAAATTCTAGCTGAAAACTGTTACAGAATATAAGTTAGTAACAGTCCATCTCATTTATGAAAACTATAACTTAATCATGAAAATACTGTACTTTCTAGACAAAAATCTTTCTGAACCCACTTCTCTCCCATCTGAAAGGGCACAGACCATGTCACCCACTGAGAATTCTTGGCGGTAGTTGAGCATAAGCCTCAAATTTCTAAACGACACTTCCGCATAACACAACCGCATCCTGAATCATCTGAAGCGAAGGAAATCCAGTGATAAAGTTTTCGTGATCCCACAGGAGTCTATGGGAGGGCAGAGCGGGTGGACTGCATTGCTCTAGCATCTTTGGCCTTTGCTCACCTCAGGCCAAATATTGCTGCAGCCACCTCTGAGGCTGTGTGGAGAGCAAATCCGCCCAGATTTGTTCCAAAAGATCATCTTCAAAGACCCAGTTCCTCTCCTCCCCTTTGGAGACACTTAGGAAACAGACCAAGACTCATGATCGTGTGGTAGTTGTGAAGCCCAGAGGCAGCTTGGGATGCCGAATGAAATACCATTTTCCATAGCACCATCCACTCAAGGGTTTCCATATTCTGCTAAGATTCCTCTCATCACTACTGCTAAATGGGTTAAAGGTTTGGAGACTTTCATTTATATGTGTTTGATTATTTATCATTAGTTGGTAACCTAGGGATGGGACCTAACCAGATATTTTTGCTCTTTCCCTTGGCCCTGCATGAATCATGGAAACCCTCACGCCTTCCTTTGACTATTACCTTGACTTCATTCTGAGGACTTAGGGAACGACTTGGCCCACCCAAGTAAATGGCAGCTACCTGGCTTACCCATAAGATAGAAAGTGTCACGAATGAACAGATGGCTCTTCCATCTCTGGCGGTTTTCACTCACTGGGGAAGCATCACAGTAAGCCAGGAAGTCTGGGTTTTGGGTCAGACATAACTGGATTTAAATTCCAGCGCTGTTAACTGTGCTTCCTTGAGGAAGTTCCCCTCATCTTTGAGTCTGTTTCCTTAATTATAAAGGACTGTTAAGAAGAAGTAAGGCTAAACAAGTACTTAGTACTGTGTGGAGCACTTAGTAGGCTTGCAAAAGACGTAAGCTTTTATTATTTATAATTTCCTTCATGGGGATGCTGGGCAGAATTAAATGAGATAACAGCTGTGGAAGACCTGGCCCATTAGTAGGAGCTCCACAAACATTAGTTCCTTTCCCTTTAAGGAAAATTAAGTCCTTTGCAAATCTGCTTGGGCTTCGGGCCATCAGAATCCATGGTGCTTCTCTGCAGCCACTTAATAATAAATGCCCCTCCCTCTTCCTGCAGAGTGGAACATCTGGAACATCCCTGTTTCACACCCTCTGCCCCTTCCGCTGCCATGTCTAGCTCGAACAAGTCTTCTGCACCTCACTGTCTGGCCTTCTCCTGACACAGACAGGTTTTTTCCAGTTTCTTCTCACCTGGTTTCTAGGTGAGACCCCAAACCCTGCTCTCAGCCCTCCCACTCCTCTGCTGCTATTTCCTGCTCTGCGGCTCTGTGTTCTCCCATCCGTTCCTGAGGTGCTCATTTACCCAAGCACATTATACAATGAAAAACATGCATTTGTTTTTTAGATCGCTTTTGTCTTAGTCAAACGAGAATACATTTGCAATACAGAAATAGAAAAGGGTTGGTGTGTTTTATCACAAGGAATTAAAGCTATTATCCCACAAATCTGATTGATGTGATTAGCCAAAACAAACATGCAGAGTAATTTCTTCTCCCAATAACTAGTTCTTTTGCCTGAATTTCCAAACAATAGCTTCTTATGGCAATGTCTCAAATGGTGTATTATATTCATCCCAGCACTTGCATTCTGTTTTGGATATGATTTTGAGAGAAGACATCTTAGAGAGTAAATTCTTGGGGAAGCACATAAATAAATACCAGATCAAAATAAATAGATAAATACCTGGATTTCAGAAACACTGTTAAAAGTAACAACAACAGTAATAATATGACTGTAATTTCTCAAGAATCTTCT
Organism: Manis javanica; assembly: GCF_040802235.1. NCBI lineage: Eukaryota > Metazoa > Chordata > Mammalia > Pholidota > Manidae > Manis > Manis javanica. The sequence continues at coordinate 17,996,345 of NC_133168.1, forward strand.
GACCACAAATGTAATACTGGGGGAAAAGAGATGTATTTGTTTTCTTCTCGCCTTATGGCTAAAATAGCAAGCCATGCATGATTTTTATGACCTGGCTAGTGATGTGTCCCTTCAGGGAGCTATTAACTCGGTCCTTGTAGATGGTGCCTGATCCCTGTCAAAATTAGAAATTGCTTAAACCAGAAAAAAAGCATTTCATTCCTAAATAGGCCATTAGTGATATTGGATAGTTTGTTATGCTGTAATGCAATATTGAAATTCCTAGAGGCAACTGATTTTCAGTAGTGAATTAAAAAGAACAAAACTAAACTGAGTATTTGGGGAATGAGTGAAAAGAATCATGGACAGCTATTTTGTAGATAGTGTGTCAGCAGTTGACCTTTTGAAAATAAAATCATGAACCCTCCCAAGGCAACTAAATGCAAATGAGCCCAGCCCAATTGTGTAGTAGATATGAAAATATATGGAAGGAAAACTAACATCTATTTGGATTTCAAGGGCAGGGGGTGTGTATATGAAACAAAATGTCATTCTCAAAAGAAAGTAAGTGGACTAAAAATAGTAATGGACAGTTTTAAAAATTATAAGCACTGATGTGTAGGATAATAGGAGCAGACATGTACACAGGATTGTTATGTTGCACGTGTGCCTGGTTTCTCTGTTCCTGCCTTACTGCATGGCTAATGCAACATTGGACAGCCTTTTCCCTGGGGTGCAGAATTCCAAGAATAATGCACATAAACAAAATAGCATCATTCCTCATCCTACATTTAAAGAGAAGCTGACTTCCTGGCTATACATACTACCATAGATAAAAAAGGATAACATTGTTTTCCTGCCCACAACTGTCTTCAGGCTTAATGTAAATACTCATTTGGAAGACTGCAACTGCATCAGCTAAGGTATTGGAATGATTCACCAAGAGTTCTAATTACATAAGTACAAAACTCTCTGTGCTTAAAGGCTTGCCAATTACTAATTCCGATTTCTCACCATTTATATCCAAAAACTCCAGTTAATTTCCTTTTTCTGAATATAGTATCTGAATTGCAAAAATATGGGAAAAGTCACTAGCCTAGTAAATATATCTTTTAATAGATCATTTCCTTTCTGAAGTTACTGTAATTATTTTAGAAACTGAACCTTTTCTCCCGGAATCCATCTTGTTCTCACAAGACAGACATGTTCTCTAAGGACATACTGGTATTTCTCATGGTTAAAAACCCTGAGGAAATTATCAAGGGTATGATACAATAAGTTAATACTTCGCCAAAGATTTAAAAAAAAGGAAGAATACATGTGGTGGGGGTGGGGGTGTTAAGAATCATATTCAAATTAAGATATTATTAAATTCATATAATTGTAACAATGTTACATGAGCATAGATGACTTCAACAGATATATAAATCAAAGTCGTTCCTAATCTCTGGCCTGATTGATGGGCTTTTTCCACTAAAATTGCCCATTCCATCCCAAATATGGATAATATATAATTCAAAGTTGAAATCAGGTCCCCTGAGTTTCCCGAGATTGGATAAATGTCTCAAAACATCAGCAAATAGGCCTTAAAGGGATGTGGAAATCTATAAACCATCCTGATGCCTTGTCAATAGCAGGAGGGAGACGGGATGAGACTGTAAACCAAGCAACCTTTTCGTGACCTCCACCCTCCCCCAACCTCTGTAAAATGATGAGGACTGTTCCTCGGGTCTTTGAAAAAGCTGAGATAAGAATGGTGAACTCACATTCCCACAGAGACTTAGAGTAACCACAGCTCCTTCCGTTCAAAATTGCTTTGTATTTGGTGACCTGAGGTTCAAGTAGATGAGATTTTGCCATGTTCAAGAGTTCAGAAATAATTCACACAGTTACTACGCTGAACAAAACACGCAACCAGAGCCAGTGGGGCCCGTGGCAGTGGGATGAACAGGGCACAGGAGGATTTCAAAGTGGTAGGTGAATCAGGGAACAGGAACTGTTTGAATGCCTTTCAGGCATCCTGAGATTTTAGCTGCCACTTAGATAAGAAAAAAAAGCACCACATTAAAAATTAGTAAACTAGATTTCTGGTCATCTCTGCTCCTAAATTATGTTTTGACCTTGGTTGTATTTCTTAATCTCTTTGGACCTCAGTTTCTCCATCTGCAGATGGGTTGAAACAATGTGCATGTTACTGTCATCTCTCAGACATCTACGGGTTTATGACTGTTGCTTGTTCCTCAGAGATACAGGAAAACCAGTATTAACTGCATCATGTCACTGGAGAAAGGAAAACAAACTGAGTTTTCTCAGTCTAGCTAATGACACTGCAGCTCGGCAGTGAGGCAGTCAGTGAGGGGAAATGGAACAAGTCAGCCTCCTTAAGCTAATTAGGTGAGGGAGACCTCTGTGTATCACCATGGTGACCAAAGGGAAGGTAACCCTGTAAAGGTCGTAGACGAGGAAAGTGAATGGCATTCTGATAGGGACAGGTACAATCTACCACAGCAGTCTCTGATTTAATTAGTCCCCAGTGCAGAGAGACCCTAATTATTTTCTGAAACAGTGTCTCAAAGTAGGCTCCATGCACCACTTGGTTACAAGTGCAAATTCCTTGAACTCACCCATACCTACTGGGAAATGGGAAAATATGTAGGGAACCTGCATTTCTAAGAAGTTCTCCAGGTATTTCTTTTGCACAGTAAAACTTGAGAACTACTCATCTAGCAAATGGAAAGGATGAAGTTGGGAGAAAATGGAGAATGGAACGTCCAACATGTATACTCCCAGAATACCTCTAGTAGTAGAGTAGTAGATGATAACACCTTTACTAAGGAGGTCTGAGGTACAGGGTAAAATAGAAACTTACTTTTTTCTGTAAACTCTTTAATATTGTTTGCATTTTTACCAGGAGCAAGAATTAAATAAATATTTCCAATCCTAAATTTTTTTAAAATACAAATTAAATTTCCACACACTTTCTCAGAATTGGAAAAAATGAACACTGTTTTCAAAGTTGAAGGATAAAATAACAATAGTTAGATATTTTCTTTTTTTATCAGACTTGGAAAGGTCAAGCAAAATACAGCCTTAATTTGGTACTTTATCAAATGAAGGATAGCAAAGAAGACTGTCAGAAAGGATACTTATTAAAAATGCGTCCCTCAATTCATCTTATATCTGAGTGGTAGCCTAGGATTATTACCTTGTTACTTGTTACACTGTTTTTTGTTTCCTGGCTGATTAGTAGTTCTTGCTTACTAACATACAAGAGCTTCACAGCAGAGACCATACATGTTCCTTTGTTAATTCTCATAGTCCCTCTTCATGCTACATCAACATAGTACTTGCCCAGTAAAATTCTAATGAAATAGGTTCTTTTCTGTAACATGTAGCACTTCCATTAAGACTGAAATTCAATTAAGTTAAACATGTTTCTAACTCCAAGATAAGCTGTAAGTTGTGAGGTCCAACAATTGTAAAAGAGGATGCCTAAGGAGAAAAGGGATGGGAAATCAGCACCAGACCCCCAGGACCATTTTCACATACACCCAGGACTAAGGAAATCTGCCCAAGAAAACTCCAGGACCAAGAGGCCCGCAACAGTGAGCTATAATTGGAGGAGACATGTAGAGGCCTTATGCCAAGGCAGTTGTTCTATATAAGGCACAATAAGCTTAGGTGACATTCATTAAAATTTGTATCCCACCCCACCATTTAAACCATGGAAGAACCAAAGGGATGGAGTGTATTGTGCCCTTTGTAAGAAGTGGAGGGATGAGAAATGCCTGGTATAAGGTGAGAATGAATGAAGTTACCAGGCCCTGCTGTTAAATACCTACTAGACCTCTGTGTATCACCATGGTCTGTCCCAAGACAGGTGGAAATATTGCTGATAACACGTTTGGGACACTTACCAATTATCTGATGGGAAGCAGGATTGCTTCAGTGGTTCAACATTAAAGATGACTGCTTTGCTGTGAGCAAGATGGGCACTGGGCCATTGGACAACAAATGGTGTTGCCCTAGAAAAGCAGCAGAGCTGCCCTGAAAGCTAGCTGTATCCCAAATTCAGAATCCCCCTGTCGTGGTACAGAGTTGTGAATTGTCCCTGGGGAGCATGTGACCAATCAAGAACTACCTTCCTAGTCCTCTGGCCTCTAGAGACAATATATTGTGAACAGGAATGATGTGGGTTCCTTCCAGACCAAGGCTTTTAAGCAGTTATTGTAACTTTACTCCCTTCTGCCTTCCACTGGCTGGATACAGGAGATCTCAGCCTTGTGGTTTGACAGAGTCATGGGATGACAGAGGCCTCAGCCAGAACCATTTCATAAAGGAAACATCCACAACAAAGAGCCACTGCTCTGGACCACTACCTTAGCAAACTTCTAAGGTGTTTGAGATATTATGCATTGTGGGATTTATTTTGTGATAGCAGGTAGCCTTACCCTGACTTATGTATTTGGCTAGACCAAAGGTTAACACTGTCATTCCTAGAGCTCAGGAGCAGTATCTGTGCCTAAATAAGGTTCAGTCCAAGGTGGCAGGAGCTTGGAGCTGCCCTTGCTCAGACTGGGTGTTTGCAGAGGACAGAACATTCCTCTAATGAGCCTTACCTGCCTTGAATGAGAAGTACTCCTTTTTGGATTTTTCTCTCCAGGACACATTCCAGGATAACAAAGAAGATATAATTCCTCTCCCTTTTGCTCCCTATCATATTCCCTTTAGAGAAGCCTGGAGCATCATTAGACTGCAAATGCTTTAAAAGTTGGTGAGTTTCCTTTTGCAAAGAGCAGCTCCATAAAAGAAAAAAAGCCAGAGAACCACAGCCCAGAGCACATTCCCCTGAGAATGTTGGCTGACTTGTGTTTTCATGAAAGACCCCAGATGATTCTAATAAGGGCTTGTAGTTTACACACACACACACACACACACACACACACACACACATACACACACACACACGCACGTGTGCGTGTCTGAAAATATTTGCTCTTTGAATTCCAGACTCAGGTTATATCTACCAAGACAAAGCCCCACATTAGATCCTTCAGGTGGGTAAAAAATAAATATGACACCATCCCTGACCTCCAGGAACTGACATTTAGAATATAATTATAATCTAAGTGTTACAAAAGAGAAAGATACAGAATGTGCTGTAAGAACAAAAGACCAGCAAGGAATCAGTCCACACACGGTACCCCGGAGCTTTCTGGGGAGGACCGAATGAATGCTGTGCGCGCAGGAGGAGAATCACCCATGAAGGCCGGCAGAGAGAACAGCGCCAGTACCGGCCTGAGATAGGAGAGGGCGGGAAGTTTCCTACACTGAATCCTCCTGCTTACAAAAGCTTTTGGTGCCGTGACTACAAGGGCAAAAAATGCAATTTCTGAGCAATAAACCTGCCAGTAAGAACTCTCTGGGGTACTGGGTAGATGAAGGGAGGGAGGGGCATATTCTGAAGTCTGAGAGAACCACGATGTAGGGCAGCTCAGTCCACACTATACCAAGATTCTGTAATGCTCAGGTTTCCAGTGATGGGTAAGACATTGAGTAAGGGGATAAAAGTGAAGACTGGAAAACTTCTGGGTAAATGACCTATGAAATGGGGTGGAGCCATACCGCAGCAGTGCCAGACACCCAGTAGGCATTCAATAAATGCTTGTTGATTCAATGGCCCCTACATCTTATTTATGCTTTGTCATGATAACCTGTGCCAGGAACATTGTTAAAAATTCACTGATTCTGTTACCCAACTCAGTGACTCATCTTATGTCCTTGCCACCCATATGCAGTCAGAACACAGAAATTTCTCAAGGCTAAGATAGAAAAAATATATACTTTTAAAATATACATATGATTTATGTGAAAAATATGATATATAACCCCTATCAGAAAATTCCTATAGAATATATGTATATGTTACACATTGTGTTTCTTGCATAAATCATATTTTTTAATATTTAAAGGGCTTTCAAGCTGGGAGTGCCATGAACCAAGCACTGCCCTCCATTCAAGCTCCAGCTCTATCTTGCTTTCTCATAGAAAACAGGGAAGGTGCATCAATCTAGATAGCTGTAGACCTTTTCATGAAGGACAATTTTTTAAGTACCTAACATGGTGAGAACTATGAAATCATTCTCCACATGTACATCTTTAAAGCTCTATATGCATAAATTAGTTTCCCATAGTGCTGTAGAACTCTAATTATTTTTTAATTTATACAAATACATGCAATTAAAGTGCAATTACAATGCTATTAAAATGCCAGCATAATTAAAATGCAGAAAGAAGAAAATTTATAAATCTGGTCATGAATCCTTCTGATTTCTTCTTGGGTTCAATTAATGCCATTTATGATTTAAAGATTGTGAAAAACCTTATTGCGGTAAGATCATCCCATCAATCGTGTACCTTAGAATGTGAAGTCTCACCAGGACCACAGGGTGTATCTTTATGATGAATGTAGGGCCAGAACTGGCCAGATGAGAGTTGCTTGACAGATACATCCAAAAGAAGGGTGAAAAAATGTTAAGGGTAGCCGCCCTACAGAGGCATGGAAAAATCTTGCAAAATCCAGTTCTTCCAGTATTTCTCAAGTGTTGGCCAGATATACCTACATATTTCCCTTACAAAAGCTATGGCCCTCTTTACCCTAATTTCTCCATAGAAGAAGGCATTCAGTAAATAGAGACTGATCTGAGATCCCAGCAGTATACACAGACTTTTTTTAAAAAACTGAAGATGACTTCTGCTAAAGGATTCTCTTTTTTTTAGTCTTTTATAGATAAAAGCTTTCCCTGAGAATGGGACTGGGGGGAGATAGCCAACAAACAGTGACCTGCTAGAAAACTCAAACCTACAGGGCTAGATTTGATTATATTATTTTTCAGAAAACAAACATTTATTGAGCACTCCTAGCCCCTGGGTATTAAAGTAACGTGGTCCCAGTCCTCTGGGAAGCCATGGTTTGGAGGAGAAAGCAGGTCTGTAAAAACTTCGTTGCTATACAGTGAGGTAAATGTGATGGTGGTCATGTGCACTGTGGGGGCACAGAAAATTAAAAATAAAGAGCTCCCCAGAAAGGAGAAAGTGTTTGAGTTGGATCTAGATTGTACAGTGGTTCTCATTCCCTATGGTGCTTATCATTTCAGTGACGGGGGTGCAACTGGCATTTAGTGGGTAGAGATCAGAGAAGCTAACCATCCTTACCCAGGTCAGTCCCCACACACAGAATTTTCCTGCTTCCCACATGACTTTCAGATGTCCAATGTCATGCCAGGCACTTAGGAGCTAAAAAGTCTGTTTACGATTATCTCGGCTTTATGCTCAGTTTTACATATGAACCACAAGGGATATGTTTTGTTTTCCTATGGTTTTGGCACCATTCAAATATCCACAAATATTTCTAAATTTTCCAGGAATGCAACTATCTTGTAAAACAAAGAAAATTTTTTTTCCAGAACTTTACATTCTTATATAAATACATCAAGGTATATTCTTCAATCTTTTAATATAGGGCAAAAGCTTTTTTTCCTTCAGTGTATGCCTTTTGATAGGAGTCATAAATTGTATTCTTATATAAAGATCAAAACATATCTTCAGTTTCCAGTTTTAACTTCTTGAAACTGGAGTGGGACCAAAGGAACAATTTTTGATGAATGTGAACTCCAAATCCCTAGGTTTTTTCCCCCGAGTTTTTTAGAATGGTCTCTCTGTGCACACTTACAAGACTTGCTCTAAGGTGTGAAAGGCTGTATATTGCACAGCTGCAGGGTTTCTGCCATACTGTAGCCCTACTGCATACTTAGAAGTGGAATTGCCAGATCACAGAGTCTGTGCACTTCCAATTTTACTTGATATGACCAAATAGTTATTCAACCACAGCTTCACTGACACTTGGAGTTATCAGACTTAGTAATTTTTACTTATGTCACTAATGACATAACAGTACATCACTGTTGTTTTACTTAAATTTCTCAGATAATTAGATAACTTGGACATTTCTTATGTTTATTGGCCAATCAGGTTTCACCCTCCTTGAATTACGTGTTACAGTAGTTGCCTCCCAATCCTCAGTTTTGCTTTCCGCCTTTGTAGTTACCCATAGTCAGCTGGAAGCAGATGATCTTCTGAGATGTTGTCAGAAGGTCAATAGTAGCCTAATGCTCCTTAACTGTGCCTACACCATTCACCTCTCTTCGTCTCCTCATGTAGGCATTTTATCATTTCACATCATCACAAGGTGGGTGAGTACAATATAGTAAGATATTTTGAAAGAGAGAGATCACATTCACATAAATTTTATTGCAGCCTATAATTATAATTGTTCTATTTTATTATTGTTGTTAATATCTTACTCTCCCTAATTTACAAATAAGCTTTATCATAGGTATGTATGTGTAGGAAAAAATAAATGTAGGGAGGACTTGCTACTATCTGCAATTTCAGGAAGCACTGGGGATCTTAGAACATAACACATGTAGATAGGGGGGGTACGGTATGTTTCTCATAGTTATTTTCATTTTCTTACTGAGTTATAAGAGTTCTAATATATGTTGGATCCTAATCTTTAAGTGCATTACAGATATTTTCTCCTAGACAGTGTGTTGTCTTTTCAATTTCGTTTCAGAGTTGGATGTAGTCAATTTTAACTATCTTTTCTTTTTTTGGCTTGTATTTTTTTATTCCAGAAATCTTTCTTATACAAAAAGTTATGAAGCTCTTCTTCTACATGTTTTTCATAAAGTATTTAATACTTGCTTTTCTCATTTCAGTCTTTAATCCATCTGCACATGTGTATGTGACTGTGCGTGTGTGTGATGAGAGGTGTCATTTTTTTCATGTAAGATTCCAGTTGTCCTAGCACCATTTTTCTTTAAGAATTAGCACTTTCTCACTTATTTTTAATGCTGCTGATGTCAATGGCCAAACTACCATATCTACTTGAATCTACTTCTAGGTCTAATAGTCTGTCCATATATCAGTGCCACTATTTGCATTACTACAGCCTTATAACAAATCTTGATAACAGATAAATCTCTCCCCTTAATTGTTCTTATTCTCAAAATTGTCTTGACTGTCCTTATCCATTTACTCTCCTTCATTAAGTTTTGAAGTCAGATCGTCAAGTTCCCTAAAAAATCCTGCTTGCATTTTGACTGTAAGCATGTTGAATATAAGTATTAATTGGAGGGAGATTTACCAAGCCAAATCTATTCATCCATAACACAATATAATTCTTCATTCATCTAGGTCCCCTTTTTGTCTTTTAATGAAACATATTATTTTCTTTATGGAAGTCTTGAGCAACTCTTGTTGGGTTGATTCTTAGTTACCTTAGAATGTTTCATTGTAATTATAAATATTGTATTTTTTAAATTATATTTCCTAATTATTTCTTGTGGGGGTAAAGGTATCATTTCTGATGTTTTGATATTGTTGATAAATTAGTATTGTTTACCTTACTGATTACTTCTATTTTTGAAGTCTTGCATTTTCCACATAGACATCACAAATGACAGATAGCAATCAGTCTTTTTCTTCTCATTGTGATTAGTACTTCTAATGCAGTGCTAAATATGAGCAAGAATTTAGGGTATCTGCTTCTTGCCCAAAATACTTCTACATATGATATTCATTACCTAATTTTGTTAGATAGCTTTTATGCAACTAAAGTTTTGTTCTAGTTTTAGTTTGCTAAGAGATTTTACGATAAATGAGTGCTATTTTTCCAGAAATTTTTTGGAAATATTGAGGTCTTAAATGATTGCTCTCCTTCAATATCGAAGTAAAATTTTCATCTGTTGAATATTCCTATATTCCTGGGAAAACCATATTTGATTATTATTTGTTATATATTTTATGTTCATCTCTGTTCATAATTGAGGATAATCTATCATTTCCTATTCACCTACTGTCCTTTTGCAGTTTTGCTATGAAAATTATACTAGCCTCAAAAAATTGACTTGGGGATCTTACCCCCTTTCATGATGTGACATACATACATACAAGTCTTGAATTGACCTATTTTCCTAGTGAAATGTTCTTTCTTATCATCATGTAACAATGCTCTTAATTCTTAATAATCAAAGAATAATGCTCCTAGTTCTTAAAAAGTACTTGTTATTTACCTATCTATGTTAACTTTCTTTTATTCAGTGTGGCCTAGAATATATTTTTTAATTTTTAATTTTAGCCCTTCTGAGTCAAGTTTTAGGTGAGTCTCTTGAAAATATTGCAAAGCTATAATCTAATCCAAGATGCTCTGCTTTTAGCTACTAAATTAGTTCGTCTATATTTGTTGTAATATTGAAATATTTCCATTTATTTTTATTCTATTATCTTGAAATTTCTATTAAATAAGTTTTTGATGTACTTCCTTTTTTTTTTCCTTTCCCAACTTCTGTTAAGTTGGTTGTTTTATTCTCTTTATTAGTTTGGAGGCTATACCATCTATTGCTATTTTTAATGATTACTCATATTTTTAATGTATATTGGGCTTAACAAATTATAAAATTAATCAATTTATCTTCATTCCTCTCAAAGAAAGAATGAGACAGTATTTTAATTCTCTTTCATTCTTTTATGTTATTTTTGACTAGCATTTAAATTCCATTTTGCTTTTAAACCCCTCCCCATTCATTTTCAGTATCATTATTATATTTCTATACACTCAGTAGTTGCTTAGATTTATTTATATTTTATGAATTTCTTGGGTCACCACTGATTTTTGCTTCCCATTACTTCCTTTGGGCTATATCCTTCACACTAAAATATACCCTTTATATATTCTTGTAGGAAAGGACCACAAATGCTAGATTCACTCCATCTTGTTTTTCTGAAAATGTCTTGGGTCCTCTCTCTTAAATGATAGTTTAGCCTGTTAATTCCACATAACAGTTACTTTCTTTCAGCATTTTTAATATATCATTCCACTGTCTTCAGACTTCAGTTGTTGGTGTTAAAAATACAGCTGTCTGTGACTTATAAAATTTCCATGTTTTCTTTGTTATAGTTAAGTTTCCTTATGTACATGGTTTTGGATTTATTTGATTATTCTGTCATATATTCATTGTTCTTCTGACTCATTTTCATGTTCTGATGTCAATTTTTGAAAATTCTCAGCCATTATATTTTTATGCATTGCCTCTTCATTATTCTCTCTCTTTTCTCTTTCTAGAACTGTTAGACCTATGTTGGACCTTTTTCATCTGCAATACTTCTAAATTTCTCTTTTATATTTTGCATTTGAAATATTTTGCCTAGCTACTTGCCTGGCTAACAGCATGTTATTTACACTCAGTTTCTCAGCTATTGTAGTTGAAAATGACAAGTCTTAGCATTTCATTCAATGTTATTGATATAAGATAAATATTTTGAGAGGAATTCTGTGCACCTTCTGAGGAGAGCCAATTGCTTAAACATTGCATTGCACAAAAAACTCTCAAGTGCCATATGAAACAGCTCAGGTGCTTTCTCAAAAACTTCTCCAAACAGCACTCCAGGGGATGAAATGAAGCACCTGGAGCTTCAATCTGTTCTCTGAATGCAGAGCTCAGTTGGACACAGCACTCTACTCTCACTCTCAGATCAGACTCTCCACTTTCATTGTCTCACTATAGACAAACCAATAGTCTTGGGTCTTGCTATGTCTTTATCAACATCTTAGCACCACAGTGATCTCAGTCATGTTACAATCTATATGAGAATCAAGGTTGTCTCTTTAAGTTTGTCAATGCTGCTTGTCTTGCCAATGGGTTTCAGCCCTGGGTAAGTTCGCTATAGACTCAATGTGACCAAAGAAAATGACAGCAAAACGTTCTTGAGGTGAAAGGGTTATACCCAACTTTATTTCCATGGTGGCAGGTCAATCACTAAAATCCCGTTCACTCAGAGTGAGTCTGCATACAGCAAGCCAGTCTCTGCCTTTGGGCCCCTCTGCCTGCACAGCCGTCCTCCAGGCCTCTCTGCACAGTCGCCCTGCACAGCTGTCCTCTGGGCCTCTGTCCTCGGTGCTGCCACCACTCCAGCCTCTGCTCTGCTCTCCTGCAGCCTTGCAGCCATGCCACCATGTCACCCAGAGCACTGGGCAGAGCTCTATATATAGAGTCACTAGCAACATATTGCCTACACGTGTGTAGTGAGCTAGCCAACCAGGGCCAGGTGAGAATCCTGGCCACGGAAACCTTCACTTTATCCACAGAAGGTAACTCCTCCTCAGCTAGCATATATCTTCATCAGATGTCTAGATCCCAATGGTTATGGAGCTATAATTAAAAGTGTTAATAACATTTTCTATTTGGAATAATCTTTACATCCCCATTGCACTCACACCATATGAGGAACATGAAAAGAAAAAGGCAGAACTTATCACTTGGCAGTTTCCTAGCCAACATGTCTGTGCTAGTTCACAGTTTACGTACACTGCACCGCGCTAAGCATTCCCTTCACAACTGGTCCATTGGGTTTTTCTTATTTCAATGACTATAGTAGTCATTCTTAGGTGTTCTGTTTTATTTATTTGCAAACATGTCTGGTCTTTTATTGTATCTTACTTTCTATGATTTTAATGCTTTCTCTTTACATTTTTAATTATTTTAAGTGTACTTATCATTTCAATTGCAGTTTTCTAATATCTGAAGATTTGATGGACTTACCCTCTTATTCATTGTGCTAGGTGGCTCTCATTCATGGTGCATTGTTTCCTCTTCTGTTTTTGATTTTGGATAGTTATCTCCTCTTCATCAAGTTCTGCTGAAATCCTCTGCCACAGGGGTGAAGGTATGTTCCATCAAAGTGGTTTTTCCATTTTTGTATTTGCTTCTGTAAAATATCCCAGGTTCATCATCGGCTCACAGCAATTTTTATTGAATTTCTTGGCTTGAGGGTGTCCATAACATGTGGATACTATAAGTTCAAGCCTTGTGTTTTAGCGTCTCACAGGAGACTTTCCTCTTTTTCCTGTATCCCCAGATAGAAAAGCTTTGTCGTCATCTCTCTGTGTTGGTGTGTGGATTGTTTTTCAGTCCCTCTTTACACAGAAGATGCAGGTTTTCAAACTTGAGGCTTTATGCAAGTGCTTTATTTCAAATTCTGCCTACACAGGACCAGCTCATTTTTTCTCCCTTGTAGGCATTCAAACCCTCCTGCCCCAACCTCCAGGGAAGACTTAGCATCATTCCAGACTCATACGTCTTTGACTTATAGTTCCTTATTTATTCCTGGGAACCACTGGTTTCCATTTTCTCATAAACACAGTTATACATTTCTAAGAATTTTTATTGTATTTTATCCAGTATATACAGAAGCTATTAGAAGGAGAATTTTAAAATTGTTTTGTCTGCTAGCTTGCTGGAATTGGAAATACTCAATTTTATTTCTTACATGCAACTCTTTTTACACTAATATTAAAATTCTTTATATTCAATGTAATTTAATTATATAATTGTATTTAACTGAAAGAGATTTGGAAACATGCATACATACTCATCTGATTCAGTCAGCAACTCCAACTGGTAGAAACAGAAGTTTATGGAGTACTAGACAGTGTCCTGTTAGCCAGGTGTGTTCTGCTGGCTATCAACATCAATTAGTGTGTTTTACAGAATGAATGAGGAATATTATTAAGTCCAATCAGGAAGTTAAATGAAGGCTAAGAGAGCATCTACTGTAATTTTTAGGAATAGAGCACAGGAACTGACGAGAGATAAGTATACAGAAATACGTTAGACTCATGCTCTGAAATCCTTTGGAAATGGTAGGAAAGAGCTTATCAAAATATGCAGACCCGTGAGTTTTGAATGAGAAAACATACATAAAAGCAACATGCATAAAATTTTACACAAATGTAAGACATTTTTCCTATTACTGTAATATCTTAAAAGCTTTAGAAGTTATAAAACCCTACAAGTTAGTGAATTAGTATAATTATTCTAATACTAATATGACTGTAAATTTTAATCCACTTCAAAGTCTTTGCAGATGCTGTTCCATGGACCATTCAATCCATTCACTCAGCCTATGACACCTCGTGAACTTCTCCACTATCCCATGGACTTCAGTTACACCCTCTCCAAAGAGTCTGGTTCAGCCTTGATGATAGGGGAAGAAAGAACCCTGGTCCCAATGTGTTCATTCCCTGTGTACCCTACCTTCCCAGGAGCCCCAGAGCTACTGGCTGCGGCATATATTTGCCATTTTTGTTTTCCTTGGAGTTCATATTACCTCTTAGCAATTATGCCCCATTACTAGTTAATAATTCTTTATATATGAACTTTCCTCTGTGTGAATAACTGTGTTGTTTCTGTCTCCAAACTGGACCCTGATTGATACACACACTGAAATTTCAGAACCAATACACTAGATTACAAAATTATCCCAAAGTTTCCAGTTATGTTCACCAAAAGTAAGAGAATGATTACAATGGCAGTATAAATACCTGTTCCTGAAAGATCAAGGCTTATAAATCCCAGAAACTTACAAGCTCAAATAACTATTTATTCATGGAAATTCTGACATACAGTCACATACTGTGTACTTTTATGACTATATATGTAATCTGTACATGTGTGCTGATACCTTATTTAGTTTTTAAAAACCCAGGTCACTGTGATTCAAGGCAGGATTAATCATCTGAGGAACTAAGAGATAATAGAGATAATACTCATAATTATAGTTCAAAGTTTTATGAATTATAATTATTCAGTTACAGAATTCTATTTTAGTCATGAAATGAGTACAAAGGTCAGGAAAAATATATATATTTTAAATGGGGCTTTACAAAAATATATCCTTTTTTTAAAGAAGCACAAGATCTCCCACATAATATATTATACCCATTATTCTGGTAAGATAAACATTGCTCATAGCAAGAAATCTGACCTTAATTTACTTATCGAATCAAAATAAAACACCTATTCAAACAAAGTGATCTGTCAGCACTATAGCCTGCTGCTTCAGTGAATACATTTCTTAAAAAGATAAAGTTGTTGAAATGGAATGTCCAAAACAGAAAGTGATAACTGGACATAAAAACTATAGGTCACAAAGTTTCAGAACTTTAGCTTGTGCTTCCAAGCTAACTTTAATTACACAAATCTAAACTTTGACAGAAATTCTTATCAGTCCCTCTTTTCCACAAGTGAATTAATTGTAAAATCATTCTTGATCTAGACAGAACCTTGAAAAATTTTATATTCTTCAAATTCATCAAAACACAAAAATCAAAGAGGTAGTCTCATCTTTCAAGATATTTTCTTGACAACATTGGCATTTATGTGAATGTCCTTAGGCTTGACATTATTCTGTGAGTCCAATAACTTCAAAAAATGAGGATTTTCTCTTGGTGGAACAAAGCAACGTGTTTAGAAGACTAAGGGTTGCTGCGAGTCTCAATGTCAGATGAAAACTTCAAATTCTTCCCGTCTTCTTGATATGTAAATTTTTATTTATGTTGTGAAAAGTGCCTTGAAAATTTTTAGTTCTGCCTCCAGCTCTCTCTGAATTTTAGTGGCCTTGATTCTTTGTCTTCTCTGCAGGAATATCATACAGAATCTCAGCCTTTGTTTTTCCTAGTGGCATCTACATTGAACGCACTTTCTTGTCAAGTCACTCAATGTTAGATGCTTTCGCCTCTAGCAGCATTCGATTCCCGTTCCTTTGTATTGTGGCAGCTCCCAGAGCGGTACTCACTTGTCTCCTTCTTTATTCACTCACATTTTGATTGGTTGATCTTGGCTTCTCACCTGTTAACGACCAACATTTCAAATCCTAGAAGTGTATCTGGAACCAAAAAGATAATGCTTATTTCCTTTAAATCACTACATTGGTTTCATTTACTTAACAAGAAAACACGTTCTTCTCCTTTTCAGAGACAATCTGCATTTGCTTTTGAAGAACCACCTGGCTATCTTTTTTTTTAAGTATCATTAATATACAATCTCATGTTGGTTTCAGATATACATCCCAGTGGTTCAACAGGCTCCGTGATCAGCTTATACTGTGATTGTGAATTATTGTGCCCCTGTATCCTCCTCTCTCTCATTCCACCCGGCACCCATCCCAACCCTTCCCCCTTGATAACCACTAGTCACTTCATGTCTGTGAGTCTATTGCTGTTTTGTTCATTCTGTTTTGCTTTGCTTTTATGTTCCATAAATAAGTAAAATCATAGGATGTCTGTCTTTCTCCACCTGCCTTATTTCACTGAGCATAATTCCCTCTAGATCCATCCATGTTGTTGCAAATGGTAGGATCTTTTCTCTTTATAGCTGAATAATATTCCATTGTGTATATGTACCATGTCTTTATCCATTCCTATATTGATGGGCACTGATATTGTTTCTATATCTTGGCTGTTGCAAATAGTGTGGTGATAAACATAAGGGTGCATGTATCTTTTTGAGTCAGGGTTTTTGTTTTCTTCAGGTATATTTCTAGGAGTGGAATTACTGGGTCAAATGGTATTTCTATTTTTAGTTTTTTGAAGAACCTCCATACTGTTTTCCACAGTGGTTGCACCAATTTGCAGTCCCACCACAGAGTAGGAGGTTCTTATTTCTCTACATCCTTGCCATCATTTGTCATTCCTTGTCTTTTGGATAGTGGCCATTCTAATTGGTGTGAGGTGCTATCTCATTGTAGTTTTCATTTGCATTTCCCTGATGATTAGTGATGTGGAGCATCTTTTCATGTGCCTGTTAGCCACCTGTAATTCTTCTTTGGAGAAATGTGTATTCAGGTCCTTCATCCATTTTTTAATGGGGTTGTTGGTTTTTGGGTGTTGAGATATATGAGTTCTTTATATATTTTGGATGTTAACCCCTTATCAGATGAGTTGTTTACAAATATGTTCTCCCATACTGTAGGATGCCTTTTTGTTCTGTTGATGGTGTTGCTTGCTGTACAGAAGCTTGTAGTTTGATATAGTCCCACTTGTTCATTTTTTACTTTATTTCCCTTGCCTGAGGAGATGTGTCCAGGAAAAAACTGGTCATGCTTATATTCAAGAGTTTCCTGCCTGTTTTCTTCTGAGAATTTTAGAGTTTTATGACTTACATTCATGTCTTTGATCCATCTTGAGTTTACTTTTGTTTATGGAGTTAGACAATAATTCACTTTTGTTCTCTTGCATGTAGCTGTCCAGTTTTCACAGCACCAATTGTTGAAGAGACTGTCTTTTCCACATTGTATATTCATGGACCCTTTGATATGTATTAATTGGCCACATCTGTGTGGGTTTATATCTGGGCTCTTTATTCTGTTCCATTGATCTATGTGTTTGTTGTTGTGCCAATATGAAATTTTGATTACTGTGACTTTGTAGTAGAGCTTGAATACCCCCAGCTGTGTTCTTCTTTCTGAGCATTGCTTTGACTATTAGGGGTCTTTTGTGGTTCCATATGAATTTTAGAATTATTTGTTTTAGTTCATTGAAGAATGCTATTGGTGTTTTGATAGGGATTGCACTGAATCTTTAAATTACTTTGGGCAGGATGGCCATATTGACAATATTAATTTTTCCTACCCATAAGCACAGGATAGATTTCCATGTATTGATGTCTTTTAAATTTTTCTCTTAATTGTCTTGTAGTTTTCAGTGTATAGGTCTTTTATCTCCTTGGTTAGGTTTATTCTTAGGTATTTTATGCTTACCAATAGAATTGTAAATGGAGTTGTTTTCCTGATTTCTCTTTCTACTAGTTGGTTGTTAGTACATCGGAATGCAACAGATTTCAGCATGTTAATTTTTTATCCTGCAACTTTGCTGAATCCAGTTATTAGTTCTAGTAGCTTTTTGGTGGATTTTTTAGGGTTTTCTATGTATAATATCATGTCCTCTGAAAATAGTGATAGCTTAACTTCTCCTTACCTACTTGGATGACTTTTGTCTCTTTGCCTTGACTGATGGCCATGGCAAGAAGCTCCATACTATGTTGAATAAGAGTGAGGAGAGCGGGCATCCCTGTCTTGTTCCCAGTCTTAAATGAAAAGTTTCAGCTTTTTGCTATTAAGTACAATGTTGGCTATGGGTTTGTCATATGTGGCCTTTCTTATGTTGAGGTACATATCCTCTATACCCATTTTGTTGAGAGTTTTTATCACAAATGGATCTTGAATTTTATCAAATGCTTTTTCAAGATCTATTGAGATGATCATGTGATTTTTATCTTTCTTTTTATTAATGTGGTATATGACATTGATTGATTTATTAATATCCTTACATCCCTGGAATAAATCCCACTTGGTCATGATGGATGATCCTTTGGATGTATTTTTGAATTCAGTTTGATAATATTTTTTTGAGTTTTGTATCTATGTTCATCAGCAATATTGGTCTGTAATTTTCTTGTTTTGTAGTATCTGTCTGGTTCTGGTATTAGAGTGATACTGGCCTCACAGAATGAGTTTGGAACTATTTGCTCCTACTTTTTGGAATGCTTTAAGATGGATGGGTATTCTCTCTTATTTAAATGTTTGGTAGAATTCATCTGTGAAGCCATCAGAACCTGGTGTTTTTTGGGGGGGGTTAGTTTTTTTATTATCAGTTTGATTTTGTTCCTGGTTCTGTTCAGATTTTCTGTTTTTCCTAGGTCAATCTTGGAAGGTTGTATTTTTCTAGGAAGTTGTCCATTTCTTCTAGGTTGTCCAATGTATTGGCATATAATTTTTCAAAGTATTCTCTAATTAATAATTCTTTGTATTTCCATGGTATCCACTGTGATTATTCTTTCTTTTCTGATTCTGTTTAATTGTGTGTACATTCTTTTTTTTTAACAAGTCTGGCTAGGGGTTTATCTATTTTGTTTATTTTCTCAAAGAAGCAGCTCCTGGTTTCATTGGTTTTTTTTCTATTGTTTTCTGTTATTCTGAATTTTATTTATTTTTGCTCTGTTCTTTATTATGTCCCTCCTTCTACTAACTTTGGGTTTCATTTGTTCTTCTTTATCTGGTATAATTATGATTTTAGACTATTTCTTTGGGACTATTCTTGTTGTCTTGAGATAAGCCCTTATTGCTATGTGCTTTCCTCTTAGAACTGCCTTTACCACCTCCCACAGAGTTTGGGCTGTTATGTGTTTGTTTTATCTGTCTCTATGTATCACTTGATCTTCTGTTTTAATTTGTTCATTGATCCATTGATTATTTACAAGCATGTTTTTTAGCCTCCTTATGTTTGTAGGCTTTTTTGTTTCCTATGTGTAATTGATTTCTAGTTTCATACCATTGTGGTCTGAGAAGCTGCTTGATACAATTTCAATCTTTTTTAATTTATTGAGGCCCTTCTTGCAGCCTAGTATGTGATCTATTCTAGAGAATGTTCCATGTACACTTGAGAAAAATGTGTATCCTGTTGCTTTTGGATAGAGTGTTCTGTAGAAATCTGTTAAGTCCACTTGATATAATGTATTGTTCAGTTCCTCTGTTTCCTTATTTATTTTCTGCATGGTTAGTCTGTCTATTGATATGAGTGGTGTGCTGAAGTCTCCTAAAACAAATGTGTTGCAATCTATTTTGCCCTTTAAATCTGTTACTGTTTGTTTTACATATTTAGGTGCTCCTATGCTTGGTGTATAGATATTTATAATGGTTATATCCTCTTGTTGGACTGATCTCTTTATCATTATGGATGTCCTTCTTTGTTTCTTGTTACTTTCTTTGTTTTGAAGTCTATTTTGTCTGATGTAAGTACTGCTACTCCTGCTTTTTTCTACCTATTATTTGCATGGAATATCCTTTTCCATCTCTTCACTTTTAGTCTGTGTATGTCTTTGGGTCTGAAATGAGTCTCTCATAGGCAGCATATAGATGAGTCTTGTTTTTTAATCCATTCAGTGACTCTATGTCTTTTGATTGGTGAATTCAGTCCATTTACATTTAAGGCAATTATTAATAGATATGTACTTATTGCTATTTTTTAATTGTTTTTTGCTGTTTTTTGAGCTCCTTTCTGTTCCTTTTGTACTCTCCATACTCTTCTTTTGTTTTTCTTTAGTGTTGTAATCAGATTTCTTTTTAATTTATTTTTTTATTTTTTTGTGTGTATATTTACTGTAGGCTTTAGTTTTGTGGTTACAAATGTCAAGGATAGCTTCCTTATGGTAGAATAGTCTGTCTGAAATTGATTACTCTATTTCAAACACAATCTAAAGGTAACTTTTTTCTCCTTCTTCTTCTTTCTCCTCCACATTTTTCGTATTAGATGTCATAATCGGCTCTCTTTGTGTATCCCTAACTGATTTTATGTATAGCTGACTTTGCTTCTTTTTGTTTTAATTTCATACTTGCTTGGTAACTACCTTTACTGTGGGTTTATTTTCACTGGTGAAAGCTATTTAGCCTTCAGGTCATTTCCATCAACAGCTGCCCCTTTAACATATCCTGTAAGGATGGCTTAGGGTTGGTGAATTCCTCCAACTTTTGTTAATTTGAAAAATGCTTAATATCTGCTTCAGATTTAAATGATAATCTTGCTGGTTAGAGGATTCTTCGTTGGAGGTCCTGTTTCAGTACATTAAATATATCATGCCACTCCCTTTTGGCCTATAAAGTTTAGTTCTGCTGAGAAGTGCTGAAAGCCTGATGGGATTTTCTTCGTAATAATCTTTTTTCTCTCTCTGGCTGCTTTCAACACTCTTTCCTTATGATCTTTGCTATTTTAATTATTATATGTCTTGGTGTTGTCTTCCCTGGGGCTCCACTTGTTAGGGGGGCCTCTGCACTTCCATGACCTGTCTATTTCCTTTCACAGATTGAGGAAGTTTTCAACAATGATTTCCTCAGGACTTCTATCCCTTTGTCTTTCTCTTCTCCTTCTGGTACCCTTATTTTGTGAATATTGTTTCATTTGGATTGGTCACATAGCTCTTGTATCATTCTTTCATTCCTAGAGATCCTTTTTTCTCTCTGTTCCTCAGCTTCTTTGTTTTCTTGTTCTCTAATTTCCATCTTTTTAACCATCTCCTCTACCTGCATTAATCTACTTTTAAATCCCTCCTTTGTATGTTTCATTTCAGATACTGTATTCTTCAGCTCTGAGTGGCTCTTTTTCTTGTATTCTATCTCTTTGTTGAAGTCCTTCCTGAGACCTTGAATACTTTTCTGTAAATCCATGAGCACGTTTTTTACTTTTATTTTGAAATCTTTATTGAGAAGATTAGTGATTTCTGTTTCATTTAGCCCTCTTTCTGGAGTTCAGTCCTGTAGTTTTGTTTCGATCATATTCCTCTGTCTACTCATTTTGTGAGGGTTTCTGTGTTTCTTCCTTTTTATTAGATGGCTCTGCTATGCTTCCTGGCCTACAGAGTAATAGCTTTATGACAAAGGCATGCTTGGGTGCCCAGAAGCTCAAGATTCTTTACTCTCTAGTGCCTGGTTCTATTTTGCAGGAGCCCCAGCTGTTGACATGCAGTGGACAGGGCATTTTTCTATCTGTGCTGGCAGTTTGCTTCATCTGCTGCCTTTGTGATCAACTTGGGAGTCTCTGTTGAGCTCACTGTGAGTGGAGCTGCCCTCTGCCTGGCCTGCAGCAATGGTGGGGCTGCAGAAATAATGGGGTGGGTGGGCTGACATTCGGGTCTGCCCAGGCCCAACATGCAGCACAAGAAGATGATGCTCTTGGAGCTGGCTTCTGCAGGCATCTCCTTGGTTGGGGTGAAACAGAGCCAAGGAAGCTGGGAGAGTCTCCCTCTGCCTGCCACACAGCAAAGTCTGATGCTGACTCCTGGCAGCGTGTGCAAGGAGAAGCCTTGGGACTGTGATGCCAGCAAGGGGGATGAAGTGTCTCAGGCTCCCTAGAGTTCCCAATCTGTTGAGCTGGAATAGCTGGAGAGGTATCCTCCACCTGCCCTGTCTCCTGAGGAGAGAGTTCTATACAACCCTCACCCCTCTGGTACCCCTCCCACTGCCGTCAAGTCTTTCAAACTGCTGCCTCTGCTTTGGGTCTCAGGACTGGCAGAATATGCCTGTCCTCCACAATGGCTGGAGGCTCAGCCTCCCAGAGTGTTCCACCTATCCCTCGTGTCCAGCCCTGCTGACCACCAGAACCCAGTGTAATGTGGGCTCTTGTTCCTGGAGCAGATCTCCAGGGCCAGATGTGCAGCTCCTGGGCTCCTACTCCATCCCTGCTCTATTCCTGTTTCTCCCACCTGTAGGCTGAGGTTGGGGGAGAGTTTGGGTCCCTCTCAATCTCAGGTCTGTGACTTTACCATTTTTTTATGTGGTCTTTTCTTCTTCCTCAGGTGTAGGTGGTCTATTCTGCAGACTTCAGGTAATTTTCAGGTTCAGTTGTATTTGCTGTACTTTCTTTTTTTATGTGTTTTTTAGAAGAGGTTTCCCCCTTGCCTTTTTACTCAGCCATCTTTTTCTGGAGGCTCCACACACCTGGTAATCTTGATAGAATTTAAGACCTGTGTACTTGCATGGCAAACAATGATCTGGATATCCAGTTCACATCCTCAAAATACAAACATAATTTGTAATTATTTGTTTGCATAGGAGTATTCTATAAAGTTCTGATTGTAAGGATCTTGTCTTGAAAGGTGAGGAAGGGAGAATGTATATTAATGTATTAATGGACAGAAAATCTAATGATTAAACAGAAGTTAACGAGGTCATGTTCGCCACTCCTGATTGCTAGAGTGCATTAATTTCTAACATTCCTGAGCTTGGATCCTTTAAATCAGTGCTTGTCAAATAGGGTGCATACTGATCCCCTAGAGATTATTTGAAGGCAGATTCTGATCCAGGTCTGAGGTGGAGCCTCAGATTCTGCATTTCTAACAAGAAATGTGATGTTAATGCTGAGACCCTGGGCCCCACTTTGAGTAGCTCAGCCCCTCTGCTAAAGCAATTGAATCAAAAGAAGATGCATGTGCACTTCTAACAAGTAAATAAAGTTGTAGGAATAAAGCTTTCTTTTCTGAACAAGCAATTTGCAGGCTCCATTTCTGCATATAAGAGTCAGGGAAAAGATTTTTAGAAGGTTTGAATCCCAAGTGAGAGTTGCTACAATGTGCATCTAAATCTGCCTGTTCAGCTGACAACTGGAGACTGACTTGCCTCTTTCATCCCTGCCTTGGGCAATCAGTGGGAGGATTTACCACCATACACGTTACCAGCTGCATCCATGCCGAGCACAAATGTGCAGAGTGGGCTATTACCCCTTCATAGCAAAGGTTGGAGATTGGAAGAGGGACAAAAATTAGTGCCATCATTATTATTATTGTTATTTGTCCACTGCACCCCTAATAAATAGGTCCCTTTAAAGGAATGTGGTATGTGTGTTTACCTCTATTGTCCCAGGTAAGTGGGTTAAGAAATGTAGGAATGGCTGTCAGGCAGGCCTAAAGCCTGTGCCTTCTAGGGGATGACTCACCAGAAAAACTGACCTGAAAAATGTGCTTTCAGTTTTTCCATTCTCCAGGAGAGTTCAGGGGTTGTTCTAACTTTGCTTTCCCTGAAACTGGTAGGCTTGTTTGCAGCAGACCTCCAGAACAGCTGGGGGTGGGTGGAGGCAAGCGAATACACATCACTTCACGAGAATCACAAAGGGAATCTAGGGGGATTTGATGCGCAAAGGAATTCTCACACCAGTTAGGTGAGACCCTCTTCAGTGGGGACTTTTGTGAGGGGCAAGGGGGAGAGCAGCTTGTCCCTCCAATAGAGAGAAGGCTGTTGTCTCCTTCATGTCGCGAAGCAGCCGGCTCTGTGCTCTCGCTAGTGGTGCCCGTTGTTTCTTGGTGTCTTTCATCAACTGTGCAACCTTTGCTTCCCATTAGCTAACCTGGGTGGCATCCAGAGACTTGTTCAGTTATTTAACTTTTATGGATTCCCTTCCTTGCACAGGCAGTGTGTGACCTCACCTAGCTGACGCCTCACAGACATGCATGCAGCGGTGGCAGCCGAAGGGAGAGGGCTTTGAGGTCAGGCAGATGCATACTGGAACTCCAGTTCTGTTACCTACTAACTGTGTGACCACGAGTTTTCATACCTCTAAAAAGAACATAATACTTGATAGGATTGTTGAAGGGACTCAGTAAAGTAATGCACACAATGTGGCTAATGCCTGGTATATCATAAGAGTTCAATAAATTGTTTATATTATTTTGTTATTGTTATAATTATTTCTAAATATCCATTCTGAGCTCCTGTCTAATATTTTGACTGCTTACAGTTCTCTCTCCCTATATGTCCTGTGTAAGTACATCAAGCTCAGTTCTTCCAAACTGAACCTATTAACATTCTTAGGAAATTCATTACTTTTTCTTAACTTTGTGCCTCCATCTGCCCTTATCTTTATGGACAAATGAAATACCTGAATCCACCTTTGATTCCTCTTTCTTCTTCACCTCCATATTAAATATATTATCTATTCTATTCTTTTCAACTCATAAATGCCTCCCTTTTTTCTCTGTTGCCATTTTCCTAATTTAAACTTTCTTTCTCTCTTTCCTTATAGCCTCTAGGTACAGCTTCCATAAATCTTTCTAAATACCTCAATTTAAAATGCTCTGTCCCGTTGTGCCCACAACCACATAAGTACTTACTGAATCATGTTCTAATTTTTAATTCAAGAAGTAGTCTTCCTACTGGACCTCAGCCTCAAGTTTCTGCCTTCTCTAAATCATGTGTCCTTCTGCCACAGAGTGGTTGTTTTAAAAAATAAACCTAACCTTATTGCTCCAAGAAGTAAATACCTTTAGTGGCTTCCTGTTACTATAAGCTCTATTCAAAGAGTGGAAAACCATCCACTACTGACCCCCAACTTCATTTTGAGCTCCATCTCCTGCCAAACCTGTGTTTATGCATCCTGTATACACTCTAGCCAAATAAAGGCAGGCTTTTCAGTGAGCCTTCCCCTTGTCACCTCTACTTAGGATCCCTGTGCCATCCTGTGCCCCTATGCTGCCTTTCCCTCAATTGCTATCCATTCTTTCTCATTCTTCAAAAGCCACTTCCTCTCTGAAGTCTTCCAAAACTTTCTCCACTTTTGCTCTGGCTTCATGTGGTAAATACTCTGCTTGGGCTTGTGACAGAACAATTCCCTCTGTGTCTGACTCTACCATTAGTCCTTGAGCATCTCTCCCAGTAGACGTTGAGCTCTGCAGGAACAACTTAACAGTTTCTTTATATTGACAATATGTAGTTGGTCTTTGATAAATGTTTGATGTATGTAAGAATAAATGAATGAATACTTTAGTGAAGCATTAAGGGAGGGCCAACGGGCTCAGTTTGGAGGGGAGATGAAGGATACCATTGGTATATTTTAGTAGGGAAGAAAGTAGTGTCTCAAATAGTAACAGATTTTACAAATTGAAGCATGGCCTTCTTTCTCCTGTAATGAGCAGCTCATTGAGAATTACACAATCACCATTAGAAATTCAAGTAGTTAAAGGCCTATGGAGTCAATGAGTATAACAGATAGTCCTTAGTGGACACTGTGTGCAGGTTCTTAGAAAAACAGAGGCGTGGAAGTGATAACTGGTGCTTGGGCCATTAGCATACGGCTTTGGGCAACTGGTGGAATTGTTTGGCCACTTCAGGAAGACTGATGGCCCCATGTAGAAAGGCATGAGTGGGTATTCTATTAATGGAAAGAATTAACAGAGATATCATCCTGATCAAGAGAAGTGCCTTCCCTCCAAGCCAGTTCTATTATGTAAGGGGTATATCACAGACTAGGTGGTTTAACCAAGAGAAATGTATTATCTCATGGTTCTGGATACTAGGAATCTAAAATCAAAATATTTGTAGAAGTGAATCATTCTAAGGCTGGAGAGAGAATTTGTTCCATGCCTTTCTCCTAACTGCTTGTGTTTGCTGGACATCTTTGGTGTTCATTGGCTTCTGCCACCTTTATCTTCACAGGGCATTCTCCCTGGGTATGTATATGTGTCCAAATTTCTCCCTTTCATAAGGACACCATCATATTGGATTAGGGAGCCATCCTACTAGAGAATGGCCTCATCCTAAGTAACCTAATTACAATTGTTCTGACTGAGCCTATTTCCAAGTGGGACTTCACTTCCTGAGGTCCTGGGAATTAGGATTTCAATATATAAAGTTTTGAATGGGCACAATTCAACCTGTAACAAGAGATTAGATGGTGTTCATTCAAGGAGATGCTATTCTCCAGCATCTTGAGATGGTTTATGAGGGACCCACAAAACAGAGAACTGTAAAAGGCTAGAAGATCCCAGCAAACACTATCAGCTAACCACCCAATCACTGTGACCTGGGAAAGGGACAGACTATAAAAGGAGGAGAGGAAGGGTCTTCAGAACCAGACCCACTTCTAAGAGCTCTTCCTCAAGGCATAGGAGACTAAAACCAAGAAGTTCTCAGGGATAAAATCACCAATTGACTTGAGGCAGTTAAAGATTGGGAAAGATTTGTGCCAACTGGTTTACCACAGTCCCAAGGTGTTTGAGTGGGGTTGATGATTCACTGAAATTAAAGTTGTAATTCCTTGTATCCAAATACTGGTTGTGCATAAAATATACAATGTTTAGAGATAGAGGACGGTTTGACAGAGTAGTCTCTCTGCCTTAATTTATGGAAGAAGAAGCCATAAGAACTACAATGTAGAAGAAAGAGAACTAGATCATGAAGCAGGAGAAATCCGTTAAGTCCATATTTGGACACTGAATGAGGGGACCTCAGGCAAACTACATCAACTTGCTGAGGACCACTTAACATATGATACATCCTTCAGAGACTGGCTTAGTTGATTAAAGGAGATAATGGATGTGAAAATACCACTCAACTCTAAAAGACAGTTCAATGAATTCCTAAGTGCGGTGATCAGATCCTATACCTATTTGAATCTACAGTATCTAGGACACAGTAGATGTGCAGCATATGTTTGTTGAATGAATGTATTCAATCTGGCCCTTAGAAAGCAAATAATCCTGAACACAATTTTCAAGTCTCAACCCTGAATACTAACTTCCTAAGGCCTTGAAATTAAGATTTCCCATATGTACTTATTTACAACCAGGCAACCCCAAAATCATAAGGACAATAGATTTCATGAAGGCAGCATCTCAATTAACCAAAAGAAACTTTTGCTGTGGTTACCACTGTGTTCTGAACAGCCTGTTGGAAAGACCACATCCCCTGGCAAAACTCCAGGAGCGTTCTCTGGACACAGGGAAATCTCCCATGGTATTGACTACACATCTGGTACACTCTTCAGGAGGTGAGCAAGTGAACCTAGAAAACAAAAAAGATCCATAGCAGGCAGCCTAAACCTCCAGCAGTTATTATTCTGGACCCCGTGGCCATGGGGGAGAGCTTTGTGCATGTTATAATGGCTGAGTGTTATTACTGTTTATTTAAGTTCTGACCTGGGCTTCTTTCTCTGCCTGGTGACTCACTCTTTTTCTTACTACCCATATTGTTTTCTTAGTACCTTCATTGTTTCTTGTAGATAGATCAAAATATTCACATAAACTTTCTTATTTTACTACGTAACCAATGGTTGGGGGCTAGAGAAAGGGAAGTGAATGCAAACAGGAGAAACTAATGTAGTTGTAAGATTTACTGAAATATTCAAATCCTGTTGCAAGAGGACATTTTTTTCAGAGAAATTTTCCTTTAAAATATAAACAGTACTCATCACTCTGAATCTTTGGCTTCAGTCTCTAGGGTGATTAGGCCATAATACTTTACCCTAACAAGTGATGTTTAGGATATTATTAGATCCTGGAGGGATATACTTCACAGCATTTAAATAACCCTAAGTTATCAGGCCATAAAGAGCATAATTGATCATCATTTTATATTTGATCAAAATGGTTTGCACTTATTTCTGCTGGGGGATTTATTCATTTGCATCTTGCAGTCAGTTTCAGCATTTTATGCCTTTGATCCTGCCATAATATCATGATTAATTGATTGATTCAAGAGTTCAGGAGTCAATAGACCCAGTATTTGTTTTTATTTATTATTTAACTTCCCCCACTGTGCCGTCTGGCATTCAGAGGCTAAAGAAAACACAGTCCAGCTTTCACAGCTTCTTAAAGACTTGATTATGCAAGAGAAAAAGAAGAGAAAGAAGAACCGTTTTCATTCCATCATCGTGTGAATACTGATAGGAGAATAACAAAGAAAATGCATTCTATATTTATATTAGCTACTACTTAAACATGTTCTAATGATTTGGATTTTTGCTCACTTTTAATTTAATTTTGGTTTCCATATATATCTATGTAGACCCATATTTGTATCAGTACTTGCATAGGAAACTAAAGCTCTCAGTTTAATGATTCCTCACATTATAAAATCAATTATACTTGGGCATTGTTCAAGAAACACACAGGCTTAGAAAAAATGAACAATAAACTTGTCCTGAGTCCAGCAGAGTAAAAAAATATGTAAGTCCAGGGATATTGACTGTATCTTGATAACCTGTGTTTTTCTTAGATTAAGACTAAGGCTTCCCCCCCCTGAATAAACACTATCCACAGGATGAATTTAGCAGCAGTGAAACATGGGTCACTGATTTCAAGAAACTCTAACTTCATGATGACCAGATTTGCTGTCAGAGTCCTGAGCATGTAAGAATATGACCAAATTGGCCAAATGGGAGGTAGCATAGTGAATAAAAATGTCACCAAACTTGTGTTGTAATTCTCAAATCAGCCTTTTTAAAATAGTCATTCAAAGATACACCCTTAAAAGAGGTGATTTGCTTCATACATAATGGCATGCGTGGATACAATAACCTCCATCCAATGATTAACACAATGGTAGGATGATTATTTGGTGGATATTTCTCATTTTACAAGGGATTACATAAAGATATACAGAGCTTAGTGAATTTTTCCCAAGGCTGTTTAAAATAAAGCAAGCATTAACATTAAGATACAGAAGTCCTAACTCAGGATTTCCCTAGAACTATCTCTTTATAGGCCACATTTCTACCTACAAACTGTCAAATTATACAGATGTGTGGTTACACAAATATGGTACTCTCACTCGAAGCTCCAGGAGAGATGTTTGCATAATCCAAAAATGGAATTCATCACCAAAAGCCCAATAAAAACCCAAAGGTGTAAGGATGCTCCTAAGCTAAGATTGATGGTATGTCCTAAATGCACCAGCTGTGAAAGATATGAAACCATCCACCATGCTGATGTTCCACGAGAGGGATGTGCAATACCAAATGCCTGCATGACAGGCAGGACAACAGCGGTCAACCAGATGTTCTTTTCCTTCCCATCTTCATGGTTAGGGCATGTGGTAACTGGAAAGAATGAAGTCGTACCTGAAGAAGTGATCTAAATGGCTTGAAATATAATTGTTTCAAATCATAGACCCCACACATGTCATAGATTAATGGTGATGAATGTCTGAAAATACACACATTGAGTATAACCTAAACACTTTATGTCATACGGCATTTTTTAATGCCTTACCACACATTTGCAATCCCCAAAATAAATCATAGCTCTTTGGATAGTTTGAGATAGCAGAGTTTTATCTGGAGAAAAGTTTGGTTTCCTTACACATGTTAAACTTGGGAGTATTTCAACACCTGCAATAGCAATATTTGGATATCAAAAGATCTAGATTTCAGCACCAAGGGATAATTTTGTATCTAAAACATCGGGTACATTTATGACAGTATCAGATTTAAATCAGTGGTCTCCATGTTACTTCTGGTTTAAATATGCCTTTTGATTCCAAGTTCAATTTCTGGCTTATGCACTTTCTTTTCAAAGACTGAAGTAAGACTACCATATAGTTTTAAAAGTTGCTTTCAGTGAAATAATAGCAAAGGAGAACGTAAATTTGTTTGCCATCTTGGGAACATGAGCTACCTCACCATCCAGTACCAACTTATTCCAGCTGATTCTCATACTTAGGGATATTAAAGACAAAATCGATAGTGACTTTGAAGTACAAATAAAGCCAAAGCCTTGAAATTAAGTCGTGATGAGAATTCCTAAGGAGTATATAGAGTTGAACTCCGTTTTCTTAGATTTGGAGCTAGCAGGAAGAAGTTATCTACTCTTTCCTCTTACAACATAATTGATTTCCAGGCAAGGAAATTTTGACCCTCTTATACTTTTTATGCTTTATTTTGGCAAATCTCACAAACTTGTATTACTGTTAACACTTCAGATGTACCTTGATGCAATACTACAAACAAGGTACATTGAAGGAGCCTACCCCACTATAAAATATATTATAATTGCATCCTTTGGTATAAATCACCACACAGCAGTATTTTGAAACCAGTCTACAAAGAACACCAAAGAGAATAAGGTTTGAAGTTTTATTCTCATGTGAGAAGGTGATACCAAATTAATGGAGTTTTGAATCAGAAACTGCCCTCTAGACCAAAGAGGATGAGATTTTTAGAAGGATGGACCAAGAGATAACATTCAGCAAGAGCCAGGGAAACATCCAACAGCTTCTGTATCAGAGACTATAAAAGGAGAGAACC
Organism: Manis javanica; assembly: GCF_040802235.1. Taxonomy (NCBI): domain Eukaryota; kingdom Metazoa; phylum Chordata; class Mammalia; order Pholidota; family Manidae; genus Manis; species Manis javanica. The sequence goes on from NC_133168.1 coordinate 18,026,784, forward strand.
TTTAAACCAGACATATCAAAATTGAACACTGTTAGGCCAGTTATCTGCTGGTATCAGTGTCACACATTGACTACGTAATTTCCACCATCTTTAAGTTGGTGCTTTGAATACTGGTAATACAGGAAGATTTATTGGGCCAAATCGATCTAGAAATGGATGGTTAAATAGACCTAGGAAACTGGCCCTTCCATTTTATGTTTATTGGCATCATTTCTTCATGTCTAACCACAGCTTTGTCTGCAGACCAGAGAGCAACACAATTCTCACAACCTTGCTATGTAAGGGTGGCTTCTGGCAAAATCATAAATCTGGTGTGACTTTGACCAGACATTCACCATTATCATCTCAATGCTCTGATCTCCATTTTCAGCGTCTCCCCGAAACAGTGTTCAGCTCTTTCCCTGCCACCCTAATGCAAACACGCTATTCCCTTGATAGAAAACACTGCCCAGTCAACCACATTGTTTCAGGCTGGAGATTTCTTGTAGATGTTCTCTATCAAATTGAGGAAGTTCCCCTCTATTCCTAATTTGCTGAGACTTCTTTTATCACACAGCATTATAAATTTTCTCTCTATTATCTCTTAGTGTTACAAGTCCAGCTGGGTGTTGGATTTTGTCAAATGCTCTTCCATATCCATTGATACGATCATATGATTTTTTTGTCTTTAGCTTGTTGATGTGGTGGATTACTTTGATAGTTGAATGTTGGATCAGCTTTTGTTGCTTTTTAAAACATGAATAGAGAAACAAAATTCTATTTAGTGAATACAGTAAGTAATAAAGCCATCTCAACATTTTCTGACATAAGCAAATATTAGAAACATTTATTAATATTGTTGTTTTAATGCAGAGAGGGCATAAAACTATTTGGATTAAAAAGACATAAAATAATATTACTAGACATTATTGTAAAGAATATTTTAATTCCTACCTAAAGTACAGAAGTTCTAGAATTCTTTAAGTTCTCTCTTTTAATGAAGAAAGCCCCTCCTTCCTAGGCTAGAATATCAAGAGAGTAAAATAGCATTCTTATTTTGAAAAACCACAGAAAAAAGTTTTTATTTTTCATCAGGAAATGGCCTGCTTGATGGAGCTACATCACCAACTTGCGATTGAATAATATTGAACATTGAAGTACTTTCAAATCTTGCTGCATTTTCCACCTGCCAGCATAAGCAGGGGCATATTCTGGTGCTTGCTCCAAGGACAGGTCAAGTAGAGCCCATATCTGGGTTTGTTCACAGGATTCAAGTCCTCTCTACTGAACCAATTTATAATGAAATATTAATAGTGGAATCCAGAGGTGTTAATTTCCCAAGGAATATTGGCATTTTGTTTCCTTATACTTATCACTCTCACTTGGAAGTTAACTGCTAAGGCAGGTTTTCAGCACTGGCCAGAAAACCTATAGGTTAGTTCAGGAGGGCTGCAGAGCGTCTGGCATCTCTCTTCCCACATACCTGTGGCTGATTGCCTAGTTCAACTACACAGAAGGCTTTCAGAGCCCTCAGGTTGCTATATTTAAATTTTTACCCTGAGGCTTTAGTTGCACCCAGTGGAAAAGATGGGCTGTCGTGAGTTTAAACCACTATAGCAGAACTGGAACTCAATGACTCATCTCATAGATGAGCAAACTAGATTCCAGAGAAATGGGAAATGATGATAGCAGTTCCTTACATCTGTTACAGACCTTTATGGTTTACAAAACACTTCTTCATGTTATTCATTTCATCCTTACACTAAGCCATTGCGAAATTATGGCATTATAATGCCATGGATTCCAGCAAGTTGCAATTTATGTTATAAAATTATGACTGTGTTTAACATTTCATTTTTATTTCTCTCTGCTGTTTTCCTTGATTTATACAAGTAATATAACCCAGAAGACAATGTAGGAGGACATGGATTTACGATGTTATAAATTTGCAATTAAATAGAAAAATTATAAAAGAAGGCCCAAAGAACACTATAGACATTCTATTTTTTCCTCAAGGTATTCAAGGATGATGGAGGAAATGAAACCAAAAGTCATGCTAAGGTGAACATGCTTAAGTGACAGAAAAGGAATTTGGATCAAAAAAAGTAGAAAGTTAATAGCTGAATACCCATCCATATGATGTACACAGCAAAAGAGGAGAAGCCATGGCATCTGAGATGTAGGGACTCTTTGCCATTTGTAAAAAGTTCTCTCTGTTTCTTAGTTTTACTCATGAAGCCTTTTATTTTCATCCCACTTTTGTTTTTCCAGAACACTCTCACATATCCATTCTCATTTCAGCCACAGCAGTATGAGATGGACAAAACAGAAAACAGACACTGGCTTCACTGTTTACAAGTTTTTATTGCTGCCTTTACAGGTGAGAAACCAAAGCCCAGAGAGCTGAACTGCTTTGTTCAAGGTAACACAGTTTAGAAGTGAATAGTAACTAAAAAACTCTTCAACAGAAAACAAGTCAGAAGAGGTCTTCAAAATGCAGTGGAGCAGATTAAACATGGCAGATCAATGCATACATGTGATTGTGCCCTAAATTCCATCAAATAACAATAAAGGAATTTAAGAGATTTTACCCCACAAGAACAAATGATCAATTAAAGAGATATCAGCTAGAAAAGATTTCAACAAATGTTTGAAAAACGATAAAAAGATGGAAGTATGATTTTGATTCAGCAAGGAGAAGAAAGGTACATGTAAGGTGTTATAGAGGGGAATACTGAAAGTAAATGAGATCACCGGATACGCAGAACCACAGTAAGACAGTGAAATGGAACAAAAGTTATCAGAGGGGGCAGAAGAGAATGTCAGGACAGAAAACAAGGTAAGTTTGCAAATCTATACACAACCTGATTTGAATCCCTTATCATTGTCCCACTTAATGCAGCCAGTCAACTATATCCACTCCCAGTGCTCCACAAAGAATCCAGAGGATTCTTTTCTGGGAGGAGTATTGAACCTAAGGCTCAGCGGTCACCACATTATGTGCTGGGGTTGAAGGTAGACATGAAGAAAAATGAAGAGATTAAATGACAATTTGTGTTGTAAAAGGTCATACTCCTTAGTTTCTTTCCCCAGCCATGATTCAAAAAAATCACGAGCTGGGTTTAACTCTACAGGTAGGAAATGCAAGGATCCTTCTCTGGAAAAACAGACAAAAAATAAATAAAGAAGGTAAAAAAAAAATAATAATAACAAATGCCAATAAAAACAAAAACATCTTCAGATATTGGTGGAGGGCAAACTGGATGTTCGCTGTCCAGTGTCAAAGCTGACTTTTCCCCTAGCTACTCTATACAGGGATGCCCACAAGTCCACAACCACTTCCTTCTGCCACACACATCCCAATATACACAGAGCTTTCAATTTTCTTTTAAGTGTCTCACTCTAAATATGAATGGGCCACCTAGGAAGACCGAACACTTGAGGAAGACCTCCAACATGAAAGAGACGTAAACAGGCAAAGATAATATAGGAAACAAAGACAATACATGCAGAAACTGTGAATACTATCCTCAGAAAAATAATCAGAGATACTCAATCCTCGAAATATGATCAGCCATTTAAAAAAGTGTTTAAGTATGGGTTAGGGATAGGGAATTGAAACAATATAAAGAATTCTTGAAAATGGAAAACATAACAGCAAGAATGAAAGAGTTTGGAAATAATGTGAAGAAAAATGACAGATAGATAAAAAGATAGTCAAATTGAGAGGCAGCTTAATCAAATTAGGAGATCACTTTGAGAACCTGTATCAAACTAATCAGAGCTCTAGAAAGAGAACAGAAAAAACAATAGAGAAGAAATTATGAAAGACATACTTTGCTCATAACAAAGTTCTCCAGAACTAAAGATTAATTTAATTTAATCTCTGGATTAAAATGGTCAGGCACAATGAATGAATAAAGAACAACTCCATGGCATATTTTTGTGAAATTTGAAAGCCTCAGTAATAAAGAGAACATTGTTTCAAGCTTCCAAAGTAGAAAACAGTTCACAAAGAATTATGAATCAGAATGGCATCAGGTTTCTCAATAGCAATGATGTAAGGTAAAAGAAAATGCAACAAGGACTTCATAATTCTGAGGGAAAATGAAATTCTATACCCAAACCATCAATGAAGCTTGAGTGTAAAATACAGACATCATCAGACATTCAGATCTCAAAAATTTTACGTTCTTCATGCTATTCTTTAGGGTGATGCTGAAGGGCTCTTTCTAGTAAACCAAGAAAGCCATTAGAGCAAAACAGACAAAACAAAACAAAAACCAGGAATCTATCTCAAAAGAGCTGTAAATGGGATTCAAAAATAAAGCTACATGTTAGAGGGAAAGGATAAATAACTCCAGGGGGAACAGTTTTAGGGGAAAAAGATGATTTGTTTAAGCACATGGAAAATATTGATAGGTATGTGTGATGGAGATGTTAGAGCATTTGGGGGAAAATGATAATAGATGCAAGAAAGGAAACAAATGAAGAGACAAGTATTAACTCCAAAAGGATTGTATAAGATAAAAGAGGCATGATTGTAGAACTTGACAATGAATATTATGTCCACAGTCATAATACTCTAAGCAAAATTTGTGGTACTTTTATTTGGAGGTGGGTATAGGAACTAGGGATGTGGTTGCAAGAGTAAGACCTCATTTACTGTGACAAGAAATTTAGAGACAAAATACAAATCTATTAAATCAAAACTGCATTAGTAAAATAAAGGGTAAAAATCAAATGATCATCTCCATACATGCAGAAAAAAAAATTGACAAAATTCAGCATTCATTTATGATGAAAACTCTCAATACAGTGGCTATAGAGGGAACATACCTAAACATAATAAAGGCAATATATGACAAACTGCAAAAATCATACTCAATGGTGAAAAGCTGAAAACTTTTCTTCTAGATCAGGAACAAGATAAGGATGCCCACTCTCACCACTTTTATTCATCATAGTATTGGAAGTCCTAGCCAGAGCAGTTAGGCAAAAAAATAATAATAAAAGGCATCCAAATTGGAAACAAAAAGTAAAACTGTCACTATTTGCAAATGACATGACTTTATATATAAAAAACCCCAAAGATTCCACCCAGAAACTGCTGTTCATACTAATCCATTAATTCAGTAAAATTACAGGGTACAAAATCAATACACAAAAATCTGTTGTGTTTCTGTACACTAACAATGAACTATAAGAAAGAGAAATAAATTTAACCAAGTTGGTGAAAGATCTAAAAACTATTACATTGATGAAGGAAACTGAGAAGACACAAATAAATGGAAAGATATTCCATGCTTATGGACTGAAAGACTTTTTGTTAAAGCATCCATCCTACCCAAAGCAATGTACAGACTCAATGCAATTCCTATCAAAATCCCAATGGTGTTTTTCACAGAAATAGAACAATCGTCAAATTTTTATGGATATGCAAATGACTCCAAATAGCCAAAGCAATCTTGAGAAAGAAAAACAAAGCTGGAGGCATCACACTACATAATTCCAAACTATATTATGAAGCTGTAGTAATCAAAACAGTTGGTATTCACATAAAAGCAGACACATAGACCAGCAGAACAGAACAGAGTCCCAGAAACAAGCCTATGCATATATGGTCAATTAATTTATGATAAGGCAAGATATACAAGGGGGAAAGAACAGTCTCTTCAATAAATGGTGTTGGAAAAACAGAAAGCCTCATGCAAAAGAATAAAATTTAGCAACTATTTTACACCGTACACAAAATTAACTCAAAATGGATTAAAGACTTGAATGTAAGACCTGAAAATGTAAAACTACTAGAAGAAAATATAGGCAATAAGCTCCTTGACATTGGTCTTTGCAATACTTTATTGGATCTGATTTCAGAACAAAGGCAACAAAAGCAAAAATAAACAAATGGGACTACCTCAAACTAAAAAGCTTCTGCACAGCAAAGGAACAACCCAGTACCATCAACAAAATGAAAAGGCAACCTACTGAATGGGAGAAAATATTTGCAAATCACATATCCAATAAGGGGTTAATATCTGAAATAAAGAACTCATACAATTCAGTAGCAAAAAAGAAATCTGATTAAAAAATAGGTAGAGGATATGAATAGTCATTTTTCAAATAAGCAAGCCATACATATGGCCCACAGACACATGAAAAGATGCTCAACATCACTTATCAAGGAAATGCAAATCAAAACTACAATGAGATATGTTCTCACACCTGTCAGAATGGCTATTATCAGAACATAAGAAATAACAAGTGTTGGTAAGGATGTAGAGAAAGGGAATTCTTGTACGCAGCTGGTGGGAATGTAAACTGGTGCAGCTTCTACAGAAAAAGTATGATGATTCCTCAAAAAATTAGCAATAGAAATACCACGTGACCCAGCAACTCCACTAGCCTAGATATTTCTCTGAAGAAAATGAAAACACTGATTCAGAAAGATATATGCACTCCTTCATTTACAATAGCCCAGATAGGGAAACAACCTAAGTGTCCATCGATAGATGAATGAATAAAGATGTAATACATGAATACAATGAAATACTCAGACATAAAAAGAAGAATGAAATCTTGTCATTTGTTACAACATGGATGTAACATGAGGGAATTGTAAGGGAATTGTGGAACTGTGCTGAGTAAAATAAGTCAGAGAAAGATAAATACCATGTGACTTCACTTATATATGAAACTTAAAACACAAAACAAACTCATAAAGAGAACAGAATAGTAGTTGTTAGATGGGAGGGGGTTGAGGAGTAGGCAAAATGGATGAATGGGTCAAGAGGTACAAACTTCCAATTATAAAATATTTAAGTCATGGGCTTGTAATGTACAACATGGTGACTATAGTTAATAATATTGTAGTACATACTTGGAAGTTGCCAAGAGAGTAAATCCTAAAAGGTCTCATCACAAGAAAAAAAAATGTTTTGGAACTTTGTATGGCAACAGTTGATAACTAGACTTATTGTGATCATTTCACAATATATACAAATGTACCTGAAACTAATATAATATGTCAATTAGGCCTCAATAAAAATAAATAAAATGAACTTACTATATATATTAAAAACTGTGGCATAAACATACTACTTAGAAGCATGATGATTAATAGCAGAAGAAATAGCTAGGTTTCAGAGTGCTTACCTCTGGGGTTGGGATTTGGGATTGAGTGGGATGCAGCAGGTGAGTGTAATCTTTCATTTTATGCCTTAATGTATATATTATCTTGATTGAAATATTAATTTTTAAATAGTTTTCAAAAATAAAAGTCCTGAGTCTTTCTCCAGAAAAAAAAGTGACTTCCCAGCTACAATCCTTCTCAGAGGACCGACTAGTAAACTAGGTGCCTGAGGGGCTGAGGAGTCTCCTGGGAAGGAATCCCAACCAAGAGGGGACCAGACACAGGGAGCGGGACCCAGCGGCAGAGCCCTGGTCCTCAGGTGAGCGGAGCCCACCGCACGCAGAGCACACGGGCGGTCCCTTGGGGCTGTTCGGCCCCCGACTCCTTACTGGACTCCTGCCTGAGAACTGCGGCCGGGAAGCACAAGCAGAAAGCAGAAGGGCTAATTCATTAAGCCCTCTGGAGCATTCCGCCCAGCGCAGCCGCGTCCAGAGGGAGCCTCGGGTGCTACAAGAAGCGCATGTGCCTTCAGACACTAGCTGGAGCAGAACGGAGTCTGAAATGCATGGACTGAGCGATTGCTGACCCATCTTGACTGATGAGCACGTGTCCAGTGCCTCCTGGAGTCCCCAACCTCCGTGCAGGGCCTTTTGCAGGCACCGATTGGCTGCATGGGCAGACGGAGTGAGACGGCCGGGCTTAAGAGGCTGTCTGTCCTGCTCACGTGGCCTTCACAGGCGGGCGACTTGGAAGAACAAACCGTCCTCTATGGGGTCCGAGGGTGCCCCCTGACCGGCCTGGAGCGCTCCGTCTTCCCAGCTGCCAGTCGGAGAGAACATAATGCTGCGCAGCTGCCAAACCCCGCGGAAACTCCCCATCACCCTTTGTGAGCTGCGAAGCCTCAGACAGCCTCGCTAAGTCTGCGAGGGGCCATGGCCAGAAGGCAAGACCACGGCTGCCAGCCCCAAGACCTGAGCTTCGTGGCAGAGGGAGACCGGGGCATCCCGGTGAAGGGGGCGCTCGGGTTTGGTGTCTGCTCTGCCCCGGCGCCAGATCCTCCAGCTCAGACCCTGAGCACATTCCTCGCCTTAAGCAGCCAAAACCGAGGTGTCCTCTGGACGAGCAGGTACCAGACAGGAAACTCCCACAACCCCCGGGAGGCAGAGCGGCATTTCTGTGCCTCTTCCCTTCCTCGCGTGGTTCTGTTGTAATGAACAAGGTCTCTCGGAGACCTCATTTGGACCCCCATCCTCCCCTCTCCAGGCCACGTACTCCAAACCACAACCCTATCCCTCAAAGACAGATCCTCTCCTAGGGAAGGTCCCCTGTTGTTTTTCACAGGTTGGGCTTTCCCCTCCAGCTAGACATTCCAAAATTGCAAGAATCAACCTTAGGTATCTATTCTATAGCCTCCAAAGCACCAGCCCTGGCCCAATGAATACACTAGCACTCAATAAATATGAATTCACTAGCTATTTCAACCCAAATGGCTAGCTTCATAAGGATCCTGGAAATGGGCTTGTTAAGGAGGAAATAACACACAAGTTTACTGATTTTTCAAAGTGCTTTTGATATCCTCCCTTTTCAGCCTCTTCCCCCCTCCACACACACCAAAAATATATAAATAAAGCCAGACGTTTAGAATAACATTTTCAGGCGATGTTTTTGTCCAACAAAGCTTGGACAGCTGTGCAGGTTGTAAATTTACAACTGATTATCTTCTGCCAGAAGTTCTTCAGGGTGTTTACAGCTGTGAAATACAATCTTTAGGTGACTATGCACCCCCTTCACGCACCCAGTCTGATTCCAACAGCCTGTGTTCCTGACAACATAGCTCATCACAACAATAATGAAATAACAAGAGTATTTATTTGATTTACGTACCACCCTTCACTTAAGGGTCCCTGAGCAACTTCAAACACAGCTGAAATGGTTCCAAACTGTGTTCCTCTCCAACTTTGATTTAAAAGCTAAAAAAGGAGTCAGTCTTCTGTGTGTAATTCCTTGGCAAAAATCATACACTTCTCCATAAATGGAAACAGTGAGTCCTGGGTCTTCTTCAAGAATCTTCTCTCCCCTCCTTATACCTTTCTTCTTTGCTATGAAATAAACCACTAGCATAACCCGTCATAGGCCCCACCCTTCAATTTTATTGTTTTGTTCTTTGAAGATTTGTTTTGCAAAGGGAAGTAAACTATAAAAATTAAGTGCCTCTCTACTTTTGCAAGATTCATTGAAATAACACTTATTTGGGATACTTATGAAATGGGAAATGATGAGTAATCTGTGATTTTATTTAAATAGAAATCATCCCTCCTCCACGCCTTTATTTTTTCAACCCTTGCACTTTTATTTTTCCATGAATGGTAGCTATTTCTTGACTTGCCTTATCCCCCTTTACTAGACTAGAAGCTTTTTAAAAAATAAGAGCTGTATATTTGTACCCCTTCTCTGTGTACACGAATTTCTCTCAGTGCCTTGTGCAGAGAATATATAGATATGTAATGAATTGATCTATTCCTGAATTGCATCCATGGTTTAAAATTTGCTAAAACATATTGTGACCCCAATGTCTACACTAGGGCTCCAATGAGGGAGTAAAAACAGCAAATGTCCAAACCCTATTTTTTAGTTCACTGGACCTAAACAAAGAGCTACTCGTGGTGCTAACCATCCTTATCACTAGGGATAAGGAAACCAGTTTACAAGACCTGCCAGCACAGAACCCAAATCTTCTGTTTTGGTCTAAGACAACAGATCTAAGAAACAGATTACAGGTAAATTCCTCTGAGATAGTGCATTGTTTCAGCCCTTATTGCTGGGCAGATAAGATGCTGACCCTGTTAGAAAAACCTGGCTCTTAGTCACTCATTAAATCTAAATAAGGAATCTCCTATGTGCCAGACATAAGACATTGTACTGTGCACTAATGATAAAAGAATGTAAAGTTCATTGCCCTGCCTCCCAGGAATTTGTAGTCCAGGGAGGAAGATCAGCAGAGAAACAGATGGGCAGGAAAACTCTGTAAGTGACTTGACGTAATTATGCCCAAAGTGGAGGTGGCTCCATTTGAACTCAATCTGGCTGGTACCTCCTCCCAAACACAGGCTGGACCCTAGCATACTTTACAACCCTGGGCTCTGAGCCCGTTTGTCTTCCTCTGGAATGTCCAGTTGCCATCCCTGCTGGGCTGTGCCGTGTGTCATGACATCCTGAGGGGGGGGCTTTTGTGCCATCCTCTGGCCTCTTCCCTGGAGGCCAGCTTCCTGTTCTCTCTTGGCTCTGCACTCTGTAGCCCAGAGACCTGCTTCTTCCCTCTTTTTACTTTAACACTGTGGCTAGAGAGGATTTTCAGATATTAATCTTATTTTCTCTCTGAATTTGTTTCCTTCCTCCAATTCAGACTGGTAGCAGTCTTGACACACCATGACTTCCAGAAGGCATGCATCAGGGCCAAAAACTAAAATAGCCAGCAAGTCCTTCTGGCTTCCCCCCCCACCCCACCCAAAAAAAATCATGTTTAAGCTATTAAGAGAACTTAGTGGTTTGGAAAGATGGGAGGTTGTGTGAGAAGAAATAAGGAAGGGGCTTCATCTTCCCTCCCTTTCTGTCCTAGAAAGAGCTTCCCTGGGCCAGAGAAAGGAAGAAGGATCCCAGGGACCCTTGCTTCTGCATGTTCGCACAGCGTTGGCAGCAAAACTCCCAAGAGGAAGGTGCAGGTAGAGTTTAAGCTGGGCAGACACACCCACAAGCGGCATCACAGGGCATGGCCATGGCGAAGGAGAAGGGCTCTGCAGGGATGGTGGCAGTCTCAGTAGTGCCCCCCTGGAGAGATGAGCAAGGACTAGATTGGCGCTCTGCCCCCTGACGTCTTGGCACTGCAGAAGAGGAAGGGAAACTCAAACAAATGGTACTGTTTCCCCCAGACTGAAAGGGGTGCTCTCCATGAAATGAAGTTGACTTACATATGATGAAACCAGATGACACTTCTAACATGCCTGAATTATGTGGGCCAATTTCAGCCCAGCACCATAGCCTTCCTGTATGCTTTTGTCCATTCACCGGTCTTGCACACTGTTGAGTGTTAGGTCTATATCTCAGGTTTTGTTCCCTTTCTTTCTAATTTGGACTGCTATTTCAAGCTGCTTTCTAAATATTTCTTCATTTCGAACTTACCATGTCCTAAGTGACTTCTGTCTTTTTGACTCTCCCCCATCCCACTCAACCAGTACATTTCTCTTCCCAATATTCTCTTGTCTGATAATAGCATTAGAGTCCACCTATATTAGAAACCTCATATATATATATATATCCTCAGTTCCTCTCCCTTCCTTACCTCCCAACCAGTCAGTTCTAGCTCAGGAATCTTCTCTATTGTCACAGCCATATCTACTTTCCAGAACCTCATCATCTCTACTGTGTTTATGTAACAGGCTCCTCACTGCTTTCTGTTACCAGCCTCTCATCTACAGTGCCCAAGGCATCCAAGATCCTCCAGCTTCCTATTAGAGAAAATCCACATTCCTCATCAGAGAATATAGGGCTCTGTCTAAATATGGACTCTGACGACTTTATTCCAAGTGGCGCCTACACATTTGCATGCACATGCACTCACACGTGGACCCTGGAATCTTAACCACCTCTCAGGAGCCAACAATGGATATTGCTAGGCAATGGATTAGGAAGCAGAAAGCTTGTGGCTGAGCCTAGATGATCAGCTGGTTGAGCATAACTAAACGTGAAGGAAGTAAGAGCAAATGAGAGAAAAATCTCATTGTAGTTTCCTTCTAGAATTTTCCTATGGTGCAAGAAAACAAACCCAGGAGAGTCTGTCACTTAAGATAATGGTCAAGGTGAATGACGACTAAAGGTTCAGAATTCTGGAAGGCTACTCTGGCCAGCCTTCCAGGAGTCCTTGGCCACTCTTGTGGTACCTGTAATACTGCCATTCTCATGGGATTTTTTGTAAATACCAAAGAGACAGTTGAAGGGGGAGGAGAGTTCTCTGTAAATTGCAAAATAGTGCATGAAATAAGTAAGGACCCACTGTTTTCCTCTAAATAAATATTTGTTTGCTTCTTTTGAACAATTCAAAATTCCTTAGAAAAGTACAACTCACAGAGGATCTATTTTATGCAGAAAGGAAATGCCACATACCCATAACAATTCAAATAATTTTTTAATGAAAGAGTGTTAGAAAAAGGCAGGGTATCTATTCCTGAGAACACAGGAATCAATATGAATTCAGAAATGTTATACCAACAACACAGTGTTGTCATCAGGGCAGCCCTGGTGTGTCTTGGCTGAATTTTAATATTCTATCTTTTTAAACTTGCATGACTCTCCCTGGCAAAGGCACTCCAAAAAGAGCAGATGCTTAATAAACATTTGATGTCAGGGACTGTTTGTGAAACTCACTTTCCATTAAGTAATTGTAGGTTAGACTAAATAAAACATTTTATGAAGACTAATATATCTATGGTGAGGCCTCATTAAATATGTTACTGTTTTTATGACCCCTTCAGCACGGAAAACAAACAGCATGTCCTTGTTCTCTGGAGACTACTTTGATCCCCAAATATGCTTTGCATTTGTCTTGCGTGTAGCTAAGGTATCAAGGCTGGTTTTACAAAATAAGAGTGGAACCAGTTCTTTGCTTCTTACCAATGTACTAGTAATTCATGATGAGGAATAAAGTTTTATTTCTGTATTTCCCAAACTGTGTACTATGGAATACAAGTTCTATAAAATGGTAACATGTATTCTAAAAAGATGAAAAGGAAGGAGGCAGCTACGACGAGCAGCTCCTCCATGAGCAAATAGGTTTGGCAGTAGTTTAAACAAAGGTTAGGAGTTTTCTTTCCAGCAGGATATTTAGTCTTCGATAGGCCAAAATGCTTTGTGAATCTCCTAAAGGGGTATGTAGTAAACAGAGCGTCTCCAAAATTATTTGACCATAGAATTTATTCTCTATAAAGCACAGTACAAAGGACATTAATGTTCCACAGAACGTAGTTTAGAAGAGGCTCTTTTTTTAATAGAGCCGAGTAACAGTGACAACCAGTTCAATAGTTTCCAGAACATCATATTTCTCCTTGAAAATCCTAAACAAGGGAACATCCCCCCACAAGCAGTATCATTGCAATAAGCATGGGACAGAATCATCTGCAAATGAAATTTTGGGTAAAATACATTAAGATTTCACTACAGCCTGAGGATCCATAATTCAGTGTTTGAAATCATTGTTTCCCTTATTGAGAGTAGGAAACAAAATTGACAAAGGAGGTTGCCATATTTTCTACACTTCATTTCAGGATGATAATTCTTACTAAGCACAGGAAGGAAAATATTAAAAAACAAAAATCCTGTCCATATTTTCCCTTGTAATTATAAAAAGCATCTGAAGAACCAAGAGCAGCCAGAGTAACAGAGAACAGGGGCCAGATCATGAAAAGCCTCTCATGTGCCTCTGCGTTGTCATCTGGAATAGGAGTTGATGGTTCCCCTCCTGGATCCCCTTTACTTGGCATCCCTCGCTTGCCATGAGCATTGGTTGCTAATGGCTCCTGTGGCTTCCTCCCAGGAAAATTGCCCTCTACAGAATAGGAGTCACTTCATCCAGTAGATTACAAAATTCCAGGGCAGCTTGCAACCATGACTGACTGATAAGGGGTACAAAAGGCTGGCCTCCTTTCCTCCAGGTGGGACCAGCTATGAGGTAGAATTCACACCTGCAGTTCCCTGTGGGATCAAAAGCTGCTTAGCACCTTGCCTTGCCTTAACCTGCTTCCCTTACCTCTTGCCTGAGACCACTCCAGTAGGTCACATACACCCAAATGCCAGTCTCAGGATCTGCTCTTAGGGAACCCAGCCTAAGACAATCAGTTTGAAACTGTACATCTAAAGAGACATTTTCCTCTTCACTATGATACCAACATAGTTCACAGTTGCCAGCCTTCTTACCTACTTCAGGCACCTTGCATCATAGCCTAACAAGAGGCCCTAGACCAGTATTTCACATTGTGTGGTGTTAGATCATGCACGTTAGAGTACTTAGGGTGCTTGCTAAAATTGTACGTTTCCAAAGCCCACCCAGACCTATTGAATCAGAATCTCTGGGGAATGGAACCTATGTTTTATGTCTTTTATATGAATTATATATATATATTAATAGAATACTATATATATTTTAAATATGAATTATGTTTTATTTATCAGGTACTTCTGATGCACACTAGAGTTTGAGATCCACTATCAAAAGCCTGTGGTTTAGCCAGATCCCCCCACCTCCCTAAAATAACTGAGAAATATTCTCAAGGCAAGTTAACTTGTCTTCTTACCTTCTGCCTACTGATAAACTCCTCTGAGATAAAATAATGTATGACTTTCCAAGTGGAAATTTCCAATGTGGTTTATAGAGAGAAAAAAAAAATACATGAAGCCCAAGTAGATTATTGTCTTGGCTAATGACAAATTACTTCAAGATGTAAATTTTGTTTCATTTCTTTGAAATAAAAAATGTGATTTGAGATGATACGTTCTAAATAAATAAGTTGGAGCAGCTATGTTTAATCATCTAAAATCAATTATTTCCAAGTATTTAGGAGCTATGGGAAGGAAGAATATCTGAAAACATTTTTAAAAACTTATTGCCAATAAGATTTACAGTAACTCATAAACATCCAGATTGCCATATTCATCTCACAAAAGTTTACTGTTGCTTGAGAATTATTTACCTAAAAAGTCTCGGATCTCTGAACACACAGTGAAAAACACATACACCGAGTGCCATGCTTTGCCTACCTTTGACGAGCATGTGACAACCACCACTGAGCACAAGTACCTCAATCAGCAGGACAATCAAAATTAACCACAGGTATGAGTTAGTGTCAAGGCACCAAACAGAGCTCCAGCAGCAAACCTGCTTTCTGCCATGGAACCAAGATGGGTCAAAAGAGTCAGAGGGTGTGTGGAGATGGCTTCCAGGAAATGGTTTTTACTGAGTAGCAATTGATTCAAGCCTACTCTACTTGATGGGCAGAGTCCTTTCTTCACTGTTTTTTGGTTTGAGGTGGGGAGGTTGTGAGTTTTTTTGGTCCAAGAGAAATAAAGTGGTCTGTCAATGCCAAATAGAACAGGCACACAATTCCTCACTGACTGCCATGTCTTAATGACCATCTCAGCAGGGATCCCAAAATGAATCAACCATCCCCGGAAAGCTCACCCACCCCTAGACGCTGTTCCTAATAATTATCTAGGATTTAGTTAATAGAAAATACAAGAAAACACTTCTAATCAAGGTTAAGCACTCTCTAAAATATCAGGCGTCTAAAAAATTACCTGGTAGGAGGTGAATTGTTCAATTTGTTGTTTTCTCCTGGAAGTTAAAAACATGAACTATGTGATAGCATATCTAAACACAAAACTCAAAAGAGAAGTTTGAACTTGCAAGTTATTAAAAATACATTAAAACCAATGTTTTTAAAAAGAGATACATCAAATATAAAGCACTGTAAATAACACATTTTTTAAGCAAAGGCAACTCTACAGATACTAACATGTAGTTTCCAAAGTGTCCAAACTGGTTCTGATGTGTCATTTTTGTGTGATTTTAAAGTTCCCTGGAAAATGTGTTACTAGAGTAGCTCTCTTTTAGAAGAAAGTTTTACATTGCTCAATGGTATTACCATGCAGACATCTGAGGCCACACCCACCAAGAGCCATCATCCTTGACTTGAATTTTATAATCAGCTCTGTTTGTATGCCACAGCAAATTGACGGGCACCAAGAGGATGTTGGGCATCTGGAGAACTTGAGATTTTAAAGCAGACACACAAGAAAAGGAGAAAACTATTTTAAAGAAAGGATCCTCAAGAAAGAAACACTAAAAGCAACTAATGCTCCAAGATTCTATCAACAAACAGTCTCTCTGTCCTGACAGTTTCAGGGAAAACAGGGAGAGACACAATGATTATAAACTCATCTCCTCAACATTAACTCCTACTAAGACACTAAGACAAATCATCGAACTGTTTACCTGAAAAGCACCCAGGGAAGCACCAGGCTCAGATCACCTTACATAGCTCCATGAAGAACCAGCCAGGGAGGACCCAAATAACCCTTCAAAGATGGGATTGATCCACATGGGTTTGGAAAAAGGAGGCAGAATTAGAGCTAATTTCCTCAAGAAACTAAATTCCAGTATACATGATATTTTTATCAATTACCTATCAAGATATGGTTTAACACCTAACTGGTCAAAGGCCAGACCCAAAAGTTAGTTATTTGAGTGTCAGCCCATGCACCATAGAGCATCATCAAAATGAAAGCTGCAATTAATTATGCACCTTCATCCATCAGATGACGCTAAGTTGAGTGGGACTGCTTCAAAGTCATGGAATCCTAGTTAAAAGCAACTGTAATAAAAAGTGAAAGAAAAGAGGTTCAACTGCATTAGTCATCAGGCAAGTGCAGATTAAAACGATGTATGATACCATTAGATGCCACCAGAATGACTAAAATGAAAAATCTAACAATATAAAATGTTAGTGAAGATGAGGAGCAATAAGAACTCTCAAACAGATGGAGGTCTAAAAACAGATGGCTCAACCAATTTGTAAAACTGCCACTGTCTAGTAAAGCTGAATATATATACACACTTGATGTCTCAGTAATCCCATTTTCAGGTCTGTAGCCAACAGAAATGGATACACATGTTCACCAAATGACTTGCAGTTTTAGACTATTATGAAAAGTGCTACTATGAATATTCTTCACAAAATATTCAAAAGTTCAAAAACCAGCTAAACTAAATAATGATATTAGAGGTCAGGAGGGTACTACTCTTGAGACAAGAGGAGAAGAGGTTTCCAAGTGCTGGTAATATTCTGTGTGTTGATCTAGACATTGGCTACACAGGCTGTTCACTTTGTGAAAATACTTTGATTTGTTTGTTTATAAATTGACATTTATAATTATAGACCTAGCATTGTATGCTATAGGCTATGGACCAGGCTGTGTCCCCCGAAATATATATGTTGAAGTCCTAACTTCCTATGTGACGGTGTTTGGAAATGGAACCTTCAAAAGATCGCGAGGTTTAGATGAAATCATACGGGTGTGTCCTCATGATGAGATTAGTACTCTTAGGAGAAGAGATACCAGAGAGCTTGGTCTCTCCCTCTGCCAGGTGAGGACACACATCTGCAAGCTAGTGAGAGAGCCCTCACCAGGAACTGAACAGCCTCTTGATCTTGGACCTCCCAACCTCCAGGACTATGAAAAATAAATGTCTGTTGTTTTAACCACCAATGGTATTTGTTATAGCAGGCTAAACATATTAATACACTATACTTCATAAAAGTTTGCTTAGAAAAAGACAACTAAAAAGCAACTGTAAACCATTAGAAAAGTAGTTCATCAAAAACAGATGCATTTGAAAACTGTGATTTGCGTACAGCGTTTTGTTATGTTAGTAAGGGATGACTGTTAGGACCTTCTCAAATTTCCAAATTTGCAAATACCACATCAGAGAAAAATAAAGCCCCACTGGGATATGGCGCTAGGATAGGACAGGCACTTGCTACATGACTGGTTCTGGACACCAGCCTTTCAGTCTTTGAAACAAATCTTTGCTTCAATAAAATGACAAATTACAACCTGTTTGGGGTCACACACACATACACACACACACACAATCCCATTACTATGATGTCCACAAATGCCAAGTTTATCGTACAAGTTTTGGGGATATGAAGCAAAACCACAGGTTCCAAGAACAGACTGGTTAGAAATGGGTCAACACAGGCCACAAACTAAATACTAATGGAGTATGAAATGCCTCTTTTGAAAAGTTAAATGAGATATGTCATATGTTTCTGGTTAATAAAACCTGGGGCTTCTGTATGGAAAAAATTCAATCAATGACACTGGCCTCTAGTAATGAAAGTTGACATACAAAGGCTGGGAACTAATCCTTTGGCCATTCCAGACTAGATACTTACTAAAGAATGATATTTAGTAGGGGCAGAAAACACTTTAGATAATGGTAGAAACCATGCAAATAAAAATAACATTTATGGGAAAAACTTAAGTATCAGAGCAGTTAGCTACTACTGGGGGCAGCTACTCAAAGTGGTCAGAAGCACTACAGACTGCCTGGACTGAATGTGACTCCACCCCTGAATAGCTCTACCCACTTGGTCTTGAGCAAGTTACCTTTTCATGCCTCAGTTTCTCATCTGCACACAGGGTGATAATAATTATGTCCCATGCGATTATTACAAGTAAATGAATTAACATATATAAGCTGTGCCTGCCATCTAGTAAATAATGTACACACATGGACTGTTATTACAGAAGAAAGAGCTTTGATATTTCTTATAGCTAGTAAATAAGACTCCACAAGTTTTCCATTCTTGGCTTAGGGTAAAGGAAAAGAAAGAGAGAAAAGAAGGATAGTTGTGGGATTGGATTCCAGAAGCCCCCAGATCTGAGAGCACTCCCCTCACTTGCTCAGAGGCACCAGAAGCACCTAAATATATTTTAGAATCAGAAAGTCTTGAAGTGGAAGTAGCCGCTTAAAGAAGCATTTTGAATTTCACCTTATTCTCACTGTGAAGAAAATGATTGCTGTCAGGACCCTTTACAGGCACTAATTTGAAAACTGGAACACAGAGGTCCCTGGGGCACTGGACACTTGAAAGTAGAAATGATAATCTCAAGAAGAGAAGAAGAGATGTTAGAAGCCAACTTGATCATTTCTTTTTTCTATAATAAAAATGAGGAGGGAGAAAAAAGATGGCAGAGTAGGAAGGCAAGGCAGAAACCTCCTTCCACACACACCAAGGAAACAACTACAGCAAATATAACTAACCCTAAAAATGACCTGAAGACTACAGAACAGATCACCTACACTTGGTAAAGAAGAGAAGACCACACAGAGAAGAGTAAAATGGAAGAGGCAGGATCAGTCAGGACCCCAGCCCTTCTCCCATCCCAGCCCATAAGTGAAGGGAGAGGAATGGATGGAACAGGGAGGGGATAAGCACTCAGGAATTCTGCACACCTGGCCCTGGAGATTTACTCTGAGAACACAAGTCCACATTGCACTGGGCTTTGGTGACTAATGGGGTTGGACACTGGAAAGAGTTAGAGCACTCTGGGAGGCTGAGGCTCCTGCTGCTTGTGGAGGACAGGCATGCTCCATTGGTACACTGAGACCTAACACAGAGCATAAATTTGAAAGATCTACTAGAAGTGGAATGGTGCCAGAGAGGGTTGGACAGAGTTCTCTCAGCAGGAGAAAGAGCAGGTGGATGATACCCAGCCCTCCCTCATTATAATGGGTCAGGGGGTCATAAGAGTCCCAAATGCTCCATCTCCTTTCCTGTCAGCTCAGCCCCAAAGTGCTTCCCTTTGCACCTGTCTGCCCCCTTAGCCCAGAAGCACCAGACTTTGCTGCCTGGCAGGCAAAAGGAGGCTTCTGCAGCTTTATTGGTGCTGTCTAACACCAACTGGGAGGCACCTGTAGGAGCCAGCTCTGAGCACTCCTTTCTCCTCCTGGGTGGCCCAGCCTGGTGCCACACACCCCACTGCCGCTGCACACCCATGCATCATACATTCAGATGCTGCATGCCCACCCCACCAACCCTATTAGCCAAGGAATGCCTCCATCACTGCAAGGCAGGCAGGGGGGTGATCCTGCCCACAAAGATCGCAGCAAAAACACCACTACTCTGATCACAAAGGGCCAGATAAGGCAAACTGACATCTGCAGCATACTGAGACAGACCACTGTCAGCAGACAGACAGAAAGGCAACCCCGCCTGTAGTGTACCATCAGCAACTAGGGCTCTACCACAAAGGAAAACCAGGAACTGGAAAGAAAAGAGCCTTGAGCTTCTGGGCACCACAGGATACCTTCTTCATAAAGCCATCATTATCCAGTCCAAGAAGCATAGCAGATTCATCTAATACAAAGGAAGAAACACAGGAACCCTGACAAAATGAGGAGGCAGAGGAATATTTTCCAAACAAAAATATAGGATAAGACACCAGAAAGAAGGCTAAATTAAACCGAGATCACCAGTCTTCTTGGGAGTCATAACTTTGCTCACTGATCTTCAGAAAAGTGTTGACAATCTCAGGGAATATGTCAAGGAAGAGATGATCTACTCAGAGCTGTAGAATACAGTAACTGAAAGTAACTATACAATAAAGGGAAAGAATTAATAGATTGTTGCCAGTAGAGGAGACAACCAATGAGATAGAATTAGAGAACAGGAAAACAATGAAGCTAAGGAACAGAAGGAAAATAGAATATCCAGAAACAAAAGAATGCTAAGAGAGCTGTGTGAAAACTCCAAACAAAACAATATTCACATAATATGGGCACTAGAAGAGGAGAGACAAACAGGTAGAAAATATCTTTGAAAAAATAATTGCCAAAAACTTCCTCAGTCTGTGGAAGGAAATAGACATCCAGGTCCTGGAAGTACAGAGAGCCCCTAAGAAAAGGAGCTCCAGGGAGACAACAGCAAGACATACAATAATTAAAATGACAAAATTAAGGAGTGAGTATTGAAAGCAGTCAGAGAGAGAAAAAATATGACTTATAAGGGAAGCCCCATCAGGCTATCAGCAGACTTCTCAGCAGACACATTACAGGCCAGAAGGGAGTGGCATGAAATATTTAATGTACTGAAACATAAGGACCTTCAACCAAGAATCCTCTACCTAACAGGATTATCATTCAGATTTGAAGGAGAGATTGAATATTTCCCAGATAAATGAAGACTAAAGGAATTTACAACCACTTAACTATCATTACAGGATATGTTTAAGGGATTTCTGAAGATGGAAATGTTCTTAAGCCTTAAATTTTTACTGATGAGAATAAACCCACAGTAAAGGCAGTAGAACAATTACTTACCAAGCAAGTATGGAATTAAAACAAAACAAAAGTAGTAAAATCAACTATATGCAAAATTAGTCAAGGGATACACAAAAATGCAGGTTATAGTATCTAATACATAAAGTGAGGAGGAAGAAGAAAAAGGAAGTACTTTTAGACTGTGCTTGAAATGGAATGACAATCAACTTAATATAGAATGTTATTTAGTTAGGAAACTATCCAAAACCTTATGGTAACCACAAACTTAAAGCCTATAATAGATACACAAAGAATTTCAAAAAACCCAATCACAACACTAAAGAAAACCATCAAATAACAATAGAAGATTATAAGAGGAGAAAGTAGCAAAGAGGAACTATAAAAACAACCAGAAAACAACTAATAAAGTGAAAATAAGTATATAAATATCAATAACTACCATAAATGTCAATAGACTCAATGCACCAATAAAAAATATAGGGTAGCAGAATGGATAAAGAAACAAGACTCATCTATATGCTGCTTACAGGAGGCTTATTTCAGACCCAAAGACATACACAGACTGAAAGTGAAGCAATAAAGATATTTCATGCAAATAATAAGGAGAAAAAGTAGGAGTAGCAGTACTTCTATCAGACAAAATAGACTTCAAAACAAAGAAAGTAACAAAAGACAAAAGATATTCCATAATGATAAAAGAATCAGTCCAACAAGAGGATATAACCATTATAAATATGTATGTACCCAACATAGATATTATAAATATCTATGTACCCATAGATATTATAAATATCTATGTACCCATAGATTATAAATATCTATGTACCCATACATACTTACCTAAATATGTAAAACAAATACTAACAGAATTAAAGGGGAAATAGACCACAATGCATTCACATTAAAAGACTTTAAAACACCACTTACATCAATAGGCAGATTAAACAGACAGAAAATAAGGTAACAGAGGCATCGAACAATACATTAGATCAGATGGACTTAACAGATATCTACAGAACATTCCACCCAAAAACAGCAAGATACACATTTTTCTAAAGTATACATAGAACATCTTTCAGAACAAATCATATACTAGAACCAAGAAGAGCCTCAAAAATTCAAAAACATTGGAATTGTACCAAGCAACTTCTCAGACCACAATGGTATGAAACTAGAAATAAATTACACAGAGAAAAGGCTAATGCTTCTAAATAATCAATGGATCAATGACCAAATAAAAACAAAAATCAAGCAATACTTGGAGTCAAATGGAAACAAAAACCCAACAGTCAAAATTTGTGGGACACTGCAAAAGCAAAACTAAGAGGGAAGTACATAGCAATACAAGCCTACCTCAGGAAACAAGAACAGTCCCAAATAAAGTCTAAACTCACAATTAAAAAACCAGAAAAGAAATAAAGCCCAAAGTTAGTAGAAGGAGGGACATAATAAATACCAGAGCAGAAATAAATAAAATTGAGAAGAATAAAATAATAGAAAACAAAGAATTATTAGAGAAATCTATGAAAAATTATATACCAATAAGTTATACAACCAAGAAGAAATGGAAAAGTTCTCAGAAAAATACAATCTTCCAAGACTGACCCAGGAACAAACAGGAAATCTAATCAGACCAATTGCCAGTAATGAAATTGAATTGGTAATCAAAAAACTTCCAAAAAAAAATCAAAGTCCAAGACCACATGGTTTCACAGATGAATTCTACCAAACATTTAAAGGGATAATAGCAAACATTTAAAGAAGATCATAATACTTTCAAAAAGTAGAAGGGGGAATACTTCCAAACTCACTCTATGAGGCCAGCATCACTCTAATATCAAAACCAGACAAAGACCCTCCAAAACAAGAAAATTTTAGAACAGTATTCTTGAAGAATATAGATGCAAAAGTCCTCAACAAAGTATCAGCAGCCAAATTCAAAAATACATCCAAAGGATCATCCATCATGACCAAGTGGGATATATTCCAGGGATGCAAGGATATTCATAAATCAATCAATATCATACACCACATTAATAAAAAGAAGGATAAAAACCACATGATCATCTCAATAGATCCTGAAAAAGCAGTTGACAAAATCCAATATCCATTCATGATAAAAACTCTTGACAAAATGAATATACTCTGTAGTGAAAAGCCAGAAGCTTCTCCTGTAAGATCAAGACCAACACAGGGATGCTCACTTGCACCACTTTTATTCAACATAGTTCTGGAGGTCCTAGCCATGGCAGTTAGACAAGACAAAGAGATAAAAGGCATCCAAATTGATAAGGAAGAATTTAAGCTGTTACTATTTGCAGAGGCCATGATATTATATATAGAAAACCCCAAAGATTCCACCAAAAACTATTAGAACTAATAACTGAATTCAGCAAAGTTTCAGGATACAAAATTAATTCACAGAAATCTATTGCATTCCTATATACTAACAATTAATTAGCAGAAAGAGAAATCAGGAAAACAATTCCATCAAAAAGAATAAAATACCTAGGAATAAACCTAACCAAAGAGGTGAAAGACTTGTACTATGAAAACTACAATATATTCATGATAGAAATAAAAGAAGACACCAATAAATGGAAATCTATCCCTTGATCATGGATAGGAAAAATTGATATTGTCAAAATCACCATCCTGCCCAAAGCAACTTACAGATTCAATGTAGTCCCTATCAAAATACCAACCGCATTTTTCAATGAACTAGAGCAAATAATCCTAATATTCATATGGAAGCACAAAAGATCCCTAATAGCTAAAGCAATCCTCAGAAAGAAGAACAAAGCTGGGTGTATTACACTCCCCAACTTCAAGCTATACTACAAAGCTGCAGTGATCAAAACAGTATGGTCCTGTCACAAGAACAGACTCATAGATCAATGGAACAGAATAGAGAGCCCAGATATAAACCCATGCATATATGGTTAATTAATATGTGATAAAGGAGCCACGAATGTACAATGGAGAAAAGACAGCCTCTTCAACAGCTTGTGTTGGAAAAACTAGCTACATGCAAGGGAATGAAACTGGATTACTGTCTAACTCCATACACAAATGTAAACTCAAAATGGATCAAAAACCTTAAGGTAAGACATGAAACCATAACACTCTTAGAAGAAAACATGGGCAAAAATCTCTTGAACATAAGCATGGGCAATTTTTCCTGGGTACATCTCAGGCAAGGGAAACAAAATAGAAAATGAACAAGTGAGACTACATCAAACTAAAAATTTCTGTACAGAAGGACATCATAAGCAAAACAAAAAGGCATCCCACAGTATGGGAGAATATATTTATAAACAATTTATCTGATAAGGGATTAACATCCAAAATATATAAAGAACTCATACCTTAACACCAAAAAACAAAGAAACCAATTAAAAAAATGGGTGGAGGACCTGAACAGACATTTTTTCCAAATAAAAAATACATATGCTGCACATCACTAATCATCAGGGAAATGCAAATCAAAACCACAATGAGGTATCGCCTCACACCAGTTAAAATGGCCACTTTGGAAAAGATAAGGAATAACATGTGTTGGTGAGGATGTGGAGAATGTGGAACCTCCCTACACTGTTGGTGGAAATGTAAATTGGTGCAGGTTTTGTGGAAAGTAGTATGGAAGCTCCTCAAAAAACTAAAAAAAAAATACCATACAACCCAGTAATTCCACTTCTAGGAACTTAACCAAAGAAAACAAAATCCCTGATTCAAAAAGACATATGCACCCCTATGTTTATTGACACATTATTTACAATAGTCAAGATAGGGAAGCAACATAAGTGTCCATCAATAGATGAATGGATAAAGATGTGGTATATATACAGAATAGAATATTATTCAGCCACAAAAAGAAAGAAATCCTGCCATTTGTAACAATATGGATGGATCTAGAGGGTATCATGCTAAGTGAAATAAGGTGGAGAAAGACACCTTTTTCATGAATTAAGAGGGAAAAATAAGAAATCCCAGGAGCAGATAATTTGGAGGACAGAGACTCAAAGGAGTATTTCAATGGAGGTGTTCTCTCTGCATGTCCATTTCCCTTCTGGCATGTTTCTCTTTACTGTGAAACCACAGACCTTGAAAGGGTCATGATAAGTGAAATAAGGTGGAGAAAGACAGATAGTATATGATTTCACCTATTTGTGGAATCTAAAAACAAAACAGAATAAAATGAACAAAAGAGCAGTAGACTCATAGACACTGAGAAGTGACTGGTGGTTACTGTGGGGGAGGGGATGTGGTAGATGGGTAGGAGGGTAAAGGGACAAAAGAGCACAACAATTCTCAATACAAGTTTTTCACAGGGATGGCAGTACAGCATGGCAAGTGTAGCCAATGATTCTGTAACATCCTCCTTTGTTGACAGATAGTAACTGCACTAGAGGGGGTAAGGATTTAATAATATGTATAACTGTTAAATCACTGTATTGTATACTTGAAACCAATATAAGATTCTATATCAATCACACCTCAATTAAAAGAAAGAAATGCTGGACACAGGGAAATATATCTTTAAGAAAAAAGGAAATTTTAAAAAGCTATCTGGATAACAAAATTCTACCCAGTTTCACAGTTATTTGTTTTGTCAGGTAAAATGCTTTTACTCTTGAATTAACAGACAGTGTTTACAACTTCACATGTGTTTTGCCTGTGTAAATACAAGTTGGTATTAAACACTAAGACTAACAAAGAAAGCTATAGAAAAATGCATATGTGCAATTTTAACTCTAATAGTGATGCACACCTTTGGAAACATGAGTGTATGTTTCTATGTATTTTAAGTGTGAAAATAGAATATGATTGAAAACAACTACTCTTTTGGATAACACGTGTCTCTAGAGATGAATCTGTGAAAAGCTTTAAAGGGAGATTTAGTAACTGGTGATAAATGTTAACCACATAAGTGAGCTGGTCATCTCTCACTGAGAGCAAAGATTATTTGCTGTATAACTGAAATTCAAATATAACTGGATGTCCTGTATTTTAATCTGTCAACCTTACCCTAAATAGACTGATACCATTGCTGTATCAGCCACACCACCTCATCCCTCATCCCATGCCGTCTACACAGTGGGCACTATGTTTTTGTTGGGTGGAGACAAATAACTTTCAGAGTTTAAATGGCATCAAATTGCACTGAAAGTTAAATTTGCATAACAGAAATCACAAAAAGGTTAAATGTTCATTCTTTAGCCCAATCAACATGGGTTGATGCATCTAAAAAGATGACACTGTTCAGAATGAGTAAATGAGAACATGACTTGAATAGCAGCATTACCCAAGTGATTTCCTGAAACAACATCATAAGGATATGAATACCCAGTGGTCAAGGTCAGAGGGAAGGCCACGGTCACATGCACAGCTGCCTACACCTGGAGCTTTCCAAATAGGTAAAGCTTTGTGGCTGCATTTCCCCAGGGCGGCTTTATCTTCCTTCTTCCTACCCCAAGAAAGTACCTTACAAGTCATATTTCTTAAAAAAGAAATAAGAAACAGGAAAATCTACCCCCACGGAGTTAGAAAGAGATAAGAGAAATAAGCTGTCTAGATTCCAGCTTAGCAATGGAGAAAGTAATTAAGGATCCAATGTTTCATAGGTGGAAAGATGAATTCAGAGGATAAGGAAAATAGAAAAGTTTCTTTAGGGCTGCAGTACATACTGAGAAAAACACACCAAAGACATTAAAATGTTCAAGGCTACAGAGAAGATCTGCAAAGCGCTTCTTCATTGTGATAACACATTTTTACAGAATTGCTGATCAAAGGTCTTTTCATGAGCACTTCTTTATTAATTCTTCAGATACCCAAACCCTGTGAGTAAACCCTTCATCCTAACAAGCTGTCTTTTGTATTATTATTGAAATTTGAAGCTACTCTTAAAATTCAAATGCTCTATGCAAATTGGTTGAAAAGAAATGGTCTTTAGAAAGTGGAAAGAATGAACCTATATTTCCACTGTTCAGAACATCATTAAAACATGGCTTACTTCCCTTAAAAAAAATTAAGTTTTATTAAATATATCTGGAAAAATTAAGTGAGGAATTTTGATTCTTCTTTTGAGTCCGTGAAGCAGCAGCTCTGGGAGAGCCAGGAACAGCCCTGCTGACAGGAACAACCCGGAGTGGTAAAGACAGTTCTGGAGGTGGTGAGAGCAGTCGGAAGAGAGGAAAAGCTGTGGATGATTAGGGCCCAAGAGAAGAAAGCAAACACTTCCTGTGGCAGCTGGAAGTCAATTATCAAGGCTAATAATGGATGAAATGTTGAAATACTATTCACAAAAATTAAGGAAGAAATGCCTCTGGAGTGAGGTCTTTTTAAAACAATGTATTTTGCTTCTCTTTTGAAAACAAATGTTTCAGAACCTCCAAAATGATTTACCCAAAGCTACTTCTCAGATGTGCTTGCACAGGTTTGCTAATATGCTTCAACGAGGAAATTTCTTACAGCATGTTTTCTAAGAGCAAAGGATTAGAAAGAACCAGATGTCCACCAATAGGAAACTAGTTAAAGTATTGTTCATCCACCACCATAAATACTATGCAGTGCTGATATGGACAAACCCTGTCAGGCCCAAAATGGTACCTTTGCACAAATTAAGAAAAGGGGCCGTCTTCCAGGCAGACCCCGCCTCCTGCCAGAGAACACAGTTCATTGAATTTCATCCCCACTCTCCCCTCAGCCAAATGCCTTGCACACAGTTATATATGGTAGCTCTGCGAAGATGTATTAAGGGGAGAACAGAGAGGTGGGTGTAAATTTGGTACCATTTGTGTGTGTTTCCAACAGCATATACACAAATACTAAATATATACCTTTATGCATAAACTATTTTAGGAAGAACATTCAAGAAGTTGGTAACAATGGTTGCCTTAGAAGAGGAAATGAAGAGTGTGTGAGGGGGTGATTTTCACTGTACTTGCTTTGGTACATTTTTTTTTACCATGTGCATGTAACTTTCCCAGTTGAAAAAAAAGTTCTATTCTTTTCTAATGACATAACCAGACTGTTGAGGCAAAGGGCCATGGGTACTGCTGCTCTGCTAACCTGTTTCCTGCCACACATCTGGATGACCCAGCAGCCCACATGTGGTGTCCTGGCCTAGTTCCACCCATGTGGCTTCCATGTATATATGTTCTGTGCAGATTTAAGTACATTTCTGAGCTGGAACATACTTTGCTTTTTTACATTTCTCAGCAAAGACAGCCCTCCAAATTATTTTCACTAGATGTTTCTCATTTTTGCACAATACCCAGGGAGGTCCAAGCCAACCATGAACTCTATTTTCACTTCTGCAAGCATGGTGGGAAAATAACATACCTACAATAATGTGAGCAACTGCCTCTAAAAATTCCTGCAATGGTAAGTTTCTGGGTGAAGTTTATAGATGGTATGTTTGGCATCGTGTTTCTGCACACAGGGCAAACTACTCTGGAGAGTGCTAATTGATAAAAGCCATGACTCTGAAAGCACTGATTAGAGACTCTCTTGATCTGGACCATTTACTAGCAATGCAATCCTGGGCACTTTCCATACACACTGTATACCTTATTTTTGTCACATGAAAATTGGGAATAATAATTCTTCCTTGGAGGATTAATGGTTAAATGAGATATTGCATGTCCACCCAGTTACCACCCAATAAATATTTACTGGTTCTGACTGCTGTTGTCTGGTAAGGTGGTTGTTATCCAGTTAGAAAGATGAGACTGAAACAATTACAATGATTGGTAACAATAAATCCATTATTATCTGAACAGTTAATCTGCACTTATCAAATGTGAAATCACCTAGTATATTACCTTCAGTAAGGATATCAATAATATTTGCTAGTTGAACCTGAAAGTAAGTTATATTGAAATTCTACATGTCCTCTATGTTGTTGCTTGGATTTAATTTTTATTTACTTATACAAACCACCCATTAACTTTTAAGATTCAAGATGGCAGCATGAGAGATGAGACACAGAACTCCTCCCAAAACTGCATATAATACAAAAATATAGGTAGTACAACTAATCCTAAAAGAGCAACAGGAAAGAAGGCTGCACCAGACTGCATACACCTAGAGAACAGGGCAGACCTCACGAAACAGGGTAAAGTACCAAAACATTGACCACCAAGCCCTTCCCCCACCCCAGCTCACCAGCAGGAAGAAGAGAAACGGAGAGCAAGGAGGGGGTGGAAGCCTAGGACTGATGAACATGCAGCCCTGGATGGAGATCTGCTTTGGGGGCACAAACCTACATTGCATGATGCTCTGGAGATTAGTGGGGTTGGAAAGCTAAGACAGGTAGAATGCTTGGAGAGAATGAGATTCCAGTCAGTTGTAGAGGACAAGGATCCACATCCAGCCACTCTGGGACAAAGGAAAGGTGGTCAGTCTGAGAGGCTTCCTAGTAGCCAGAGGGCTGCTGAAGGAGCAGGGTTTGCACAGAGATTGTTGCGCAGGAGAAGGGATAGGTGGACAAGGTTGTCTGGGCACACTCTGCCCAACAGGATGGGAACTTTCAGAAGCTTCAGGCACTCCATCAGCCTGGCTGGCTACTCAGCTCTGAGGCCCCCACTGTGACACGCAGCCTGCTGCGTCTCCCTCCCGACCTGCTGGCACTGGTTCGCAAACCGGCAGTCACTGCTCTGGTGTCAGGCCAACCAAAGGGAGGCCCCACCTACAATAGCTAGAGCTGCAAAGCACAGAGGCTTGCACCTGGTTATTTGACTCACTGGCTCTGATACTGGAGACAGGCACTGCAGCCTGGAATCAGGAAACCGCTCTTTCCTCTCCCCCCAGTCACCAGGGCCATTCCCCTATGACCCCCAACCTCACTCTAGTGGCTGAGCAGCTCCAGAAACTGGAGCTTCTGGGCACTAGAGGGTGCCACATACAAATATGAAACGTCAAAGGAAGCTGGTTCAAACAAAACTCTCAGAAACACCAGAAAAAGGGCCAAATGAAACAGAACTCACCAATGTTCCTGAAAGAGAGTTCAAAAAAAATCATAAACATGCTCACAGAGGTACAGAAAAATATTCACAAACTCAGGGACAAATTTAGGACAGAGATTTGATCATTAAGAAATTCCATATCTGAAATGAAACATACAATAAAGGGATTTAAAAGCAGATTAGATGTAGTAGAAGAGATGGTAAATGGAATAGAAATTAGAGAAGAGGAATACAAAGAAGCCGAGGCACAGAGAGAAAAAAGGATCTCTAAGAATGAAAGAATATTGAAAGAATGGTGTGGTCAATCCAAACAGAACAATACTCACATTATAAGGGTACCATAAGAAGAAGAGAGAGGAAAGGAGATAGAAAGTGTCTTTGAGGAGGTAATTGCTGACAAACAACACAAAATCTGTGGGACGCAGCAAAGGCTGTGCTATGAGGGAAGTATATTGCACAGGCCTACCTCACGAAAGAACCATCCCATATGAACAGTCTAAACTCACAATTAACGAAACTAGAAAAAGAAGAACAAATGAGGCTTCTACTGAAAAAAGTCAGTAGAAGGAGAAACATAATAAAGATTAAAGAAAAAATAAATAAAATTAAGAAGAATAAAACAATAGAAACAATCAGTGAAACCAAGAGCTGGTTCTTCAAGAAAATAAACAAAATAGATAAACCCCTAGCCGGACTTATCAAGACAAAAAAGGAGTCTATACACAGAATCAGAAATGAGAAAGGAAAATCACTGCTGATACCACAAAATACAAGGAATTAGTAGAGAATACTATGAAAAATTATACACTAACTGGATAACCTGGCAGAAATGGACAACTTTCTAGAAAAATACAACCTTCCAAGGCTGACCCAGGAAGAAACAAAAAATCTGAATAGACCAATTACCAGCAATGAAATAGAATTGGTAATCAAAAAACTACCCAAGAACAAAAAAATTCCTGGACCAGATGGTTTCACTGTTGAATTTTATCAAACATTTAGTGAAGATGTAATACCCATCCTATTAAAGTTTTCCAAAAAGTAGAAGAGGGAATACTCCTAAACTCATTCTAAGGGACCAGCATAACTCTAATACCAAAACCACAAAAAAAGAAAATTACAGACCAATATACCTGATGAACACAGATGCAAAAATACTCAACAAAATATTAGCAAACCAACTCAAAAATACATCAAAAAGATCATCCATTATCATCAAGTAGGATTTATTCCAGGGATACAAGAATGGTACAACACTGAAAATCCACCAACATCATCCATTACATCAACAAAAAGAAGCACAAAAACCACATGATCATCTCCATAGATGCTGAAAAAGCATTTGACAAAATTTAACATCCATTCATGATAAAAACTCTCAACAAAATGGGTGTAGAGGGCAAGCACCTCAACATAAAAAGGCCATATATGACAAACCCACAGCCAACATCATACTTAACAGCAAGAAGCTGAAAGCTTTTCCTTTGAGATCAGGAACAAGGCAAGGATGTCCACACTCCCCACTTTTACTCATAGTTCTGGAGGCCCTAGCCATGACATTCAGACAACACAAAGAAACAAAATGCATCCAGATTGGCAAGGAAGAAGTTAAATTGTCATTGTTTGCAGATAGCATGATACTGTACATAAATAAACCTAAAGAATCCACTTCAAAACTACTAGATCTAATACCTGAATTCAGCGAAGTTGCAGGATACAAAATTAATATGTAGAAATCTGCTGCATTCGTATACACTAAAAATGAATTAGCAGAAAGAGAAATCAGGAAAACAATTCCACTCACAATTGTATAAAAAAGAATAAAATACCTAGGCATAAACCTTACCAAGGAAGTGAAAGACCTATACTGTGAAAACTACAAGACACTCATGAGAGAAATTAAAGAAGATACCAATAAATGGAAGCACATCCCATGCTCATGGATAGGAAAAATTAATATTGTCAAAATGGCCATCCTGCCTAAAGCAATCTACAGATTCAATGCAATCCCTATCAAAATACCAATAGCATTCTTCAATGAACTAGAGCAAATAGTTCTAAAATTCATATGGAACCACAAAAGACCCCGAACAGCCAAAGAAATCCTGAGAAGGAAGAATAAAGTGGGGGTGATTACACTCCCCTACTTCAAGCTCTTCTACAAAGCCATAGTAATCAAGACAATTTGGTACTGGCACAAGAACAGACCCACAGACCAAAGGAACAGACTAGAGAGCCCAGATATAAACCCAACCATACATGGTCAATTAATATATGATAAAGGAGCCATGGATATACAATGGGGAAATGACAGCCTCTTCAACAACTGGTATTGGCAAAACTAGACAGCTACATGCAAGAGAATGAAACTGGATTATTGTTTAACCCTATATACAAAAGTAAACTCAAAATAGATCAAAGACCTGAACGTAAGTCATGAAACCATAAAACTCTCAGAAGAAAACTTAGGCAAGAAACTCTTGAATATAAATATGGCAACTTTTTCCTGAACACATCTCCTCAGGCAAGGGAAACAATCAAAAATTAACAAATGAGACTACATCATGCTGAAAAGTTTCTGTACAGCAAAGGACACCATAAGCAGACAAAAAGGCATCCTACAGTATGGGAGAGTATATTTGTAAACAACATATCCGACAAGGGGTTAACATCCAAAATATATAAAGAACTCACATGCCTCAACACCCAAAAAGCAAATAACCCTATTAAACAATGGGCAGAATATATGAACAGACACTTCTCCAAAGAAGAAATTCAGATGGCCAACAGGCATTTGAAAAGATGCTCCACATCGCTAATTATCAGGGAAATGCAAATTAAAGCCACAACGAGATATCACCTCACACCAGTTAGGATGGTCAACATAGAAAAGATTAGGAACAACAAATTCTGGCGAGGATGCGGAGAAAGGGGAACCCTCCTACACTTCTTGTGGGAATGTAAACTAGTTGAACCATCGTGGAAATCAGTATGAAGGTTCCTCAAAAAACAAAAAACAGAAATACCATTTGACCCAGGAATTCCACTCCTAGGAATTTACCCTAAGATTGTAGGATCCCAGTTTCAAAAAGACATATGCACCCCTATGTTTATCGCAGCACTGTTTACAATAGCCAAGGAATGGAAGCAACTTAAGTGTCCATCAGTAGATGAATGGATAAAGAAGAGGTGGTACATATACACAATGGAATACTATTCAGCCATAAGAAACAAATCCTACCATTTGCAACAACACGGATGGAGCTAGAGGGTATTATGCTCAGTGAAATATGCCAGGTGGAGAAAGACAAGTACCAAATTATTTCATTCCTCTGTGCAGCATAGGAACAAAGCAAAAACTGAAGAAACAAAACTGCAGCAGACTCACAGAACCCAGGAATGAACTAGCAGTTACCAAAGGGAAAGGGACTGGGGAGGACGGGTGGGAAGGGAGGGAGAGGTGGAACAGGGGGCATCGCGATTAGTACACATAATATGGTGGGGGGCATGGGGAGGGCAATATGGTACGGAGAATAAGGGTGGTGACTCTGTGGCATCTTGCTGCACTGATGAACAGTGACTGTCATGGGGTATGTAGTGGAAACTTGATAGTGGGAGGAATTCTAGTAGCCACAATGTTGCTAATGTAATTTTATATTAATGATGCAAAAAAAAAGAATAGAATAACTTTAAAATGTCTCTTTCTTGCTACTCTTTAAGATGTCCTTTTATAGTTAAATTATTTAAAAATTGTAAAAAAGAAAAAAACACACCCATTATTAAAGATTGGCAGAATAGTAAAAAGCAGACAAAAAGGAAGTAATCTTCATTTATAATCCCACTCCAGAGAACCTGTTAACATTTTAACATACCTTATTCTTTTTTCCATGCATTTTAATAGCTGGGGTCATGTGAAATATATCATTTTCCATTGTTTTTCCTGTTTAGGTTTTTGTCAAAGTGTTTTCCCAATATTTATTAGAAATTCTTCACAATTATCATTTTAGTGGTTGGTTGATATTCCATTACAGTTATTCATTTCTTTAATAAATACCTATCAAGAACCTATTATGGGTGAGGCACTGTTTCTACTACTGGAGCCACAGCAGTGAATAAAGCAGAGCAGGTCTCTTTGCCAGTGAAGTTCCTGTGCAGTGCTAAGGGTTGTGGTGCAATCAGAGAGGATTGAGGAGAAATGAGGAGGTGGAAAAGTGGAAATTCTGCTGATAGACAACTTTCAATCAGTTTAGCTGCACCATGGCAGTAGCTGGAGGGAGAGGTAAGGTCAATGCTATCTCTTATTTAATTATTGCACTAATGTGGAAATACAGATGTGCATCTCAATTGAGCCCTTAAACATTTGGTAATACTTAAAAAAAGACTGCTTAATAAAAGTTGCTAATGCAGTTCCTGAACTGTTTTTGGTGACTCTATTTTGATTCTCATGTATATCTGCAATAATTTAACAGTCTTTCAAAAAGCATAAATAGAGAGTTGAGTTGAGTGGAGGGGCCCTGGCCCTGATACTAAGCCCTGAGGCAGGATTCTGCTTTGCATATTATGTGATCACATCATCATAACCATCCATTTCACTTAAAGGAAGAATTTGGTAAATATCGTATGTGCCTAAATCCCACCCAACTGGTTTTTCTTCTTTGTTTGTTTGCAAGTCAGGGGAGAGGAGAGCAGTACTGTTCTTACAGGTTTTTGTTCTAGAAGTGTTTTATGGTTCCTTCCCACGAACCCTCTCATACGGGAAACTATACACCCACAGCCCTGTTAAGGAATAATGATCATGTTTCATGACACACAGCCCCATCACTCCCCTAGCCCTAACACACACACACACACACACACACACACACTGTCCACACCTGACTGAACCTGGGGTAAACTCTGACCCAGGAGCAATGACCAGCAACCTATGAGCCTAAACTGTTCAACTTGAAAATTAGATTCCTCTCTTAATTTTCATTTGGCAATTAGAGTGACAGGAACAAATACCAGTGAGGGCAGAAACTGAAGTAGTGTCAGAACTGAAGAGGCCCGAGCTATTTAATTCACAATAAGCTGGAATTCTGAAAGACTAACAAAGTTTGAATACACAGAATAAGCTAATCTAATAGAGAAAGGGGCACAGAGGGATAATCGTAGAGAAGTGGAGACACTGTGAGATGAAGTCCTGATCTTGCAGGCAGCTCCTCTACTGAGAAAAATACCAGCTAAAAGATTTTTTAATGTCTTTAAATGCATCAATAAGCTGGCATAAAGTAAGCTTTTCTAGATCCTAAAATGCAATCTATAGATCCTAATGCAATCTTCTATAGATCCTAAAAATGCAGTCAAAGCAGAGACCCTGGTTAATTAAGTGAATACCAAAGCTGGCTTTCATCCTGAAAGTTTCTGCCAAACCTTGGAGTTTTTAAGCTTCCCTCTGAGGGCTTGCACAGTCCGTCAACTATGATAGACAGTTGAAATGCAGGCCCCTCCCATAGTGTTGGAATGCCAGAAGGTGAGCCCTTCAGTGTACAGATGGGTGAGAAACAGACCCTGTTGTACAGAAGATGACAGCAGGGATCATGTCTCTTTCGATCTCACTGCTGCCGAATGGTTATGCAATTTCCCACGAGTTTTCATAGCCACAAGCCAGTTCTCACATGGCCTGCAGTCCAGACTCATGTCAGGTGTATAGTCTGAAAAACTGCAAGCAGAGAGTATGATTCCTAGAATGCCTGAATTGGTAGTCACAATTTTACCCTCGGTCTCAAAGGATCCCCACAGATAAAGTTCCAGAGAAATACACAGCTCTCAGGCAAAATCCACACAACACACTAAGACACAGAGGGGAGAAGGCCATGCAGCTCTTGAAAGAGAATCGCCTTCAGCCTGCACACTCTGTCCTTGGATAGCCAAGAGATTCTTTTTAGAAATTTAGAGATTTCCTTTTTAGAAAGCCTTATTTTATTTGATCAAATTTTACAGAGACTTTGTTCTTTAAAAAAATATCACAACTCCTTTGTTATCAGCTTTTGTCCCTAAGCGCCAGGCTGACAACGCGAATCCTAAGGACAGCAGTGGCAAGGGCTGTGTTCCCTCCGTGTGCCCTTGCTTATCTTTCCTGTAACTGCATTGGTTTCTGACCAGCATCCGGCAACCTCACTCGTTCCTTTGTCATCACCAAGTGCCAGTGATCTGATGCATCTCTCTTTGGTGTCTGTTTGACTGACATATTGGATGAACAAGAGGGGCTTACTGTGTCCAAGTGGGACTTGATTGCAGAAGAAATGTATTAGGAAAACTCTAGTGGGAAATCTAGTTTATGCTAATCAAACACAGTTCGGATGATTGTAAATGTCTGGGAATTAAGGAAAGTGAAACCAAAGAGGCAAAAGGATGGCCACCTCATTCCCCACAGGGGTTGAACACAAGAAATAACTAGTCTTATCATTTTGGACACAATGGGAAATAATCCACAGCCAAAGTCTGGTCTATGCAGATAAATCTTCCACAAAAAGGTGAATAACACAACTGCTAGATAGCTTTAAAAAGCATAATATGGCATTATGATGAAAGGGGCATTTTGTAAACCTGCGCTGTTCTTCAGGGAATGATCACACTGTTTCAAATCCCCAGGCCCATAGACGGGGATAAAAGTGTCTTTGGTTCTCCAGAGAACTCTATGTTGGCTAGCTGCCAGCTGCTGCTAAGGCTGCTTTTGCTTGAAATTCTCACCAGCACTTCTGTTTGTAGTCCCACTAAGCACGCAGACCACCTGGTTGTTGACGAGACTCTGATGGGGAGACATTCAGGGAGTGCTAGAGAGACAGAAGGGAACAGAACTCCAGCCTTCCTCTCAGACTGAATCAGCACTGTTTGGTTAATGCAATCAATCACAGGGAAAGAAGAGGCGCTGGGAGCTAAAGCCTGTGCCTTCTTAGTTTCTTCTCTTTACTCTGTGAAGAGCTTTTTCCAGAGTAATTGGACTTTTATCTGCAACACCCAGTTTTGTGACCCTTCTTTGCTCTGCAGTGAATGAACTGAGGCACAATTACTTCCTGCTAAAGGTCAGTGATATTTGGACACATTCTTCATCAAGCATTAAGAAAGTGAGAACAGCTAACATCTGAATTCTTCTCCCTTAATTGCCTTGTTTGGAAATCCATTTTCCATTTTCCATTTCAGATTAAGTGAAAATTTAGAGTCTAGTAGTAGGTTCCAATAATTGGTATTCATCCGTTGCAAATGAGCTTGGGCAAAACTGATCTGGTCTGTACCATGCAGAATCATTTTTGTTACTGGGGCATTTAGGCTATAAAGGAATTATATATTTCAGTTGGTATCTCAGCAAAAGACTTTTTCTTTTCCCTTCTCTATCTGCTTCATTTGAAGACTTAGTTTCCTCTAGATTTGAGAAATCAGCCCTCCTTCAAGTATCAGATTTACAGTATTGCGATTCCTGATCTTATTTCTAGAACTCTAAAAGAAGAGAAAATACATCTGCCTGTAAACAAATAAATGATATGTTCTATGTTTCAGAAAATTAACTCTGATGTAGATGAAAGACCAAATCAATACAGAGAGTTTAGGTGCAGGAAGACCAATTGAAAAGCTTTTGCAAGGCTGAGAAAAGACATAATGACAGTCTATTCTAAGGGGTAATGGGGAGGCAAGGAGGAATTTGAAAGAAACTGTTTGGAAGTAGAATCAGTAGGAATGCAGTTGACTGTGAGGATTGAGAACAAAGGACATGCCACAACCAAACACAGGTTAGCACCTCAGGTGATTGCATGGTTGAGGGTGCTCCTAAGAGAGGAACCACAGAAAAATTTGAGGGATTACCACAGAATGAGATGAGATGATGGTAAGTACACTTTGGGAAACATGGAACTTGGGAAACCCACAAATGAAATCACATGCATATATAGCAGGAAGTTAAAACCAGAAGTCTAGAGAAACAGTTGTGTGGACCACCACTCCCTGCTCCACTCCCCACGATGGGTAGTAGTTGAAGCCATTGGATGGGGAGACAGTAACCAGGAAAGAATGAAGAGCTACAGAGAGGAGGGGGTGAGGAGACCAAAAATGAAGAGAAAGGGCAGAAGGGATGGGATGAGCAGCAGGAGGAGACAGCACAGGAGCTGGCAAGGGAAGGTGCAAGAAGAAAGACCAGTGAAAGGGACTGGATACAAGGCACACATGCTTCACAAAGGTATACACATATACTCATGCATATATACAAATATGTATGTATACACATGACTATATTTTTTAAATGAAAGACTAAAGTATAAAAACAAGTGGTCCCCTATAAAAGAGAGGGAAGGATTGGGGTTGAGGGAACAGGAATAAAGGCTCAAGTTCCTTGAATATATCTTGTTTTGTAGATTTGGCTTTGGAGACATGGAAATACCTTAGAGATCAAAAAATAAAATTAAGTTTCAAAAAAGCACTTTTTGAAGGTTAAGAAAAAGATAACCTAAATGTGTATTTGGTTGGTGGCATAACCATACAGAAAGGAACCTGTTCAAGTGACTTTAAAGAACAATCATGTGACTTCGCACATGGTGGAATGGACTAAAAACAAAAAGAAGCGCAGCAGAAAAATTTTAAACTGTTTTCAGTAGTCATTTTGTTGCCAGTAATGTTGGTATTGATATTGTGATATTTTTCTGTGTGTACTGTGGGGAAAAAAACAAGTGTGTCATTGTATGATGCTCTAACTCTATCATACCAGTGACATTGAGAGCCAGGATACTCAGTGTAGAATAAAGAAGGTATAGATGTAGGATCACATATATTAAGTAAAAGCCTGTTGTCCTGACTTTGAGTTGGAAATATCACTATGTGCTCCTAATTTTCTCTTTAAAGAAATAAGTATTTTCTGGCCCTGCCTATTGGAAAGGCCCACCACAATAATCATTTCAAAAGCAATGAATATCCTAGCACCAAGATTTTGTCTCCAAATACCACCTTTGACTAAAAGGAACTAGGCATCCTTGGAGAAGCGTTTGATTCCAAGACTGCGACAAGGAAGATAAGGGTTGCTTCTGGGACATCTTGCTGTACCAGATAGCAGCAAAGACAGCTGGCGCGTCAGAAGGACTCAGGAGTATATCCGAAGAGGTTCCCACTGACAACAACGGGAAAAATGTGAGCATCATGTATAGTATTGGGATAAATTGAACCCAAATGTCTCTAGACAGGAAGAAGCAAGCAGAGAAGAGGGTAGAGATACAGTACTAAGCTGAAAACAGAGGAACCAGGTGAAAATCTGCATTCCGGACACTGAAACTCCAGCCCTGTCCACTGCCAACTACGGAGCACAAGCAGCTCGACCCCAGGCAGGAGACGGCGGTGTCCTTCTATGGAGGAAATGAATCTGAAGAGATAATACACACTAACATGTCGGGAGGTCAGTTAAAAACTCGATGCCCACCGGTTGT
Organism: Manis javanica; assembly: GCF_040802235.1. Lineage (NCBI taxonomy): Eukaryota > Metazoa > Chordata > Mammalia > Pholidota > Manidae > Manis > Manis javanica. The sequence goes on from NC_133168.1 coordinate 18,066,201, forward strand.
TCCACACTTGTGATATACCACTTGATCAGGCCCACATATGCACACACAGCTTCCGGCCAGCTTTCTAGTGCCCTATTCTTAACTGCAAGTGGACAAGGATTACCAGACGTATGAGGAAAGCTCCAACATGAGAGGCCAGAATGAGACAATGCAGAAAGCAGAGGAAAATATCAAAGATACTACAATTAATAGCTACAGAGGAGAGAAAATAATAGCAAAATGGCAAACCCAATTGGAGGTTTGGAAAATAAGGTCTAAGAGAGAACAGGGAGTTCAACCACAACAAAAACAGAGATTGATATTCAAAGAAAAAAGGTAAGAAAATTAGGGAATCAATCCAGAGATCCAGATTAACAGGAGAGAAGAGGGAAAACAACAGAAAGGAAGTAATCAAAGAAATAACATAAGATTCTTGAGACTACTGGGCATATATCTCTAGATTTAAAAGCCAATGAAATTTATGAAAGAAAGACTTGCACCATTATGAAATTCCATAACACTAAAAATAGAGAAGATTTGGAAAAGTTCTGGGGGATGTCCTGAGGGGGGGAAAAGATCATAACATAAAATGGCATGAGATTTCTAACAGCAACAACAAATTCAGAAGGTGATGGAACAATTTCTCAAAAATTCTGAGTGAAATTATTTTCAGAGTTCTTTACCCAAATTATTCACCAAATACATAAATAAATACTTTTTAATGAATAGATTTTATTTTTAGGGTACTTTTAATTTTATGGAAAAAATGAACAGAAATTACAGTCCCATATATTTCTTTCCTTCACCCTTCACTACCACCCACTAATCAAATAAAATTTCCCCTGTAATTAACATCTTATATTAGTGTGTTGCATTTGTTAATATTGATGAATGACTAATGATACATTATTAATAATGGAAGTCCATAGTTTACATTAGGGTTCACTCATTGTATACATCTATGGGTGTTGACAAATCTATAATGTTATGTATCCACCATTACAGTGTTATATAGAGTAGTTTCACTGCCCTAAAAATCTGCTATGTTCCACTTGTACATCCCTTCCTCCCTCCCTTCTGAACCTGTCGACCACTGATGGTTTTTCTGTCTCTTTAATTTTGCCTTTTCTATAATGTCATATAGCTGAAATCATATGTAGCCCTTTCAGACTAGCCTTTTACAGTTAGCAGCATGCATTTAAGTTTACTCCATGTCTTTTCAGGACTAAAAAAGCTATTTTTTTTTAATTGCTAAATAACATTTCATTGTATGGATGTTCTACAGTTGTTTACCCATCCACCAATTGAAGGACATCTTTATTGCTTCCCAGTTTGGGCAGTTATGAATATTCATATGCAGGTTTTGTCTTCAAATGTGGATATAAATCTTCAGTTCATATGGGTAAATACCAGTGAACATGATTGCTGGATTTTATGATGCTGAGTATGTTTAGTTTTGTGAGAAATTACCAAACTGTCTTCCAAAGAGGCTATATCATTTTACATTCCCACTAGCAATGAAGGACAATTGCTGTTGCTCCACATCCTTGACAGCATTTGTTATTGTCAGTGTTTTGGATTTTGGCCATGCTGGTAGGTGTGTAATGGTATCTGGTTACCGCTTTAATTTGCACTTCCCTAGTGACATATGATGTTGGGCTACTTTTCATATGCTTATTTGACATCTGTGTACCTTCTTTGGTAAGGTGCTTGTTCAGATCTTTTGCTCATTTCTTAACTGAGTTATTTGTTGTCTCGTTGAATTTTGAGAGTTCTTAATGTATTTTAGACAAAAGTGCTTTATCAAATAAGTGTTTTGCAAATATTTTTCCCAGTCTGTCAGTTACATTTTCATTCTCTTATGCAAAGACATTTTTAGACAAGCAAAATCTCAGGAATTTTACCTCCCTTGCACTTTTCTTTAGGAAGCCAGTACAGAATGTACTGCATCCAGACGAAGAGGAGCACTTAGAAGGAGGACACGCAGAACCTAAGACACAAGGTCCAAAACAAGGAACAACCGAAAGGAATTCCTAGACTGATGGCAGAGGAAAGTTTCAGGACAATAGTTGTGAGTAAGCCTAAAGCAGAGGGAAAAATGGGGCATAAAAAGGAAATAATATTTTTAAATTTATTTTTAGTTAGCCTTTTAAGTTTCCTACTTTTATGTTCATTATATTGCACACTACTTCATTACAGAAAAACAAATATTTTATAAACAAGTAACACATATATGGGAGGTACGTGTTTTTAAAAAAATTGATAACAGTCTATCACTAATAAAATCTAGAGACCACTTCCTAGGCAGAAGCAGTCCAGAATGGGGCAGGAGGTCAGAGGGCTGCAGAAGGCATTTTACAGAATAAAATAGAGTGGGTCAGTTACATGACAGCTTTGAGTATGCAGGAGGTTATATAGAGAACCATCTTACAGAGCTATTAGAAGGTAGGAAGACTTACCATGTGTCAAGTACCCAGGAAAGAAAGCATAATCATAGCTTACATCAGTAGTGAACAATATTCACATAATAATGATCATGAAAATACTGAATATCTATTTAGCTAAAAATTAAAATATATTACATTAAGAAGATTCAAGAAAAAGGATAAATGCACACAAAAGTTCTCAATATATGAAGAAATAATTGGATATCAATATTAGTTTTAGGTATGTAGGTAGATACCAAAAGAAGCTCTATGTCAGAAATAAAAGTGGTTCCTCTTAAGATAAGGATAAAAGCAGGGTGAGTGAAAAGGTTGTTGTTTTTTTATGCCATTTAGTATCGTTTCACTTGGTAGAATATTTGTGTGTAATGTTTGTTTATCATACTCCAAAATAAAAAACTTAAAATGTATAGTGACCTATGTAAGGAAATATATATGATAACTAATATTTTCAATAATAGCTAATGTAGAAAAATATTCCAAATATAATTTTAAGTGACAAGGAGAGAATAAAAATTGGTAAGTTTTTATAGCAATATATAGCTACTAGATAAATCGAACAAATTTAGCAAATTCTAAATATACATGTCTTCTGTTAGTGTAAAATCTGGATGGAAATACACCAAAATACATTTTTTAAAACTACATCAAAAGTAGTTACCACCGTGTGATAAGCTAATGGTAATTTTAATCTAATTTTGTACCTTTCTGTATTTTTTTTAGCCGTACTCAAAAAGATATATTGCTTTCTTAGGCAGGGGAAAAACACTTTAAAATTTTTTCTGACCTTCAATTACAACAGAAATTGCTGAATTACAATAAGCATTGGTGTGCCACCGATGAGCCCCCGACCACAGCAGGTGAAGGTCACCGTCGGGCAGCACTGGGTCATAACCTTTCTTTCGCTGACTTTCACCTTGGCTGCTGTTGCTGGACCCTTCTCTTGCGCATTCCAAGGGAGGGGGCGCCTCAAGTGTATTCAGGACAACCCATGTGGTATAGGAAGAGGCTGTTGCTTCTGCTGGGTGAGGATCTGCCGGGCACCTCTGCCAGCCAGCGGAAGCCCTGGGGCCCCAGAGGAGACAGTACTGGCCTGTGGCCTCTGGAACTGCCATCCAGTCTGCCCCTGACCTGCCCTCGCCCTAAGTTACAATCTGTTGAAGGGTCTTGGAAGAAATTCCACTGGAGCCCTGAGGCTTTAGAGAGATTTCGGGGAAAGTAGCTCTCTCAGGATTTCATTTGTTTGCTTGTAAGCCGAAAGATTTCTCTTTCACACACACACACACCACAAGAATCAGTGCACAGAACTGGCCAGGGGAAAGCCTTCCATGGGACCGATGTTCTTTCCTGACCCCCTTATTCCTGGGGGCTCCAGTAGAGCCAGACCTGCCAGCATGACTCTATCTTCCTTAAGTCCAGCTCACTCAGGTATTTTTTGGTGGAGGAGGTGGGGGGAGTGCCTTAGTGTGTCAAGAATTCTGTGAAAAGGATTTTTGTTGGGCTCCCCATGTATTTGTGGAAATACCCAGTTGTGTCTGAATTCCAGAGGAGAGCAGGGGTCAGTGCTGTAATTTACCCCCATTTCACAAATGAGGACAAGGAGGCACAGAGAAGTTGAATAACTTACTGAGGGACACACAGCCACCTAGAGGCAGTCTGGCTCCAGGGGAAATGTTCTCACTCACCACACGGCGCTGACTTGGGAGCATGGAGTGGAGCCTCCACTCTGTGCTTAGAGAGAGACCACTGCCCTCACAGACACTACCACCTGATGATAATAACAATCATAGCTGCAGACAACACAGCTGACAGAAAGCTTAAGAATTATGTTATGCGTCTTTCAAGCCCCAGTTACCCCCTTTGCCATGTAAGTAATCAGCCCCCATGCAAGAGCCACCTCCTTAATGGAACCTTCCTGAAGTCTCCCAGTCAGGACGGGATCTCATCCTCTTCATATTCCTACAGTGCTCTATGCTCTAGAGAGCCGAACATTGTCTCATTCTCTTTACGGCGAGTGATTCCTGCCAGCTACTCGCACTAGAGCTGTAAGATCTGTAAGGACAGGACTCACCTGGCTGCTCTTATGTTCGCTGCAGTGCTCATCCCGGCCCCTGGCACAGAGGAGGTGTTCCGTGCATGTCTTTGCTGAGTTGCGCTGTCACTGTGCTGAGCACGTGGAGGGCATGCGGTGACTGCCGATTGACTGTACAACAGCGAACAATGCTCATTGAGGCCTCGCCACAGAAGGACCTATAGAATAAACTACTACTTGGACTTTGTGAAATTGCCATCTTTTTGGCCAACTTGTTCAAATATTGACGATTTCATGTAGGTCAACTCAATATAAGAAAAATATACCAACTGAAATAGCCAATAAACCCAGGAAAGTGTTTCCTTGGGAGGTTTTGAAATCTCCCTTCTTGGATATCTTTTATAACCTACCAATAGCTGTTAAATGTTACTTTTTTAAAATACCCCAAAAGTCCAAACTCTAGGCTATACATCCTCAAATATCCCAAAACCCAGAGATGAAATTTGATCCCAACACCTTTATTCAAGCCATGACTACATGTGCACAAGGCCAGTTGTTAAAAGCTCTCCAGAAGAGAAAGAAATTGAGCTGACTTGAGTATCTGTTAATCCTGGCCAAAAAGCTCACTGAGAAATATCCTCTAAGACCTGGTAAGTTGGGGTTTCTGTGGGCAACCCCCAGTGTTCTTTATACCCTGTCTGCTGTTCCCTGGCACTCTTGAGCAGATTGATCTGCCTGCATATTGACGTTCGGGGACTATGCTGACCTTTGCAAAGAATGTCAATAGTGAGGATTTGTCCAATGGTGAGCATGTTCCTCAGCTAGCTGCTGTCTTTTGCCTGATTCAAGCCTCTGGAACGAAAGGCAGTAAAGGTAGCTGACAAGGTAATTTATCCACATTTCACCTGGAAACAATATCATTTCTTTGAGCTCTCCAGAGACCCTCGCCTGGAGAAAGGGCCCAATGCCTGTCAGACCAAACAATGCCTATCATATTTTATTACAGGGGATGAAACACAAGACTTTATGCTCCATTAGCAAAAGGTTTCATTTTCACTCCAGGAAGGTAGTTCAACATTACAACGTCTTATCTTGTTCTTTCTTATGTTTTTAATATAAATGGCCTTAAAATTCTCTACCACCATCCCCCACGCCCACTGCCCCAGGCATCCAGAAGCTGTATTATCAGATTTTACAGTCTGAGATAACGTAGTATTATAGGAGTGGTGATATGTATGTGGAGTGTGTGTGTGCGCGCGTGTGGTTTTTTTTCTTAAATAAAACTACAGCCTGATAAAAAGAAGAAGTTTGCTCTCTAGTGGCTGACTTACAAAAGGCTCTGAAAGCCACACAATAAGATATCTTAGAAAAAGAGGAAATTTAACATCAATATTTGTGTAATAAGGTCTGAGTAATCATTTTGTTTTTATTTATTTCTTTAATTCTCCTTACAGTGAAAAACTACATAATGCGATGTGTTTTATGGATATTTTTTCCTATTAAAAACTTCCTCTCATTAAACTAATTTTAATTCTAAATTCTTAGAGTAGCAATTAGGTTTCTGGTGTTTTACTAGTCTATTGTACCTTTACAAAGCTCTGTGGATTGGTTTAATACCACATAATTAATGTCTATTACAGACACATTGCCTGGTAATGTAATATCATTAGAGCTTTTTAAACCATTTTTAGCCCTTTGTAGAAAGATTATATAAATTCAGGGAGAAATAGTATAATTATTAATATGAGGCTAATTAATATCATTTTATTAGTCCTTTTTCTACAGTAACTCAATTTATAAAATTTTACTATAACATGAATTATAAGGAAAAAATTAATCAGTGTGCTCTCTATTGAAGCCCTCTGCCATGTTTTACTTTCCCATTTTATTCTACCACTAATCCATCTCCATCTCCCCAAGTCCACACTATTTTCTCCAACTCTCTCCAGCACCCTGACAATAAAAGTAGAAAAGTAAATGCCACCACTGGCCCCCGAAGTTCCCACCCTTCATGCTTTCAAAGAGGAGAGGATAGCCTAAAAAGCTTCCTACCTCCACAGTATTAAGTATTTTAAAGGACTTTCAGATCTGTAAAGATTTTTGTCCTCATTTTACCTATGAGAACCAGGTAGCATAAACAGGCTTAACCTTTTCAGCAAGTCAGGACTACAGTGGAAATAAAGTCCCACACAATGCAAACAGTGTTTGCAGGCAGGCATAAGGGACAGTGTAAGCAGCGATTAAGAAGGGGCATGATGCAATCGCTTTTAGTTTTCTGAAAATTATTCTGGCCCCTGTACGGGGAGAGCACCACAATTAAAGAGCAAAGTAGAAACAGGAAGGTCTCTTTGGAAATGACTGTAGTCATGCACACCATGAAAGACAATGCCATAGACAAGCGCAATAGCAATGGACTTGTGAAAAGTGAGTGGAGAGAGAGCTAAATGATGATGGGTTTGAGTTCACGGCTTGGGGAGCCACTTCTGAGCAACTGGGTAGATGGTGACACCACTTAATGAACTTGGAAAGGCTGAGAGAGAAGCATGCTGGGCAGGTGAGTGGCAGTGAGAATGAAGAGTTCTGTTTTGGTTGGTCATGGATCAATTTGAGATGCCTTTTCAAGAGAATATTTGGGTGATATCTTAGAGATATCAGGAAGAAAAGTTGGGAGATGTCTGCGCAACTAGCTCTCTTCTTGTTAGAAGTCTGGAGCATGGGAGAGAGGTTGGGACTGGTGGTCTATCCTTAGAAGTGATATTTAAAGGTGAGCTCCCCGAGGAGAGAGTTTGGACGGAGAAGAGAAAAAGCCCAGGCATGACCCTAGAGCACAGGCATTTGGAGTAGAGGAAGGAGGCCAGCCAGGAAGATTGAGCAGAAGTGGCCAGGCTTGGGAAGAAAAGTGGGAGAGGGCAGGTGAGACGAGGGCGCAGAAGTGACCATCGAACCTGGCAACACAGAGGCCACAGTTAACCTTAACAAGGGCCCGCTCAGTGGGCTGATGGGGACAGAAGCCCCTCTTGTTGCACCTCAGAAATATAGGCCTAGAAGTTTCTCTCTCAGTGCAAATATGTAAGACAGAAAAGAAATGGTGCAGAATGTTTGGGAAATTTCTCTGTTGTCTATGTTGGTAGACACTTAAATTATACCTCATCTTTGACCTGGAATAATTTTCTTTGAATCCTTTTATAACCAGATTGGGCAAGGAATGGGATTTTTTAATATCAGAAATCAAGTTTCCTGCCAATTCCACAAAGTAACTCATCTTCCCCAGAGATTAGATAGAGGTGAACTAGAGGGAAGTTGAAATAAAGGAGAAAATAATTAGGGAAGGATAAACTTGACCTAGAGAATGTGAGAAGATACAAGAAAGAGGGAAGGAGAGCTGGGAATAGAGTAACTTGAGGAATAAAGAAGATATAAACAGGAAAAGAAAGAAGTAGGGATGGGCTTTTTTCCATGTGGCATAACCCAAAATGAAATTTGAACTATCTGCCAATCTCAGAGGAAACAGAACCAGACAGAATAAATGTGGAAAGCATTTCTACTTCAGACTATATGCCAAACTTTGGAACAAAGCGAGTAACACATTTAACAGAAGAAAGGAATTACATGTCAACAGGTGGACTGCAGAAGCTGCTTATTCTATAAGAATCTTTTTAAAATTCACATAGAAAGCACACACCCCAGCCTTCCTCACTGGCTAGTTTTTGTACGACTGTACCTATTGTTAGGCTGTGGGAATGCCCAGAAGAACTCATCTGGGAGACCGAAGCGAAGGAGAACTGTGGGCAGCAGAACTCCCTTTTTTAAAAAATTGATGTGTGGATATTTTTAGGAGCTTGAATAAGCACAGTTTGAAAGTGCAAACTTAAGTAATTATTGAAGGAACAAAAGCCACCTGATTCTGCTCTTTCATACTCCTGGGATAGGTCTTTGTTCAACACATGTTATAGTACATGCAGTTTAAGACCTCAGGAATCATCTGCTGCTGAAGATTACTTTATTGGAAATGCTTGTTTGTGCCAACTCCCTAGACCTTACTGGCTCTCGGAGACACCTGTAAACTGTGGTCAAGTGTGGATAACTTTTAGGTGAAAAAGACTGGCCAGGGAGGTGAAACCAGTCTTGGGATCACATTTCTCATTTCCAGACATGACCAGGCAGTACCATCATCTGCCACCCCAGCCTCCTCTAACCAGGACCCCAGTTGTGGGTGTGCCCAAGGTATAACATTAGAAGTCTCTCTTTGCATGGTGCCTGCCTGGAATCAAGTTGCTTGTTGTCCCATTTCTTTGCCACCTCAGAAACTCAGAAACATCTCTGTGCAGGTTCCAACTTCTTTTTCTGCATTGTGGTCACCAGTTATTTCATTGTTATTTAAAAAATAGAGCACTCTGAATGGAAGTGAGGAAGGTGGTCATGTATGTCAGCTCCCTGGACCAAAGAAACACACATGCAGTCAACTGAGGCCAAGAGTCACGTTTGCCTTCTGTGCAGAAGCATGGGAGAATGGCAGGAAGCTTCTGCACCTTAATGGAAGGAGGTCAAGTGTTGTTCATTAGCAATGGCATCTGGAGAGAAAATAATAGTTAGTGATATGACATTAAACCTATTTCATGACTTCTGTCTCTCTTGCAGTTCAGAAGGAACAAATCAAAAGAAGGACAGACATTAAGTTGTGGACCAACTGCCTGTAATAGATCAGAAATAGCATGTTTTTAGTCTACTGTGATGGGAGAGACTATCCCCAAGTCTTCATCTCCAGACTCGAACTTCAGTGTTCTTGAGAACTCTTAGGGTTCCTTACTAAATTAATTTTAAGAAGGCTCTGAGCTTAGGCAATGCTGAATCAAACCAGAAAGTTACATTGTTAGATCTTGAGACATATCAGACTAATTCTGGCAAGTCGATGTAAATCTCCTCTCCATCACAGAAAAATAAAAAAGTAAAATAGAAGAAACCTCACAAGGCTTCCAATAATTAGCTCATATGGCAGAGAGTTTATCTGAAGAAAAGATAAAATAGGACAGCACAGCCCAGGGGCTAAATATTACTTTATAGAATGACAGTAAAACTCATGTCCTCTCCTAGTCCTATGACTTCAAGTAAACATCTGATTTGCCTCAACATTTACACATGGTCGTTTCTATGGTTCTGGGTATTTGCATTTCAAATCAGCTTTAAGAAGAAATAGGCATGAGGGGATGGAAATCCAGGAAAGGTAAAAGAAACAGCTTTTACAGGTCACTCAGATTTCTAAACAGGTCCAAAGAGGTAACAAGCCAGGTATACATATAATGCTTTAAATATAGCACTGAAACGGCAGTGAAGGCCCCAGTGTGCTATGTGCATGAGTAGAATTTTGGTTTACTGGAAAATTATAGATCCTTATGGGAGTGCATGATTCAATGTTTCATCTTACAATAAAAAAAGGAAGATTAAGTATAGGCTAGGGGCTAAATTTGGAGGTCATGAAAGTAGGGGAAAACCCACATCCTTTGACATATTTTTCTTTCTGCAATCGTTGCTAAGGAACCACTTCCTATCCATACAATGCATATATTTCCCTTATTCGTTATTCTCACAAAATGCACCATACCATGTTTAAAAGCATGAGGATAAGAGCCCAGTTATGTACATTTGGGACACTCAAAGCTCTAAAATAATTGGGAAGAGATTACTGATGTTGTCCCAAACAGAGTTAGTGAACAAGGTCAGTATGCACTGTCCAGTCCAAGCTAGAATGAATGCCCTTGAGCATCAGAAAAGAGGCTTCTTCTATTCCATGACCCTCCCTCAGGTAAGGATGGTGGAGCTCACACTTCATTGAATCACATAGAATGGGAGAGCTGGGAGGGTACTACCTAATCTAAGCTCCTCATTTTACAGTGAGGAGGCAGAGAAACATGCCAGGGTAACATGGCCACTTCAGGGCTGAAATGGGACTAAAAGTCATTTCCTGACTTCCAATACAGGCACAGAACTCAGGGAGTGCTGTGCTGGCTGGAACTGAAGGACCCACAGAATCTTACAGTGAGCTGACTTCTTGAGTCTGTCAAGTTCAACTAGCCTTGCACTGCAGAAATCCCCAGAAAGTTTCATTTTTATTCATGCTCTAGGATTGGGCAGTCATGCCTCCTTGCTTAATCCACCAGAACGAAGCTATGCAGAGCTCACTGTACATGAGGAGACAATGGAGTTTAAGGGTGGTTCAGATCTCAGTGGAACAGATGTAGTCAGAGTTCTTGTTCAGCTCTCAAGGGCACTTAAAGGCTGGTGGAATCTTGCTCTTGAAGCTTTTCTCATGGCTCTCAAAACTATTTGGCTCATTTTTCTTTCTTCTTTTTCCCTTCCCAGTCCCCTCTCATCGTGCCTTTGTTGGCTGCCTTGACATCCAAGGAGATGTCCTCTAAAGGAAAGAAAAATGAGAGAGGGCACTGGGAGCAGCAAAGAGATAACCAGGAGAAGGACCCGACCTTTGAACTGACCCCATGACTGATGATGACGGTGAAGAAGAATGTTATACTAATTTGGCTTTCCCCTACTGAAAACCAAAGTTATTCTAAACAATTAGGTCAGACTGCAGTTATCTAATCCCTCTTTTCTCCCCCAACAAGACATCTCTTAGATTGTCTCAAGTTAACTAGAAACTCCCAAACATTGAATATATATTTCTTCTGTTGGCTGAAATCATTTCATTTCCCTTTCACAAAGGCCTTCATTGAAAATATTTCAGCACAATGATACTTACCAATTTGTCAAATGTCCATGAGCCCTAGGAATGCAGTGCCGTTGGTGTGTTATCTGAAATCCATTAGGTCCATGCTTTTCTACTCCCCATCACCCACCTGCTCCTCCAATACACACACACACACACACACACACACACACCACAAAAATATCGTTCTGCCTCAACCTTGTGGAATTTTTTTAAAATCCAAGAATTCTGCTCTATGGCACACAGGAAAACTCATGCACTTAAAAATAAATCTAATTGCAATTTCTTAAGATGGGATTCTTTCCCTTTATGGTTCCAAGTCTCAGTATGGGCTGAAGAAACTGCTTCCCTTCATCAGCATACTTGACCTCTGGCTGACACAGGGGGACACAGTGGGTGATGCAACAAAAACAAGAGATATCTGAGCAAACCAGGCTGCCTTTCAATTCTGTCAGCTCTCTATTTCTGTGCTTTTGAGATTATGTGCCACCCACAATATCAACAGCTGTTTATTGCAAATGTATTTCTTGTACTATTTCTAATCCTATGATCAAGAACTTGATGTTGGTTCTTAGAAACCAACAGAGAAACTAGATTTCACTCTTTCAAATATGGTCAGACTGTTGTTTCGCATGATAAAATCACTGAAAGATGTGTGATAGAAAATACTATGAAATTTATAAAAACTTTCCTCAAGAGCAGTTTTCCATAAAATAGTGTCTTTTATTTGTATAAAGCTGGGTACTTTTGAAAATAATATATGTTATTTATAATAATAATAATAGCTGACATTTATTGAATACTGTCAGACATTGGTTTAAATGTTTTACATACTAACACATTTAATTATCTTGTCCATATTTTAAAGAAGAGAGAACCAAGATACTGTTTTCTGTGTAAACTCTAGTTCCTCTATTATAAATCAGGCATTCTCTCACATGAGCCTTCATGAACTTGTAAGAAAGATTAGAGAGATCTACCACTTCTGGTCTCTGCTACTGAACTTCATCTGTGAGTACAAGAAACCAAAACTCTTATTTTCTCTCAGATAATCTGTTGTATATTCAGCTTATTTATTTGTGTGTGAAAACACAAAGTCTTACATTTTTTATATATGAAGGTCAATGTCAATTAATATCTCTAAGAAGAAAAGAACAGCTTTCAAGTTAAAGACTGATTTTTCCATTGGTCTTATTTGATTTCAGGCAAACTGTTACTGTAAATAAAATCTCTGCCTTGAACAGATCCAAAAGAGGATTTAATTGAACATAGACCTTGAGTAAAAATACAGAACTTCTGGAGTTGTTTGACTTTAAGCCAAACAACGGCCTTCCCTTAAAGAATCAGCCTTTAAAATAGTAGGCTGAAAAGTGAAGTACAAGTATTTTTTTTCTTTTCTAACAGCAAACTTTTTGTATGTGACCTTTAGGAATGGTGCAAGTACATCTGTGTTTATGTCTGTGTGTACAGAGAGATACAGAAACAGATGGACAGTAAGAATATCAAGCCCTTGGAGAGATATCTGGCTATTTGTAACTGGAAGTTAGATCATTTTTCTAACTCAGAGAAATAGTTAGGATGATTCTAAATCCATAATATTATTAGATTTGAGATATGCCACACACACTAAAATACCCTCCCTTTACTAGAGAAGTTAGTGTTGCTGACTTATCAAAGCAAAGTTGCTTAAATACCTTAAATTTACTAAGGTTCTCAAGTTGGCAAAGTGTAGGGCATACCCTGTTTGTCCTTGCACCTCCCATAACTCAAGCCTAACATATGACTTGATGGGAAGTCACAAAACTGAAAAATGGAATACCTGAGTTCTAGTTCTTGGTTCTACAAGTGACTAGCTGATCTCTGTGTCCTGACTCTCACACAAATTGCATCATTCTTAAAGCTGAGGATTTTAGGTCACAGTAACTATTCTTAAGTGAAGAGAGTAATCTATGATTCTAGTTGGTAATCACAAATATTTCTCCTAATTGGAGTCAGAGGTGAAGTGCCATTTATACACTACTCCTAAAATGATAATCGGTATGAAATTTGTAACAGGCACTCAGAATGAATCCAGACATTCTGGAAATAATTCAACTGACCACTTGCAGATAAATGTCCCTATTTATAAATAAGAATGAAAACTAACATTTTCTTATTAAGTTCCTCCTCTCCCCTACCAACAAGCCTGTAGGGAGATTTCTGACCTCCATTTTATTAAATAAGTTAAGTCAGAGGAATTAAATAATTTGCTCAAGTTCACATAGTTAGCAAGTGGATGAGCCAGAATTTAATCCAAGACTGACAGATTCCATGGAGACCAATTTCTTCCTACTGTATATTATCACCTCAACATTTCCACATTAGCACATATACTGTGGTAGCACAGCTCCGCAAGAGCAGGGAATGAGTTCAGCCCATCATTGTATCACTAGTGCCAGCACAATGATGAACACAAATCTACTGAATGACAGAATTCATGTTCAACCATATGCAGTCTCCCAGCCCACATTAGAAATGTGCCCTGGATAATGTCTGCTCCTCAGGGCAGCTGAACAGGGCTCTGTCCATAAGCAGCCTCATCTCTTACCCCAATTCGCCTACAAAGATTATCATTTTCTCTGTGTGCCACAGGTGGGAAAGGATGGGAAGCACTTCATAACTTGTCAGTGTGAACAGAGCATATTAGGTGCTCAGCACAGAAAGAGTGATTTCCAGGCTGGGAGGAAAGGAAATCGTCAAGTGGAACGTCACAATCTGGCCACAGCTGGAGTGGAAACCAAGGGAAGCCATGGACACCATGGCCTAAATCAGGAGTGGAGGCAGAGCTCCTGGCATGGGAGACAGAGAGGAAAACACAGACCAAAAGCAAAGGAGGAAATAACATACCAGCTCATTCATCAGAGCTGTGGATGGGAGAGAGGGAGGGCTGGGGGCTGGCAGGGGTTAGCATGGTGTGAGCTACCTAGGACAAGGTTCAAATTGTTTTTGCCTAAGCAGTATAAGAAACTATGATGTATCTTATGAGACGATCCAAGCCCTTTGTATCTTTCTTCATAATAACAGTAGTCACCACTTACGGTGCATGGATTATGTGCCAGGCATTTTACATACATGTATAACTCATTTTTTTAAATATTACACAGCTCTAAAGTGTATATTATTGTTTCATCACTTGTACACACATCAGGAACTGGATCTCAGAGGGGGTAATTAACTTGCCCAGTGTTATACACCTGGTAAGGGAGGCGTAGGCAGGACTCAACCCCAGGCTGACTCGCAAGCTCACAATTCCCATCATGCCTTGCTGCCTCAGCCCACATTAGCTCCATCCAAGAGGGAGATGTTCTACTTCATCTCCTTCAGCAAATGTCTTCCTATGAGAAAAAGTGAGGCAAAGACTTACGTTAACTTCCAAAGCCCTATTATGGCCAAATCAATTAATGGTGGCATCATGCTTTGAAAATGTAGTACAGCTCCTTGAACATCAGGGGCTTTGCTAGGCCTCTGAGGCCCCAGGACGAAGCCTGTACAGAGCTCCTTTGTCCTACAAGAGCCACTTGCAGCATTTAAGAAAAGCAGGTAGTCCCTCTCTTGGAAGGAGTCCTGGGCTAATGGGGTTCTAGGAAAAAACTTCACAACAGACGTGTCTCCCATAAAAGCACCTAGTTAGCAAAGGGGGAGAAATGGACTTTAAGCTTTCAAAAGTATACCAACAGTATTTTATAAAACATGCAGAGCAGAAAAATGAGATAAGAGAAAACCTGTTGACTTGGAAGAAACATGACTTGCCTCAGAACAATTTGAGAGGCATAAATTGAGTCTCTGATGGAAGACCAACAAAAAAGAAACTGAAATTTCCCAAATCACTATTAAGAAATAATTAAAAGCACCTACCACTGCCTAGACCACTGGGCCACCAGGCTCTACAGACATATAACTTGACCACAAACCTCAGAAAGCCATCCAGAAAAGATTGCTTAAAACAGCAGAGACCAACAACAGCAGCCTCTTACTTGTTTGTTTGTTTGTTTAGGTAGCTCTGAGACAAATGCCACCAGGAGCTCACATGAAGAGTCAGACTGACTGAACTGTATTCAGCTCATTATGTGTCTTAGACAAAGGCAGGTTCTGATGCCAGAAGACAGAGGATAGAAAAGCTTAGAGACAGACAGATATGAGTATTTGGTTCTCTTTTCAATTTTAATCTCGCTTTCCTGTTTACATCAGAGCATGATGCATTACAGCATTTGCTCTTCCCCTACTTCCCTACCTTCCCGAGTCCAAAGTAGTCTATCAGTTAGCTTTCGCTGTGTAACAAGTCACTCCAAATCTCTGTGGCTTAAAACAATAGCCATTTAGTTAGTTCACAGTTCTGTGTATTGGTCAGCAATTTGCGCTGGGCTCAGCTGGGTTGTCTTTCTGTTCCTGTCTGAACTCAGTCATGCTGCTTCTTAGCTACGTGACTTTGTTTCTAGGCCATGGGGACAGCTAAGCCAACCAGCAGGCAAACCTAGACTTTTGCTTAGGGGGCTCAGCAGGTTTCCAGGAGTTCTGGTGCAAGTGTGCAAGGCCTCTTGAAGCCTAAGCTCACAATCAAGAGAGCTTAAAAACTCTATTGGCCAAACAAGTTACAAGTTCAGCCAAATTCAGGGGTCAGGGAAACAAATACCATCTCTCCATGGGAGGAGCTGCAAAATTACATTGCAAAGGTCATGAATTTAGGGGAGGAAATAATTATGGCCCTTTCCTGGAAACACATATCACATCTGGGCTTCAGGGGAAAGGGCCACCGCTCTTGTTCCTCTCCTTGCACCTTACTCTGCTTTCCTTTCCCCCTTTCTACTCAATCACTCAGACAGATCTCCACAGGATTTTACTTCTCGGCTCTGCCAAACACTTCTGAGATAATCTGGTCAATAAGGGTTTTCGACAGCTACTTTGCTCAGCCTTTTTTTAAATGTCAAATATCTTGCTGAGACAAGACAAAAAATATTAGGAAAAAGACATCCAGAGCCGTAGGAATCCAGTTTGTATTTCCTTCTAAATTAACAATACAGTTTTCGTAGAGTCCAAAACTCAAACCACTCTTGTATTCTTGGCACACTGTTTGCTCTCCATACTTACTTTTAAATCCTTTGTAATCCTGCTGGAAATCATTAAACAGTGAGTCATGGAAGCTCTCTGATGGCCTCCAATAATGATTTTCCCATCCACACCAAAAACTTTTTTGAGTTCCATTTAGCAAATTTAGTTCACTGCCAAGAGCTCTCCTTGGGAGGGTCCCAATTTTTTTTCCTTTTTTCCAGGAGGAGCCTCAGGGTCAGTGAGTCCCTGGCACTCAAAGCCCTCCAGGGGCCAGCTGCTCCAGTCTGATAAACCAAGGTCCCTCCTGAAAAAAAAAAACAATTCACTACTGCTGCTTCTGCTCTTTCGTATATCCTGGAATTTGTTCTGATTTGTCCCTCGCCTCTCCTTTTACATATCTTCTGCTTACCGAGCTTCATAAAAGGAGATCATCCTCAGTTCAAAGCTGGAGCTTGTGCTGAGGAATTGAGCTGCTTAAACCTAGGTCTCCATGTATACCTGAGTGCCTCATAGACACTGAAAATGCACCAGCATAATTCAAATATTAGTAGAAGTTATTATTTGAGAAAACTTGTAAGATTCCTTTGCAAGTTCTCCGTTTATCTTCATTTCCTGTACTAGTTGTTATTATCTTCCTTTTGGTCCCAGGGAAAGAGGCAGCCCTACTCCTTTCCATGAGCAGATGTATCCAGGAGTCTTTACAGCACCCCCTCTACCATGCTAACATCACCCCATTAGTACGCTCTCTCTTCCCTTCATTTCAATTTCTCCTCCTTGCATCCATGCCCTCAGCCTGAAGACATGATCAAAAGTTCCTATCCCCCAAATAAACTTCTTTTCAACCTACCTGCTGCCCTTTCCTGGAAACCTAGCTGCTCTTTATATCTCTGCTTCTTCACCTCCTATCTGCAGCCCCACCCCCAGTAATTGGTCTCCAGCTTTCATCATTCAACTGAGTCAACAATGGGCAAAGAAAGTGAGTTTTCCTCAACTCTTTTTCTACTTGTCCTCAAAGCATCATTTGTCATTCTTAATAACTGCCTTCTTCCTTAAACTCACCCCTTAATTTCTGAGACAGGTACTTTCTCCTAATGCTGTTCTTACTCTTCTGTCTGGGCTTTCCTGGTTTCTTCTGCAGACTGCCCTTCCTCCACTTCATCCTTAAATGCTGGTCCTCTTTTTTCATTCTAAACTCTCCCTGGGCAAGATTCCCTTTCCCCGCCCAACTTACTGGATATCTCATAGGAGATGTGCCACCAGCTTGTGAACTCAATATTTGTCAAGCTAAACTTTTCTTCCTGCCCACAGCTTTCTTAGCCAACTTGCTCCTCTTTCTGCATTTTTCATCTTACTTAACAGAAACACCATTGATTGTCCCCCCAAAATTCATTCTGCCTTTTATAATGGCTATCCAACTAAAGACTACATTTCCCACCCTCCCTGGCAGTAAGGTGAGGTCATATGACTGGGTCATGGCAAATGGAATATGAGCATAAGTGTGTACATTTCTGGGTCATGCCCTTATTACCCAGTGTATATTCTTTTGCCTACAGCTAAAAATACTGAGCAATGTAGTAACTGGTACCAAAAACTGGTGAGTTTGGGGTTCTTAGTCACCCAGCTCATCTGAAATGTTCTCACTCCAATTCTAGGGATCCTGCTTTCCCTCTCAATGCCCTAACCTTTACTTGAGACAGCTAGAAATAATGCAAAATAAAAATATATTGCAATTCAGCAACTCACAAGATTAGACTCTGGATATGATTTTCAGCTACATAAATCCTTTGCTATGAGATTTTTTTAGAAATTCTTCAGAAAAACCTTGGAAATTTATTGGTTTTTCTGATCATTCACTGAGCTGAGAATTTAAAACTTTAACATGTAATTATTTTTCTTGAAGTTCTCCAGGGCACTTTGAAGCAGGAAGTCAAATCCACAGGTCTTCATTCTCCATGTGCTCTCCATGATGAACTCTTGCAATAGCCACTCACCCCCAGAAATTTGCATAGGTAATCATTAAAATAGCTCTCTACCACAGGTAACAGGAACTACCAATGTTCCATCTTTAATAATAACTGTATAAAATTATTATGTATATACAAAATAAAAACATATATCCAATCCTAGATTCCCATTTTCTTTAGGATCTCTTTACAGAGAATATGTTCAATGTATAAGAATAATGGGGAAGAATATTTGGATATCAAAGAAGCAGACTAAAGCAAAGAGTGCTAGTTCCCTATTCCTACACCCCTTTCTCCCCTTCCTTCTTGGTAATAGTGCCCTGATTTTTTAGGATGGCAAGGCAGTGAAAGGTCGCATTTGCCAGGACATCTAGTACTGGCCATATGTCTAAGTTCTGGCCAATGAAACATAAGTGGAAGAATTGTTAGGGACTTCTGGGAATCCTGCTTGAAAGGAACTCACTCAGCAGGGCAGAATCCTTTTTGATTTTCTGTCTTTCCCCTTGTTTCTGGACTGCACCACAGATATGATGTCTTGCCCCCCAGCGACCATCTTGGATTGTGAGGTAATTTTGAGAATGATGGTCATGGACTAGAAGAGTAGGACAGAAATATAAAAGGTGTCTGTGATTCTGATGCCTGCGGAGCCCAGCTGCCTGCTTCTGGACTTCATTTACATGAGAGAAAAATTAAATCCTCACTTGTTTAACCTTCTGTTATTTGGGGTTTTACTATTATATGCAACTAACATAATTTGAGCTAATATATTTAATAAGTGTTTCAAGGACAAAAAACTTAAAAGATGACAGAACTATAGCATAATAGCAGAACTATGGAATAATAGCAGAGTTATTCTAACCCAAAAATCCTTACTTAAAGAATTTTTATTAAAAACCTTTTCAGTAATCTTGTGAAGTGACTCAATTATATTTCCTCATCTTTCAGCTGAGATAATCCAGGCAATATAAGTTAAAGGATCACTTCTAGGATCATGAGACTATCTGGCAGAAAGGTAACTGAAATTCAGAGTACGTCTGCCTATATATTCGTCTTCATGGTCACTCAGTGTGAAAACCAAAATGCGAGAAGAAGGTCATAACAGGAACAGCCACCTCTTCTCTCCTTTGGGACTAGGACTGGCTTAGATGAGCTACCACCAGCCCCTGTTGGATAAGCTACTTTCTGTGAAGACTTATTAGGCAAGTCCCTCTATGGGTCATAAAAAAAAAAAGTGGATGGTCCTGAATTGGTTTTTGTCTTCCTCTGACCTTCCTGAGCAGCTCTGGTGGCCCTTCTACTCAACAAACATTCTGGATTTCAACGTGACCAAAAGGGTCTGAGAGAAGGCATGTGGACTAACTCTGCTGCAAGTTTTAAAGTTATTTACTCAGTAACCCAGTGTCTGGCTAAGGCTGGGATCATGAATGAAAGGAATGTATCAAAGCCCAATGCCAAAGTTTGGTGAAAAGGAAAAAAGAAAAGAAAGGACTTTGCTTTACAAATTAAGGATAAGTCTAACTAAGCCAAATGAGGGTGCCTGACTGAAATCAGAAAGCCAAAATTCAGTTGATGCTTCCACAGCTCTGATGAAAACTGAACATGTATTTCAGATGCAGGCAAAGCCAGCTTTCACAGTCTCATCCACTTGGGTGGATGCAAGGATTTAGCACCACACGCTGCCTTAGAAAGTTTGAAATGTTCGGTTGTGCCTATTTAAGAATAAATTTGGGCATCGTGAATCTTAAAGGAACAGGCCTTGGTGACAAAAGACAGCAAACATCAAACAAATAAACGTTGCTTTCAAGACACTTAGGTCAACAAGTCATTTGATTATATTCTTCTTATCACCAACCAGCTTGATGCCACTTCACAGAGGGTTCAGTCTTCTCTCCTGCAACTCCAAAGCAAAACCTCCCACAAGATCAGAGAAGCCCTAGGAAGGAATCTGAGGCTCTAAGAACAATTGATCATTGATGATTCTTGCACCAGGTTTTCTGATTCTACTGGGGAACCTTATCATTCAGACTGTTGCCACATTCTTCACAGGAGTCAGACAATGACTGACCTATAACTCTGAGCTGAGGGCAGCTTTGTTGCCATGAAAAAAGTCTTTTGGAGCACAAAAATCTTTTTGGCCACTGAACTAATTTGAAAGCATGGTCTTCAACAGTCCACTCACTGGAAGTAAGAGATTCTGCCTCAGTCTTGCCCATGCCCTCAGCTTCCCATCCACAGGCCTGCTCAGTTTCCTAATTGTACTATACCCGCTCAAATCCTTATGGCTTTTCCCACACTGGTCCCTTTGCTTGTGACATCCCGCACTCGCCCACTCTTTACCCGGCTACTTCCCACTTGGGAAGTAACTCTCTGCTGTACACATCACTTTCTTCAGGGAAATTTTCTCCAACCACCTCCAGGGACCAGTGCAATGAGTCTCCCCTGAGCTGCCTACACCCCAGGCATACCTGTGCCATCGCATTTATCACACTGGATTATAATTCCTAAGGTATTTGAAAGCAGGTTCTATTTTTATCTGTGTTCACATAATGCCTAGCACAGTGCCAGCCATGTGATAGCCCATCGAAAGCCATCAGTGAGATGAATTAACCAAGGTCCAGGTGGTAGGAGGGCAGTGCGGCACGGCACAGTATAAATAGCACTGGGCTCATATCAGAAAACATGCCTCAGAAAACAGGGCTCTGTCACTTATTTATCAGATTACTTAGTCTCTTAGACTCAGTTGCCCCATCTGTAAAATGAGAATTATAATCCTAATTCCATTTTTGAAGGATTAAATAAGATAATATAGGTAAAAGCACTTAGCTAGATTTTCTAGTAACCACTTAGAAGATGTCATTTAAATGTTATTTTCCTCATTTGTAAAATAGGGAGTCAGACTAAACTATCACTGACCTGCCTTTGGTTTATGACCCATGCACTTCAAGGTTGCTATAAGTCAAGTCCTTAGGTGTTCTCTGCTGTATCCCCAGGACCTAGAACAGTGAGTGTGTGGCATATACACAGAGTAGGCCTTCCTAATAAATATGAATAAATCTTTCTTGAATGAATATATGCATGAATGGGTGAATTAAGGACGTTTAGAATAAGATAATGGACTTATTTTACCATGTCTTCTATAAATTAATTTATGCCACTCTGGAATAAATAATTTGCTCAGTATACTTTAAATAAGAATCCTTATTGTAATAGCTCTTCAAAAGCAGGAGTAGTTGTTTCATTTGCTCTGCTTAGCTGAGGATAAAATGACTTTAAAAACACGCAAAATTAACGGAAAGGGTCTCCTCACTAGGAACACTACTGCATTTGCCACACCACAGCGAGAAGGTGGACACCTGTTCCCTTGACCTCCTCTAACCACACCACAGAAGACCCAGCTGCCCACAACCTGGGCATGGCATAGTGTTTATGGTACTAAAACAGTCAGGGACCACCAGACATTAACCACTAAGTGACAATCCACAGTGGAGTTTTTGCCGGGCTTGTATGTTGCCTGCTCCCTAGAACAACCCAGATTTGAGAACAAAGAAGCCCGAACCTCCCACCAGAGGCAGGAGATACAGAAAGCAGGATTTCCTTTCCCTTCCTTTCCCTTGGGGTGGGAGGTGGGAGGAAATTTTGAACTCCAGGGAGAAATTGGTCTCTGCCTGCATTCATCAAAGGTGTTCTATAGTTTCAGCCTTGCAATTTAAGAGCCTTTTCTGTTTCATGTTTGTCAAACCCAGAGAAATGAGTTTGAATATAATTGAATAATGTTACACAATGTAATTTTCCTCAATTTTGTGTAGAAGAGTTGGGAATCTCTGAATCTAAGAGGCAAATGAGTATAGCAATGGGCCTCTGCTGCAGCCTAACCCTGTATTCGAGTCTGCATTCACTTCCCCAGAGAAGTGGGGAGCTGTATTTAAATGCTGGTTGATTGTGTTAGAGAATCAAAGTGTTTTAAGGTGCAGTGCTTGGATGAAAGACTATATAAATCCAAGTCCAGAGTCAATACCTCTGCTGGCTCCTTTTCCTGGGCTAAGAACTTGTAAAAGGCTTTTACACCCTCTGAATCATGAACGTACTCCAGTGTACCAATTCATTTCAATGAATGAGTCCTAATCACTCATGTTTCGAAGGGTGTAGCCAAGTCGTTAGATCTGGCTAATGAACCTTTCTAAATCATGCTCACCATTTACTGTAAGCCATGCTAGACCCACACAGTTAAATTACATGTCATTTCATCTCCCAAAGAAGCAGGGATCTTATAAATAGATGGGTTTCAGCTCTGAAGCAATCACTTACAGGTTTAGCCTATAATCTCGGTGTTTAGTTAACATTCTGGAAAGCAAATAGCCAAGCACGTCATTCAGGACTGCCCAGGAGCCTTCCAACTGGTAGGTGTGAATACAAAGCACATGACTTTCATAACTTTAACTGAAATAATTTGCATTTTTCCAACACTGTGACCATTGTGTCTAAATAAAACGCCTTTAATGGCTTCTGGTTATCAAGAATGTAGACAAAACTCTGCCATCTCTGCCTTCATTTTGAAAACAAGCCTACAAATGTATGCTATATGAAATTCATTCTTGTCCAAGTGCAAAGCTGTGGTCAGGCACTGTGGGGCGCACAAAGCTGTGTCCCTCACGGTCCCTTGCTTCTAGGAGTCCACACCCCAGTGGGAGCTGGGCGTGATACAAAGGCATAATGGAATGGGTGCCTACCAAAGAAACTATGTATTTCTGTGGAAAGTAGGAATAAGGAGACCTTAATTATGATTAGCTGATCAGGAAAGATGACAGAGAGGAAATGGACCTAACAGAGAGGGGAACAGTGGGGGATGAGGACTATTACATTCCAAGAGGAAGAAATGATAGTAACAATGGCACAGAGGCATGAAACCCTTACAACCACAGAAACTGTATAATCACATCAACTCCTAGATCCCACTTACATGTCTTGCCTACACTTTGCCCAGAGCACAGGGGTCTTGAGGAAAAATGCATGATACTGCTTGCCCTTCTGTACTCTAAAGGTATATTAAGTATCTCCAAGCACCTTTACCACAGTCACAGTCAGAAGAAACTAAATAATATCTTTATTACACCACACACAGACCCCAGTCAGAGCCCCTAATTGTCCTCCCAGCAATGGGTTCCCAGGTACCCATGTGTTCTTTCTACTTAGGCCTTATTGATCTTGCTAAAAATGTATCTCTACAATTAAGAGGAAAGTCCCAGAGTGGAAGAACCTATAATACTCTTCTAGGCCATCCTAACTTTCATAGCTAAAGCCTAAACTCCTCAGCCTAAACCTCAAATCTTTCCTGGATCTAGTTTTAAATGTTCATTCTGTCTGAATCTGCTCCTCACCATCATACGAAACCACGATGGCATTTCCTCACTAGGAAACTACACAGAACCCAGGGATTAAAAAGGAAGAAAGCTCTGCTATGATTGACCAGAGACAAGGAAGGGGTGAGACTGCTTCTAGTAACAGGACTCTGGATGGTGTGCCAGAGAGAGACAGAGACAGAGAGAGACACTTGCTAGGAAAGAGTTTCTGTTGAAAGAATTTTATCTCAGTGAAAACTGCATTTCAAATTTGAACTTTAAAAGTAAAAATTAAAAAAGAATTTTTAATAAAATGTTAACTCCCATAAATTTGTTTTAGTGAACCTCTTCCATGACTCTTTAAAATGATCACATTTCTTAGTTCAGCAAATGCTGACTGAGTGTCCACACTGTGCCAGGCACTGTTCTAGACTGTTGGGGATACAGGGTAAATGTGACAGAGTTGCCCTCCAGAGTTTAGTAAAAATGAAAATGGTCATACTGAAATGAAGTGGTTAGACTAGAAGATATGTCTATGATGTGCACTCACACACCCACATTGCAGTTCATCAGAGCAGTGACCAGGGACTTCTAGGTAAGAAGATAAAGTAATAAAAGACAGACATTCCTCAATTTCACTGGCAGATTACCCATCTACCATGTTTTGTGTGCCCTTGGAAACCAGTGGTGTCTATAACATGACTAAAATTTCAAATGGAGAACACTAGATCTCTTTATTAATGTACCTATTTTCAACTTTTTTCTGAGATATTTTTAATTGCACCTCTAAGCAAGAGTAACATGGCCAGCCTCCACAAGAACGTCAACTTTACAGACACTGGTTGCCTTAGTTAAGATCCGCTTGGTTGACAGTAGCAGAAGTCAACCTGAGCTAGCTTAACTGAAAGGAAAATTTTATCCTAAGGTTTCAAGGAAAATTCATGAAACCCAGAGGCATGAAGGCAGCCAAGCTTCAGAAGAGCCTGGAACGAAGACTTGGACAGCCATTGAGAACACAGATGGTATTCCTCTCCATTTCTCAGCCTTATTTTCTTCAGTACACCTGTTTCTTGTCCCTCTTCAGGCCATCTTTCCCTGGTGCTTCGCCACCAAAGAAGTTTTCACCACTTCAGTTCCAGCCATAAAGAGTTACTGGCTATCTTTGAATCCTAACACCAAATTCCTGGGAGTGAGAATCCACCTGACACACCTCCAGGGTACTCTGTTCCAGCCAACACCACCAGGGCTGCCAGGCCCCGTCACTATAAAAGGCATTGTGGGCAGGAAAGATCACCAGAAAGGTGTCTGCTACGCAAGGAAAGTGTGTGCAGGGAAAATAACACGGCCACATCATGATAAAAAATTTCTTTCAAGATTTAGTAAAGTACAAATTCCTCTGCTAGAGAGCAATAGAAAGAAAAAGAAAATGAATATGTTTAAAAATGAAATGCAACATTCCTTTCCATCTAAATTTTAAGTTACATTAGAGCAGGAGTTCTCAAACTTTTCGGTGTCAGAGCCCCTTCACTCCGTTTAAGATTATCAACAACCTCACAGATATTTTTGTTTATGTGGGTTCTATCTGCATACAGTAGTCATTTACCATATTAAACATTAAAACAGAAATTTTAAGATATTCACTTATTTAAAAAAATAATAAACCTATTAAATATTAACATAAGTATATTTATGCAAAACAATTACAATTTCCAGAACAAAAATTATTCACTGAGAAGAATGGCATTGTGTTATCTCTCTGTAAATCTCCTTTAATGTCCAGCTTTATAGACTAGATATAGCCTCACATCTCCTGCTTTCAGTCCATTGTGATGTCACACATCATGTACCATAGGATATACAATGGAAAACTCCACTGTGCACTCTTGAGAGAATGAAAAAGAAAGAAAGAAGGAAATAATGACTTGATCTTATTATGAAAATAGTTTCGACCATCATGCCACTGAAAAGGTCTGACCTCCGGGGGTCTCTAGGCCATACCTTGAGAACTGCTACACGACAGATTACCTGCCCTCTGTTTCTGGGGAGGCATTTAAATTAAACAAAGCAGCTTGGTTCATAGGAACAACTTATGTCTCCATATAAACTGACTCATCCAATTTGGCTACCTACATTAATTAAATGTTTTTGATTGTTGAATCCATGAGCCCATTGAATTTGATAGATATCATGGATAAATAAATAGTAGGATATGACAGTAACTAAAAAGGGTTTGGCAGAAAGGCAGACCTAGAATGAAAACCTGGGACCTCTACACATGAGCTATCTGACATTAGGCAAATTCTTCAAGCCTTAGTGTCCCCATTTTTAAATATGCATGATAAAGATATTTACTTCTGGGTGTAAGGATTGAATGTGAGAGTATAGCAAAGTGCTCAGCATAATGCACAATGTTCCATGAATGCTCAAAATGTTGGCTACAGATAAGTAGAAATGATCAAAGAATCAAATGGAAATACTAGAATTAAAAATATAATATATGAAATAAAGAATTCCCTGGTTGAGCTTAATAGTAGATTGGAAATGACAAAAGGCAGAGTTAGTAAATGTGAAGACAGATCAAGAATTATCCAATCTAAAAACAAAGAGAAAAAAAATTTTTTTAAGTAGACAGCTTCAGAGACTTGTGATAGAATTAGGCAATAATAGATACATACACGAAATTGTAGTCCCAGAGGGAGAGAAAACAGAAAGGGGCAGAAAAACTTTTGAAAAAATAGTGACAAAAAAATTTCTAAATTTGGTAAAAGACATACACTTATGGATTCAAGAATCTCAGTGAACCCCAAATAGGATAAATAAAACGAAAACTGTACCAATCTACATCTTAGCCAAAATGACAATATCCAAAGATAAAAAGAAAATCTTGCAAGCATCAGAGAAAAGCAGCACATTATATACAAGGAAATGATACAGATAACAGCTGATTTCTCATCAGAGGAAAAAAAGAGGTCAGAAGAAAGTGGAAAAATATTTTTTAAGTGCTTGAAGGAAGAAGAAGGAAGGAAGGAAGGAAGGAGGGAAGGAGGGAAGGAAAGAAGGACAGATAGTCGGACTAGGATTCTTTATCCCATGGAAATACCCTTTGAGACTGAAGGAAAAATAGACATTTTCATATAAATGAAAACTAAGAAAGTTTGTTTCAGTGTTTAAGAAAGTTCTTCACACCGAAGGGAAACAATGGCAGATAGAAACTTGGATCTACCAGAATGATCTTCAGAAATAGTAAATACATGGGTAAAGAAAAAAAACACTCTTTCTTTTCCTATTTTCTTTAAAATACACATCACTATTTAAAGAAGAAATTCTATAATTGTATGGTGGAGTTTCTTCCCTGAACTTGCCCTTCCTAATAACTCCATAGAATAAAAAAAAAACACCACTTCTTTTCCACTAAAACTCCACATTCCCCAAGAAGCCTGTAAACAGCCACTCTGCCTATGATGGTGTCTAAGGACTTCTAGTTCCAACTCTGTCTGATTTTACAGCCTCGGCAAGTGGGCTTCAAAGCTCTTCCCCAAAGCTACTCCAGCAGCGCTGAGTGCCTGCAGCAGCCAAGGACACCCTTGCTCCAAGTCCCAGAACTCGTTAATGATGATGGTGTTGGCTTTGAGTGGAGGGCTGCTCTGAGGAGATGGAAGGTGGGGGGCGCATCAAGCTCTGAAGATAAGTTAATTAATTATTGCAGTATGTGCAATTACACTAACATCAAAAGCCAGCAGCGTGAAGGGCTCTTTGATCTCTAGTTCAGTACCCTTTCAAGCTGTTCCCTTTATCCTGCCCAGAAAGTTCTTGCTTCTTCCCCCCTTGATTCCTAGAGAGAATTCTAATAAGAGTGACCTCCAGCTGCATCCCCCGGCCCAGTGGTGAGCAGGAGAGGGATTGGAGCACCTTTCTGAGTTAGCTTCCTGCAGCTCAGCATTACCAAAGGCTCCTGTCTCCGGCTACATAAAGTGAGATCACAGCTTTCCTTTTTTTTTTTTTAAGAGGAGCTCGTATGACAGGAGACCTATATAAGAATGTTCTCCGCAGCATTACTGATATGAGACAAAAATTAGACACACCTCAAATGTCCAGCAACAAGAGAATGAATGTATTGTTATGTATCCTAACAATGGAATATTATATATCCATGAAAACGAACAGACGGCAGCTCCCTGTAACCACATGGACACACTCATATAATAATGGGTGAAAAAAGAGTAGTGAAATAATACATACTGTATGATTCCATTTATGTAAATTTCAGAGAATACAACCATCAAGTGTAGTGTTTCTAGATGAATAGTTAGGGAGTGAAAGCAAGGAAACAATTAGCATTAAAATCAGGGAGGAGAGAGGAGTGTGCCTGGGAAGGGGCTATGGAGGAGGGATGTTTCTGGGAGCTAGAAATGGCCTACTTCTTAATCTGGGTGATCCTTACCTGTGTGTTGCCTGCATTATGCTGCACCTATTTTTCTCTGATCTTTTCAGTAACTTCACAGTTTTAACAAAAGGATTTTACAAAGAAAAGAAAAGCCTGTTTAAGTTTAAGACTAGCTGGGAACTGTGGTTTTAAAAAAAAAAGAGAAGAAAAGCCTGTGCAGCTGCTGCAATGCCTAATAAAGCTGCAGGTCCAGCCCAAACGCAGGCTGTCACATTCACGACGTGTGAGTGCAGTGTAGGCAGTGGGGATGGATCACTGAGTTGGTTTCACAAAAAAGAAACCTGTCCTTCAGGCTGCCCACCTTTCACCGAGTCAGCACCAGCCCCAGGCGTTGGCAGTGTGCCTCTCACAGAGGGACTGGGGGGAAGGCCCACCTGTCTCAGGGAAGCATGCCCGGCCCTGCTCCCTTCCCCTCTGGTAGTGCCTGGAACCCGGACAGAAGTAGCAGTCTCCCTGGTGCCAGAAGAGGCTGTAGCGCTGCCTGGAGACAAATCCTTGCAGAGTCTATGTTTCCAAAGGCAAAGTGTTGCCCTCAGAGCCTTCAGGCCCTACAGGGCAGGATGTGCCCCCTGATTCCCGGTGTGTGACAGCGGGGATTCTCCCAATTATCCTCAGGCCCCGAGCTGCGGTGTGTACTTTGTATCAGATCATCCAGCTGAGCTTTCGGCATCACCGATGAAAACAAATGAGATTTTAAGGTCACAGATCCCAAGAGCAGGGTTCCACCGCGCCTGGACCCCACTGGCTGGCCCCTGAGAGTCTCTGACTTCACGGTGAACACGGAGGGAGCCAGGAGTGTCCTCCCCCCAGGTCAGCAGTGTCACTGGGTCATTTGGGTAGACTGCCCTCCTTCTCATAGCAGCAGAAAGGTCGTCTCTGTTTCTTTTTCCTTTCAACACCCAAATGAAAGACTGCAACATGTTGTTAACAGGCGAAGCAGAATGTGCTTTAATCTAGTAACAGGCACAGCCTGCGGAGGCCAAAGTCAGTCCACACCCAGGTACCCGTGGCACACACGTGGCTCTCCTGCCCCACTTTCAGCTCCACCTCTCACAGTACCTCACACTCAGTCTCATGCTGTGACTCTTTGCACACTTATCAGGTATCTTATCTCCTCTGTTACTGGGTTGTAGGCTCCCAGAGGACACGGTCTTTGGGTTTGTCTTTGTTTCCCCCCTGCCTGGCACAGGGCCTTACAGTCATGAGTCCCTCTAAGTGTTTGCAGAGCAGAAGGAAGAGAATTAGCATTCATTAATCTCCAAGCTGTACCAGGTACTACATTAGTTGCTTAATGTATCTGATCATACTTACTCCCCACAACAGTCTCTAAGTGGTTATCACCTCTTAACAGATAAAGAAACTGAGGCTCAAAACTGTTACAGGACTCACCGAAGGTCACTCAGCCAGTGAGAGCCAGAGCCAGATTTGAGTCTGGAACTGTCCCTCTGCAAGGCCCCTGCTCTTCTCTCGCCTGGAACGGGTGGATGAGTGGAGCTGATGACGTCTATGACAGGACTCACCCCAGTCCTGCAGGAGCCACTAACACTGCTTCTCAGCAGCCAGCCCTCACTGAGGTCGCCTGGCTTTTTCAATATTTTGGCTAGTCCCTAGCAGGGCTGGAATTAACCCAAAAGCAATAAAGGAGTGATTTGGGGGCTATTTTGTGAGATACTTTCTCTGCCCTCATAACTATCAGGGCTAAAGTGAAAGCCACTGCATTAGTACACCTCCTCTGTCCCTAAACACAGCCACACCCACGAGCTAACCAGACTCCTGATGTCACCAGGTTCCTTGGCATGTCTGTCTGTCACCAGTCTGACAGATAACCTCTCATCTTTCAGGACCCATGTCCTTCAGGAGGCTCTTCCCGGCTTGCTCAGCAGAACTCCTTACCAGCTCTTCAGTTACTGAGGACTGAGGAGGGGCGTGGCCCTAGGAAGTCTCAGCTAATGACAAGTCCCTCCCCTCAAGGAACAGCCAGTCAAACTGGGCAGACCAGCAAACAGACATGGGAATACAGTATGACAGGACACTATGTGCTTCCTGGTGGGTTGTAGTTGAAGATAAACAACTGTGACATATTCTTGTCAGAAAAATAGAATCTCTAAGCTCCTAGCTCTAACTGCCAATTTAAAGGAATATGGAGGATAGAAGAGCATGGCAAAATACCACAGGGGTGGAATCAGCCAAAGCCTGGCTGTGGAAACAAACTAGTCACCTGATTTCTTCAACAAGTACATAGGAGTGGGGGTGGTGATAGGAACTGTTCATAGATTAAAAAAAAGTTAAAAAACATATCAATCAAATGAAACTATTGATCTGATATTGAGGCAGGTGATAGAGGGACACCTCTGTAAATTTCAAGGCCCTTGTAAGTTTCAAGAAACCTCAGGGCCCTTGTAAGTTTCAAAAAAAAAAACAAAAACTCCAATCCAACTCAACCATTCAATAGGACACTTAGATATACCTTAGCTCTGATTGGTTATGCCCTATGCAAATAAGCATTGTATTTTCAGCCAGTCAAGAGTGGGTTGTGTTGTCATTAATTCAGTTCTCTGTTTGGTCTGGGGAGGGTGGGACTTCCTCCTCTCAGGAGCCAATATAAACCCCCGGCTCCACAGCACAGAGGGCATTCTCTCTTGAGTAGCAAGAGGTTTCTCTTTTTGTTCATTAAAAGAGGTGTGCTTGTTGCTTTGTACTCTTGTCTGCTGGCCTCATTCTTCCAGACACGATCCTGGGAAAAACAGCAGCGTTCTCAGCTGGTAACAATATTAAAAGCAAAAACTAAAAAAAAGACATTTCTGAGACAACTACAGCGAAAATGAACATGAAAAAGATATTAGATGACATTAAGGAATTACTGTTAATTTTGTTAGGTATGATAACAGTTTTGCAGTTATGTTTTTCAAAAGGTCCTTATCTGTTAGAGATATATCCTGAAGTATTAATGAATGAAATGAAATAATTGTCTGGGATTTGCCTTGCATTTAACTGCCAAGAAAAATAACTGAAGGGAATAGATGAAACCGGAATGGCAAAATGTTGGTAATTACTGAAGTGGGGTGGGGAGATCATGATATGATACCCTTCTCTCTAATTGTGTTTATGTTTGAAATTTTCCATACAGAAGCACTAGATTGTTTAAAATACAGATTGCACACAAAGTGCATTAATGGGTAAATGCTGAAGAGACTTGGGAAGAGGAACAGCTCTGAGCTAGCCTGAGGTGGGCAGTGACAGCTGGGCAGTGGAGTCAGGCCCTCAACTATTAAGCTATTTATTCTAACGTCATCATTCTGCATTATCATGAACACAAAAGGGAGGTGGCTGATTCATCTCTGAGATTCCAGCACCCAGCAGAGTATGGCAAACAATAGATGCTAAGTAAAACTCAGAAATTACCCACAACCATCCAAAGACCCCTCTGGCATTTCCATGACAGTGGCAGTAGACACTGTATGTTGTGCTGGATGTGGGGGATACACAGAAACAGCAAAAATCTCTGTGCAAAGGAAGGCAAGCCATGTACGTGAAGAAATGATCTTCTGAAAGGAGCTAAGTACTAAATGAAAGGCATGATGTGCTGAACATTGCATCTCTGGAGGGTTCATCTGAGGATATGCATGCGAATGGCTCACTGAGGTAGGGAGGCCAGCTGGATCCAGAAATGCAGGTATGAGGGCCACCAGGGGTGGTAGCTGCGAGAATATAAAGAAGAAACAGGTGGTGGTAGAAGAATTGACAGCACTATGAGGAAGCGCGCAGGCCAGAATAAAGGTGTCCCCAAAACCCTTCTCAGGGCCATGGTTTCTTCCATCTTCACTGCCCCAGGCATAGTGAAGAGAGAGCTGAGGGGAACACATATGCTCACAGGCAAAAGAAAGCCCTGTGAAGACATTAGTTTGTGCAAATGAAAAGTATGGTCGAAAAGAGGGACACAGGGGGCCAACGCATTCCATTGTTCCTGGGCAACTGTGCCCTCTCTCCTACTCTAACTACTACGCAGTCAGAGTCCCAAAACTTCCATGCCCTCTACCAGTATCCCTAACAACCCTATTCCACCTGAATATTCCTTTGTTTTTCTCTGTATGACCAGAACAAGCCTCATCAAAACTGAGAAGGGACCACTAGCCTGCCTTCCTCAGGATGGCTGGGAGAAGCCACTCCAGGCTCATTACCACAGAGCATTTCTCTGGCCTACCTTTACAAGCTTCGTGGGAGCGGTTTTCCCAGAGTGAACTCCCTAATGCTTTGAAACAACCTTCAAATGGAGAGGGAAACCCCAAGAATAACTCTTACCAACCCAACAGGATGTAGGCCCAAGCACAAAATTAAGTTGATTCATAAAAAATTTTCAACGGTCAAATCTCTTGCACACCTAAATCTATGGACTGAGATTTATAACCACCACATAAGGAATAGATCTTTTATAAGTCAGCTTTAATAGAAAGGGGGCTTATTGGGAGAATACATGGATATCTAGGACTTTGATTTGAGCAGCATGCCCAGCTGTCAAGAGATTAAAACCAGGTACAGTCATCAGGTACCAAGACATCATCTCTGCCTCTGTCTCTGCCTCCATCTTCCTCTGTCTTCCTCTCTCTCCTATTTCTCATCTCTGCTTCTCTCTGCCTTCTCTCTCTTCCCTCTTGCTCTCTAAATACCAGCTTCCTCTATTCACCAGCACAAGCATGGGCCAAACATAGCTGCCTAAGTCTGCTTTGAATTTTTTGGTTTGTTTTCCTAAAAACAAGCCAGAAAATATTAGTGGCACAATAATATTGTTGGACATTTGTGCACATACTTTTAGTGGCTTGCTTAATAGAAGATAGCTGAATTCCTATATTTGCTTCTGCATTCAATCCGTTGCATTATGCTTTTTACTTGAAGGTTATGAAAAAAATTCAGCCTCCCAGAGACATTTAATTAAGAAAGAGTAGAGTATTTTAAGAGGCTTTTCAAATGATTGTGGATTATCTTTGATAATTACACCAAAACTCAACAAGTGGTAGTTTCTTAATGTTGAGATGCAATGTAGAATCTGAAATCATATCAATGAATGTTTCTTACTGTTACCTGAAAATCCATCAGTCTATCCACTTTGAAAAGATCTCTTACCCATGTATTTGTTATTTAGGAAATATGGGTTCAGTGAGTTATGCATATCTTACAAATGTTGGCACATTTCAAATAAATACATTTTTTTATTAAGGTATCCTTGATATACACTTTTTTGAAGGTTTCACATGAAAAACATTGTGGTTACTACATTCACCCCTATTATCAAGTCCTCAGCATACCCTATTGAAGTCACTGTCCATCAGTGTAGTAAGATGCCACAGAGTCACTACTTGTCTTCTCTGTGCTTCACTGTCTTCCCTGTGACACCCACACACACACCATGTGCACCAATCATAATGCCCCTCAATCGCCTTCTCCCTCCCTCCTCACCAACCTTTCCCTTTGGTATGTGCTAGTCCCTTCTTGGAGTCTGTGAGTCTGCTGCTGTTTCGTTCCTTCGATTTTTGCTTTGTTCTTATGCTCCACAAATGAGAGAAATCATTTGGTGCTTGTCTTTCTCCACCTGGCTTAGTTCACTGAGCATAATACCCTCTAGCTACGTCCATGTTGTTGCAAAGGATTTGTTTTCTTCTCATGGCTGAATAGTATACCACAACTTCTTTATCCATTCATCTATTGATGGACACTTAGGTTGTTCCCATATATTGGCTATTGTAAACACTGCTGGTGGGAATGTAAACTAGTTCAACCATTGTGGAAAGCAGTATGGAGGTTCCTCAAAAAACTAAAAATAGAGACACCATTTGACCCAGGAATTCCACTTCTGGGAATTTACCCAAAGAAAGCAAAATCTCAGATTCAAAAAGACCTATGTGTCCCTATTTTATTGCAGCAAATAAATGCATTTTTTTAAATCACACTTATTACCATCACCACTGATCCAATCAGAAAAACCTTTAAGTTTTGAAAAGCTGCCAAGCTCATGGTGGCAGATACAAGTTTTTCAAAATTCTAGTTTTCATTCAGAAACTCAAATTTTATAATTGGCCAAAAATACTGTTGGTTATATTCCTTGAAGTGACAGGAAAACTTCATTTTTTAAGAAAATGTCTGCCAAACGCCCAAGTCTAAGGAACCATCATTTGCTCTTTTCCAAAGCCACTCAAATAATCACATAAGTGGTTTCCCTCAAGACAGTTTCCCACTGCAGTACGCAGCAGAGGTACAGTATGCCTACTTCCCACTTCATCACACAGAATACTAAAAAGATGCGTACTCAGGGTCAAGAGTTAATGAAATTAACAATTTTTAGTGCTTCATCAAGAACATTCCTAAGTGAAATTGGCTTTTGGTTTTTCTTTCCTATTTCTTCTTTTTTTTACTGTGAGTACGTGGTGAAGAAAAATATAATGGCTACAGTGGGTGCCACTGCATGCTAACAAACTAGCTCTTTTTGCTAAAAGCACAGCAAAAAAGCACAGCAAAAGAAACAACCTCTTAGCATTATTATAAAAATGGTTTCAACTTTGTGGAGCCCTGGAAAGATTCTCAGGGACCCCGAGGGACCCAGGGACCACACTTTGAGAACAGTTATTCTAAGTCATTCAAAATTGAGCAACTAATAAACACTGTGTGTCCCAATTTCCAGGTCCAGGGAGAGAAAATATACATGGCCCAACCTGGATTAGTTACGTGCCGCTAGCCCTCAGTGTGGTCAGGCACGTGACCATGTGACCCATTGTCAACTTAGCAAGGATTGTAAGACCAGTCTCAAAAGAGGTAGACAAGGCTTGCAGAGCTGAGATTCAGGATGGGATGGGGTTAAGAGCCCCATAAATTTAAGAAACAGTTGGCATGGCCAGAGAATTCGGCAGGAATATATCTTGGAAGTTCAGCAGAACACTGTTAACAACTGAAGTGTGTACACTTTTACAAACTCCAAAGTGCTTTCACACACATTACGTCATTTAATCTTTCCAACAGCCCTGTAAACATTATTATCGCCACCTTTCAAATGAAGGAACCAAAGCTTAGAGAGGTCAAGTAATTTGCATGAAGTCACAAAAGAACAAATGACAAAACCTGTCACCTGACTTTAGGTGAAGGAGTCATTCGCCTACAGCACAGCTGCTTGCCAGCGCAATTACACTCTATGTGAACAGCAAGATGTGCCCAGCAGTGTGGCTAAGGATTTGGGAACCCGAACCTGCTAAGAGGACAGGTGAGAAAAGAAAGACTTAGAACCTCCTGTCCAGATTTTAAAGTGAAGGAAAGGGGATGGAGCTGGAGAGCAAGAGATTCCTGACTTTCTGGAACTCAGGACAATTGGGTACAGCAAAGACCCTGTGGGCCACCTCCCCTACTCTGTGCTGTTGACCCCCCCATAAACTCTCATGGAGATGAGCATCTACCCTGTGATTGCTGCCAGTGAAGTACTTCTTTATGGGGGGCAAGAACACTGCTTTTGAAAAAGTATAAAAGTCCGTATTATTTATTAAACTATCTGATGTGAATTCCCATGTCCAGACCAGGAATTAAAGTATGGATGTGGCTACATTATAAACATTGTTTTCCACAGTGGACCAGCTGGAGGACCTTCTACCTGGGAATGTAGCATAAGGTCTAAACAGAGTGCCATCCACTTAGGGAGGCTGGCTTTGATCCTTGCCCTGACACAACCCAGTTTTCCTAACCTTTTCACCTAGTATCAACTTTTAGGATATCATTCCCAGTGGGCTGAACCAAGAGGAAATGAAGATTAACGCTAAAAAAGGAAACCAACAGCAAGCTTTTAAAATACACAAAGCCTAAGAAGATCTGGGCTCTGAGTTCTAAAGCAAAGCCCGTGAGACGCCTCCATGGAGGGGAATTGCTGACAGCAGAGTCAGGGTGTCTAATGCGGTGGTCACTAGTAGCTTGCAGATCTGAAATTTGGCTACTCCAAAGTGAGGTTAGGCTGTGCATGGAAGACACACATCAAATTTCAGAGACCAAATATAAAAATAATGCAAAATATCTCATCAATAGTTTCTGTATCGATTACTAGTTGAAATATAATATTTCTGATATGTTGAGTTAAATAAGATATATTCTTCAACTCAATTTCACCTGTTTCTGTTTATATTTTTAATGTGGCTACTAGATACATTAGTTCTGTGTGTGGCTCACATTGCTGATAGCACATCATTGGTGCCTGGAGGGGCCAACCCACAGTGCTCATCACCCGACTGCTCTCAGCAGCTCAGTTTTATTCTGAACTGTGTCAGTTTGTTCTCTTTAATTCTTTAATTCCTTCTCACATTATAGTGATTAAATAAAAATTTGAAGGGCAATTTGGGCAGATCTAGTTGAGCAAGTTATGGTGATAAAGAATTTGAAGAGGAAGGAGGAAATGGTCCAAAGCCCAGCGTTTCCTGGTATATCAAGAACGTAATAAAAAAAAAAATTCTGCTCATCTATTTGCTTTTCTGGCTAAAGATAAGGATGTGTTCTACATGATTAACCGATGTCCCTCTTAGGGAAGAGAGACTAAACAGTATAATGAAAGATTAGTTCCTATTTGATAATAATTGAAAATGAGTCCATTGAATTTGAGGTCTTCCACCGCATATGAGCGCCATCCAATGAGATGCTCAAAAAGCTAGAACAAATTACCAGTTAAAAGCTATACTTTGTGAAAATAAATCTGAGCAAGTTCTGACCCAGAGGGTTAGGCTTCCAGGTGTGGGGATGGTGATGGGCGGGCACAGAGGGCTGCTGCCAAGTTCTCAGGAGAGCGCTACTGTGGGACTACATGGCCACACTTGAACAGTTTAGAAAAGCTGAAGGATATTTGGGACATCTAGGAATTTTGTGTCTTTGCCTCTAGGTATTCAACAAACCCTTACTTCAACAGAACCTAAAGCAGCTTTGAAGGCCAGGATAAAGGAAAAGAAAGACTAAGAAATAGTATGACCGAAAACAAAGGTTTGCAGTGGGGAATAACAACCCTTGCTGTTGTTCCCTAGAGGATCGTGACACTGCATTTCCCGGGATCCCCACTGCCACAGAGATGACCTTCACCGCAGCTCCCAGGAGTGACTC
Source organism: Manis javanica (assembly GCF_040802235.1). Lineage (NCBI taxonomy): Eukaryota > Metazoa > Chordata > Mammalia > Pholidota > Manidae > Manis > Manis javanica. The sequence continues at coordinate 18,103,308 of NC_133168.1, forward strand.
ACTGCTTTTCCACGGGCCATCTCTACACTCATCAGAGGCTTGCTAAACAAGTGGTGCAGAAGCTGCAGGCAGCCCATCAAACCCAGCAGTGAGGTGCGACTTCGCCCTCCTCTGCCTCCCTTCCTGCTGATTGGTGCTCTCCGGAATGATCCTGGGGGCCTGGATGGGCTGCTGGGATACTTTACTGAACAAAGCAGTAAGAAAACAAGATTCCAAACAAACAAACAACAAAAAAAGAAAACAAGAATCCAGGCAGGGGTACAAATCTTCAGAAACCAATCCTCCTAGCCTGTTTCTATCCATCCTTCAGCCTATACCTAGAAGGGTTTCTTTCTTTTTTTAATCCTTTGCTAGTACCTACTGGATGTTCTCCAAGGGTGTGAATTGCTGTGAGGTTTGCCCACCTTGTCCATCTTTGGCGGCGCCCATCAGTTTCCCAAGGCCTGACGCTTCGCCTCCTGCCTGTGCCTGTACAGCCCTCCCGGCTGCTGGGAACGACCCTACTTTACAAGTCACCACATGAGAATGGGCTGGAGTTTTGCTAGGATGTTTTGAAATGGTGAAACTGATCCCTCCCCCACGGAGACTGACTCAGCAAAGATCATTACAAATGCTCCGCATCGTGCATAATCGTGGGAAAGGGAAATTCGAGTTGGGATTAGTTTGGAAGACTCCCCTTTTCCATATTATGCAACTGGCTCTAAGATATTCTAGAGACGCCGTTAGAAAAATAGAAAACATTCCTTAAATTTAAATGCATATGCAATGTAAAAATACTTGAGTCTGTACAGACACAAAAGCATAGTGCTTAATCATATGCCTTCAAATTATGCTACACACTTTATAGAATTCATCTTCCACACCCAGGTAGAGAAATCAATATTAGCAATCCTACTACATTTTAAAATAGAGAAACTTGGCCACAGTAAGATTTTAAAAACTGTCCAAAAGAATTAGCATGAATTAGCAGGTGTTTTTTACTGAGAGCTAACATCAGACAAAGGACTATGGAGAGGAAAAAAATGTGGGAAGATACATGGGGAAAAAATCATTCTGAAATCTAGACTGCTCTCTGGAAGTGAATATATGACCAGTTTTTTTTATGGAATATTCTTCCTTAAAATTATTACAGATAATGTATTCCTTCAAATGAAACAAATTGAGCCAGTGTTTTCTAGAAAACAAACTCTCTTGCTTGAGAATACCCTGTATTAGCCCCTATTGCCTTCCCTTCTTCTAAAATGCTCTGGTTTTCTCCTCCTCCTTGCAGTTCTTTGCTTGAACAGCCATGGGAGATATTATAAGCTGCTGGCTAAGAGCATGACTAGGAATTGGTAAAAGTGAGTTCATAAACTGGTTCCACTACTTATTGGTCATATTGAACATGTGAAAAATTCCTGACTTTCTAAAACTGTTTCTTCATCTGTAAGACAAGATGATAATGGTACCTACCTATTAGAATTTCTGGGAGGATTCAGCAACATAACACATACAAAGGATCTAGCATGGTTCCTGACATGTATGTTCTTAGTAAGTGGTAATAATTACTGTAAATCTGTTTTAAAGCAAGAAATTCCAGCTTCTCGGAAAAATCAATGCTAGCAGCTAAAATATACTAGTGAGAGACTTTGAGGGTCAATCTATAGCAGTTTATTTTCCTGTCCCACATTTGGAGCCATCTGAGATAGAGCCACAGAGGTCAAGCAGATGGAGATCAGAACATCAATATGATAACTGGTAAGAGCGGGGATAGAAGAATATGGCTTTGGTGTGTAGTCACAGTAGGCTTGTGTGACTTTACTGAGACTTAGACAAATGCGGCTGGACCACCATGGGCCTTGTTTGCCCTGAAGGGCAGGCCCCTTAAAACAAGGGGGAGCAGAATAGCCTGGGGGCTCTGTAAAAGGGAAAGGGAGAAGCCGCTCAGAGCGTGCTGAGTTTTTCCTGCAAGGGTGAGGAAAGGTCAGGAGCGTAGCTCTAGCTGCAGTTCTTCTGCGTATAAACACAGAAAATCAGGAGAACGTTCTCACCCAACCATGACCCCAGCAAGGCAGTATTTTCCTATGGGGGTTGCTCTACAAAAATATTTCGACCCCCTATTTGCTCCAAGACCTCCTTCCTCACTGACATCCTCTTCTTCAGCCTCTTCCTCCCTCTGTTCTGAGTTTGCTCCCCAGGCTCCGAAGTGCCCTCCTGAGCTCTGCTCCCTGCGTTCTGTCCTACAGCAAAGCCCAATATTGAAGAACGTGGTAGGAGTAAGAAGAGACAAAACAGGAAACTGGGAAAAAATACACTATTTAAGCATTCAGTCTTTATAGAGCACCCAGTGTGTACATTCAGGGTGCTCTGAATATGTTGTAAGACAAAGTCCCAGCTGCCTCCTGTGAGCCTCCACTTGATGTGGACACAGAAGGCCAGGCTGCCCAAAGAGTACCTCTGCATACGTGGAATAAACACCAAAGACCGGAGTTCACTCCCAGGCTCTTCCACTAACTGGCTGCAACAAAATTTTTCCAGGCCTCCTTCAAGTGAGGGGATATTATTAGAAATATAGGATGTTGGCTGAAATTCTCAGAAGTTTCCCACACCCTTGGGTCTTCCTTAAAGAGATCCTTTCACCATCCAGGTGAAATCAAATGCAATCACATCTCACTTGACAGCTGCCTAGGCAGACAGCAATGGGAGGCAAAGAATCCACAAGTCAAATACCATTTACTTTAATTTTAGGCAGAATTCCTTAAAGCTCAGTGATCCTTTTCCTAAAGCCACTGCAGCTACGAAGACGCAATGTGAGAAGATCCACAGATGCCAGCGCAGCAGCACTGGTGATAGACCACAGTTGATTGCCTTCCGTCAATATCCCTAAGATCCTCCCGCAAACGATGGGAAACAAGACAGTTATTCTCATGCCCCATATTTCAGAGATGTGTTTAAATTATGTTCAGTAGACTTTGGGATATACATTAGAAAGATTTCTATTGAAAAGAAGATTAGAAATGCTTGGAGCTTGGAGAAATAGATTTATTCTGAAAAATTAATGTGTATTCCCTTATATGCAATTTACCCACTTAGAGTGGATAAATGCCTATTTCTTTCCAAGTACTTGCAAGCCAAAATGCTTCAGCGATCAAATAAATAACAAATGTGTCAAGTGGCCATAGAGACTTTAGCTCAAAAAGTCCAAACTCAGAATACAATAAAGATTCAAACTTAAAACTATTTGAGAATTGTGACTCTTATCTTAATCAATGTTTAGAGGGAAAGAAAAGTATCCCCTTGAACTTAAAAGTAATGTCACCCTCTGAGAGTTACCCTAGTAAAAATCAGCACGTAATGGGTAAGATGAAAATACGAAAAAAGGAAATGTAATTGCTAGGTTGCCCTTCCAACAGCTATTCCTTTCCACTTCTTCACCTGGTCAGGACTTTCCTCCTAGAATAGACTGTGGAAATGCCAGATACTAACTGTCTAGCCTCTCTTGCTGCTATGGGTGAAAATGTGATAGTCTTCTAGCCGAGAAGGCAACAGTGGGGAAAATTGCTGAAAGTCTGGGCTAAGTTCTTTCTCTGATAATAACAGTAATGATAAAAAAACATCAGAAGAAATCTTATCTCTTTCCTGGGCCTAGAGACTAAAGGGGAACATGGAAACTCTTAAAAGTTAAGTGGCAAAAGTTATCGTAATCTGAACTTCAGAAGGGTTGATATTACAAATCTCTGTTTATTCTTGGAGAACACTTTACAGATCAAAGGGCTGTATCTATCTCTTCAGACATTCTCCAGATCAAACTCAGTTTTGGTTTCTTTAAATAAGAAACCATGTTTTGAAAAAATTCAGATGCTGAGAGTAAACTGTCATGATCACTCAGAACAGAATGGAGAGTGAATAGTTTGCTCTGGGACATCAAAGTTCCCCAGAAAGGTCTAGAACAATTTTTATGGAGAGGCTCCAGCAGGGTTAGACGTCCTGTTTACAACAAACATTTTGATGGATTATGCAACAGCAGTTAGTGGTCTCTGCAAAGAAAGTATTAGGTCAGGGCAAAGTATAATAAAACTTTAACCACCTCTTCAACTTTCTCCACATAAAAGACACCAAGAGATTTCTCCTACTCTGTCATGCACCTCTTACATGTCATTTCAGATTCCATCTCTCAGCCCTTCCTCTGTGGCCTTTGACCTCTTGTTCCAGCTCAAAAGCAACCAACTGTACGTAAACTCAACCAGCTCCACTTGGGCAGACCAATAGCACCTCGCTTCACCCTTGTCTCTCACTTCCTGGCCTGTGACTTTCCTGTTGATGCTGAGGTGTGAGACTCCACAGGACACAGTCTGTGCCTAACATGCACACGCAGGAAGTACAGAAGAATGAATGCCCAGTGGGGCAAAGCTTTGGCCAAAGGATGATGGGAGCTGAGAAATAATTCAAAAATTCTCTTTCTTGTCTAGGAGGACTGTCCTGAGAAGCAACTGTTTGTATGTTTCTCCATAAACAGTGTCTCCAGATGAAGGACTCAGACACTCTTAATAAATACTCTCATGGTGTATTCCCTTTGCCTCACTCCACTTTTCCTTTATTCCTGCTTGCTACCTGGGAATTGCATTCTGTGATGAAATTGTAGCACGTTGTGGAGACAGTGAAGGTTCCTGTGGCCAGGATTCTCACCTGGCCTTGGTCAGCTTGCTCACTACACACGTGTGGGCAATACATCTCTATTGACTCTATGTGAAGAGGTCCACCCAGTGCTCTGGATGGCTGCATGGCTGCATGGCTGCACGGCTGCACGGCTGCAGGAGAGCAGAGAATGGAGTGGTGGCAGCACTGGGGACAGAGACTGAGATGGCTGCGGGGGCGGGGACAAAGGAGGATTACAGGCCTGCAGACTGTTGGATGCAGACGGAATTCTAGTGCTTGACCTATTGCCCAGAGAACAAGCTGGGTAATAAACCTTTTTAATCCAAAAACATTCCATTGCCATTCCTCAGTCTCACTGAATCCATAGTGAACTTGCCAGGGGCTGAAACCCACTGGCAAGACACACATAAACCTCAGGCTCTGCTTTCCAAGCAACACAAGTTCTGTAACTGTTTTTATTACTGTGTAACAAATTACCACAAATTGAGTGACTTAAAACAACACCTATTTCTCAGGACACAAGGCTGTAGGTCAGAAGTCCACCCTGGTATGGCTGGGTTCATTGTTCAGGTTCTCAAAAGACTGAAGAAATCAAGATGCAGACCAAGTTGCATTCTCATTAGGAGCTCAGAGTCCTCTTCCAGGCTTAACTGGTTATAGTAGAATTTAATTCCGCACAATTGTAGGTCTCAGGCTCCATTTCTTTGCTGGCTGTAGGCTGGGGGCTGTTCCCAGCAACTGCAGGCCATCTGCATTCCTTGCCATGTGGCGCTCTCCCTCTGCAAAGCCAGCAACAGCATGTCAGATGATTCTGCTTCAAATCTCTCTGACCCCTGATTCTGATCTCTATACCCAGACTTAGAAGGTTCATATAATTAGGTCAGGCACACCTGGATAATCTTCCTATCTTAAGGTCAACTGATTTGGAACCTTAATTAGCTCTGCAAAATCCCTCTGGCCGTATAACATGACCTGTTCTCAGGTTTTCCCCCAACTCTCAAAGGAATGTGGGTTATACAAAGACAAGGGTTACTAGGAATCATCTTAGAATTCTGCGTGTCACACCGTTGGCTCCAAGAGTGACCCTAGAAAGCAGCCCCTCAGGATGAGATTTTAGTGCAAGATTACTCACTAATCTGAAAGCAAGAGAGCATAAATTATTGGTGGTAGGTGGAGTAGAAATCCCTTGCACTTGGTGGCATCACAAGTACTAAGGATTTCACCTGAATTTAATTGATGTTAGGTGGAGATGGAAGGTAAGGTAATGTATCTGCAGTCACTGTGGCACTTGAAAAACCTGGGAGCAATTATGACCATAAAATTGTGAATTGGCCATATTGCTATTATCATAAATGAAAGCCTTGCAAAAAGAAAATTATAAGACTCCTGTATTTTGAAATACAGAGGGCCTCTGATGTAACTTTTAAGATCCATCTCATCTGTCACCAGAAGGCAGAACTGCTAGGGACACAATTACTCTGCCTCACTCTTAGTAGTAGGAGGTGTGAAGTGCAACATTTTGTTTTTTATCTTAGAAGACCACTGGATCTATAAAAACGTCACCACTGTGGCAAGTCCCTGAATCTTCATGGGATTTTTCTCCCTTTCTTGGCATACATATTTTTACTAGGACATATACAGTACTTGCTACGTTCTGCTCACCATGTTCATTTAGCAAGATGCCATGTGGTGATCTGATAATTGCCAACATGACAGAAGTGCCTGTGATAAAAAGCAGAAGTACTTAGATAGTCCTGGAGCAGGAGCCTGAATGTATACTGCTGTCCTGCTCATGTGAAGGCGAGCAGGATCACCTTTTGATCTCCCCTTTTAATGGGGATTGAGAAGTGTGCATTTACCAGATAAGTAACTGCTTCACAAGTGCAAGAAGCTGTATTGACCTGAACCAGTAAAGATACCACATAAAGGAGAGCAGATGTAATTGGGATTAATACCTGGTTAAGTATATAAGAGTCCACAATTGGCCAGGATCTATCCAGATTTTGCAGGAACTATTCAGGGACAAAGAAAGGGAAAATGATAGCAACCATAACACCTATATCTTTTAAGTCTTTCACAGTGATGTCAGTCTCTGCAATTCCTGACAGCATGCCTTACACTTCTGATTTAATGACTTGACAGAGGGGGTAGAACAGTGGGGGAAGAATAGATTTAGGAGCTTCCAATTGGCCTTTCCTGGTTAGGGAAACAATGTTAGGATTCAGTGCAAAGTATATTTACTTTACCCTCAGGCACTGGGAAATCACAAAGTGATGGGTTTGCAGACCCATTGGATTCATTTGTGAGATAGACTTGGTACAGAAGTCTAACACATGGCTTCCAAAAGCACCCCCTCTTTCTGGAGGTCCATGACAGTGTCTGGGTATCATTGTTAACTGGGATCCCATATCTAAAATTCATTGGCTCTAAGTATTCCATTTTTTCCAAATATAGAGTTACCCTAGCAAATGTCTACAGGTCCCTCCAGGGGAGGAAAGAGAGAAATATTTACCTATACTGCATTGTAAGAGCCTTCCTCAAAAGGACCTGGCCTCCCCTTCAAACAAAGCAATCTGGATATGTGAATTGACTTATATCTGGAAACATAATTTTCTCTTGCAGTGACTAAAATTAGCCTTTGCTTTATCAGCCTTTGCTTTATCAGCTCTCAATTCTTTTTTATATTAGCAAGTTGAATGACATCTTAATCAACTTTCTAACTCTGTCAACTCTTAATAATACCATGATCTATTAGGCTATCACCAGAGATATCTTCAGGTCAAGGCACACTGATTGCCACTCTGGTCTTGCTCTACTATGATAATTAAATGCCCTTTTTCCTCTCACAGTCAAGTATACCATCTGGCCTCCCCCATTCTGGAATACCGTCATCCCCACTGATATTATAAGATACAATTACATGGCAATATGTCCTACAAGGATGATGATCACTGAGTGTCTTAAAATTAGAAACTGTTCCCAGTGAATTCCCTATTACCTTAACAAAGGAGTCTTCACAGGACCCTCTGGACAACATAATCAGGTGATGGATTTCCCAAGTCTTCCCAAGCTTCTGATCCATTCCCCAGTATCATGCCAACGCAGTTCAGTGTCTTCACCTCATTTACTTTTTGTCACTGTGATATCTAACCTTGGTTCAGACTAGTTAGACAGATTTATGGATCCTTCATAGAACATTGAAATCCCATGCTTATAATCCCAGTAAACTTTCTCCTATCTAGATGTCTGTTCTTCTCTCCATGGTCTGATTCCCTCAAGATTTACTCCTTCCTGTGTTCCCCCATTTCCTGCTCATACATGTTAATCAGGTCCAGCAATTTCTCCAGTGCATAAACTGTTTTCTCCTGGAACAAGGATTGTGCTTCCCTGTTTGGGCTGTCCTGACACATAACCCTTATTACGGGCCTCCAGGATTAGATCTTGATGAGAATGGAGGCCCCTGCCTCAGGTAAGGCAAATGTATGTCTCCAAGTAAGTGAAGACTCCTCTCCTCAGCAAGAAGAATGGAACTTTTTTTTTCTTGCTAACCCAGAAGTTGAAGAGGGTTTGAAAGAGTCAAGATTATCAAGCTTGTTCACCTCTCTGAGATCGCAGAGTCACACTTGTTTCATATCAGTATCCTGACTTTGACATAGGAGACCTACCAGAGCTGCACATTCAGTCTCCTTTGTAATTTTGACTCCCTTATAATTACGTTCTGGTCCTAATTTTTAGCACAGTCTTCCCTGCAACTATATTAGATAAACTCTCCTTAAATTATTTCATGGAGGCCTTCTGCCTTGAGTTAATAGTTGGTTGACCCAAACCTATATTATTCTTTTCTTGACACCTCCAAAGCAATCCATAAAAGCTATACAACACCACAATCTTTATTATCATTTTCCTGTACCATTCAAGTGTATAGCCACTACTTAATTTAGTGCTGCCCCCTCCCCTGGTACCTCAACCCAGTCCACCAAGGATGAGTCCCGGTAATTGTGATGCTATCACATGCCGTGGCTTATCACCTTCCACCCACTACTAGCAATGAATGGGGTTCTTATTACCATGTCACTGATGAGTGACCCAGCTCTATAATCTCATGATAAGGAGCTACTTTCTAGTGTCATTTCTAATACATATGTCTTATCCTAGGTCCCTCTGAGAGTTGAAGCCAAAACAGAGTCTATGTGCAAGATGTTATTTGGGGAGCAATCCCAATGACCAGGATTGAGGAACAGGAGTAGTAAAATCTCCTGAGAGGCATCTGTAGAAAAAATGTAAGTTCCTATCACCAGGATTCTCACCTGACCCTGGTCGGCTTAACCACTGCACACAGTGAGTAGTACATTATTATTGACTCTCTAAAAAGAGCTCCACCCAGTGCTCTGGGCTGCATGGCTGCAGGAGAGCAGAGGCTGGCATGGTGGCAGCACCGAAGACAAAAACTGAGAAAACTGCAGGCAAAAGAGAGGCCCGGAAGCAGAGACTGGCTTGCTGCATGCAGACTTGCCCAGGGTGGACTGGATTATAGTGCTTGACCTGCCACCATGAGAATAAACCTGGATGTAACCCCTTTCACCCCAAGAATGTTCCATTATCATGTTTTGGTCTCACTGAATCCACAGTGAACTTACCTGGGGCTGAAACCCACTGACGAGACAGCATCTCAGAACTGTTGGCCAAATACAAAAGAAAGAAGCATTTTTTCATTGGCTACCATCCCACTCGGTCAAGAATGACCCCATGGATATTAACTCCCTGGACTTCCTGTTTTCCCACGCGTGAGTGTCCAGAGAATCCGTGGGTCACTCTTCAGTATCAGAGAAGTTCTAGGGCAGGAACCAGAAGCTGAAATAAAACACTGTCTGTCAGAATAAAACTGCATGCAGCTCAGCTAAACCTGCAAGGAGCTAGTCAACACAGCAGTAGCAGAGAAAGTGGGGGGGTGGGTGCGGAAAAGGATGGGAGGTGTGCACAAGAAATATTGAAAACTATTATGTTTGATAAATCCAAGACCAAGTGATTCACACCAGAGATACTTCTTTATGGAAAGAGGCTGAATCCTAGAACTTAGCATTTTTTGTGACCCAATGAAATAGTTCTGTTATCTGATTGGACACATGTATTTGGCTCTTCTTCCTGCTAAAATCTCACTTAATGAATGTTAAAAAAAAAAAAAATATATATATATATATATATATATATATATATATATATATATAAAAGGCCCCTTGGAACAAAGAGAATGAGAGAGAAAATGAAAGCAGACACCAGATCACAAATTCTGAAAGCTAAAATACAAATGGATAAGTAGCGACTAATTTAGCAAAGTGGAAAAAACTTAATTCTATACTTTTAAGAGGGCACAGAAGGAGTTGACAATGAACATCCCTGATTGCCTTAGAAATTGAAAATACCAGGAACTACCAAAGGCAAGTGGAGAGATAGGGCAGCAAACACAATCAGCATAGTCTGTTTAAGGAATATTTAGAACATCTGACCCCTCTCCCCATTATTCCCTCCTCCCTGTGCAGCCAAACATCACTCTCTCTACCCAGGCAAAAGACAGTTGTTTACTTCTTGCAGAGGTGGAGGCCGACAGAATCTAAGGGTAGAAACTGACAGAATACAGGAGTAACTTTAATTTCTGTCAGCAAGTTTCTGGATGAATTACTGATAGGTAAAGTCAAAGGAAGACTTAGAGACAGAGATATTTGAAAGACAAATGTTATAGCAAATGTTACATTTTATGTCAGACCCAAAAGAACTGGCTCCCAAAATTAAAAACATAAGTCTTTAAAGGAAAAAAACCCACAGAATTACCAAGCTACCAACTTTACATCCATCTGTTCAGGATGGGAAAAATTTTCTCACATCATCAACTGATTCACAAACAAAAATAATGATTTATCTTGGACATCCACATAGTGAAAACCAAGGATAAAATTGCTTTTGTTAGGGAGTCCAGGTTTACGAGAAATATTCAAGGTTGTCTTATTTGGGGGACTAGAAGCAGATGGACCCTATTATTTTTAGATTGTCAATGGGTGAAAAGTGTTTAGTCTTATTGGAATCAGGGCAAAATATCTGTTTTGTTTCTATAGTAGAATAGAAAACTTAGCAAACAAACAGCAACAAAAAAAAGTGAAGCAATTATTAACTTCAGGGAAAACAAAAAAATCATATGTGCTAGCTTTCCTCTGCTCTCTATTATTCTTGGCTTCTGGCAACTGAGCTCTGTAGACTGCCTGACTCTTTCATCTCTGGGCTTCTAGTTGGGTCCAGGCAGGGAGATGTCTCCCTCTCGATTACTGTCTAGAGCAAGAAATCAAAGGGCAGGAGAGCTTGAAATATTGATTCCACCTTCACCCTCATCCATGCCACCAACCCGTGGCATTTAGCGGCAGCTATGTTCTTTGACCTTTGGCCGCAGCTCCTGTCTGGTGACCTCTTCACAACCATGCTCTCTGTAGGTCCCATGTGTGCACTGGGGTAGAATAGGTGGAAAGAAAGCTAACTCCTCATCTTGCAAAGAAGTTTATAGATAGGATCTGAAACTGAAAAAACTAATAGCGATGTATTATTTAGAAATAAATACCAGAAAGTTGCCAGCTTCTTTTAGCTATTTCTGAAGGTGTTTGAAAGTTTCTGCCTCTTAAAAAAGAGAATTAGGAGATGCAGAGAGATGGAATCCAGTAAAAATTATCATACTTTTAAAACTATATACAGGTATTTACTTTTTTTTAATGTTAACATTTCATTTTACCCAGTATACCTAAAATGTTATCATCTCAGGTACATGTATTTACTTTTTAAAAGACAAAAATCCCATTTTGAACAGACTTCCTAAACAGCCAGAAAGAAGTCAGTGCTGGATTCCCCTTTTTTACTCTTTGACCAATACAGAGCAGAAAATCAGTAAATGATGTGAGAAAATTTTTCCCATCCTGAACAGATAGATAAATGTAAAGTTGGTAGCTTGGTAATTCTGTGGGTCTAGATATATTCTAGAGTCATTTTAGACTTAAATACAGGGCCCCACTTGCAATGGCCCCGTTGTCGGATCATTTCCCAAGGCCTTGGCAACTGTGGTTAGGTAGCTGAATGCTTTATCTCAGCATCAAATTCCAGTTGGCTTCCAAATGTTTGTTCATCTTTGAGAGGCCCCAGTATATATGAAACTAAATCCACAAGGCAGTCTTTTTCCTCTAACATTAGTACATTGTTACGAGACGATATTAAACTCTCACATTTGAACTTAATTCAGGGTGATCACCGCAATATTTTGAGAAAGATAAACATTAATGTAACTTGGCCTGGGAAGTTATTAAAGAAAAATTAACCTACCAACATAAAGCCACTGTACGCTGTTTAAAAGCAGCATTTTGAGAGCCACTCTCTGGATGTTCAGACAAAAATTTGGATGTACAATGAAGTCTTACTTTAAGGTTAAGTTCAAATGGTAGCACATATAGAGAAAAGCTCATATAGGCGAATTCCCCTTGACAATCCCTTTGGAAGGCTTGCTGTGGAAGGACCATTACGTGCTCTCAGTAAATTCCACAGAGACAGTCTTTGCTCCATTGTTGGAACAGATTGTTGTCTCTTGAGTTGAGTACCAGATGAAATAACTGACATACATTTGGGGTTGTAAAAGTTAAGTATCTTCAGCAATAGAATCATGGTAAGATTTTCATTCTATGAGAAGCCCTTGGGTATTGAGCAGAGCTTGGGAATGGCTTCTTCGCATGTCTCAGCTCATTCACTCAGGGACATACGCTCACTGAGTGGAATAGTGGATGGACTCTCCTGCACTTAAGAACATTTCTCTCTCTTTTTAATTTTTACAGAGTATTTAATTTACACAATTAAATGCATATATAATGCAAAAGATGTGTAATTTTGGATTAAATGAAGAGTGATCTAAATAGGTATAGTGGTAATAACATCTGCACAAGAAGAGTCCAGATGTGTAAGGGTATTATTTTGTCTACAGCTGAAATTAAATTTAGCTCTCAAGATCCAATCTCCTGAAGCAACAGAACACTTAACTGCTCCAATTCTAGAAACTTAAGTACTTTCATCTTAAAATGTAGTCTCCTTAACTTTCCATTCTTTTCCATTTTCCTTCTCCTCTTCTTCCCAGAATAATCTACATTCCAGTGGGGGAGGAAGGGGAGATTGCATATCATTCTAGCACCAGAGAAAGACATTGGCCCATGTGTCATCTCTGTCCTCACTGGCCTTCCTGAGATGTAGCTTGTCTCACCAAGTCTTGGGCAGCAGCCTCTGTTTCCACTGTGATCAGGCTGAAGTAATCTGTCCTCTTAGCCACTTTGGTGCTCTAGGAAAGCCTGGGGGTGTGGTGGTCTTTTCCACACTGGCTCTCAATGGCACTGCAGATCCTCTGCCACTTGGTCCCATCTTTCATTCCATCCCTTAATGAGCTGTTCTCCCATGACCTCTACTCTAGGTCCCCTTGTTTCACACCATGGTGACTCTTTGGCAGATATATCAACCCTCAGTTATGAACTTCATTTAGGGTCTCACTAAGACATGCAAAATGATTTTTAGATCTTTTCCAGCCCCATGAACCTTGGGACATAGAGAGGGAGAGGGTAAGCAAATCAACTCTTTTACACCCTCTCCATCTAAATGTACTTTGCTTCCCTTTCTTTTGCAACCCACCAATTGGCCCAGAGCACACTTCCCAGAGCTCCAGATGCACTGAGGAATCCTTAGACTTATCTGAGATTTCCATCTACGTGCAACCAGAATTTTCATCTTGAGAGAGAAAGGGTGCAAAGTGCAAAGCCCCACACTAACATCTCAACTCTAATTCTCCTCCTCAAACACTCTGAGCTCCTCCAGCTGCCCCGAAAGGGGTCCTATCTCCTCTCTGTCTCACTCAAAACATCTGAGATCATTATGCATGTTTTCTTATACCATGTGCAAATGGTATGCCTTAAATTAAAATGGAGGGGGGATTTCCTTCCCCTCAATCCCTGACTCCTACAACCTAAAGCTCTTTAATTCACTGTTATCAAATCTGTTATAGACTTTACATTAAATTTAGAATTTTCAAAGATTTCACCAAATATTCTTTCTGCCCCTTTTTCTCTCTTCCTTTTCTTCTCTCCTGGGACTCCCATTATACATATGCATGGTTGACGGTGTCCCACAGGGCTCTGATGTACTGCTCATTTTTCCTCATTTTTTTCTCTTTCTATTCCTCAAACTGAATAATTTCAATTGATTTATTTCCAAGTTTGCCGATTCTTTCTTCTACCTGCTACTGTCTATTGTTGAATCCCTCAAAAAATTTTTCATTTTAGTTATTATACTTTTAAAATCCAGAATTTCTATTTGGTTCTTTTTTATAATTTCTATCTCTTTATTGATTCTCTACTTGGTGAGATATTCTCCTACCTTCCTTTTGTTCTGTAGACATGATTCCCAATTGTTCTCTGCATGTATTGTAAAGCGCTGACAAAGTCTTTATCTGATAAGTCTGAGCTTCTTCGTTTCTGTTGACTTTTTTCTATATATGGGCCATACTTTCTTTTTTTCTTTGAAATCTTGAATTTTTGTTGAAAACTAGACATTTAAAATAATATAATATCTGGAAATCAAATTCTGTCCCCTTCTCAGGGTTTGTTGTCATTGCTACTTGCTGTTGTTTATTTGGTGGCTTTTCTGAACTAATTTTGAAAAGCCTATATTATTTTCATGTGTGGCTGCTGAAGTCCCTGATTGCTTAGCTCAGTGCTCAGCTAGTGATTGAATATCTGGGACCTTAAATATCTGGAATCAATAAGTTCTCAGTCTTTGCTGAAGGGTGCTGTGTGTGTATTGGAACATATGTTCAATATTTAGCCAGACAGTTGACAGCTTTCTCTCAGCCCTCAATTTCTTTGAAGCCTCAAGGTCAGTCAGAGGTGAGAGTAAGACTTTCTCATGTTTTTTCTAGACATATACACAAGTCTTGGCATGCACAGAGCCCTACACATGCACGTGGCCTTCTAAACTCCCAGGAACATGTCAGAGCTTATCAAAAACCCTGTAAATATCTCATCCCTTAGTTTTTCCTTTTAAGCTTTTTGGTTAGCCTATTGTTTGTCCTAACTGTTATCCACCACCTCAGACAGTCACAAAGTTAAACAATTGCCTCTAAATGTTTTCAACAAACACCCTTTCCTAGGGGAAAAGGCCTTTGCAATGGCAGTGGGTGAGATCCAAGTTAAAGTTCTCTAAAGGTCAGATAATGACTGTCCTCTGGGAATGAGTCTTTGAAGGGGCCACAACTCTATTCTACCTTCTCCAGTGGCTACTATACCCCTGGCTTTCACCTGCCTGTGGTCCATTGGTTTGCAGGCTACCATGGAGCTGCAGAGAGGGGTATGGGAATGGAGCAAGTTAAAATGCCATAAACCTCAGTGTTCTTGTTGAGTTTCAGCTGCTTTCTTGAATAAATTCTCCCTGGAGTGCTGCAAGCCTTTGATTCATTTCCAGAGTTTCAAAAAAAGTTGATTCCATCTCTTGCCAGTTTTCTGGCTGCTTTCAAAGAACTTTCTGAGGTCCTTTCTCTCCATTTTTGCTAATGGCAATCAATTATAGATTTTTTTAAGTGTTTTAAAATGCAGTGCTAAGCAGTGACTACTTTGTTTTCAGCTGCGCCTGCTCTCTGGATGATGATGATAGCAATAGTAAAAATAATATAACATCTATTTGAGCCAGTGCCAAGCATATTCTAATAACTTTACATGTATTACCTCAGTTAATCTTCGAAATTATCCTATTAAACAGAGAGTATTATTATCCCAGTCACAGACAAAGAAAGTGTAGCATAGAGAGGTTAAGTAACTTGCCTACCATCAGTAAGAGCTAAATGGTGGAAACTGGATTTGAGACTGTCTAGCTCTAGAATCAAGGGCTCTGAGGCAACATGGAACAATTAGGAATTACCAGAATGAAAAATGTCTCAGTATTTCAAAAACATTAACCCACTACATAAGCTTTTATTTTACTGAACTCTAGATTACTTTAGGTGGAAGAAGCATTCATACTACATATTTCTTGATCATCATAATGTCAAGTAATTTTACTATTTTTTATAAAAGCAAATTATTAATACACAATGGAAGATTCTTTAATTTGTAGTTTCATTACATTTTTTGTATACACAGTTTAACAAATCAAAACCGAAATCTGTTACCAGACATAATTTTTGCCACTTGTTTGAGAAAATATGATCACTATACCTTTGAGATCCCTTCTGGTGTTGAAATCTTTTTGAGGCATTAGTTTCATTTGTTCACTTTCAATTCAAGAAAAATTCTCAAGTGTTTACTTTGTGCCAGACACTGAGCTGATGGTGAACTAAGCAGATTCTGCCATTATGAGGCTCAAAGTAAAGTGGGAAAGAGCCATTAATTAGTAACAGGTGTGATGACTGTTACGAAAGAGGAAGCACAGATATGGGAACATATAAGAGACCTGAGCTACTCTGCAAGATTAGAAAAGGCATTTTTGAGGATGTGACATTTAAAATGAGACCTAAAAGACCAGATGGAGTAATGGGAAGTCTCAACAGAGGAAGCAGACATGTGAAGGCAGAGGCCCAGAAAGAATGTAGTTTATTCAAGAACTGAGAGCAACTTAGAGTGGCCAGAAAACAGAAACTGTAAGTAGAGGCAGACATGGAGATAAAAGAACTTAAATGAAGGATCCTATTTGTTCAAAGCATTTGCTTAGATGGCTAAAAGTCCCCAAAGAACAACTTACTATATTTATATGTAAATAGTCTTCGAGCACGTCATTAAGAAGGTGCCTGACGGCAGCATATATGGCAGGCTTCTGCTTTCTGGTTGATAGTTTTTGGTGAAAGATTGCCTGCACTCTCTAACAGAGCTAAAATCTATCTGAAAGTTGTACAAGGAGAGAGGGATAAAGGGTTTCATGAGCAAACTGGTAAGAGCAAGCCAAAATTTAAAATTAGAGAGAGAGAGAAAAACAGGAAAAAATCGTGCCTGGAGGCAACAGTGCAACTGAAGTTATTCCAAGGTTCTCTAGCCTGACTGTCTTCTCCGGCCAGGCATTTTACAAGCTCTGTGAGGTATTCCATTTTCCTCGTTAATAGGAGGAAACCAAGGTTCAGAAATACAGATGACTTCCTTCAGTTAGCAAGTACTTATTGAGTACCTACTACATGCTGGTTTATCATGAACCCAAGCTAATGGAATTTATATTCGAACAGGACCTTGTTCAAGATCACACACTGATAAACCTAAATCAAGATTTTTCTAACGAGAAAGACTAGAGTCTCCTTTTATTATACCACACTGAATAAGAAAAGGCTTTTTTCTTAGAAGTGAATGGAAGACCCCTGAATGGTTCACTAACAGTAAATTATCTCTTAATGTTAGTTCAACTAAGCTCTCCATTATTTGTTAGCAGTTACAGCAGGCACATTGTTTTCTAGCTAAAGAAAAGATACCCAGGGCAAGGCTGGCTTACCTCCTCCATCAGGTAGTTAGAACCACTCAGACCGCTGGAGACCGAGAAAAACGGATACACCGCAGCTGTGAATTGATGTTGCTTGCTTCTCCGCGGACCCATCTCCCATTTTCCTCCTTCAGTCTCTCTTCTCTCCTTTTCTATTTGGAGCCCTTGGGAAAGAGACTGCAAAACCCAGATCCTGCCTGTCTTGTAGGGACATTAAATATTCTCCAGGGTCCTGTTCCTCATTCTGATGTGTTTGCACCTGTGTCCTAGTTCCAGATCCCTGACTCCAGTCTCAAAAGGACAAGGCAGAGATACTTAACTTTCCTAGATTTTTAGAATTCTTGTGAACTTCCCTTTGCTGCCATCCCAATGCTCTGAATGAGGAGACTGTGAAATGTGACCCCATACAGCCTATCCAGAGAGGCCCCCACCGGACTGCTCCTCTAGCAGTGCCTTCATTTTGAAGACACTGAATCTTTGAGAGAGTAAAGGAGGAAGGGAGCATCAGAAGGATACAGAGAAGGCAGGGTTGCCCTGCAGTTCTTCCTTTTGAAATGTTTTCCTGGATTGTGGGTGGGTTGGGGAGAGGTGACTAGAAAGAAAAAAAGGGGGGGCAGGGTTTGTTGTTTCTTTCTGTTTTTTCTATTCAAAAATATAGCCTCAACCCAACATATATTTTTAAAAAATGACTTCACCCATGCGGCTTCTCTGTTCATATTTAACAAGTTGAAATTCTTTATAGATCTCTCATTTATATCCTTACTTTCAGACCCTTTGAAATCTAAGGTCATCTAAAGCATTGTATTTTTATGTTATTACTAGCTAAATTTTCAAATAAATACCAGCAACCTACTTTGCCAGAAAGAAAGAGTATTTTTTTCTAAGGAGATGCTCTTCTCAAAACACAGGCAGATTCATGAAACATCAGGCAACCCTGGGCAGCCTCTTTCTGGGCTGTTGGTGGGATGTTGGTGCTGTGTGTTGTCTTGATATCAGCTCACATAACATCCCCACTGTCCCTTTGTGACCCTCACACCAAGGAGACACATATCTAGTGAAATTAATCCAGCCTGCGGTTTTATATACAAACAAGTATAACTGGAACTGACAAAAGACTAATGACCGAAACTGAAAGAACATTAGTAAAGCACAAACCTCCTCCAGATTTGACTGCTTACAACTTAATGCACAAACTTGCTGGGATCAGCAAGAGAACACATATAATTTGCTTTCTTTCTTGGTAGATGTTGGCAAGAATTATGAGCATCTTCAGCATCTTTATTGAAACTTTGGCATCAAAACAAAGTTTAAAGTTATAGATTCTCCTCACATTTCATGTCATTTTCAAGTCATTTTCAGAGATGATAGGATGTCATGAAGTCCTGGTGATTCTACCTTGAAATTACTGGATACCCCACATCTACTGCCATCTCTTCACTGTCCTGCCACTTCTCTTTCTGGATGTTATATCTTGCCTGGACTTCTGCAGTAGCCTCTGAACTGGTCGTCCCACTTTCACCTCTCCAATCCACTCTCCGCACAGCAGTCAGAGCTAAAACATCCATTCATTGTGTCATTCTCCTGTTTAACTCTTAATAGCTGCCCTTCCTCCCTTTGAACAGCAGGTAAAATTTGAAATCCCTAACCTGCTTCTTGGCTCAACTGAATCCCAAAAACATACTGGCTTTGCTGATTTCTCTTGAAGCTGCAAGTTCTCTCCTACGTCAAAGATTTCGTATACACTATTCTCCTGGCCTGGAGCACGGTTTCCTTGTGCTTTGCCTGGTTAACTCGTGCTCATCCATCAGACCTCAGCTTAAATATAGTTCCTCAGAGAGGTCTCTCCATTCATCTTAATCTGAATCAGAGCTTTCTATCATCTCTTTCACAGCCCTTGCTTTCCAAATTACATCTTAATTCATGTGTTTATTTTTTCAATGTTTGTCCTTCACTATAATAAATCTCCATGTGTACAGGGATGTTGGTGCCTTGGGCCCTACTCTTCCCAGTGCCCAAAGGGGTACCTAGCAAGTGTTATGTGCTCAGCAGACAATTAGTCAGTGAATGAACAGATAAATGTTTATGGAAGGAAGGGAATCACAAGGCTCCAAAATATCCCCCAGCCTCCATGCCGAAGCCCTCCCACAGACAACATGGGACTTCCAGAGAACCCAGTGCAGCACTCCTAGACACATTTAACTCCATAGCAACCGAGACATTTGGGTGGTAGAACATTCTACCCATATCTCTGCTGCACCCAGTGAATCAGCTCTACAGAGGCCCTTCATGATTCTGCCACCAACAGTCCAGCTCCCTACCTCCACTGTCTCCCACTCTTGACAACTTATTCTGAGGTCAGAGGGATGAGAGATCTTTTTAAAGACCCTGCCCCTTAATAGGATCAAATAAGGCCCTTCATTATCTTCTCCTTCCAGATCCTGTTCTAGTGCGCCACAAAGGTCTGCTATTGCCCCTTGTAGCTGTTTCAGACAAGCCTCAGCCCACCAGCTCAATTCATCCGATGTGCTTGGGCCCAGCTCTGCCGCCACAGTTAGTCTTGACCCTCCTGCATTCCAGTACCCACCTGCTTGCCGAAACTCAGCCTTGTTGCCAGTTCTGGCCCCACTCTCAGTGCCCGCATTCAGTGACTGAAGGAGCAACTCAGTTTGGCCTTCTCCTCAGCTAAGGGCAAAGCCTTAATTCACCCTTTAGATCTCTCACTTTGCTGTCTAGGGAGCCCTCACCCTGGCAGCAGGTCTCCGGCCAGCACTCAGGCCAGGCTGCGACAAGTCTCCCCACAAGACAGGTCAGGGAGCTGTGGCCCTTGCCCACCTCTGAGGCCCCATTTCCCTCCTGTTCTTCCATGAGCATTCCATTTGGTCTGCCGTTCCTGTGATCCTTGGCCCTGAAAATTCCTCCCACCTACCCTACAAACCCATTCTGATTCCTCTGTCAAGCTCCTCTCCAGAACTTCTATGAAGACCTTCCCAGTCCTCCCACCTACTCACCATGACTTGTTCACATCAGCATGAGATTCTCCACAGAACGGTAGAAAAAGAACAGACTCAAATTCAAATTCCATCCTTGTCAGTTACGAGTTGCAGGGCCTTGAGCAAATGACATCTTAAAATCTCATGTTTTAAAAATCTATGAAATGGGAATAATATCCACTCACAACCTTTGGCTGCTAGCACAGATATGTCACATCACAGATATTCAGTAAATGTGCACTGAGGGACATAAAGAATGTATTAATCAGTCACAGCAGCATGGTGCTATGGCTATAGTAAAGAGAGAGAACTCATATTTTTGGCTATATAATTCTCCTAGCTGCTGAGAGAAATCATGAAAGCAGCAGAGTCAGGGAGAGATGTTTGGAAAGGACAGCTTGTGCAATAGGTCTTAAGAATGAGTGCAATATGGATAAGAGAATGAGAAAGGGAAGCTTCCCGAGAGAACCGACATGAGTAAAAGTCTGAGTGCGGGATGGCCATGCAACCCAGGGAGGCAGAGCTGAAGAGAGGAAACAGCGTATGTTGAGGAGAAGCAGAAAATCAGCCTGAATAGACGGAGAAGGGTCAGCTCAGGAAAAATGGGAGCAAAATGAGACCTAGGTTTCCCCTGGCCTCTTGCTTATCTCCATAGCTTTGGTTTTCCATTTTCGGTAAGTGAATGTTTTGGGGTGCACCATCTCTAAACATTTGTTTATTTGTAACTCAATTAACCCAGCTCCCAGGGAGTGACATGGTGCACACCTCAACCAAGTAACTGATGTTTGTAAAATCCAAATGGCACCTAAAGTAATTGTGAGGAGGATGTTGCTGGAGATGTTGCAAATGCCCGGACTTAGCCCTCGACATGGTAATAGAGGCAGCGGCCTCCCACTCTTCTCCTTGACCCGGCATCACTCGGCTTGCTCCTTAAATAGTTGTGAAATGTCCTCACTGAATCCACATTTGCAAAAACTCTTGAAATCTTGACTCTTATATAAAGTGACTCGGTTAGAAAAATAGATTCCGGTAAACTATTTGTACTTACTTTGGGCCTCGTATCTGTAGTTAGGTTATAATAATAACAATAATAATAATACCCATACTAGGTCCAGATAAATAAAATAACTCTCATATTAATGCTGATGGGGTACTACATGCCAAGGATTTTATGTATATCGTGACGTGTATTCCTCACAACAATCCTCAAAAGGAGGTACTCTTACTATCATCATTTTATAGATGTGGAAACTGAGGCACAGAGAGGTGTCAAATAACTTTCCCAAGTCATACAGTTAGGAGTGGTAGGGTTAGAATTCAGACAAGGCAATCCACCTCAGAGCCCATGCTACCAACCCTCTTGCCCCACCACCTGCATAACGTCGGCTTCCTGATTTTACAGAGAGAAACTGAGTTGGGCGACGATGGAGAGAATTGCCTCGGGTCACTGAACAAGCGAATCAGTGGCAAAGTCGGAACACCCAAGAATCCTGGCTCTTTCTCAGCCCAATTATTCCATCAACCAATCCGTATAAAGAGGTTCTTTTTCTCATCATTCTTTTCTTCCATTTTTAATGGCTCCCAAGGCAATGGGACTTGAGCAAGAAGAAACAAAACTCCATTTCAAAAGCAAAGCTGCCCTCTGGCTAAAATTCCATTTTCTAAAGTTCAGGATTTCTAATAAAAATAGAAATCAGTCAACCCCAACCATTCTGGCACACCGTAAAGTGACCTTTCTGTGGTCCAAAGTCCAGAGCAATGGATGGATATTTCTTTCCGCTTAGGAGGCAAGGGATGCGAACATCGACAAGCAAAGACCACAGCCTCTCGGGGTTGTTCAGTGCTAAGGTTACAACATATAAAGATATACAAACTGTTACTTTCAAACATTTGAAGCTTCATGGAATTCTGTTGAAATTCCATGGAGATCCTTTGAACTTCCCCATTCTTCCTCCTTAACTAAGGAGGAGAAAAAGGTTTGTGGAACCAGACTAAGCTTGCCACGTGGGAGCTGCCAAGGGAACTGATTACATTCTTCCTGGTTCTTGAATACATGTTAAAAATACTCAGAAATCTTAAATGCTGCAGTCCTATAAAATGTCATCTAGTTTCTGACTTAAGAGTTCATTGATGCGAATTTTGACACAATTAATTGTAACACAGTTTTGGGAAAGAAAAATTGGGTTGGGCTTGATCTTCCTCCAGAAACAGCGGCTGTTTGGAAGACTATCCTGGGGCCGGTCTCACCCCTCAGAGGTAACGATCCGAGATAGGCGCGGGGGAGGCCCCCAAGTATGAAAGCTACACTCAGTATGACGCGCTGAACGGTGAGGGACAGAAAGCCACCCGTTCTGGGCACTAGCACCAGCCAAGATGGAAGTGATAATAGAAACTTCATGTGGCCTGTTCTGTCTGTGGAAAATAGTCCAAAAGTTTTCCTTCAGCAGCCAACCAGAAGTCCTACTCAGAGCCAAAGGCAACAACTGCAAACAAAGTTGCCAAGCCCTGATTTCCCACTCTGTGTCTTACTATTTTCTGTTTTTTATTTTTCTCTCTAGATGTCAGCTGTGCTTGATAAAAAAGAGCAACGCTTTCCTGTGGCTACCTGTTCAAAGGTAATGTCATTGAAGCCAATGACCCTCTGTATGGGGCAGGGGATGTAATGGGGAAAACAAAGCTTTCCACGTGGGCATAGAGGTTTTTTCAGAAGGATGAAATAATCACTTTGAATTTAGTTTTCAGTTCATGAACAATCTGGTTTAACTTTCCCATTTTGAGGCTATACCAATGGTGTTAGTTTTTACTATGTGCTTGCCACTGCAGACGGGCAGGCCTAATTTAGGTTAATGACCCTTTTAGCAGGGAACAGCTACATGGAAATTAATTAAGTGGAACACCATGTCTTTAGGAAAACTGTCCTGCTATGAAAAATTGGCTACTGGGGAGACTTCCTTTTAAATACAAAACTGTCTTTCACAAATACTTAGGAAACTGAAGCTCAGCTCCTCTTAGATAAGTTTTATGATAAAAAGAGATGCCTTGTTCAAACAAATAAATCATCAGAGTTAACAGTAGAATATAAACATGATTTTGCTCATAAATATTTAACATTTTCTGACCTTCCCATAATTCAGTTTTTACATGGGTTTTTAATTCTAATACAGAGAGTCCAGGCACATGGGAAGTGCACAAAAAAATAGTGAAACGGATGACTTCATCTATATCAAACCAAGCATATTATTATGTATATAATTAATAATAGCATGAGTTGAATTAATAAGACAAGCAGAGAAATGGCCAAAAAATACTAGTACCATAAATGTACTTCATTCCTGAAAGGAAAGATCACCTCTGATTTGAAGAGTCGCTGGGCTTATGATCTCAGTTTTCTTAGCTCATCGCACATATGCAGTGTTTGCCTGCCCTGTGCATTAACTAGCCTTGATGTAACATCCCTATGAGATAAGTGGGGGGTATCATTAGCTCCATATGGTGGATAGGGCAGACCAAACATGTGGAAATCAAATGACTTGCCTAAAGTTACCCAGAAGCCAGCGGAGATTAGAACCCACAAGCCACTGCTCCCCTGCACTGTGAAGCCAAGCACAACCCCAGATTACCACCAAGAAACTGGTCCACCCTAGTCACTGCCAGAGGGCGTCCCTGCTCTGGGTGCCAGGCTAAAGAGAGAAAACACCCACAGCAAGCTGCCATCCCCTCAAAAGAAAGGAATCCAAACACCTTTAAACTTTAGTCTATTTTTGAAGTGCCCTTCTCAGTAGGTAGATATACAACTAGCAATTTGAGGAGCTTTATCTTAAAGAAAAATGAGGTATTAAAAGGGCAATTTCGATGGGCTTTTTCCAGATTAAAAGGATCTAAAACATTTCTGTTCAATGAGGTTGGAATGAAGTTCAAATTCAGTTCATAAGCTTATCTCCAAATTTCATTTTTCAAAGTACCTCAAACATAAACTCCCACTCAACTTGATCAAAAGCCTCTTCTGCTTCAAGAGACAGAGCAACAATCAGCTCTCTTGTTCATTTAGCCAAGTCAGTGTTCTTAATCAACATAAAAAACATCAGGAGCCAAAGAGTGGTTTTTTAATAAAAAGTGGTTTGATGAGGCTCCAGGCTGGTGGCAGCATTCTCAGCCCAGAAAAATATCAGTCGCCTCCTCAAATACGCAAACAGGCCCCAGAACAGGGGCCAGTTGCGGCCAGGAGCATTTCCTGCCAGTCCAAGCCCTCAGCCGTGTTCTCCCCCTTACCCCTCCTCCCCTGCAGCGTGCCACACTGGCCACCCTTGTTTGGGTCGAGGTTTCAGTGCCCCCTCCCTCCTAAGACTAGGTCATTTGGGCTTTTCTTTCCCTTCTCTTCCCTCTCTCAACAATTTGCTCCTAAATCCATTAAGTGGGACAAAGCACTAAGGGGTGCTCAGAGCTGGCCCCTGTTGGATAAGGAGGGTGTCCAGGAGGAGGCCGCTCAGGGTGGGGTGTCAGAGCCTGAGCCGCCGAGGACAGTGTTCCCGCAGGGGGCGGCCTGCTTCGGTGGCGGAGTCTGAGGCGGGTGAGCAGGGCAGCCCTGTGGGCGGGCAGCCAGGCGTAAAGTATCAGAGTCCAGGCAGAGGGGGAGGACATTCCTCCATGGGTAAGAGGAGGAACGTGGAATAGGAAATTGGTTATATAAAGGCAAGAAAAGGAATTAGTAACTTAGTAAGGACAGTGGGAGCCAGGATTCTTACTGTTGGTGAAGGGAATCACAAATACGGGAACAGACGAGCCTGGAATGAGCCCTCTAGTTGGTGGATTGGAATTGGAGGTGTCCAGGTGAATACACGGTTTCCAATATATTTACATAGATAATGAAATAAATGTGTGTATACCTACACACACTGTGGAAGGTAGAATAATGGACCCCCCCCCAAAAAAAAAACTGTCCACATCCTAATGCCTCAAAACTGTGAATTTGTTACCGTCCATGACTAAGGGAACTTTGCAGGTGTGATCGGGTTAAGTATCTTGAGATGGAAAGGTTGTCCTGGATTACCTGGGTGGGTGGGCCCGGTGTAACCACAGGGGCTCTTGTGATTATAAGTATTGGAAGGCAAAAGGATCAGAGTCAGAGACAGAGAGAGGACAGCAGAGGCAGAGGTCAGAAAGAGAGAGACATTTGAGGATGCTATGCTGATGGTTCTGAAAATGGAATGGACCACAAACTAACAAATGCAGGCAGCTTCTAGAAGCTAGAAAAGGTAAGGGAATGGTACTCCTACAGCCTCCAGAAGGAATGTAGCCCTGCGGACATTTTAGGACTTCTGATCTCTAGAACTGAAAGATGATGGGTTCATGTTGTTTTAAAGCCACTATGTTTGTGGTAACCTGTTACAGCAACAGTAGGAAAGTAATACACATATATACTGGTTAGTTCTGTCCAGTGAGAGACCCTGGGATCAGCAATATCACAGTAACAAGGAGCACACCTAGCTCTTAAGTACCACTCTCCACTGAAAGGAAGCAGGTCTCCTTGGAGAAATGACTGATTCAGAGCTGGAGCTGGGAAAGTACAAGATAATTCTGGAATATATTTTGCATCAGAAATCAAGGAAGTGTTCAAAGAATGGTGGGACCCTGTCAAAAGCACACAGGAGTCAGCTTGAAGGGGCTGCTGTTGAACAGGTCTGGGACAATCTGAGCATCAGAATAATGATAGTAACAGATTATAAACCACTGAACAAAATAGAAACATGAGGATAGGAATAAATTAACTAAAAGTTTGGTTAGGAATGGGATATTTGCATCATTTCAAAACACTTCCCTACAAAATCCGAATTAGTTTTTACAGCAGGGAAAAGAGTAGCTTTATGTCAAAGCACCTTGGCAGATAACAGCTTAATCAAATGATCAGAGGGAATGCTATCGATAATGAGACTGATCCAAATAGCTCACCACTTAATAGGATGCAAGAACACAGCATCACCTCTGTGACATTCCTGCTAAAGATGCACAATCTGAATCACATCACAAGGAAACAACTGACAAAACCAAACTAACATACGTTCTACAAAACAACTGGCCCAGATTCTTCAATAATTTTAAGACCATAAAAGTCAACTAGAGACTTGTTTTTCTATAAGGGAACTTGGTAACATTTGAATAGGATCTGAATGTTAGATGCTAGTAATGCATCAGGGTTAATCTCCTAATTTTGATAGCTGTGTTGTGGTTATGTAGGAGAATAAAGTATCATGGAATTATGGGATGCTATTTTAGCAAATTACTCTCACGTGCTGGAACAAAATTCTTTGTGCTGTACTTGTAACCTTTCTGTAAATGAGAGATCATTTCAAAAACTGTAAATGTATATCTGTTGGTCCCTAGTTCTTTTCTTATACTATAATTAAGTCTTCTCCTTCCAACCATTGCTTCAGTACTCTGGGTACCAATGGATATTTCTCATTTTCTCGAGAGTCAGAGCACCTTGAGGCCACACCCGCTAAGAGAGGATGGCCTGCGTCTGGGATGTGGGGTCTGGCAGGACTTGTTGCAAAACTTATTGAATCCAGCTTGGTGAGAGATGGTGAGAAAAGGTGTGGAAAGATGATTTTTGAAAAACAGAATGTTCTTGGTTCTTTTTTTCCCCCCCCTGGCATTTGATTAAAATGCCCAAGTTCACTGTGGGACAGTCAACAAGTTGAGTATCTCTGTTAGCATTTTCATTTTATCATCCATTTCTCCTCTCTGTTCAAAAAAAAGCAGACCAACCTTTCTGAGACACTTGGCCTGAAGGGACGAGGTTCTTAGAATGCCACTGGTCTCTAAATCCCTGCTCCTCTTTTCCTTAGCTTTCCTTAGCAGATGAATCCCATTTCACTTGCACATTCATGTGTACCTATACAAGCCTAAGTGATGTTTCAGACTTTGAAGAAACCAGATAAGGTGCAAAATACATTTAAAGCAGAAATTAGATATGTCCATGTCCAAGAAGTCCAAGATTCTTATGCCATCCATTAAAAAAATATATTTGCCTTATTACAAAAAAAAAGAGCTAGGAAAGATAATTTGGGACAACCAGGAAAAAATAAATACGTATTCAGTACTAGAAATTAGGGAATTATTGTTTATTCTGTTAGGTGTGATACCGGTGTTTGTTTACATAGGAAAATGTTCTTGATTTGGGGGTATGTGTGCAGAGGCATTTCAGTATAAAATATTATGATGTTGGTAGTTATCTTTAAAATAGTTCCAAAAAATACATATATACACACCTATACATACATATGTACATGTAAATCAAATATGGGGAAGTGGAAAAACATTAACACTTGTCCTAGGTGGTAAATATATGTGTGTGCATTATACTGATTATGTGAGCTTCTAAAATTCTTGGGTTAGTTTATCTTCTGTATTCTAACAGCTGTTCTCTGTACCTTACTCCTAAGACTGCCTCACAAAAGACTTTGGGAACTGTGAATGGAATCCCATACTACATACATTTAAGGTCTGAATTTAGCTGTTTTGTAGCTATACCAGGTCCTTTTGGGGGACTCAAAATCATTATGCATCTACTTTTAAGTTCAACATATAATGTTTAAACACCCTACGGAGATATTCCCTTTGTCAGGATATCTGATAGAAATCCGTTCATCTTTGGAGGAAGGTGGGATGTCAAATGAGGTTGTTCCCCATCTCTTTTCCCCCACTGAAAACTTGCTTATCTCTCCCTAGGGACATAGATTGTGCATCCAGACAGGCCAGCACCCTTCATAAAGCCTTTGCTCTTGCCTCTCCCTGCAAAGCCCACACAGATAAACAAATACACAATTGCACACCTTTCTATTTGCCATTCAAGGCCTAGTTCAGTTGTCACTTCCTGGCTCCTCCAGGCACAGTTCGTGCTCTGGGTTCCCACAGTATCTTGTTCAGGTCCTTGCAACAGAACTTACCACTTGGTGATTTATAAATGTGCTTATCTGCTTTCCCATAGGCTTTGAGCTCTTCAAGAGGAGGAACCACATTTTAGTTATTTCTCTTGTACAGTGACTGACACACAGTAAGTGCACAAGAAAAGCCTGTGAGTGAAGGAATGAATGAGTGCATGAAAATGCCTTTGAGTTGGGGTCTAGGCAAGGCCTAATGACTGGTAGCATCATGGGAATCAGCAGCAGCATTTCCATATCACTCATCAGGTCCTGATACCTAATCTTCAGGTCTTGATATTTAATGCCACACAGGCATTAACCAGCCGCCACTGCATGTGAGATTAAAATGAAAGAGCATTAGAGGTATTTAAAGCTTAAGGCTTTTTTCCCTAACAAGTTTCACTTTTTTTCACAGCTTGGAAGTTAGAGCTCTAACAGCCATGCAGAACACCCATCAAACATTTCCACAAGATAAGAAAAGTCACAAAATATTCCCAGGGGAAATACGGATCTGCGGACAGTTGTGGGTGGTGCCCGGGCAACATCACTGAGCTAAGGAAATCCCTCTGAAAAGGGAAAGATCATTAAAATCAAATGTCAGCTAACATTTACACCAGACTCTATTCTAAGGGCTTGAGGTGTATTATTACATTTAGACCTAAACAGCCCTAAAACGGCCATAACACATCCGCATTTTATAGATGAGGATTGGGGCAGTCAGCTTGCCCACCTAAGAGTCACTTTGCACTAAAACAGTCTTGTTCTGGACTCTGTGCTCTATGTCACATTGGACATCATGCTACCCTGTCATGAACAGATGTACAAGACTTGTTAAATAATAGCTACATATCATGAGCCATCTAGTCAACCCACGGAAGGTACAGAGAAGGAGATTGAGACCGTGAGGGTGAATGGCCTGTCCAGGCTTACGAAGAGTGCTTCCAGCAGAGCTGGGCCAGAACTGAGGGCTGGCAGCCTGGTGTGCCTTCTTCCCTGACCCAGGGCCTCTCCTCCTTTCATAGCGCCGCATCTGGTAAACCACATGATGCTTGTCAGATACATTTTCCTGGTTGGCTTCGGGGTAATTGGTGAACTTAGCATTTATTAGCAAACAAACCTCGGGTGCTGGTCTCACACAGACAATTACGTTTACTATGCTCAGGTTAAGTTAATCCACACCAGCAATAACCACTGTGAAGAGACACACAAAAGGAAGTGATATTTAAGGCTGTTTACCCTCTCAGCAAGGTTCAGTTTTTTAAGAACTTGAAACAAAATGGGAGTCTCTGTCAGAAATGTATGTTATCCAGTTTTCTAGCAACCAAACCACTGGACACTTGTCTAAGTGTCACAAAGTCCACTTTGTGCTTCTCTGTGGGTGCAGAGCTTTAATTAAAGGCATGTGATTAAACATTTTCAGTTGACTTAGAAAAGAGAACCACGAGGGAGTGTATGAACTGAAATGATTTTCTTTTTAAACTCTTGATTTTTCTGCATTTACTTTTAAATTCATTTATCATTTCATTTGTTGTCATCAAGGTTTTAGATTTCCTAGATTTAACATTAAATGTGACATTAAATATAACAGTAGCATAAATTCCAGATTTGTCAAAACTCAAGTACTGGGAAACCGGCAACTTGCAGTTTTATTCTCTGCCCTCCACCCTTTCAGGCAACACTCCGACGAGGGAGGTACTAACATGTTTCAGAAATCCGTTTAACAAAGAAAACAGTAATTTGTGCCATCTGCTCCTATGTGAAACACCCTTCTGTCTTCTGTCCCCTCTTAGAAGGGTGTAGGTGTCCTCCCTCAAGAGGGCCCCTGCCACACTCCCCTGGGGAGAAGAGGTTTGCACCTCTTCCAAGCATCTTAAAAGCCTATTCTTTCTTTCAAGTTTGCTGTACTATGTAATTGAGGTGCGCAGAGTGTGAATATGCCTAGGCCTAACGAACACCACCTAGGGAATCCACATTCTCTGACTCTTCTTTCAGAGCCTCTTTGCTCTCCTGCTGGAGAAGTCGTCCAGGATTTTCTTAGTTTAGTTGTCGCCACAGCAGCCAGCCCAGCCAGCATGAGTGCTGTAACCGTGAGAGCAAACCGCCACGGGCTGAGAGCCTACTGTGTGCCAGATGCCATGTACAGGACTTACCGTCTTATCTGACTGAGCATGAATGCATCCCCTTCTCAGAACCAGGAGAGTCCAGTAAAAGCAGGCATTTTTGTCCCATCAAGGCAGTTCTGTCTTCTCAGGTCAGACAGAAAGGAAAGGAGTTGATAAGCATTTACTTTTTCCTTTTGAGATAAATGTGGCCCTTTTCTGTACTGCGCTGGCTATTTTGCTGGTAGCCCTTCCATTATTTTTGTTTAATTTTAATGTGCTGTAATCTTGATTCTTTAATGAGGAACCTCGAGAAAGAACATCCTTGTCAAAGAGAAGGAGGCAGGAGTGTAACCCACATTCCAGACTGCTCGCCTCTTCTCACCCTGCCCCAACCCTGGGCCTATCCCAGGCCCTGGGCGAGTCAAAGCTCTTCTCTCAAACCCAAAGAAATCTGCCCCAGAACACTGCTCAGACATCACAAGAGTTCTGTTCGTGAGAACCAAGGCCACCCAGGACTCCAACTCAATCCGGATAAAACTACTTGAATTGCTACCATTCTATAAATTAAGACCAAGGACAGGATGACACTTTGTAACTATGGGAAGGAATATGGCCTTCCTTATTTAGAGAAAAAATACAAACAGGATCTTCTCAAGTTTCCACTGACTGGGAAGAAAGCCTCACAGGATTAGGTCTTGATTCTCCCTAACAGAAAGGCAGCAAACGAAGCAGAATAGAAGATCCCCTGTGCTTCAGGGCCTTTCACGGTGCTGAATGTTTGATGCATTATGAACTGTGGTCATTTTTCTTTACTATAGTTCACATAGAACTGAGGTTGCCAGTAGATATTCCAATTGCCAAAGAAGCCAGAAAGATTTTTCAACTCTGCAGGACCTTTTTACTTAATTATTTTAAAAATATAATTATTAGTATAATCCAAAGCAATGCCTTTGATGCTATTAAGAATTTAGAAAGAGAGATAACTAAGATAGTCACATGTTTGGAGTTTATCATCTAGTTGAGAAGACATGTCTTTTATAATACAATGAGTAGATCAAGAAAAAAGAAAGGCAAGAAAGGCCCTAAGTGTGAGGGGTCTTTTAAAAATCCTTTCTCTGGAGTAGTGGCTGGTTGTATCCTCTGGTGTTCAGAGAATTTCATTAATGAGCAGATTGAGGATGCAAATGATTAATAAGACATGTTCCCTTGGTCAGAAAGAGCTTCCAGTCTAGTGAGAAGGATAGACATGTAAGTAAATTGATCATAATAAACAAGGCAAGAGCTGTGAGAGGTAGAAATGAAATGCTGTGAAGCTGAGAGATGAGAGTGACCAGCCCCACTCAGGCGCATCAAGGAAGGCTTCACGCTGACGAAGACAGTTGAGTGAGCCACTGAATGTGGTGGTTTTAAAATATGTCCACATGTTTCTGGAAACTCCTCCTTTCAAGATGTGGAACTCAGTTCCCCACCTGAGTGTGGGCTGGGCTTAGTGGCTCATCTCTTAGTGATACTAATAGAAGATGGCAGAAGTGACAGCATGTGCGACCTCCAGGACTAGGTTATCAGTAGCACTGTGGCTTCCTCCTTACTCTCTTGCTTGGATCACTAGAGGGAAGTCAGTTGTCACATCATGAGGACACTCAAGTCAGTCTAAGAGGAGAACCGCATGGCAAGGAGGTAAGACCTCTTGCCAACAGCCATGTGGGTGAGCCCTCCAGTCCCCAACAAGCCTTCCGGTGACCACAACCCTAGCAAACATCTTGACTGTGACTGCGTGAGAGACCCCCAAACCAGTCCATGTGGCTAAGCTTCTTCTGAATTCCTTACCCCACAAAACTGTCAGATAACAGATGTCCGTTATTGATTTAAGTCACCACATTTGGGGATAATTTGTTATCTGGCAAGATTCCTAATACACCAAATGAGTATCAGCTTGCTATACTGGCACCTGGGACACACCCAGCTGGAGGAACAGAAAGGGGGATACTGAGTGGCTGAGCGTGGCTGGAGGTAGGACCTGTGGTGTGGTCCCGAAGCTTTCAGTGTGTAAGCAATTTCCCCGAATCTTCTAAAAATGGGATATTTTCAAATCAATGAATATTAGTGAATATGGCTTCCCATTGCCCTTAGGCAACAAAATCTAAATTCCTTGTCATGGCTTATAAGCTATTTCTCGTAAAACCTCACCTTCTGCCACAGTTCTCCTTTCTCACTATACCACTGTCCCACTGGGTTTCTTCAGTTCCTTTTCCCCAATGAGGACCTCTCCACACAGTTCCTTCTGCCCCAGAATGCTCTTCTTTTTACCATCCTCTGCCTGACTCCTCCTCCTCTTAAAGGGCCCAGCCTGAGGGTGCCCCCAGGGAGACCCTTTGCCTGACCATCACTCCTGCTGTTCTCATGCGCAGCCCTTGTGTGTTCCACCACAAGACAAATTGCTCCTGTTATGTTTTTGTCAGTTGGCGTGTTTTTGTTTGTCTTCCCCTCCAGCGAATACATTCCACTGTGGCTGGGACCACACTGGACTTGTGCCATCCAGCTGGACTTGGCACAGTGCCTGGCATATGGTAGGTGCTCAGTAAGTATGGGCTAGGGTTATCTTCTCTGTCCTCCTGTGTACCAGAATTTTTGTACTATATATTCACATTTTAAGAATGTTTTCCTGTGTTATCCCCATCTCAGAGAGAAGCACATGAAATTAAATTTTATAACAAACTTTGAAAACATAGTCTGTTTAATCTTGTGCAACTTTGTATTTATATTATTTGACTATCTTACCTCATGTCTTGACCAACAACTCATTTATTACAATGCAAAGCAAGAGAAACATCCCATCCTGTTCCTAGTGAAAGCAGCCCCCTCCCCTGCCTCCACTCCATTTCCAGACCTTTTTAATGATGAAATATTTAAAATATATTGCAAAATAGAAGGAATAGCACAATGGACATTCTTCTGCAATAAGTAAAATCATTCTCCTATGTAGCAAACCTAACAAAATATCAATAATTTCTGTTATCACCTAATACCCAGTCCCTCCACCCCAATTTTTTTTATATCTGGTTGTTCAAACCAGGATCAAAACAAGGAATACACATTGCATTTTGTTGTTATAGATCTCAAGACTCCTCCCATCTGAACCAGCCTTCCTCCCTTCTTTCTACGTGGCTTTGACTTGTTGAGAAGTCTGAGCCAGTTGCCTTGAGGAATGTCCCAACTTCTGGATTTGTGTGATTGCTTCCTCACAATACCACTTACTGTTGTTAATTCCTTCCATTAACCTAAGTCCTCTGTGTTTCCTGTAAACTGGAATGTAGACATAGAAGGCTTGATTTAATAGCAGACTAAACATTTTGCAGGAATAGTTCAGAGATAAAGATCTGTACTTCATATTGCATCATATAGGAGGTACATAATGTATGTCTAGTGTCTCACCACTGGTAACACTGAAATTGGTCACTGGGTTTGAGGGGTGACCTCCAGATTTCATCATTATAAAGTTCTGTGTTCCCCTTATAACTGGCAAGCCATCTGTGAAGTAATCCTTTGGGACCATGCAAGGATATAATGGACTTTTTTTCTCATTTGGTGGAAGGAGACCTGCAGGCTGCGCCTATGCTGTGCAGGGTGATCCCAGGCTTCAACATGCTGTGCTTCACCTCTCGGTCTGGGCAGCAGTGCTTCACTGGCCGTGAAACCACCCACATGCGTTCAGCAAATGGTCACCTGGGCCTGACTGGCTGTGAGACAGACAGCAGGGACAGGCAACGGGTGTAGGGAAGTTAACAATAGCTTGCCCTTGAGCAGCACTGAAGGTAGACTCAAGACACAATGCTAGGGAAACCACACAGAAGGTTCCTATGCTCTGATCAAAGTTAAGAAAAGATACAATTCAGAAAAGAACTGAAAGAAAATACAACTCCTAATGATATTTGGCATGGGGAAGTGGAATTCAGAATTTTTTAGCTTTTTGTAATTTCACCTTACTTTTACAGTAAAAATAAGAAATGTGTGAATAAATCAGAATGTGATAGGTAAGATGTTCTGAGAAGAAAAATCATGAATAAAAATGTGAACAGAGAACATGATAAAATGAAATAAATTGTAATTTTTTAACTCACTTTACTTTTTATGTCAAAGTTTATAAGGCAAATTTGAGACATAGTGACATCCTACTTATAAGTACATAAGCACACATTGTGAAATAGTAAGAATGTTTTCCATTACAGCTAAATTAAGATTGTCTTCATGAGCAAAGTTAATATTAAATCCTTAACATCACTGAACATGCTGTCAATTTTCAGATTTTTCTTCCAATTATCCCAAAAAAATGTCTTTTATAGCTGGTTTCCAAACCAGGATCTAAAAACTGAGAAACACGTTTTTAAATGACCATACAAAAATTTTTTAAATAGTATATCACTGAGATACAGACTTTTCCTTTTAGTTTACTTTACCCATTAATTTAAAAAAGGAATATTTTATTGCTACCATTTCAGTAAATGGATGCCACATGCATCTGGTTAAGGTATTTACAAGTTCTTTCAGTTCCAAAATTTACCATCACTGATAACATTTATATCCTAATGATTTGCAAGTCCTTACTAGCAATGAAGAAATCTTAAAATCAGTATGAAACTAAAATATGCCGGTTTATATGTTGGGCTTCAGAAGTAAATTGTGCCCATTGATGCAGATGTGCTGTACCATCTCAGCAGGAGGAAGCCAGCCTTGGCCAGGTTCAGGCTAAGACACGGGGAGTAGGGAAGCAATACATTTGTATGTCAGTCAAGAAAATGTGGATCTTAAGGCTTACAGAATCCCCTTTCTCTTTAAAATGGCACTTTAAACTTTCCCTGTCTTTGCTCAAGATCTTTTCATTTCCTAAAAGAACAAAGAGCATTCATTTTTCAAACACTCTCTGCCCAAGTGGGGAAATTAGCAAGACAAAGATGATATATTCAAGATATGAAATCATGGTATCTTTCATCCCTCTGTACTTTGGAGTACTTGAGCTGTTTTGAAATGATAAACTGTTCCTTTGTTTTTCTATTAAATGCTTGTGATGAATAGGGAAAAAAAAACGTCTACATTTCAAATTAGACTTTTCATTAAGTACTAAGACCTATTTTGTTCAAAAGAAGTAATGAAATGTGTTTGGGATTTTTTTTCTGTTTTTTGGTCTGAATGTTGGTTACTTGCTTAATTAGTAACATTAAAACATGTAATAATCATAATCATCTTTTAATACAGAATCTTTAATCCAGAGACCTCAAAGTTCTTTATAAGCAGTATATGTTTGCAAATAATATTGGTCACTTTGAGAGTAGGAAAATAAAGGAGAGAAAATTACCTGCACACTCAAAATTACATAAGTCAAGAGTCAAATCAGGATTAAATCTTGACCCTAATCAATATCAGCTTGGCCTGAACAAAGTCTCAAGGACTGACTGACAATTTTAAAGATCGATGCTCTTCGTAGACCATGGTACCGACCTAAAGCACTTTGGGTGCTCTGACACTAAGGTAGTGAGTCCTCAGTCAGTATGTAGGCCATTTTTCTGTAGCTGTATGAAATACATACATATGAATCAGTGGCCTAGCTTATCTGTGTATTTGTTTTGCCTATTTCTTTTTAGTGACTAGCACACCCAAGAGACAGAATAATCTATAAATCAGGATACGGAGAAATAGATACTGATAATTTATTATTCTTTTCTCAGATTACAGAGTCAACACATATTTGTTGCAGAAATCTTGAAAATCCAGAAAAAGCTCACAGAAGTACAAGTTACTCATTTTCCCACTTTCGTCTCCTAAATAGCCGCCTGTATCATTTCGATTTATCTTAAGAAACTTCTTGTCATGCATGTACATCTCACTCATCAACTGGAATCTCCCTATCCCTAAAGATATGAACAAACTAGACTCAAATATCTTTCTAGGCCTGCAGAAAGTCCAACAACCTCCTGAATATTTCTGCAAATTTCTTGAGGTCTGATTGGGGGTGAAGAGAATTTGGAGAGGCCTATCACAAGGCCCCTCTAGCTGATTTCTTGCTCTGCCAATTCCTGTTCTCTGCAGACCCTTTGTGGATTCTCCAAATACTGAGTGTTAGGCCCTTCTGTGATAAACCTTACTGAAGGTCTTTTTTCCTCAAAAATAACGTTTGAGAAGGTGGAGAGAGTGATAGAGGTTTACTTCACTGCAGTGTAAACAACTTACCAATTGAATATTTAACTCCTGTTCTTAAACTCTTTTAAGCTTTTTGACAACTTGGACTATAGCCTCCTGCCATTTTGCTGGGCTATCTAAATATAGAATTTTCATTAACTTACCCTGAACCCACTCTACAATTCTACTAAAAAAAAAAAAAAATTTCCATTTAATAATGATCAGCTGTTCAGGTTTATCTAAACTTACAATTTAGGGTCAGAGTGCCTAATTTAAAACCTTAGGGCAACTAAACTCTCTAAGCCTCAGCTTTCTCATTTGTAAAATAAGGGTATTGATAGAACCTCTTTCATCAGCAAAGCACTTGGCTCATCACATGGCGTTTTGAATATACATGAACTACTTTCCATTCTTATTGAGAAATATTTCATCCAGGCTGCACAGAGCCTGGAGAATCTGCCTGGACCTCTCTGAATACCCCTCTCTAGTGACCAGAACAGTTTTACAAAGCAGTGTGAGGCTTAGAGATCAAGAACGCACAGTCTGATGCTGGACTGCTCATTGCCTGTGATGTAGTAATCAGGGCTCTGCCACGGGGGGCTCTCAGGAAGCAGACAGTGAGACGGAGTCTGCAGTACAAGAAGAGTATTAGGGAAGGAAGGGGAAGGAATACCTATGGAAGGAAGCAGGATTGGGCTGGAGGGAGCAACCATGCTAGTTTTCCCAGGATGGAGATTTCTTGGGACACAGAACTTTCAGCGCTAAAACCAGGACAGTCCTGGGCAAACTGAGATGGTTGGTCACCCCTCCTGAGGCAGAAACTGAAATGTGATACAGGTCAACTTCATCAGAAGTTCTGCCAACCAGGCAGGGAGCTCTGCTGTGACTATTAACCACCAGCATCGTTCCGTGTCGGGCTGAGACCTTTACCCCTTGCCCCTCTGTCAGCCATTGTAGGCTGCCCTGGCAAGGCCATGGCAGACCCTGGAAGGCGTGACAGGTGGAGACAGCTGGGTGGTAAGTGCTTTGAAGGACAGTGCCTCTCCATGTCTACCACTGGCACCATTTTGTGCCTGTTTCCTTTATCTACAAAATGGGCCTAATAGTGGTAAATACCTAGTAGCTTTCTTCTGAGGATTAAATAAATAAATATATGTAAAGTGATTAGAACAGTCCCAGCACACAGTAAGCTCCTAAGTACTGACTATTTCACCGGCTCACATGTCCTCCTAGTGTTTCTTGGTCTTTGGGTCTCCTTTGTCCAATCTCCATACTCGTAGTTTTCATTATTACCTCAGTCTGGTTGTAATGCCCATGACCAATCTATAGTTTTCTTCATTTAATCTAATTGGATTTGGCCACGTGTTGGTTTCTTGATTACAGCCAAGGGGACATGAGGGTCTTCCATTTCTGGTCTTACTCCTTGGTTCGGGGATAAGTTAGGAAACTTCCTTAACTCCTTATGGTATCTTATTTCTATTAGACAATGGAGAGGATTAAACAGAGAAAAATGACAACAAAGTAAGGACGGAAGGAAGACTTTCTCAGTTAAAAGAATCTTTCACAAAAAGAGAATTTAGCCATGAGAATTTGGAAGCTAGAGGAAGAATATAATTGGCAGTCTGACTAACGACCATTTTTAGCCTGGCTAACTTTTGTGATCATGAGTCTGATGAAATAAATGATCCTCACCCTGACTTCCCTTTTCCCCAAAAATAAGCCATGTTGTGTAATTCCACTGGGTGGTCACTGGCTTGCTGGTTCCTCTCTTCTGAAGAAGTGAAGCTGCTGAAAGTCATGTGCATCACTTCACTTCACTTCATGAGTAAGGGCAGGAAAAAACACTAGGTTAAAATTTGGAGCATGACATTCGCAGTGTGGAAACACTTCCCTCCCCCCAAGAGCGGGACACAAATTACTTTTTATAGTAACCCTTGGCTTTTCACTGACGCAGGACGGAGGCATGAGGTAGCAGGGCGCCACACCCTCTTCCACTTGGATGGCGTCCCTCTGTGTCATCTAAACAGATACCACGCAGAACAGGAAGGCGGGTTATTTGCTCCCTCACCTCATCACCTGAGCTGAAGCAGCACACAGACTAAGCAAAAGAGCGATCTTAGAGGCCATTAAAAAAAAAAATGCCTACAGGATCTTTTGGCTTGTTCTTCCATTGAATTCCAAGCATTACTTGTGTAGGTTACCTTGCCTGAACTGTTGGCACGAGAGGTGCAATTTTATCCTCGAAGCAGGGTGTTCCTCGGGCACCGGGCCAACGCAGTTGGCTCATTCACTTCCTTCTCTGCTGCATTTCTTCAGAGATCCCTGCATGTCAGAAGCCGATTATACGATGACTTAGGAGGGGACACAGGAAGTATTGTTCCTACTCTGCCATTGGCTACTCACCTCGTTCTGGTCAAAACTGGTTTACTTCACCAAGGAAGGGACAGAGTTTCCTTCAACTGAGTTCCTTTCTGATTGTGTAATTAACACACGTAAATTCAAAGTAGAAAGAAGGACTTCCCTCTCCCCTCTGCAAAGGAAAGTGACTGGGACTCGCACTCCTGGTGAGTTGCTGGGCTGTCATACTCCCAGACTCTTCCATTGAATTCCAAGTTCTGCTACTCGTCCAGCTGAGCTTCTCGTGTGCAGGTGACGCAGCTGAGCTAGGTGACCCAGCTAAGGACACACACCTTCACACATCTCCCTATTGGAAGTGTTCACTGGACCTTCCTCACTTGCCTGGTCCTGCTCAGGACCCACAGCACACATTTCCTAGTCTAAAATTTTATGATTTGAGATACCTGGCCCAGACAAGGGACGCCATTCTACATCTCTTTCCAGGAATCACACAGATGTCCTTGATCTCAGGGCCCAGCCAAATGCAGGAACCATTCCTAGGGAACCTATAACCTTTGTGTCATAAAATGAAGCTAAGCCAGCCCTCCCTGCTTTTACATCTCCACGGAGGCTCAGGGTTCTGATCCTCGCGGTAGTGGGTCAAGGGGCAATGGCACTAGAAACTTGGATGCAGAATCACATGGAAGATGATCCGCGTGCAGAAAGGCTTCAGGAAACCAGAGAGAGGAGAAAGGGAGGTTCAGCCCTCACCTTTTCATGATGCGGCTCGGAGATCCTCTTACCAACCGGAGGTGTGCCCAGGTGAGGCTTCTTCCTCCAAGATGCATGAGATAAAATTTCTGGGCTGGTGTTTGAGTAAATGACTCACCACCTTTTGTCATCAGAAAGACACAAGAAAGTTTTAGCTTTTCCACGCATTTTGTATTTTACCCTTACCCTTTTCTGAGAAAAAAAAAACTGAAAATGAAAGCACAAATCTGGGAAAGTTGCTTCATGTGCCCCAGACACAAATTTTATTTTTTGGACATAACCCAAAATCATATCATATCTCAGAACTACTTGAGCTTTATAATTAATGCATTTTAAGGTTTCAGGCTGATCATACATGTACCGTGAGACGTTTTATAGCCTATGATTGAGTATACTCAGCATCTTCTTCCCTCACGATCTTTTTTACTCTACACTTTCAATATAACCACTGCTAAGATGACCTGGGAATCTATTTCATACACATAAGAAGTGATGCTTAGTTCATGAGTGGTTAGATACTTTAAATTAGTGTTTGTATATATGCCTATAACTGTTTTGAAAAATGCATTGTCAGAAAATCTCAGACAGGGTTCATACTGCATTATAGTGGTATCAGGAAACAGGCACTGGTGGAAGAATTGCTTCTCCCTGAAAGTCACACTATCCCCACATACATCTTGAGTCACGTTTCTCTTCTGTATCTCCTGCTATCCCTTCTCAGGTAGCTTGCCCACCTTCCTACCACAGTCTCCACATATGTCTCCCTTCTCCTCTAGGATTCAACTAGAGACAGGAGGTATAAACCGACATCCCGAGATACTTTTTCAACAGTCAGATCTCCCCAGAGTGCATCTTCAGCTTGAAACCAACCAGAAAGACTTATGCCTGCTGTAGAGTGTCTCTTCCCCTAAAATCCCTTTAAATCCCATTGGCAGCTTGTGAAGTCCCCCCTTCAGGACATGGCTAGATGTCCCTCCTCACATCCACCAGTCTTTCCTTTCTTTGCCCTTTGGTGAATTTGGAAAAGATTATAAGAGTTCACCATACGGAGAAAACTGTGAATCCCAAAGGAATCTAACACAGATTAAAAAAAGGAATGGAAATCTTGTACCTCTAGAATTCTGAAGCATTCTTTGTAACATTTCCTATAGTAGAGATGTTTTAATGCTATTTGCAGGCATCAATCTGTGGGCATAATGTTGCTTTATGATCTTTTATGAGCCACAAGCTGGGGTTGTTAAAAGAGCCATGGTGGACAAATGCCAAATGGCAAAGCTGGGGTGGAAAATAGTGGTAAGAGGGGATTTTTACTCCTCCATTTACTCACAGAGAAACCCCACCCAATAATTTCTGCAAAGCAAGACTATGATACATTGAATCCCCTGTTGATTTCCAAAATCTTGAGCCTCTGAGTTAGTATGAATAAAATATCCTGACTGAAGTCATTAAAATAAACAGGGATACAACTGCCCAGAGAAAACTGGCCATGGTTCTGCTGAGAAATCCCTAATTGTTCCATTTTCCTAAGACTCATCACTTGTGCTGACATTCTGGATCTTCTTGCCAGAGAAGTTGCCTGTATCCTGTTAATAGACAAATACCCGAGAGTATAGGGGAAGAAGACAACTGTAAGAAAATATCCTGGCAGAGAAAGGCTGGCTCTGAGAGCATAAATTTCACAGGACAAATGGACTGTTTCATGCCATACTTTTCTACTTGTTGCAAAATAGCATCAGAGTAACAACTTGGAAATGTTGAAAAATAAAAATAATGCTTCAGAAATCCACCAGCTTGGTCTTAAACGGTTCCCACTTTGAAGACACAGACAGAACAAGACTTGAATGGTGAACGGTAATGTTACAGCCAGTAATACCTATTAGCAGATGTCTATTTGCATGAGTTGATTTGCTTGAGGAGGGTGGGGAGGAAAACCTATGTGTTGCAGGAAAAATAAGGAAGTGGAATAAATAAACAGCAACCAATTTGATCCCTTGGCTCAGTTCCAGATACTCACATCTCAGCCTTACAGAGAAGGGCTGTATGCAGTTGCCAAGGGAAGTATTTTTATAAGGGACACCTATGAAACCAGAGGACATAGGCTGTGATGCTTTCGGCCCAGGGCTGATGCAGAATGAAAGTATTAGAGGCAGCACACATTTGATCATGGGTAGCAATCTTGTCATGCTTGGCACCGATATAGGTACTGATCCAACACCAGCAAGTAGCTTCTTAGGCCCAGTGATAACATGAGCACTGTTTGTGAGCACACAGGGGACAATCCTGGGGATTCTGGAAGAGACTTCAGGTGAGGCCAGAAAATCTACATTATGCAAGGGGCATCAAGAGCCGGTAGAATTTAGGGCTTGTCATTAATGGGACCCTGTTGGTATCTATCAACTAGTGAAATGTGATGAATAAGAAAAACATAACACTTCTAAGTCCTTCAGCCTAATATAAATCATGAAACTCAGTATATTATTCAAGATTTTTAGTTGCAAACAACAGAACCCACTCTTGCTAGTTTTAAAATAAAAATAATGTATTAAGGAATGTTAGATAACATGTAGACTTCTGGAAGAGCCCAGAGAATCAAGTTCTGAGGCTACTTTGTAAGAAGGTATATTCAAATTACAGTGGGACGGCCCCAGGCGCAGGCTTTGTGGCTGCAGTGATGCCCCTGGGGGATGCCAGCACTGGGGCAGCCACCATTTCTGCCTGGGTGCCTCAACCGAACTCCACAGCCCTCCCCAGAAAACTGATTTCTGCATGACACCTGCTTTCTCACGGTTTTCTCTTCTGTACTGCAGTCTTGCATGGCTGCATCTGCTTGCAGAAACTAGATCACATGCTTACACCCTGGTTGCGAAGGTTGTAAGAGTGAGTTCTAGTTTTACCTTGAGAAAGCAGGACTCACAATGTGCAAGGTTCCTCGAAATGGGGGTTTTCAAGAGATGATGCATGGTCACAAACATAACAAATTTCTACTGGGGTATGAGTATGAGCACTTGGCATGAGAAGATTAGGCCCAAATCCCTGTAAAGCAGCAAGAGGCCAGTGTTTAACTCCTGCTCATCAAGGGCACTTGCCGTGATTGATTCAGCCATAGGAAAAAACTATAGAAAAAACAGCAACGGAACTTTCCTGTAGCAAAAGAAAGTTTTTCAGATGGGAACTGGTCTTTAAATTGCTTTTTTTCTCCCTACCAAAGGCAGGAAAAGATACAGTGTCTCTCCTTCTCAACTCAGCTTTAGAGGGTATTCTCAGAATATTTGCAGAAGTTATTAGCACACCAGAGGAAAGTTGTATCTCCACCTTGTCACAGATTTGAGAAGTACTAGATAGGTAAAAGCTAATGAAAGCAATCTAAATACATGTGTTGAAATCTGTGTGCTGCAAAACAAAAGGTCTCCATAGATCACTCCAAGTATCTACAGACAAAAAGACAGAGCTCCTTATCAGCAGGCCAGGTCAACTGGGAGTGCTACAGGCAGACCCAGACATAGATCATCTAAGGGCACAGAGGTAGGCTAATAAAGAAAAAATTCAGGACCTGAACCAGGTCAGCAACTCTCCCTAGCCAAAATCATCTATGGCAGAAATGCTCAATAGGTTTTATCCCACATACCAGTGTCTATGGGCTGGTTGTGCCTACCTCAATAACCTTGTTGAGGATTATCAAGAAAAATATCCTATGTGAATCCATTTTCACGTGGTTGGTACTTACAAGTTCATATTCTTCTTTTTTCCTCACTCATTGAATCATAAATATCTTTCCATCTTTAATCTTGGTATGTCTATATAGTATTCCATTTGCTGATTTAGTAAATTTAGTAAGTGCAAAAATTTACTCAATCATTTTTCCATTATTTTATACTTAGATTAGTTCTAAGAATTTTAGAAGGGTAAGTGGGACTTTTCAAAAGACTCTTTCCTTCAGATAATACAAAGAGTTGCAAAGAAAATTAAGTCATCCATAATCTTACCACTATTAACATTTGATCAAGGTATCTGTATACAGTAACAGCTATTCTTTTTGCAGAAATGAGATCATGCTATAGCTATTTTATAATTTGATTTTTTAATTTAACTTTATATTATGAATAACTTTACATGCATTAGACAAGTTTATTTTTTATTTTTTTAAATGGTTCTTTCCATTATTTGAAAGAGATTAGCACCAGAATAGTGCCTGAACTTCCCTTAGCTATGGCCACCTCCCTAGCTGGGTCAAGAATGGGGCTATGGAGATTCCACAAGTACATCTAAAGAAACAGAGGCTTTGTGAGAAAACAGGCTCAACCCTTGGAAATTAAATGCAAAGACTCTAAGAAGTCCTGGCATTTATTCCAAGGTGGCAGCTACATACCTCATTAAGATCCCT
This sequence comes from Manis javanica, assembly GCF_040802235.1. Classification (NCBI taxonomy): domain Eukaryota; kingdom Metazoa; phylum Chordata; class Mammalia; order Pholidota; family Manidae; genus Manis; species Manis javanica. The sequence continues at coordinate 18,147,121 of NC_133168.1, forward strand.
ATCTCTGGACAGAATATCTCTAGCATACTTTAGGGGAAGATCCAAAGTACTAGACTAGATTCTATCTGAAATTCTGGAAACTATTCACCTGGAACGTTTGGTGTCCAAGGTCTGGATAGTTGGTGAGGAGAGTGCAGAAAAACGCTCCTCCTGTGGTAGGTTTTGAGGTAAGACTTCAATTTCCATAATCTTCATAAAAAACAGAGTAGTCTTTCCACCGCAAAATATAATCAGTTACGAATTGTGGATTGTCTTAGGCAGGAAGAATGTAGATGCAAAGAACAGAACTCCACTCAGCTCAAATAAAAAGAGGGTTGACTGAGAGTCAGAGATTGGGTTTACCATAAGCCAGTATAAGAGATAAAGCTGGGCATTATGGGACCAAGAAGGGGCTTGGGCAGATGGCTTCTTTCTCTGTCTCTGTCCCTTCTCTGCTTTGAGGTACATGGTCTCTGTCTCTGGGCATCTGCTCCTCTGTTTGCAGACCTCCTTTTCTGCTGACTGATCTGTTTCTAAGTTTCCCCTCATGCACTAGCATGAGGCTTTGGCCTGCCGTGGCAGGCCAGCTGGGCATGACCTTGCAGCTTGGCCCCACACAGCTAAATGACTCAGCCCCTTTGTCCCTCTTCCAAATTCTTGGGAGAGTATCTGATCAGCTCAGCCTCAGTCAGATGTCTACCCTCGGGTCAGTCACTGAGACTGGTGGGGCACAGTCACATGGTAATAGTGCTGTCCCTCCCAGGGTTCTGAGTGGGGCCGCCTCCAAGGTGGAATGTGGGTTGGGAGAAGGGAATGTTTGCCATCTCAGAGACAAAACTGGGTCTGGGAGAGGCACACTGAGTTGTATAAAGAAAAAAGCATTGGATTTGCAGTAAAGAAAAACCTTACTAGTCATGAAAGTAGACAACACATTAGTCATACAAGTAGACAATTCTCCTCATCTCTTGGAGACTCACTTCCTCACATTCAACCTGAGGGAGCTGAAAAGATGACCTTCCAGCTCTTGCTGTCTATGATTATTATTTTCATCTGCAGAATTTTATAACATAAGGAATGACCAACTCTAACTATTTGGCAGGTTATATGTGAACAATCATTCAAAAAGCTGTCTTTGCAATCAGTCCAGTCCACTATCCCCAACATTACCATTACTAGAAACAGTTTTACAAGGCCATTATATGAGCTTGCAATGTTGAAGTCCCTAGGTTGGCATTCAGCAAATGTTTCTTGCTTAGAGTGGAATTTGAAAAGAAGTGGAGAAACAGACCTAATAATAAGAGTTTGCCTGTCAAGGTGTTAAGGCTTGAAAAAGTAATATGGTGAAATTCACTCAGTTCTAATGCTGTTGATGAACGATGTTCTAAAATGCATTATTGGAGAAGTGCCTTTTGCAAATTAAGACAAAAGACTGTGCTAACTGAAATTGCTTGTTCTCTCTGCCAAATTAATACAGCTACCTGCAATATGTGAAACTGAAACTGAGGCATTCTTGTAAAGTTGCCTACACAATGAGATTAATGTTTCCCCCACTGAAAATCCACTGCAGTATTGAAAGAAACTACAACTGGCTGTCTTAGTATTTAGTATGTTCCTATCAAGAACAGAAGGATCCAAAGGGAAATACTTAAAAAATAATAATAATCCCCATGAGAATTTCAATTTCCCAAACTATTCAACTCCCTTTAAAAAAAAATGCCTCAACAGTGACTGCATTGGGGTATGGGTGGGGACTTGGTAATATGGGTAAATGTAGTAAACACATTGTTTTTTCATGTGAAACCTTCATAAGAGTATCTATCAATCATATCTTAATAAAAATTTTTTTTAAAAAAAGAAAAAAATGCCTTCAATATTCACACAAACCCATGATTGACAGGAGGTAAATATGTCTCTGGGTCTGATCCAGGCCACCTCTATTTTTCCCAGTTAGGCCTTCCTATATCCAATCCCTCACTTGGCTGCTCTCAGCTCTAATCATTTACCTGTCTCTTCTTTTCATATGTAAATATATTCTCTAGGTTTGAACTGAAGGGTTCAACTCAGTTGAGTTCAACTCATTAATTCATCTGTGGGAGAAGGGAAAGCCCTTTCAGTGTGGGTAAGCCAAATTCTTCCAGCAGGATAGCCTTAACATACCCTGTGGTTCTGGGAGAAGTGGAATTTTCTCCTTCCAATTTTCAAGAGCAAGTAGAAAGCTTTTGCCCAATAACCCAGACCCTGGGCCGGAGCAGCCTATGTTGCCACTTCTTATGCCTGTTTGCCACTGGGAAAATGGATTTTTGTTGTCCCTCTTTAATTTTAAGATATCAAATGTTTCTCTTTTACATACAAAATCTGCACTCTCTTTTTCCCCAAAAATGGAATATCTTACTGCTTTTCTATTGGTCTGATTGTAAAAGTGATTCATGCTCAGTTTTAAAAATTTCAACAATATAGAAATTGATAAAGCAAGAACTGAAAACTTTCCATAATGCTGTTTATTCCCAGAGATGGCCACAATTATATCTATCCTTATATATATATGATTATTATATATATTTATATACACACAGATGAAAGATATAGTATGTACAGCACATATTTATACTACATGTTTAACAAATACAGAATCATCTTATTTACTCTTTTCTATGGTTTGCTTTTTTTTTTTACCGTAAACAGCTTTCTGTGTATATCTTACATATAAATCTACCTTATCCTTCATAATGGCCTCCAAATATTCCTTTATACTGTAATGTCGACCCTCCACTGAAAGGCAGTTATGATGTTCTGAGTTTTTCTTAAATATTGAAAATACTGGAATAACATCTACCTACATATATGCCTGTGTATGTTCTAATTATTTCCCTAGGGATAAATTCCTAGGGCTAAAATTACTGGGTTAAAGCTTATGCATACTTTATTACATATTTATGCATAAAATATTACAACATAATACCCAATAGCACACCACAAAAGTACTATTACCTTATACTCTTAAGTTTCTTGCAGTTACCTTTATTTTTCTTTATTGCTGATCTGATGGTCCAAAAGAAAAAATGAGCACCTCACAATATTGTGCTCATCTGCATTTCTTTGAATATTCATGAACGTGAGTATCTTTTCAGGTGTTGTTTAGCCATTTGGTTTTCTTCTTCTATTAATTGTTTTAACCTGTGTGCCTACACCACTCACTTCGATTTCCTCCCTGTCCCCACCTGCCTATACACACTTTTGGTAGACTGTAGCAGGCATGTGACAGAAGCTGACCAATAACTTTTATCTCATGGGAATTTGGATTGGAGAACAAGACACTTCTACTCTTGTATGTAAGTCAGAAAATGATGCAAAGCTGGGCTGCATCAGCCATTTTTGGTCACATGCATCATAAAGAAGAGACAGTAGATCTGCAGAGAGAAAAGAAAGCAGCAGACGTACCTTGGGTGCAGAAGTGAGGCCTGTGCCTTAAGTACTTCCCATCCTCCAGACCAGAAAGAAAGCTCTGTCTTTGGAAGCTAGTTTGAATGGATTCCTGTTAAGATAAGTAGTATCACAAATTCTTCACCTTGGCAGGGAGGAGATGATTTGAAAGAATATTATTCTCATTTTAATTTTCCCTCTTTGTGTGTCCTAAGAAACCTAATGGAGCCCCAAGATATCTGATTCTCAAGCTTTAAGGGAAACAGAAGCAAAAATTGTACAATGGGCAAAATGTGTCTTCATTTAGTGATCTTTTGATTTGTTCTTGAAGGATTCCCCAGCCAATTAGACACCCAGAGCCCTCAGCTCCTCAACTCCCTGTGACCTCCATCCACTCTTAGTACTGCACACATTCCCGGAATGACGGCTCTGCTTACCAAGCATCTACTATGTGTACCTGCTTAGTGTTTTACACATGTTGTGGTAATTGTAACTGGTATTGTAGGTATATTATTACTGAATTTTACAAAAGAGGAAACCATGGCTTAGGGAGATTTATTAAGTTGCTCAAGAACACTCAGCCAGAAGGTGATGGAACAGGATTGTAGTTTCTGCTGTCCAACTTTGTTATATCTTCTGCTCCCCAGGCTGGTCCAGCTTGGTGTCTAAAGCCTAGAACTAAGCTGACATTGGTTTATAGGGAAGAACTGTGGTCTCCAAGATCATGGCTCCAGAGCGTCTCCAGATGCCACCTTCAGATGCTTGTCTTTCTCAGAACAAGCAGCACACATATCCCAGCTATGGGCAGCCTTTGGGACCACATGCAGAGAAGCCTGGCATCCATTACCAGTGTCTCTGAGGACTGCTCAGCCTTCGTCCTGAAGATGGCTGGAGTCACCAGAGGTGACTCACTCACCTCTCTGCCCTGCTGGCCCCTCTGACACGGGCTTCCCCCACCCCACCCCACCCTCCCAACCCCACAGTCTAAATGATAGTCGACACTTATGAAGAGTTTGCTATTCAAGTGCTTTAATTATATTAACTCATTTGCTCCTCCCATCAGCCCTTCAAGTTAAATAATATTAACAGCCCCAATTTCACAGCTGAGGAAATAGAGGCACAGACTGGTTAATAGACATGCTCAAGGTCACACGACCTGTGAACAGCAGCCAGGATTCCAACCCAGGTGTCAGGGGCTTCTTCGCATAGCTCCAGCTGACTTTCTCCTCAGAAAAACACACAGACTTGTGATTCTGTAGAGTCTCAGGGTTTCCTCCTGAGGAGTCTTCCTACTGTAGGCCTCGCACTCTGCATGTGGAGCTCAGATAACTCAGATGCCCTCAGGGGAGAGGCAGGGCATGTTGAGGAGGGAAGGGGCTGGATGGAGAAGGGACAGTGGGTGCTCGGGAGAGCACGGGCATCTCCCAAAAGCATTGCCATGAAACAACCAACCAAGGGAACCAGGGACACTCACCTGTGGGCTGGACGCAATGGCTGCAGGCAGCTTGTAACTTCTGCTATAATGCAGCGTGGTTCCATATTTGCTTATTTGCCAACAGGTATGTTTGGTGCAACAGGTATTTGAGAGAAGATGTGTTGAATGGCTGTCCAGTGCACGGTGGACCTGCAGCTGATTCCAGCCAGACTTCCAATCACAGGGGCTAGAGCTGTTATTTCTTGGCCCCCACTCCCCCTCCAGTATCCTGGCCCAGCCATACTCTCGTGGGCTTCTGATGGGCAAGGGATGCTTTGAGGGCACAGTTATTTGTCAAGGTTGGGTGAATCAGATGGTGGCACTCCTGCAGATGGTCGTGGGGATGGAGAGGGGGAGCTGGCTCTCAGAGACACCAGATTCAGGCAGTGGCACACCCCAGTTCTACATAGCTCCTGGACAGTGGAAGATGCCCCTCTGTGGCCGAGCAGTATCTTGTTTTTGACTTCCTGGGCCCTTCAGCCCAGTCCTCTCCTTCCCATGCTCCTGATTTCTCTTCTGTCTTTGTTCTTGCCCACACCCACGCTCAGGAGGTGAGAAATGCTTTTCTAGTCCTGGGAAAGCTGCCCTCTCTCAGTGTTGCTATTCTTTTTCCTTGGTAGTACTTGCTGTATTTTAATATTACTGCTTCAAAGCACCTAGCATAACGTCCTTAATGGGTTTAGGCTTTTTGGAAAAACAAAAGCTGAGGCTGTTTTTGCTTTCCACTTAGTAATGTCTCTCCCCTGAAGCCATGAATCACAGAGGTTGTCTGCTTAAATGGAGGGGTCAGAGTGTGGGAGGAGGAAGGAAGGGTGGAAAGAGTGGGAGAAAAAAATGTCCTTTAATATTAGAAAGTATTACACCACCACTTATTTTCTGTCTTAAGACTTCTTTACACTCTTGATGACCCCAAAGAACTTATGTATGTGGGTTATATATATTGATGTTTAATGCATCAGAAATTAAGATGGGTAAATGTGTAAAATATTTATTCATTCAAAGGCAATTTGCCCATTACACGTTAGCATAAATCACATACTTCTTATTCAACTATATTTTCCAAAACAAGCAAACAAAAAGGATCCAATGAGAAGAATGATACTGTTTATAAATTTTTGGACATCTTTTTAATGTCCAGCTGAATCGAAAGTTCTCATATTTGCTTCTGCTTTCAATGTGTTATGATGTCACATGTCACGGAGCATCTGAGAAACTTTCCTGTACTCGTGAGCAAATGAGAGTTAATGAGACAAATAACATCCTAGTTTTAAGATGAAAATACATAGAGGACCTTTCTGGAGGGCTGCCAGAAAGGATCACACTTTGAGAACTGTTTTAGATCATAGAGTACAATCAGAGTGCTTGAGTGCTAGTTCTGGACAGAAACAAGCATGGCTGTCATTTAAGGGAGGCAGTAAATGCAGAGGGTAAGAGCACACATTTTGGAGGCAGACACTTACGGGTTTGAATGCCAGCTCCTCATTTTCCTAGAGTGGCTTTGGGAAGGTTACTGAACTTTTTAAACCTCAGATCTGCTGCCTATAGAGAACAAAGGTGCCTACCTTATTGGATTGTTGAATGTTAACATTTTCCAAACTTCATTAGTCGCAACTTTTGAAAAATCCACATAAGACCTACACTTATTATCCTTGTTATATTGTCCCACAGCTCCCTTTTTAAATATAAGTACATTTTGAGGGACATGTTTATCTTTATTATAAGTGGGGAACAATTGAAAGTGCAGTGAAAATACAGAAGACCTTGTCGCCAGAGGAAGTGTCCACCTGAGGCCTGCTCTCGTTTGTAACAAAAGGAAATAAGTTGATGTTAGAGCCCTTCATGACCTGCACCAAAAGACACACCCAGATACAATCAGGAGTCAGAGACTTGAAGGAGAAATAGCTTTCTCATTACATGATGCACTTTGGCCTCTGCCTTGCCCATACAACTCTAAATCATCTCGCCTACTACCTGAAGCCATTTCCTGTATCACCGGCACCTGGGGATACTGAGCTCATGCCGGTAAAGCGTTTACCGCAATACCTGGCACATGAGAAGGACTTGCACCTTAGCTGTTGTTATCTTTTCTCATTCTCCCTTTTTGTTCCGCACACAAGTTAATGACTCACACAGTCCATAGTTATTTGTTGGAGGACTATGACTATAAGGCCTGTCCTACGTCCCCTTGTCCGTAAGAGCATGGGCTCTGGAACTGGGTTCTGCCACTTTAGAGCTGCATGACCTGGAGCAGAGGACGCAACCTCTCTGAGCCTCAGTTTGCTCATCCGTAATGTGGTGATACAAGGGCACCTAATTCATAAGATAAGAGCAAGTGAGTTAATACATGTGAAGCACACAGACATGCCTGCCAGGTAGTCAACACTATATTCCTATTAGCTAATAGTGTTCTTTCTTTTTCACCAGCTGAGTTTGACGGTCATTAACAGGCAGGTTACTACACAGGAGTCTACCTCTGACTATGTGAGGTGAAGGCCCAGCTCTTCTCACCCAAAATCCATGTGGGCCAATACTTTTGTAAACAGAACAAAATGAATTACTAGAGAAAAGAAATAAAAAAGAGAAAATATAAAGTACAAGCCCACATTTTTTTTGATTCAATAGACATATACTTCAAGAAAGATAATTAGAAAAAAAACCCACAGGAAAAAATAAATTACAAAAATGTATACATTGTTCCTTGAAAGCCAGAATACAGACCATGAATAGTCTTGCTTGAGTACTTTTTGTCATTTCACACGTGACAAAGCAAAGTTATGAAGGAAATAGCAACACTCTCCATTGAATACTGATATGCATACGTGATACTGACACTGTATATTAATAGTTTCTCATGTGATAAGTGACTTGTTTTTGCTAATTAATTTATATAATTTATTTAATTTATCTAATCTAAGTTGGATACATGATAGCTACAAAGAGGGGATGATGTATATCTAAATAGTTTGTGTTTGAATAACATTTATAGTAGAGAAACCAGTCTTGCAGAGGTAGGTTCGTGCAAAAGGGAAAAAGGAATTTAAGGCAATTTCTGCAAGCTCTGGGTATTCCTTTTGTAACTTTTATCTAAATGAAGCACGTGCTGTTGTATATTCAACTTCCATTTTCAATCCTTCATCAGTTATCAGTTCTAAAATTGATCCTTTAAAGTTATAGTTAAATTTAAATTATCTTTGATAAACAAATGAACAAATGAATTCTGGACTTTATACACTTTTGGGTTATGGTTGACAAGTGAACCTTAAAATATCACATGTACTTCTATTGGGGATGGCTAGCACAAAGCCGGTGCCACGTGTGACTCACCCATTCCAGTTCAACACCCAAACTACACACTGTATCTTAGTCAGTTCAGGTTGCCATAGCAAAATTCTGAGCTAGTGGCTTAAAAACAATGAACATTTATTTCTCACCATTTTGGAGGTTGGGAAGTCCAACATGAAAGACTGGGGGCTTACTTCTGTTTTATAGACAGCATCTTTTCACTGTGTCCTCACATGGTGGAAAGGGAATGGGAACTCGCTGGGCTCTCTTTTATAAGGGCACTAATCCCATTCATAAGGGCTCCACCCTCATAACCTAATCACCTCCCAAAGGCCCCACCTCCAAACACTATCACACTGGGGATTAAGTTTCAACATATGAATTTTGGGGGATACACATACTCACTCTACAGCATCCTGTTTAATGAGATTGGTCCTCTGGTGATGCCTTTGCATGTTGTGACAATGTCACTTTGCTATAAAAGTTTCTAAACCATCATTGTTGATTTCTAACTTCTCTTGTTCTGGCTGAGGACAAAACCCACAGGCCACACTTTCAGTGGCAGTGGTATGTATGAAGTACAGAGCTGGAATGATGAGTTGATAGTTTTAGGAGAAATAGTGTTGGATGGCAGATGATGCTTCTGTTTTTTATCAAGACCATTTCTACTTTTGAAGGAAGTAGCTGTCCCCTATTTATACACATGCATTTCAGGTTAATTAAATTCTTGAGAGAAACATGAAAGTAATGTTACAAAGTTTACCAAGGAAAAAACTGGGGCAGAATGGGTTCTTTCCTCTCAAACTGCAAGCCACAGCCTTCTGTTCGTATGCACAGACTGGAGTAGTGATTGCTTCCACACACCTATGAGCTCCATGAGGGCTGGGACCTTATAGTTGGTGTCTGCGACTTAAGCAGCTGGCACAGAGATGGGTGGATAGCAATCACTCAAAAGCATTTGGTGAGTGAGTAGTTTCTGAGAAGCTTGGCCGTCTTCCATCTTTGCTGGAGTGCTGTGGATGGGCAGTTCCTAGGGATGAAGGCATGGTTTGGCAATATGGGAGATGTGTGAGTCTTTCCTTTCTCCTGTTATTGTTTTCCTGGGTTATCATCTCTTGAAAAGCAGATACAACATTCAGGTGTGTTGTCTCCATTGCAAGACTTTCTGAACTCCTCTTTCACAAAGCAGACAAATATTTAGATACAGCAAATCTCATTGACCTGGGTGAGCCTTTGTAGACTGACAGGCTCTTTCCTTTGTTCCACTTTCTCTTTCTTACAGAGGCCATGTTTTAGGTATCATAGTATCACTGTGGCCTCACAGGGGGCACACACCTGAGGCCCATGTCATAATGTTATTAACATATCTGCCCAGAGAGGCTAAGTGAACTAGAGCAGGGCTTCTCCAATTTAATGTTGTGGGTGAAATTGTAATATTTCCAAAATATCTTGCCTGGCTTTAATACACCTGCACATCAATAGGTGTTCAGAGGTGGACAGTATGGCTTTAGTGCATTTGCATCATTCCTCAGGGGTGGAGAGAAGTTCATCTCCATATCAATGGGTAATTACCTGGGCAAGGAGGGCTTATCTGTACCCCAGAGGTGAGGGGAGGGCCGGTTTTGCTTCTGTTGAAGCAGGAAAGAGAGAAACGCCCCCAGACTGCAGTTTGTAAGCAATAAATGGATTTTAAACTTTATTTCTCCCTTTGACTGATTTCTGTTTTTAGAGATATTTTGCCCCGGGATTTCCTCTCCCGGGACTTACAAATTTGTACGTGCATCACCTGGCAGACCTTGTGAAAAGCTCCAATTGTGCTCCCAGTGATACCAGTGCTTCTGGGCCATGGGCTATATTTTGAGTAGTAAGCAACAAAGAAGACTAAAAGAAGACTTCTATTTAGCCACTTGTTAGCAGATGAAGTAAAATATGTGATTGTGATTTTTGAATGATTTTTAGTGATCTGTAGGTAGCTGTTTTGGAGATACAATGAAAGACCTTTTTAGGAAAGGAAAATAGGTCGCGTGGGTTACATGTGATTCCCCAGTACTCCCTGGGAGCTCACAATTGCCTTAGAATAGAAATGTGATACCACAACAGTCATTCATCTTTTAAAGCTTGGTCCTCAAGTATCAGATTCCATAGGGGAAGAAAACACATGAGGCAGCCATAGGATACATTCTTTTTTGTCTTCTGGAACATATGCTGACACTGTCTGTTAGTCTGAGGAGAGGAAAGCCCAGGGCAAAATACCTCTAAAAACCGAAATCAGTCAAAGGGAGAAATAAAGTTTAAAATCCATTTATTGCTTACAAACTGCAGTCTGGGGCCGTTTCTCTCTTTCCTGCTTCAGCAGAAGCCAAAACTGGGCCTCCCCTCACCTCTTCAGGTACAGATAAGCCCTCCTAGCCCAGGTAATTACCCATTGATATGGAGATGAACTTCTCTCCACCCCTGAGGAATGATGCAAATGCACTAAAGCCACACTTTGCACCTCTGAACGCCTATTGATATGCAGATATACTAAAGCCAGGTGAGGTATTCTAGAAATATTGCAATTTTACCCACACTGTCCTTAAAAAATCTTTCTTCTTCACTTGCCAAGTCAACAGTGTGGAGTGCAAGAACATGCCTTTGGGATCTGACAAACTTGGCTAATAGTACCAACTCTGACCCATTAAGACTGTGTGTCCTTAGGCATGCATGAGCCAGAGGCTCAGCAGTAAAATGGGATTGACACTGCGACTTTGCTTTCATTAGGATAAACTGAGAAAGCTCCGGGACCATTGCTGGGATCCCTGTATATAATACTTCCATTGCTCCAAGTATTGCCAACCTAGATTCTAACTCACCTATCTAACCGAGATTAAAGTGAGGCATGCCCTGTATCCCAACTACACTGTTCTGGAACCTAGATCTTGTCTGAGTTCCCTCCTAGAGGTGAGGGTTAGAGGTGGGGGAGGAAGTTGGCTCAGAAACTGGGCTCCAGCAGCTATGGCTGGCTCCAGGGTACTCTAATGGACAAGAAGGTACTCTCAGAAGTTTTTCACTACCTTAGGTTTGGGAAGGTTTTGGTATTTGCCTTAGCATGATCATAAAAGCTACCACTTACTACAGGTTTACTATGTGTTAGGCACTGATTCGGGATTGTGGGGAAGTTGGGGTTCCTATGGCCAGGATTCCCACTAAACTTAAACCACCTGATGATGTAACTGGCCTGTTGCTGGGCTGCTACTTCCACACCTGTAGGCAATAAGCTATTATTGCGCTATATAGAGAGCTCGGCCCAGTGCTCTGGGCGGAGGCAGAGGTGCCAGTGCTCGACCTGCCGGTGGAAGGTAATAAACCCTTTTACCCCAAGAACATTTTGCTGTCTATTCCTTTGGTCACATTGAATCCATAGCGAACTTGTTCGGGGCTGAAATCCATTGGCAACACAGAGATGTCCTGGCTTTTAGTGTCCAGATTGATGGTAATTGAGATGACTTATTTTTTCCAGAAAGTTATATTTCACTTTCAAATAATTATGATAAATGGGATTTTTGTAAAAGAATCTTCAAACAATCATAGAAGGTAGAAAGTAAGCTTCTTTGAGGTGGGAACCATGTCCTCTTCATCTTGTTCCCACTGATGCGCCCCATGCACGTCCCGCTGCTCAGAGGCACACTCTGTTAAGAGCAGAGACTGTCTCCTTTAAGATGGGAATGATTTTTTGGACTAATCAGACCACAAAGAATAAGAATAACTTATAGGACACAAGTTCTAGATGAAATCTAACAGTCTCTTAAGCACCCAGTGAAGCCCGAGTCTTAATACAGGCCCCAAGGCTTCAAATGACCAATAATTGGTCCCAAGTTGGTGCTTGTTTTCACAGGGTGGGGTTGGAAAAGCTGCTCCTGGGGGAAGAGAGGGGACTGTTTCTTCATTTTCTCCACACCACACACCTGCCTGGTCCTGACAAGAGTGGGCTAGCGGAGGAAGCCCAAAATACTGGGGAAGTGTAGGCACCATCTCATTCTCTCAAAAAGCCTCATCGGGGAAGGTTCACAGTGGCACCATGGAAACCCAGGACAACAGACACAAGAGGGAATGGGAGCCCAACATGAACACTGACACCAGCTCTGAGTCAGACTTGGCCTCGAGCAGGACAACAGAACTGACACCTGCAGTAGAAGGTATGTAGGAATGCTAAAACTAAATGACCTGCAGCAGCTATAGGGCCAGCCTTCAGGGGCTTGAGGTATCCCCCGACCAGGGTATTGCTGGATAAAACTTCACCATTTATCCGAAGTTTAAGTGTTTATGCCTGGCACTCTGCAATGAATAGAATATGTATGGCTGAAAGCATTTCAGATAAATTAACTTTCTAGACGACTGAAGTTTTGCTTTTCTTAATCTTAAATACTATCAATGGAACATTGTCTACTATCAGATCTGTTCCATACTTTTTGAAATCATGCTAAACATAGTTTGTGCTCTTTAGATGACACAGGGTCACTCTTAGGTATGGTTGCCACATAAAATACAGGATTAAGGCAGTTTGCAGATAAACACAGGTACTTTAAGGACGTACTTGTACTAACAAACTATTCCTTGATTATCTGAAATTCAAATTTAACTGGGGGCCTTATATTTTTATTTGTTAAATCTGGCACCTCTCTCCCGCGTTAATGCTGCTTCAACAATACAGTGATGCCTCCGTGCAGTTGGGCTGATTGTCCTGACACTTCAGTGACTCGAGGAGGCTGTTGCACTTTTTGAATTTTGTGGTTACTTTTTAATCTCTTTCTTTGCTACCCAATAATCATTTCACTTATTGTAGTCAGTGTATAGCATCTTCATTCCCATTCCCTCTCCTTGTACTTGGTTCTTCTAACTGGTTTCAGCTGGGAAATAAGATCCCCAAACATGCTTGATTTTTCTGAAAAATAAGAGTAGTTTCTGAAGGAGGATACAGGCACTTGAGGGTGCATACTTGAGAAAGGTATGTAAATTTTAAAGTAAGGCCTTCATAAAAACTTATTTTGACTGTCCAGAAGCTATCCTGTGGTTTCTTTCAGAGTCCTTCATGAATCCTGCCTTACTTACTGGAATGCACTGTTTTTACATAACACTATACGAGTAGAAATCAGCCACTGATGGAGATGTTAAAGCTACATGGAAGAGAATTTGCAATTGTATTTTCACAACAGGATTTTGGATATTGTTCCTGGAAATCTTTAGAAAGAGCCAGATACATACTAATCTGGCTTGAGTAGTTTACAGGTAATCAATCCTTCAGGCTGGGGACTAGACTAGGTGACATCTTGAAATCACTCACAGATACATAGTGTGATTACTCCAATCAACTCAAAATAAAGACCACATCCAAAATAATGACAGCAAAGTAAAATTAGCCAGCATTATATCTACAATGAAAAAGAGTATGCATTCCAAGTATGGTACTCAGAAGTGATTCTGGCCAGCCTGCAAAATCTAATGTGGCAGGAATTACATTGTCTTTTCTCTCCTACTGCATTCATTTATATGATTGAACAAGTTTTCCTTCTCTTTTCTTTTTGCTCTAGGCAATCCTTGTTCTGAATATAGATTTGAAGTGACTCCTGAATTAGAACTGCTGTTCCTAATGCTGAGCCTAGAATTACTCAGACTCAGCCTCCCAAGTCAGCAAACACCTCTCCACACCTTCCATATTTGCATTTATCTTTATTTGAAGTCAGAACAATTGTTTGAAAATGATTTATTGTAAGAGAGGATCTTCAGGCTCAGGATAATGAGTTTTTGTGTCATCTAGCTATGTCTACTTTTACTGGCTTTAGTCAAAGAATGACTCATCAGAATCAGATCCTGGGGAATATTTTGGGAGGTGTTAGAAAAACCTAATACCGAGAGAAGAGCTTCATCTTGGTAAAACAGTTTGATTTCAGAGGCTTCTGCAACTGTACAAATTAGAAGATACTTGATAGATCGTCTAAAAGCTATCCTAAATATTTGAAGCCTTTAAAACTTGTTATAGACCTTTTACTCACAACAAGAACAATTCTGGTCTGTGTAGGTCACTGGAGCCATTAGCTGTATTATATATTTAGATTCATGTGACCTGATTCAGCTTATTAATGTGTTAAATATAGTTTTCTTCTTGGTCAACAAAATAAAAACTCACATATAAACTATGTTAAGACTTCAGGGCTTTCAAGTATTATTTTTAATTTTAGTCAAAGAAATTTTTTTTTAGGTTTTGGTGTTTTTTCTTTCAATAGCTTTCTTCTATCCTAAAAGAGTTGCTATAATAGTATATATCTAACTTAAGGGACAAGGATGATGTGGGCTGCCGGGGGGATAAGGTGATTAAAAAATGTTTAAGCAACATTCATTGGGTATTTGTTGAAGTGTGCAAGGTATTATACTATTGGCAAGGAGTTAATACAGTGGTGGAAAAGGCAGATTCATGAACAGAATCGTATTAACTGTGGTGAGGATAATGATGAAGATAGGCAGATAGGTGTCTGTGAATTCATATAACTAATTCAGCCTTGAAGTGTTAGGGGAAGGCTTCCTATAGGAGTTAATGACTGGTTTGAGTCTTAAAAGGTAAGAAGTCAGGCACAAAATGTGGAGCAGAGAGCGTGAGCAAAGGCCCAGGTGATTAGGGAAGGGTTCTCCTTGTTCTTAGCTTCTGAACAGGCTCCTTAGTCATTGGTGGGAGGGAAGGCTGACCCAGCTCTGTCACTGTTCAGTCATGACAGAAAGCCTGTTGCAGGTAATGTTGTGTGGTGGTGTCTGCATGAGCAGCTGTTATGACTTGTGTCTAGTTCACCAGATAACCCCAACCACCTTTACATACAACTCTTCCCTCATTTTCTAGGCAGTCTAGTGTAACTCCAATGACAATCACAGTTGCCCTGTATTAGTTTCCTAGGGCTGTCGTAACAATGCACCATACACTGGATGGCTTAAACAACAGAAATTTCCTGTCTCACAGCTCTGGAGACTGCAAATCTGAGGTTGAGGCAGGGCTGGTTCTTTCTGTGGACTGTGAGGGAGAATCTGTTCCAAACCTCTCCCCTAGCTCCTGGGGGTTTGTTGGCAGTCTTTGGCTTTCTTTGGCTTGTAGACTCATCACCCAGATTTCTGCCTCCCTATTCATATGATGTTCAGTCTGTCTGTATCCAAATTTCTTTTTATAAGAATACTAGTCATATTAGAGTAGGGGCCCACCCTATTTCAGTATGATTTCATCTTAACTAATTATATCTTAAATGACCCTATACCAAATAAAGTCACATTCTGAGATGCCTGGGATTAGATTTCAACATACAAGTTTTGAGGAGACACAATTCAACTCATTACTCTCCTTTTCTGGTATCAGTTCTATAATTTAAGGTCAAATCTTAATTTCAGAAAATATTTACCAGGAATTTAAATGCTTTGTTACTTGTTTTCCATGGCTTAACCTGTCTTTTTCTATTCATTTAGATAAAATAGATATATTCTGTTAATGTCACCATATCATAGATTTCATGGAGTGTTTAGAATTTAGTAAAAATTTACATATTAGGTGTCATAGTTAAGCTGCTATTTCATGAAACGTTAATATTTTTCAAAAGATATTTTCCAAACAATATCTTAAAATTATCACAGTTTAGTTGTTTTTTTTCCTTTCACTTTAAGAATTTTATTTCATTTATACTTGTAAAGATAGCTAAAAGTGTTCCTATAAATACATGTTGGCAACTTTTTTTAATTGAAATATAGTTGATATATAATTTATATTGGTTTCAACTATACTACATATTGATTCAACAGTTATATATACATTATTAAATCCTCACCTCAACTAGTGGTTACTGTCAACATAGAAAGATGTTACAGAACTATAGTCTATATGCTGTACTTTCATCCTCGTGACTAATTTATATTATGATTGAGATTTTGTGCTTCTTCATCCCTTTCACCTACTTCACCCCCTTCCTCCCTCTGCCAGCCCCTTCCCTATGGTAACACTTCTCAGTGTCTATGAGTCTACTGCTTATCACAGCTTAGCTGTTGACACAAACAATGTGATCAGGACTGCTGATCTTTGAGGGGTTGGACAACTCAATAAAACAAGAATAAACATATTGAACTACTGTCCAAGAACAATATAAAGAGTAACAGACAAAATGGTACACACATCTTTTAGTTACTGAATAAATGGCAGCACTAAATAAGCGTCAGAAGCTAGGACTTGGTATCTATGATCATTTGATACGGCATTCAGATAACTAGTTTGTATTAGACTGGTAATAGTTTCCATAGACAAAGGACTGGTGACAATTTTTTACACAAATCACTTTTTAATGCGTTTTTTTTATTATTTTAGGCACCTGGATGAAAGTACAACTTTTAGGAATAATTTTTTTCTCCTTTTACAAAATGGGTCCAATATCTACTCTCTAGACATTTCATTGTCTTTTAATTTTTACCATTCACAAGATACACATCAATATTCAGCAGAGATAGGACCATTTCTGATATCACTCGCTTTTAATCCAAGACAAACAATTTGGTTCTGTGTGTCCTTCAAACCCTGTTCATTTTGCAGGGTAAAGCGGGCTTTGTTGAATAAATGCATGCAAGCAACTACCTGGTTAGGGCGAAGCATCGAGTTCAAGCAAGGATCCTGTAACCTGATACTATCACTGTTCTCTCTTGCAGTCCTAAATAGGTTTCATAACCTTATTATTTCCTAGCCCATCGATGTGACAGGTTTTGTTTCTGGCACTCTTTATTACCATTAATGTTCTTGGAGAAAATTAATCAATCCTTCTTGGAGACTGTTAGGTTGGTTTAGTTTTCTATTTCCCAGTTGTTAAATCACTGTGGGAGCTATACCAGGACTATATCCTTAATTTTAAAGGACTTTTAAGCCTGTTTTCCCTACCGGTTTTCTTTTCTCTCTCCCACTCTCCCACCGCCTTTTTCTTTTACTTGGCTCTTTTTTCTAGCTGAAGCTGAGGGGGATTTAAATTCCAACCCGGAACTCGGTATCGCCCGCCTTGAATGCCGGGAGTCGTAGTTTCAGTGATTCCTCCCTCACCGCCTTTCACGCATACTCCTCCGCAGTGAAAAACTACAACCCCCAGAATGAGCCTTTGGGGCGTGCACGCTCCTATGCACATGCGCCCTGAGTCCGCAGAATTTGAATCGGCGGCGTTGTTATTGACGCCATATTGGGGCCGGCGGCGGGTGGAAGAGTCCTGCGGTGGAGGGGGAGGCGGCCGGACGTCTGTGCTTGAGCTCCCGCCGCAGCCAGCACCTCGCAATCCCTTCACATCGACCGCCGCTCTCGGCTTCTGGCCCTGCCCGGGCGTATCAGGAGCCGCGTTCCGGCCTCACACGTCCCAGGGCTGGTACCGACTTCGAAGGGAGAGGGTCTCAGCGCAGGGGCGCCTCAGCCGCCGCGCAGAGCTCGAACGGACGGCGGGGGCGGCAGAGCCTCTCCCGGGGGAGCCGCACCTGAGGAGACGGCGGAGCCCCCTGACGCGGCTGGCGTGAGCGGCTGCTACCGCCCCTCCAGCCCCCGCCGGGCCGGGCCGCTGCCCCTCCGCCGAGGCGGCGGCGGCTCTCCCCCCGTTGCCGTCGCTCCACCACCGCCTTTCTCTCCTGAGCCCGTCGGCTAGGCTCTCCTCGAGTCCCGAGCCCTTCCCTCGCCCTCCCCGGCCTCTCCCGAGCCCGGCGCCGCGGCTGCCAGGGCCATGGCGTGCGGAGCCACTCTGAAAAGGACTCTGGAATTCGACCCGCTGCTGAGCCCTGCGTCCCCGAAGCGCAGGCGATGTGCGCCATTGTCGGCGCCCACCTCAGCGGCCGCCTCTCCGTCGTCAGCGGCCGCGGCCACCGCCGCCTCCTTCTCGGCCGCCACCGCCTCGCCGCAGAAGTATCTCCGCATGGAGCCGTCTCCCTTCGGCGACGTCTCCTCCCGCCTCACCACAGGTGGGACGGGGCGGGAGAACCGGGGTCCCGGGGCGCGGACGGCGGGTGCGGGGGTGGATGCCGGCCTGCGCCGCTCGCGAAGTAGTCGGGCGACCTCATTCTGTGAGCCCCTCCAGCCTTGGAGACACAATAGAAATGCCGTGATGTCTGGGGGTGGGGTGGGGGGATCGGGAGGTGAGGTGGGCAGGGGCCGTGCCTCGCCGGGTATTGTGGGGAAGAGGAAGGTCCTTTTCTTTGGGCTGAATGACTGGAATTGAGTGTTTCCGTAGTCCGGAGAGCCCCAGCGGAAATGATCAGAAAAAGCGATATTATTCATAAATTTAGGCGAGAGAAGGGTCACATTTCACCCGAATCTCAAAGTCTGACTCCCAGAATCGATTGGTTGCAGCGATTAACTCTGGGACTGAGTGGCTTGAGGCGAGGTGGCAGCCCCTGCCCCAGTCGAGACAGGGGCGATTTTAGTACCGAGGGGATAGGGGTGGGGATGGATGTCACTGGGGCGAGATCTAGGCCTGTCATTAATCACCCACAAGAACGCCACTTTGGCTGAGTCAAGACCTGTTTCCCTAGCAGGGTCAACAACAAAGAAAATGCTCTTCCCGAGTACTGTAACATGATCACGCTATACGTCTAGACCTTGAGAAACTTGAACTTTTAATGAAAAGCAAATCGTATGGACAATTGGGGCTGACGACTTGCTTTTGTTTAGACGTGCTTTACTTCTGTTTAACACAGTATGTTGGGAGAAAACAGCCTACGTCTTGAGAATAATACATCGAAGACAACCCACGATTCCAAGAGATTTAAGATTATTTTTGCTTTTCATCTTGAAACATTTCCTGAAAGTCACTGTGAGGAAATACCTCTTGGCTGCTTTGTACTGCATTTGTGTGCGCCGTTTTTTCTGTACTTTGAAAATCCTTGCGTGCCCCTGGCACAGTCCTAGGATAGGTTTTTGTGGACTAGTAGTGTAAATGTGTTTCCTTTGTGTATGTAGCATGCAAAGGTTTCGTGTGTGCGCCTTTGGTAATAATATGACCTGTAGACAAAGCCTTTTCATAGCTTGATATAAATGCTTCCTTATCACTACCTTAAAAAAACAATGGGCAGTGTATACCTCTATAGTTGGTAACTGCCATTTGGAATTGACTGACTTCTGTTATTTTCAGGCCAGATTTTAAAGTATCTGTCCCCAAGTATATGGAGAGACCCTCAAATGCCTAGGTTACCATTTTTGCTGTTAAATATTTGATCTAAATTAAGGATATACTATTTTAGAGTTGTAATGAGTTTTCAGAGGAATTCCCCTAATTTTATTTAATGACCATACCTAAACTGTTTTCTGAATAAAGACATTCGTTGCCTTGTTGTTAGGTTTTACATTTAAAAAGAAACAGTGTTAAGGAGCTCCTGGTAGTTAACATTATTTTCAGAGTTGGTCTTTTTAAGTGAAATGGTTATTGAAAATTGAAATGATACCGTGGAATCTGTATTTTACAACTATAAGGCCTTTTAAAAATAGCCCTCTCCTAACAATAAATTTCAGTGTACGGGGTGAATTTATACAGTGCTGGGTTTGGGAGTTAAAGTATATTTCAATGCCAGAACAGTCTTGAGGATATATGGTAAACCAGACAGGATCTATAACATTTGTATTAACTTTTAAAGGGAACTTAGAATTGTGTCCTTTGCAAATTTGTCATTTCATTGATAAATGTGTAACTTTGGCTAATGAACTTGGTTCTACATCATCTCAAATTTCAGTTAAGTGGATTATAATAGCAAAATGACAGGAATTACTGAAATTGTTTAAGGCTGCTGATTCAAATTCGCATTTTCCAAAATATTGCTATGTCTTCTGTTCTTGAAGGTGTTTTTGACATCTACTCTGGAAGTTTAATATATCCTGAACTCCGAATTCACACCGTAATTTTTATCAGTATGCTCAAAGTTAATTTAGCTATTTCAGCTAATTTAAATATTAACATAAAATGTTGACTTGAAGAAAGGCAGTGAAAATGCTAACATTTTGAATTGCTTAAATTTACTTTTTGCTTTAATTTTGAATGGCATTCTATACATGATTTAATTTGGCTTTTTGTTTATGTGGCTAGTTTTGTGCATGCCCCTGTATGGTTGCTGTAATACTGTTATAATGGGAGCTGTAGTGTTGTGCAGGTATCAAAGAGCTTCCTGGTTTCATGTCATTGGACTTGGAAATAATTTTCCCAAATTCCTAGTTTTTTTTTTTTTTTTAACAGTTGTGATTCTTAAACTTTACAGGAGGGAATGTCCATATAGCCTTAGCTTGAAGTAATTAGGGCTGGGAAATGGAAAGTGACTTAACAAATTGACTGGGACTCTGTTGTAATGCTGTGTTTTCATTTCTGAGTTCAAATATAATTTAAGCAAGTTACAACTAGAGTACTGAAGTGGATTTTTTATTTTCAGAGCATGTGTATAATTTGTAGTTATTGTATCATTTTTCTTCACTGGGTATTTAAATAGTGTCTTCTGATACATACGTGAAGGCCCGTTGCAGCTGTGCTGGTAGTTGCAGGAACTTGGACACCTGTTTTAAACCCTAGTTTATAGTCATCCTAGGAAAGGAATTCCAAAATTTGACTGGATGACTGTTACTTAAATCTATATTTTTCAAAGAGTTGCAGCTGAATAGAAGAAAAAGCAAAGGGCTGACCAACGTTTTATGAACACAGCCATGCTCATTTTCTATTTCTCTTTTCAAGTACTGATCTTGCAGGATACAACAGCACAGCTGAGTAGTTGTGACAGATTATTTTCCCAAAGCTTGAATATTTACTGTCTGGTCCTTTACGGAAAAGGTTTGCCTACCTCTGGTCTAGGGTGTTAGCAGTGAAGTTTATAATACCCCCCTGGAAGTGGAAAAGGAAAGGTGAATGATGAGTGGAGATAGGGGTGGAAGGGAAGCATTGCCTGTTTGGGAAAATAAGTGCTTCTACTAGAAGCATCAGTACTTATCCCTAGTTAGTTGAAAACAGACTCAAAGTTTTCTGTCCTTGATTGGTTTTGAAACAGCTCAGAATACTACCATTTAGCCAAAAGATTGTTATAACATTCCGGAGAACAAAATTATTTTAATAAAACCAAAATGTTATGTAACATTACAATGAAGTGTTAGTCAAATCCAACACCTTGTTTATCTTAATTGTGTAATGAATGGATGAGTGATCTGGTAAGGAGATCTGGATGTCAACTGTTCCTAAGTTTGCTGGGCATTTTAAAGACCGTTTATATGGTGGTGTTACCATTGCTCTACAGTGCCTTAGGAATTGATTTAGATGAGGAGTTAAATTCCTTTATAAAAACTCATTGTATTTGCTGGAAACTTGCCATGAAAAATGGAAACTGCAGCTTGTGAATGGGAAAGGTTTACAGGAACTTAGATTGTTCAGTAGACATTGAGGCATGCCTGCAAACAGAGACACCAGCTGGCTTAAATGAAGTATAAATGAATCTAGGCAAACAAATGAGATGTCTGTTGGAGGAGGCAGCATTTCACTTCAGATGTCATTTATATTGAGCCAGAAATGTTTCTAATATTTTGTGGTTATTTAAACAGCTGTTAAGTAGCTTCTAGTTTCTCAGTGTATTTGACAAATAAACTGCTTTTAATGGTCTTTGTACTTTGGATTCTAGACATGGTATTTTATTTAGGACCACATATGTAGCTGCGGTTATTTCAGTTCTTTGAATTATGCATGTAAGAATCCTGTAAGTTTATGGCCATTAAAAGCAGAGCACCATTGTATTCATTATTGAGCGTTTATTTTATCTGTGAGTTTTTTTACTTGAAATACAGTTGATACACAATATTATGTTGGTTTTAGGCGAGCTATTGTTTTTGAAGTAAAAAAACAAAGCCTAACTTGAGCACAGAAACATAATGGGTATAAACATGGCTAGATCAGAAAGGCTAGCCCTTCTTAGGTATAGATGCTGCTAACATGGTTGCCACAGAGACATAATCTGAGATGTAAAGGAGAATAATAAATTCCGTCAGTTCTTCAGTGGCTTATAGGAAAACCAATATACTGTGTATTGCTCAGGTAGGTGTTTTCCTCAGTGCTTAGATAGACCCAGGAAGACACAATGCTCGAGGTGGTTTTGTTTTGAAGGGTTTGAGAGATTCAGTGGACGTGCCCAGCTTTGCATATTTTTCCTATTTGAAAAGAGACTCGATTCTCTCTCCACTTCAAGAAGAACGCAGAACTGCAGCATGGGTTTAGTGTTGGTCCCAGCTTTCTTCATGTTAACCTTGTGCTAGTACTGTTGACTCACAGAAGGTTCTCTGCATATGTAAAACTTTCGTGAATTTCTTGCCTTTGAGAAGACTACCTGCTTTCAAAAAAGTATTAAGGAGGGAATACTTTTTCAAGCGTATATGAACCAGTCTGGCATCTGTCTGCTGTGATAAATATGTTTTACAAATGCGTTTAGTTAAATAGATTCATCTTTAATTTTATTGCTGAGTGTAGGGATTCTAGAACTCAGCTTACTAATGTTTCTCAACTTTCTAAACATATCTGGAAATGTCATCTGTCAGCGACAGTCTTGTGGCAAAGACGTGTTAGTAGGAATGCCTCCCTGGATTTTGAGCGGGTAGGGTGGGTCATATGGGACTTGAATAATTTGAAAGTAACCCCAAAGGTATTTTTATCTGCCATACCTTCCCGTATAGTTAATGTCTTACCACAAATAGTTTTAAGACACTGAATTTATTTGTTGAGTTAATCAAGCCCTGTCATTTTCCAAGTTTAAAAAGGTAATACCAGTTCTACCCTCTCTCTATTTTTCTTTGTAGACGGTTTTTGGACAATGATAGCCCCAATATGTGACAAGATATTTTCTTTTAAATGTATGATTCAAACAAATGAGTAGCAAAACGAAATACAGCAATTAAAGATTGGAACAATTCTTTTTCTGAGGCACTTGAAATATACTTGAGTAGTCATTCCCTCATCCTCCTGGACAGTGATGGTAAAGATGGATTATGTACATTAAAATATTTAAAATAACCCTATTTACAAGGATTTTACCATTTTTAGAATTTACTAATTTGAAGAAACATTTTAAAGGTTTTATAAGATTTTTAGGAGAAAATATTTTTGCAGTGTGACATTGATCTTTCATTACTATGAAGAAATTGAGTTACTTAAGTTGAAGCAGATTTCTTATGTGAAGAGAAGATACTGCTGCTGTATTGAGCAGGGAGAGAATCCTTGCAGGTAAATTAAAATTCTGGTGTATGTTAACGGTGTGGGCTTTGATCAGAATTTTGCCGTGTGCCAGGTTGTATAATATTTCTTGTGAAGGTAGGCTTTTTGTGGTGATGCTGTGGTTTTTAGCCTTCCAACTCTAGGAAAACAGCTCATAATAAGCTTTTAGTTTCTCTTGGAATATAACTTACTTTCTTCCCTTTAAAAATCATTAAGTCATTAGGTTTTGTCAAAAATGTCATAGGTTGGTCATTCTTTGCACCATTTTAATTTTATTAAAAATTGTAATCTTTCCGCTAATTTTTGTTTGACTTTTAAATTTCAGGATCTGTTCGTGTACTTGTTTTCTCCAGCATTATTAACATCTGAATATTTTAAAAGTCACTTGTTCAGGCTTTTATGAACTTCATTTGAGTTCCAGATACTATGCTGATTGGGCAAAAGACAGTCTCTCAAGGGACTGACAGAGCTGCCACTGCTGATACTTTATTAGCTAGCTAAACTTAAGTAAACATAGTATAATCTTATGATTTATTAGTATATCTATTTTAATTCCTTGTGAACATTTACCACAACATTATTTTCACCTTATTTGCAGCATAAGTATTGAAACTGGTTTCTGATTAAATCACACTTTTAGTACTTTTGAAATTTTTAAAGAAAAAGTAGTTTTGTTTTTAAGGTGAGTGATGAGACTTGTTTATTGGCCATTTCTGAAATGGTCTCAGTCCATGATGTTCTCATTTTGGCTTAGCATTCATTTTCATTTCTGCTCATGTTAATTCTTAGAGAACTCCCTCCAAAATCAAACTATAGGGAAAGGTTGGAAGGAGGGACCTGGAAAGGTTGATTTTCTTTCTTTCTTTGAAAAATAAGAAAATACTGTTGATCTAACAGTTGAACATAATGTAGAGAGGAATTTGAAAGATCACATAGAGCCGAATTTTTAAACATTTCTGTCTTTGAACTTTGCCTTTAATTGTTACAGAGGAT
The DNA here is from genome assembly GCF_040802235.1 of Manis javanica. Classification (NCBI taxonomy): domain Eukaryota; kingdom Metazoa; phylum Chordata; class Mammalia; order Pholidota; family Manidae; genus Manis; species Manis javanica. The sequence continues at coordinate 18,171,499 of NC_133168.1, forward strand.
TGCCTCATTTCTAATGCTAAAATATAATTCTCTGTGAGAACTTACTTAAGTAGTGTAATTGGTTAAAAGTATGGGATTTTTTTGATTGCTGGGACTCAGCAGGGAAACCTGATACTCAGTGTATCAGCCATCCATGGCCCAAGGTGAAAGTACATTATCAGAGACTGACACTGTAATCAGTCCTGTGTGGGTGGCAGTGCTGACCTACCAATTTAGAATAATTTCTCACTTTGAAAACACCAGTAGAGCATTCTTTTTAGAGAAAGATGCCTGTTCTAAGAGGAAGCAGTTTATGGAGACTCTTGAAGCACCTCTTTTGTAAATACCTCAATGTAATGTGAAGATTGCTTATCATTATTCTGTTGTAGTCAGTGTTAGCAGTTTCAAAGCTTTAGATAGATGAGAGTTACGCTCCGTTTTGGTTACTACCCTCTTAACAGTAACAAAATTTCAGGGTATGAAGTATCAGTATAATTCATGGTAGTAATCTCTCTATTCTGACATCGTTTTTTGTTGTTGTTGTTGTTTTGGGATCATTAATATACAATTACATGAGCAACATTGTGGTTACTAGATTCCTCCCATTATCAAGTCCCCACCACATACCACATTACAGTCTGACATCCTGTTTTTTAAAAATCAGCTTTCCTTGTGATTTACTGTAACTTCAGGTACTTCCAGAGTATCAGTTCAGTGTAGCAATACAGTACTGGAGAGGGCACTAGGTGTTGAGAGTTTAAGCCCAGAGATCATGCTTGGCTCTGCTACGTTCCAGCTGTGTGACCTTTTCGGAGACACTGAAGCAAAGTCTCTCATATTTCTCATCTATAAAGTTATGCACATTATAGTAGTATCTGCCTCCTAGGGTGGTTGTGAAGATTGGGAATATTTCCTGTTGCTGAGTGCTGGAAGTTGCAATAGGGTAACCTTTTAAATGGGACTTTTTATATCATAACCCAGCAATCCTGCCATTTCAGTGAATAAACACGCCCTTCTACTTCACAGAAAAATAGAAACTATCAAGTGGCAGCTTCTACATTTTTCCCCAGTATCAACATTCCAATATGTGTGCCTATGCTGTTTTCCATTTAGTATCATTGAGGAAGATTAAGTGAGATAATTAAGTCACTTTACACAGTGAGGGAAGGAGCCCCCTTCATGGCAAAGGAAACCTATCCTCTGATTAGTTTTCTCTCTCAACCAGATCCTTGCTTTTGCCTTTAAACATTGTTAAGCCCCCCATTATCAAGTAAATAAAACCTAATTATTTTCCTTCAGCAGTCATCCAGATTCCTCCCCTTCAAAACCAAATTCAGATAGTCACTTTGCTTCCGTTTCTTCAGTTCTCAACTTAACTCCTAGCGCATTTGTCTTAGTCAGGTCTTATCCCAGTCCCCAGCGACTTCCATGGCAAACAGTCAGCTCTCATCTTGACATTTCTTACAGCATCATACTGCTGACCCACTCCCTTCTATTTTTTGGGGAAATGTCAGTTTTTCCCCTCTGAAAAGACTTTCTTCCAAGAACACTTCTGCTGCTCTGTTTTCATCTGGCCATCAGACTAAGGAGTGAGTTCTAGGCGCAACTCCACTCCTATCTAGCTTAACTTCCTGAACAATCACATGCATGTTCCAGACTTTCTTCGACAGTTGACTATTCCTCTCAGTTCCCACCATGGTGAACTTGGACCTTGTATTGACAGAGCTTCTCAGTAGCCACACCTCCCCCAGGAAGTCAGAATTTCTCTGAAGTCTGTTGACATTCAAATATTCACAGCCAGTTTGCAAAATAAACAAAAGATCTCTGTGAGCTTCCAATCAGTGCTTTCTGGAGTGAGAGGTAGTCTTGATTGCTCCTTTAAAGCAGACTAATAGAAAAGCAAATACATTTGTTCACTACCAATCACATAATGAAAATGAATGTGATATTTTAAGAACGGTGTGTTAGGAAAGAAAGAATCTATGTCTATATTAATGTCATGTTATGGATCTCCTTGAGTAGGTCTAATCAAGTTTAAATTGATTTACAGACTGTTTTCCTGCTAGGTATATCTAACTTAGAACTGCAAAAACAATGCAACTGAGGGTAGCAAAAAATTTAGATGACCTTAAATATTTTTGTACTTGTTTGTAATCTCTGCTGTTAACTGCTTTCCTTCTCCCTTCCATTCCCCCATATGTCCAATAATAAATCAATCGCTTTTCTTTTTAATTGCCACAATAGCGGAGCTTTTATTTTAAGCTAGGGAAAGAGACTTAAATGCCCATAGTTGTAGGCTAGTGATATAAATGAGTCAAGTAAGCTCGGTGGAGACTAGTAAATTCCAGCCTTGCTACTGACCTGCAGCATCATCTGGAAATGTATTAGAAATTCAGAATCTCAGGCTCCATTCTGAAGAGTCTACATTTTAACAAAATCCTCAGGTGGTTTGTGTGTGCATTAATGTTCTGAAAGTACTTAACTCATAAGAACTCATGCCCAAAAGATAGCAGCAGCACTGTTCAGCTGAATTTTGCCCCATAGTCCAGTTTTCCCCTCCTACGGTAGCCAGAAATTGGACTTTAAATTTAATGTGAACCACCCAACTTTTAAATGTTGATCTTAAATTCATACTTCTTTATGAAAAGAAAGTATTCATGTCAGGATGGTTCAATTTCCCCTTTCTCTTCCCCATTTACTGCGTTTTCTTGTTTTTATTACTCCTAGCTTGTGAACTACTACTTAAGAGATAGTTGCAGATAGTGTAAACAACTATCAGGGGCTGTCATATCTCTTTAGAATCTATAGAAGTAGATGTATGAAACTCCTTGAATAGGAGGAGCCACTTGCTGATTTAGTGTTATCGAACTTGAATTAGTGACTCCCATTGTACAGTTAATTTGTAAAACTTAGATCTGCAGGGTTTTTAATAAGTTGTATCATTATTTCAAGTAAGTAGTCATTGGCTTTTATAGTACCAGTGAAATAATGCAATTTGACATATAATGATTATGGTTTTTCTTCCTCTTGTAGGAGATAACTGAATGCCTCTTAGTACAGTAAAATATAACAAATTTAGAATCTAAGCCAGTTGCTTTTAAAGTACTGTAGGTAATACCCTGTTTATGTAATTCTGTGCAGCTGTATTATGTTTTATTAGGATTCGTGCTAATCCAAATAGAATTTAAAAGTGTAGATGTAACTTGACAATCGTGTTAAAATTTAGTTCGAGGTCCCTCTGACATAGCATTGTTAAACATCTAAAAATGGCAAGAACTAATACTTTTAGTTAGATGGCTCTTGGCTGCAAGATCATTGCCCTTAAGGTTCCTTTAAGGAGAACATAACTGTTTTTTAGCTTCTGAACAGATGATCCTGGGAAAACAGTCAATTTACAAAGGTAGGTCTCCATAAGAACTCTTAATTGTATTTTAATTTCTGGTATATAGTTCAGAGCTCTAGATTTGGTCTGTTAATTTGGAACAGTTCATAGTCTTAATGGCAACTGCAGGTTTTCTGTTAATTGTGTACAGGTTTTCCATTTTATTTGTGTTCCTCCCTAGAACTGACAAGACTCTCAAGATTTGTTTTTTAATCCTATTGTTTGAGTTACTTGTCTAGATGAACTTTCATCTAGATGAACAACTTTTTTTCAAAGATACTCCATAGAGAACTTGGCATGTAAGGTGATACAAAATGTCTCACATACTTTAACTCAAAACTGTATATTATATCAAACACTAAGGTTTCACGATGCCAGAAGGGAAACAGTAAATATGCACAAGTCTGGAGCGAAAGTTTAGTTTCACATACCCCACTGGTTTTTAAACATCTTATGAACTGTAGAAAGATACTTGATTCTTCCCTCTCCCCAGTTTTGTCATTATCCTTTAAACACATTTTAGTTGTTGCTAATTCCATGTTCCTCCCTTTGCTCTCAGTTCCAACTTGATGCTGTTTCTCATACCCTGACCAACTTATTTTTTTATCCCATCAACTGCTTTTTCCTGCTTTTATTGTTCCACCTTATTCATTTCTTTCTTAAATAATTGGTGGCAACTAAGAAGAGTAAAATCATGTGGTTACAGTAGGCTTAATGTTGCCACAAGCCAGACTTTTTCTTTTCATTTTTATTTAGGTTTTTTGTTTTGTAAATATTCCAAAGGAATGAGTGCTGGCTCATTGATAATCTCCTACATATTAAGGAGGGGAATTTTATTAGCAATCTCAATGGCATTTAGACTTGGGAATGAAAATGCCATTCATTACTAATAGGATTTGCTTAGTACTTTCACTTAACCTAGTACAGTAAAAGAAAGGCTTAAGCGTATTTTATGGTAAAAGTAATGTAGTTTTTAGGATTTTGAAAAGAGACATACAACCATTTGTAGCAGATAGTCATGAAGATAACTATGTATAATTTTGCTGTAAGTGATATGCTGCAAATTCAGTTTGTTTCATAATTCATAAACCAAATATGAAGGTTGCATGATTAAAACTAGAATGTGAAACTGATAATGTGAGGCTTTGACTTTTTCTTTAATTGACTGTAAATTGTGTTGGCAACACAATGTCAGATGTTCATGTACTTGAAATGTCACGTTAGTTTGATAAGAGATGGCAAGATATAAGTAAAGTCTAGACATAGATAATTTATATGAAAGGCCATTGTTCAACTGCAATGGAAGCAGTTTAAGTCAGTTAAGTATTTAGATAGAATTTTAAATGTGAGCTGTGGAGTACTGAATCTGGGGGAATTTCTTGAGTTAATCAGCTCCAGAACTTCATATACCTCTAAACTGAGATAAACTGGGCTTGAGGCTTATATTTAGCTGCCTGTTACTTGTGCTTCTGAGATCTTGGTCCAGTTAACTTGGACCATTCACTACATAATATCGTTGATCACGTTACCAGTAATTAGAGCATCTGAGGGCACAGCGAGGCTTAGATGACATAGTTGCATCAGACTAGATGTAAAAAAGCAGTGCTGGCAATAACATTTAAAATTCTTCAGCTCTTTAATTGACAACATCTCAAGTGCTGACAAAGATGTGGAGCAGCTGGAACTCTCAATTGCTAGTGGGAATGCAGAGTGGTACAGTTACTCAAAAATGGTGTGGCAGTTTCTTACAAAGGAAAACCATGCACCTACCTTACCTGTTAGGCCATCCTGTCCCACTTGTAGGTATTTATCGAAGTGAAATGAAAATTTGTCCACTCATAAACTTGTACTTGTATATTCATAATAGCCCCATATTGGAAGCAGTCCAAATGCCCATTAAAATGAGAATGGGTAAGTTTTGTGTGTGTGTGTACAGTACTCATTAATAAGGAAGGAATTACTGATGCATGCAACATCATGTATACATCAAGAAAGCATTTTTCTGAGTGAAAGATGCAAAAATCTACACTTTCACTTAAATTTTAGAAAAGGCAAAACTGTATAGTGATAGTAGATGGTGAAGGTGGTTAATAGGAACATCAGACAATTTGGGGGAGTGATAAAGTTTTTTATTACGATTTTGATGGTTCCAAGACTATGCATGAACTTGCCAGAACTCATCAAATTGTACATTTAAATTGGTGAATTCATTTGTAAATTATACCTTTAAATTCCTTAGCTAGTTACACGGCTGTCTCTTAAGTATAGAGATTTACAAAGCTAAATTTTAAAAAGTTTAACCATACCTTAATCCTAGGCTAGATCTTGTTTGAGAATATCAAGTGAACAGATTGAGTTTGTTACAACTCTTCTTTTGGTTCATCTTTGTTGGGCTTTGGTTGATTTTGTGAAGCAAAGGGAAGAAAGACTCAGGTAATCTGAGCACATGAGTGTGAGTTCAACGAGTAAGTCAAAATGTTAAGGTCAAGTTATTTGAAGTCACAATGCAAGTAAACTTTAGGATGCTGTGGCATTTTTGATCAGGGTCATGGTAGCTTTGAACAAAAAGTGATAAAACAGTGAAGACTGCTATCTGTCAGAGATCAAAACATTATTTTTAAAACCTTGTGGAATATTGCTACCGAGAGAGTTCTGTTATTAATCCTTGTCCTGGTTGGTGTAGGATGTTGGCTAGTTCTGTTGAACACCTCTGGAATCTAAGGAAACCCATTTATATCAAGGTGCTAAACTGCTCAAATAGACAGCATTTTATTTCACAATGGTAACTTTAAAATTACAAACTGTATTTCAAATATAAAAGGACTGAAAATGACCATGTTTAATATAAACATGTTGACATTTGAAAAATGTTAAGTACAGCTAAAGCATGCCTCACACAGTCATCTTGAATTTTACCATTCTGATTGTGTGGTTTTCTGCTTTACCTGCACATTTATGTCTATGTAAACAACTTTGTTTACACACCAAATTTACATATATGGAAGCTTCACTGAATATATCTTTTGTAAGTTTTTTTAAGTTAAAATAATGAAATTGGCAGAATCTAAAATGTTTAAGGGACTGATTGGTGTCCTCTTGGAGTCTTATCTCACAAAACCCCTAAATTCTTATACCCCTAAATTCTTATTAGGCAAACAATATAAAATGAGAAAAAAGGCATGAGAATTAAGTATAAACGTAAGAAGAAAGGTTTGTTCTCGCCTTACTCTAAATCTCTAGTCTTCAGTTTGTGTTTTCAGTTCATTTTTAAATTAATACTCACTGTAGAATTGATTGTTAAAGTTGTACTCGATTATACTTATGAGTCATTTTATTGCCTGTTAGTTGTCACCTTAACTTAATTTTTGTTTTATTAATCCCAAGCCAAAACAAAATTAACTTTTTGTGATGTAGTTTCACATGGATAGCCTACTGATTTAGGACAGTTGTGAGAAAGTTTGAAGGGTGTGGAAACAGGAAGGGATTTTCTGGAGAGGGTCAATGGTAAGTATTTTGAATTAGAAATCTTTCTGAGGTGAGTCATACTGGCTTAAAGGTTGTTTGATACAACTTTACCTGTTTTGATGGTTGTGGTTGAAGATCATGCACTGTGGTATAAGTGGTTTTTACTGAATACCTGTTATGTACCACTTGTTGGGTGGATTTTTATCCCCAAGATTTATAACATTGCTGTTAATTCTGTAATAGTTGTACGTTCTGTTGAGTTTAATAATAATGGCCATGACTGTTTAATGCAAGATAATTTCTTAGGTCCATCCACTCTCATTTTGCTGACCTTCTGTCACTTGTCACTGGTGTGTGCTTATATGTATACAAAGTTGTCCTCCCTTCTAATTATTTATGGTCTTGGAAAAGCCTGTTACACTGTATGTGCAATGAATAAATAAATAATGAATGAATGAATGAATGACATTTGGGTCTGGGACTCTTAAGAATCTGAGGGGGAAGTACTTGTTTTTGTTCATAAGACTCCCTATCTTTACATTTAATGAAAAACATTCAAATACCTTTTTGTGTGTGTGTGCTCAAAGAAGAATGGTATTGTGGAAGAGTTGGATTCCAGGTGGTAGTGTATAATATATGTGCTGTTTCTGAATGGGTGCCCCATTAATGTTAAAACTAATTCCCTCCAAAACATTAGTTTTCTGGATATTGTTTGAAGAGATCATTTTCAGTAGATTAGTTCTACTAAATAACTGTTGGAAATCCAACATTTTTTTAACTTGAAAGGTTTTATCTTGCCAAACTTTAACTTTTCTTTATTTTAGAACAAATTCTGTACAACATAAAACAAGAGTATAAACGCATGCAGAAGAGAAGACATTTAGAAACTTCTTTTCAACAGTCAGATCCGTGTTGTACTTCTGATACACAGTCACATGCATTTCTCCTCAGTGGACCAGCTTCACCAGGTAATAATAAACTTAGTAAGTGGACAGAAATATTATTTATTTAGTATGGGAAAAGGTAATCCCTTTTTTAGTCATTCAAGCTATTTTTCCCCTTGATTTTTAAAATACATTTACGTAATACATGATCTCTTAAAAATAGGTACAAAATAAATAATTGTCACCTGGATTTGTACCACCCAGACAGCCACCTGTATAGAATATCCCCTAAGTGGACTTCCCTATAAGTGTTGTAATATGTAGACTCCGTTAAAAACAATAATAATATACTGCTTCTCTGTTAGGTATAGATGTACCTTGCCATGGCTGAATGAATACTATGTCATTTTATGAACTTCCTATAATTACCTAACAATTAATGATAGATTATTAGATGCCATTTCTGCTACTACAGTATTTACAAAGATGTCTCTGTACCTATACCCTCACACACTTGTCCAGTTAAGATAAATTCCTAAAGGATTATTTTGATCCTATATTTACCTATAAATTTAATCCTCTCTTTACTTACCTTTTGCTGGAGGGAGTAGTTTGGAAATACACTTTTTTTTAAGGAAGAAAAATGAGGCCTACTTGAAGTGAAGGGAAGGTAAAGCTTTTTAGTGAAAAAGAGACATTAAAGTAGCTCTTAGCTTTAGTAAAGTTCTCAGCAAAATAGTTTTCCTTGAGATAGTATTGCCTGCCCTCCTTACCTTCCCTGCCAGCCGGGATAGGAAAACCTGGACTTTTTAAAATACATTAAAAAGCTATAAAAAGTCAAAATTAGATTAGAAAACAAAATTGTCAAAAACAAATTTGGGGACCAGGTCCAAGTGGGTGAAACACGGTAAGAGGAGAGGTGAGGGGAAAGACTAGACTGTATTAGCAGGAAATCAAGGTTATCATCATTCAGTAGTCATTTTACTTAGAAGATCAATTAACAAAGCATAGCAAATAAAGATAGTTATAGACTAAAGTAGTTACGGACTAAAGCTGGTATACTTTATTCTTGTGATGGACACAGTTCTAACAAGCATGGTTAGTTAACTGGTCCCAGCTTTGCAGGTTATAAAGAGCAAATGAAAATAGGAATTGGGGGTCCCAGGGGCAGATGTACAGAGCAGGACAAACAACTTTGAGAGCAAATTTCTGTGTTTGTGCATAAAATACTTGCAGCAGTGTTAAAATGGATGGCTATCATAATCTTGAGCTTTCAGAAAGATTAATTTCAGATGTTATATTTAAAGAAAGAATGATGATTTTGGAAAATCAAAGTGCCTTAAGTAGTAAGAAAAATGCATTCTGAAGAAATCTTACACATCACAGCAGCTGAGTTGCTGATCTTTAAGGACCCTGAACCATAAAGTTTAATACTGAATATTAGGAATGTATGCTCAGTATTTTTACAAGTGGCCTCCTCACTAGTATTATTAATTAAAAAACAAAAAAAAAACATAAGTTTTGTTAGTATCTTGTAGTTTACTCCACTTACTTTCAGACTTTTTCCCTTAATATTTGACTGCATACATTTTGCTGTGTTTTTCCAGTGTCAGTTGATAGGACTAAACCTTTTAACTGGGAAATACTGTGCTAAAAACTGATGCTTTCTATGATGGCTCTCAGTAAGGTACTTTTTGTTGTTCATGCTGTACATAGGGACTTCATCTGCAACATCCTCACCATTAAAAAAAGAACAGCCCTTATTCACTCTACGGCAAGTTGGGATGATTTGTGAACGTTTGTTGAAAGAACGTGAAGAGAAAGTTCGAGAAGAATATGAAGAAATATTGAACACAAAACTTGCAGGTATGAGAAGAATTTATTTTAGGATCTCCTAGAAACTCACTGTAAGAAATGAATTATTTCTCATGTGTCTTCATGTCAGTTAAATTACTCTTTTAAAACACTGGTACAGATGTTTTTTAAGAACACAGAATTTCAGTTCAGTTCAGGAAAGGAACCTTCCTATATATAGCTCATGGTCCTCCTTAATGACCCATGAAGTAGTATTTGTTAGGCATTCAGATCAGCAGCAGTATTAATAGAACTAGACTTTTCTTTTGGTGCACCCTATGCTAAACACTGACTGGCTGTTTATGTCACTTTGTGGATTTTGGTCTTTATATCTTTCATGATAATTTTGCTGTCAGTGTAGACATTTGAAATAATCTGGCACTATATACATCATTTTAGAGTATCAAATTGTAGTCTTGTTTTAATTAACCAAAAAATTTTTAGTGAAATCTGACAAAGTTCAGTAAATAAAATTTATTACATTTGATGATTTAAACAGAATTTCCTCCTTGGTTTCTAGGCCACAGATTTTACTGGGTACTGTAAACTGTTTGATTCTTAAGGAGTTAAATTAAGGTGCTAAAATAGGCAAGAGAATTTGCTTAGTTATATAACATCATTTTCTGTGGCATCTGATTGGGTTACAGTTGGATGTTTTTGGGTATATCATAAAATTTTTCCTCTCACTGCAGTAAATTGCTACTCATAGATATTTAACAATAACCTTTCAGAGTAAAAAGATAACTTTATTTGAAGCCTTTTATTTTTAATAGGTTAGGAAATAAGCCCTACCTTGCATATACACAAGATCATGTGATTTGGACTAAAATGTAGGTTTCATAAGTTCCATGCTCTTTCCATTTGATACACTATTATTACTTCTGAGGTTTAATGTCTGATTAAGTGCCAACTAGAATTATTTCACTGTACAAGTTGAGTTTTTCAGTTTATCTGGCTTTAATATGTTAGTGCATTTTGCAGATCCTGTAACTGACACGAACCTTTATTTATAGAACAATATGATGCATTTGTGAAGTTTACGCATGATCAAATAATGCGACGATATGGAGAACAGCCTGCTAGTTGTAAGTATTTCATTTTTAAACTGAAAACAAGATAGTCTTTTAAGGAGAAGATATTCATTTTAATTATCTTTATACCTAGGAAGATAATTTTAAAAAATCATGGGGAAAAAGCTTGGAGGGAATCAACATCAAAACTTTACTGAGGCTTAATTTTGGTTACTTAAATAACTAGCAGTATTGGGGATGCAGGTCCCCAATTGGTATGTGTTTGAATTTGACCCGGACTTTGCACTAATTTTCCTTTTCCTCCCTTTTCAGATGTTTCATGAATCACGTTTTCTGCATTTGTGGGCTGCCTTGTTCCTTGTTGAGTTGTTGCAAGAGGTCCCAGTTATGACGTGCAGCAATGCCAATACCCCCGTGAAAACAGGTTATTTCAAGCTTTCGTCAGTGGCAGCCACTCTTAGGCAGCAACTGGTTTTGGAAATTCCCCTGATGTCAATACCATCCGGATGTGGACTTTTGCTACCTGTATTAATGCCAGTGGCCTCATTTGCTGTATCATTACAATTTGGCTTCTTATAGTAATATGTTTGAAAAGGATTAAAGCTGGTATTCTAAGAACATGCCCTTCACTGGTTGTGTAAATAAAACTGTAGAATGACACTTCAGATGAAGTTAGTGTGATTTTAATTGTGCACTACAACCAAGCTGTAACCAGTTGTTAATAATTTAGAATGTAATCCCAGGATATTATTAAGCAAATAGCCTTACAGTGAGCGCTTCCTGTGAAATAGTGAAGGAGGAGGGCATTTCTGTATTCCAGGACTTCTTGGGGTTTCAGAATGGGTTTGAATGGTTTTCTTTCTTTTTTTGGGTAGTTTTTATTTATTCTTTCAAGCCTTTTTACAAATGTTTTTTGCTGCATTTTTTTCCCAGTGTATCATTGTTTTACTGCCCTTGTAGTACTGGAATTTAGTTGGAAGAATAAAACATTTCTAATCTGCTTTAATGTACAGGTGGATAGTATTGAATAAAGCCAGTGTTTTTAAATGTAAGCTTCTTCCAGGATTTGGTGAAGTTAATTTTCTGATAAGATTTTAAAATCAGTCTTCATATACCAAATAATCTAAGATTTGAATGCTGTCTTCAAAAAACCGAATTCTGATTCCAAATTGTTTCTCTTAAAACTGACTGTGTGATAGAATGTTACATGATCAGTTTTTGACAGCTGTAGAATCACCTTGAAGATACCAGTAGAATCCAAATTTGTTTTTTTTAAGGATATATATATATATATATATATATATATATATATATACGTGAAAGCATGATTTAACACATTTAAGTCACTTTCCATGCATGCTTTCCATTAATAAGGTGAGCAAAAATAAAAATACTAGTGAATTCTTTTGTAGAACTGTATGTTTCCACTAATTAAACCAATCATAAATGAACTGGAACATATATATTTATAGCTGACCTAATTAGTGGAAGAAAGAAAGAAAAAGGATTTTTTTCCCTTTTTAATTGATTATATTTTACCAATTCTTTGTTTAAAACAAGGCCAAAAAATGGTATACTGTATAGGGCTTTCATAAATCCTCAGGTAATTCATTTGCCCATTATGTGTTTGAGAAACATTGGTATAGCATAATGTGGCCATAAATAAGGTGGATAATTCTGCCTCGTTTCAATGGACTAACGCAGCAGATATTCTCAACTTCAGCACTACTGACAGCTGAGACCAGATCACTCTTCGTTGTGGAGGTTGTCCTGTGCTTTGTAGGGTGTGTGACGGTGTCTGTGGCCTCTACCACTAGATGCCAGTAGTGTTCTCTCTCAGAGTTAACAACAGCCAAAAGTGTATCTCCGGATACTGCCAGAGGAGAATGTTGGGAGGAGATAAGACAGTCCCCAGCTGAGAATCACTGGTATAATCAGGTAACATTTTTAGGGGAATTCAAGCAGTAAGTTGAACTACCGAGGAGTGGGAGTAGAGTGAATGTAAATGTTTTATCCCTTTTTAACCCTAGTAAGTACAAAATGATGAACAGTCTTTTAATTAAGCATGTGTGAATTTCCACATACATTTAAATTTATAAAAGAACTGGTTTTATACTTGGATAGCAAGATATATTAAAAGGGGAGTCAGTGCTGGCAATCTGGAGCCACAGTAATGTGGTTTTATCCTAGGTTAAACTTTGATCAAGAATGAAATTTTTTTATAGCCAAATTTCTGCTTATCATTATACCAAAAAATCCTAGCTTTATGGGCAACTTCCTGATTTTAAATACTGTGTAAGGTAATCCCAGAAAATAAAATTGTGGGCAGTTTCTTTGATTTAGTTATAATTAGATGGATCTAGTAGTTGATTACTCTTGTCCAAAAACCAGCCACGATTATGTTGGTTACTTAGGGATTCTGAATTACCAAAGATCCTTGAAATTGCTTTTAATAGGTAAATAGCTACCTATTAAATTAGAATTTAGTGTGTTAACAAGTCATCTTACTCTTTTAATAAGAGGCAGTGCTGCTATTGTGCTGTACTCAGGTTACTGTAATGTGTTGAATAAATTGCTGATTTAACAAGGGCCCATCACCAGGTGTAAGTCTTTGTATTTTTGAGGAAACACACTAGGTGATAATGAGAAAAATAATTACTGGAGGCCTAGAATGTCAAAGCTATCTTTGGCCTGTGGTAAGAATTTATATCCCTAGAGGAGATGGTTTCCAGATGAGACAATGCATTAGCAGTATTTAACTGGAGAGCTTTCAGGAAAGAGTTCTAGGCTCTACCCCCAGACTGCATAGAAGGTGGAACTTCTGAACACTTAATGTTGGAATCTGTTTGATAAGCTCCCTAGATAATCCAGGCAGCTGGATTGATTATAGGGTTGAAAGTAAGGTTCCAGTCTCCCTCTACCCCCCTTTTCCACCTTTTTATTAGGAAAAAATTTAAAAATAGAATTGCTGACTTGATGGAATGATCTACTTAGCATGAACAATTTAATTTGCCATACTTGCTTTGTTTCAAAAAGAATGTATACATGATGCACCTGCTAAGAATAAGGTTGTTCTATATAACTTTGATACCATTATCCCACTTAAAATAGTACTTCCCTAACTTAATATCGAGTCCATATTCAGATTTTCCCATTTGTCCCCAAAATGTCTTTGCAGCTTTTTTCCTCCCTAAAACAGGATTCATCAAGATTCTGACTTTCTTGAACTACTAGGCCTGTCGTTTTTATTGAAATGCTTCTTTGTGTTGTCATCAATATAACCTCCTCTGTACTTTTGAAATTCGGTAAATTGGAAGTTAGGTCTAAAGTTTTTATTAGTTTCAGGTTAAACCTTTTGAGCAAGATGACGCTCTGATTACATATTACATCACACAGTGTATGGCTTTCCCAGGGCTAGTGATAAGTTTGAACAGTCGTTAGGTCATCTGGTGGGTGATTCTACTCAGGATTTGTCTTTACTACTCTACTACTATTAGTCACCAGTGATTTCCACATTGCTAAATGTAACCAGTATTGGACCTTGAAACACTTCAGTTAGCTGGCAAAATACCACACTTGCCTGATTGTTGTCATCCTCTATTTGCTGCTCAGTCTTACCTGGTTCTTCTGTATAATTTTTTTATTTGCTATTGGCCCAATCCTCATTTCTCTGAACTTTAAAACAGCTCTGCTGGGGAGTTCCATCTTGGGTGGTGTCTTGCCTCTGTTCATACTCTGGTGATCACATCTAATCCTGGACGTCATCATATTCACCTGTGTGACATTTCCACTCGACTATATCATTGAAGTCTCAAAACATGTCCAAAACCAAACTCCTTATTTTTGCTTTCTAAGCTTTTCCTCATCATCTCCATTCAGTTAATGGTTCTCTGTTCTAGTTTCTCAACCAAAAAGTATCTTTAATTCGTGTTTTTCACCTCATCTTGGTTCTAAAATCTCACCATCTACATTATCACCCCCATCCCAGACATTACCATGTCTTGGTCTGGATGATTTCATGGTCTCCCACTTGTCTTTGTTTTGCCTCAATTTTCTCTCCTTAACTATCCCGCCTATTCTCATAGAAGAGTAATCCTTTAAAAGTCTAAGTGCTTTAGATGGCTTCCTATACCTAAACAAAGGTTGAAGACCTTACAGCGGTACCGTCCAGGGCCCTGAATCGCCTCACTCCGCCCACTGCATCGGGTTCCTCGTCCCCTGGCTCGCTTTGCCTCTTCCACCAGCCGCCTTTACTGTTCCTCCAGTGGAGTTTTTCTTAGGACCTTTATGATTACTGTTCTCTGCCTACAATGAATTCTACCGTAAAAGTTTATAGGTCAGTCTTTTACAAACTTTGAGTCTTTGTTTAAATGTTATTCCAATGAGGCCTGCTCTGACCACTGTCTAAAATGTCAGCATGATTTGATACTCTGGTTCTTTCTGTTTTTTTCTACATACACACATATATATATAATTTGTTCTACTCTCTGCTAGAATGTAGTGAGGGCCAAGATCTTAGTGAAGCTATCAAAAGTGCCTGGAATGGTTGCTCAATAGGTATTTTTTGAATGGATTTCAAATTGCTTCGATTCAGAGTTTTTCAGATGAGTATTTCATTAAAAGATTTAGTGAATCAGTGCCTCATTTGTAAGGTATTTTGTGGTTGAGGTCTTACAGTATTAAGGAGTGGACACACAACTGAGCTGACAGTTCATAGACTGGCTTGCGGGGTTTGTGCTCCATTAGTGATTACCACAAATGAGCTTCATGTTTTAATTGCATAGCTTTTTTGGGTATGCACTATGAAAAGTTTTCATCTGTGACTGTCACCTATTCTTTTTAAGTAGACAGTAAGGGGAGAAAAAAAGTGGTACAGTGTATGACATGCATTTAGGTATCAGGAATTCAACTAAGTGCCCAGTGTATTAAAAATAATAAAGCAGGGCTACTGCTTAGGGTGCCTTAGATGTGAATCTGCTGGTCTGTGTGAGATCAGTTTCTCTGTACCTTACAGTGTAAGCATTTTGCTATCTGAGTATTGTTGAAAGAAATGGTTTCTAAACATGATGATATCTGGTGCTCATCAGCACCATTTCAAAGCTGGAGGAAGTCATGTTGTAGGTGTTGATGTCCTCATAGTAACAGGACATGGATGTTAGAAAACCTTTCTCATTAATGATTGCCTCACTTGAATAGGCAGTAGATGAGAAAATCCTTAAAATCATCCACATATTCTTCCCTTGGTTGTACCAAGCATTGTTAAAAATGTCAAATGTGGTTGAGGGCATATTTGACTGGAGGGAAATTACTATCCGAGAATTGAGGTAATAAATATTGAGCTAGATGTTGTGAAGATAAATCACAGAGACTTCACAACAGAAATTTGTTCTTTGATCATAACCATTTGGTAGAGGATCTGCTCTATGCCCTCAATGACCCCTGAAGATGACAGAGGCACTGCCTTTAACATGGATTTCAAGGTATCCAAAGCCACTATTTGTCCAGTTTCTTACGGTTAGTGGTGCTTATATACGTGTATCATAAATCCTTAATTTCCAAGTTTACAGCCATTTGTGCATATGTTTAAGTTCTGCTGCACAAGAAATCCTGCCATCTTTCAGATGAAGACAAGACATTTAATATAACTTAACTAATGCTGTTCTTGTAACAGAGCTAGACACTTTCTGCTCTGGTTTGCAGTTGATTGTTTCTGTTATCTTGGGCTTTCCCTGTTTAACACTGGCAACATTTTGACTGTTTTGGGGATATATTTCACCTTAGTATTTTCAGGTTTTTGGAGTGGCAAGACTGGGGAGCAGTTACCCAGTAATGTCACAGTCTCAGCCCATCATGTTGCCAGAGGGCTAAGATACTCTTATACTCATATAATACCTGCTTTACACTCCAGAATTATGAGATTTAAGTTATAGATTAAATTTGTGTGTAATTTTAAGTTATGTATTTGTCCTCAGAACACAAAAAATGACTGCAATTATGTAGTTGTTACAAGGTTTGTGAATCACAACAGTTTTTACTGAAGTTGGTCTTTTTACTCCTGGTCATATTTGCATGGTAATCTTGGAATGTTGGTGAATAGTCTCAAAGAGACATCACAGCATTCTGTCATGGGTAGAACATTAAGTAACATTCAGATATCTTCACTGCCTTGAGTCCTGTCATGAAAAGATCCAGGTGTTACTTTACTGGGCCTTACTTCCTTATCTGGGCTTTATAAGGTTGAGATGTGATTTGTATAGGCCTTAGAGGCTCTAAGACTCCACGATGGATCATCCTGAAGTAGAGTATTTACTGCATTTAAGCATAAAGCCAAACAACTTGGGATTTTTTAAGTTGTAAGACTAAAGGAAATGGGGCAGCAGAGGCAGTTTTATAATCTAGTCACTAAGAAAAAGAAACCTTTAGGGTATTTATCTTACTATACAATTTGCTAAAATGAAAAACACTGGTACGGGAAAATGGGGAGCAGGAATAAGTACCATTAAATCAACTGCAAATAATTTATAATCCTGGATTAAAGGAATTTATCACATTTGTACACTATGTTCAAGAACAATTTATTCAGTGTTTAGTAATGACAATGAAAATTACAGTGATAACATGAGACAGGTTTTAGTTACCATGCAAGTGCGCTGAAGCATCTGAAGCACTGCACAGGTGCTCGGATGCAGCCCTGGCTGGGATCAGCAGTCTGCCCTCTGGTTAAACATCGCACAAGAACGATCATTTATCTTGCCAAAACAGTCTTCCTCCAGTGGCATGTAAATCTGACAGGTCTCCTTTTTCTCTTAAGCTAAATGTGATTCTTCTGGCCTCATTCATGTGCCTTCTAGCAGCCTCCCCATGTTAGCCTGGCCACATGGTCAGTCTTCCGTTGGGTAG
This sequence comes from Manis javanica, assembly GCF_040802235.1. Lineage (NCBI taxonomy): Eukaryota > Metazoa > Chordata > Mammalia > Pholidota > Manidae > Manis > Manis javanica. The sequence continues at coordinate 18,188,994 of NC_133168.1, forward strand.
GTTTTATAAATCCCAGAAGTTCTAGTTCAGAAACAGCTCTAATAAACCGAGCACTGGAGGCTGTAGCTAAAGAAATTCACCATGTTGTATTTTGGACATAAAAAGGTTAAAATCACAATGTTAAAACATTAGTTGATAAACTGAAGAATGGTTCAAATATATACTCCTAAATGAAACTAATCCTTAGTGGAGAACATTAAATATAATCAGAATTCACTATCAAGACACAAATGGAAAAGTGCTTAATGCTTACCTAATTTTTCACACAGTAGGAAAATTGCTTCCCCTACCCCCAACTGCTACAAGTATATTAATAACCTTAGAAAAATAGAGAATTCAATAATGACAGTTTTTGGACATTCCTGGTGAGTTTGAATTGTGACCTTGATAAGCATTTTAGACCTTGATAAAAGTTTTTAGACGTGGTCTCATTTTAGATTACATTCAGAGTATTTCGAAGTGTTATTGTGGGATGGGATGGTTAATATTAACAAGTACTAATAAGGTTAGGAGTACAACTTTCTAAATATCTGCTTTAGATTTAAAGAAAGTAAACTTAACATTCTCTTGTATATATACTTGGAGAAATGATTGTAAAAGGATACTGGATGATCTCATTCCTTTCCTCAGAGGTTATAGAATTTGCATCCATTTTTTCAGCAGCTGTCACAACTGTTGCAAAAGCCTTTGAGAGACAAGATAGAAGAAAACAGAAATCTCTACCATTGCCAAACATCTTTTATTGCACTTGCTGGCTCTATTAAACCAGGTCAAGTGCTGCTGCTAATAGGCAAATTTTTTTTACACCAAATTTCAGATTCTCAGAATTACACTGCTGATCACTTTAAATCAAGTACACATTAAAAAAGATAATGGAATGGTTCCTGTATATTACCTTAGGTTTCAGAAAACTAAGCAGTATGTAGAGAAAAACAAACAAAACTAGTCGAAGTTGAAAAGCAAAGGATTACATGTATCCTCTATTCCCCAACCTGTTACCCTCAAGGAAAATGCCTATTTTTCTTAGAGACCATCAATTATGCATATTTTTAAAAGGTGGCAAGACTTTGCCAAATGGGGTCTTCAACAGAGTTAACTCTAATATTCTGAGGAGGGAAAGAAGTTACTTTCCATTGGCTTGCCCAAGTGTTCCTTGTACTTCCTGATTGCTAAATTCCATGTTTTTTTTTCTTCTATGCAATAAGAGAAATGCTAGTTACTTATAAACTTTTGTATTTTGTAGAGTAACAGAACTGACCTAATTGTTCTGCTTTTACTTACTGTTAACTGGGGGGTTAGATCATGTACTTATTTTGACCTGGCATGAATGCAGAACTGGGTTGGCTGAGCCCTGTGGGATCAGAATGCAAGGAACTGAGGGGAACATAGAGCAGTTAGTTGCTTTTCTGGAGGAACTTTTCAAGTATGAAATCATTTATGCTTTCCAAAGGACAGGGCATTAAAAAAAAAGCTTACAGTACCAAAGGTGTAAAAACATCGCAGAAAGTTGACATGGACGGTTAGGCAAATAGACAGCTTGCTAGTCCCCCATGACCCACCTCTGCCCAGTCCACAAGGTTGATCAGCCTGCTGTACTCCAGGTGCAGCTTATATGCGATGCAGATGTCGGGGGCAACATTTGGAATGCAGCCTTCTTCGCTTTTCAGTGCTTCATTCTAAAAATGACAGTAAATCTACGATGAATATCTTGTTAGAAATGATAAGGAAATTTTGTAAGCCAGTAAATGGAGTCTTTGGTTTCCTTTATTTAGGGAGCTGCGTTTAGTCTGCAGCAGTTAGCTAGTTCTTGTTCAGTATAGGTCCTAGTCAGAAGAATACTCCCATCAGAAGGAAAATGTGTTTTTCATTTTAATCACATTAATTTTTGAGACCCTAATGGGCTTGTTTCCATAAAGTTTATGGAATTATCTGTGGATTTTCAATAAAATGCCACTACCAACATTTTTAATTACCTGAATTCTAGCAGTGACTATACTAATAAACACCAGCACACCATTACAAGGGCTCTAAGTTAGCTCTCAAAGAAAAGACTGTGGTGTTAACATCGCAAATCTTATACCTACAAAAACTTTTTTTTCTTCAACTTGTGTGAAACTCATCATTCTTAGAAAATTTCTCTCATACATATGGAGATTATATATCCTCACAAAGATTGCTACACATGTAACAGTTCTGTCTTCTGTGACCCACCACTAGCCAAAAGGACTTTTAATTTATGGATATTTGGCTTTTAATATGACATTATTCAAGCTATCTACTACCACCAAGATTGAAAACCACTGATCTATCTCTTCCTGCTCAGTATTTGCTTGTAATGTTAGTTTGGGCACCATTTTAGAACAGGAATCTGGTACATTGGAACACTTCATAGGTTTTATGGAGTGACTTAAGTAACTTTGTGGCAACATTTATAGGCACTTAACAGCTGATAACTTATTAACCAATTAATGTTAACTTCCTAGCAAATTATCAACAAATGGTTTCATGTAACTTACTGAAACATAGCTGACTGAAATGTAGAAAGTGATAACTACTTGATGATAAAGTTTTTAAAATTCTAAGCTGTCTTAAATTCACTGTTTAAAGAACACCTTAGAACTAGCAAATGTATCTGGATTTCAGAAGTTTTATTCTTGGCAAAGTGTATGTATTTCTCAGCACTCAGTTCTGGAGATACTCTCAGAGTACATAATTGTTTGGTTTAAAATGTAACAATCCCAATGTGTTTCTTTTCAGTATGCCCTACTATTTGATCTGCTGTTATGTCTGTAGGAAACAGTTCCTTTCCTTTTGCAGAATTAGTTCTAGTGTCTGGACTCTGGTTTTATCATGTGAACGTGAAACTTACAAATGAAAGCAGGCAGCATTAGTTGATTACTGATTGATACCCTCACGTGTACAAAATGCCTTCTAAAGTCTAAACAGTTTTTTTTTAAATCAAAGTGGTACAATCCTGAGCTTCCAACTCCTTTCCATTGTAATTCCAAATTTACAATATATTTGTGATAAAGAAAGCCTGAGATCTGAACTAAACTGCCAGAGAAACATATCTGCTTCTTACCTTGAGATAATAGTAAGGATTGTTGAGTGCAGTGTGGAGGGCAACTCGGGGTGCCGCGTTCAGGTGCTCACGAAGGGCGGGGGCGGCACTGAAGTACACCACCTCGTGCAGGGGCTGAGCCTCTGGAGGCAGAAGGTATTCTCTGAAACAGCCCATGTCAGGTGTCAGGTTTCAGGTAAGCACAGGTTTATTTTCAGTGTGACATTTTTGACAATCATCTGTGGAAGACTTGAGGAATTAACTTAAAAAGCAAAATCAACTATAAAACAAACAAAACCCAAATATCAAATCTAGTGCAGGTTTACTCAGAATTGTACCTCTTCCATACAGTATTTTTAAAAATAAGTATGAGAAACTATTTCAGTTTTGATTTAAGCCTTTAAATGGGACAAATGTACATAAATTACATTTCTGCTAAAAACCTTTAAGGTAGAATTTCTTTATTAATGAGTAAGTAAATTATTTAGAAAACTGAGATACCACATCCCTTACCAGAGCAGACATTTAATTCTTGGCAATCTTAAACATAGGCCTTAGACCTGGAATTAAGAGTTTAGGAAATTCTTCTGGATGACAGAAGATGATTTAATTGATATCTTTTCATAGAAATGATACCTGGAAAGTTCTTTATATGTTGGAATCACTTTTTAGAAGGCAGAAATGGCTAAATTTTAGTTTCAGAGTATTGAAAACAAGAAAATTGATCATTAAAATTTCAATTACTAGAAAAAGCTGTTAACTTGGGCTTCTGAGTTAATGATAATGAGCCCATCGGCTGGCCTGGGCCATGGTGATAACGCAGTTTTGGGCGACCTGGAGGTTAGCAAACTGGAAGGGAGAGACTTTGGCACCAGCATCCCAAAGACAAAATAAGTCACTAATTCAATGAAAGTGGTTAACTCACATGCCTTCAGGAAGATTCTTGGGGCTTAGTCCAGTCCTGGGATTTATTTTGGCCACATGACAGATTTTTTCCACCAGTACAGGCAAAACAAAGTAGCTACCTTGGTCCAGACACCGGGGGAATTACCTTTCTTGGAGTCCTCGCTTTCTCCTCTCCTGGAGAGGATGCCACTACCTATGAAATCCCACACCTGCCCCACCTGTGTAGTCAGTAGCTTTGAGGAAAAGGAGTGAAGACGATATTAACCATGTCTGTCACTTGTCACCATCTCTCTCCCTCCCTTGTCTCAAGAGCTCCTGGTCCCCTGTTCAGTCTTTTGGATGCTACTGCTTCCCCAGAGTCAACTGGAACAAAACTTATTTGCAAAGAGTGTGTGATTTTTGACTTGGCCCTAAGGACCAGCATTTTATACCTCAAATATTGCTAACATCTTTCTCAAGGTTGAGTTAATTTAGCTGTAGCCTCAGGAACGGTTTCTGTAATGCTGACTGCCTCTCTAGAAGTCATTTGTAATTTCTGATTATAAACTCTTCCTATCCCAACCTCAGCCCGTTTCTCCCTAATGACTGTCTGTAGAAGACCTTATATAAGTCCCTGCTATGGACTGGAAATCTAACAAGGCACCCAGCTAAGAATTAATATCAGAAGAACTTTTATCTCTCATTTGTTTTCCTACCCCTTTTTAACATCTTTATATCTAATTTTTACAAATTCAGGTAATTCCCAAGGCAAAAGGCCTTTCTAGATACCCTCAAAGAATCTCCATCATAGGCAAGATTATTAAATATCTGTCTATATTTCATTTCCCCTGAACTATGTTAGTTGAACACAGTGACAAAACATCCTACATTAAAATTTTTGTCCAACTGCAAACTTGGAGATTGACATAGAAATATACTGCAACATATTTGCTGCGAGAAATAAGCAATGAATGCGGCACTAGGGCACTGCATGATGCTCATGGATTCAGACTGGAGTTCACAAACAAAACAAGTGCTTGGAGGGGGACTGGTAGATCCACTTAGTGTCCACCAAACCTACCAAGTAGAAGCCTGTATTTTAGTGAAAATGGTAACTTAGAAAGTGGCAACTTACTCTTCACTCTTCGTAGCTCAGCAAGAGCTGCTGATGGTATCTGGGAGCCTGTCTCCTGGAGTCTACTGCTTGTGTTTATCTTTAAAGGACATTTTTCCCTCCAGAACTCCAGCTCTGTTCAAACAACGGATGTGGTCCTTGAGGACATTGTGGAGAAGAAATAGGGCCTTTTGACAGATGTCAGCACACTAGTACTGTGTGACTTTTTACAAATAGACTCTGGGCTTTAGCTGTCTGACAAATGACTTCCCAGGTCCCTCCAACATGCTACAATCTTAATCTCTTCCTGGGGTAGTCAGTCTTAGTAAATAAAATAGAACCTAGAACGGAAAGTTTTGTGATTGTTCTGCAATCACAACGCACATGCTCGACACACTTCAGTCCTCCTCAGCTTTATTTCAGTAACTGCTCAAGGGCAGTTAAAAGTCACAGGTCAAAGATCCTGAAAGGAGAATGGCTGTTTGGTTTAGAGCCTGCATTTGGGGATTAGTGGAACTCAGAAAGGAACCTGACTTTTGGCCTATAAATTATGCCAAATTACAACACTGCAAAATTATTTTTAGCAACTACAGTGGTCACAGCTCGGTAAAAGGGAAGATCCAGTTGGCCTAGAAACAACAAGAGAAGGAAAGCACGAGCCAGTATGGCAGGGACAACTCTGGGTTATGAAAGGTCATTTCTGGCCAGTAGGTCAGTTTAATATTGTAGTACTTTTATATGATACCAATTCTCACTTTCTCACTTTAATCTTCCTTTTGTCACACTTGGTTGATCATTTGGACCTCTGATGACATTAGTAGATTCTCCCCAGTGACTAGGGACAATGACTCTGCCCCCACATTGTCCTGAAAAATGAACTTTTCACTTTGAAGGACAGGTAATTTACCAGAAAACCATTCCTTTGTCTTCAGTAATTGAACTGCTATATTTTGTACTTCATTCTGTTCAGTGCTAGCTTGCTACTGACTTTGAATTGCCATAAAAAAAAAAACAATAGAATAAGCAATGGTAAGTTTTTTCCTGCTTTTTTAACTATGAAATCATTTTATTTTCCACACTTCTCTTTTTTGCTATATAGTATGTTCCAACTGCCTGAAAGGCAGCTTTGGTGAGTGATTTTACACAGCTGCTTAAAGCTGGCTCTTGGAAATCCATGATCTTGGTTTCACAAAAAGGAATCATCTTAAAATACAGGCAGGACCAGTGGCTTTCTAAGTTTACCATTAGTATATTTAACAACATGAAGTTGGTGCTGATAATGAGTTGTACTTTAAAAGTACCAGTCCTTTACACAGGATAAAACAGGGCATTACAGTCTATTTGTTCTATCTGTTGGGCTTGGCCCAGGTCCAGCACAGTCCTAGGAAAGACAGAGCAAGGATAAAAGTGCAGTGCAAACCCTCTGCTGCTGGGTGGAAAACAGTTCTGACTCTGCCTAATAAAGTAGGTCAGACTAAACCTGGGTTCTTGAATTGGCAGTATAAAGGAATGAACAAAGGTCATTTGATTAGACATTTATGCTGTATGAAGGGACCTGAAAAGCACAAAGCCTAATCTAGGAGAAAATATCCTGAATTGCTTATGGACAGCTTTCACAGCAGTGTTATTGGGGAAAACAGCCTGATTTTTAGCTCTTAGGAGCAATAGACTCACCTCACCAGGCTGTCAATAAAGTTCACAACTTTTTCTCTGAGTACTTCAAACTTGGTCTGCTGCTTGCTTGTTCTTCTTAACTCCTTCATTTCCAGTAAGGACTATAGATGAAAGAACATAATTTTTTTGATGATTTTTGAGACAGAAAAACCCTTAGAGTGGAGCTGTATTTCTCAAGCAGAGGCAGCTGATCTTCAGAGAAAGAACCAGATGTGAATGGATTGTGTTTATTTTTAAGGTCTGGGAAGAATCTCGCCTCCTAGGTGTTTTGCTCAAAGGTTTATCAGTTGAATTTTTAGGGAAAGAGGAAAAGGGCAGTTCATGCAATTACTAAGTTATATGGCAGAATGGTCACTACCCACAACCCATTATTACTTCATTTAAGGACTTACAAGAAAAATAAAAACTCTTGCCCTTTTGCCATACTAACAGAACAGATTCCGTGTGTTCCGTTTTGCTTACACTGAAATTTTACTCTTTGTTCACAACTTTGTGTCATGGCACAAAGAGGGTTCTTAACATTGACAACCAAGATCCTGAAGTCAGAACTATCTGAAAAAGGATATTAGACATACTGTGGCTCAATTCCTGCTATAGACTGAATATGCATTAAAAAATACAAAGTATCTAAAAACTAATGAATTAGGTTCTTTTGGATATTTCGGTTTGAGGAAAGACAAAAACAAGTCAGATAAATAATCAGACTCCTTTTTGCAACCAAGTTCTCATTTTCCCTTATTACCAGTTAATTATCTTTCTCTGAGGCTACAGGAACAGTTCCCACCTATGTTGGCTAGTAGATTCCAGACTGCATCCCGGAAAATGAGGATGGCAGTGGGATATTCAATTTATAAGTGAGTTACAAAATGTGCTGTGTTCCTGATTGTGGCTTAAAAATGCAAACAAAACATGCAGGCAGAGCTGATCTAGAACACACACCGCGAGAAGGGGAGCATCACAGGATGCAGTTGGAAGGAAAAGAAAGTAACCTGACCTTCTGGAGATGGTAGAGGTCTGTCTTCTGAAGCCCCTTGGACTGTGACCCAGAAGTATCTTCTTCCTCTTTGGCTTCTGCTTTTAATACAAAAACAATAATACTGCAACTGGTAAATCCATTCAAGTCAAGAACAAACATTTCTACTAGTCCAAGGGAAATAGCTTCATCTATTTTTTGTTTTTAATGTGGCGAAGGATAAGATCCCATCAGATAAATGATTTCTTCCAGAAGCTGAAGGTCAATCAAAAAGACATGTTATGTTGCAGAGAGGTCTTCAAAAAAAAAATCAGCTGCTGAACTTTAAAAATATGACCGTAAGAAAATCAATACAAACACACATAACACCTCAAACAAGCAGAAAGCTTCAGATCTATGTGCTAGTGTAAACAGCTTTAAAAAACATTTAAACTGTATTCCTCTGACTGTGACAAGACTGTAAACAACACAAGCATACACCCTGGCAAACTTGGTCTTCACCTTCCAATTCACTATTTTTGTTACAACACTAAGTATGAAGAAGGTAGTGCACAGAAGTTCTGAAATAATCTAAAAGTGCATCACGGTTCTTTAAGCAAAGGAAAAGAAAACCGTATCTCTTAAAAAATATGACTGTACAGCATACTAGACAGCACGAGGCTCATACCCTCTCTCCAGTGCAGGGCAGGTTTTGGGAACTTCACATTCACACGGCTTATTTGGCCTAAATCTTAAGACAGGAAGATGCAGCTGGAGAATCTTCATTGTTCTCAAAGAATAAATTTTTTCGCTATGAATAATTCTTGGTTCAAGAGAGATACAATTTAATGATAAAATATCTAATAAATTCTTTGTAACATTTCATTAACATGTAGCAGAGCTTTAAATATAAATCTGATAGGACACATTGCCCTTTTTAACTCTGCAAATGTCGTTTTAAATCCAGATGTATATGAAATAACTGCTAAGGAACCAGAGATAGCATAGTGAAATACTTCTACTTGCCCAATATAGGGAAGAGTTAATTTCACTTTCTTACTAACAATGTGTCACATTTCAAAATAGAGAAATAAATTTATATCTTCAAGACATTGTTTTACAGTCTTCATCTCCAATCTTCCTATTTCCAATACTTTATTTAGTATTAGCATATTGCAGAATTTGTTCACTAGCTTATGTTACATAAACTCTAAGTCAATATTTGAAGCTTCACTTTACAAAAATCCCTGAGTACAATTTTGTAAACATTGAAATTTACCTAATTTATCTTATATTCAAGTCTTTTACCCCATGTATGTCCTTAAAGGTGGCCCTTCACTGTCCTAGTGACTACAATTAGGAAGCATTTAAACTGAATCAGTGAGAAAAAGACCAACAAGCTGGGGTTAAGAGCGCTGGGCTCTCGTGTGGGCGCTCCCACCAGCCTCAATGATCTCTATGATACCAATTTCCAGCCCTTTATAATTTTTGTGATTTAAAAAGTGGTTCAGCTCATACTGTAGTGCAAAAGAGCAATGCCCACACATGACCTGGAGGGAACCCCCTTAGTACTGTGGAGTTCTTCCTCATTCTCGCTGCTCACGCCACTTCTTCTTCCAGGGACTAAGCACTCATCTAGCATCATCCTAGCACTGCAGCTACAGAAAGTACAGAAGGATTTCAGCAAAAGCAGTTTCCTGAATCCAAGGATTTCCAAGACAAAGGAACACTTGCCAAACAGAAAGGATTGATAATGTGCATTCCAAGTGAAATATTTTTAGTGTGCCACATCCAATCTGTGTGCTTATACACCAAGCTACCTCTTTTTCCCAAACTCCATTAAAAATTCCCCTAAATAGGGGAAGATAAAAGCTGCACATTCCTCTCATTTGACCAAAAGAATGCCACACCTGAGTGCTAGAAACAGAGCAAGGCAAGAGCCCATGAGAAATGGTTTTCATGAGAAAACCATTAGAAAACGAACATGGCTACCTATACACAATCAGACACCCCAGCATTCAGCAGATCTGAACGATCGTGTGGCAATCATGCAAAATCATTGAAACTGTAACCCTCTCCAACACTGAAATGCCAGGCTGCCTCAGTTCGTTGAGGTCTGAAAGATTCCAGCTTTCGTAAATCCAAGTAAAGCAAACCACATGCATATTTTGGTAATCACACCAAGGAGCCTCACTGCTGTGGAGGCAGTTCACAGTTATTAATTTTTCAGGCTTACAAATGACTGGTGCAGTGTCTTTGAAATGTATAAAAAACTTGATGAAATACTTAAGAAAAACATCTAAGAGAGTCCTTGATTATAATGCCCTGCGACTCTCTAACTTAGCTGCCTTTTTTTCCCCACCCACTTAATCTTTTTCATTGTTTAAATCAAATCTGGAAAGGAACCATTTTGGCTTATTGTGATTGTCAAGGCTGATATTCTAAGGCCTGATGTACTGACTGATCATGAACTATTTTATCTCTTCATCTCTCAGCACATCAGGACATTTTAGCTGAATGACTGTCACAGCTAGTGGAACTGGCAAAATATTATATGATCATCAAGCCTCACCATCAAGGCTCTGAAACTGGGCCAGGAACTCCTCTATTCTCTTTGCTGTGCTGCCAAGCTGCTTTTCGGAAGAGGACTTAAAAACCTTGAGACATTTCTGTAATATGGTCATCAGTTCTTCTTTTGCCAACATCCTGAAACAGAATCGGTGACAGGAGATGTAATATAACTAGAAAATTAATATACTTCAGAATTATTGTCCACATGTTAAATGTTTCTAGTCAGAAGATGTTGTAAATTCTTCATTAGTAGCTACCAACTTTTTTGGGAGAGATTTTCCTCAATGAATGTGACATTCAGAAGTATTCAGAAGCATTCTCATGATAAAGCTCAACTTAGAAAATGTGCATAGCCTGGCTCTGGTACTTTATAATATGGAGTGAATTACTAAACATCTCTGAACCTTGGTTTCCTTGTCTATAAAATGCAAACTGGAATTCATGTATTTCACAGGTTTGATGGAGGCTAAACCTTAAATAAGATGATGCATCTAGCACAGTGCTTACCACACAGCAGGCATTTGAGGTTAGTTGCCCTTTCCTTCACATCTAAATACGAATCTGAGATGAGAAACAAAGAACATATGCTAACTGAAAGCTTGCTTGAAAGGACCAAAAAAAGTATCGCAATCATTTCTCTAATTATTGCCACATCTTTTTTGGGCTTTATAAACTTAAGTCAGTAAATCCACTGAACTTTAAAATGGTAGGCAATTCTGCTTGTTTTATAGCACAGGTAGAATGGTTGTGTAACTCATTTAAGGCAACAGAGGAAATCTTGTTAGAAACAGAGACAGAGCACAGATATTCTAAGGTTAGGATCCTGTTTCAGAGCTGATTTCTCCACTAAGATCTTATTAGTAACAGAATAGAATGGAACTGGGCCAATATTAGTAATTATTAAGTGACATGACACAAGTACACAAATTATTTTCAGCAAATTGACATAAATCATGATGGCTGGTGATTTAAAGTTCTTATATTAATCATGAAACAACCAGGCAAATACAGATTGTGGGCCATTCTGCAAGAAAATTTTGTTAACATTTGACATATTTCATAATAAAAGAATCTGAGAAAAATACTATATTATATAGTACTAAGGAAAAAAGTATAAAGCTAATAAGTACAGTATGACTACTGATAAATTAATCTGGTTAGTTCAACTAAAATTTAAACCCAAACCAAAAAGTAAAAATTATCATACAGCCAATAAATACAGAAACTGGTAGGGGTGGACAAAAGGTAAATTTTCCCCTAGTTCTAAGAAACAGTATAAAATCTTCACAGCCTCTCTCTACAACAATGAAATAATTATCCAAAATGTAACCTTTATCTGTGAATGAAAGGCAACTAACACGTCAAAGAAAACCAAGCCAGCACATTAAATTCTTGATTACATTTGAGATTATTTAAAACTTCTGGCTTTCTATCGCCCTATTAAACTGTTGAGAGTTAACTCAAGGTCAGACACACACGAACAATCTGTTACATGTGACCTTTAGCCCTACTCAGTAGACAAGGTCAGCATTTCCAGCGTCCAAGGGATCATAGGCACTGGCTTGCTGGGAGGAGCTAAGAGGCTGGGACCATGCTGTGGGAGGCCTTCCCTGTACCAGCAGCACCCCGAGGGCCTCCTAGGCTACAGGCACACACCTTGGCATCTGTTTACAGCTCACAAAACCGATTATCAAGTAACAAGAAGCCTGGCCTATCCCTCATTTTTGGGTTCAAGAAAAAACAGCATTTTGTCATACGATTTTGAGACAAAGGTTATTAATCATAACATTTCACGTGGCATTTGATTGAGGGCATAGATCTTTCACCTGAGATGTGAACTTCCAGGGATTCAGACAGCTATTACTCTTCATTCTTAGCTAATGATTATGTTCTTGTTTCTAGAGGAGCAGAAGATCTTACACTTTCCCAAGTATTCTCTGGCTTACTATAAAACAACACTTGCAGTAAGGCTTCTTAGAGCTAATAATGTGATCAACCCAATAAAGTAATTCAAATTTTTTTCAATTAAATTATATATACCCACAATTAAATTATATATACCCATATTATTTAATTTAACATCATTCTAGAGTCCAGTTGCTACAATGAATTAAGAAAAAAGTGGTATAAACATTAGAAAGGAATATATTTGTATATGATGTGACTGTAAGGTTAGAAAATCTAAGAGAAATGGACAAGTATTAGAGTGTAAAAGGGTGTGTGGATATAAGCAATATATATGGTGCTTGTATACACACATATTAATACCTTACATGTACATGTAATCAATGTTTTAAACTATGTCATGGAGAAAAAAAGCATGTTTATAATAGCAACAAAAACTATAGAAAACACAGCAATATACTTATAGCAAATGAATAAGACTTACAGAAAAAAGTGAAAGGCTTGAATAAATGAATAGACATTTTAAGTTCTAACCCTCAATATTATAAAGATATAAATTCATTTCAAGTTCATCTATACTTTTAACACTTTCTGGAATGAAATTCTGGGGGTATTTTTTTAAAAAACCCAATAAAACAATTCTAACATTTATCTGGAAAAATAACTGTTGTAAAAAAAAGGAACAATGTTTGTATACTTGAGTGTATATAGTGGGGCTATTAATAAATCAAAAGGTATAAATGACAGTAATTAACATCAAATGGTATTTGTATAGGAACAGACAGGCCAACAGAAGGTGTAAGAATCTTAGAGATCAAGAAATATACGGGACTCCGGAAGTACAAACTGCTAACAGTAGATGACTGGCTCTCAGTTACATAACACAAAGGGCATACTAATAGAAAAGTTTTATAATGGTTTCATTTAGATTACTGTTAGTGATTCCAACATGCTCTTTTGGACAAACCAAACCTAACTAAACACAATTAATTGAAAACAACTAAAAAATGAAAAATTTAACTTATCCTCCATAGTGTGTTATACATATGGCACCTCACAGAGAAAATTAAGGATTGAGTCTGGTCACCAGACCAGCACTTCTTAAACTGTGTTTTCAGAATGGGTTTCAACCATTAGTTAGTCATGAAACCATTCATTCATTCTATAAATATTTATTGAGTGCCTACTACATACCAGGCACTCTTCTGGGCATTTGGGATATACCTCAGTGAATCAAAAACCTCTGCCCTCATGAAACTCAGAATTCTAACAGGGGCAGGTGGTGAGGCGACAGACAAACACAATCTATTTCATATTACTATGTATGTGTTAAAAATTAGAATATGTTAAAATATTGAGCAGAGTAAGGGAGGAGGGTTCCGGGGGACAGGTAGGTTATGATTTTAAAATGGTTATTAGGCCTCATTGAGAAGATGACATTTGACCAAACATGTGAAAGAGGCAAGAGAGTAAGGCATACTTTCCCGGCAGAGAGAATGACACATGCGAAGGCCCTGTGGTGCGTGTATGTCTGGCACGTTCAAGAACATGAAGGTCAAGGTGACTGAAATAGAGAGTCGGAATTCTCTGAAATCAGAGAAAGGCAAAGGGGGCTAGATCACGTAGGGTCATTGCAGAGACAGTAGCTTTTATGCTGTGTGAAAAGGGAAGTTAGTGGAGCGTTTGGGGCAAAGTTATGATGTTATATGACAAATTATAAAAGGGTTATTCTGACTGTTTTTTTGAGAAAAACTTCTAGGTGAGCTTGTGTGGAAGCAAGGAAACCAGTTAGGTAGGAGGCTGTCAATAATCCAAGTGAGAGATGAACAGTGACTTAGACAATGGTGGTACCAGTGAGGGAAAGTGGCAAGAGGTTTGATTCCTGAGATATTTTGAAGGCAGAACCCAGGTTTTTTGGCTTTGAAAAGTTAGAAGGATGGAAAGACCACAGGAAATTTTAGGTTTTGGAAATCAGGATTCCGGTTTTTGAACATGTCAAACCTTGAGACTGTGTATCAGATATCCAAGAACAGGTGTTAAATAGGTAGATGGGCACAACAGTCTGGCACTGAGAAGAGAAGTGTGGGCCTTTAACAGCCCTGGGCACTGTCCTATCCAGATTTCAGGAAGAGGAGAACCACCGAAGAAGCTGAGAAGGAGCATGCACTGAAGCAGGAGGGAAACCAAGAGAGCCTGGCTTCTAGACATCACTAAGGCAGGAGTGACGAACTGTGTTAAATGCAGGTAACAGGTTAACACATTAAGACGGAGAACTGACCGTTAGATTTAGGAGCATGGAGGTCACCGGCAACTCGGATCAAAGTTTTGATAGAGCACAGAAATCAAATCAGTTAAATAAACAGAGAACAGAGGAAAGAAATTGGAGACAGTGTAACGATGCTTTTGAATTTCGGAGGATTCCATCTAGCCCTTTGCTTTAAAATAGAACAAAATTGAAAAGAAAATAACATTAAAAAACATATGAAAGCCACCACACTAAATTACTTTTTTCAAAAAAGAAAGGAAAAAGCCCACCTAAGGTCACATTAATGCCGAAAGAACCATTTACTCTTTTTTTTTTTGACATTTTTGGTTTTATTTTATTTTGATATCATTAATGCACAATTACTTGAACAACATTATGGTTACTAGACTCCCCCTATTATCAATTTCCCACCACATACCCCATTACAGTCACTGTCCATCAGCGTAGTAAGATGCTATAGAGTCATTACTTGTCTTCTCTGTATATACTGCCTTTCCCGTGTCCCGCCTCCTGCTACATTATGTGTGCCAATCATAATGCCCCCTTTTTCCCCTTATCCCTCTCTTCCCCCCCATCCTCCCCAGTCCCTTTCCCTTTGGTAACTGTTAGTCCATTCTTGGGTTCTGTGAGTCTGCTGCTGTTTTGTTCCTTTAGTTTTTTCTTTGTTCTTATACTCCACAGATGAGTGAAATCATTTGCTACTGTCTTTCTCTGCCTGGCTTATTTCACTGAGCATAACCCTCTAGTTCCATCAGTAATAAACATTTTTTTTTTTTTGAGAGGGCATCTCTCATATTTATTGATCAAATAAGAACCATTTACTTTTAACTAACGACCGATTATGTCACTATTAGGTAAATGACTCCAAAAGGCTTGGGATAATCAAGTGTTCAAAGCTTTATAGGTTGTCATAATAAAAGTTTCCTTAACTAAAGAAAATCATTTAGTAATCACTAAAAGCAATCATTCTGTAGGGCAATGGAGTGTTCTGCTTTGTCACGCAGAAAGCCAGTGATTTCTGGTGAAGCACTGATTGTATACATCTGATTGAGAGCCGGCTATAAGGAGAAACTGATCACTCTGTGTCTCATGCAAAGAGTTCTCAAATTCTAAGCAGACATTACCATTATAAAACAGCTTCAAAAAATATTCAAAAACTCAAAGCTGCAAATATATCAATGAAGATTAGAAGAAAACAAAAGAGCTTTTTAAAAACCATATTCATAGAGATTGTCTTCCTCAAAGACAACACTGCAAAGCAATCATATATGATCTTAAAAGGTAAAACCAAAAATATGCACAATTCCTCCTAAACCTTTCATATTAGATGCTATTTCCTCTGAGAAACTAGCCACTCAACCTCCTGAATGCAACTGAAGTGTCCAGTCTGTTACAGTTCCTTAGCACCCTACACCTTACCCACTACAGCATTATTACTGTGTAATGTCCACCTTAATCTCTCACTTGGCAAAAACCCAGTGCAGGTAAGGACCAGGGTCATCTTTGTCATCAGATTAGGAGCTTCACATATCAAGCATTAAAGAAACATTTTTTTGAGTGGATGAACAAGGCACTGATAAAGAATTTCATGACCTCAGGCCTTGGTGAAGAGTCGTCTCTCTACTCTCACATTAGTCTGTGGGGGGAGCGCCTATAAGTCGTGGGCCTTTTGTGGAACAGAGGCTCTTTTTGTGTGTCAAAATGAATAAATGTAATTCAATCATATGGTATGAAACAATTTTGGTAAGATACAATATATACATATTTTATTGATGCACTACTAAAGTATAACCCTGAGTTTACAGGGTTTATAGAAAAGTTGTCAAATTAAGTTTGATTTGCTGTTTCTGAGTTTTTGAAATTAGTATTTTTTACCTACGTGTTTGTTTTACTAACAGAAAAATGATAGCAGGCACTAAATGTTTAGCAAAGGAAAAAAAATACATATTCAGATCTTTTTTCTGCTTGTTGAGATAAAAAAAACATTGGTCACCATTAGCAATGGAATACCTCAGTCCAATTCTGGAACCAATTTGAGATCAACTACCTAAAGCCACCCACCTTCTCCACAGGTAAGTTTTCTTTTCCATTGATTGCTTCATTTTTTCCCTCATTTTGTGTATCCATTTCTTATTTCTCTTTATTTTCTAGAACAGTGTTTCTCAAAGTGTGGTACCTGGACCACCTGTTCAAATGAGGTGGAGTGGTGTGAAATGCACCACTGCAGACCGCCACACCCAGGTTACTACCAGTCAGTTCAAATCTTTAGGGAGAAGGCAGATATATACATGTTTAATGAACCTCAGCTAATTCTTATGCACACTCAAGCCTGAAAACCATTACTCTGAAAAGTGACTCTCAACATTTTTTGCTTTAAAATGAAGCCTCAACAATTCAACTGTTTGTCTGATTTGACCACCAGCTTACAGATAATTGTGGAGGACTTGATGTGATGCAAATTCAGAACTGGCAATCCTTGTTCTCAAAGACAGAAACTGTATTTTAATGGTACAGTCTCATAAAGCTTCTTATGGATAAATCTAGATCATCAAAAGAGATTACTGCTACTTGGAAGCATCTCAAAGAAGTGGAGCTGTGATTTTTCATAGCTAAATCTTTAAATGTCATCTGAAGTTGATCTACAGTCAGAAAACAATACAATATTTAGAGTCCAAATCTCTTTTGTCTCTTTGAACTAAGCTAAAGTGATAAAATGTTAGTATTATTACTTGGGTCATGTTTATTTTTTTAAATCAATGAAAGCTGAGCTAACCCACTAATAATATATTAGTATTCAACTCAAAAGCCTTACTCAGACAGAAATTAGAATAATTTCTTTCACCCTAAAGTAAATTCCTTTAGCTATCAATCAAGTTCAATTTACAAATCTGTTTCTGTAGCAAGCTTACAAGGTTACAATTGGTATAAACAGACCAGACACTGTGGCTCCTTTCAATGAAATGTTTGTACCCTGTGCCAAGATGACTAGTGTCAGGACGGGGTGGGCTGGGGGTTGAATCCAGAGATTCACTTTAAATGAATCTGCTAGTTCACTTTAAAACTCTGGCTCTGCTCTGAACATGGACTACTGGCCACAGACCCATATAAATTTCCTTTTATATCAACCCTCAAATAATTAGAATAGGACTGCAAAACAGGCTAAACTCTGAAGGTTAAGACTTAAATTCCAGCTCTGCCAACTGCAGAAAAGTCAATGTATCTGGCTTTTACTTCATTCTCTGAAAGAAAATGAGATAAATCTAGATGAGTACTTCTCAGTTGTTGGAGTTGGGAACAGAGCTAACCCCCCTAAGAAGAGGGGCATACTTCTCATTACCCCAGGCCAAGAAGCACTGCTTTGGGGATGCACTGCTGCTCACTCGAGAGTACAAGACCCTCAGGCCCAGCTGACCCACTATGTTCTGTAAACTGAGGACTCTAGGATTTCTATCAACCCCTTAAAGCCTTATTACTGAAGCAAGGTTTTTTGAACTTCAAAGGTTTGAAAATTCTTGGTCTGGTGTTTGCTTACTAGATGGCTATCAAGAAATTCTCTCCAATAGAAAAGTAAATTTTTTCTCTCAAGTTTTTTCACAGCTGACCAAGAAAAGCCAGGGTATTCACCTAGTTCACTGCTGGGTTAGCATAATTTTTACCACTTCCTATTCCCAAATGGCCACTTTAACTTATATATATCCTTACATAATGATACATGGTTGAGTGAAAAATTAACCAAATCTCTACTTTAGTTCTTAGCAAGGAACAGTTTTGAAGTCAGACCTGGATTAGAATCCTGGTTCCATTAACAGCTAAAACAACTCAGGCAAATCACTTAAGCCCTATCTTTGTTTCAGTTTGCCAGCTGTAAAGTTTGGTGAATAGCTACCATAAAGGTGTACCTGAGTGTTAGAACGGAAGATGAGCTGAAAGTGCCTAGCAGCGCACACTGCAAGCCTTCATGAACTGTGGTTACGGCTGTCACCATTACTATTATTGTTCATGTTTGTGGGGTAAGTTGTGGAATTCCCAGAATCTCCTGCCTGGCTTCAGTCATTTACATACCGATAGGTGTGCTGCAGAGCCTCTGGGGCAAGGGCTGGAGAAAGGACGACCATTCTCTCCTCCCATCAGTTCCTGGTGCATAATTAGTTTGACACCGGCCAGTCACCAAGGACCTACCAATGGAGTTCCTCCAGGAAGGGGCGAGCGGGAAGCAGAGAGGGCGCCGAGGGGGCAGAGCACAAGGGGCGGCTGGAGGAGACAGATGGGGCCGAGTCTGGCCAGTGGATTTGAGCAAGTTGTGAGGAATCAAAAACGGTTCCTCCCAACCTACCCTTTCCCTTGACTTATTTCAGTTTCACCAGTTTCATAAGGCATTCGCCCCAGGCTGGGAACACCCTTTCCCCTGGAGCTACACTTGGCACAGTTAGCAGGATCTGGTGAACCTGAAATCTTTTGGGTGAGATGTTTGGGTAGGCTGCCCCTATAGATGGTGGGGAGACACCCAGGAACCCCCCTGAGGGTGGTGGGGAGACACTCTGGAACCCCCCACAGATGGTAGGGCTACACCTGGATATGCCCCTGGGGATGGTGGCACTTCACCCAGGGATCCCCCTGTGGGTAGTGGGGATTCACCTGGGGATCCCTAGTGGGGATTTGGTTTGGGGTAAAGTGCCTCCTAGAAGAGTGGGCCCCTCCCCAGAACTGGGGGAGGGTGGGGACACCTGAGGCAGTGGGGTTGGCGCTCTGCAAAATAGGGGACTCCTTGGGGGAACTGAGTAGCCTTGGGGCAGCAGGGTATGAGGGGTGGCTGTTTCTCATGGTGCTGGAAAGGGTTACCAAGGAGAGAGACACACTTCAGTGCTAACTGGAAGAATAGGAAAATGAGTTGTGGAATTCTCTGAAAAGGGAACAAAAGCTATTGAAAACCAAAGTTGCACTGCTGAAGGATACTAGCAGTGAGGGAGGCGGCAGCAGAAAAATGCATGCTGCAAGAGACTGGGGGGAGGTGAAGGAAGGGGTGGTGCCTTCAGCCCAAGAGACGGTAGAGACGTCAGGGAGGAGGAGCCATGGAGGATGAGGGGGTGGGGCCAGGGCAGAGCTGTTGCTAAGGCCACTGCCCTAGGCACCAGCCCTTCCCACAGTGGAGGCCCACGGGCTGTAGTTAAGATAATAAAGACAGAAAAACCATGGGTTCCTTAGGGAGAGGAGCAAGCAACCCCGCTCCACTCCAACACCCAGGCTAAGCTGGTGGATTTGAGCACCAGTGTTGGCAGAAGCCCTCAGAACCTTTGCCTACATGGCTTTTACATCTTTGGGATTTAGGAGTAGAGGGCATTGTTCTGTCTGGGCCAGAAATGGGTAAACTGCCTTCTCTAACAACTCATTCTGCTCTCTGGCAGAGATTACAAAATGCCCATCAGACCCCAAGGAATCACGCATTTTTGGATTGGCTGACTGCAGCTCTCAAGGTAATTTGACCTAATTGGGGTGATTTACCACACTTCCCCACTAGCTGGCAAATGTATGTAGAGCTCCAGAAGGTTTTACAGGAGTTGGGCATGAAAAATATCACCTATAATATAGACACTCAGGGTCCTGATGGTTGTTCAACATAGGGATGAAAATGTGGTGCTGCATACAGCTCCCCCATCTCTCTTTGGGTTCCTAGTGACTATTCTTGCCTCCCATGTAGGGCAACCCATAAGTGAGGTTACTCATACGGTAGCAGATCTGGGGGAGGTTGAAGCAATAAGAGAATGGAAGGAAATATGGTCAACAACTGAAAGGAGGGTTTCAAAGGGCCCTGTGAAGGTCCTGAAGACCCAGATGTAGGTTGATTTAATAAAGGCGGGGGTATGAAAGAAAAACTTTACAGGCAACCCAATAGGGTCTTGTTAGAACTGTGGCACCAATTAAAGCTAGAGCAGCCATTCTAGCTGCTGAGGTACAGGACACGGAAGCCAGACGCAAGGCCCCATGTCAAGCCTGTGTGCCAGCAGTACTTGCTGGGGGAGGACATGCAGAACCCACCTGGACCCTTGGCAGAGGACAGTTGGGCCTTACGGTTTGACTGAGTGGAGTGTCAGGCACCCACCTTGGGGAGCTGGCTGGGGCCTCTTCTGACAGAGGCCCCATGATGAGTAAATGATCAGTCCCCAATCAATGTGTAGTATGTCCTTGCTTTGGTGGACACATGAACTGGATACTCCTTGATTTACTGTGACCCTGAATGGTGTCCTGAGGCCCATACTTTTACAATGGTTGCAGAGGTGAGCTGTCAAGAGTGGAATGAGCCTGAATCCCCTTCGGAATAGCTAAGTCTAATGTTGTGTATGATCTTATGCTCACCTGATTCTTTTACAGATAACTCTGGCATTATTGCAAGAAGAGTCCTGTAGGCTACTGGAGTGTTTATCCTATAGTTGGCACAAAGGCTGAAGTCCTTGTGCCCCTTGGTACACAAGGGCTCGGGTGGGCTTGGACAAAACATGTGCAGTTACCTCCACCATTGCAAAATGGACAAACTAGAGGTCCGTGTGACTGGGGTCTCTGGCAGCAACTTGCAGGTTGTTTGCCTTGGCATCCCCAGAGGATGATGGAGCAGACAACTTGGTCCAGGGCAAAACACAAGTGGGCTACAGACTGTAGGTGAGGCCTGCCTCTGACACTTGGAGAACTCAGTAGAGGCTGGCAGGAACACATTATGTGACTGAGCCCCACAGCAACCTGGAGACTACATGGCCTTGGACATCTTGACCCATGGGCTGGCAATGGCTGCCCCTACTGGCCCCTTGGGGACAAGGCCTGGAAGCTGGCCTCCTGTGTGTTCCTGGAGTAACTGCAGAGCACCCCCAAAGGTCACAGCAGTGCACCCAGATGGCTGGAAGGTAAAAGCAACTGCGGAGTTTTGTCTTATTATTGTGGCCAGTGCCTGTGTTTCCAGTAGCACTACACCTGCACCTGTCCTGCCACTGTCCACTCACAGGACCGTTCTCTGCATGCACCCTGCCTGATGAATCACCTATGCTGGTGACATTAAACATGTATTGCATCACCCTTAAGGTTGTTCTCTTCCACAGTCCTGTGGCTTGGGCCCACCTCCCGGCTATAGCTGCTGCTTGCTGAGTGTGCACGGAGCTCCTTACTAGTTCAGCGGCTGGGCTTCTGGGGAACAGGCCAGCTATGGGCTTAATCTGAGGAGGACTTTGAACCCAGCTGGATCCTCAGGCTTGAGGACTGTCATGACTTTTGCATAATTTCTGTTGTAACTGGATGTTATTAATCTGGTTTCAGTATTCCAGTTTTCTCTCACAGAAGTTGTTGCAGAAGATTGGGGCATGTGTAGAGTATAAGGTGAGAATTCTGGAAGGGTGGGTTGTGGGGTAAATGGCAGAATTTCCATAATCTCCCACCTGGTCTTAGTACATTTACATATCAATAGGTGTTTATTGCTGCAGCCTCTGGTGCAAGGGTGGAGAGAAGATGGCTGTTCTCTCTTATCTTGTGTTCCTGGTATGTGATTGGTCTGGCATCTGCTGGTCACCAAGGACCCGCCAATGGAGTTTCTCCCAGAGAAGGCAGGCAGGAAGCAGAGAGCGCACCATGGGGCAGACGGCCAGCCGCGGCTGGAGGAGATGGGTGGGGACGAGCCTGGCCAGCAAATCTCAGCTGTGAGGAATAAAAATTGGTTTCTCCCAATGGACCCTTTCCCTTGACTTACTGGGTTTCATTGATTTCATAGGGAATTTGCTTCCCGCTGGGAAAACCCTCCCCCCAAGAGCTACAGTATTTCTTTGTCCTAGTTTGGAATAGGCATTCTTGATCTTTGCCTTGTGCCCCAAGATTACCAGGGACAGCGAGATGCAGAAGGAAAAGAACAAGCCCTTCCCTGACAAAAGAATCGAGGAATTTGGGAATACCCAGCTGGAAAAGAAGACAAATCACTAATCACAAAGGTTAAAGAGGAAACCCAGAAAGAATCAATTGGGTGTTTGAGGTAAGTATGTTGACTTGAATAGAAAGCCAAAAAAGTCTCAGAAATACTCCAGTTGAAGCATATAAATATGTAGAAATCTCATTGGCATTTAAAAAAAATAAAATGAAAAATTTTTTAGAAGAATAAAAAAAATAGCTTTTCAGTGGCAATCTAGTTTCCACAGGGAATTGTTTTTCTAGATAGCATCAAATTGGTTTCCTATCTTAAACTGCACTACCTAGATCACTAACATTTGAATTAGTAAGCCTCTGGACTTAAAGTACTTTCAGTGTGAATTTTCCTCCTACTGTGCCTATCTGTTCTTTTCTTGTGGGCCCAGAGGAAATGAAGATGTAATAAACATACAGTTCTCAGACTTTATAGTATTTTTATGTAAGGATTCATATCCACTGAGGAAAATTTTAAGGCTGTGTGCAGAAACCTTACACTTATTTTCCCTTTTTCACTATCCAAGTAGTCATTATTTTTATGGAAGAATAAAAAATCATGATACATGTAGCCTAAAGCCAAGGAAAATAAATGATTCTTGTAACTTTAAAAGGTAAATTTGTCAGGGAAAGCAAGTGATCTTTGGTATCCAACAGTGACATTAAATACCTTATTATTGATATAAACTATGAATTACATAAATTATAAATTATCCACTATTAATGTGGACAGAGCCAGCTCAGAAGGGGTGAAACATCAAGGCCACTGCCTATTCATGGTTGCATCTCATCAAGGGTAGCAGTGACCTCCTTCCCAGGATGCACTTCACCCAATGCTGCTCTTCCTCCACCCCTCAGGTTGGGGCCATGGTGAACTCACTTTCTATGATGACTCTCCCTGCCATGTCAAACTGGCTGGATTAAAATGATCCATACCTAAGCTCTCCTCATGTAGTGTCAACATTTCACTAAATAAACATTCACTTAAAAGCCTCAAATTCAAAAATAAGGTAAAACCAGCAAAGAAATGGAGGGTTGCTACATTAAAAACAGCGAAAGCTATAAACATAAATTCAAGATATATCCAGGTTATTATGTACAGCATGGCTACTTATGAAACTCCTTAGAAGAATGAGTTCTGGAGGAAGGTATAGGCTTAGAGCAGACAAAAATGAAAAAAACCAAACTACCTCAACAGCTGCAAGGCCGAGGCATACTCTTCTGAATCCCATATGTTCTTTTCTAAACATGTGCAATACAGCTCTCTGATCTGTAAGCAAACAGCATACTAGTGAGGAACCAAAAGTGATGCACTAAGCAGGCACACCACTGGTTTGGAAAAATCATAAGTAGTTAAGACAAAAAAAATATTTATTATTAAAAACAACCATCTTCTTAAGATGACAAGAGACTTGGTCTGTATCATTTGGATCAAGTTTTATAGGAACACCATTTACATAAAAGCAAACGGAGACTATACTGGGATTGGCTGATACGACCGGTCACTTTGCAATAAGGAAATGATAAAAACAGTGTGAATATTAAAAAGAAGGCTTAATGGCAGAAATAATCTTATATGCAAGTCATTCTTACATATTTATATTTGTTCTGTAAACATTTATGGATGCAAAGATTTAGGAATACAGAATTCTTCCATTGACATCCACTCCAGAGATGGCTCATAGATGAGTGGTATGATACAAAGGCCTGTGGGGCGGGAGTTTGCAAGGAGTGGAAGTACTGCTTCCCTTTTAGTTCCTGGTGCAATGCAAGATTAGCCATTAAGCATTCTCAAACAGATTCTTTTTTCCATTTCACTAAGGTGGAGAATCAGCTTTCTCATAGAAAGTGACACTCTCAGTGAAAGTGACAAAGAAGTGTTGAAGGAAGAAAGCTAAATGCCTTTGTACAAACATACCAGAGGGGAAGCAATACCACTAGAATATATGTGGCAGTTTCCTCACTGTAGCCATCAGAACAAAAAATACTGTTTCAATCACCAGTAATGCGTAGAGCTGGAATGGATTTAAATTGTGCACTCATTGCAAGATTTGGATCCATTTCAAATTCTGATGCCTGAATGTTGCAGAAATCAAAGCAAGAAACTAATTCCTATTGCACAAATTTCAAATGAGGAAGTTCTGGTTACCTGTCGACCCAATGGGTACTTGGGAAGAGAAGAGGTGAACTGATGAAGACATCTCAAAACCACGAAGTAATTTGTATGGTAACCATGCAGGTTTTCTAGTAACACTTTTGTTTCCTCCTAATAATTAAAGAACACATTACAAACATGTAAGTCAGTAGTTAAAAGAAATATAATAATAAAATATATTTCATGTATATATATAATTTCCAGAAAACTGATGAGAAGATTCAGAATTACAAATTAAGTTCCTTAATTCTGAGAATTTATAATGCACACAAAATCCAGGATAAAGGCTAGGCACTTCTGATTTACTACCAAGTCTGGTGATATTTTACCCACATCAAAATTAATACTGTAATCAACTTCCTCCTATCACAAGCACTGCAACAATAACGACCCCAAAACCACAAGGGTGCAAAGGAGCACCTTGCTGGATGCCTGCTTGTGCCAGTCACCTGGCATGTGCCACCACGAGGCAGGCCTTTTGCCCTTTACCTCAACGGCATCAGAAGGGTGAGGAGATCACTGGAGAGCCCAGTAGCAACAGAAGTTCTGTGTATAATGTATGCTTTTCTTAAGGTACTGCTAGAGTTGTGTGTGAAAGGGAAGAAGGAAAGGCTAAAGGAAACACCACAGGTGATTCTGATAAATCCCTGCCTCTTGTTGAGAATTTCCAATACTGGTTTTATTCACTTTACCTATTAAGAAGTAAAAGGAATGAACAATCTGAAGCCCACAATCTTTATAATTTAGAATCCACCAAGTATGATATGGGAGACAGTGTCTTAAGAAACCTATGGGATAACTAATCTCAGAAATCAGTTCCAAAAGTGTTTGTTTTTTGCCCAGGGGAGGGGGTGTAGGAATATTGTTTTCTAGAGCTTTCTGTAATAGTTTAGAAATGATCTTAGAACACAGCCTATCAAGTGTTTTTCAGGCCTCAAATCCTTTTATAACTGCTTATTTCCATAACATTTTCCTAAGAGGATTATGATCTATGGCATGGTCTTCATTTTTTGCTCTTTAAGAAGTCAAATAAAGGACTTAAGTATTGGGCTTTTTTCCAGCAGTATCTTGCAGATACCCGTTATTTTTAGCAGTCAACCATGCAGAAAACAATACCTCAGACATCAATAAATTCTAACAGATCTAAGTTACTATACAGAAAACAATACCTCAGACATCAATAAATTCAAGCAGATCTAACATGCCATATGAAGCAACAAATCTGATGTATTTTCCTAACTCTCTTAGAAACCAATTCCTTGGTCACCAATCTGTATACCTGAAAGCATGGGTCAAGTGAAAGAAAAAGTATCAAAATGTTTTTCCTCCTACTATTTGAGTTAGCTGGTAATTTTAAAAATCTGGGTCTCCTATCATCACAAAGGGTACTTAACTACCACTGGGAGAGTACATTTTATTTTTACCGTAAGCTGTAATACAGAGAATGCATAAAGCCACTAATTGTGTGCCTTGATGCTGCTTAAACAGCTTTTAAATGGGGGAATGTTCTGTAGAAAAAGGAACCTATTACTGAATAACAGACCTCATGTTCCTTGCACTCTTGTTATTTTGCTTTGCAGGGTAACAGTATGTGCACACAACTAGGTGTTAACAGAACTGAATGACACCTTCCCTGCATCTACTTGGAAGAGAAAAGAAAAACAAACGTCATGGGCAATGTTGTACATTCAGTAAACTATGCCCTGGAGTACAGATATGAACATGTTTCTCTCCCAGATGGTTCTAGTCCCTTCACGCTTCTCCCTGGGTGATTATATGCCTGTGCTGAGTGGAATTCTAGCATTTAAAAATGCTTTGCTTTGTTCATATAACATGGCAGACTATTTCATCTGGTGCTCAACTGAGGAAATGGAGTTCTGGTTCCAACACTGGAAATAAAACTGCCTCTGCTGGACTTAATGAAAGAAGATATGATACACCTTTGTAAGGGATTTTCAAGAATAATTTTGACTATCCCAGATCTTTGCCTTATGTGCTGACTTCAGAACCTAATCTCCACTTAAGAAAGATTCTGTTATTTGTATCTGTGTTATCAGTTATATCAGAAAACACCACAAATGGTTAACTTTTTTCATGTAACTGTTCTCTTAAGTTCTTTGTCTTACGGAGATATGTACCTACAAATGCCTTTACCTATCTAGGGCAACAATCCCTAATGGACTTCACTAACACTTTTTTTATAAACTCAAACCTGTAGAAGGTTTTGATGTCCGAGAAAATTTCCCACTCATTACAGCAGCTTCACACTATGCACATGCAAACACAAAGCCACTGAAACAGCAGTCCTGTTTCCCAATCATTACATGTTTCCCCCAGCATCTTTCTGCACGCTAATCATAGGGGGCCACTGTTTTATTTCACAATTGTGAAATAGGATCATTAGGATGATTCTTTTCAACAGAGATGCACTTTGCCCAGGAATATCCATTATTTCCCAAAGAGATACATTTTTTTCTGTTTTTGAAACATTAAGACCTCTTGGTCTTTGCTGATCTTTGACAGTTACAGGCACATAGTATTGCTGGGCTCTAAGAAAAACAGCAAATACAGCTGGCCTCCTCCCTCTTTCTCAAACGTGACAGACATGCTCCAACCTCAGGCCCTCTCCACTTGCTGTGGCTCTGCTTGGTATTCTCTTCCTCCACATTCCTGCATGGCAAGTTCTGTCTCTTCCTTTAGGTCTCTACTCAAAAATGCACCTTCTCAGTGAGGCCCTTACTTAAAATTTCGACCCCATTTCCCACGCACACTGAGATTCATATTCCCTTCCTTGGCTTGTTTTTCCTTAGCAGTTATTACTAACACAAATTACATTTTACCTGGTTACCTTGTAGGCTCCATGAAGGCAGGGGTTTTAGTCTGTTTTGTTCACTCTTGTATTCTTAGCACCTAGATTAATACTTAGCACACAGTAGGAACTCAAAAAACATGTGTTGAATGACGAAGTACATTAAAGAATGGAGGCCAAGAATCTGTTGGTCTTCTAAATAAGAGCAACTGCTTGTTGTCTTGCTGGATGGGGGCCAGGTTTACTAGTTTTTCAAAAGAAGACAAAAGTCTGGATTTTTAACGTAAAATTTCTCAATTTGTTAATGTTGGCTTAGCTTGAAAAAAAAACATTTGTCATTTGTTCAAAAATCATTCATGTATTGTTTGCTTATATGACTAGGTCTCTGTCATTACTGAGGTAGTTATTTTTGTTAGACGAGAAGCCAATGGTTATGTAAAACTTAAATATATACATAGGAAAAGAAGACAGGGTCCGGCAGAACTGAGGCAGAGCAGGGACACAGAGCAGCATCATGTTTAATTTTTCCTGCCTATGATGAAAAATGCCAGAACAAAACAGTCTAGTAAGAACAGGAGGGACTCCATCTTAAGGCTAAGATTCCATTTTAAAAACTAGGGAGTTAGGAGGTAAGATTCCTCACATATTTTATAGTAATTAGCCAACAACCGACAACTGTATTAAGTCCTTAATGATACGTTCCAACTGCTTGAGGGTAACCACTCTCTTGGAGAAGAACAGGATCACTAAATTCCACGTGTTGTTTGTCTGACAGAATATCCAGGGGACTGATCAGGCTAATGTCTCTACCACTGGCATAGACATCAGAAGGCCACATACCAGCCTACGCTCCCTTGGCCCTTTACCTCATTCTTGAAATCCTTAAAAGTCCTGAATCCCAAGCCTTTAAGTGCACTTCTCCTTTGAGACTGCCCACTCCCCTTTCTTTAAATGGGTATTTTGCCTTAAATAAAGCTTTCTTCTGTTCAACTTAGTGTGTTTTGTCTCACGCTCTACCAAGCCTGTCTGGAGGTTAATAAGAGACTCCTTTTCCAGTGGTGTCTTTGTTACCTCACTACTTCACTCACTTTTCTGGACTTAAGCACAAGTCTTCTCTCTCTGTGTTCTACTTCAGTCAGGCAGGGAAGGGCTACTGAGATCTCTGATTGGGGCTTGCAAGTTCCCATCATCCCAGTGACCCAGACGGGACTGCAGCTGTTACGGCTGTGCTCTTTAGTAGTCTGCCCCCCAAATCTCTTTGCTTTGGGAAGCTCTCACTCCATCCAGTGCTCCACAGCTCCCCCAAATCCTGGGACAGAAGGGGCTTAGTTCCCATGCCATGCAGATTCTGGTGGACGGACACTAGATGCCAGGTGACCCTGGCTTCAGGAGTCGGCAAGGGATCTGCCTTATGCCAAGCAGGAGTTTACTGTACTTCCCTGTCCTCCCTCTGCTCTTCCCCGCTCTCTACTGCCCGCATGGCCGCTACCATTCACTACCGCTCCCAATTTAATGAATTCCTTCCTTACCTGCACTCGTCTGACCTGACCAACGAATTCTTTCTTGATCAGAGTCAAGAACTCTCCCTGGGGCTAAGGTCTCACCAAGTATGCAAGGAGATCTCTCTAGACTGGATTGCCCAATAACAGAACTACATTTGCTATGATGCTTAGTTTTTGCATTTATTTCTCTTCTAATTTCCATAGCATTAACACTGTGTCTAGAATTTTATGTGTGGGATAAGACTGACCTCAAGATTTAAAGAAAGTGTGTAAAAATGACTATAAATATTTGTAACTTGTTCATTTCCATCAATTCAGTGATCATTAAAAACTGGAAAAACTGACTTATACTTAGTTTCAGGATTAAGAGCTATCAGC
The DNA here is from genome assembly GCF_040802235.1 of Manis javanica. Classification (NCBI taxonomy): domain Eukaryota; kingdom Metazoa; phylum Chordata; class Mammalia; order Pholidota; family Manidae; genus Manis; species Manis javanica. The sequence continues at coordinate 18,218,192 of NC_133168.1, forward strand.
ATTTTCTCATTTATCATCTTGCTAGAACTAAGCATTTCTCCTATCAGAAATTCTGAGTGACAGTGTTCCCAAAGCAGATTTATCACTGTACAGCTACCTAACATGTACCACACCACAGCTTTCTCCCAGCTCTTGTGCATCATGAGCACCAGCCCTCTCATCTGTCTCAACCTGAGGCTTTCCGTATTCCTCCCCTAGCAGTTCAGATCAAAGGCACTGGATGAAGGGGTTAGATTTACTGCCAGTTCCTAACACGCTACGAGCCAATGCCCAGCTCTTCTGATCACTTATGGCAGTTTGTTTTGCAGTTTTCTTCTCTTTTCCTTTTATTATTTTTTCTAAGATTTTCCCCCTCCTCTTGCTCTTTAGGTCTGTCAAAAGAAACAGAAAGAAGAGGTGGGGGCAAAGGTGAACAGCAGGTCTCCATCAAACTCATGAACTAATTTTGTGCTTTCTGCTCATGAATCACCATGATAAGCATACTAACTGGTGAAAAGAAGTCCTTATTCTATGACCACAGATACTTCACTTCCTTTTCTCAGCTATAGTTCTTCATTTGTAAAATAAGCATGCTAAATCATGTTACCCTTCTCATAGTAATGTATTACAATTCTAAGCTCAAGACTTACTTCCCACTCTCAATGGATTTAAAATCTAGTTGGGTACAAAGGCACAGAGACATGAAACTTTAACAAGTCAGGATAATAAAACTTCTGCTGCCACCTGCAAGGGGTCAAATCTGTATGTTTTAAATAGCATGAAGTTTAATTCTTTAAGAACTGGAACCATGCCAAAGAGCTTTAAGGATGATTTGAATAAAAATATATACATTGATTTCCTTAGTCACTCATTAAATATACTGTAACTTCTTGAAAAGACAGGACCAACATGAACAGCAAATCATTTCTGGTAATACAGATGATGTGGCTGAAGAGAGCGCAGGACTGAAATGGTCTTATTCTTAGCTATGGTGTTGGGACTTGTTCTAAAAAAGTCTTTTGAAAATTGTGTATATGCATGTCTATGTAGATGACATTGATATACACAATACATAACTATATAATGACATAACTGTATCTACTTGGTGGGGAGAAAGGGATTGTTTCCCTTTCTTTAAGTGGAACAGCAGCATGTAGTACTGTGTAAAACCTGGCTACCTGACTGCAAAGGCTGAAGCTGCCTCAGACCAAGCAGTTTGTGAGCCTCCTATAATCATCTTCATATTTACTTTGCTACAGTATTTGAAAACCCCATTTCTGATTTCTCAAACACTAATAAAGAACCTTAGGCACCTTCTTGTCAGCTTATACTGTCTGCAATGAAGTATCGCATAAAGTGTGTGGACTTTGATGTCAGGCCTGGGGATTAATGCTGGATCTTCCATTTGCTAAATGTGACACTTTAGAAAGGGAAGCTACTTGAATCATTTTGTGACCCTTCTCATCTATACAAAGGGATAAAAACTACTGTCTATGCAGTAGTTATGACTCACAATGAGACAATACATAAAAATTATCCACTAATTGGGAAAAGCTGTTAATATTCTCCTATCCCCATAAAATATTTGCTGATAGAAGGGAAGAGCATTTTTCACTATCTAAAAAAATCGTTTCAATATTTCAAGCCCTAGTGTTTTTTATTATTAGATAATGATAATAATTGTGCAAATATGATATGAGACCACTACCTTTTTCAAAGCTCCCCTTCATACCTGACTTGAAATGAAACTTCAGGTATAAGTTATAAAAATTGTATCTTTGCAAATATAGTAAATTTGAAAGCTTTAAGGCACTTATGACAGCACAATTTCTCCTGAATTAGAGTTTCAAAAAGTTTTAAGTTAAAAATCAGAGAAAGCTTGATTACTAAAACACCACTATGGGGCAAAAAACAGGATAAAAATATATCCAATGACTGCTCCTGCTATTTCATCTAAAACCTATCATTATCTAACATGGTAATTTACCTATCTTCAATTAAACCTATGCACAAAAATAAAATTTTAATGAAGAATTGAAGTGATTTACCCAGTCAGAAAAAAATTACTACTAATCTATTTAATAAACAAGTAAGTAAAATCATACCACTCAACAGCCAAGAAACCTTTAAAGATTATTTGGTTAAACTTCTGTAACAGGCTGTGACAGCTACTGAGTCATCAGAAATTTGAATTAATGGAAGCTTGTGCAAGCTTATTTTGCTTAAACTAGAAGAACTTGATGTTAATCCTCGGTGTACCCTTTTTGGCTACTGTACCCAGCTGCACTGTATGACTGTTCAAGGGACAGACTACTCAATTAGAAAATGTACAGTATCTCTAATCTTTCATCAGCAGTATATAGCCTTCTAATGTACCAGCTTAGTGTGATTATCCTAGTGAATCTTATGCAAATGAACAAGGTTTAGTCAGCTGAATTTTTAAATTTAAAAGTATACTCTCAAAAAAACTCCCATTTGTAAGTATGTGAAATACAAAGTTGGCATATAGTTTTAAAGTCTGAAACTAAGGGTCCATAATCTTAAGGGAGCTGAAGGTTCTCTTTAACATCTTGAGTCCATTCAGTGGCTAACTGAGATCATTTTACATTGGAGTTCAATAATTAAGTTTTTCACTTAGTAAGGTAAGGGACATGGAAAAAAGATAGCAGAGTAGGAAGGCAAGACAGAAACCTGCTCCCCCCCCACACACACCAAGGAAGCAATCACAGTAAATACAACTAAACCTGAAAATGACCTGGAGATTGCAGAACAGACCATCTACACCTGGGGAAGAAGAGAAGCCCACACAGAGAAGGGTAACGTGGCAGAGCCACAACAGAGAGGGAATCCCCACCCATCCCAGCCCACAGGCGGAGGAAGAGAAACAAAGTGGGGAGGGGACAGAAACTCAGGAACTCTGCAACCTGGCTTTGGAGATATTTTGGGGAACACGAGTCCACGCTGCATTGGGCTCCAGTGATTAATGGAACTGGACATCAGGGACAGTTGGAGCACTCTGGGAGGCTAACTCCAGCCACTCTCAGAGGACAGGCATGCTCTGCTGGTCCTGCTGAGACCCAACACAGAGGCAGCACTATGAAAGAACTGCCAGCAGTGGGTGGAGTGCCAGAGGGGCCAGGGTTGGACAGAGCACTCTCTGCAGGAGAGAGGGCAGGTGTATGATACCCCCCCCACCAGCCCTCCATTGGCTCAACAGGTTTGGGCACTCTTGGGAGCCCCAGACACTCCATCCACTTTGCTGGTGACTCAGCCCCAAGGCATTTCCCTGCACACTGGGGGCACCAGCCCAATCAGCCAGGCAGCATCAGACTTTGCTGCCTGGTGGGTGAAAGAAGACTCTCCTAGCCTTCTCAGCCCAATTAGAGAGGCACCTGCAGGAGCCAGCTCCAAAAGCTCCTTCTTCCCTAGGGTGGCCAAGCCCAGTGCTGCAAACCTGACCCTGCTAGAAGGTACCCACTGCAACACTGGTGCACTGCAACTCTCCACTTTCAACCCTGTGTACCCCTGCTCCCCCAACGCACTATTCTCTGCCACTGTGTGCCCACACACCCTGCCACTGCAACTTGCCGAGCAACTGCCCCGGCCACCCTGTTAACACAGGAGCCCCACCATCACTGCAGGGCAGGCAAAGGGCAGCCTCACCCACAATGACCCCAGCAGAAGCCACTGCTTAATCACAAAGGGCTGGCTGAGGCAAACTGCCCACCTTGGACAAAGACAAACCACTGCCAGGAGACAGACGGAAAGACAGCCCTGCCCACTGCCCACCAACAGCAACTGGGGGTCCACCACAAAAGAGAACCAAGCACTAGAGAGGAAATAGTCTTGAGTTTCTGGGCAACAGAGGATGCCTTTTTCACAAAGCCAATGTTATCTAGACGAGGAAGCATAGCAGATCCATCTAATACAAAGGAAAAAAAACAGAAACTCTGACAAAATGAGGAGGCAGAGGACTATGTTCCAAACAAAACTATAGGATAAGACACCAGAAAGAGGGTGAAATGAAACAGAGATCACCAATCCTCTTGATAAAGATTTCAAAATAAAAGCATAAATATGCTAATGGATCTGCAGGAAAGTATTGAAGACCCCATGAGAACTTCAATAAACAGAAGAGCTGAAAATGAGCCACTCAGAGCTGAAGAATACAGTAACTGAAATGAAATATGCAATGGAGGGAATGAATATAGATTGCTGCAAGAGGAGACAATCAGTGAGATGGAAATAAAAAATAGGAACACAATGTTGCTGAGGAGCAGAGAGAAAAAAAGGATCTCTAGGAATGAAAGAATAGTAATAGAGCTGTGTGACAACTCCAAATGAAACAATATTTGCATAATAGGGGTACCAGAAGGAGAAGAGAAACAAAGGGATGGAAAGTCTCTCTGAGGAAATTATTGTTGAAAATTGTGAAGGAAATACACACTCAGGTCATAGAAGCACAGAGAGCCCCTAACAAAAGGAACCCCAGGAAGATAACATGAGACATATCATTTAAATGGCAAAGATTAAGGATAAGGAGAGCGTATTGAAAGCAGCCACAGAGAAAAAAGATTACTTGTAAGGGAAACCCCATCAGGCTATCAGCAGAGTTCCCAGCAGAAACTTTACATGCCAGAAGGGAGTGGCATGAAGTATTTAATGTACTGAAATAGAAGGACCTCCGACCAAGAATCCTCTAGCCAGCAAGATTATCGTTCAGATTTGAAGAAGAGATTAAACAATTCCCAGATAAACAAAGCAAGGAATTTATAACCACTAAACCAGCATTACATGATACTCTAAAGGGACTTCTATAGATGGAAATATTCCTAAGGCTAAATAGTTTTCACCAGTGAAAATAAACCCACAGTAAAAGTAGGAGATCAATTATTTACCAAGAAAGTATGAAATTAAAACAAAACATAACAAAACCAAATTAGTAAAACCAACTATACACAAACTCAGTCAAGGGATACACAACAAGAGCAGATTATGACATCTAATACATAAAGTGAGGAGGAGGAGGAAGAAGAAAAATAGTACTTTTAGACTGTGTTTGAAATAGAGCAATCAGCAACTTAATAGAGACTGTTATATAGTCAGGAAGCTATTCTTGAACATTTGGTAACCACAAACCTAAAGCCTATAAGAGATACACAAAAAATTGGAAAACAGAAATCTAGCCATAATGCTAAAGAGAACCATCAAATAACAAGAGAAGAGTATGACAGAGGAACAAAGGAACAGAGAGAAGCTATAAAAACAACCAGAAAACAATGACTAAAATGGCAATAAGTACATACCTTTCAGTAATTACCTTAAATGCAAATGGACTAAATACAACAATCAAAAGACACAGAGTGGCAGAATGGATAAAGAAACAAGACCTATCTATATGCTGCCTACAGGACTCATTTCAGACCCAAAGACATACACAAACTAAAAGTGAAGGGATGGAAGAAGGTAGTTCATGTAAATAAAAGGGAGAAAAAAGCAGGAGTAGCAGTATTTATATCATACAAAATAGACTTCAAAACAAGGAAAGTAACAAGAGGCAAAGAAGGATATAACGTAATGATAAAGGGGTCAGTCCACCAAGAGTATATAACCATTACAAATATCTATGCACCCAACATAGGAGCACCTAAATATGTAAAACAAATGCTAACAGAATTAAAGGGGGAAACAGACTTCAACTTATTCATATTAAGAGTCTTTAACACACCATTCACATCAACAGACAGATCAACCAGTCAGAAAATAAGGAAACAGAGGCACTCAACAACATATTAGATCAGAGGACTTAATAGATCTCTGTAAAACATTCTACCCAAAAGCAGCAGGATACACGTTTTTCTCAAGTCTACAGGAATGTTCTCTAGAATAGATCAACATACTAAGTCACAAAAAGAGCCTCAATCAATTCAAGAAGATTGAAATTGTATTAAGTAACTTCTCAAACCACAATGGTAAGAAATGAGAAATAAATTACATAAGAAAATAAAAAAGCCTACAAATACATGGAGGCTAAACAACATGCTTAGGTCTAGCATTTAATCAATTGACCAAATTAAAACAGAAATCAAGCAATACATGGAGACAAATGAAATGGTCTCCAGAGACAAATGAAAAGAAAAATTCAAATGCAAAATTTGTGGGATGCTGCATAGGCCTTTCTATGAGGGAAGTACATAGCAAAACAGGTCTATTTCAAGAAACAAGAACAATCCCAAATACACAGCCTACACTCACAATTAAAGAAACTAGAAAAAGAAGAACCAATGAAATCCAAAGTTAGTAGAAGGAGGGACATAATAAACATCAGAGCAGAAATAAATAATATAGAAAATAATAAAATAGAAAAAAAATCAGTGAAACCAGAGCTGGTTCTTTGAGGAAAAAATAAACAAATAGATAAATGCTTAGCCAGACGTTTCAAGCAAAAAAGAGAGGGTACACAAATACACAAGATCAGAAATGAAGAAGAGAGAGTCACAATGGAAACCACAGAAATAGAAAGAACTATTAGAGAATAGTATAAAAAAATTATATGCCAATAAACTGGACAATGTAGAAGAAACAAATTCCTAGAAAGATGCAACAACCTTCCAAGGCTGACTCAGGAAGAAACAAAATCTGAACAGACCAATCATCAGCAATGAAATTGGTCATCCAAAAACTTCCAAGAAACAAAATTCCATAACCAGATGGTTTCACAGCTGAATTTTACCAAACATTTAAAAAAGAGCTAATACCCGTACTTCTTAAAGTATTCCAGAAGTAGAAGAGGGAATACTTCCAAACTCATTCTGAGGCGAGCATCACTTTAATACCAAAATGAGACAAAGACAGTACAAAAAAGAAAATTGTAGACTAATATCCCTTATGAACACAGATGCAAAAATCCTCAACAAAATATTAGCAAACTGAATTAAAAAATACATCCAAAGGATCATCCATCACCACCAAGTGGAATTTATTCCAGGGATGCAAGGATGGTACAATATTTTTAAATCAATCAATATTATAAACTTATGATACACCTATGTACCTCTAAGTTTATCACTTAACTATTTACAATAGCCAAGATAGGCAAACAACCAAAGTGCCCACAATAGATGAATGGATAAAAAGATGTGGTACACAATGGAATATTATTCAGTAATTAAAAAAAAAAAAAAAGAAATCCTGACATTTGCAAAAGCATGAATGGACCTAGAGGGTATTATGCTAACTGAAATAAGCCAAATAGAGAAAGACAAATATCATAGGATTTCACTTATTTGTGGAATATAAAAATAAAGCAAAATAGAAGGAACAAAACAGCAGAGGACTCATAAACACTGAGAAGTCACTGATGGTTACACAGGGGAGGGGCTGGGGTGAGTGTGTGGGAAGAGGGAGGGGATAAAGGGAAACAAAAATTCTCAACCGTAATATAAATTGGTCATAGGGATAGCAGTAAAGCATGAAGAATATAGTCAATGATTCTGTAACACCATTCTATGTTGACAAATAGTAAACACACTAGAGGGGGAGAGGATTTAATAATATGTGTAACTATTAAACCACTGTGTGTTATACTTGAAATCAATATAAGATTGAATATCAATGATACTTCAATTAAAAAGAAACAAAGATAAGAAAGGAAGGTAAGGGTAACAATGTTTCCTTCAAGGCAGTCAGGCTATTTCAGTAGTTCTCAAAGAATGGTCTCCAGACCAGCAGCATTAGCATTACTTGCTATAGAAATGCACTCTTGGGCCCCTACTCAGAGCTAAAAAAAAAAAAAACTTGGGAAAACACCCAGAAATCTGCTTTAACAAGCCCTCCAAGTGATTCTAATACATGCTCAAGTTGAGAACCACTCCTTTATCAGTGTAAAGAGAAAAGTAGATTTTTAGGGCAGATACAGTATAGATGTAAAGAATATAGATTCTTTGGAGTGTGCTTTCAGGTCTATGTCTTAGAAAGCTGAGTCTAAAAATGCATATAAAATTATAAACTAATAGTAGACATGTTATATATAACTATACAATCTATAGGACTATGTAACATAGAGTATTATGTATTATATAGAGAGAATATATTATAATACATAAAATATACAAAACTATGCCTTCATATTGTTATCTTACTTTTTTATCACAGTGAAACATAAACAGTAATAATATTTATGATTTGCATTTATAAAAGTTTTGTTATATATGTTTTTAAACTCTTACTTGCTGAAAAGGGCGAGTGTCAGCTACTGCACAGCACATCAGCCTAGACATTCCCTTCCTTAAATGACATCATCACTTCAATAGTTAACAATGTTATTTAAAACTGTTCCTGGCTTTTGAAAATACATTCTCAGCAGAAAATTCTAGCAGGAAATGCATTTGGCAACTAGCTGACTCAGCAGAGAGCTAATCTGTTCAATCTTAAAAGAGTCAGTAAATATGCACACATCGTTTTCTACTGGTTCTTAAATTTCAACTCTACCAAAATAACCTGCTTTAGAATTTGAGGTTTCTATACTGCTCTGAAAAGGTTACAGAAATTATTTAAATGATTTAAAACCCAACCTAGAAGTGATTTTATCTTATGGCCCAGTGTGGGTTCTGCATTAGAAATGATGTTTAATAAAAGCCATTTGCCATTATAGTCGTATGTCAGTTATATGTCAATAAAAAAACTTTATTAATATTTTTTGAGAATTTAGAAAAAGGAGATATATCAGCATTTAAAACTACACAGAACACACATCCTCTAGGAACTAATATTCTTCATTCAGAATTTGAAAATAGTATGTATCAGCAAAACACACACAATACTAGGGCTTAACTTCCATTTCAAATTAATTTTATTAGTTTTCTAACATTTTCCTAAGTAGTCATGACAAATAAGAAAATAAACAGCGGAATATTAACCATTTCTAATTGTCCATCTGTAATAGACTTGTTAAATAAAATAAAGGTACATTTATTCAATAAAATACTTTAATACTGATAAGGAATGATTTCCAAGATTAAGTGTAAAACAAAAGAAGATAAATGAATCTTCCGTGAGATAGGGGAGGAAACCTCCAAAATATATATAGTTGTGTAGGTGGCGAATATCTCTAGAATGACACATAAGAAACTAGTAACACTGGCTTTATCCAGGGAGGGGAAATGTGTGTTTGGGAGCAGAGAGGTGGGAGAGAATCTTTTCACTGTATATTATCTTTGCCTTTTGAATTATGTACAGTGTCCAAGAACTATTTATTCAAGAAAGAAAGAAACAAGCCCTCCTTCTTTTTATACTTCCTAAGTTGTACAGCTAACTCATAACTTTCCAGGCTCATTGCTTCTTTCCTGGCATTATATTATCAATATATAATGGTATTTTTTTTCAAATCAAATCAATACCCACTTAACAGTAGGTTTCTAAGCTGCAGAGCCCCTAAGTCCTCTTATTTATGAAAGCTATTAAAAGAACATTAAAATGAGACTGCCTGCAGATTCCAAAACTGCAACGTGGAAAGAAAGTTGAGATCAAAAGTCTTCAATGTAGGCCACAGGAGAAGCCTCGTATTCTAGTTAATTTTTTTTTTCAATAAAAATAGTCTTATCTTTTAGAACTGAGGTTTTGTATCACCTTTGTCACATTCCTATATGATTATCAGGACCCACTACTTCATCATGCAAATGTATTAGAATGTACAAATGTTTTATAAAATTAATTCAGTAAATGTTATATGCATATTCTTTCCCACAAAGAAAAAAAGGAATAAACCAGAAATAAATACATCTACATTCCTACCTTCAAAAATCTTTCATTGGTCAATAGTGCAACTTGCTTTTCTGAAGCTTGGTCTTCCACGTACCTAAAATTTTTGCCATCCCATACACAAGGAGAGAAAATAAACATTCTAAATATTTGAATAGCACATGAAGAAAAAGAACTACATTCTTTAGAATTTGAGGTTTCTATACTGCTATATTCTTTCCTCTCTTCTCAAAAATAAATTCAAGATGACCATCATGGTTTAATGGTAGTTTTTAACTCTTTAAATTATCTGCACTTCATAGTCTAGGGGTCTAACATAAACAAAGGCCATAAACTCCAGAAATATGAAGTTATTTATTAAAAAAACTCTAGAAAAACCACCTGCAAATTATGTCCCCTTGTAAAAATATTTTCCTTCATGACAAATTTTCAAATCCAACAAAGAAATTAGGCAATTAAAAACAGAAGGGTTTTATTTTTGCTCTAAACAAAATGAAAAGGTTATTTTTCCTTTCCCCACTTAAAAAATAACTGGAAGTGAGATCCCTTATTCTGCCCCAAACTCTATTATAAGATGTATTAAATATGTCCTTTTCTTTTTACCTCCTAAATGATGGAAGACGCCGGATGTTTTCACATTGATTATCTGATAAAAAATTTATCCTTCTTTTGGCTTCTGGGAGACTACAGCACAGAACACTGAGGGGTTGGGAATGGAAATGCTCTAATAGAGAAAGCTGAAAGAAATGCAAAGATTTAAAATATGTATTTTGGCAGTAAGTCCTTTGCCCTATATCTGCTCAATTTTAAGGATTTTTTTTAACAGCAAAAGTATGGCACTGATATATTTGATAATGTCACAATAACACTGTGAACAACATATAACTGGCTCTACACCTGTAGTATTTTAAGGCTCCAATTTTGCAAACAAGGTCATAAAATTGTAATGTCTGAAGTATAAATTAAAAGAAACTAATATAAATGGATAGATTAATTATCTGCAGAAGCAACTCAGTCACAACAGCAGTAAATGTGGTGAGAATGGGACTGGGGCATGATCAAAGAATCTAACAGATGCCCAAATACTCATAAGAAAATACCTATCTAAAATCATTGTAGAAATTGGTCTGCTAAATAAGTAAAAATGCTACAATGGTAGAAACTTTGCCTAGGGATAAAAAAGAATAATGAAAAATGAGGGATGGCTAAAGAAAATGTATCTTTAAATTGGGTTTTATTTCATGGAGTAAAACACGGTATAGTATCTGGTAGATACAGTATTCTAGTAACTAGAATGCTGTGGTCCATAGTACAAGGGTAACTTTCCAGATTCTACCATAAATGGTAAGATGTATCTCACAAGACTATCCAAACATTAAAAACTCTGACTTTACACAACCTTCTCATGATTAGTTTGGTTTTTCCAGATACCTTGATATACCGAAGACAGTTCCCAAAATAGCAGATAAAACACTCTAGTCACTGAAAAAAAAGCATCCCCATCATAAATGAATAGATTAATATGCTAGTGTCTGTATCAGTCTTCAAGTATGTTGGCTTGATCCTTGCTAGGTAAACTGATAATGAATTCCTGAGCCTGCTGAGCTGAGGACCAGATACCCAAGCCTAGGGGAAATCCTCCCAAGTAGTTTTGGAGGAAGTACAAGGCTGTTAGGCAAAGGGCCAGTCTAACTTAGAAACACGCACAAAACAGAAACTGTCCACACCAGGTGCTAAATTATTTTTATACATGTTAACATAATTTTGTTTCTTACATTTTCCAGTACATTAATATCACAATACTAATTCCAATGTTAATACCACTTCTTAAAAGAGGAGAAAAATAAAAGCCAACACAATAAGGATCTTGCTGGGGAGTAGGAATGGAATGGGAGGAAGTCACGTGAGCCACGGTAGAGCTATAAATAGGATAAGAACCCAGCACCACTTAATTATTTTGTCAAGTGTATTCTCAATATGGGTCAGTTAACAAGTTGATGAACAAGTTCACCTAATAGGGAAGGGCTTAAACATACACAGAATGAGTATATGCCCTAATGCACCTCCTACAGAAATCAGGATTTAAGTGTATTTCCCACTGATGATTAGGGAAACTGGACAAACGGAGTCCAATGGCTCTGCCATGTACTCGCTAGGGCCTTGTGACCTTGGCCAAAGTCTTAACCTAAGCTTCTGCTTCTTCATGTGCAAAATGAAAATAGTACATATTAATCCAACAATGAAAAAACTTAGTAAAGGGCCTAGCACAAAGGGGGTGCTCAGTAAATTATCAGAGACATTTAAAATCATGTAATCTGATCCTCTTATTTTACAAATGAGAAAATTGAAACCAACAGAGATTAAGTACTTTGAATTTGGTTCATGTCTTATTCTTCACTTTCTCAATGGTGTATCTGAGACTACAGCACTGAGGCTACAGTTGATAACATTCCTAAAACTCTTGCTTCCCTTGGCTTCCAGGATACTCCACTTCCTATGGGCTCTCTTACTGTTTTTAGTCTCCTCTGCTCACTCTGGTACGTCAGCTTGCCTTAGATTCTACCCTTAATCCTCTGCTCACTCCTTTGGGTGAAGCGTCAACCATATTACATGACTTCAACCGCCTCCTGTTAATGCTAAATCCTAAATATTCCTAGTCCAGATCTTTCTCCTGAGTGCCAAATCTTTACATCCAAATACCCTAAAAGTAACCATGTATGGAAAGAAACTCATCTACTTCTAATCAACAGGCTCTTCATTTTATAACATGCACACTTAATAAATGGCACCAACTACCAACCTATCGCCAAGCAGGAACCTGTGTGTCTGTCACCAGTGCTCCTCTCTTACATATCCTCTCATCCACTTATTCACCAGGTTCTGTGGATTCTATCTCATCGTTTTTATTTGTTTCCTCCTTCCTAGTCCCACTATCACCACCTTAGTGTAGCACTTGACATATATTGTCTAGATTACGCAACAGTCCTCTTTCCCTCTACGGTTGCCTTTGTCTGGGGAGACTTTCCCACTCTGACCTGGCTAGCTCCTTTTTCTTAGGATATACTTCTACTCGCCTATGGAATCCCTAGGTGCATTTCTTTCATAGCATCAACTACTCAGAACTGTAACTGCAGGCTTACTCTTCTGCTTCCTTCACTAAGCAATGAGCAATGTGAAGGCAAACATTTCCTTGTCCTCTGTATCTCCAGGGCTGGGCACAGTACTTGGTTTACAGTAGGCTCTTAATAAATACTTATGAGTAAATAAATAAATGACTGAAATGAAATGCATGAGAAATTACAAAATTATATCTCAATATCATTTAATTTCACATATTGCTAAGGTAAATTAATATTTCTTAAAATACTCTTTTAAAAAAATCTAAGTTGAAAGAGCAAACAAACCACATATTAGCCATAAGAGACCCCCACAGTGTTTCATATGGAGGAAAAATACATGAGAAGTAATTTACAATCTTCAAGGTATATCATATCATGTACTGAAGGTTTTAATGAACTTGACAACTGGCATGTGTTCATGACTACACTTTGCTAAGGTATTTCAGGTAGTTGCCAAGAGAAGAAAATAGTATTAACATTTAAACAACTGGAGAATGGGGTACTTCTTTTAGATTAGAACAGATGTTATAAGCTAAGCTCATGAATTTTTGCAGGACAATTCAAGAACTGAAAATGCATTCCCAATGTGGAAGAATAAATATAAATGAACACATACACACCTAAGTGCAGAGGACAGCCAACTACAACCCACAGCCTCTTTTTATACAGCCTAGGAACTAAGAACGTTTTTTACATGTTTAAAAAGTTATTTACAAAGAAGAAGCAAATTCAACAAAAACCATACGCAGCATGCAAACCCAAAAATATTTAATATCTGGTCCTTTACAGTCAAGTTTGCTGACCCCTTATATATAGCACTTCCTAGGCAGAAACCATAAGCTTTCATCATATTCTCAAACAAAAAAGGTCCCTTCCTCCCCGCTCTCAAAATGGTTAAAAATCACCAGAATGGAGGGAGGTCTTTTTCCATTTTTGATATCCTATTTAATGTATTCTTTACATTTTGCTGCAAGGTAAACAAAGGATGGTAAAACCTAGAATAATATAACTTGAATTTACTTTTTTTATACTTTGCCATTTAAAGTGTCTTAATTATCACACTAAACAGTTTGAAATAACAAGCAAATTATTTAGAATCAGCTGTGAATTTTCAAACCTGTGTCTTCTTACCTTTAGTCCTTTTATAAAGTTCTGAATTGAGAAATCATGATACAAAAAGATACTGGTCAGAATCTGTAATACTTTATCACTTAGTTTAAAGGGAAATTGAGTTGTAAGAAGTAGCTGAAAGAGAGAAAAGGTGGGCAGGACACACTCCTTGTTAGTCTTTACTCGTTTTAAATATCAAATGTAAATAATGAGGCAAAGAATGATGCTAGGACACTTTGACACATTCTGAAAGCTGTAATAGCACTAGGCTTTTTGAGTTAAATATCAACCAAAATTTTAAATTAATTTATACAACAGTGACAATAACAAAAAGAAGCTATTCATACTGTATCTTCAGAACCAAAGATGTCCATCATCCCCCATGCAATTCCTAATTTTAAAAAATACTGTCTATTAACTATACTATCCCTTTTCTCCACCAAAAGCCACTGAAGAGGCTGCAGGCTTTGGCAATTCTCGTTATCAGATGAGATTTCTTTTGCATCCCAACTGACACACATTATTAATAAATAGTAACATTAAGAACAACTGAATGAGAAACACACAATTAACAAATGTCTATTTAAAAAATATAAAATAGCTGAATTTGTATTACTTAGCTATTTCAGTGGTCAATAGTGAAGATTTTACATCTGAAAATGAAATCATTCTAGGTGTTTTAAACAGAAAGTCAACTGAATTTGGCCACAACTAAGCAATTTTAAACAGTGTAACTGGAAAAAATTTCCCTAGCATGTTAGTAAACCAATAGACACCACCTTAAAGGTGAAAAAATGTAAAAGAGGCTAGTAAGCAAATGTAATGTTGTCTATTAGTTTACTTTACACCAGCAGCGTAACGCACACTGAGTTGAGCTGAGCCTAGCAAACAATTTGTGGAAGGTCAATGCTAAATATTCATATATCTATTTAGGGAGAAACATTTCTAGGTAGAAACTAAGGTCGGAGAAAATGTTGGCATTTATTTGTCAAGAGCAGTAAGTCATTTTATGTAAAATGTAAGAATTAAAACATTGTTATTATTATTATTATTAGGAAGTCAATGGATTTAAAGTATGCAAAAATTTATTTTAAAAACTTTGTTAACAGTCTTCCAGAGTGATGACTGCTTGACTGATAGGTAGATATAAACAGACAGACATAATTATACTTTTCATAATGCTTGCATCTTATCTGAAGAGATAATATTATACCACCATAAACATAATTAAATAAAAATATTAAAATATGTGAAGGAATATCATACTCTGAGAAATGCAGAAATTTATCACTAACATTTGTATTTATAATCTATTCCTGGTTTTCACCCCACTTTACTGTAAATTTTTTTCTTTTACCTTATCAAGTATTGTGGTCAGGTGCTCCTTACAAGACAAAGATTGGAATAGTTCTATACACAATAGAGATGATACTGCATGAGGAAGCAACCGACGGATGATAATAGGAGATGTGGCAATTCCAAAAATGAGTATTAGTGGAAATTCATGTAGATGTTGACTAGTTTTCAAAGGAAGATACAAAGGTAGAATGGCTTTAGCAAATATATTTCAATACATATTTCAAAAACTTTTATTTTAATGCCTACTTTTTATAAGACACTGCTGAGGAACATCATTCTAAATGCTAAAATTTTCAGTCATTCATTTTCCTCCATTAAAGTCCATACTAGCTCTCAAATCAATCCACTAATGGATCCTTTCATTTTATAAATAAGACACAGAGACTCTTAAGAGATCAAGTGCCTTCCTCTAAGGTTATACAATCTCAAATGTCAGAAACCATTCAATTCAAGTTCTCATCAAAGTTTGAACCCTATTTATACTCTTCCTCAGTTAGACATCTACCTTATGCTTTAAGAGTTCAGTGACATGAAGCTCACTAATTTTCAAGGTAACTTATTCTATTTATGGACATTTCTAATAGACACTATATCACCCAGCCATACCAGCTAATAATTAGAAAAACTTTTTTGACACATATATAAGACATATTTCTAATGGGCAGCATGATAAAAGGTTACATACTTTCCTCACATTCTTAACTCAAACTTACTGAACATGATGCAATCTTGGCATTACCAGTGTGAACACACACAGCTTCCACAGAGTAAACCAGCACTATCTTTCAGAGCGATTGCAGGTCAGGGCCCTTTGTGTCATGGCTGATGATTTTGCCTGCCGCCTCCTGTTAGCTATCGCTTTTCAGCATTCTAGCTCTATGCAGTTCTACCTTCATTTGACTAAGGTAACTGGACTCTGGTACTGTTTTAAGTTCTTCTTCCTTACTTTTGATTGCAGGAGTAGTCACAAGAATGAGCTCCAAAAAAATAGAGATTTTCTGCCACTATTCTTTACTGTGGATTTTTCTAGCATGTTAAACAGTTCAATGTTAGCATTAAGAAAAATCTTAGGATCCAGAAATCTTAGTTTCAACAGGTACAAGAAGACACTATTAAATAGGAATTATAGATATATTAGTAAATTTTTTTGATATATTAGTAAATTATAAGACAATGTATCGTTAGGCAAACATAGCCATAACTATTAAGCAAGTTAACAAACAGAAGAAGCCAAAATAAACTATATCTTAAAAATGTACCATGGGAAATACATGTCACTAGATTTTAAAGTAAGATTACTTAAATTTTGAGTCTCATAGGATTGCCTTAAAGCTCCAGGTAAGTCATGGAAATAGTTTCTCACAAGAATTATTATATAAAATAATGTTATTTATAAAACATTCTTGCTCAGTAGAGCTATATGTAACTCAGAGCTTCTAAGGGTGGATATATATAAGAAAATTAGACCTGCAAAACTATTTCATCCTGGAATAGTTTATCCATTTAATAGGCAAGTAAGAGACAGACAACCTTGATGATAGAAACTACATCTTCTACTGCCTTACAGTGCTAATTAAAAACTGGCTAACTTTTGTCTTTTGACTCTCATTTTTGGCTCAAAAAGCAAATGAAAATCTGATAGGAGGCCTTTGAACATTCAATTATAAGGAACCTAAAATTACCTTGGTTTCTATCCAGTTGGTATTAAAATGAAGAATAAACTATCATTCATTTTCTGCACAAAAAGGTTGTTTTTTAAGTTAATAGTTATGTTTTCCCAGTAAAAAGAATTTTGCACAAAAGCCAGAAGACACACCATCTACCTGCTGATAATTATGAAGTCTTGAAGTACTTTTGTGGTGAAGCTTTCCATATCCTTTAAGATAAGCACAACAGGAGGAGACTTCCATTGGCCACAAGTTCTCTTTTTCCGTGGCATTTTTGGGTCTGTCTTGTTTAAGTCATGTGGAAAAAAGGAATGAAAAGGAAGCCTCAGCACCCAAACAATGCTATAATACCATATGTTGACAAATCTCTCTTTAGGTTTCACAAGAACACTGCTTTTTATTTCTCCCACATGATAAATAGTAGAAACTCATTCCAAGTGTTATTAGCAGACTTTCTGTTATTCTGACATGGGAATAACACCCAAGAAGAAAAACGCTCAGTAAAATCTGCAACTCATATGAAATATTTCTATTTTCTGCTAACAAATTGACAGGAAAAGCATGAGGAAAAGAGAACATTTTCTATATAATTGATTTTTCTGTTGGTAGAATGTTACATTTTGATATTTTGCTTTGCTTTAAGGTAAGAACTAGTATTTTTAATTAAAAAGCATAATGAATAACACTATTTGTAGCTTCGCTACTAGGAAATTTCAAGTTAAAAAGCACCTTAAATATCATCTGGTCTAATCCCAATCTTTTCTTAAAGATGTCTGACATAAACTGCAGAATTATATAATAGATATATTAGAAAACCTAAAATTGTAGATCAAATGAAGATACAATAGTAAGCATTCAACTCAGCTTAGTCCATTTATAAAGTAAATGAAACCTCACTTGTGATAACTTCAGCAAATATGTTCATTAGAAAATGTGAATACCATATTCTTTCCCATATTGTCCGGCTATACAGCATCATAAACTCAGCCTGTGGTTTTACTGTGCAGTTACCCATGAATCACATAAGTTACTCATTTTCACCAGGGCCAGCCATGGTAGGCTAGAATTTCTTTTTATTTATCTGTTTGAATATACTTCAGTTACATAGCATTTATTCCTCAAGAATTCTAAACATCGAACACATTATATATTTTTTTAATGACTATATTTCATCAAACTAAGTTCACAATGGGTACTAGCAGCAAGGTTCTACTACATAAAAGCAAATACTGAGGAACTAAAGAGATAATATATTAAAGTTATAGCCACTGTCACAGAGATAGAATCTGCAGCATAACCAATTCCTGATGTGGTTTTTGTCACTAGATGACAATATTCTACAAATAAAATAGCCTTGTAAGAACCTCAACACTTAAACTAGGAATTAGGTTGCATACTGAAAAGGAATACTTTTAAATTCTGGTAGTTTAGGAAAAATAACTTACTATTAATAGCTCTTGCTGCATAAACATATCCTTACTAGAACAAAACAGTACTATGTTTAATATAATTCGAAGCCTCTTCTATCATATGCCAATTTCCTGGGAGAAAACTGTCAGTTTACATTACCTGTGTCACATTCATATACCAGCTGCTAAGAGAATCCATTGAACAATGTGTCTTTTTCTGGGTGACCTGAATACTTTCCTTCTCTTTGGATTCCACATGTACACAGCAGTCCATCAACTGTGAGTCCAGCTTTTGCAAAAAATGTTTCATATCTGCAAAATACAGAAGGTTAGAAAGCTTATCTCCCCTTAAAACAAATCTAAAACACCTGAAACTTCTTGATCCATATATTATAATATTCGGGTAGAATGTATTTTTCTATATGTAACATCAACCAAGATAATGTTTAACATATTGACTATAAATGTTCATTAGTATCCTCTCATTAATTCAGACTAACACTAGGCCAAAATTTATGTGTATACTGTCTACAATGAAAGTGTTACATAAGCAAATGTGTAAATATGAAAACTATAAATTATATTAGGGGTAATATGTATTTATATTATGCTGGACAGCAAAAGGTTTTTAAGGACCCTAAAAAAATAGACCAAAAGTGTTATTTACCTAAGTTATTTTACTGATTACAAATCTTCCTTAGAGTCATTTTTAAAGATATCCTAAGGGCTTTTATTAAATTCCAATCACTTTATGAATATGAAATATAAGCACAAAAAGCATTTGTATCAGTTCACATCTAAGTACACTTTATTACTATTCACATTCTTTAAGATGTAATGGCTTTAGATATCCAAGATTAGCTCTGACAATGGACTATTTTTACCCTGGTGCCCTTTCAAAGTGAGAAAATAAGACGATCTGAGCTGTAAACATGAGCTTATGTAGTTTATTCTCTGTTGGACAAGATAAAGAGTTCCTCACTCCTCAATTCTCAGCTCCCTATACCCAACCTTCCAACTAATTAAAATTTTACTGGCTTAAGGAACGCATACTGCAAAATACCTGGACTATTACTGGCAGTGAAGCTGATATGGCAAGCATGGGGCAGGAATAAAGGAAACAAAAGTTAGCAAAGCCCTGTAATAATCAAGATTACTCTGGGAGGCACTAAACCTCACCATGCCAAAAATGGAGAACCATGCTCTTCCCACAAATAAAAAGGCATACAGAAAGCTAGAGCAAGAGAGAGGATGGAAGAGATTTATAACATCTCACTCTTTGTAAGTTATTTATATAATGTATATAAGGTATTTATAATATATATAAGCAAATATATATTGCATATAAGGCAATTATATATAGAAGACATTTATACTTTACCTGGACAATCTTTAGCTCGCAATGAGACTACATATGGAGTGACATTATTCTGAAGGGCTTCTGTCAAACTTCTGAATGTTAAATCATGATCTGTTACATTCACACCTGTGGGATAACACGTCAATATTACAACACCATTTTTATTATTAATAATTTAACAACAAAAGCTATTTAACATGTTGAATGAATACTAAGTAAAAATATTTTTTAAACATTTAATAATAGAAACCAAGAAAATATGCTGCAGAAATACATAAATAAAGAGATCTCCACTAACAACTGATATGATATCTAGAGGCACACACTGTGCTTATTTGTCAGGAAAGTTATTTAGTACAATTTTTCCTTTAAAAAATTTACTGGGATGTGTAGTTGACCCTTGAAAACAATTTAGGAGTAATTTCATTACTTTGTCAAATTCATAAACAGCTCTTACAATATTCATTGAAAAACAAGGGCTATGGATTCCAGCCTTACTGCAACCCTGACTTAATATGTGATAAGAATCCGATCATTACTGCCATTAATGATCATAGCTGCAAATACAACAGGTAGCATGTACACTAGTTTCTGAGGGGAGGGCCTAACAACAAATGAAAACTTTAAGCTCTTTACGTTTTTACTGAACCCCTGGTTCTCATTTCTACAAATCAGAGTTTTAGTGCTCTGTATGCAGTTACCAGAGTTGAGTGAAAATTTCCCTACTACTCTAGAAAAAATTCCATTAACTGATACCTTCCCTGTAACCACAATCTGTGATTTCTAGAAAGTTCTTTGGTACTTAGGCAGGTACCGGAAGCAGACATCATGAAACTACTTGAGACTTGTTACTAAAAAACTACAACTGTTTGGAAGAAAAAGAAAAGGTTCAAAATTGTCCAGCCATCAATAAGTAACATCTGTTTTTCTAGGAAAGACAAAAATAATAATGTTGGCAGGCTATCTTTAAATGGACATAGAAATATGAAAATATTTTGCAAAAGGAAATATTTTTGAAAACAGAAAATGTGCAACTGTGTTTGAGCATTCTTTGAGTATAGGGATTTTTTTCATAGTGTGAAAAAAATATTCCTAGCACACATGATGGTCTATGATTTTGATACAACATCTCTGAAAAAATTTGGATTTTTAGTAAAACACTGGCTTTCAATGACTGACTTTATAAGCTACTTAATAATGCTCCTTAATACAATGGGCTTGCCTATTGGAAACAAGATAATCAACAATGTCTTTCACTGGAAAAATGTTCTGAGACCAGACTTTGAAACACATGGTTTCTATTAGATTCTTCCTTTGGGCAGTAGG
This sequence comes from Manis javanica, assembly GCF_040802235.1. Classification (NCBI taxonomy): domain Eukaryota; kingdom Metazoa; phylum Chordata; class Mammalia; order Pholidota; family Manidae; genus Manis; species Manis javanica. Next base: position 18,239,280 of record NC_133168.1, read on the forward strand.
CAGAGAAGGGATTTAAGAGGTACTCTCATAAAATACTGTCTATTAACTATACTATCCCTCTTAATTGTGTTTCCCCCACTTCATCTCCAACTGCTGTCCTGGCAGTATAAAAACAAAGCACCCAACAGTACAAGCTGGCCATCAATTAGCCTCAGCTTCTCATCCAGGGATTTTGAAATTAAGTAGCAGACTGCACTCAACAGCTGATCCACAGCATTATACAAATCTTTCCCTGAAGTCTGGTTACCCAGAGTGGTCCTGGGATCAGCAGTAGGGACATGAGCTGGAAACCTGTTAGAAATGCAGAATTTCAGGCCCACCCCAGACCTGTTAATGAAAATCTGCATTTACTAAGATCCCCTGGAGGTTATCTGTAGGTACACTAAATTTTTGGTACTGCCCTGGACAACAGGAGTAAGATTCAGGTAATGAACAGTATTAGAGGCAGTATTAAACATCACAGTTAACTTATCTCAGAGCCCACTAGTATAACAAGCCCTGAATAAATAAACTATTGAAAGTGCAATGAAGAGTATGTTTGGAATACAAATAAATTCAACTTTCTTTTCAAAAGGAATGAAATTTGCTAATATTCCAAAGAAAAATTTTCCATTATCCTAGAATCTAGGTGTTTGGTTAAAATAGGATAATGATGAATATTTAAGTACCTAAAAAATGTAAACCTGCAGTCTGAAATTTATATATGATTCATACAAACTCTCTTGAAAGGAATTAAAATTAATGCAATATTATGAAACAAGACTGAAAAACTAAGCACAGGGAAAGAAAATTAAGGCCACAGAGTAATTCCACTGAAGATATGACTTTAAAAAATATAAAATTAAGTCTTTTAACAGACTGGTGGTTTATTATTGAATTCAAATCTCCTATGTTCTCACAAAATAAAGAACACACATATATTTCTTCTTCATTTTCCTGACAAAAGTTGAGGGTACTAGCTAACTCTAGATCAATTTCTTTTAATTCACAAATGTATAATTAGTATAAAGAACTTTTATTCGTTTTGAAAGTATGCAAAGTAAACTAAAATTGGTTTAATTCTGTAAATGAAAGAGACAAAAAAGGCTTATCAGAACAGGTTATTCCCTACTATTCTCAACAAGAAAACCACCAATTAAAAAAAAGTAATACCTAGAATAAGAGCGGCAGTTGGAATTTCTCTGAGTTTTACTTGACAGCCCCAGTCTCTTGAATTCTTCTGGAATCCAGAATGAGACTTTTGTAGAAATTCGATTAGACTGTCAAACAGGTTTTTATTTAATTCCTCTTGTAGTTGCTATAAAGAAAACACAAAACTTTATGAATTATTATTATTGTAATCAGATGTGTCTTTCCAAGTCTGGGAAAGTAAATTCCCATGAATTCAATTTCAAAGATTACATGTAAAATGATTATACAATGGATACAATAAGAAATACTTTTTTCCTTATATGCCCAGGGGTTAGTACGTTTGGATTCCCTCATCAAAGAATCTCATTTATTCACTTACTAACCACATTACAAATGAAACACAGTCTCTGCCCTAAAAAAGGTGAATAAATGGAGAAACAACAATTAAAATTAAAAAACATGTGCAGAGTACTATGGTAACATCAGAACAAAGAGCAGGACCATCTAATTCAAGCTGAGGAAGTGATACATCTGAGCCAAAGCATTAGAGTAGGTGGTAGAGGAGGTGACAGTAGGTCAAAGAAAGTTAGAAGAGATGAGGAGCGAAGGAGGCAAGGAAGAAGAAACATCTGGGGAACCACGGGTACACCTAAGTGTAAAGAACATGGTAAGTGGCAGGGAATGAGGCTGGACAAAGAAGGAAGGGGCTGAACCAGGAAAACATGTATCTGAAGTTAAAGCAGGGATTTTACCCTGTGGGGAGAACCACTAAAGGCATTTAAAGAAGAGACACGATTAAATCAGGGTTAAGAAGGGTTTGGGCAGAACTGTGAAGGCCAGATTAGAGGGGACTGGAGAGGCTATACTGGCAGCTGGTTCGGAAACCCCTGCAGCCTAGCACAGGGCTGAATCTGCCTGAGGGAGGACTCTCTTAATTTGGCCAATGGTGCTGTAGGGACTAGTGAAAGGCTTGAAGGGTTTGACACTGGAGGCTGGAACATCAGTTAGGAGGGTATTACGGCAACCCAGCTTAAGAAGTGAAGAAGGCCTAAACCGGAAACCACTAACTTGAATACCTTCGAAGGTCACATGGAATACATGAATGAGCAAAGCCACTAGGTGTAGAGCAATGAAGAGAGGTAGAAAGCAGGAATAAACTAGAAAAAGCATAAAAAAATAAATAAACTAGAAAGTGCATAAATACCAAAGGCATTTAAGAACAAAAAAATACAACACTGTGTTGGTCAAACAAAGCAAGTCCACTTTAGATGTTGGCTGTACAGTGACTAATCGGCTGGAGTGGAGAAATTTTTCAGAGCTGGAATAAAAGAACACGGTTACTGAATATGAGGATGAGGGAGTGAAGTAGTTTAGAAATAGCTGGATTCTTACTTGTGTGACTGAATGGATAATTTAAACAGTGCTGCCATTTAAAAACTGTGAGAATATGTACAGGGTCCCTTGCCTTAGCAGCCATTGTTATAAATGAATGTTCCAGTACTTAAAGCTATGCTTAATACCTGGAACATGAGGGCTCTTTAGGATAGACAGATTATGCTTAGCCAATATTAATGTATTTCAGCAATACTCATAAACTAGTGAAAGGAAGATGGGAATTAACAAATGAGATTCACAGTATCAGAGAAACATAGCTATTTAAAAAAGTATTCACCTCAGTTTCAGATTTCATCTGCTGCCATATCAACTGATAAGTTTCAAATCGAAGCTTACTGTCATCCTCAGACTCATTTTTCCCTTTATTAAAATAGTCCTCTAAAAACACAGAAAGAAATGTCAGTTTCTTTTTGATATAATAAAAGTTAGAAAAATCTCTGTGCAAATCCACATAGTGATGGGGTTAATTTTTTTTATATGTACCAAACATATATATATTCAGGGATAGTAACATTCGATATCCTTTATATCTAATTTTATTTATATTTCTTATAATTTTATTACATTAACTGTATCTACAAGATTAAAAATATCCTTTTATTTTTTAGATTGCATTCCATTTACTTTTCAATTTCTAACAGTTTGTATTTAATGAGTTGTTTAAAGGCATATCCATTTAATATTAATGTATTTTCTTTATTTGCTCTTTTTCTAGGGCCTTGCATACTTGACTTCATGTATTTGCTTTGAAGTCTACTTTATTAAATGGTTCTTAGTACTACTGTTCTTGCTCTTCTGTTCAACTGACCTAGTTTAGCCCAGCCTTTTATTCAGTCTGTATTATTTTATCTCCTTTTTGAATGCTTTCCTCCAAATGGTTAGCCATTTATCAAAATATCATTTACTGCAGTGGTTTTCAAACTTTCCAAACCATGATCCACATTTAGGAATATACTTCCCATCATACACATATAATACAAACAAAAACAAAGTCCAACAGAACAATACTTAAATCTTTATCATATGACAGCAAATGTTTTTTTCTGTTCTGTTTTTTTAAAACTATCATAACCTACTAAACGAATTTTATTCAGTCTATATTATTTTATTTCCTTTTTGAACGCTTTCCTCCAAATGGTTAGCCATTTATCAAAATACCATTTACTGCGGTGGTTTTCAAACTTTTCAAACCATGGTCCACATTTAGGAATATACTTCACATCATAAACATATAATAAAAACAAAAACAAAGTCCAACAGAACAATACTTAAATCCTTATACATGACAGCAAATGTTTTTTCTCTTCTGTTTTTTTAAAATTATCATAACCTACTAAAACTGATTTCATGACTCAGACTTGGTCTGTTTGAAAACCACTCATTTATTTGAATAATCCATCTTTCCTCTCACTGACTTGAATGCTCTTATTGTCTAAATACTATACACTTAGAACTATTTAACTTTTGTTCTGCTGAATCTAATTCTACTTCCATACCAGACCTGAACTGTTTTAATTATTTTAGCTTTGTAGTACATTCAGATGTTGAATAGATTCAGGTCTTCTTACCACCACCACCACCAAACATTATCACTCCATTTCAAAAATGTTTAAGCCATTCTTACAAGTTAAGCATGTTATTTATAAAAATAATTACAATGGTATTTTGACTGAATAAAATAAAATCTGTAAATTGATTTGGGGTGAAATGACATTTTTAATATGATAAAAAATTCACACCCTTTAATCAAGTATTTCACATTCCTTATAGTTTTCTACTTTCCTTCATATTTCTTGTTTTTTATTGTTAGGTATTTTACTGGGAGAGCTAGAGCTTTCATAGTATTAAAATAATTGTGAAAGAGGACATTTTGCTCCTGGCTTCACCAAGATGCTGCCAGTAGTCTACCATTAAGTTTTAACATTAACTGATGACTTGGAATAGAAATTCTCTTTCATGTTATGGAATTTTCCTTCTAATTGACTCAGAGTTTTTAGCAAATACTGATTTCTAAATTTCTAAATTTTTTAAAAGCATTAGAATACACTGAAGTCATCAGATGGTAAAATGACAAAGTTACAGTATAATATGCAAACAAAGTAAGGAGATACACTTTTATAAGAGACTAGGCAGAGTAACAAGGTGGCCTTAAATAGAACAAAAATAATCATTTGACTTTGATAATGATAAAATCACACAGAATGTTAAAGTGGCAAATCAAGATGTGAATTTTTTATGTGCTGAATAATGCTGCATCCAACACATAACATAACAACTGTTAGAAACTGGGTAACAGCAGTAGGACACTTTAACTGGTTACCATGACTTCTTCCTCTCAGTCAGTCAGTTATAGATCAAGTAGGTAAAAAATAAGTAAGCACCGAAAGGAACTCCAGAATGTGATTTCTCAGTGTTGACCGGTTCTCTCCTGCTCCTACACGGAATGCTTTACTTGGGTGTGAACATCTCCTACCATGCCTGTGCCACTGCCAATCTGTCTGTCTGTCTGTCTCCAGTTCCTGCCCCCTTGCTTTCTAGGATGTGCAGTGGCCCACAGAATACTGAGGTGGGCAAGAGTTACCAGTCTTCTTTTAGCTATGTGTCTTCAAGTCAGGGGACAGATGGTGGGCAAATGCAGAGAATCCTCCTCCTCCTTCAGGCAATCTGTTTCAATATTTGAAGCCAGCAAAGGCAGGTGCTAAAATCTGGGTATGTTTTCCTCATTACCACTCCATCTGTCTTACAATCAGGGTCAATTCCTCTAAGATTCTCATAACAGTATCTGTCAGTTTTAGATCAATGCAGTGAAAAAAATGTACTTTAAAGTTTAAATTATACACATTGGGTTTACTAATACTAAAATCTTGAAGCAAATATTAACAAATTATAGCTGAAATACACCAAGCTCTAAGCAAAAACTCACCTCATTATTAAGTCATGGGCTCTGGAACCGGAGAGCTTTAGCTCAATCCCAGCTCTGCCTCTCAGCAGCACTAACACTGAGAAAGTTCTTTCTATGTCTAAGTATCTGCATCTATCTTAATGGAGATAATAATATATTCCTCATCGTTTACTGTGAGGATTAAATAAGTTAACACATATACAGTGCTTAGAATAGTCTGGCACATAATAAAAACTAAATGTTAGCAATTGTATTAGTTATCATGAAATTGCTGATGATGTTAGATGCCATGCTGCGCAACTGTCATGGAAAATGGGGGAACGAGTCTTGAATTTTCTTTGAAAATGAACTATCTCTAGTTAAGTTTAGCAATCTCCAACGTGAAAGCAATATGCTCATAAGTCAGTCACTTAAAAAATAATTCCTAATGTAGCTATTCTTTGTTAACTATTTCCAAGTTTACCATTGCTATTTTTCATTTCATCGGGGAGGAGGGCAAGGAATACGGAAAGTTTCAGGTTTCTTTGAGACAAAGTGTGTAAGGGTATAAAGCTTGAGGTCACTGTATATTCATTAATGAGAAACTGGATTCTTCCTATAAGTTATATTTTCTATTCTCTGTTCACCTTAATATGGACCTTATTTCATTGTTTGCTCCTTGAGCACAGGTCTCTTATCTAGCTAGTCGCAAACTAAAAGATTAACACCCTACTGTATTGTGATAATTTAGAAAAATCCTATTCTATATATTCAGAATATCTTTCCTTATTCAAACAATAGTATAGGTGTCTTTCTTTTTTAATTCAAAATTAGTGCATGAGTATAGTTAATTGTGTCACAATTTTTCCATCGGAATTAATCTTGACAGTGTTGAATACTGCATGTAAATCCTCAATAAACCCATGAGGAGTTTTTAAAAAACACCAACACCTGGATTCACAGGTTCTGATTCAGTTGGTCTGGGTTGGGGTCTGGGCATTGGTATCTCTAAAAAGTTCACCGTGTTGAAATCTGAATAAGGTCATTGTACCAATGTTTGTTTCCTGGCTGTGATACCAATATTGTATTTATGTTATGTTACTATAGGAATAACTAAACAAAGCTACAAGGAAATTCTATACTCTTTCTTGCAACATAAATATACAATTATATATATTTTTAAAATCCCCAAATGGTTCTAATCTGCAGCTGTAACTGAAAACCAGTGCAATAAACTTTCCGACTGCCAGTATTACTATGGTTTAAAGAAGTCTTAAATTGATTAATAAACAGATATCTGGAGATCAGAGAGTGAAGACAGTTTCTTTTTTTTTTAATAATTTAATCTTATTGAGGTATAATTTTTAAATAAAATATGCCCATTTTAACAGTCTGATGTGCCTTAACACAAGTATACACTTACATAGCCACCCCCTCAATTTAGAGAACATTTCCATCACTACAGAAAGCCCTTCTTGCCTTTTGCAGTCAACTCCCCTTTCCTCACCACAGGAAACCACTGAGGTTTTTGAAACCATCTCTTTCAAAGAATGATGACATAAACTTTAGCAGAAAATTTACTTTCCAACTTGACTCTTGAAGGTATATCCAATTCCTTTTAGATTAGAACCCTGGGGTGTACCTTTACCCCTTTGACCTACTGCCTTGGAACTTAACAGCTATATCAACAAGGTAACTCTTGGACAACAGAATTACTAAATTCAATTAGGGTTAAGTTAGTTCAAGACTTGGGGAGGAAAACAACAAATTTGATATTAGGATACCTTACCTACTGGCACAGAAATCTTTCTTTTCTTTAAGTTCGGCTTAAATACAAAACAACCCTATAAAAAAGAAAAAAAAAAGCATAAACTTAAAGTGGCCAAGGAGCAAATAATCTGATCTAAGTATGTTATGGATAAGCAGATTTTTAAAAAAAAGGTGTTTCTTTAAAGTGCTAAGAAATCATCTCTCTTCTGTCTGAATTATAGAGGGAAAATTCTTAAATAAGGGGACTATCCATTTCTCTCTCCTCCTTCCCATGGAGGTTCATCTTTCATTTTGCTCTCTGACACCTGATCTAAGAGGCAGACAAAGAAAATATAAGCTGATGAAATTCAAACCCCAAAAGGTTTCATTTTTATAAAACTTGGAGAAGGAACATTAACACTACACATTAAAATGACAATCAAGAACACTGAGAACACTGATGCTCTCCCGTTTCAGAATTATTACTTAATTAAACCCCAAATACCTGGGACCTTCACAGAAAATAGATAATTTTATCTATTGTTTCACCTTACATACCTCTCTTCATGTGATAAACTCTTATTTATTTATCCATTAAAATCTGACTCAATTGATCTGAGAAACCCCCGATTCTCTAGTCACAATTATTCCCTCCCCTAAGATATCACATTACTTGAGTATCTTTATTTTGCTTTAAGTTGTTTTCACTGTGTATCATGGTTACTTACGGGTCTGTCTCTCCAAGCAGTTTGTGAGAGCCTTCAAAGCACAGACTGCATTTAATTCATAATTGTTTCCCCAATGTTCAGGACAGTGCTAATATATACATTAGGCAATCAGTATACAGAATGAATGGATGCTTGCCAACTAATTTTCCTGCTAATTTTCTAACTGTGTTTAGTTTCATGTTATCATTTAACTAATGATACATAGTCGCCAAGCTACTGGTCCTATGTTTATTCTACCAATCCTAAAACCACCCATCAGAGATTTCTTAAAGATTGCATTTTTATGAAAAATTCTAAAATTATAGAAAAAGTTATCTCAGCATAATGCAAAGACAGCTGTGCAAATATAAAGGGGCCATGTGGATTACAGGATCCGAAATAAGAACTGTGCCTTATACTCTTGATTTTTCAACTAGTGGAACTATCTGAAATGCACATACATTTTTGGAAAAACCATGTGGTACCATGACAAGCTTATCATGGTCTCCTTTTTATATCCACTTGCAATTCAGTAAAGGAAAAGGAGCTATGAACAAGTGAGATATTAAGTGTGCCAGGAAGGGATCCTAATGTATAGCAGGGGTATTAATACAGTTATCCACTCTGAATTACTGATTAAGTGATGGTATTTGAGATGAAGGAAGAAGTCTAGAAGCAGTGCCAACAGCCAGGAAGTATGGCAAGAAAGAGAAGTTTACAGAAGAAAAAAGAAAGCTGTGAGAACTCCTGAAAAAGTCCTTAAAGATTCTTACTCATGTAAGGTCTTCTTCATAATCACCTCAGTATAAGCATTTGTTGTAATTCCAAAAATGCTTTTCTGAAAAACAGTCTCAAAATTTTGCAAGATGCACAAAAATAAGAGAAGCTTATGCAACAAAAAGGATTAGTGGGCTGTATGGAACTTCATAACCAGGGCAAAACAAACAAACAGATAAACATAGTACCAATCTTTCTCTTCTGGCATTTGCACCTAGCATCCCAATAAGTCAATCGTTTGTAAACTTAAACCCTCCAGCTAGTAGTGTCTCTTTGATATGCAGTCTTGGAAGGCAGTGATTCTCACAATTTAATTTTAATTTTAATCAAAATTAAAAATTAGATCCACGGGATATAGCCTTCTCATTAATCTACTATTTTAACACAGGGAGAAACATCTTTGCAGCTTCTTCATCTGCATTCTCAGCTTTATCAGAGCTTAACTTCAGGGGCTTTCTGCTGCATTCATAATATTACTTAAGGTCTTACTTGTCTATGACAGTGCTAGCCAATAACACTTTCAACAGTGATGGAAATATCACATATCTGCACTAATACAGTAACCACAGCAACACGTGGCTATTGAGCAGTAGAAATATAGCTAGTGAGACTAAGAAACTGAATTTTTAATTTAATTTTCTTTTCTTTTATTCTAATTCAAATGTAATAGTCACAGGCAGTTAGCGGCTACTGCATTGGACAAGAGCTCTACAGTTTATCTTCTTACCAACTACACTATCATGTCTCGTCATCCTTGGCCATCAAGGTAGCCCACATGAGCAGCTCTTTATGATCTACACACACACACTTTTTCATCCTCATTCTTCATGACACTCCCTTCTCTATCTCTAACCTGGACTCATTTTCCAGGTCTTAGCTAATATGTCACTCTCCCCAAAGGCCCTCAGCTGACCCCCGGCAATTCATTATTTATTAGGCTTGTGTCGCTCTTCTGTTCTCTCACGCAGGCCTTTCGGGCTTGCTAACACCTACTACAATTTGTAATCACAGGCTTATCTGTATTTACTATCTTGAGTGCAGAAACTGAGTCTGTTGTGTTTACCACTGTATCTCGGTACCTAACTCGGCGCACAATAAATATTTATGAGGAGAGACTGAGGCACGTCTAGGATCATCCGACTTGCACAAGTGAGAACTGAAAAATCCTCCCAACCACACCACCAAGGCAGACTGGTGTCTTCGCTCCCCAAGCCGACTTGGCCTCAATGGGACTCGGAGCAAAGACGGCTCAGCTCAGCCAGCCGCCCCCTCACCTCGAGCCGGTACGCCGAGGTCTACATAACGTCCGCTTCATCCCTTCTTCAAAAGGGAATGAGGCGGCGGCGTCCCAATAGGCGCCGGCCCCTACGTACCTTGGACACCGAAGAGGTGGCCATGGTCCCAGCAGCCCGCACGACTCCAGCGTACCCAGGATTTCCCGCGCTCCCTCGCGGCAGAGGGGCAGAGGTTAGTGGCGCGCCACGTGGCTCCCTGATTGGCTAGCAACCCCCTCCGGGGCGGGTTTCCGGCGCAGGGAGGCGGGGCCGGCAGGAAAGGGCGGGGCTCGGGGCTAGCTTGTTGGGACGCACCTGGTAGTGCCAGACATGGCGTGTGGCTTCCGCAGGTCCATCGCCTGTCAGGTACGGACTCGGGAACTGGCTGAAAGTGAGTCCTAGGGAGCCCCGTACCCCGAAGCCCTCTCACCACTGCGGGCCTGTCCCCTGCCAGAGGGAGAGCGGGCTCCGCGGAAACCCTGTTTGCTCCTGCCGCCTCTTGTGTCTTCTCTGGAGCTTCTGCAGCTGCCCCGGGAAACCCGGTAGAGGGCCGGGCATGCGGTCCAGATCGGGCTCTCAGCGGGGAAAGCAAACCTGGAAAGGCACGTGTTCCTTCCCTTCCTCCTTCCCATGCCACAGCTTTGTATGCTTTACCCGGTGGAAAGTCGTTAGGCCATGATTAGACCCTGTAGAAATTAGTGTTCTTTCTATTTAATGAAGTTGACGGATCTGAATTATCATTGAAATGGGTCGAATTTAAAAATTAGTCATTTCTCTTGGAGTCACTTTGGGTGCCTGTCCTAGCATTATTGGTAGTTAATTCCAAAGATAACATAAGACCCTGGTTTTCTTGATTCAGAATCATATTTGAACAGCTCTGAGTAAGGCGATAAAAAATTGCAACATTGTGTTTCGTAAAGAAGAAAATTTAAAACTCATCGGCCACCTATGGAATTTTCCAACGAAAGTTTCTAATGTAGTCTTGACAAACCCATTTCCTTTTTTAGTGAAAATGTTTTGCCTGATATGTAATTTTCCTTTTTTCATATTTACAGTATTTCTGGAAGCTAGTGGAGAAATGCCCCTGCACTGGCTTCATGCTTATAGATAGGTGTACTGCTCTGTCCAAAGCCAGCTTCCCAAATATCACTAACAGACCTTTTGATAATGCAAAGCTGACTTTATGGCTTACTGGTGTAAGGGAGAACACCACCTCAACAGAGTTCTGATGGTGTCACTCACTGGGAAGGCAAGGTCAAATTTTATTGAGAATTTAGTTTGGTTTAAGGTTGTTTTTTCAGTGGCAGAGGGTGAGAAGGCTGGGGAATAAAGGAGATGGCTTGATTAGAATCGGATGCTGATCTTGACAGTCTTAAGACTGATGAAAAGAGTAAGGTGAGTGCAAAGAATCTTAAAGGGCATAAACTGTTTATGCTTTCTATTGAAAAATTGATAGATTTCTTCTGGAAGTTCAGTAATGAACAGTTAAGCTGTTTGGGCAGGAGTCTTCTAGAATGGTAAAGTTATACTAATAAAGACAAAGAAATAGTAAAGTCATGTTAAAGTAGACAGTAAACTACATCCAGGGTATGTAGATTTGGACCTCAGTGTCCAAGCTGTGTGTTGTGGGGTGGAGGTAAGGTTGTTTTCATTCTCAGTCTTAGGTTCTAAGATAGTACCATGGCCAGAAACTTTTTGTATTTAGTTACCAAAAAGCTATATTCTTCCTTGTAAAGTTAAGTTGAAGAAACAGGAACTAATATGTTTTGAGTGTATATTTGTGCTAGCTACTTTACATTCACATTTAAGCCCCATGACAACCCAATAACAGAAATATTAACCTTGCTATATACACTTGAGTAAACTGAGATCCAGAGAGATGAAATAACCCATCCCAAGGCCACCCATCTGGTTTATGAACAGAGATCTAAATTTAAGATGAGTTCTTTGCTACACACTGCTGTGTAATTTGTGAAGGCAAGAAACAGTCTGATCATTAAACATAATAGATTTGTAGGGCAACATAAACTAAGCAAATATATATTTCACTGAGTATGAAGTCATTTAGAGATTATCTGAAGCAAGAATAAATAAAAATATGTGCAATGCATTCCTTTACAAATGAGGATTCTTTGCTAGTTTAGGAATGAAGGAATATGTGACATGAAATGGCACATTTGTTCATCAAATTTTGCTTAATGAGTTTGTAGTTTTCAGAGCACTGTCATCAGTCCCAGGATAGAGAGTATGTTGTCTGTTCTGGCATGGTCCTGACTAACTTGGAAAACAGATATATAAACAGCTAATTGCACTTTAGTCTGTAACTGTATTGAAGGCATGTGTGTATGCTTTCATAAGGAAGTACGGAGAGATTGCTTCTAAGTTTCAGGGAAGGCTCTGTGGAAAAGGTGATACTGGGGCTCAATGCTGAATGGAGGTTGGGTAGGAGTGTACCAAGAGAGTAGGGTGAGGGCTTGGGGAAGAGCATGTGCAGAGACCTAGACACGTGGGAGAGCATGGTATGTTCATAGAAACAGTGTTTGGGTGACTGAAATTTAGAATGTGCCTCTGATGCCTCACTGGAGCAAGTCCTGTTGATTCTGTCTTCAAAACAATACCTTGGATCCATCCACTCACCTGCATCACTGCTGTCCCTCCGTTTCCCACTCTAAACCGAGCTAACAGTGTCACTACATCAGCTGCTTACAACAGCGTTCTGATGAGTCTTTGTTTCCGGTCTTGCACTCCCTCCAGTCCGTTCTCCTTGTTACAAGAAAAGTGACTTCCAAACTGAAAATCAGATCAGATAACTTACCTGTTTAAAACTACATTGCACAAACTCTCCACCAGAACTCTAACATCTTTTTTTCCAACAATTCATGCCACCCTATCCTTTCTTTCTATAGGATCCTGGCCACACTATTATTTTCCATTTTTCCAACAAAGCAAGGTCTTTCCATTCCTGTTGTGTACATTATTCCCTGTGCCTGAAGGAAATGATTATATATCATGACCTTTTATGCAAGATGAAAGTTTCACAAACAATACTTACAATGGGTGTGCATTCTTTTCTATTCTGTACTGCTTCATTTTTTCAAAAAATTCTGGTTAGGACTCAATGATTTATTCCCAGCTAATAACCTTTAGTTTGAAAAGTTTGTCCTCCAGTTATTCTCTAAAAGAGTCCCTTGTTTATTACCATCATAACGCTTAGAAGAGTCAGTCACTCCTTTACTTTGTTTTGTTTGGTGTATGTTTCCTCTATAAGCTTCATGAAGACAGAGCATGTTTTATTCCCTGTTATTTCCCCAGCACCAACAACATGCCTGAAACACAGAAGGTGTTCAGTACAAATTTGAAGAATGAATGTTGTGAGGTTACTATAAAGTTTGCAGCCTCACCAAATGAGTTGTAATTTTAAAACTGTGAGATGACCTGGTAGTAGTGGAAAGGATTAAAATTCTGTCCCTCCATTTATGTGACTGACTTATTCTTGGCAGGTTAGTTAGCCTGTCAGCTGTAAAATTGATGGTATCGATTCCAAGTTTACAGGATTGTTGTAAAGATTAATGATGATGATGAAGATAATACTAACTACTATTTGTGGAATACCTTACTTGCACCATACATTGTGTTGCTGAACTTTATAGGGCTATTGATGAACGAAAGAGATAATGTTACCAGAAGGTGCTTACTATCAAGAACTGTGAGGGGTTTATGGTTTACCGTACAAGTCAGTCTGTCACAGTTATATGGATGGTGGCAGAAAACACGAGACCTCTGGGTAAGAGCAGGATTTCAGTATTCGCAGCACTGGTGTACCCAGAGTATCAACATTTTCTTGTCAGTTCCCCAAGCGCCTCTTCTTCCACCAGAGCAAAGTGAAGAGGGTCAGATAATAGCTGCACAGTGTGCTTTGTTACATAGTATAGGAACCCTGAGGCGTTTTTAATGAGTAGTAAGCACATTCCCTGTGCTCTGGAGTGGGACACTTTCTTTCTTACAAATCTGTTTGCTATACAAATATCCGGGAAAAGTTCAACAATGCAGAACTCTAAGAGTCCCACAGAGAGATTTGTGCCTCAACACTTAGCACAGCGGTATGCGCAGAAAGCATACAGTCCTTGATGTTGTCATCTCCTTTAATCTTCTCAATCATCCTATGATATGTATCATTTCTCCATTTTATAGAAGAGGACACTGAGACTCAGGGAGATGAAAAGAATAACCTAAAGTCACAGAGCTACGAAACTGTAGAGCTGAACCAGTAACCCACCTGTTTGACTGAAAGCTGGAATTCTTTGTATTCTGTTGAATAACTTTTGTAAAATGTCCAGCACTATATCTTGCTCAGTAACAATGATAAGAGGTCAGATTTGTTTTCACTTTTTTACTTCGTTTTCATTTAGATTTTGATCGTAAGTTTAAAATAAATTTAGCTGGCTCATTAAAATTTTTTTACTTTTAATTTCGAAGTAATTTCAAACAGGAAAAGTTGTGATAGTAGTACAGAGAACCCTATATGCTTTTTTGTAGGGAAAATGAAAGTTCCTATGGCCAGGATCCTCAACTGACCCTAAACTACTTGATGATGTAATTGGCCTACGGCATAGGCTAAAGCTTTCACACGTGTTGGCAATGAGCTATTATTGTCTGTGATACTATATAAAGAGTTCCACCCAATACTGTCCCCAGAAGTAGCGAAAGAGACAGGAAGTGAGCTCCCTGGGAGGCAGATGTAATTCCAGCACTAGACCTGCCACGGTGAGAATAAAGCTTGATATAAAGCCTTTTACCCCTAATGTTCAGTTGTTCCGTTGTTATTTGGTCTCATCAAATCCAGAGGGAACATCCCCTAGGGCAACCCCCTCAGGAGAGACACTCTTTGTCCAGATTGCCAGTCATTTACATTTTGACACATGTGCTTCATCATTCTCTCTATATAAATTTATTTTGCCTGTATCATTTGCCAGTAGGTTTTATACATCATGCTCCTTAATCTCTTAATGTCTGATGGGTCACTTCCTAAAAAACAAGGCTTATTTTACATACCCACAGTACAGTTATTCACATAACATCGATGTAATACTTTAATCTACTACAGTCCATTGTATTTTTCAGTAGTTGTTTTTTTTCAGTGTAGAATCACAATCTGCAGTTGTCCTGTAATTGTTACATTTTAAGTGGCCTTAAGCCTTTGTGCTCATTAATTTATATATTCATAACATGATAGAGGATATACATTGCTAACATTGAACAGAAAGTAAGACTCCTTGACTGCTATTGAGTTTTATTGTCAGATTTCAGGTGTGGCCACTAGGAGCAATTAAACTTGTTGAGCAATTTATCATCTAGTCCTAAACTAAAGTTTTTATGTTAGGATGATAATCCCCATCCAATTGAATGACAGGACTGACTGAATTTTCTAGGTGTGTACTTCATTTCTAACCTATTCTCATAGGCCTACCAACATTCACTTTTCTTAAACAGCAAGTTCTACAAGAGCCATGCTAAATTTCTTTCATTACAGATAATTGGCAATAACTTGCCCTCCAAATCATTTGGGAAGTTCTCTTCTGAACCCTGAAAGTCCAGTTGTTACCTTGTTTGCTGCCAGTTGCCCTTGAGCTGCTCTGAAGAAAGCCTCTGCAAATGCAGGAATGCTCGTGCAGTGGCTCTGAGTGGCAACCATACACACCCAGGCTGCTTATGCTAGAGTCAGAAGTGAGGAATAACCAGGGGTAATTCATAGTTTAAGTAATTTAAGATATGGATTAGTGATTAATGATCTTTTAAGAATTTAAAGACTCATGGTCTTGTAGACTGTTAATATGGGTAACAGTACAGAGCTAATTTTTTAAAAGATGTCACTTCTTCTACCTGTATGTCTGTTGCTAAAGCATAAGGATCTCTTTTTCATTAGCAAATTCAGGGTTTGTACGCGGTTACCAGAGACTTTTATCTTGAATCTGGTGAGTTTAGCTCCTAACTAAATTTAGAATCTGTGTAAAGCCAGTCTCATAGAAAAATATGTTTTTTTTCCACTTTGTGTTCAGTATCTGGATGCTAGGGATAGGACTTGTGTGTCTCTGGGTGCCAGAGAAAGGAATGATTGAAAAACTCCCACAAGCTGATTAATGTGCTTTCATATACTGGGTAGCCTGGGAGCTAAGGCATCTATTATGTTAGAATCTCTGACCGTAGGTTGCCAAATCTAAGGCCTAGAATAAGCACTCAATCTTATTTACCATTATTCTGTTAGAATCGTGGGTCTTTTGTTCCCAAATGAGATCTGGTACATGTGGATTTTTACTTTTGATACTCCCTTAATTAGTGCTCCCTGCTTTCAGACCCAGATTTCTTCCTCATTCAATTGTGTTATTTACTTTCTATTTACAAGGACTGTGCCTAATTTGTAGATTTTGTTTCTCTGTTAAAATTTTGAGCTTTACTGTTGTAGTCTTATTTTCACTGAGTAACTTTTAGCATATTTTTTCTGTTAAACTTTTTTCTTTCATCACTGTGAGGCCTCAAGTAGATAGTTATCGATAGGTCTTTGTTATTCCTGTGCTGGTCCTAGAGGAAGCCCAGTGCCAGGAGAAATACCTTAACTGGAAGGAGGAAAAAAAGAAAAACCCTGTAGTTAAGGAAACCCATAGGCTACATTCCTATCTAGGAAGGCTTGAAATCCAATCTCAGAGACAGTTGAAGAACATCTTACTATTTCCACAATAATTCTGAACCTGTGAGAATATAATTGAATTAAACATTTGACCACTGAACAGGTGTTCTTAACTTTTTCTTTCTTTCTTTTTTGTGTCCCATCCATTTGAAAGGTACTCCTCTAAAATCACTCACTATCCTGGGTACTATTTATAAACTTGGGAGGTGGCTTATATCTCCCTGAGCAGTGGATCTCAAGCCTTGTGTGCAGACTGAAATCACCCCAAAAGCACTAAAAAATACTCAAGCCCAGGCTCATTGGCCTTGAACTTATAAAAATCATCAGGTGATTCTCATGTTTATCCAGCCTTGATAGCTTCTAACCAAGGGCTACCGGGAGGCAGAAAGGTACAGTGCAGCGGTACCCACACTGTACTGCACATTATCCACCCAAGAACTTTTTAACGACCCATTGACCAAGTCACACACAGTACTGACTAAATCATAGAGTATTTGTAGGTGGGGGCCAGGCATCAGTATTGTCTAAAGATCCCTGGATCATTCCAACGTGCAGCTGAGTATGGGAACCACTGGTATAGTGATTAAGAGCATTGACCATGGAAGATGTGTGGATTTAAATCCAGCTCCTTTAATAGGTATGTAGGTTCTGTACCTCCCGTAAAATCTGGAATATTATTTAGCTACCTTACAGGCTTGTCATTAGGATTCAATGAATTAATTCATTTATAATGCTTACGGTTGTGTTGGTACATTGTATACATTCAGAAAATATTAGTCATTACATTTGAATTCTGAGGACAGGGTATTTTGAAACTACTGAAAAATATCAGCAAACCTATAATGGACTGTAGAAGTAGATAAAAGTATCTCCAACTACTATCAACCCAGAGGCTTTCTGATGTGGGGACCAAATTGTCATCCATTACCTTAGGTGAATGCTTTAGCCCCACCTGAAGTTAGACAACCAGAAAGCTACATATCTGAACTATACTGCTTAATTTTCAGTAGGAATTCCTTAACAGTACTTTTGTGAAGCTGTGCTTTGGTAAAGAAAAATCTTTCTTATTTTTGAAAAAATAATTCTCATCATAAAGAATTAAGTGATACAAAAAGGTGCAAAGAATTAAAAAAAAACACCTCTATAAATCATCATCATTAACACTGGTTGACCTTTGTTTTAGATATGATATATTTCTTTGCAGGTATACAGGCAAAAGAAAAAGGAGAGGAAGGGAGACTGGATGGGTACACTTTTAATAAAAATTGGGCTGTATTATAATGCATCTTTATTTTTAGGTGTTTTTTTCAAGTTTTATGATGGAAATATCCAACACCATATAATATTATGATTCCTCAGGTTCCTGTAACCAAAATGCTATTTAAAAAAATATATTAAAAATAGTTTTGCTTGACTTTAACAAAAGAAGAAAAGAAACCAAGTGCAATTCAAAGAATTATTAATGTACTTCCTAAATGTGTCTTCTACAGTTAAGGTGGAGTGTTTTTTAAAAATGTTAATGTTTCATATTTGGACAGTATCAGTCCCTGCCATGAGAGAAGAGGATATTACCACTCTTGCAGTCAGTATAACTTTGCTCTACCTTTCCTAATTTGGGTAACTTTTTCATTCAAAGTTTGTGATCCGTATAACCTTTTCTGCACAACTTGTCTCCTCCCTATTTTACATTGAATTGGATAAGATATTTAACACAATCCTTTTCCTGATGTGTGGCTTAATTGGCTGAATTTCTTTATGAGTAGATTTCTCAAAAAGGGTTCATGGTGCTTTATTTTTAAATTTACCTTTTTAAAGAAATTATGACTTGTCAGGTAAAATAATTTTAGAACTATTAAGAAGTTTAACCATTAGAAAATTAGCATATTTAGAAATGTCAAAATAGATTTAGAAAAAACATCAAAATCTTTATTTTAGAAGTAAAGCAGTAATACCAGATCGTTTAGTTTCAATTTTGAATTTTCCAGAGACTGATACCACAAATGTAAATGCATACAATCCAATATTATTTGAAAAATTTTCCAGTTTCATCTGTTGGCAACAAATTCAAATTAAAAAAACAACTGAGCAAGTGAAACAAATGTATCAATTTGCAATTTCTCCAGTGGTTAAATATAGTCCTATATGATATCATTGCTAAATTATTTGCTTTAACCAAGTCATGATTTTTGTGATGGGTATGTGGCTACGAAGTCAAGTACATTTATTTCATCTCAGAAGTTTTCTTAATTCAATGCATTATTTTTGAAGTTTAATAGCTTGGCTGTATCTTGGTGTTGAATTTTCTGTGTTGTGTTTTCCTGAAATAGTCATTTATTCTGATCTGTAGATTATGTTGGTTTTTTTTTTTTTATTGAAGTATTTAATTGTGGAGAAGAATATAGTTAATGTGCATCTACCCATCACCCAGCTTGAAAAATAAACTATTACAAATACTATTAAAATCTCCTGGGTACCCATCCTTGGTTGCAGACTCTCTCTTCACGTAAGAGGTTTTGTGTTTATCGTATCTTTACATGTCCCTTATACTACCTATGAATGTACCCCTAAATTGAATTCTCTTGCAAGTCATTAAATTTTCTATAAGTGGTAATCAAACTCATTATCCCACAATTTGGGTTTTTTTTGTTTGTTTGTTTGCCCTAATTTTAAAAAAAAGATTTATCCATAAGAATACATGGAGGTCAAGTACTTTCATTTTACTGCTTGAAGGGTGTGCCATTGCAGTGAAATACCACCATTTAAATTTGGTTCTTTATTTCAGGACATTTTCTGTTCTATTAAATATTATGCCCTGTCTCCTGTCAGCTTGGTCAGACCTCTTATTCCATCTGCCACTTGTGTGAACAGTTTCACACATGCATCCATCCACTTACTGCTAGTAGCACCTCACCCTGTATGAAAGCCTGCTAGTCTCTGCCCACACTCAGCTCTAGTGTGGCAGAGTTAACACCCTCGAGGATTGCCCTCAATCAACAGGGGATGGAAACTCCATCCTAAATTTGGGTAGACAAATTTTGTAGACTTGTGTATGCTTCCTAGGAGGCACCACGGAAAGTAAGCTCCCATTGCCTATAGCAGTGACCTTGATAGCAGTCTTATCTGGTATCTTTTTGTCTTCCCTCTCATTCTCCTTAGTCTCTCACTCTGCCCCCAGGAATTATCTGCCAAATGAACTGCTGGCACACAGTCCTTTTCTAGGACTGGAGGGAGCCGAGATCCATATTTATAATTATTTTTTGTGGGTTTTATTGGGTCTCTATGGCTTCTGATAAGTGAGACAAGTTAGGAGCCCTGCTAACCAAGGCTGCTCCATTCTGCTTAGGAATCTTTTGTATCACTCCTTGGCTGTCACTTTTTTGTTTAAGTATAGTTGATGCTTGATTTATTTTTATTTTTACTTCTTAATTGATATATAGTTGATATACAATCTTATATTACCTTCAAGTACACAATATAGTGACCCAACAGTTAAGTCCCCCCGCAACTAGTGTAGTTACTGTCTGTCAATATAGAAAGATGTTGCAGAATTATTGACTGTATTCCCTATGCTGTACTTTCATCCCTGTGGCTAATTCATATTGTGATTGAGATTTAGTGCCCCTTTATCCCCCTCACTCTCCCTACTCACCCACCCCAACCTCTCCCCCATGGTAACCACCAGTCACTTCTCAATGTCCATGAGTCTACTGCTATGTTGTTCATTTGTTTTGATTTGTTTTTAGATTCCACATATAAATGAAATCATATGGTATTTGTCTTTCTCCACCTGACTTATTTTACTTAGCATAAGACCCTCTAGGTCCATTCATGTTGTTGCAAATAGGAGGATTTCTTTCTTTTTTATGACTGAATAATATTACATTGTGTATATGTACTGCATCTTCCTTATCCATTCATCTATTGACAGATACTTGGTTGCTTCCGTATCTTGGCTATTGTAAATAATGTGGCAGTAAACATAAGGGTCTATATATCTTTTTGAGTCAGAGGTTTTGTTTTCTTTGGGTAAATTCCTAGAGGTGGAATTACTGAGGTGTATGGAATCTCTATCTTTAGTCTTTTGAGGAACCTGCATACTGCCTTCCATAGTGGCTGCACCAATTTACATTCCAACAGGTAGGAGGGTTCCCTTTTCTCCACATCCTCACCAACACATGTTATTTCTTGTCAGGCTGTCACTTTTTGAAGAATGTGGCTTTAGGCTTTTTCTATCCTTATGTATTTGCTGCTGGGGAACTCTTCCTGTCTCCTTGCTTTCTTTGCTGTTCTTTTGTATTTTAAGGATACCGGTTATCCTATGGCTGCATTATCTTGCACCCAATTATATTTATCTTTCTCTGATTACTTTGTGTTTTTTAAAATCTCTATTCTATTATCTCTTGGCATTTCTGGGTCATACTTTTATTTTCATTTATGGCTATTCTCTTCCTTTGTATTTCTTAAATATTAGTTGTATAATAAAAAATGTTGATCATCTATGTGTTATTTAATTTTTAGGTCCCTTGATCTCACTGTTGTTTTTCTATCCATTCTTATTTATTACATTCATAAATCTTGAGGCACTTGGGAAGTGTCTTTGTATTCATTTTGTTATATTTTTCTTCTGGACAGTGTACTTTGATCTCCTGTATGCCACAGTCCTTCCATTCTTTATTTCTTTCCATCTGCCCCTTCCTCTCCTTATCTGGCTTTTCCAGTTGCCTATTTGTCATTCATTTTCTTTTCATCTTGCTTATGCTTGGCAACTCTGCTCATTTTTTATTTGTTCCCCAAATTCTGTGGGTGACTTCTTTACTTTCCAAAAATGTCAGTTTTTTTCTTGCCTCACCTCATTTTTGTGGTTACAAAAGTATACTCTGCAGCTTTTCACTCTTTTGTCTCTCCAGGTCACATGACCTATACCCATTACTCCAGAACTGTGACTTATTAGCATATTAAATTTTTGCTAGCTAACCCTGATATTTTTCCGTCGTCCTATAAAAGTGCCTCCTCTGGTTCTTACTGCCCATGAGACACCATATCAAGATTTGTTCCTTGTAATTGAGGAATGTATTGTGTGTCTATTGGGAAGGCCCTCAGTGTGCTGCCCTAGAATCTTCTCTTCTGCTGGACAAGGCTAGAATTCACTTCTCTCTTCTACTCATTCTCTTTCATAGCTCTGTAGCATCTCTGTAGTCATTTCCAGATTTGGGGTATTAATGAGAATTGTGCATTCAGGTTAGGAGCCTTGCCAGACAGGGCTTCTCCATTCCTCTTCGGAATCTGCTCTTTCCTAGGCATTGCTCTTGAAGTTTCCAGCTTCATGCTGTGCCTATCTGTGTATCTGTTACTGGAGAACCAACCAACCTGCCTTTTTATTATTAACTACCTCGGTTTCTTTCTCCTCTCCCTCCTTTTCATTTTAATCTGATCATGGGTGGGATTTGGAAGTGGGGAGATTATGTAAAGAAGCCTCCCTTCCACTACTTTATCCCAGAGTCTGTTTTGGGGTTTTGTTTTGTTTTTAATTGTGGGAAGGTATACATTATATAAAATTTACTATCTTAACTATTTTTGAATGTACAGTTCAGTGGCACTAATTACATTCACATTGGTGTGCAACCAGCACCAGCAGCCATCTCCAGAACTCTTTTCTTTCTTTTTTTTATTGACACACACTCTTATGAAGGTTTCACATGAAAAACATTGAAACATTGTGCTTACTACATTCACCCATATAATCAAGTCCCCTCCATACTCCACTGAAGTCACTGTCCATCAGCGTAGTAAGATGCTATAGTCACTACTTGTCTCCTCTGTGCTACACTGTCTTTCCCATGACCCCCCCCACACCATGTCTACCAATCATAATACCCCTCAATCCCCTTCTCCTTCCTTCCCCCACCCTTCCCCTTTGATAACAACTAGTCCCTTCTTGGAGTCTGAGTTTTGTCCCTACAGTTTTGCTTCATTGTTACACTCCACAAATGACGGAAATCATTTGGTACTTGTCTTTCTCTGCCTCGCTTGTATCACTGAGCATAATACCCTCTAGCTCCATCCATGTTATTGCAACTGGTAGGATTTGTTTTATTCTTATGGCTGAATAGAATTCCATTGTATATGTACCATTTCTTCTTTATCCATTCATCTACTGATGGATACTTAGGTTGCTTCCATATCTTGGCTATTGTAAATAGTGCTGCAATAAACATAGGGGTGCATATATCTTTTTGATTTGAGAACTTATTTCCTTTGGGTAAATTCCTAGGAGTGGAATTCCTGGGTCAAATGGTATTTCCATTTTTAGTTTTTTTAGAAACCTTCATAATGCTTTCCACAGTGGTTGAACTTAGCTTACATTCCCACCAGCAGTGCAGGAGGGTTCCCCTTTCTCCGCATCCTCACCAGCATGTCTTGTTCCTAGTGTTTTCGATGTTGGCCATCCTAACTGGTGTGAGATGATATCTCACTGTGGTTTTAATGTGCATTTCCCTGATAATTAGTGATGTGGAGCATCTTTTCATGTCCCTTTCTTTTTGTTTTTTTAAGTTTAAGAATGTTTTTGGGTCTTTGTAAGACTACTATTGAAGATATTTTCTATTTTGGTGTTCCTGGTTTTGTGTGAATATAACCTGGTCTTAGAATTTACTTTTAGGAGAAGGTTGTTCCTGCTGACTTGCTGAATCTATTACGAGATGAAATGGGCTGTGTAGTTAGATGCCCTTTGTACCTTGGTTGCCAAGAAGCATAACAACTAGCTTGGGTTTTCTGGTATAATTTTATACTTCCATTTTATTTTTATGTGTTTAAGTCCCTTCAGAGCCTTTTTGGAGCAAAGGAGAGACAACAATAAAAACAGTGTGTAAGTAGTTTTTGTTTATATCAGAAAGATAATTTTTTCTAAAAATTTTATTACCTAAGCTCACAGTTTGCCAGCTGAAATGCCTTAAGGCTGACCTAGTCAGTACTTTTTTTTCCTCGCAGTTTAGTTATATTTAAGATGGAAAATGTTAGTGGTTATGGGTAAGTGTGGGGGTTGTTATATCTAAAATAAAACTTTTTGAAGGAAGAAGGAAATAATACTTATTGCGTCCTTTTATGTGACACATTTTTCTTAATACAAGAGCCCTAATTTATTATTTAATACATTTATTATCCCAATTTTTCAGATGTGAAAATTCAAGCTCATCCATGTAAAATGACTTTCTAAAGGACTCATAGATAGTAAAAGTGTAACAGAATTTGAATCCTTCTTTCTTCCTAAGAGAACTTAAAATAGAACATTTTTACTAATCTATCTGTATTGGCAGGAGTATTTTGTAGTATAAACCTGAACTGTCACAGCTTTTATTCTATGAATTCTTTGAAACTGTTTATCCACTTCTGGTAAAGTATCCTAAGGAAATAACCTTTTTGTAGGGATACAGTAATGAAGTTCCTGAAGACTAGAATTAAAAAATAAATACTGTACTCTGAGACTTAAATTCAAAAATCAACATATACTATATCAAAGAAGAAATGTACACAGCATCATACAGATAAATAATAGCTGCAGGCCTGTAAGTTTTCACTTCTTTGTTTAAATTTATGAAATTCAAATATAGGAGAGTAAATGTTGCTAATCAGAAGACAGTGGTTTTCGTTTCACTCATCCTTCTAAACGCTTACAAACACCTCTTCTTCTTCTTACTCTCCTCTTACAGTCTTTACTCCTTCCTTGTACCCCGTTGCTCCCTTTCCCTTCTCCCTCAACAGCCACGACTTGTCCATTGCAGCGGCTACTTGAAGGTTGAGGAGGTGGATAAGAAAGATGAAGACAGTTTTAAATTCATTATGGATCCACTGCTAATTCATTGTTTTGTTTTTATGCATTTGTTATTGAAAGGGTATAGATTTGACATAGGGTTTGAGTGTAGGTTCTGGTTTCAGAAAGCTTGTGTTCACATCCTGGGTTTTCCACTTGAGCAAGTTACATAAATTCTCTGTACTTTAGTATCATTATTCATGAAATGAAGACAGAGGTATGAAAATCATGGGATTGTTTCAAGGAAAAATTAAGGTATGCAAGATATATCTGTCATGTAAGAATTGTTAATCTTAAAAATAAAACAGTTATTTTAGCAGCAAAAATGAGTTTATTCAGGAATAACAATTGTAATTCAGGACATGCAAGCTACAGCAAAACCATAGCAAGTGCAGCAAACAGGAAAGAACGTTATTTTGGGGGGAAGAAGGAGGACGTTATGAGGGGTTATTTTAAAGGATGGTCCATTGGAGAAAAACAAGAGTTCAGGGTTATGATGATCTTTCATTGGCTGAGTTGTTGGGGTGGTTGATTTCTTATAAAAAAGGCAATGTACATCTTTTCCTGTTGGGGCTTGTAATTGGTGAGTCTTTACTTTGATGATTCTTCTGTTAGATCTGTAATTGGCTTCCTAAAATTGGCATGAAATTCTAACTGCTCTTCCATGTAGCCTCCCTAATCCATTTTAGTGAGGTTTCTCTTCATGTAATTCTCACATTTCTTCCTTTTCATCAAGATCTCTCGCTGAAAGCATCACTGATTAAGAGTTAGTTAGGTTTTCTGTATTTAGTGATTTTGTCCCTTCGCTCCAAGAGAGACCTTTCCTGATAGTCAAGTGAATAACAGATGGAAAATGCTAAGACACATGAGTGACAAGGAAATGTTAAGAGGGAGAATTCAGGCACTTCCCATCTGTCATCCTTATTTATCAAGATTGTAAGCACTGAAGAGCACTAGAGAGCATCGTACGCATTGGGTGTATCATTTTTACAAAAGTTTGATGAGCAACAAAATACAATACATTATATAAAACAGAAGAGTTTACATGACAATTCCAAATTGCATGGTGGTTCTAAACCCAGACCCTAGGTCTGAAAATAGCCAACTGAAATATTTATTGGCACTTAGTCTGGCTTAGGAGAGAAAAATTCTCCTTGTGGAGACAAACCCAGAGTCGTGTATGCCTCCTGGGAGTCCCTGCATAAAGCGGTCTTGACAGCGGAATGGTGAATACTGCAAGAGCACACTGAAAGAAGTAGCCAAGTGCATTTGGGAAGACATAGTGCAGGTATCAACATGAAAAGTAGCTGGTGAACTTTTTTGCAAAACAGTACAACTTCAAGAATGTTTTTAAAACAGTATTGTTATCTCAGAAGTACTGTTTGGAACCAAGTGTGTTATCAAAAATACACGCTGTAGTGGTAAGCATAGCTGCCTTCCAAAACACACGCTGTAAAGTTACAAATTCAGAAACAGGTTTTGGATAAGAATTGAGTCATTAATATTTCAGATGAAAGAAAGACTTTTATGAATTCTGAACCTTCTAACCCTTCAGAAAAACGCAAGTGAAAAATTAATTTGTCCCAGGATCATGATGAAGTTATTTCTAAAAAGCCATAGTAAGAAGAATAGGTTTCCCCTTTTGTAAGGGTTTGGGAAAGGTAGACAAGGGCATTTTCTTTGCATGAAAGAAATAGCAGAAGCAACCAGTGAGAAAAAGGTATACGAGCCTGGTCTGGACATTTTGGGAAAGCTGTCTCATCCAATGATGCCTGCTTAAATTCCAGAAAATCTTTACTTTCTGTTCACCTAGTGATGGGCAGGCCCAGTCAAGGTTTGGTGCTTATTTTAGATATGTCACTTGAACCCAAGAGTTTCTTCCTTGGAGTTTGATAGCACAAGGATTGGCTAGCAGTACTGACAAAGGCCTTTTCATTGAGGTTGAAGAGTCTTTCTGGAGGTGTCGGAGGCATCTTTTCCAAGAGAGGAAGTCCCCTCCCCAGGTAGCAAGAATGAGAGTCTGTGAGTTCCAAAGGGGGTAGATCTGAGATTTAGAAGGACTAACAGCAATGCTTTTAGCCAAGGTATTTGGAGGGTCTCTACAAATTTTGCCAGTTGAGTTTTAATAGAGCCATTTGAAAAGTGCATTCAGCCAATCCTGAGGATTGAGGATGGTGTGCACAGTGGAAGTGTTAAACCAGCCAAACCCCAGAGATTTGTCAAAACACCTGACTGGTAAAATGGGTTCCCTGATCACTACAAAGTGTGAGAGGGGTCCCCAAGTAGGGGTAATCTTTTCTAATAGAATTTTAGCTACAGAAGAAGCAGGACCTGTCTACAATAGAAAGCTTTGATACAGTGAAAAAATACACAAGCCATGACATATTTGTTTCTATAAGATGGGGGAAGCTGTGTAAAATACGCTCGTGTGAATAGGTTTCCTCAGCTTGCACTTTGGACAAGTAGGACAAGTGACATAGGCACTTTTTGGTGCCCTTATTAATATTTCTTCACCAATATTGGTTCATGAACACTAATTTTGTGAATAGACCAATGGTTTAATGCATGTACAGTGGAAAGTAATGGGGGATTTTGAATTTGATAGGGCTGGATTTTTATTTGGTCCAGACTGGAGTTCTCTCTTTTTATTGAACCAAGAATTATTAGATTGCCAGTATTATTTTTCCTTTTCTGTGGCCTATTGGGTGTTTCTGGTAATTTGGAAAAACTTTCCTTTGGACCACAACAGAGATTTGGCTATTGGTTTCCTTGAAAGCTTTAAGTTTTTTTGTTGGAACTATCAGTGAGATGGTTTTCTTTGGCCTCCAGGGAGTTAAGTTTGGAATGAATGCCCAGAGCAGCCAGCAAAAATGTGGCATCTAATACATGTTGGACATAGGAACCATTTTTTATTTTACCCCACTGGAGGAAAGGATACTTCATTTCTCTAATATTCCAAGGTTATGAGCTACCCCAAAGGCATACATCTATTGGTATAAATGTTTGCAGCTTTACCGTTAGCTAACGTACAAGCTCAAGGAAGGTTGTGTAACTCAGCCTGTTGGGCCAAAATAGCCAAAGGTAAAGGTGCAGCTGCCTCAGTGACTTCAAAAGGAGTTGGAATAGCATACCCAGCATGATATATACCTTTTTCATCCTTTAAATAAGAGCCATCAGTAAACCATGAAAAGTCTGCCTTAGTAAGAGGAGTGTCTTGTAAATTGCCACAAGGAGTGAAAAGGTGACCTGTCAGCATTAAGCGTTTGTGTGGAGTTTTTATTCTGGATCCATATGTAGTCCTTATTCTGAGATCAGATGCCCTGAGTATCAGACCTGAGTTTGAGCAAACCGCAGCTTTTCTTTGGCGACTATGGCCAAAAAGTCCCTTAAGACCAAAAGTTTTAACAGGTGAATGCTGTCTTCCTGTGAAGAGACTTGAGAAGGGGAGCAGAGAAGCAAATCACCTATTATTGTAACAAGATAGAGCCTGCAGAAATCTATATCATCCAAGTAAGGTTTGTGAAAAGTAAGATGGTTTCTGTGTAATCCTAGGGCATTACTTTCAAGGTGTATTGCCATTCTTCCCAAGTGAAAGCAGAGATACTGACTATCCTTTTCAACTGGAGTACTAAAAATGTATTGCATAAATTAGTTACAGTGAAAATTTGCTTTCAGTGGGAATGGATGTCAGTAGTGTATGGGGATTAGTATTAACAGAACACTGAGGGATAAGAATGTTATTTATTGCTAAGAGGTCCTGGATAAACCTCCATCCTCAGCCACTGGGTTTTCAGGTAAAATAGTGATATTATAAGAAGTGCAGGGAATAATGAGGCTCTGAGCCTTGTAATTTATTATGTGCCTGCTGCCTTGAAGGGCTTCTTTGTTGGGTATTGATTAATTCTGGGGAGAGGTTTTGAGGAATCTCTTTGAATCTTGATGGGAAATGCACTGTGGATTTTGCCAATATCAGTTGAAGATGATGCCTGTAAAGAGGATGATAGCTGATCCAATAGGAACAATGGTCAGTGTCCCCAGACTCAACTATAGTGCTGTCAGAGATGGAGCAAATAAAAGATGTCAGAGGGCCACTTAATTTCCCTGGCTGGCTATTTTGATTACTGCTGTCAAACTCTGGAATGATTTACCCCTTTGAGAAAAAGAAATTTTGGCATGATATTTTTCTAAGAAATCTCAGCCCAATAAATGAACAGGGGCAGAGAAACTAAGGAGAAAAGGGTGAGTATCTCTTAAAGGGCCTAAACAAAAGGGACAGGTTCAGAGATAGCAACCTGTTGAGGTTTACTGGAGACCCCTACTGCTTGAACAGGTTTAGTACTCCAAGGCAGGGACTGCTTTGTAGCAGTGGGATTGAGCATTGAGAGTGTAGCCTTGGTATCAGTAAGGACCGAGAGAGAGGCTTTCTCAATCTGGAGACTGGTTTCTCTGAGCCGACTAAGAGGCAGGGTTGGGAACAGCCCTGTGGTTCCTTAGAGCCTGATCATTGGGAATTCAGAGGACACTAGAAAGGCTGGCTAGAGGGCTGAAGGCTCCTGGAGCACCTTAGTTCCTGAGAGTCTTCTTTCCAGGGCTCTGGCTCTTTGCAGTAACAGCCAAAACTAGGAGATTTTTGGCTTCTTTTAGAGCCCTTCATTTGCCAGAGTTGAAAGTTGAGAAGTTTAGTATTCCTCCTTTTAGGTGACTCATCTAGGGTGTGAACAAGCTGGTTTGCCAAATTAAATCTGGATTGGACCTAGTTTCCCATTCCATCCTGAGCCTTTTACCTGGCAGAGAAGGACTCCAGTTCAGCCCATTAATAAACAGTTAAATGCTACCCATGTGGATTCAACATGTAAAGACCAAAATTTTCTTCAAAGATAATTTCAAGTCAGGCTGAAGCTAATTGTAATAATTATGAACAGGTTCATCAGGCTTTTTGTGTACAAGCCTAAATTTTGTTCCAATCAACAGGCTTAGGAGAAGCTACTATAATTGCTTGGTGGAAATTTCCAGCAAGTGTTCTTGCATCTTGCCCAAAGTTAGAGGTCTGTTTCTACAAATCCCTTTCCAGATGTTTCCACCAGGCTAGTTTCATCCAGTGTTTGGTTTGGCCCTCACCAACAAGCATGTGGACTAATTGATATACCAATTTGAGAAAACCAGGTTTAAGTTTGAATAACTATGTTAAATTCTTAAGCAAACCTATGGGGGTCCTCAGTCACTTTAGGAAACTCTAACTATGGCTTGCAGTTTGACCTTAGTCCAGGGAACATGAGAAACTTGGGGTCCATCTGGATCCTCAGAAGACTTAACTTTAAAAGTGCAGGTTTTAGTAGGTTCAGGAGAGGATGTTACAGAGGAGAGTTTCAGAGGAAAAGAGAAGTTAGGTGAAAGGATTAAAGTGGAACGAGGTACAGAGGCCGTCGGGTCAGTGCAGAGGGAACAGGAACATGATGCCAGAGGCCAGGCCTGAGCACAAGGTGACAGCCACATGCCTGGAGACCAGATGAGGGAGGGAAACAAAGAGGCCTAAAAAGCTGTTTTGACTTCTTTAAATGGTTTGTTTGCCTCAGTTAATTTAGAAATAGTATTTTGCAAAGAGGCAAACTTAGAATCCTGAAAATGTTTGGAAGTTCAAGGTGTCAATTAAGATAGGCATGTTGCTCAGTTTTGGGGTGTTTTGTTGTTGTTGTTGTTATTTTGTTTTGTTTCTGAGCCGCAGCTTTCTAATTTAATTTTGAGAAAAACAAGTTTGGGTAGATCAAAAGTTCCCCATAATGGCCACTGGGGTTCTGAATTACTTTTGGTTCAGTTGGTTACCTATGCATTTAGAAATTTAGAAATGTATGTGAGAAGGGATCAGACTTTTTAAACATAAAAGTGGCTGGGGTCCCAAAATGTGGGGTCACCCTCAAAATGCTGTTGGGAAATCCCCTTCGGCGGAGGCCTCCCTCTCCCTGCGGGCTATAGGAAAATAATTCATGAACAGTTCAAACAGGTGCAAACAGGTTTATTAAAGTGAAAGTGTTTGAGAAGGGAGTGCAGGCAGGTTCAAGAGGAGAGCCTTGTGGGGGTGGGGGATGGGGGTAGTCCCTGGCTCCCCTACTTTTATTTTAGGGATTAAGCAGGAGGTGGAATATTCATCAGGAGAGGTGGGCTTTTCTTGGAAAGGGGAGGTGATTTCCAGGAATTAGGGTGACACCCCTATTTATGCCTGTAAATGGCCATTCTCAGAACTGTCATGGCACTGGGGGTGATTTTTAGTGTGTATGTTAGTGAGCATATACTAAGCTTTGGGGTGACCCCGAGGTCATCTTGTCCCCCATACTGGACCCAACTGGCTTATACTGGTTTATAAGCCTATTGATACAGCCTTAGCCTCGCCAGGTGCAGGCCTAGCCTAGCCAGGCATCCTGTTCTGTGTCTGATACAAATTCGGCCGTCCTTATGTGCCCTATTCTAGCCTGCCTCAAAATCATTTTGATAACTGGGGTCCCATTTCTTAGAGGTTTTTCTCTAGAGCAGTAAGAAAAGTTCCTAAATAGCACAGTTTCAACAGGAACAGCCTGGTTTCAAAAAGGAAGTGGACCAAAGGCCAGCACAGGTCCAACAGGAACAGTTGATCCCCAAAAGAATACAGACCAAGGGCCAACACAGTTCCAACAGGACCAGTCTGGTCCCAAAAAAGTAGGACCAAAGGCCAAAGGAGTGCTCTCAGAAAGGACAGGGCCATAAAACAAATGCCAAGTCAAACCTGGAGAGCTCAAAAAATGCGAAGGGAGCAGAGCTCAAAATCCAGAAGAAACTTACCCTCAGCCTCCAAGGCTGGCAGTGAGCTGAGCTGGCTCTGTGGGTACTCGCACCTGTTTGCTCACTAGCTTCAGAGCTTTTGGGGGTCTTCTGGATCCCACTTCTGATCAGCAAATACTGTTAACCTTAAAAATAAAACTCAGTTATTTTGCCAGCAAAAATGAGTTTATTCAGGAGCAGCAGAGAATTCCAATTCAGGGCGTGCCAGCATCAGCAAAACCACAGGCAAGTCCAACAAACAAGAGGAACAGTTAGTTACCAAGGAGGAGGGAGTTTGGAGGGGCTGTTCTGAAAGGCCTTTAGAGAAAAGCAAGAGTTGAGGAGGATCAGGGGTCTCCCCTTCGTTGAGTTGCTGGGGTAGTCAGTTTCTTATAGGAAAGGCAGTGTACATCTTTTCCTGTTGGGACTTGTAATGATGACTCTTTGCTCTTGATGATTCTTTTGTTGGGATCTGTAATTGACACAGAATGGTACTACTCCCCCTTTTAGTCTCCTGACTCCACTTTAGTAAGGTTTTTCTTTTATTGCTTTTCACAGAATCATTCAATAAATGGGAATGTCTCCTCAAACAAACGGAGTTTCTGGTTAGGGCAGTAGTTAGTAACTATAAGCTATTCATTACAGTTACTCAAGGAGCTTTTTTAAATACAGATGCCTCCAACCCCTGTTATTTTGATGAGTAAGCCTTTGATAGGGCCCAGGGATAAGATTTTTTCCCCCATTTTTTATTTGTTTGCTTGTTTACTTTTAAATGCCATGAGATTTTTGTCTTTTGTTCACTACTACATCTCCAGTTCTTAGAACTGTGCCTGAAACAAAGTATGCACTCAGTAAATACTTTATGAATGAATAAATATGAATTATCTTTGGTCCTTCAGTGGTTCATTCCCTTTCTTTTTGTAAAACAAATAAAATGTATTTTTAAATTTACAGATACAAACTTCATCCTTTTTGGGGAATAGTTCTGTTTGCTCCTTTATGGCCAAACCCTTTTCTCACCCTCATCCCCTGGCAACTGTTGATCTAGTATTCGTCCTTATGAGTTGAGGTTTTACAGAATGTCAAAAAACTTGAATCATGTAGTATATAGCCTTTTGAGTCTGGCCTTTGTCACTTAGCATAGTGCATTTGAGACTCATTTATGTTGTTCAGTATCTCAGTATTCTTTTTATTACTGAGTGATGTTCCATTGACTGTGGAGCAGATATATTAACAATCTTGCTGAATTTTGTTCTGTCTGATTTTTAGCTTTCCAAAGTGTTGGATCTTCCACCAGAAAGCTTGATCAAGTCAATATCTGCAGTTCCAGTTTCCAAAAAAGAGTTAAGTATAATGTATTTGTAACAATCTAAAATGTTGCTGACTCTTACCAGCATACCGAAAAAAAAACCTTACTCTCCAATTTATAGAATATCCTTGAAATTAACCTTAAGATATGATTTAACCTATTCTCATTGATTTAAATAATAAAATTAAAATCTGTATTTTATGTACTCTGACATGGCGGATTGTATTAGTATTCTCATGTTGTTTTGATGTTTGTTTATGCTAATAACCATTTTAAGAAAAATTAGGAATGAAGTTCAAATTTAATTCTGTAACAGAAAATGGAAGAGCTAAGATCATGGTTAGAATCTTGGTTTTTGAAGAGATCTTAGAGATTATGTACCTATCTGAAGCTTGAATACTGTTATACCATATTTTTCTGTTTGTTTGTTTTTGTGGTTTTTGTCTTTGTTCTATGTGTTTCCATTGGAGGACTCCCAGTGACAGAGAAGTACAGGTTAGCCCTGTGTAGAACAAATAGCTGCTTTCTTGGGTGGAGGGAGAGGTCTGTCTCTATGAGTATGGTTATTCTAATTGATACATGTTTACCATTTGGCCAGAACTCTTAAATACTTGGATAAAATGCCATCTCAGTCAAGTAATAATGACAAGAAATTAGCTGCATAGTAAGCATTTATGCCCTAAGCTTTAGAAAGATATAAAGATAAGATTATCAGTATCATTATGTCCTCATATTTTGATTCCTTAACTTTGTCAGGATTTTAATTCAGTAGGATGATATTCTTGTATCCAGAGTAGGACAAAGAGTTAAGTGGAAAAGGAAGAGAAAGGTTTCATATGGTCCTGTAAAAGAGAGCATTTTTACGTGACCTGCTGCCATTTTTAAACTTCCTCTGTATTAGGTTTCAATAGCAGAGGCAACTGACCAGAGGGACCTCATAATTATATGTCAATTGATATATATTCCAAACCAGCCACTTATTTCATAAAATCTATAAATGACATTCTGCATAGTATTGGGAATATCTCAGTTTTTATTTTATGTTTCAAAGGTCATTAATAAGCTGAACTATGTTGGCCCATCTTTTCAGTAAGATTTCCTTTACTTGCCTGGAGCTCCTTGGGGCAGCTCCACTTTAACAATCTGAAATACAAAGACTGGTTCATAGAAAATAAATACTGGAGATGACCTCAAAATTTTTCAAGTTACATGTCTAAAATTCTGCATGTTAAATTTTAGAACAAAGAGAATTTAGAACAAAGAGAATCTCTTCTGCTTTGCTGTAATAGACCCAGGTATCCTTTACAGTATTAAAACCAATTTAACTATTCTATATTTCTACCTTTATTCTGAAATGTTAAGTTTCAGGAGAATTAAGAGATACTATTTTTGTTAATATAATTAGGGTGATATGAATAAGTTTAATCAGATCTCCTAATTCAATTATATTTTTAGCTCTGGTAGAATTTCTGTTTATTACTGATCATGGTAGAAAGGATTAATAACTTCATTACAAGCTAGTAATACTCAGGTCTATGGATTTCACTGTTAACACCACACTCCTCAGAAGTAGTGAGAAAGTAGCTATTGTTTTTTCAGCTTTTTAAAAAAATTATGAAAGAATACTTGAATGAGCCTGCGTGCCCATCGCTCACTATCATCAGGACATGGCCAGTTGTGTTTCCTCTATACCCCCACCACTCTACTGCTTCGCAATGGGTTATTTTGATAGCTACTGCTTTTCATAGTCTGATGTTATGTTGTTTTACAAGCTTTTTTAAAAAATTAGTTTTTCTCCCACAAAAACAAAACGTAGAATCTTAAAGAAATTTAGAAAATACAGAAGAATAAGAAGAGGGAAGATAATCTTTTAGTCTGTTATCTTAATACAATAGTCTTACTACAGTAAGACAACTGATATTAGCAAGTTGGTATTTTTTTACATTTTCTATTTAAACTTGTCCTATAGCTTTAAAAAAAATAGAGGTGTAAAACTAAAGTGTGATTTTTGAACTCTTTTCCCTAGACATCATTCTTTTTCTGTAAATAACACTTTTAACAATGGCTAAGTAATACTCTAAGCTCTGCTATTGATGCATTTAGATTATTTTCAGTTCTGAGTTTTTACATAATTCCCATTCAAGAATTACCTCTTTAGATAGACAAAACTTTCTTGTGGCTATATGATTAAAAGCTCCTAAAAGGGAAATTGGGAGGTAGGTCAGGTCTTTTTGAGATCCCGTTCTCACTTCTCTAAAACACATACTTCTCTTTTGGGCCTATCTTGTCAGCAAATAACCCTGCACATAATTTCAGAATTCTTGTTTTGAATATTCCTAGTATAATAAATTGGTGTTAATCATTGTTAATGGACTAAAAGGGTGGTTTTTATCCTACCATTAGATTAATCTAATTGATCTAATTGGAAATACTTATAATACAGTTTTTTAATTGAATTGGTCTAGACTAAAATTGCAGATGCCTCCTACTACTCTTAATTTATTAAAACTCTATAGAAGCTCATGTGACTTCTTTGTGTTTTTGGATGTTTGGGAGCCATCCTATAAGCTTATGGTCATACCACATCTTTTATAAGGTATTCTAGCTATATGTAAAATACCACAATTTAATCTTTGGTATATGAAAATGTATAAATTTCTATTAATATCATCATATGGCTCTTACTACTTTTAATTAAAAATTTTTTATTTTCAAAAATCTTTGTGTTTATGTATTATTCCAATTTGTTAAATTAATTTCCTCAATTTCCCACATTATTGCCCTAAATTCTTGACTAAAATATCAGAGTCCTTTGTTAAGAATGAATACAATAAATACTTTCAAACCTTATATGAGTTTTTCTACAACGAAAGTTAATCTTTAAATTGAATTCTTATGTAATGGTTGTGAATAGTCTGAGAAAAGAAACAAAGTACAATTTACTGACCAACCCAATACATGAAGAGCTACAGGACTCAGTACAGATACTATTTAACATTTTTATTTAACATCACAACTAGGATTGGTAGTATTTGACCCTGATTCACTTCACAGTGTTGCTGAGCAATGAGGGGCCATTATCATCACCATTTCACTGAGGTACAAGGAGGGCTAAGCAAACTGCTCAAATCACACAGGTAGTGATTGACGGGTGACCTTGGGTCCACAGTTACAGCCCAGATGTCGTAGATGAGTTTGGGTTGTTACATGTAATGCACACTAGGCTGACGGATAATGGATTAAGGCTCAGGAAAATTCTTAATGGTCATGTTGACTAGGTTCTTGAATATGATATTAAACAGAAGTAATACAGATTTTTCAAGCGTGTCCTTAGATTTCAGGAGTAATAAAAACAAAGTCACCTGTGCCCCTTTAAAATATGTCCTTTTGTGTCTGTGACAATGGGCTATACAAACAATGATTCAACCCACTTACTCTGCCCATAGAGTCTCATTCTCTAGTTCCTTATTAAATACCAGAAGATGTTCAGTGTGGCTAATTATATAGGTGTTTGTAGATCAATTAAACACTTTTTCACACTTTGAACTATTTCAGACTAACAGGAAAATTTATAGAGGATAATGTAATGAACACTCACACCCTCCCTTTCTAACATGTCAAGTGTAAACTTTTTTCAGAAGTGACTGTTGTAACTATCTCACAGGGGTACCATAAAGCTACAGGTAGGTGATGGAAGAGGAAGAATTTTATAAGATGGTAAAGATAAAGTTCTAAGTCAATACAAGATGATATTTCTAATTGCTTTGTATTTTGAAAGCATAATACCTTCTGATAAATTGTGTCAGTGTAAAAGAACACAAAGTGATTAGTGCCTTTTTTTTTTACACTAGTAATGTTTTTAAGGTAACAACAGTTTTATCCTGTTTCATTGTCTGTTTTTAGAGAAGTAGCTGATTTTCAGCTTTCTGTGGATTCTCTATTAGAAAACAACAATGACCGCCTAAGACAGGATATTCAAGTTCAAGCCACAAGACTGGCAGAGAAGGTACTTTAGCACTGTTATGTTTTTTTGATATTATAATGAACTTACTGTCTTAAAAATACTCTGCAAGCTATTGTCAGCCATAGTGAATTTAATAGTGTTTCTTTGTTCAAGGCACCTTAGAAAATATAGCTTGAATTCATTTTAGCCATGTACTTACTGTAAGGTTAGGACGAGTTTTCAAATTAATTACAGGGTATTCCCTCTTGAGCTGACATTGTTCAATTTTTAGATTCACTACTTACAAGAGGACTGAAGTGTTCATTAAATTTACAGACTGAAGCTGGATGGACTTCTGAATTTAGAGAGCAGGCTTGATAAATTAGAGCAGTGGGTTACAGTTTTTAAAGTGAGATTCTGAGAATAAAAGAAAAAATGATTAGATGTAAATAGGATCATGATAGCAGAGAAGCAGCGGTTAGATGATTTAATAAACCTCTTTCATTTCTAATTTCTCTGATGGGGTTTGTATCTAAAAGAGGAATTGAAAGGATTGTAGAGAATGACCAAATCTAAATTGTTAGTGTAATACCATCAGAGAAGGTAAGTTTTTAAAAAATAGGGTTTATACAGGTGACTGAGAGGAGTTATTGGGCACACTGAAAAATTGGAATAGTGTCAGTCACTATCATAGAACATGTTTACAGAACTAATTTGATAAAGGGTCTTTAGTATGACTAAAATAATTTTAGTCATAAAAATCCCATATTTTTATCAGGAAGTACACCAGGAGAAGAATTATCCTAATTACTCTATTTAGTCTCTTTCCCCCATCTCCACTGAGTTCTCAGAAACAAAGATTAGTGGCTCTTTCTTGACAGTAAGTATTTCTTCAAGTGTCATGGGTATGTCAGGTAC
Organism: Manis javanica; assembly: GCF_040802235.1. NCBI lineage: Eukaryota > Metazoa > Chordata > Mammalia > Pholidota > Manidae > Manis > Manis javanica. The sequence goes on from NC_133168.1 coordinate 18,276,642, forward strand.
TTTGAACATCTAGTTGGTTAAAATGTTAAGGCCCATTCACTAAAGACAATTTTTAAATCTATTTTCACATTAGGCATTGGTGCAGGCATGTTAGCGTAGGCCTCAACACAGTGTCCTGTGCCATGGCTCTTGTAAAGACATGTGAGATAAAAGGAGTTCATTGCATGTTGGGGTACATAGGATAGGGGTAAAATACTTTCTTCCTTGTTAGTTGGGGAATGGGAAAGATGAAGAGACTGTGAACCCAGAATAGTGTTCTACTTAGGAAAACAAGAACTGAATACAGAATAGCTTTCTAATCAGGAAAAAAAGAAAATGTGTTTACCCAAATACAGTGAAGAATTGAAGAGACTGGCTAAGTCCCAGGACCAGATATGCTGTGAGAGATGATGTACCCACTGCCATTGGATGCCAATTTGATGGGATCAGAACTGCAAATCTCATCAGGCCTATTTTATCTTTTCAGCTAAAATGTGATACAGTGGTGAGTGAAATCAGCACTGGTCAAGGGACTGTAAATTTCAAAATAAACAGAGAACTTTTAACAAAGGTAAGAACAGGTATGTTCCAGCTGTTGCACCTTCAGTCTCTCCATCTGCTTTAGGTACGGGGTTTTCCTCCAGTTCTTAAATTTACTATTCCTCCTCTTGTCTCAAAACCTTTGCACATTCTGATCCCTCTGCCTGGTTGCAACCCCACATTATCTTAATTCTTCAGATCTTTATACTTCCTGGGCAGTGCCTTTCTGACCCCTTCATTTTTCTGCTCTCATAACATGGTATTTGTCTCCTTGGCAGAACTTACCTAGTTGATATTTTACATTCCTTTTATTTGATCAATGCCTGTTGTCGTTTGAACTCTAATTCCCACTAGCACTAGGTCTTATGGCATCTGTTTTTCTCACTCTTGGGTCCCCAGTTCCGAGCACAGTGCCTAGCACGCAGTAGGTGCGAGATAACTATCATTGAGTGAATTAGTGGACTCTGTATTGAATATAAGAAAAGTACTGCTGGTTTCTGCTCTCTGGTAGCTTACAATCTGTTGGAAGCATAGATTTATACAGAAGAAACCCTAAAACAACTTCTTCTAATAAAAATATTCAAACAAACAAAAAAAGATGATTGATACTGTAAGCATAAGATCAGAAGTGGAGAAATCAGGATGGCCTGAGGCATCCCATGAGTCACGTAGTATTGGATCACTTGTGAGTGAGACTGTGGGTGACAAGTAATCCTTGATAGGCAGTGATGTGAGACCTTTTATTGAGAGTTCATCTCAATTGAACTTTAAAATTTATCATATTACATACTTGGATCTACTTTTTTTTAAAGAAATACATACCATATTGACTTGGTTAGGCTTGGTAAATGCTGCAGTTTTGAATTGAAAATAATTATAAAACCAAAATTTCTAATAACATAGTTTCTCACCAGGGTTATTGAATTTACATGTATTTGTACATCAGCTCTATAATTCTTCTGAAGGAGTGTTAGTGTTTCATGCTTTTGTCTATCTTTGAACATTTTCCTTTTAACTTTTTAAATTTCCACTTCCAGGTAAGTTAGTTCACCAAAATCAGCCCCAAGAATGAGTAGGAAATTTGTTTTGAGCTTGTTAAAAATTGTATATATATAACCTGCTGGTCTCTTGATGACATTTCATGTCAACTTAGCAAACCAGTGAGTCTAATTTACCATTTTTAAATAAATGACTCTTTCTTTCAGTTACTATCTTAAGTCTTATGAGGCAGCTTGCCAAAATGCCCACCAAGCTTTAGGCTACTTGATAGGCAAAATATTATACATTTTTTGTTTTCCCTGAGATAGGAAAGTATACTATAGTAGATGGAATTTGCCTTTACAGCCAACTTAGCTGAAAGAGATGTGGTTTGTATATCGAGAAATGCATATATTTCCTTAACAATTTAAAATTCCAATGGTCATGCCACAGACACATGAAAAGGTGCTCAACATCAGTAATCAGCATGAAAATGCCAATCAAAACCACAGCAAGATATCACCTCTCACCAGTCACAATGTCTGTTATCTAAAAGACAAATAACAAATGTTGGTGAAGATGTGGAGAAAAAGGGAGCCCTCCTACACTGTTGGTGGGAATGTAAATTGGTGCAGCCACTATGGAAAGCAGTTTGGAGGTTCCTCAAAAAACTAAAAATAGAAATACCATATCACCCAATAATTCTACTTCTAGAAATTTACCCAAAGAAAACAAAATCTCTTATTCAAAAAGATATATGCATCCCTATATTTATTGCCACATTATTTACAATGGCCAGGATATGGAAGCAACTGAAGTGTCCATCAATAGATGAATGGATAAAGAAGATACAGTACATATATACACAATGGAATATTATTCGGCCATAAAAAGGAAAATAATCTTGACATTTGTGACATGGTTGGACCTAGAGGATATTATGCTAAGTGAAACAGATTAAACAGAAAAAGACAAATATATGATTTCACTTATATGTAGAATCCAGAAAACAAAATAAATAGACTCAGCAGGCACGGAATAGACTGGTGGTTGCTATAAGGAAGGGAGGGAGGGGGTGGGTCAATAGATGAAGGGGAAAAACAAATCAATGAGACTGTTTGATACCTTGATCTGGGTGATGGTTACATGAGTGTGTACATATGTCAAAATTCATCAAGCTGTATACTTAAGATTTGTGTATTTTATTGTATGTACCTCAATTTAAAAAGGAAAAAATTTCAGTGGCCTTAAATTTTCAGGCTTTATTACAATTAATAAACTATGAGATTTTCTTTGGTTTAAGGATGCCCACTAGCTTGCTTAATGAAAACATTTCCAAGTACTTCTCAATTGACAACGGAGGGACAAGAGTTAGGGCTTTGAGAATTAGCTATTCTTTCTCACAAAAATGCAGCCTTGATGATCTGCATTTTAGTGTGATTTTATTAAGAAAACAAGCAGATTGCTCATAGTAGCCCTGCTCAGTGTCACAGTAAAGATACATCCTAGAGTAGTGAACATACATAGTCTGAAAAGGGGGTGTTGAATGTGCCTGTTATAAGTTAAAATTTTTGTACAAAAATTCTTGTTTGCTTAAGGTCTAATTTCTTCTACATCTGGCTCCATTATTTTCAGGCCTTAAACAGTGGTTGTTTGCATTTCCAATGAATTTTTTAGATCACATCAAGAAAAAAAAAATCAAACCCTCCATATGACAATTAAAAAACTTTTTCTTTTTAACATTTTAAAGTTATTAAGATTGACATGTGGCCAGTGATCTATGTCCACAGCTTCTCAGAGATGTACGAATTTGTCGTAGCTTATATATGTACAAACAGCCTTGCAGAAAACACATCCATTCATGCATTGTAACTGCATTATTAGCACTGGCCTCTCCGGGATGATTGGGTGTTAGCTTAAGTTTGGATTGCTAATAGCGACTTAAAATGTCTTCATATAAATCATCCTCCAAGGTAGAAGGCTATATTGTGAAATAAAAGGCAATGGGAACCGTCCGATCTATGGGACTAGCTAATTTTTCAAAGCTGTAAGTTGGTATGACCAGTTGATACATTGTAAAGAACTATCGCTTTGGTACCAAACTTTTACTTGTCAGAAGCTTACAGATGACTTTAAAGGGAAGTTGTTACTTCAAATAATAGTTAATTAAGTTTAGGGAAGAAAAGAAAGAAAATACAATGTTAATTAAATAGGAAGAAGCAAACAAAATCCTGTTTTTGGGGAGTGCTTTAAAAATGCACAATGGATAACATTTTTATTTCACAGGTACACATGCATTTTATTTGCCAAATTCAACTTGTTTGCTCTACCAAAACTTCAGGAAAAAAAGAAAAAGAGATACTAATTTAAATAGCTCTGATTCTACTGATTATTTCTGCCAACAGGCAGTAGATGCATTCAAGTCATGTGTAGTATCAATTGGCCGGGCACATGGATAGAATGAATGATTAAGTACTTTTCAACTATTGCCCAAAGAACCAACTAGACAAATGCGTAGTGGTACCTTCCTTAGAAATACCAGTGAGAGCTGTAGAGAAAAAGCTACCAACAAAGAGTTAAATAAAATGACAAAAACCATTAACAGAAAAAAGTGATGGCAATATGCAAAATACCAGCCATTCAGAATATTCATTAATTTCTAAAGAATTACAAAAAGTGAAACCTTTGACAGATTTAATTTCTGGTTATAAAACTCTTAGGCACTTATACTTATATTAATGAGTACATCTTATAATTAAACATAATTATTGATGCAGAGATGGGCCTGTAGCTTATTCATCTATTGAAATATCAGGGAACTTTACTAGGTCACTGACTTTCTGTAGTTAAAAGCTTTCTAATGTAATAAACTTATTGCTTATAATTTGCTAAGGACTGAAATCTAAAGATAAAATGATCCTGCCCTCAAGGAATTTGTGATCGAAAAGAAAAGCATAAAAAATATCACAGTGTAATATGTGATGATTATGGTAAGTGAAGAGTAATACAATGGAGGCATGTATAAGCTGCAATACAATGTGGAGAAGTACACAGATGTCTATCTTGATGAAAGTGGAGGTAACCTTGAATTGGGATAAAAACAAAGAAGAATATACCTGGGAAATACACGGGCAGGCATTCTAAGCAGAGGGGACAGATTGGGCCGGAGTATAAGCAGTCAATAACATGGCATTGCCTGGAAATCAGCAGGTGATTTGAGTATGGTTTGCACATAGAATGGCATGGGGAGGAAATGAAATCACACAGCGGCCTTACATGCTTTGCATAAAAATTCAGCTTTTTCCTATGTCATTATTTTCCATAGATGTGTTTTATATACCACAGTTAGCACATGTGTGAATTTTGGCGTGACATTAATGAAGTTTACTCATTTTAATAGTTACATATTTATTATAAGAAAAAAACTAACACTTCTAACATGTGATTTTTATAGATATTACAATGTGTCTTTTAACAAAATTTTCTCAAGGTTTAAAAACGATGTGGAAGTAAAGTAAAAATCAAGTCGGAAATTGGTAAAATCTTTTAAATAGTAGGGAATCTTTAAATGGTTTAAATAGAACTTCAAGTTGATTAAGAATATATATGTTATATAAGAAGATCAGTGTTATTTTGTTGTGGTGGTTGTTTTTGTAGTGGTGTAGCTGACAAATGCTGAGGGGCTCAACCAGGCCAGAAGGGATGACTGTCGTGATATTTAGGAGGGCTCGGTGATTAATAGGTGATTGGTTATGGAGGTTTAGGTAAAAGGGTAAATCTTAGGAACTCCTAGGTCTCTGACTCAGTTAGCTGGGTAAGAGCAGGTAAAGTTCATGGAAAGGGAGAATGTGGAAGGAAGAGAAGTACATTCTGTTTGAAGGGCCTGAGAGAGATGCCCAGTCCTGAGTTAGACGCATCTCCAGAGTGGCCCGGGAGAGATTCTGTTAGGTGAGTTGTAGTTGAAGTCGCAAGACTTTATGGCTAGGAGAAGTGTAAAGTTAGCAGCCAGGAGCCCCTAAGCAGTGCAGGGTGAGGAGTTAGGGGCAGCCAGTGCAAGGGGAGGCTGGAAAGAAAACTGAGAAGCAGAACTCAGTGGAGGGTAGTGTCATTTGAACCAAAGAGGGAGGGTGGTTGCAAGAAGAGAGTAGGATCCGCTAAGAGGATGCCGGAAAGGTAGATGCCCCTGGGAAGGCAGAAAGGGACCAGGATTAGGGCAGATGATCGAAAGGGACTCTAGATTTATCTCAATTGATTGAATTATTTGGCAAAAAGAATGTATTCATAAAAGTAACCTTAAAATTTAAGCATTCAATTAGGTTTGGCATTTAGATATTTGATTTTGGGGGCACTTTCAGTGAAAAGAGCACTGGGTAGCAGAGAAATAGAGAAATAGCAGAGAAAGAAACTGTAAAAATTGTCAATGGGAAGTTTGGAAGTGGAGTGTGTAAGGTAGTCCTTTATTAAAGTTGCTTTTCTGTGCCAGAGAAATCAGTGAACCAAGGGTCATTTGGTGCAGAGAATTCTATTATTGCTATTACCTTTTGTGGAGTCTACCTTCCATTACATAAAAAGGGATGGAAAGTGAGAAAATAGATAGACCGTAATTTTGAATCACAAAGTATGAATTTCTTTTCAAAAGTGCTTACCTTCCCACTTACAGTCTTCTCATCATCCCATTCGTAGATTAATTGACATTTAGTAAGCTCCTAATGCATGAGGGGCACTGTTCTTTTTATTTTCTTTATATTGTGTGAATCCTTTCTCTCTGGCACGTACTGTACAGTATGAGTGAAGTGAAGAGAACATTATTTTCTCTGTGTCCTTGGGCAAATATGTACTGCTTCTCAACCTTTTTTTTTTTTTGCATCTATTGAATGGGAAATGTTACCCATCTTTTAAGATTGTGAGCCTTAAAGATGACGTAAAAGTATCTGCATCTAACCTAGCACTCTGTAGGTGCTTAAGACTGCTCAGTATTGCCTGGCTGCCTCCTACTACCTTCTCTGACTTTTCCATTAAGTGACCATCTTAACCAACTCTTATGATAGTAAAATTCTTCACATCATAAACCAGTGTAAGAGTAAATAAAAGTCGATCACAGTGAATTCAAAACCCTTCCATTCTGAATAAATACACCCATACATAAATACATAAATCATCACTATTAGCAAAAAATAAAGTAAGAATTTTGTGAACTATCCAATAGTTGTGTGTTTTAACTGAAAACTAACCTGGAATATGTTTTGGCAGTTTGTGTGAGATTTCCTTGTTCTTTTCTTTTATACCCAAAAAGTATTTGAATTCTAATTTTGGGCAAAGTTTTTGCTTCATACCGTAGAACAGTATGACCCCGGGAAAGGTACTTAACCTCTGTGCTTCTGCTTACTCATCTGTAATAAAAGTAATACTTCTCTCTTAGATTGGTTGTGAGGATTAAATGAGTTACCACTAGAAGATGCTTAGAACAGTGCCTGGCCCATAGTATGCATTGATATAGGATTAGGTGCTGCTTCTGGTTTTCTTGTTAGTATTTGTGGTAGGACTTTTGGCAGTTACTGTAAAATATCCACCTCATCGGTTACTGTAAGGACAAACGGACATGATATAAAATGGCCCAGAGTTCCCGTCAGCGTTTCCTCATCTTATTACTGCCATGACCAGCATTAGCAACTGGAGAAGGTGCTGCTGCTGACAGTGCTTTAAAGTTTTCAGTTCGGTAAATTAGAATGAGCAAATGAGCAACATTTAGTTCACGCTAAGAAAGTAATAAATAAAATTGCAGTTTGTTTCCATCATTAAGTCCCATACTTGTTACTTTTCAGACAGTGCTACAGCAAGTGATGGAAGATGGGTCAAAATATGGATTAAAAAGTGAGCTTTTCTCTGGTCTTCCCCCGAAGAAGGTCGTGGTTGAATTCAGGTGAGTGCCTGCTCATCTTAGCCAGTTAATTAATCAACCTGGCTGCACAAGTGGGTGTATCATCTGCAGTCTCACAAAAATACATGGGGGAAAGTTGAAACCAGTGAGATTATATTATTTTCTTAGTAAAAAAAATCTTAAAATCATAGTGAATTGATAATTAAGCCATAAATAAAAAGTTTTGGACTTCAATAAAAAAACAGTCTGCTGATTATTATGAGCTTTTTTTCTTTTTGAGTTTAACACTTACTTTTTTTGAAAAACTAGTTCTTCATTTTAGTAGACTCCTAAAACAGAGGTAATGGTTAATACCATATTAAGAATTTTTAAATAATGTGATTACCAAAGAACAAAACCTTGTAATGTTTGTAGCATATATTTTTTAAAATTACCGGAAGGCTATGCCTCTGAATAGTTTCCATAGTAACTTTCCGATATGCTCTTAGTACAGCCCTCTGATATCTGAACTGTTTTTAGGTAACCAAAAAAGAAGAGAACACTTTGAGAATACAAATGACAGGTTGACAACTCATGAAAATTATTAGAGATATATTTGCTTTCCTAAAAGCTGAAGAAGAGTCTTGCTGAATTGTTTTCCCACATACATACAACTTCCTAGAGCCTTAGTTTTTTTTCGAGTATATATTTCTGTAGAGGATTTTATTTTTTGAGTGTTAACCTCTTATTACATGTACTTTTATGTTGTTTATAACACATTTAAGAATATTATAATTTAAAACTATTACAGAAATTTTTGAAGGAAAGAAATACATCAAACATAATCAACCCTGTCACTATGAATATTACAGTACCATTGAAAAACTTTTTTTTAATTGGAGTGTGGTTGACATATTGACATACAACATTAGTTTCAGGTGTATAAAATAGTGATTCGACATTATGAAGTGACTAACACAATAAGTCTAGCTACCATATGTAACCTTACAAAGTTACTACAATATTGTTGAAGAATTTCCTATGCTATACTTCTCATTCCCCTGTGTGGGGAAGTTGGGGTTCCTATGGCCAGAATCCTCACTGAACTTAAACCACGTGATGATGTACCTGGCCTGCTGCTGGGCTGCCGCTTCCACAATAAGCTATTACTGCTCTATATAGAGAACTCTGTTGGTGCTCTGGGCAGAGGCAGAGATGCTAGTGCTCGACCTGCTACCAGGAGAACAAGCCGGGTAATAAACCCTTTCAACCCAAAGAATGTTTTGCTGTCAGTTTCTTTGGTCACATTGAATCCATAGCGAACTTGCCCGGACTGAAACCCATTGGCAAGACACCCTGACTTCTTTATTTTATAATTGGAAGTTTATACCTCTTGATCCCTTTCACCTATTTCACCCATCCCCCTCCTCTCCTCTCCTATGGCAACCAGCAGTTTGTTCTCAGTATTTATGAGTCTATTTCTGTTTTGTCTGTCTTGTTTTTTTTTAGATTCAACATATTAGCAAAATCGTATGGTATTATCTTTCTCCACCTGGCTTATGTCACTTAGTACAATACCCTTCAGGGCCATCCATGTTGTCACAAATGGCAAGATTTCATTCTCTTTTACGGCCGAGTAATGAGCGTGCATGTGTGTGTGTGTGTGTGTGTGTCCATCCCACATCTTCATCCATTCGTCTGTTGATTGACACTTAATTTGATTCCATATTTTGGCTATTATAAATCCTGCAATAAACCTAGGAGTCCATGTATCGTTTTGAATTAATGTTTTCATTTTCTTTGCATAAATTCCTAGAAGTGGAATTTCTGGGTTATATGGTATTTCTGTTTTTAATTTTTTTGAGGACCCTCCATACTGCTTTCTAGCTGTACCATTCTACATTCTCACTAGAAAGTGTGGGGAAGTTGGGGTTCCTCTGGCCAGGATCCTCACTGAACTTAAACCACCTGATGATGTAACTGGCCTGTTGCTAGGCTACCGCTTCCACACCTTCGGGCAATGAGCTATTACTGTACTATATAGAGAGCTTGGCCCAGTTCGCTGGGCGGAGGCAAGACAGAAGGGCACAACGGTTCTCTTTTATCCACATCCTCACCAGTACTTGCTATTTCTTGTCTTTTTGATAATAGCCATTCTGACTGGTGTGGGTGATATCTCACTGTGGTTTCGATTTGCATTCCCTGATGATTAGTGATGTTGAGCATCTTTTCATGTGTCTGTTGGCACTATGTCTTCTTTGGGAAAATGTCTAAAAAATGGTCTTCTGCCCATTTTTTAATTGGATTGCTTTTTGAACTTGAGTTGTATGAGTTCTTTATGTATATTTTGGGTATTAAAACCCCTTATCAGATATATAATATCCAATATCTTCTCCCATTCATTAGGTTCCCTTTTTGTCTCTTCTCCTGGGCCCCCTATAATATGTAAGTTAGTATGCTTGATATTGTCCCAGGGATCCCTTAAACTGTCCTCATTTTTTTCATTCAATTTTTCTTTTTGCTGTTGCAGTTGGGTGATTTCTATAACCCTGTTTTCCAGATGACTGATCTGTTCTTTTGCACCATTTTATCTACTTCTGATTTCCTTCAGTGTATTTCTCATTTCAGTTATTGTAGTTTTCATTTCTGATTGGTTCTTTTTTATATTTTCTATCTCTTTATTGAAGTTCTCACTATATTCATCCATTCTTCTCCCGAGTTTGGTAAACATCTTTGTGACAATCACTTTGAACTCTTTATCTAAAAGATTGCTTATCTCTGTTTTGTTTAGTTCTTTTTCTGATGTTCTGTCTTGTTTTCTTCCATTGGAACAGATTGCTTTGTGTCATCATTTTGCCCAACTGTTTGTTTCTGTGTATTAGGTAGATCAGTTATATCTCCCAGTCTTGAAGGAGTGGCTTTATTTAGAAAATAAATGAATCCAGTAGCGTAAATCCCCCTGGTCACCCGAGCCAGATGCTCCAAGGGTGTCCCTCTGTGTCAGCTCCGTGCACCCTCCTGTTGTCCTCGGCTCTGATTGATGTAGACCTGCTGGGCTGCAAAGCCCAGCCACAGCTTACGCAGGTGTGCAGTAATTGGGCCTGGCCTCTGGCCTTGCATGGCTGCAGCAGCTGTGAGCATGATGGTGAGTGAGAAGACCTCTAGCTGTGACTGTTGCAGGTGTCCTAGGGTGTGGGGTTAGCTCCCTTGTTTGGGACTGCTTGGGGAGGTGCAGGGGCAACTGGTTGGGCCCAGGTGGGACTGCCTACCTGTCTTGCCAATGGGTTTCAGCCCCGGGGAGGTTCATTATGGATTCAGTGAGACTGAGGAATAACAATGGAACGTTCTTGGGGTGAAAGGGTTTATACCCAACTTTATTCCCACGGTGGTAGGTCTGTCACTAGAATCCCATCCACTCTGAGCGAGTCTGCCTGCAGCAAGCCGGTCTCTACCTCTGGGCCTCTTTGCGCCTCAGCCGTCTCAGTCTCTGTCCTCAGTGCTGCCACCACTTCAGTCTTGCCTCTGCTCTCCTGCAGCCTTGCAGCCCTGCAGCTGTGCAAAAGCCCAGAGAGCACAGGGCAGAGTTCTTTATATAGAGTCAGTAACACTGTATTGCCCAAACATGTGTAGTGAGCCAGCGTACCAGGGCCAGGTGAGAATCCTGGCCATAGGAACCTTCACTTAGTTCACACTACCACATGTGGCGGGCTGTGGAACCACTTGGGAGGGGTGTTGGCTGGGGTGTGCTAGTTGGACAGGTCAGATCAGGGGTCACCAGATCAGGACCAGCAGTGCTAGTGCAGTAGATGGAGAGTGTCAGAAATGCATCCACCAGCTAGGTAGATGGGGAGTAGAATAAAAGAGGAAAAAACAGCTCCTGCCAGTGCTTCCTTCCCCTGAGAAAGTTCCAACAGATCCCTGCCCCTCTAGTACACGCCCTACAATTTGTCAGTGAATCTTCTTCATGTGAAACCCAAGTGTTCTTCACACTTCTGCCTCTGAGCTGGGACGCAGAGTGAGATATGTGTGTGCCCATTAAGAGCAGAGCCTCAATTTCCTGCTGCCCTCCAGCTCTCTTGGACAGAAGAAGCCCCACTGGTTTTCAAAGCCAAACATTATTGGGGTTCTGCTGAGCTTGGGAGCCTGATGTGGGGCTCAGAGCCCTAATTCCTCAGGGAGGGCCTCTGAGCTTTGGTTTCCCTCCTCCTTTTGGGGTGGGGAGTCTGTCCTGCCTAGAAGGCATCTCCATCCCACCCACCTGTCTTGTGTCTTTTTCTTTATATCCTCATTTGTTTAAAATATGTTCTGCTAGTCTTCAGAGATAGTTGTTCTATATGTAGTTGTAGTTGCAGTGTGTCTGTGGGAAGAGGTGAACTCAGGACGTTCCTACTCTACCATCTTGGTCCCCTCTGAAGAGGATTTTAAAAAATTGATATGGGAAATAAAATTTCAGGTTTCCTAGCTCATTATCACAATTTATGATGATAGCTTAATTAAACTTAGTTTTGATTAGCACCTGGGTAATCACAGGTACATGGGTTTTATGAATTCAGCATTTGTACTGTCTCTGCCACTCATTTGTGTCAGAAAAGCAGACCCTCTCAGACTCAGTAAGGTGATCTGTTTGTGATAAAGGCTGATTGAATAAACTAATGCTCCTATGGAAGGGACAGATACGAATAAATTTTATACTACCAGTGCACCCCAATTGTAATATTTAAAGTTGAGTTTAAACATTTGTGGTGTCATAGGTGAGAGGGACTTCATCTCAAACCAGAGAGGAACTACGCTAAGACCAATCACCAAAGAAAGTTGCCTGTCATTTGACTCATCTCTTCTTGCATAACAAGCCACTCTAATACTTAAAATAGGAATTGGCAAACATCAGTTGCTAGGCAAAAATCAGCCTGTCACATGTTTTGGTAAATAAAGTTTTATTGGAACACAGGCTTGTACACGTTGTCTATAGTGGCTGCTTTTATACTACAATGTCAATTGAGTAGAGTTGAGTCAAATAGTTGAGACAGAAACCAGGTGACCTGCAAGCCTAAAATACCTACTGTCCAGCTCTATAAGAAAAAGTTAGACGACTCCATAAATCAGGAAGTCAGGAATGGCTTAGCTCAATGGTTCTCTTACTGGCCGGTGGTCATCTCGAGGTCGTACCGAGGCTAGCAGCCCAGGTGGCTCACCTGCTGGTCTGGCAGCTCACCTGAGGGCTGACCAGGCATCGCTCTCTCTCCACATTGTCTCTCCAGCAGCAGACTAGCCAGACCTCTCTGTGAAGGTGCTCCGGGCTTAAAGATAGTAAAGGTATCTACTCTTTACTATCAAGAACAAGCACAGCATCACTTCTGCCACATTCTGCTGGTCAGAGGCACACGATCAGCCTAGATTCAAGGGGCAGGCGAATAGACAACATCCCTTAATGGCAAGAGTGGCAGAGAGTTTGTGCCTATCTAATTCTTTTCATTCATGTCCTTAAATTAAACTCAAGAAGAATACATCGCCTTCTTCTCTGGGGAGGCCCTTCAGTACCGTATTATTCTCACACTCCTTGCTATAACCTAACGGGCAATAAAGGAAGATGAGTAGGGAGGCGGTGTAATATGTCGCCATGCATTCATCCTTGTAATGCCTTGTAAGTTTCTTGAAACTTGAGAACTCGCAGCTATTGCTCACTTTTAGCACCTTTCTCCCCATTTTTACTTTACCATCACCATCCCTCCTCCCCAGTGGAGCTTGAAATACCAAGGCCAATTAATACTCATTGATTCTCTGGCTTTTCTCCTAAGTTTTGTTTTCCATATAATGTTCTTTTTTGTTCATGCTTCTAACAAATGTGTAAACATCACTTGTTCTATTTGAGTTGTGTTCTGTAGGTTTTTTGTATTTTTTGTGTGGCGGTTTGTTTGCTAATGCATTTGCCCCATAACCTCCCTCAACCCGTTAAGGCAGGCTGGAGGTTAAGGAGCATCTGAATGCCGATGAAGGCAGAGTCCCTGCCCCAGCCGCCCATCTTCGCTCCGTTATTTTCCATCCGACTTTGCTCTGGGAATTGAGCTGCTCCATCCCTTCTAAGTTTTCCAGATGCTATGGTGTTTACCATTGTGGTTTCAAAATAGAGACAAACAAGTTGGAGACAGGGTCAAAACTGATAGAAAACATTGTTCTTGAGTTTCTTCTGAAAATGAGAAGCAGGAGAAGATAATTTTTTTAACATATAGTATCTTAAGTAGACCAGGCACTTCCTGAAAAGAGGCAGAGATACAATCACTGTGCTCAAGAAATTTGCCCCTTAAATTGAAATGGTGCTGATATTAATAGGTAACTTGCTCAGGGTCATAGAGCTAACTCTGATGCCTGTATACTTAACCTTCACCGCCTCCTTGATAACGGTTGGGTGTCATATATTTTGTGAGATCTAGAAGTAGTGTAAAGTGCCAGGGTAGATGCCAGTCCGTCATAGATAGGCTCTTTCCCGTGGGTGGTACAAGAATTGAAGCTGACTACTGTTTCCTCTCTCCTCTCTGCAAGTCAGCCTTTTCCTGTTTCGTTCAGATCAAACCTGGAGGAGCGCAGTCAGCAGGGCAGCCTTTCCTCAGCACAGCGTTCTCCGCCCCCAGTGGTTCCCCAGCATGAAGTGTTTTCCTCACAACAGGTTGAGGACCTCTGATTGGTAAAACGGGAATCTGAGAAATCAGGGTACCAGTTCTGACTGTTCGTAACAGATTTGATGATCTTGGATGGAACACTTTCTTTTCTTATCTAGAAAATAAGAGCAATAATACCTGTTTTTTTCTTACAAGATTTGAGGAAATTACATGAAATAAAATTTTATTAATCCCAATAAGGTGTCCAGATTGTAATTCATTCACTGTGGCTACTTTGGATGCCAGAGGAGTTTAATCTTTATTTCCCATTTCCTTGTTTTCCCTTCTCAGTAGAAATATGATGCCAAGAAATGACAGATTGATGATTTTAAGGTACATTTTGTCAAGGCTGAAGACCTAAATAAATTCAATTCATCTAATCCTAGAGAAAAAATACAAAAGGTCTGTGAAAGCTATTTTTTTAAGAAAAACAGATAAATAGCTAGTTTGAAAATAATTCAGATAATAAAAGAATATTCAGTGATAAAGTCTCCTCCCCACCATACTTTCCCAGCTCTCCCCTTAATGGGCAGTCACCAGTACTCTTTCTTGTTCACCCACCTGGAGATTTCTATGTGTTTATAAACAAATCCCCAAAGTATATATTGTTCTACTTCCTGCTTTTCTCACTAAACTGTATTCTGTGTTCTTTTAATCTCAATACCTCTAGGGCTGGTTTATTACTTTTATTGTTTCATAGCATTCTTTTCTCTATTGATTTTTTTTTAATCAGCTCTTTGGTGGTGTAACTAAATGCAATACAATACAGTTCACCATATGTCAATACAGAATTTGGTGAGTTTTGGCAAAGGTGTTCAGGTTGAGTACCACTACTACAACTATGGTATAGAACATTTTCTCTTTTTCTTTCTGTTTTATTGATTTCCGCTTTTATCTATGTCATTTTCTTTTATTCTGCTTACTTTGATTCTCCAGTTTCTTAAAGGAGAATCTGAGATTGTTGATTTGAAACCTTTCTTCTTTTCTAACATAAATATTCTACCCTGTGGAGCTTTCTGCTTTGGCTCACAGATTGGTGGCATAGGGGCCACCTTGCTTGCTCCTGTTCTCTCAGGGGTCCCAGCCCTTCACTGTCTGGTCTATAAAACCAGTGTTTGATAGACTTTTCTGCTTTTCTCATTATTTAAGACACAGGGATAAATCCAGTCCTTGTTGTTTTCTCCTGGCTAGTAGTGGAAGATTCCCTATTTTTCTTTTTTTAAATTTTTATTAAGGTATTATTGATATATACTCTTATGAAGGATTCACATAGAAAAGCAATGTGGTTACTACATTCACCCATATTATCAAGTCCCCCCCCATACCCCATTGCAGTCACTGTCCATCAGTGTAGTAAGAGGCCACAGTCACTATTTGCCTTCTCTGTGCTACACTGTCTTCCTCATGATCCCCCCCACACCATGTGTACCAATCATAATACCTCTCAATCCCCTTCTCCGTCCCTCCCCACCAGTCTTCTCCCACCTTCCTCTTTGGTAACCTCTAGTCCCTTCTTGGAGTCTGTGAGTCTGTTGCTGTTTTGTTCCTTCAGTTTTGCTTCATTGTTCTACTCCAGAAATGAGGGAAATCATTTGGTACTTGTCTTTATCTGCCTGGCTTATATCACTGAGCATAATACCCTCTAGCTCCATCCATGTTGTTGCAAATGGTAGGATTTGTTTTCTTCTTATGGCTGAATAATATTCCATTGTGTATATGTACCACATCTTCTTTATCCATTCATCAACTGATGGACACTTAGGTTGCTTCCATTTCTTGGCTATTGTAAATAGTGCTGCAGTAAACATAGGGGTGCATATGTCTTTTTGATCTAAGAAATTATATTCTTTGGGTAAATTCCTAAGAGTGGAATTCCCGGGTCAAATGGTATTTCTAATTTTAGTTTTTTGAGGAACCTCCATATTGCTTTCCACAATGGTTGAACTAGCTTACAATCCCACCAACAGTGTAGGAGGGTTCCCCTTTCTCCACATCCTCGCCAGCATTTGTTGTTCTTAGGTTTTTCAATACTGGCCATCCTAACTGGTGTGAGGTGATATCTCTTTGTGGTTTTAATTTGCATTTCCCTGATAATTAGTGATGTGGAGCATCATTTCATATGCCTGTTGGCCATCTGAATTTTTTCTTTGGAGAATTGTCTCTTCATATCCTCTGCCCATTTTTTAATTGGGTTATTTGCTTTATGGGTGTTGAGGCTTATGAGTTCTTTATGTATTTTGGATGTTAACCCCTTGTCGAATATGTCATTTACAAATAAACTCTCCCATACTGTAGGATGCCTTTTTGTTCTGCTGATGGTGTCCTTTGCTGTACAGAAGCTTTTTAGTTTGATGTACTCCCATGTGTTCATTTTTGCTTTTGTTTCCCTTGCTTGAGGAGATGCATTCAGAAAAAAGTTGCTTATGTGTATATTCACAAAATTTTTGCCTATGTTGTCTTACAAGAGTTTTATGGTTTCGTGACTTACATTCAAGTCTTTGATCCATTTCGAGTTTACTTTTCTGTATGGGGTTAAACAATAATCCAGTTTCATTCTCTTGTATGTAGCTGTCCAGTTTGCCAACACCAGTTGTTGACGAGGCTGTCATTTCCCAATGGAATGTCCATGGCTCCTTTATCATATATTAATTCACCATATATGCTTGGGTTTATATCTGGGCTCTCAGGTCTGTTTCATTGGTCTATGGGTCTGTTCTTGTGCCAGTACCGAATTGTCTTGGTTACTGTGGCTTTGTAGTAGAGTTTGAAGTCAGGGAGCATAACACCCTCACTTTATTCTTCCTTCTCAGGACTGCTTTGACTATTTGGGGTCTTTTGTGATTTGATATGAATTTTAGAACTATTTTCTCTAGTTCATTGAAGAATGCTGTTGGTATTCTGATAGGGATTGCATTGAATCTGTAGATTGCTTTAGGCAGAATAGCCATTTTGATAATATTAATTCTTCCTATCCATGACCATGGGATGTGTTTCCACTTATTGGTATCTTCTTTAATTTCTCTCATGAGTGTCTTGTAGTGTTCAGAGTATAGGTCTTTCACTTCCTTGTTGAGGTTTATTCCTAGGTATTTTATTCGTTCTGATGCTGTTGTGAATGGAATTGTTTTCCTGATTTCTGTTTCTGCTAGTTCATCATTAGTGTATAGGAATGCAACAGATTTCTGTGTTTTAGTTTTGTATTCTGCAACCTTGCTGAGTTCAGATATTAGATCTAGTAGTCTTGGAGTGGATTCTTTAGGGCTTTTTATGTACAATATTATGTCATCTGCAAACAGTGACAGTTTGATTTCTTCTTTACCAATCTGGATGCCTTTTATTTCTTTGTGTTGTCTGACTGCCATGGCAAAGATCTCCAGAACTATGTTGAGTAAAAGTGGAGAGAGTGGGCATCCTTGTCTTGTTTCCACTCTTACAGGAAAAGTTTTCAGCATCTCGCTGTTAAGTACGATGTTGGCTGTGGGTTTGTCATATATGGCCTTTTTATGGTGAGGTACTTCCCTCTATACCCATTTTGTTGAGAGTTTTTATCATTTTGTTGAATGCTTTTTCAGCATCTGTGGAGATGGTCATGTGGTTTTTGTCTTTCTTTTTGTTGATGTGGTGGATGATGTTTATGGATTTTCGAATGTTGTACCATCCTTGCATCCCTGGAATGAATCTTACTTGATCATGATGGATGATCTTTTTTTATGTATTTTTGAATTCATTTTGCTAATATTTTGTTGAGTATTTTTGCATCTATGTTCATCAGGAATATTGGTCTGTGATTTTCTTTTTTTGTGGTGTCTTTGTCTGGTTTTGGTATGAGAGTGAATGAGTTTGGAATTATTCCCTCCTCTTCTACTTTTTGGAAAACTTCAAGGAGAATGGCTATTAGTTATTCACTAAATGTTTGATAAAAGTCAGTGCCGAAGCCATCTGGTCCAGGGATTTTGTTCTTAGGTTGTTTTCTGATTACCAGTTCAATTTCATTGCTAGTAATTGGTCTGTTCAGATTTTCTGTTTCTTTCTGGGTCAGCCTTGAAGTTTATATTTTTTTAGAAAGTTGTCCATTTCTTCTAGGTTATCCAGTTTGTTAGGATATAATTTTTCATAGTATTCACTAATAATTCTTTGTATTTCTGTGGTGTCCATAGTGATTTTACCTTTCTCATTTTTTATTATGTTTATGTGTGTAGACTCTTTATTTCTTGATCAGTCTGGCTAGTGGTTTATATATTTTGTTTATTTTCTCGAAGAACCAGCTCCTGCTTTCATTGATAGTCTCTATTGTTTTATTATTCTCGATTTTATTTAGTTATGCTCTAATCTTTAGTATGTCCCTCCTTCTACTGACTTTGGGACTCATTTGTTCTTTTTTTCTAGTTTTGTTAATTGTGAGTTTAGACTGGTCATATGGGATGGTTCTTATTTCTTGAGGTAGGCCTATATTGCAATATACTTCCCTCTTAGCATGGCCTTTGCTGCATCCCACAGATTTTGTGGTGTTGAATTATTGTTTTCATTTGTCTCCATATATTGCTTGATCTCTGTCTTTATTTGGTCATTGATCCACTGGTTATTTTTGAGCATGTTGTGAAGCCACCATGTGTTTGTGGGATTTTTTGTTTTCTTTGCGTAATTTATTTCTAGTTTAATACCTTTGTGGTCTGTGGACCTAATATATGATCTATTCTCGAATATGTTCCATGTGCAATTGAGAAGAACGTGTATCCTGCTGCTTTTGGGTGGAGAGTTCTGTAGATGTCTGTTACGTCCATCTGTTCTAAAGTGTTGTTCAGTGCCTCTGTCTCCTTACTTATTTTCTGTCTGGTTGATCTGTCCTTTGGAGTGAGTGGTGTGTTGAAGTCTCCTAAAATGAACAGCATTGCATTCTATTTCCCCTTTTAATTCTGTTAGTATTTGTTTCACATATGTAGGTCCTCCTGTGTTGGGTGCATAGATATTTTAAATGGTTATATCTTCTTGTTGAATTGACCCCTTTATCATTATGTAATATCCTTCTTTGTCTCTGTGACTTTCTTTATTTTGAAGTCTGTTTTGTCTGATACAAGTACTGCAACTCCTGCTTTTTTCTCCCTATTAGTTGCATGAAATATCTTTTTCCATCTCTTCACTTTTGTCTCTGTATTTCTTTGGATTTGAAGTGAATCTCTTGTAGGCAGCATATAGATGGGTCTCGTTTTTTGATCCATTCAGTGACTCTTTGTCTTTTAATTGGTACATTCAGACCATTTACATTTAGGGTGATTATTGATAGATATGTACTTATTGCCATTGCAGGCTTTAGATTCATGGTTACCAAAGGTTCAAGGGTAATTCCCTTACTATCTAGCAGTCTAATTTAATTCAGTTAGTATACTGTTACAAACACAACCTAATGGTTCTTTTTTTTTCCTCCTTTTTCTTCCTTCTCCATTCTTTATATATTAGGTATCATATTCTGTACTCTTTGTCTATCTCTTTTTATTACCTCTGGTGAAGGCTGTTTAACCTTAGGAACACTTCCATGTGTAGCAGTCCCTCCAAAATACACTGTAGAGGTGGTTTGTGGGAGGTAAATTCTCTCATATTTTGCTTATCTAGAAATTGTTTAATCCCTTCTTCATATTTAAATGCTAATCTTGCCGGACAGAGTATTCTTGGTTTGAGGCCCTTCTGCTTCATTGCACTAAATATATCATGCCACTCCCTTCTGGCCTGTAAGGTTTCTGCTGAGAAGTTTGATGGTAGCCTGATGAGTTTTCCTTTGTATGTGATCTTTTTTCTCTCCGGCTGTGAATAGTCTGTCCTTATCCTTGATCTTTGTCATTTTAATTATACGTCTTGGTGTGGTCCTCCTTCCCTTGTGTTGGGAGATCTGTGCACCTCCATGGCCTGAAAGACTATCTTCTTCCCCAGATTGGGTAAGTTTTCATCAATTACTTTCTTAAAGACACTTTCTAACCCTTTTTCTCTCTCCTCTTCTTCTGGTACCCCTATAATACGAATGTTGTTCCATTTGGATTGGTCACACAGTTCTCTCAGTATTCTTTCATTCCTAGATACCTTTTTTCTCTCTGTGCCTCAGCTTCTTTGTATTCCTCTTCTGTAATTTGTTTTATTTTAATCACTTCTACCATATCTAATCTTCTTTTAAAACCCTCCATTGTGTTCCTCAATGATTGGATCTCCATCCTGAACTCATTCCTGAGTTCTTAAGTATTTTTCTGTACCTCCAGGAGTATGTTTATGAATTTTATTTTGAAATCTCTTTCAGGAAGATGGATTAGTTCAGTCTCACTTGTGCCTTTTTCTGGTAGTGTTGAGATTTTGCTTTGAAGCAGGTTTCTTTGACGTCTCATGTTTGTATGTGGCGCCCTCTAGTGCCCAGAAGCTCTATTCTCTGGAGCTGCTCAGCTGCTGGAGCGATGTCGGGATTCACAGTTGTGGTGCTGGTGCCTGGAGGGAGGAAAGAGCTGTTTCCTGCTTCTCGGCTGCTATGCCTGTCTCCACTCCCAGAACCAGTGGGCCAGACACACATGTGTAAGCCTCTATGCTTAGCTGCTGTAGGTGGGGCTTCCTTCTCACTGGCCTGACGCCATGGCAGGGTTTACCAGTTTGCAAGCCAGATATGGGCTGCCTGGGAGGAAGGCGCAGCAGGCGGCATATCATGGTGGGAGGACTTGGAGCTGCATAGCCCACAAGGGGGATGGAGCACCTGAAGATCATGAAAGTTCCCAACCTTCTGGGCAGAGTGCACCCAGACAATTTTGTCTCCTTGTCCTTTCTCCTAAGCAGTATGTTCTGTGCAATCCTTGCCGCTTTAGCAGCCATCTCACTTTTAGGAAGTCTCTCAGACTGTCCACCCAGATCAGCCGGGTATGGATCCCTGTTTTCCACAAGCAGCTGGAATCTCATTCTCTTCAGGTATTCTGCCTGTCTTAGCTTTCCATCCCCACTAATCACCAAAGCACCATGCAATGTAGGTTCTTGCTCCCAGAGCAGATCTCCAGGGCTAGATGTTCAGCAGTCCCAGGCCTCCACTCCCTCCCCTCTCTGTTTCTCTTCCTCCCACCCGTGAGCTGGGGTGAGAGAAGGGCTTGGATCCTGCTGGGTCATGGCTTTGGTACGTTACCCTGTCACGGGAGGTCTGTTCTTTTTTCCAGGTGTATGCAGTCTGTCACAGCCTTCTTTCCTGTTGCTCTTTCAGGATTAGTTGTATTAATTATATTTTCATATTATATGTGGTTTTAGGAGGAGGTCTCTGTCTCACCTCTCAGGATGTCATCTTTAATCCAGTCTCCCTTATTTTTCAACTGTATAGAAGGATGTTTACTTTCTTTCTAAGTAATAATTAACTGAACACCCTTGAGGTTTAATACTTTCACAATTATGGACATGTTTATGTAAGATCAACTTTTTCAATTGTAATACCCTTTAAAAAGATTATATAACAAGGCTTTAGAGACAGACCAAAATAATATCTAATTTTACCACTTTTAGCCAGCTATGTTCAAGTTGGTTTATCTTTTTTTAATGTTGAAAAACTTAGAAAATTTTCATCATACACAGAGAGAAAAATGTGATTAAGTCCTATGTGCTTATCACCCAGATTCAAGAGTCATCAAGATACAGTTTGCTCATTATCTTGTTCTTTTTTGTCTCAGTTCCTTCGTCTGTAAAATAAGAGGTGAAAGTTCCTTACCTCACAGCTTTTATGCATATTAAGTGTAATAATGAATGTTAAGTGCATACTTATCAGGTAGTGAATGCTGTAAAAGCATTTGGTATTGTAAAATACTGATTCCACTGTACTTTATGTACAATAAAGTGTGATCAATGTGTTGATTGAGAGTTTGGAGTGGTGAATCATTTTTCTGATTATTCTGGAAATTTTATGTGTAAATATCTTTTATGTTTTTCAACTTTTAACTTTTGATAGAGTAAATACTGGCAGATACTACCCATATAAACAAAATTTCTTTTGTATCCTCAGCAATTTTTAAGAGGATAAAAGGTTTGCAAACTGGTATGCTAAATTAATTCCCAATAATCTACATTGTTTGTATAAAATTGTTCTCTCTGTGCTTCAGAAGATTGGAGACTGTTGAGAACTAGGCTTGGGGTTGATTAATGACTGTGCATTGAGTCCCCGATACAGAATTTTATTGTTGTTAACAACCATTTAATCAATAAATATGAGAGATGCCTTCTCAAAAAAAAAAATAAAAACTTGGTAGTGAGAGATTCCCTTAAAAACCTGGACACCAAGCTGAAAAGGTTCTATGGCTAAAGAAAAACATATCAACCAGCTCCTCCTTTATGACTTATCCCATATGCGATACGATTTTAAAAAGGAAAGAAGGACAGAAGGAAGGAAGGAAAGGAGCGCAGCACTGGGAACCAGGGGTCTGAGTTCTGATTTAAATTTTTCCACCATCTCATTGTGAGCTTCAGCAATTCTCACTTCTCTTGTTTTCTGTTTATAGAACCTATAAAATTGAATTATAATTCTATCTTCAGAAGTTTGTTCAGAAGATGATATGAGATTAAATACGTAAGTCAATTGTATAGTTCAGTTCAGTGTCTAGTACAGAACAAACTCTCAATAAATTATGTAGCATTAAAAAAAAATGTTCTCTCTGAATTGTTTCATCTTTCTCTCAATCCCTAAGTGTTTCTGTTCCCTGAGTACCATTTCTGTGTATGGGGCCACCTCCTGCATCACAGCATCAGTTTCACCAAGTGTGATTCTTTCTGGGTTCTGATTTGTCTTTGCTTTAAGTTTCTAATTTTTAAGTTATTTTTGCCTTCAGTTACCAAAGGCCTTAGTCCTCGGTTGTGTTAAACTGTGGAGGCATGACCTAGTTTATATTAAAACTGTTGTTCTTAGAACAGAAATATAACTTTTGCAATTATTTGCAGCTCACCTAATGTTGCCAAAAGATTTCACGTTGGACATTTGCGTTCTACCATCATAGGTAAGTGTTATTAGTTTCACAGAAAATACTACCTGTGACTTTTGGGCAGTATTTGATGATGCAGTCTACTGGTTTCATGCTTAAATGACAGGGTGAAATACTTTAATAACCAGACAAAAAAAAAAATGTTCAACTTTGTGCAAGCTTAATACTAACTAAATACATTACATGAAATGGGAAAATTTGGTCTAGAAGTGGAAAAAATAAATCTGTCTCAAAACCGAAAGATAAACTTAGAAACCAATTTTAACTGGTATGCTTGTTATGATTTAACTTTTTAAAAATTTATGTGTGTCTAGAAGATCTAAAAGATGCAAAAAAGAAAATAGTTTTAGGAGATGATAGTTTTTTTGTTCATGTATGTTGTTTTAAAAAGAAACAATGTTTTATGTCAATTTTATCTCAATTTCTAAAAAAAGAAACTCAATCTGAGTAATGTGAGTATTAACTGGAGTGTTTTAAGAATGGAAATTGAAACAAAAGACTATTCTACTAAAAAGAGATTACTAGGAAAACTGGACTGCATAATTTGTGATAGTGGGGGACTGCGTTCGCGCTTTCCCTCATTTAAAAAAAAAAAGAAAAAAGAGATTACTGTCAGACTTCATAGTTACAGTGCTTAAGTGTATCTGCTTATGATTTTAATTTACTTAAAACGTGATGTAGCAGCCCAGTCAAGAAATGGCAATTAGAATTGTATAATATCAGAATTGAAACAGACTTTGAACTTATTATCTCATTTAATCTTCTTCCAATATAGAAGTCTGTTGAATCCTTAAGAGAAAGTCATTTAACTAATACTTGAATACTTCTAAGAATTAGAGAAATCAGTACTTTGTCATTGATTATTACTGAACTGGAGTCAGCCCTTATTGTTACAAAGTTCTCAAGCAGCATTCTTAGATAGGAGATGACAGGAGTTGATGAAAAAAGAGTGTTAGAAATATACTATATAATAAAAGCTACATAAGTAAGTTAGAAGTATAGGGAGTACATGAAGGGTCAAACGTGATAAAGTTGTTTTCTAATTGTTAAGGGAAATAGTTCCACTGGGAAAATATCATATTTATTGAGAACTTACTTGCCGTGTCAAATGTTTTCACGTGTTAGCTCAGTTAGTTTCACAACAGCCCATTTGGTAAATACTGTTAACTTTGGTAGGATACCAAAAGTAACTCTTCTGAAATCACATGGTTCTAAGTATCATAGCCAATTCTAAATTCTAATTCCATGTCTAATTGCAAAAGTCTGGGTTCAGTCAGTTAGTTGGATTTATAAGGTAATAAGATACTAATTAAAAATAGGAATGCAGTCCAAGCAACAGCTGAGGAAGGGTGGTTCCTGTTGCTGGGACTATATAGACTGAGGAAGTCTAGAAGTAGGGAAGCCGGAAGGAAAGTAGCTGCAGTAATTTAAGTCAGGTATGCATATTGCTGAGGGATTATTTGCAGAAAACTAGATCCATGCTTGTAAACACAGGGAGGGATTTACTAAAGGATATTAAGTACTTTACAGAGTTGCTGGAAATGCTGAAGAAGCTCTGGAGTAAGCTGACATAAATGCCTCCCAAAACTGTGCCATAGAACTTTATCGTCAAGGGAGCTTCTTTCTTTTCTGCAACCACTTCCGCTGTTGCAGAACCAAGCTGCCAGTGCTACAGTCTGGAAACTGCTACTAGCCCCGCCATGCCTTCTAGACTTCATAGTAGCAGCAGAGGCGGCCCCGTGCTCTGTCATTTGGTTCCCTTGGAGGTCACATGGCAGAGCACTAGGCCCACTGTAAGTCATGCCCCCTCAACACACAAAGCCTCCACAACTGCACTTCCAGCTCCCCTTCCATGCCACTTCTGCCTTCGCTATCTCACATGCAGTGTATCTGATTGCCAACACCTAAATGACTTCCGGAACCCTAACTACAGAGATTGTGGGCAATAGAATTTGTAGGTTTCCAGCCTCCGCAGTATGTGAGGGCACACTAGAAGGAGAGCAGGAGAGATGCTGACTATCAAACCTGTATCAGCAGGGCATGAAGGGGAGGGCCTGGGACTGCTGTGTGCTGTCAGAGAGCAGGCGTGCGAAGATGGACTTCAGTGTTTGAAAGAGGTGGAGTGCGCTATTGAGAAAATGGCCAGTATGGCTCAGATTCTTTAGGGCACAGCCAAATTATTTCTTGTTAATTACTGAGATTCTGTTATTTTCTGTCCTTGGAATTGACTTGAAACAGCAATTACTCTAACATGTGTTCCCAACTCCTACTAATGTTGGTGGAAATTCTCTTCTTGTGAAAACTGAGATTGTTTGGAATAACTGCCCCCAAAATAATTCCTTACTTCCTTTCCATAACATAGATGAAAACACAATAGGTGAACGTTTAGTGAAAAAGAACTGAGTTGGTAAATTTTGCTAAAAGAATTTTCTGTGTTATGCTTTGATAACAGAGAAGCACATGCTTCTTAAGCCAAAACAGCCAAAAAATGAGAAACTATATTTTATTGATTTCTAGGAAATTTTATAGCAAATCTCAAAGAAGCTTTAGGGCATCAAGTAACCAGAATAAATTACCTTGGAGATTGGGGCATGCAGTTTGGTAAGTAAGTGTGAGATTTTATTTTTCATTTCACGGCAAAGTTTAATTTCTTTTACTGTTATGTCACTTGATCATTTGGACAGAGTATAGGCAGGATCCCAGTGGATACAGTAAGGCCTCCTACCCATTTTTTTTCCTAGTGGCTCTTTTGTATGAATCTTATATTCTATTTATTGAAGTAATTCTCACTACACAAGTTTTGGGGGAGAAGACTTCGCACATTCAGAACAACCTGATAAATACAGGCTCTTACACTTTTATTAAAGAAAAGTAGCTTATACTGTTAGTTAAATGGAGAAGTGAGTACGCAGGGAAGAAATAAGTCTAGCTAAGTATACCCTTGTGAACCACAGCCCCACCATTTTTCAAACAAGTGAAGTCTAGCCTCCCTGGGCCATCCTCTATGAAGGGTGATCTGTTGTTAGACCCTGGGCCAGTGGCCTAGAGGAAAAACAAAGTGATATACTTTGGCTTTCCCTAAAATTGTACAGTGACACGATCAAAAAGAAAAGAATGAGACTCAGGTGAGTGTCACAAATTATCTCTAGCGTCAAGAGTTTACTCAGAACCACTCCTAGCTCGTATACACCAGTAGTAAAGGTGTAGAAGGGCAAGGCAGAGGAAGTCGGTAAGATAACGAAGGACTGGTAGCATGCGAAATGCAAACCGAAAATCTCTGGCAACTCCTATGTGTGTTGTAAGATCCAGCCCCAGTGTCTCTGACACACAGACACACACTTGCCCACCTCACATCACAAATCCCTAGTTCCCAGCTCTACCCAAGTAGGTGTCTGTGTTCTTGCTTGTGTGCTTCTCTCCCCGGCTAGATGATATATTCCTTGAAGGCATGGACTGTATATCTTAATTACTTTTGCATCCATAGCACTTGGCACATAAGAAACACTCAGAATGACGAATGAATGTGTCCCTCGAAGTGTTTTACAACACTAATCCAGAAGAAAAGCTCAGTAAAATTTAAAGCTTCTAAAAAGTGCAGTGTGCACTGCCACCAGTACTGTGAAGTTCACTGATCAGACTGCTCCAGACCTAGTGAGATGAAGTCAGGTTCCCCAAAAAAGGATTTGTCATGGTCTTCTCTTATGAATATTACCCTTTCAGTTAATAAAAATCTTTTTTAGATCCTAAAAAGGGTTGAATTTGAACATACTAACAGTGCCCTCACTTTTCACTGTGGAGGAGTCAGAAAACATGCCCTGCATTTTAAAAATTCACCCGCAGTTCACAACAGCTGGGAGTCAGGCTTAGGCCTTAAGCCCAGCAGTCAGATTTAATAGATGGCACCTGCTATATGTTAGTTTGACTTAATTTAGGCCTTTCAAAGATAGAGACAAATGTGTGATTATCGTCATCATTAAACTTTAGCTGCAGAATTTTATTATTGCGGTTTTTCTCTAAAGGACTACTATGGTTAATGAGCCGTCCACCTTTGCATTATAACCATCATTGTTGAAGAGCTTTAATTTGGGCCCTTTTAGCTCTCCACTATTGAAAGTTGGCAGACAGTTCCTAATCACAGAATTTGTTTTTGAAAATATATTAGGTTCAATGTTAAATGGAATTGGCCTTTACTCTTCCGGTTTCTGTTTTTTAGAACACTGGGCATCTTGCCACACCCTGCTCCCAAGACCCTGAATCATAATTACATTTGCTCTTGCTGAAAGTGAATAGAGCTGGTACATATATTTCAGTCATCTTTCTAGTTCCTCCAGAGTATTGTAATAACCCTGTGCTCAGCAGCATTCTTTACACTTTCTGCAGAACCTGTAGAGAAAAATGTATGGCAGCAAGGCTCAGTGACAAAGCTCCTTTAGACCTGAAGCTTTGTGGCTGATAGTGTGGAAACAGATTGATTTTTTAAATAATTAAACTGCCTTTTATTGCTCTTTTCCCCAGGCTGCAACTATCTTTTCAAACTGAAATTGTGATCATCTTCTAGCAGGATATCCTAGGATATAAATATTCACAGCCCATATTAGGAATTTTCATCGCTAGTTTAGAAATCTCCATTACTTTAGGGGGAAAAAAAAGGTTCAAATTAACACTATCTCTGAATGCTAAACTTACCATTAAAGACTAAAAAAAATTAAAAAGACACGTAAAAGACAAACATATGACCAGATAAAAGAATTTCATTGCTTGGTCACTTGGGAGTAATGAGGGATGTTTCAAGTTTTGTCTTCTATTGTTTTCCTTCAGTTACTTCCTTAAGAACAAATAATATAACACCAAGCCAGTTCCTACCTTTGTTTTATTTTAACATCTACAAGTTTAAAAAGAAAGTTCTGAGATAACTTCCCATCAGTTTGTTCTCACAAATTTTGTATGCCCAGCACCTAAGCATCATGATGTCCTTCCCCAGAGTAGCAGCTGCTCAATAAATACTTGTTTTATTAATGCCTGCCAGGGAGGTGTTGGGCACTGTTAGTACAAAGATAAATAGGTCCTAGACCCTGCCTTTGGTAAGCTCATAGTGGACTGGTTTCTGTGAAATTAATTTCAGTAATCTATTCAGCATATTGAATCTGCAATTTGGTATATTGAATTTGACTCTTTTCAATTGATGGGGTAGCAGAAGGTGATAGCATGTGTTTTGCAAAGTTCTCAGGATACATAATTAGGAGAGGTTGATCTCTTCATAGAACTAGACCTGTTTCCTGCCATGACTATTCTCTACTGTTCCATTTTATGATTTTTTTCATACATGAATTATTATGGTAGGTCTTCTGGGAACTGGCTTCCAACTGTTCGGCTATGAAGAAAAACTCCAGTCCAATCCTTTACAGCATCTCTTTGAAGTAAGTTGGCAAGAGACAATATTAGAAAATGCCTCAACTTTTTTTTTTTTCAGAGTACTGTGCAGTTTGGTAGCACATTTTTAATCCCAGAACTTTTAAAAAATGTCCCTTAAAGCAAGGAACCAGAACAATTGAAAGTGTTGCTTTTATTTTACTAAGGAGTTCTTTTCATTTTCAAATCCAAGTGTTTCTTTTATTACTGTTTTACTTGATTTGGAACAGTATTTCTCCAGGTATAGAATCTTCTTAGTATAAACGTGTAGTATAACAGACTTGATACAGAAAGGAGTTTTCTCAATTTTTTGTCAATTGGTATGTCCTGTGGCTTCCTTCATGGCAATAACTATAATTAATTTAGACTTGGAAAATGTGAGTGTATGCTTTTTTTGCTCTGGTTCCAGTGGGGGGAAGGCACATGCATTTCCCTCTGAATTTGTGTGTGCTTTTTCATTTCTACCTTTTAGCTCCTTTTCCTGGCTTTTGCCCAATGTGGACTCCTTTCTTTCTACCTCAGTTAGTCCCTTAGATACTTATTCAGTCTTTGCTGAAGTTCATTAATAAAGCTCTTCCTGTCTAATTAATCTCCAGAGACGTGTTTTCTTTTCATTGTCCCAGTTGTTATCTCTGCATTTCTGGGCCTCATGAGAAAAAACACAGGTACATCAGCCAGGTTAGTGACCTACCAGGAGACCAGACCAAAGATGTTATGTCTGTGTGAGAAGGAGAGTTGCCACACAATGCTTTCCTTCCCTAGCCAAAGCCACAGAGACCTTTCTGTTAAATTATTTTTTTCTCTTGCAGCTGGCTTTGTAGTTACCTTTAAGAAAAACATTCTAATTCTTAAAGACCTTTAAAGGTTTGTAATTTCATCCTGAGTCCATGTCTATACTGCACTTTGAATGCCTACATTTTGATTTATAATATTAGCTATAAGATTTTTTTCTTACTCTTTCCCACTAAGAGTTGTATTGATAGGAAAGAGTTTAAAAATTAATAATTCCTTATGGTTGTCTGTACATAAAGCATGCCATCCAGCAGCAGATTTTGTGGTCTAACTCCCCCTAAAGTACACCATGATCAGTATCCCCCAGTTTCCTTTTCCAGCCAGGTTAGAAATGATTAGATAGTTTTAGCATTTCTGTGATGGAAGTATTTAACACCCATGGTCATTTCTCTACTGCATTTTAATTTTTGTGCTTTGCTACATTACTGGTTTTTCTCTGTACCTATAGTCATTCTTTTCCCAGATTTCTGTGTTGTATGTGCTTAAGACTTTCAGTGGCCATCGTTGGAAACCATTACTTTAGTTGTTCTACTTTGTTGTCATGAAGTAGGGTAGTGTCCCCCCAAATTGGCTGATGTGCCAAATAACTAAAATATTTGCTATTTAGAATTCACAGTATTGACTCAAGGAAGACATGTCTAATAAGCTTTGGAACGCTTATCAAAAAGCTTTTCCAATTATATAAAAAATAATTTCTTATGGTAAAAAGTTAGCAAGTATTAAATCTAATTAGTGGGATATGGGTGTCATTATCTACTTTCATCTGTTTTAGTTACAGTTTTTAAAAGTAATTTCTCAGGGTTCCTCCTGGATTTAAACTACTTGAATGGACCTTGGTAACATCTAACACTATACCTCTAAGAACATACAATCTACCCTTTTCTTTTGTTTGCTACATAGGCTTTAGGACTTGACTTCTTGTTGCTTTTTGTTAATATGGACTTTGATAACCATAGAAGTTCTGCTACAGTATGAGCAGTCTCTCATAAGAAATAAATATTCATGCCAATAAAGTAGGCATTAGCCCTGTACCCTAGCACTGACATTTCTGAAGGTAACATGATATGTTAACACAAACAGTATAAATTTTTTCTTAAGTTCACAATCCCCCCCATAGTATTTCATTATTTTTATCCTTTCTAAAAGGATTTGAGGTAATATCAGTGATGAGCATTTTAGTAAAAAAGACAAAGTAAGTCAGAGGATAAGGTATTAATAGATAATAGTATATAAGAGATTTTAACCCTGAGTTTTCTTGTATTGGTGCAAATAAAAAGTAGTAAGTAGAAAATAGGCCAGATCAAAGCCACCAATTTGATGAATGATAATGTTCACTTGTTCTCCTTTTTTTAAATGTAGAGGAACTATCTGTTCCTCAAGAGACCAGGTTT
This sequence comes from Manis javanica, assembly GCF_040802235.1. Lineage (NCBI taxonomy): Eukaryota > Metazoa > Chordata > Mammalia > Pholidota > Manidae > Manis > Manis javanica. Next base: position 18,307,210 of record NC_133168.1, read on the forward strand.
TTCCTGGCTTTAGAGCCTCCAAACAATTTCCCAAGCTTAAGTGAAGAAAATAATTTAAGACTAATTGATTCTAGGCATATAGAGGATTATTTATATAGTTAGAAATTTTTATTTTACAAGAATTGAAATCAAGAGTTTCTTTATTGCTTAGGTCACATTACCTTTTTCAAGACAAGTGATTGTTATGACTGGGGTGAATTTTACTTGTGAGAACATTTACATGCAAAAAATAGCTCTTAAATTATAACCTTAGTTAAATCTGAAGCAGCCATCCCTTTTGAGAGCGGTGAGAATCAGCTTTAAAGGAAGTCATTGTTGGGGATTCCCTGCCTCCCAAATCACAAGTTCCCCAGGCTCTTGTGCATCCCAGGACAGGCCTAGAGGCCTGTTCTTGGCTTCAGTCCACACTGCTCTTGATTGATGTGCCCCGGACCCAGGCTTTCATGATGCCATGGAGGCACACCAGTCTACTTTTGTGACAAGCTTCACCCGGGACGTCTTTGCTGTGGCCCAGCTTCGCAGACCTAGAGGCCAGCCTCCCTCTGTAGGGTCATCATGAACCGTTGCCCTCTGCTGCCACCTCCGGGGGCCACCCAGCTTCTGCTGGTCCCGGGAGCATCCGTCATCCCCTTCTCGATTCAGGCGGTTCTTTCCTGTCTCCCGGCAGCTCGGGTTCCCCCTGCTGCCACCCCCAGGGGCCGCCCAGCTTCTGCTGTTCCCGGGAGCATCCGCCATCCCCTTCTCGATTCAGGTGGTTCTTTCCTCTCCTAGCGGCTCTCCTACTGCGCCATTGCTCTTGTCCATCCCCCACAGAGCTGCTCGCCTCTCTCCTAGACCTCATTCCTATGGGACAGGACCACGGTGCCTCCTGTCCTCTTGAGTGTTCTTAAAACAAGGACAGAAGTACCAGGCAAGGCCAGAGTGCACATTAATAGCTCGGCAATTATTCCCCACATTGAAAGCTACAAAAAACATTTCTTTCAGCATGAGACATACAGTATTTATTAAGGCCCTGGTGCATGGTGATCTATGAAGTTAGTAATTATTACCCTTGAATAATGGGTGTAAGATATCATGGATGTTATTATATATATACACACACACATACACAGAATAAACATAGATTCCAAATATTAAAAGACTATGAATGGATAGTAAAATGCTGTTTATATCCTGCTGATAATAATGTACTAAGGAGAAATTTGATAATTAATGACTTAATTACCTCAAATGAATTTTTTTGACCTAGCATGTTCTGACTTGTTAGCTTTATTGTTGATTGATAATGTTAAATTATAATCTGTTTGAATTACCTTAATATTTCACTTAATATTCTGTCTCAACTAGTAATTCACTAACAGATTTCTGATCAAGACGTGAAATATTAAACTAACAATGAGCTTTTTACTTTGAATTATAATCATGAATTTGTTAACATGTCTTCTCTAAAATGCAAGATCAAAATTAACTGCATTTTCAGATAGTGGACAAATAAATACAGAGATAAAAGGGTCATTAGTGTCCTGGTTATGCTACCCGTCCTTAGCAGTGACTGTGTGTTTTAACACAGAAATAACCAGGGGTATGGTTAAGAGTCCTGCAGCAGCAAATTAAACTACGTATGCAGTTAATAGTATTCTAGAATCAAATTAAAGATATTAAAAGGAAGTAAGAGGGCATTAACTACTACTTTATTTTTCACATTTATTTCTTAGCATTTGGGTAGATCATCCTAAAGAGCTAACTGTAATTATCTTAATCAATTAAATCAGAAATGAAATGTTATGTGCTTTTTGGAAGTGCAACATCTAGAAATAATGAAAAGGTTAATATTTTTTTAAGGAAGCCTCAGACATTTCATATTCCCTAATGGAACTACAGCTGGCTTTTGCATTCTAGTAATCAAAGGAAAGAATTGTGCTTTGATCCTCAGAAACACTTTCTTAAACCATATTCTCTTATCAAATCCAAATTTAAAATTTCCTTTTTATTCCCTTTGTATCTAGAACTAGCCTGAAAAGAAAGCTATGCTCAAAATGTGTATTTTTCTAAGGGTAAAATGTTCATGGTAACTATAAATTAAAAACTTCCTATAATTTCAGAAGCACATAATATTAAGTTTATTTTGTGAACAAAAAAAGCATTTTTTTCTAAAACAATGATGAATGTTAATAATTAGTTTTTTTTAATTACAGTTTTATATTGTGCATTTACACACAGATTGTTAAATGATAATTAAGGCTCTTCTGTTTGATAATGTCATTTGATTTTCAGTAATGTTTGGTTTATAACTACAAATTGCTGAAATGCCAATTCTTCAAGTATTAGGGGTTTTTTGTTTTATTTTAATTATTTCTATTGTATATCATAAAGGCAAAAGATTCTAGTGAAGTTTTTTCTAAAAATATTCTTACCAGTAGTTTGAATATATTCAATTTTTAAATGTGCTTATTATTTGAATTTAGAGTTCTAGATTAAAAACAACATAAAACCTTTCCTCTTGTGGAGGGGAGAAAAGGTGGTGGATTAGGAAAGCAAGGCAGAAACCTCCTCGCATGTACACACCAAGGAAACAGCTCCAGACACAGTAACTTCGAAAACAGCCCGAGGCTCCAGAAGAGCCCACCTGTACCTGGTGAAGAGAGGACCACGCAGAGAAGGGTGAAGTGGCAGAGACATGATAGAGCAGGACCCAAGCCCATGGGCTGAAGGAAGAGGAACAGAGCAGGGGGAAATAGCCAGTTGGGAGCTCTGCACACCCGGCCCTGGAGACCTGCTCTGGGAACAGAGCCCGCATCGCATCGGGTTCTGATGATTAGTGGGCCTGAACACCAGGGGGAGTTGGAGCACTGTGGGAGGCGGACACTCCAGCCACTGTGGAGGACAGGCATGCTCCACTGGTCCCACTGAGACCCAAAACAGGCAGCAGTTAGAAAGATTTGCCAGCAGTGGGAAGAATGCCAGAGGGGTGAGGGTTGGACGGATCTCCCTCCGCAGCAGAAAGAGCATGTGGATGACACTTCCCCAGCCCTCCTTTGGCCCAATAGGTTGGGTATCTAAGGAGCCCCAAATGCTCCATCCCCCTACAGTAGCAGCTCAGCCTCAAGGTGCTTCTCTGCACATATATGGTCAATTAATATATGATATAGGGACCATGAATACACAATGGGGAAAAGACAGCCTCTTGAATAACTCATGTTGGGAAAACTGTGGACAGCTTCATGCAAGAGAATGATACTGGATTACTGTCGAACTCCACACACAAAAGTAAACTCGAAATGGATCAAAATCCTGAATGTAAGTCGTGAAACCGTAAAACTCTCAGAAGAAAACATAGGCAAAATTCTCTTGAACATAAGCATGAGCAGTTTTTTTCCTGGACACATCTCAGGCAAGGGAAACAATATCAAAAATGAACAAGTGGGACTACATCAAACTGAAAAGCTTCCATACAGCAAAGGACACCATCAGCAGAACAAATAGGCACCCTACAGTATGGTAGAATATATTTGTAAACGACTCATCTGATAAGGACTTAACATCCAAAATATATGAAGAACTCATATATCTTAATACCAAAAAAACAAACAACCTGAACAGATTAGATAACCTGACCAGACATTTTTCCATTGAAGAAATTCAGATGGCCAACAGGCACATGAAAAGATGCTCCACATCACTAATCATCAGGGAAATGCAAATCAAAACCACAATGACATATCACCTCACACCAGTTAGGATGGCCTCTATCCAAAAAACAAGAAATAACAAGTGTTGATGAGGTTGTGGAGGAAAAGGATCCCTCCCACAGTGTTAGTAGGAATGCAAATTGGTGCACCTGCTGTGGAAAGCAGTATGGAGGTTCCTCAAAAAACTAAAAATAGAAATACCATATGACCTAGTAATTCCACTTCTAGGAATTTACATGAAGAAAACAAAATCCCTGATTCAAAAAGATGCATGCATCCCTATGTTTATCACTGTATTATTTATAGTAGCCAAGGTATGGAAGCAACATAAGTGTTCATCAGTAATGAATGGATAAAGAAGAGGTGGTATATATACATAATGGAATATTATTCAGCCATAAAAAGAAAAGAAACCCTATTATTTGCAACAGCATGGATGGACCTAAAGGGTATTATGCTCAGTGAAATAAGCCAGACAGAGAAAGACAAGTACCATATGGTTTCACTTAATTTGTGGAATCTAAAAACAAAACAAAACAAAATCAACAAAATAGCAAAGGCACTGAAAAGTGACTGGTGGTTACCATGGAAGAGGGTTCAGAATGGGTGAGCGGGGGAAGAGGGAGATAAAGGGGTTCAAAAATTCTTAGTCATAATATAAGTTGGTCATGGGGATGTTAGTACAACACAGAGAATATAGCCTATGAGTCTGTGACATGTCCCTGTGTTGACAGGTATTAACTGCACTAGTGGTGAGGTGAGAATTTAGTAATATGTGTAACTGTTGCACCACTGTGTTGGATACTTGAAACCAATATAAGATTGTATATCAATGATACTGTAATAGAAAATAAAAATAATAAAACCTCTCCTCTTCTGAAAATGATATTGTGTGTATATTTTTTCCTTACAAACTGTGTGCATGTATGTATGTGTGAGAGAGAGAGGTTTGAAATCACAAACCATTTGTAGACGTATTTTTGTATTTACTCCTGTGGTCTGGACTATGAAGCAGCTGAAAAATGGATAGGTCATTCAAAATCAGGAAATCTTTACTTTACTATCTTACAGTAACTCTATTTACTTACACCTTACCAAAATATTCTTTCTCTGTTTTCTGACTTATAGGACGTGGAAATTAATTTTTTATGATATTCATCTCCAGGTTGAGTGAATCACTAGGACGACTCAAAGGACTAAGCTTGTAGTTATAAACTCACAGCTGATTCATGACAGCAAAAGGTTGCAAAGCAAAACAGCAGAAAGGAAAGGCATGTAGGGCCAAGGCCAGAGGGAAGCGAAGCCCACGCTCCCCAGAGTCCTTTCAGAGCAGAATCACAGAAGGTGCCCCTAATTCCTCCTGGACAAGTGGGAACGTGTGGGAATGTTGTCTACCAGGGAAGCTCATTGGGTGCTCTGGGCCCAGGGTTTCCACCGGAGTTTGATGCATAGGTTCACTCTGCTGAGCATGTCCTAAAAACTGCAAACTCCCGAAGGAAAGCAGGTGTTTAACACAAAGTATCTTGTTTGCACTTGAGGCACAGTGAGCCACTCTTACCAGTCAGTTTGGTGGGAACATTCCCAAAATCCAAGTTCCCAGATGCCGATCACTGGCTACCTTTGCAAACAGGCCATTTTAAGGATAGCAGTCTTAATTAAGCCTGCTATATTAACTCTTTTCTACCCGATATGTTTTAAAGTGGAAAAATAAATTAGTTTTAACCTTGATTTAGGAGTATTTATTCATGCAGTTCTTCCATTTAAGGATATAACACAAGCGGTCCATGAAAGCCGAGACATTGATACCTCGAGGTAGATGTTTAACGCCCTCTCCCTTTTGTCGGGAGAATCCAGTACGGAGAAGCCACATTACGGTTGTCCCAATATATTCCAGCAATAAAACCCCTTTGTCTAACCCAAATGCTGCTGCCATATTTTGATGGTATTACTGTGTTTAGAGGCTTCATATTTTTTTGGTAGTTTGCCAATTTTTATTACTTTCCTGCTACTTTAACAGTTTTCTGGAAAAAATATGAAGATAGGAAATTGATCATGTTTCACCCCAGAAGTGAGTTACAGCGTGTAAGTGAAACTTCATAAAGCACTTCAATACCCCTTGAGCTATAATGTTCATATTTCAATGTGATTTATTAACCTGCATTTTGGAGACGGGAAAATGATCAATACCTGCATTGGGGCACAGAGTCCTGGAACTGGAACAGCCCTGAATAAGCCATCCGTCTCTGCTCTTGTCATTGGGTGGGTTTAGAACTAAACCGGCCCAGATACGTGGTTCAGAAACCCTCCTGGGTGAACGCCCCACACCTCCTCAGGGCCCAAGTGTAGTGCGACTAAGCAACTATCTGAAAGTTCTTTCTAGATGGCCTATTTTACTGGTCTTTTGTGGAATTAGAAAACAGTTTGAAAAGTCTTTAAGACAACTGCTAAATCATCCTGTGACCTTTTCTTTCCAAGATTGAACCATCCTACTTTCTTCCACCTTTTCTCAGAGAAGTTGCAGCAATAATAATTTGATATTTTCTTTTGTAAATAAGTGCTATCTTAATCTAAACCAGGCATTCTTAACCTTAACCTAAGTTTCTGTGAACTTGAATGGCAAGAAAAAAATTACATGTTATTTTTCACTACCTCTATTAGAAACTTAGCCTTTTCCTCCATTACTACATCACAAAATTGATAAAATATTCAGATAACTGTATTTCAATGTAATTATTTACCTTGCAGTCCTGTGTATTTTACTTTATCCATTTAAAATCATTTTGCAAAGGGGTCTATAGGGTTCACGAAGGGGCCATGGGGGGGAAAAAAGCAGGCTACAGTCTAATGAGGGCAGTGGATAGCTTTTAACTGAGAATTATCAGGATTGAATTTTGTTTTCTTTGTTGAAGCTAACAGTGACTAGTACTGTGCTTCATTTAATGTACTGTTGTGCTTTTAGGTTTATGTGCAAGTTAATAAAGAAGCAGCAGATGATAAAAGTATAGCAGAATTAGCACATGAGTTCTTCCAGCGATTGGAACTGGGTGACACACAAGCACTTGCCCTGTGGCAGAAGTTCCGGGCCTTGAGCATCGAAGAGTACGTCCGGATCTACAAGGTGCCCGTCCGCTCTCCTGTCCTGTGACGTGCAGCTCTTGACTGGGTGCTACTGGGTAGTGAAGCTCCTTCTTAAGCTCCTGTCTTAAGAGTATATTTGTCATTGAGTTGAAAATTAAGACTCAGTAATGGTTCTTTGAGCTGAAAATTAGAACTAAGAAATAATCCTAAAGCCTGTGAACTTCACAGGCCGAACCCCAGGTGACATTCAGATACTTCTTTCAGTCCGGCTTTGCTTTTCTCTCCTCGCATTTCTTTCCTTTTCCTTAATTACTTTTTCTTCTTTTGCTTCCTTAGGCATGTATGTGATGGGTGTAAATTTGTTTTATAAACATTGTAGGGGGTAGGAGAAATATAACGGAATAAAATACACTTAAGTCCTCGCACTTTACATTCTAGCATGGAGACAGTGACTCAAGTATTAAAGACAGTATGAATTAAACAAGAACATACATAGTCTGTTAGATGGTGATGCTGTGGAGAAAAACGAAGCATGGGAGGGTAAATGGGGGGTGCTGCCTGTGGATGCCGCGAGGAGAGCCAGTAGAGGAACCATGTGGCTGGGCTGAGGAAGCAAGACAGGCAGCACGGGAGGTCGCAGTTGTGGGGTGGGGCGTGAGGTAGGACATTTTCCAGGGCTGTGCAGTCTGGCGTCCTGCTGTGGTGGAAATGCACTCATGCTGCCAGCGTGATAGCAGCTAGCCCCGTGTGGCTACTGAGCATGTGAAGTATGAGCAGTGTGACTGAAAAACTGACTTTTATGCCTAGCAGCTGTCATACTGGAAGCACTGTACCACTGCCCGGACTTGGCTGGTGTGGGGAGCCATTGGAAGGCTTGAGCACAGGGGTGACTTGATCCCATGATTTTCCCATCTGTGTGGCCGACTGCAGAAGCATCCTATTTTGTCTTAGGGTAAAATAGTAGGACATTTATGTAACTCATTTTTTCTTTTGTTTCTGAATTCCTTCAGCGGCTAGGAGTACACTTTGATGAATACTCAGGAGAATCATTTTACCGTGAAAAATCTCAAGAAGTTTTACAGTTGCTGGACAGTAAAGGACTCCTACAGAAAACAATGTACGGTCAGGTTACTGTTCTTTAGTAAGGTTATTTGTTCTTTGGAACTGGTACTGAAGTATTCTCTCAGGAAAACGGAACATGGTGTGCAGCCTCCTGGCATTTTTTAATAGTGCTTTTTGCTATTCAGAGTACTTTCCCACATGCTGTCTTTTGCTGCCATAACTCAGTCCTGGCAATGTTGGGAGAAACAATGCCACCTACTCTTTACATGCGAGGCAAATTCCTGGTGGGACTAGGAATTAAGAAAGCGCAGTGGGCTGCCTAAGGTTGCACAGGCTGGCTGGTTGTGGCAGAGAACTGAAAGAAGGGAATACATTCATGTCTTCTTACTCAGCCTTGTCTTTTAAAAAAATCCTTTCCTGCTCAAAAAGGACTTAAGACAGCTTTTGAAAACAGGCATAATACAACAGGCTTTTCTGATAAATAAAATGAGGAAATCAGGAAGCAGGGAAAGAAAAAATGCCATGAAATCAGGGTGGCCCTGGAGTTACCGTGTGAGACGGGGATGGTTCTCGTGCTTGAGGCCGGGCTCTCCCTCGGCTTGGAGCTGCCAGCCGGGCAAACCAGCAGTGCCAGCCGCAGGAGCCCAGGCCCATGGATGAGGCGGCAAAGCAGCCCGTGCCTAGCAGGGCCGCTTCTCTACCGGAGCGATTTCGCTCACCCTCCTCCCAGAGAAGGACGTGGAGGATGTGGTCCGGAACATCCTTAGTCATGTCCTTATGGAAAACTCTCACATGGCCTGATTTGGATTCCAATTTTTGATCAGGCAGGAAAGACTAACAAAATTCCATGGTTTTATTAATCAAGGGTATTTTCTGGCATGTTAAAAATTAGCCAATATTGAATGTTATAATAATTTGAATTAGAAGAAGAATATAATATTTCATGGTTAAAAGTGCAGTTGAAATCTCATTTTTCACCTGGCTATGTTAAAGACTTTATGCAAGTACCTTAGCCAGAGCTACAGATTTTTAAAAAGGTGAATCTTAATTACAAATATTAATTATATCATACCCATTCTTATTAGATTCAGGGTCAAAACCCCTCATTTTTCTTTATTTTTGGTTACACTGCTTATTCCTACTTATGCATTGAAAATATTTCTGATTTGCCAAGATAATGTTGTAGATACTATACTCTCAAAGGTCTTGATTTATTATGTTGCTTCAGAATTACCTTTCTGCATTTCTAGAAAAGGAACAGCTGTGGTGGATCTTTCTAGGAACGGTGACCCCTCAATTTGTACTGTAAGGCGAAGTGATGGGACTTCTCTTTATGCAACCAGGTTTGTATCTTACATGAAAGTCCCCATTAAGATACGTATGTGACTTCATATTCTTTGTTGTAGGACCAGTGCTAAGACAATCATTCTATCCTCAAAGCTGTTAACAATTCCAAGCTTCTAAATCCTTGTTCTCATCATTCAAAATACATATATTGCCAACAGTTTCTGGAAAGGGTTAATATCAGAAAAGTGACTGAAAAACTACTCACAATGAGTTAAACATTGTAGGATTTCTACAGTTTCATACATTGTTTTACAAACTATAAAACTGAGGTATCTCATAATCAACTATAAATGTTTTACAAATGCACATTAGCAGGAAATGTATACTGGAAGATGGCCGTGTGCGTCAGGAGTGTCCTGTGTAAAGACCCTCCTACACGCACAGAAATAAAGTAGGCCAAGGGAGAAGTAAGCCATATTGCTCATATTGTTTTCATCTGTCTCCGTGACTGACCCCTGTGGAAAGCAGCAGTCTTTTTAGTCAATAAAAACTACATTTGTCAAGCACACGTATTTCTGGGACAAAGCCAATAGGAAGGAGAAAACAGGATAGTAGAAAAGCCACACCAGCAAACACAGCCATACTCAGAGCACTGCCAGCCGAGGGCTCCAGTGCCTCCCAGGTCAGGGTTTGACGATGGATCACAAACCACTTTTGTAGCATAAAGTAATGATATTGTATTATTGTTGTCGCCTTACCATCATTTGTTCCAAACACCTTCAACTATCAAGCTCTCTTGCTGTCTCCTGGAAGATTCCTAATTTCTTGTTTTTTGGCATTTGCCTTTATCAATTCCATACTCATGGGATTAGGAAGTAAGAAGAACCTGTATATCTAAGACATACATTTCTTTTTCTAGATAAAAATATATATACAGTAGAAGATTTTTTGTGCCAGGTAATCATTGTTCAACAGATTAAATAAAGAAACCCTTGAGCAATGGTTATAAGAAATGTGTCCACTCAGAATAGAGGCATCACATCATAAACACTCTATGTGCTGATGTATCTTTTTGGGGCTATTACTAGGTCGAGGGTTTTCTGTGTATTAATGCCTGTATGTTCTCTTTTTTTTCGTTGGGGAGAGTAACTCTCTTTTGACAACTGTTCAACAATTTTCAAATTTGTTGAAATACTTGGTTTTTCTCCGTGCTCCAACTGTGGTTTTTCCGCCCTTGCAGTGGGTTCCTGATGTGAGACACATCTGCGTGTGTGGATGTGAATTAAGGGAGTGGTAATAACAGCAGTGCAGGGGAATACTGCTGAGCGCAGGGGGAGGCTGGAGAACTGGAGTTCTGTTCAGAAACTATGGGCCTTCGGTCCCTGCTTTGTGAAATGAGGGACCTGAACTAAATGTCTCTGGCTTTCAAGGTCAGGTTCCACAAACTCAGCCTAGAACTTTTTCTTATATTCTTATCATGTATTCTTTCATTGGATCAAAGACTCTCATTTTGTCCTTGGCTCAAGCCAAAAAAATATACTGGGGTGTATATTTGTGAATTTATTTGGGGGATGATCTTCTATCCCGATGTTTCATCACCTTCTGGTGTTATTACTGTATCCCCTCCCAGGAGCTTTTAGCCATGTTTTTCCTACTGGTCCACCGTCGTGGAATTTTAGTAGCACAGATAGACTGTATGCATGTATTGTAAGCGTATGTGTGCTTTATACATAAAGGGTGAGATTGTTTTGTTCCTCGAGAGCCGGTGTTTGCCTCCATTGAGCAGGCTTGCTCCAGGTTAGGCCAGGATCGGGAGGTGGGTGCGGAGGCCATTCGATGAGCTGCAGTGTTACAGAAGCTCTGGGGCTTTGTATATCCTCCCACTGTCCTATGACTAACCAAAAATAGCTTTAATTTTGAGTTTCAATATTTTCATAATTTTGGCTTAAAATATCATAGTTTATGGTTTATTTTTCATTATTTTATGCTACTTGCAAACTGAGTTGTTTGTACTTAATCAGAGATAAAAGAGATATGTGGAATTCTGTCAGAGGACTTGATTGTCTTCCGAGGTATTGCTGTGATCATTCTAAGGCCCTGGAAGTCTTTGGTGGGACTAGTAAGAGTAGCCACAAGAGCACTCCTGTGTTTTAAGTATTGCAGAAAAGTGACAATTAGGTGACTCTTCCAGTAGAGTGTTAATTAGTAAATCATAAAATATTTACCTGCTGACACTTTGCTTAGAGCCATTTTGAGTTGTTACTACCACTTGTCCCAGAGCTTTTATTTACTTTTTTTAATCTTCTCACACCATTTTTATTACTAGTGTTTTTCCCAAAGCTCTTTCTGTTAGAGCTTTGCATCAGGAGTGTGGTACTGGGCTTCGCTAAGCTTGGGCAGCATACATCAGGCTGTCAGGTAGTAGGAGTCCTTAATTGGAAAACCCTGATTACTATTACATAGGTAAAGCAAATTATTACTCAACTCTGCTTAGTAATTCATAATTTACAGGATTTTTTTTCCCCAGAGATCTTGCAGCTGCTATAGATCGAATGGACAAGTATAATTTTGATACAATGATTTATGTGGTAAGTCATCACAATAAAAAACAAAAGTTATGAGCTCTACCTCATGACAACTACAAAGATAAAAATTGGATGCCATGTTGAAAACTATGGAAAAATAATTTGTCAAACTGTTGAGAAAATTCTGGTAAGTGTATTTAAGATGGCAATCACAATGATTAAAAGAAATGATACTGTTTCATAGTAAAAAAAATACCCAAATCAGGAAAATGTTTATGGAAAATGAATATGTATAGGTCACTATAAGGCAATTTAAAAAAAGCTTTCTATTTTAAATACTTTTAAGACACAAGAAGTTTCAAAACAGAACAGTTTTCATATACCCTTAACCCAGCCTTCCCCAGATAATACCTTACATACCACAATACTTGTCAATACCAGGAAACTGACATTGGTAGAGACCTTAGTTTTTTCACCAATCTTTACATGCGCTGTGTGTGGGCCTGGATATGTGTGTGTGGGGGGGGGGGGGAGGGGGGGGTATTTTTTATGAAATTTATCACACTTAGATTCATGTAACCATCACCGCATTCAGAACACAGAACTGTTCCCTCACAAAAGAAACTCCCTAGTTGCAACCACTTTAATCATCACACTGCCCCCCACCCTCACCCCTAATAACCATACCTTCCCCTCACTCTGCCCCTGGCAATCACTGCTCTGTTCCTCATCTCTCAGTTTTGTCACTCTGAGAATGTTGTGCCAATGAGATCCCGGTCGGTCACCTGAGCCCGGCCCTTTTCACTCGGCACAGTGAATGAATGCCCAGAGGCTTGGCCGAGCTGTTGCCCGGATCAGTAGTTTGTTCTTTGGCTGCGTGGTGGTCGTCCAGTTGTCCTCCTTCCCCTCCTTACCATGTGCAGCCTCCCTTTCTCCTAAAGAGAAGAAGTTGCCATTAAATATCTTAATACAGCTTAGCTTTGGCCTTGCTGGAGATAAAAGCTATAACATTTAAGAGAAAAGGAATTTCATTGAAAAGAATACTCAGAAGATAAAATTCCCCGTTTCCCCCCGATGCACTGATGGGCTGCAGCCCTGGCCTCCTCCTCTCGTAGGGCGCACAGCTTAGACTTCCTTCTCACTTCACGTTCCTGTGTGTTTATTTAAAATACACCAATTGGCAATGATACTAAAAACTCAGTGTATTTTGATACGTATCCAATCTATTTTTATAGATTATCACTGTTCTTTTCATTTTAAATATTTTTTTTTCCCCAAGACAGATAAAGGGCAAAAAAGGCATTTTCAGCAAGTGTTCCAGATCCTGCAGATGATGGGATATGACTGGGCAGAAAGGTAATGCCATCAGTGTGGTTCTTAAGTTCCTGCTCAGGATCAATGAAGAGTTGCTGGGTTTACCGGGTCCAAAAATTTATCAAGTTGTTAAAGATTTTCATTCAGACCTCATTTCTTTGTTTCAAGATGTTAGTATGGAAAAGATGTTTATTTCTTGCATGAATTTATGTCCTGATTATATCAATTTCTAGCTTATAAACATTTGAGAAACATGTTTTTATTAGATATTTGCTCTCAATGGCTTCCTTTTCAGAATTATCCCCATCTCCTTTTTTCATAAAGGCAACTAGTAGTTTAATCACAGGCTAGTTATCTCTGAAAAATTAAGCTGTGTGTTTAACACCTGTGACAAATTACACATTTCAATTTATTAATTTTTTAAAACCCCTCTCTAAAAGGTCAAACTACTGTCTCAAAGGCTATTATATATGATCACCACCTCTTTTTTGGTTTTTCCGTTAACGAGCTGCCCACTTGATTTCAGGTGCCGGCATGTGCCCTTTGGAGTGGTGCAGGGAATGAAGACTCGAAGAGGAGATGTTACTTTTCTGGAAGATGTTTTAAATGAGATTCAATTAAGGATGCTACAAAACATGGCCTTTACTAAAAGTGAATCCACTTTTTTGTTGAAGTCCTAACTTACACGCCACTCTTACACATTTTGCTGGACTTTCACTAACCTTGTCAACAAAAGCTTGCATTCATTAGTGGTGCCTGAAGTTTTAGACTTGCTGCCCAGGGGTGTTCTTTGCTTCCTTGATCTGAACCGATTCAACTCTGGGTCTCTTCTCAGGGACATTCCATTGTTGGTTATGTGATGTTTCCGTACTACATAGTTGGAAACAAGTCACAAGTCCGTATGGCTTTGTTTAGCCTTCACCCATAGAAAAATAAATAACAGCTGCATCTGATGTCTTACAAGGAGTATTTATAAGAAAAATACATTTATGTTTCTTCCTTTTTAATGTCGACAAGGGGATTGTCATTATCAAAGGTGAATGAGCTCAAATGAGGAAAGTAAATTGCCCGCTGTGAGCCTGTTTGTTCTTGGTACCGTCAGCCCACATTTTTGGCAGGTCTGTCTCCCCTTCGGTCTCCCGTTCTGCGCTGTCACGCGGGGTAAAGAGCTGCCTCTGTTTCAGCCACCAGAGAACTGGAGAGCCCCCGGGAGACTGCCGAGAGGGTCGGCCTCGCAGCCCTCATTATTCAGGTCTGCTAAGACTGCTCCCCAGGAGACCCTTTTGTTCGATACGAGAACAAATCCCAGTGCTGAGTATTTACTCTCTCATTTTAGGACTTCAGGGGCTTACTCTTATCTGACTATCAGTTCAGCTGGGACCGAGCTCTCCAGAGTCGTGGGGACACCGGAGTCTTCCTCCAGTACACGCATGCCCGCCTGCACAGGTGAGGGGAGGCTCTGTCCTTCCAGCCCCCGGCTTTCTCCAGCATCTCATAGGTGATACTGCTTGGAGTTCAGGGGACTGCCTACTGTATTTGGTTTTTGTGGGTTTTTAAAAAAATGTTTATTTTGAGCACCTCGTAAGAAATGCTTTTATGTGTATTACCTTCAATCAGAATAACCCTGCCAAAGAATATACTCTGTTTTCAGATGAAGAAACAGATTTTGGAAAAACTGAGGCATCAGGTTAGCTTCAATGTTAGCTTCAAAGTCTGGGGCTATATTGAGGAGAACAAGACTGTATTATGAGATGGTGTTCACCATTTGTATTATGTGTCCTTTAATGACTGTTTGATCCTTTGTTGTTTTTAAACTTTTGAGAACAGTCTGGAAGAGACTTTTGGGTGTGGTTATCTGAATGACTTCAACCCTGCTTGCTTACAAGAGCCACAGTCTGTTTTGATTCTCCAGCATCTTCTCAGGTATGGTTTTCTAGTGTTACCGGCTTGACTTCTGCTCAGTGAAATGACTCTTGGCAGTTTGCTGATCCCTGGAATGAACAGGCTAGTAGCTAGCTCTTGCCTCCTGCCTCTAAACAGAATTTTCCTGAAGGTATGGCCTCAAAGGGCAGACAGAGGGCGTGCTCAAGGTCAGTCCTTGAGTCTTAAAGATACTATCACCACTGAATTAGCACCGGTGCCTAACATTGTCGAGATCATGGCATGAGAGTGTGAAGCCTGGGAAAAGCATAACCTGAAAGGTTTTGGAAAAGATCATCTTGCACCTTCAGTAATAAGTGAAAGCAAGTCCCTGCCTTTGTATAACTTCCCCAAGATCGTAAGTCTTTTTGATGGTTCAAATAAGTATTTACCTGATAGGCCCACACTGGGCAAGAGCCCACACGTTTGAGCTCTCACAAGCATTGCTGGCGAGGATGGAGGTGTTTATAAGGCCACTTTCTCTAATTGCCACTCAATGGTCAGTGGTTCTTTCCTGGCATCAGGACTTAGTTGCTTCACCTTCGACTAAATTGGGAAAGATAAGCCAGCCTGGTTTTCTTGATCTTGAAGGTAAGAGTCTGACTGCTAATTTCTAGACTATGTTCCCGAATGTGGCTAAAGGCTTTTTACATTCAGTTTAATAGCCATGAATTGAATCTTTGCTCTGGGCTAATCCTGAGGGATATTAAATGACACAGAAAGCAACTACCATCAAAGAATTTGCAAGAAAAGAAAATGTGCCTTGACCTTCAAATGCACACAAGGTCTTTTTTCATATACCTTCACACTTAATGACGTCAAGTCAACCTTACATCCAAGATCTTTGTCTTAACATCTTAGTGTAATATGTGCACAGTCTTCCCTGCCAACTGCTCCTGTCATCTTATTTAGGTTCGACGAGGTGCTTTATAGATCATCTCAGGACCTTCAACCCAGGCACATTGTCAGCTACCTTCTAACTCTAAGGTACTTTATACTCTTGCTATTTTTAAAACATTTAAAACATTTTTAAAACATTTAAGACCTAATCTAAGAACAAAGGACTTTTCATCTCAGGTTTTCCTATAAACAATCCCTTGGCCTAAAAAATGTGCTTTAAGTTCTAGGAATTCTTGCTTTTCTTTACAAATTAGCAATTAATGATCATTTATCCATCGGTGATAAGTATGTTCACTACAGTCCACTGAACAGGAACCAACAGCTTTATCACTGGTGGTGACAGACAGTGCCCAGGTGTTAGGACAGAGTGGGTGTAAGACACAGTGTCAGGGCCCGCAGCCCAGCCTTGAGGGGTCAGAGAGGGCTTCTTAGAGGAAAGGAGTGATACTAAGCAGGAGGAGTAAGGCGGCAGAGAGGGCAGAAACAGCCCAGAGTTGAGCAAGAACATTACATTAAAGGAGCTACAAGCATGGTCACGGGAGGCATGAGAGATAAAGTGTGTGCAGGCCTTCTGCCATGCACTGCGGTGTTCTGACTTATTTTCAAAGCAGTGGGGTCCGTAAAGAGGCTCTACACAGAGGCACAGAAGGTATCAGCTTGAGGGCAGAGAATGAATTGGGAGGCAAGCCAGGGATGATTTCATGGTCGCTAGTTTAGACTTAACTTCTAGTCAGTTTCTTTTATAATAGCAACAGCTATATATTCCTTTAAAGTTGTGTGAGAAAAGAAACATTTGATTTTACTCCAGATTTACTGAAATCAGAGATTTTTTGTAAATGTTTTTTTTATTGTTTCTTATCTTGTCTTCCCCAGATTGAAGTAATTTTTTTTTTCCTTTAAATTCCATTTAGACCAAGAAACCAGAAAGTCTTTTGAAACCAGTATCATAAGCATCATTCTCTGGCACACTGTTTTACTTGCTGCCGTAATACCTAAACAGAAAAGATGCTTTAAAGACTGGCCAGTGTATGTGTAGAGCAGACTAGTAACGAATCTTTATTCACCTCTTCACCATACAGAGGGGAAGTCAGGCCATGGTACACTTTTCATCTTAAAGGATGCCTAAATGAGGAAAAACTACTTATTAGAAAGGAATCCCCTATACCTGTAAAACTAACGAAAACATAACCTTAAGAATTTACCACCTAATACCAATAGAACCAGAGCCAAAATCTGAAGTGTGAGTTTCCTGTGTTTTTACTCTGCCTGTTACAGTAAGGTAGTGAATTTCAGTCTTGACTTGCCAAGTTTGGACACATCCTTTAATGGCTCTAGGCTCTAGGCTTTGACTTCCTTTTGGTGAGGGAATGAGGTTAGAGGTCAAGCTTACATGTTACAAGAGGAGATTCCTGACGGTCCTAATCATTTCTCTTCTCGTCTCAGTCATCTTGCAGCTGTGGCACACAAAACACTGCACGTAAAAGACAGTCCTCCTGAAGTGGCTGGGGTATGTTCAGTATTTTCTGTGATCTCTGGTATCCTGTCTGTGAACTAGTCTCAGGAATTGGGCTGTGACAATCAATATTTGTATACTTTCCAACGTACTAGAGTATGAAACCCATTTTCCTAAGTCACAGTGCGTGATGAGTCCCCTACCTGGATGCTCTTAGGATGACACTGTCACTCCTGGCCCTTGGCCAGCGGTCTTCCCATAGGGCTGCGAGGGATTTGCCATCCCTTGCCTAGAGCAAACCCTAGTACCCTTTGAGATGCTCTTCCTACTTTAAATTAGAAGGAAGTTAGAATTACATTAAGACATTCAGTTTATTCATTTATAATTAGCCTGTTGTTGAATTGAATGTTTGATCATTCTTTATTTTGTAGGCCAGACTTCATCTTTTCAGAGCTGTCCGTTCTGTCCTAGCCAGTGGAATGAAACTCCTTGGAATAACACCTGTCTGTAGGATGTAATTTCTAATTAAAATGGCTTCTTAAATACAAATGAATTCTACTATCTGTTCTCATATGCCTTACTGTTTAGAATAGAATTTGAACTATTAGTCTGTATCAGAAGTTGATTTTAGCAAGTCTTTATCCTTAAAAAAGGTCATTTGAGTCCCCTCATGATCAGTAAGTACTAAATAGACTTCTATACAACTAAGTTAAATCTTTTAAAGTTCACTGTGTTCTAATGGGGATAAAGAATTAAACTCTAGCTTGAGGTTTCTTAACAGTGTCATTCTTCCAGAAACTATTATTATAAGTAATATTATCTAACATTTTCATCAAATAAAATTGATGAGGAAAAAAATCCCAATTTTCTTATAATTATGGGTAGTTTTGAATAAATCTAAGGAAACCAAAATTAAGCCTTTATTTTGCCAGTTCAGCTGACAACTAATACGAGAGAACGCCTCTATACACAACTCTTACTTCGTGAACTCAGGAAATGAATATGTTGAATGACAAGGAATTACTTGTTCGGGTATTAGGGTTTTCTTGTAAAAATAGTCCATTAGTGAAATCATAATTTGGAATGGGAGTGTCTTAAGCTGTTTCCTTCATGTACCTGCATATTGGTAAAGCACACCTTGTGTGGCCTGTGTGGGTGACACGAGCAGGGCGTGACCTCTTGGGTCAGTCTGGCTGTCCTCTTCCAGTATTTCTGTTCAAGTCCGCCATGATTTATTCAACATGTTGCTGCCAGAGGTCTTCTGAATACCAATGACCATGTATTTTTATGAAGAAAGAAGCTAATTAGCATGAACCAAAGCTTCTTTAGTTGAATGAACAGTTTTACCCTATTCTGCACTGACGAGTATGGTATACCTTCTTAGTCCTAGAGGTGAGTTAGCTTCCCGACTTCTAATTTTCTACTTACAGCACCATTAAGGTTCCCTTATTAGAAACTAGCCATGGAATAAAAATGTATGATTGGGACATGTTTTTCATGTCCATTACCCCTGTCCATGTCTTTGGAGAAACAGTCCCCTTCCCAGATTTGTGGTAGCTTCCTCAGCATTTGAATCTTGACTGAAATGACACAGGGACAGTGATGGTTAGAGACAGGTCTTTCCAAAAGCAGCTCCCTCCACAGTCCAAAGCTCTAATCGCAGTCCTTCTTGTAAACTTTTTTTGCTTATGGCTAACCAGAGTTGGTTTATAGCTGCTATTTGCAATATAAGAACTCTGATAAAATTCTAACATAGAGAAAATTAAAAATTTAATGTTTTGGGGTTTTTATGCTTTTTTGCATTATTTTAATGGTTATTTCTATAATACAGAAAAAATCAAACAGATATCATATAAATAAATAATATTTATTGCTGAATTCCCCCATTAACATTATAGAAATTTTTTTAAAAACTCAAATTATTGAGCCCCAACAGTTAAACATACTTTATTTAAAAAAGTACAAAAGTGACATTAGAAATACTTCTTTGAAGAAAAGTATATCATCTAACAGCAAAGAAATATGAATCCAGACAATGAATGGCACAAATGCAGCACTTCAAAGAAGTAATTAGTCACCACCCAGAAACCACTGTCTGAGTCAGGAAATAGATTCAGTTTGAGAAGGTACACATTCAGTTTGTTTGTGAACTAGCCTGCTTGTTTGTAAGACAAGAGCTCAGTCTTTACTGCTGCTGGGACCAAGTACAGTCCCTGAATTTGAGAACAAGGAAGGGCATCCTTCTCCCCTGGCACCTGAACAAGAGAACGGTTAGTACAGAAATGGCTTTGGCACTTTGACCCTTAACATTGTCCCAAACCGTGTTACTTAAAAAAATCACATGAGGCTACAATATTCAATACCATATCATCTCCCTACTTTTTATATACATTATATATACAATGATAAAATTCCTTCATTCTAAAACAAAGCAGGTTGACCCCAAACAGGTCACATTAAATCACTGAGCAGTCAAGCAGATAGCAATTTGCTCAGATAGCTTTTTTCTTAAATCTTATGCCACACGGTTCACTTACTGTGTTTGTTTTAACTACCTTTGGGGATTGAATTAAGGCTCTAGTTTAATGCTAATAGTCCGGATCTTAGTAGAAATCTCTTCTGATGTCACACACCACCAACTCTCTCCTTTGAAGCGGCTTCCCCTTGTTGGATGGATGTAGTGTCTAGTCTGGGTAAACCATAGAGATATATAGACACACATACGAGAAGAGTACCCAGGGCAAAGGTAAGTGCTGAAAAGAAAAAAAAAAAGCTTAATAAGCTTAATCTATATTTGCATCCTTAAAACTATGTAATATTGATCAATTCAAGATTTTGAAATTTTTCTATTGTGGGTTTTTATGTCATCAAAGTGTTCTTTTTACAATGGTAAGGTTCAGAAAGATCATTAACTCTAGCCTCCCTCCCACCCCCTTCCAAAAAAAAGTGGTAAAATTAAGGAAGTGACACTCATCGACTTATACACACATTAAGAACACAGTGTGCTTGCCCTTGACAAAGAACATGCTGACTCCTCTGTGCGCTGGTTAACAGAAAAAGCAGTGGAATGTGGCTTTTCTGTGATACTAAAAGCCTTTGAAAAATTTGAGTAAAAAGTAGTCGAGCAAAATTCAGAGTTAGGTGACCAATGATTCAAACCATTAAAGATTTCTAAGTAAGAAGAGATGAGGGGTGATTTACTGAGTAAAATTCCTTCCTTTTCTGCTAGCTTTGTCTTTTTTTTTAATCTTAATCTTAAAAATCAGTTTACAATCTGAATGACAACTTGTCCAAACTTGACAAGTAGGCATTTTATAATACTTACATCAAAATACTGTATTTTATTCAAAACTGAACCATATTCTATATGGAATACACTGGCATAGTCTTAAAAAGCTTTAAACATGAGATGCAGAGAAATGACATCCAGCTATTTCAGTTCACCCCACCTAGAAAAGACTAGCCTCGCCTTCAAAAAAGGGGGAGGGGATAAATTAAATAGGAAACTGGGAAGCTGCTAAGCCACTCCTTGACCATCAGTAAGACAGAACATTGACCAAAAAACATATGATAGAGTTCCCAGAATTTTCCTTAGGATCAAAGGCATAAGAATTGTTGAGAATAAGAATGGATCAGAACTATAATTAAAAGTTTACCCAAATCAGTTAAGGGAAACATCTAAAGGGAGGCCTATAAATATCTGATACTGAAATGATAAGTGGCCTTATACAGGGTACTTGTGATGTGCCAGACACTATTCTAAACATTTCACCTTAAACAACCCCAGGAGACAGGTCAACTAGCATTCCCATTTTACAGGTGAAGAAACTGAAGACACACGTTAAGTAACTTTCCCAAGGATAAACAGCTATAAATGGTATAGGCAAGACTTGAGCCATACTATAAAATGGGTTTCTAAGATTTCTACAAGGTTGATGCTCGTGTATTTGCATTTATAAGAAGAGTCAGTTTTAAAATGAAGTATAAATAAATATAGGCCAGGTCTGTTTCTCTTAATGTTGAGGTTTTCCTCATGCATTAATTTATGGTATAAATGCTCAGGAAGGGAAATTATTTACAGTATAACAGCACTACAGAATGTTAAGTCATTATCACTGCTTAAATAATTCAGAAGCTAACTTAATGCTGCAAGTGGGCTCAGAAAAATTATTAGAAGGACTAGCATTAATGGTGCCAGAATGCCAGCTATAGTAATGAATTTTGTATTAATTGCATATTAAATGAAATAGGTATCTTTATAAAAAAAGAGAAGAAAAATGTAGATTTGGATTGTAGTTTCAAAACCAGTTTGCACTCAAGTCCAAAACAGGAAGGTGCACACTAAGGGGCAAGTGGAAGAAGTTTTCTGTTCTTTCCTCAAATTAAAAAGCCTGGTTTACTCAAATTCCACTGCAGAAAGTAATCATTTCCTAAAGTCCTTGTATTTCTTTGTGCACCTCATCATTCTGTATTTACCCTGATTTACCTGAAGCACTTACACTGTCTTCTCATACCTGGGGAACAGGCAAGCCTTGAGTGTCAAGAAACTCTTTCTAGTTCCTGAGCAGCCCCTTCAACTCTCACATAGAACCAGCACCCCTCAGCTTAAGTTCTAGGACCATTTATAAACAAGCCGAGTACTGCTGACCCACTTTCCATTCAACTATGAGCTGCTGCACTCGTAGAATAAATGGTGACAAAACTAGGAATTCCTGTGAACACTATGACCAACTGCCATATTTAATAAAAAATGAAATGAATTAAAGAAGTGAGAAGCTCCTCCCTGTAAAAAACTTAAAAACACAAAGACATACTTATCTGTAATCCAAACAGCATCACTGAAGCAACCGTAGAAAGGACAATGGCTGCTGCTGCAGAGAAGCCCTTCATGATGTTGTCTGTGTACTTGACCACAACAGAAGTGTACAGGCCTCCAACACTTGCAAGAACTTGAATAGAGAAAGAAAAATTTTAGCACTCAAATGAAACCTTCTGTGATGGCAATTTTCATCTCCAGAGGTACCATACTAATTTACCTAGGAAAATACTATTTTTCTTAAAAGCAGCCAGCTGAGAAAGTTTGTACTAAAATTGAGTAGTTCCTTCAAAACAACATTGTTTTAAACCTGCCCAAAGGGCTATGTGGCCTACTAACAAACTGCCTGTTTACTGCTAACACATTAGATACTTTAGATTGTGAAGGCAAAATTGCTTTGTGATAGCTACACCACAAAGTAAGTCAATAAAACCCAAGTTACATTTTCAAATGTGTTCATAGTACCAAAGGAACAATTTCAAAATGCTATAAAAGAGCTTAAAATGGACATCTGACTTTTTAAAAAAAAGGATCTACCCAGAACCTTCAATTCCTGGATACTTACAGATGACAAACCAGACATAATACGTGTAACCATAGAAAAATCCTTTTTCTTTAATTTCAGCTCCATCTGACAAGTAGACGCCAACTAATGTCACAACAATCCCTGATAGATACATTTGAATGTTTCTCACCCAAAGGGAGGTGTCTGAACTCTTTAAAACTTTTTCAAAATACACTCCTGAAAGAGAATTAGACATGCAAATATGAAATAAAGGTATTAGAAGTTAAAATGTCTGTCATTTAGAGCAATAACCTAGGGACATGATAATATAAAGTATATGACTTGGGAAGCAATTAAATGCACAGATTTTGTGTTGGTTGTGACATACTGAATATTACCGACTTCTATTTTTACAGAGCATGTACAATTAAATTGTTAAGAATAGTTTCTGCCTTTATTATAGCAGTAGGCTCGCAGGCTCTCTGTTAATGCCAAGGGAAAATTTGCTTTGGTCAGCTGGAAAACTGTACTATAGGATCAGTTATCTTAAATCAGATCTCTGTAATATCTGCCTAGTAATGAATATTCCCAGCTTTGCAAAATAACCAGTATAATCACCACTTGGGATTTTTTTTAGCATAAGTAACACAATCAAAAAAAATTATATAGAACTTGGTGAGTGAAGCCATTTTCTTTTAATGCAGGGTCCCATAAGCCAAGTTTATAAACAATATCAGAAGGACTATGAACTCCCTAACTTAAACAATATATTTTATATGCATTTTTCTGGGATTGAAGGTCCATAGCTTTTTTCAGATACTCCAGAAGAGCACATGACCCCTAACCCCTAAAAAAAATCACAAACCACTGCTAAGTTTTATACTTAAAATGAGTCCATGTTTAACAAGGATATTAAAGATCTTAATTATAAATACCATGTTGACTAGGGACTTAGATATTGCTAAGTACTAATCAAACTAAAAATTCTAATGAAAAACAAGTTTTTGATGAGTGTATGTTGGAAAAAGCTGAGACTGGAAACAAGAATACAGTGGCTATTCCTGTTTCTACCTTTGAATTTCCTCTCTGGGAAAACTAGTTAACTATTCAGTGCTTAGTTACTCCAAGCACAGAGGGATATTAAAACACCTACCATATCTTCATTTACATATTAAGCAGTTAAACTAAACAGAATGTTGAACACAAAGATTTAATTAGTTGTTCAAAATAGTGCTAAAAAATCAAACTATGTTACTTTTTGGGTAACTCAAAAATTTTTGTTACTAATTTACTGGTTCCTAAAAATAGAAGTTTAGCATGATGCTATCATAAAGTATATTCTTAAATTCAGATTTTCCCATCTCAGCAAATATCATTTTATAAGCAATATTTCATTTCGATATCCAGCCTGTTTTCCTAGTCAAAAATAAAAAAGGAAATCCTACTCTTAAAATAGTACAAAGATAAATAATAAAGACATACACTATAACTAATATACTCTGTACTAAAAAGAACTTGAAGTTTCTTCTGTGTTGGAACTATTCCTAAAACACAATTCATTTGTTAGGTTACCCCTAACATTCATACCCTGTCTCTTCTTGACTGAGTGAGGATTGCTCATGCCTGCACACAGGACTGCAAACTTCCACGTACACTTAATCTTAGTGATTTTGGTTGTTACTTGAATGTAAGTTTTTTGAGATACTCCACCCCACCCCCCTTTCCTCTCTACTCCACAGTTCCTAATCTGCTGAAGCAGAAGAAGACCTCAGGTTACTAGGGAAAAACAGGTACTGCGGGTGACAAGGCCCCTAACGCAGAGGAAGCTCGCCTGAGCATAATGCCAGATCCAGGAAAGTGGAAACAAGGGCTTGAGCTTTCTGACAGCTAATTTTGTCCAATTTCAGAGGAAGGTGTTTTGTTTTCTTGTTTTAATTTACTTGTTGGTTCTTAGCTGTACTGAGGATGATCAAGGATGACAAAAGTGTATCCTTGGGCAGCTGCAAGTATGCGTAAGGACTTCGGTCTGAACTGAGTCAAACACTACCATGCACTTACTGGGAAGACAGCTGATAGAAAAATAAGCTAAGCTTTAATGGGAATAAAATTGTTCATTATTATAAAACAAGATAAACTAGGTCCCTATTTAAAGTTTGATTTTTTTAATTTGACAACAGTAAAGTGGTGCTTTTATGATTTACCTGCAAATCCTGAGCACAATACAGCAATGGCAATAGCGCCAAACCCCAACAGTGGGTTCTGTTCCACCTGCAATAGTAATGTTTGAAAGTGACTATTCTGTAAGTGACTATATTATTTTTAGTGATTAATAATAAATAGAATTCATCCAAGAGACCAAATGAATACAAAAATCTGTTACAATTCTACTAAAAATCCGTGCCACTTCAGACACAGCCGTTCTACAGAATAAGACATAGGACCAAACAAAAGGCACTCCCAGAAATTAACCAAAGCACTTCAATTAAAAACGTGTCCCTCAGGGCTGTGCAACACAGAGAAGACAAGTAGTGATTCTACAGCATCTTACTACACTGATGGACTGTGACTGTAGTGGGGTTTGTGGGGGGGACTTGGCGAAGGGGGGACCCTAGTAAACATAATGTTCTTCATGTAATTGTAAATTAATGATAACAAAATTAAAAAAAAATTTTTTTAAGTAAAAAAAACGTGTCCCTCACAGGCAGCCATGGTAAGTGCTCAGTATACCGTGTGCTGACTCCCTTCTAATGGGGGGCACCTACAGTTTTGCATAGTCAGCATGCCTCTTCATTTTAACTTCTGCCACACCCTAACTCAAGCCCTGACAGCATCCATCATGAAAATGGTAACAGTTTAATTTGTTTTATTTATTCCCTATCACCTACAGGATGAAGTAGTGACTTGTAAGATTTCCTATTTTACTGAACTTTTGTCAGATGTTAATAGCATACTTGCTGTGTACTGCATATACTGTGTTATACACTAAATGAATAAAGATGACGAAACACAGCTCTGGTTCTTAAGTAGTTTGTGGATGTGCATGGATGGGAGAGACTGACCAGTATAGACCACTGTGCTAACAGATACATGCATATGGGCCCCAACCGATCATTTAAAGTTTATTTCCTCTTTCTTCCCTAAACTAACCTCCAGAAGTTTCAGCTAGCCTTCTGGAGTTTTCATTGGTCTTTCCTCAGAGTTAAACTATCTCAGCAGTAACACTGAAACTAAAGAGTTGAGACACATGACTATAATAGGACACCTTGTTCAAAATATATAAGCTTAGTACAAAGCCTAATACAAAGAAAGTACGACTTTATGTTAAGTACCTGAGAGAAAGGTTGGGCTAAAATGTTTGCATGAAGATAAAAGGAATAGAAGATATTATGGACTAGCAGTTCTCAAAGTATGGTCCCTGGACCAAGAGCAGCTGTGTCACCTGGGAGCTTGCTAGAAATGAACACTGACAGGCCCCACCCAAACCTACTGAAACCTAAACTGGGTATGGGGCCCAGCAATTTGTTTAACCTTCCATTTGATTCTGATGTACACTAAAGTTTGAGAACCACTGCTATAAACTACAGTTAAAAAAACAAGGATATTTTTCTAATGCAAATGACAAGACTGACACTGATGTGAGAAAAAATAGTGGTGTGAGATTTTGCCTATGCCAACAACTGCTAGGAAGCTCAAGCTAATTCTTGGCTTGCTTTTCTCCCAGTTTAATGTCTATGATTAGGAAAAATGGTGACAGACATTTCTCTGAACTTCATTCTGACTGTAAAAAACTACTAGGTGATGAAGGAGAAGTGGTGGAAACTGGAAAACAGCACCCATGTCCCTTTCATGTAAGAAACAGTCAAACATGGTACAGTTCAGAGAGAGATGGGCTCCAGTCCTGAGTAAATCAAAATTCAAAAAAAAATAAAGCTTCAGGTTTGAATTCCACAGCTAGTGGGTCAAAAGGATCTCAAGGACAAGATTCTGAGAAAAAGTAATAAAAGGATACATGAATCAACATTACAAATTACGGACAAATTACAGATGTTTTCAGCAAAGTCTGCCTTTATAGGAGGAACACACAGAAGAGCTGCACTGCACATAACCAAGAGGAATGTAACCAGGGATTCTGTACCAAGAAATTGAAAATTTAGAGTAAGTGGAGGCTTGCAAAAATACTTTTAAACATTAAAGAAGGCTTTTAAAAGTATACTTAGTTCAGAAAGGAAAGAGTTTATTTCTTGGGCTAAATGATGTATTGTTAAGATGGCAAGAAAAATGACCAAATCTAGTTTCCATTGTCTCTACCAATAATTTTTTAATAGTAAGTTAATAATAAATATATTTAAAGGTGAACTTACATCCAGACATCTGGTTTGCTGTTATAAGAACACCTAACTAAAATAAATTCAGAAGTATTTGATTAGAAATAGTAGCAAGTCAAGATACTGATCACTCCATCTTTGAGGAATCATGGAGAATGGAAGCTATGCCAGAAAATTTGAATTGGGCAAATACTATCTCCATTTGCAAAAAGAAAGCTGCAGAAACCATCGACAGCTACTTGAGACCTGTAAGTACAGTCACTAGGAACACAGGCTCTGGAGCCATGCTGCTTGGATTCAGGCAGTGAAACTGGACACAGGACTCACCTTGTTTGCCTATCAATTTCCATCCGAAAATGGAAATAAAAACTACCAGCCTCACGGGTGCTGCAGGCCTAAGTGAGCTAAGGTACATAAAGCACTTGGAGCACTGGCGGTATCAAGTGCTGCGCAAGTGCAGCTCTTACCATCAGTGTGGATGACAGCAAAATGCAGCGCATGGCTTGAACTCGACAGTTAATGGTCATCACTAGAAAACAGTATGGCTTCCCCAAGAATCAGACATACCAAATTTCCTCCTAAAAGGATTCCTAGTATAAGTGATGAAGGAAATTCCATAGAGAATGTTTAGCAAGAAAGCTGACATATTTGCATACTTATGTGAATGAAAAGAAATGTAGTGAGGATAACAGTACAATTCTATTCACCGCTGAGGGACTGCTCATACAGCAAAGTGCTAATTAATAGAATGAAATCAAGTTAGACCAACAACCAATATAAGCTTGCCAGGCATATGAATGAATCACCTTAGAAACACCCACTAGGTCCAATCTAGTCTTCAGTTGACTGCAGCCCTAGCCAGTATTTATTGCAACCTTAAAGAGACTTCAAGTCAGAACTAGCAAAGGCACCCTCAATTTCCTGATCCATAAAAACTGTGAAAAATACTAAACATTTACTAAACAAACAAAAAAAAAAAAGGTTAAAGGGAGGTCTAAAGGCATAACCACAGAATTCTGGTCCTGTCCTGCCTAAATTTTCAATGAAAACCCAGAAGACAATCTGTAGAAACCATAATACTCAAAGAAAAAGCTAATAATAAGGACTGAAAAGACCTCAAAGGCCTGAACAGTGACCCAAAGCTAACAAGAGAAGCCTGAACAGTGACCCAAAGCTAACAAGTTAAATACAAACATATACTGTGTTTTGTTTTAGAAGAAATCCACTGCACAAGACCTGTTTAGATAAACTGTGTGAAACAGCTACATATGGTTGTTTACAGTCAGTTATAGAATGGATGTCTACCCCCTAAAAAACTAATAATTGTATGTTGATTTGACAGGTCTCTAGGTTCATAACAAAGGAGGTAATTCGCAAGTTATACCTATTCTACTCAGTCATCTGTAAGTAGTGTGAAGGACATACTTAGGAATAGTAACATATGAATGAATCTAGAAAAGAAATACAAGGAAATATTGGAGCAAGAGATAGAGATCAGGAAGTCTCCAGAAACTATATTTTAGAAACGATGGTTGTCTCAATGAGCAAGAAAGAAGACTTGGAGGGTGGAGATGGGACATCATCCTAAACATTCAAAGAATCACCATATGGAGTTAGCAGGGATTTGAGTTATTCTGACAAAAACAAAGAACTATGACAGGAAACTGAAGGCTGTTTAAAATACCAAAGAACTTTCTAGATTGGCCCAAAAGCTTACTAAGCTTTTCCCATACATTAATATCCTATGTGAGGTGGGCCTAACATCTTTTCTAAGGGTGTGAGGTGTTTAAAGTTCATATTTAACTTTTGTTTGCCTTAGTTTCCACCAAATTATTTATCTGCAAATGTGCAACTGAGTTAAATGTACAATGCACATTTGATCAGTTTTGAAACGTCACTAAGAATATAAGTACGCTTAAATAACAAGTGAGGACAATAAAAATTAATCTAAAACTTCTTTTCTGGGAAAAAAAATTCTCCACCAGGCTAGAAAGTACCTGAAAAGGACCTGACTTCCTACTTTCACAAGCTCTCCATGCATCCCCAGCTGCCTTACACTCCTAAGAGAACCATGGTCTTTCATGGGCTAAAAGGCAAGCAGAGCACCCAGCTGTGGCGGGAATTCCTGACTTTGCAGAGGTCATTCACTGGAGTTGCGCCCCCTACATCTCTCTGGGAAAACAACCAATTAAATCATATAACATCATGTATATCCTTAACATTTAAGTCTTAACAAACTAAAAGAAATAGAGGGCACTTGTTAGTTCTCAACTATTTTAGCTCTCAATTCTCAGTACAGACACCATTCCCCCCGTAACCCCTGTCACTGACTCAAAGCACATGAAAAAGGATGACAAACTTTGCGAGCTGAGGGAGAAGATGAACATTCGATGGGGGAAGCGTTGCCCAGTGTTTCTGAGAACATGCCCAAAAGAATCCAGAAGTTCTGAACATACACACCATCTGGAAGTTGGCACAATTTTAGCCACAAGTGAGCTATTAAATGTGTAACTTTGGACAAGTTAATTCACCTTCTCAGGCCTCAGTTTTGTCATCCATAAAACAAAGGGTTGTATTATATTACTTTGAGGCACATTCCCATCTCTAATGTATTTTATGCATACTCATTCTCCTTTTAAAAAAAGCCAATAATTTTATTATCCTTAATTATAACATCCTAAGGGGGAAAAATGTTATCTATATGGCAAAGATTATTTTTAACCAAGAAATATAATCGTGCTATATTTTTCAATGTAACTGTCTAAAGTATATAAAACAAGGCGGTTTCCTATGCTAGTTATGGTGAGCATTTTGTTTCTTACCATGACTTTTGTGGCTTGAGCTGGTTTCCACTGTACAAGTGTGACTCCACCACACAGCATAAAAACTGAAATCCACTGTAATCTGCTGAGTGTCCGGTTTAACATTAAAACAGTACATAAGGCAGTACAGGGAATCTTCAATTGGTAGGTCACCTAGTAACACAATGGATCAACGGACTCAGTTAACAGTCTCTGACACAGGTATTTCCATTAACAGAACTAAAAAGAAGACATATTTGATAATATGAGGAAGGGTTAGCAAAAACTTTAAGAGTCCACGCTTTTCACTGTCGCTGCCTCCGCTGACCTGGTACACTGCCGCATCCAGATTGCTCAGAGCCAGGAAAGCCATGTTGTTCTGAACGGCATACACCAACGAGGGCACACTCAGCTTCACCAGCTCCCTGGGGCTCCCCAAGACATTTTCTCTTAAAGATGCCTTGAATCTACTCAGACTACCAGTCTCCCTTTAAAAACAAAAAGGGGAAATGAGAAGCAGGTGAGGAAGAAACTTAAAAGAGCATCCTTTTGGTAAGATTCCTTCAGACGTCAGAAAGCTATGTTATGTCCATTGATGTAATTTAGGAAACTTTGTTTTTATAATTTTCAACTGATTTTAGGTTTATTAAAATAAACATACTAACAACTGCATAAAAGAAAAACAATTACAAGTCCTATTTGGGAAAATAGGACGGGTTTGGCATCATCAACCTCTAGTCAAAGCTCTGGGAGTTTTTGAGTGTTTAATGAGATAACAGGAAACTAGAATTGCTGATACCACCTATTAAAAAAAAAAACTTAATCCCTGCCAGTTTACCTGCCATTACATGAAGTTCACCCTGATTTTTTTTTTAATTTATCAGGTTGCATATCAATTTTTAAAGTTTTTTTTTAAATTGGGCTTTGGTACTTATGTTAGGTACTTGGGATAAGAGCTGAGTGCTTGAGCTCACTGTTGCTTGTAAATTAGTTCAGTGCTTATGAAACAGTACACAATCTTTAAATAAGCATATTCTCGTAAAACTCAAGTACATATCCATATAATCTTTCAAGAAATCGAAATATTTACTAATGCCAACAAAGCAAGCTAACCATCTGTAATGTACATAAAGTTTATTATTTGACTGCATTTTGGTTACGCATGCTTTTAAGTCTTATTTTTCCTCAAGAGGAACTAGCTAACCTGGCCCATATTTTACCCATTGTAAATCAGTTCACTTATGTCCTGAAAACAAAATAAAACAGTGTTTTATAATAAGCATCAATACCAAAAAAAAATGTGCTTTATCAAAAGAGTCCTAACTGCAACTCACAATATCCTTCAGAGGACCATTGGGTAGATGAATCTGTTTCAACTCAAAAGTTTGTAATAGTCACGAGGAGTCTCTGTATTTTTGGTTGACATATTAGAGTCAAAATTTATTAAATGAATTTTTTCATATTTAAATAATGCAAAAATAATATATGAAAATAGTATGAAAGTAATTTTATATTTAAGTAATGCGAAAATAATCCCCTGTTCTACAGGGAAGCAAAAAGTCCGTATGTCAGATTAACTACCCCTGCCTATCCAGTGTGTGACACTTCAGCCTAAGGGTAACAAAATGTCCAGACAGGAACTGTGGCCTAGGACAGAAACAAAAGATACCTTCTTAGTTACAGATCTTCCTCTGTTACCCAGTTCAACACATTCCACACCACAATGGTGAATCTGTACACTGAAAAGCAATGCCCACAGCCTGGTGGGAGACTGCAAACTCTATCCAGAGGAGGGAAAGAATACCAAAAAGATCATTCTACTGAGAAATTCTACATAGTAATTTTCCAGATATCTAAGTATCAGCCCTTTAAACATCTGATATTCTTTTTAAATTACTTTTTAATGCAAATCTAAGATGTCTTATATACTTTCTCAACATATTAAACAGAGTATAAAGTATAATTTCTCAACGAATGTTGCCCCTTATAAAATTAAAGAACAAAATTAAAGAGAAAAATAGAGATTAAAATTTAAAAATCACGGAGGTCCAATTCAAGGAACCATCTTAACAAGGTGATGTATTAGAAAACATAACTGAACATTTTCTTTACTGTAAGTAGCATCATGGCGGCAGGTATGAACCTTTCAGGCTGTGTGAAGGACACTGCTTCCACCGTACTGTTACTACCAATGCCCTTCTGAAATGCTAACTGACACACTAATGTACCTTCAGAGTGGGCCCCTATGGAACTGCTGAGAGGTGGCTGTGTGTACCCCGTTTCCCATATCCCACCTCCTGCCATGTCCATTTATCCCCACGGTAAGATTCCCCACGCTGTAGCGCATCCCCTACTCCGGGCAATACCATCTTACCTCCCACCGCTCCTTAGAGATACTCTAAGTCTTCAGTGGTATCCAGTGACTGTTTGGCTATCCAGAGAACAGTTAGTCTCTTTTTTTGTCCTGTCAGAATATAGGCTACTTACGGATCTTTTGGGTGCTTCTAATAACCACATGCCCACACCAATAACCAAGGTTACCTCTTCTCCCACACTTTTCAGCTTTCACAGAAAAAGAAGGGCCTACAAGACATCACCGCCCAGCCCAAGTACTCCTTCCACACAGTGTGATGGACCAGCAGAGGGGGACGCGTCGGGTCAGCCCTGAGGTCTTTGGCTCTTCCAGATCTATTTTTTTTGTTGGGTGTTTAGGAGCTACTAGTTCTTCAGTGCCAGGACATCTTCAGTGTCTTTCTCTGTTCCTTCTCTAATGCAGATAGGAGAGAAGCCAAGCTAAACCACAATGCAAACTGCTAGAAAGCTCAAGTTTCACCATAGTACCTTAGAATTATCGCAGTGTTACATAATTATAACCTCTTTTGAAGTAAATTACAAAAAATAGCAAAAGATGCCAGGAGAACTAATAAAAGAATACAAAATCTCGAGAATAATGAAAAATATCAGAAGTAGAATAAATTTAGGAGGTATAAGAAAGATTATGTGGGAATCTTAGCACACAAAGTTTTACCAAGGAGGTAAATAAATTTCAGTATTAATCCGATTAAATCCTGCTTATTTTAACAAATGTATTAGTACAGCTCTTAAAGCTTGTATTTAGCTTTACTCACTAAAGCTAAAAAAAAGTAACAGCAATGTATCTTCCAGAGAACACTAATAATCATCTACCCTATTGTTTTACTGTCAAGTAGATAAAAATAGATGATCAATTCCAAATAAACTATAGCCTTGACTGTACAAGGAACACATAAGAACCAAAGGCCATCTTTTCTCCCATTTTCTTGCCTTATTATTTTCTCAGAAATCAAACCCAAAGCTCAAATCCCAAGCACTTTAATCAATACCCTTTGTTAAACTTATTAAATTCTATAAATGACATTGCTAGCCAAGAGCAAAGCATGTTTAATCAAAAAACATATACTAATTTTTTTTTAGATATAGTCTTTCCCATTAACTATTTGAACAATGTGTTTGATTTTTATGACTGGAATAGAATCTACATGCAGCCTTTTGTTACCTGAAGAAATTCTGAAGCTCCACGTTGATCACAGAGATTCCACTACTGCTTCTTTTCCCCCCATATTTCCCGTCAACTGGCTGAAACCAATTCCTTCTGACCTTTGGTCAAAAGTAGGCCTCATTCTTCTACTGATTATGACGAGAACTACTAGAAGACATAAAATCCTTAGCTAGATTACCAGGGCACTGTGTAAAATGGAACACAGCAGAAATTACTCGTGAGTAGAAATTTAAATCTTGTTTATAAGTCTGTCATCTACAAAGTTAAATTAACTTACAGAAAAGACTGTGGGGTTAGGTATACAAAATCAATCATGAGGTTTTTGGAGACAAAAATAACAATCATAAGAGGTACATGACTTTTACTTCCTCTTCATGATCCTAAAACCGTTACAGCATGGGTACAAAGAGGCAATTAAAATGTAAACCCAGCAGATGAAATAGAATAGGGCTGGATAAGCTATAACATGAGTATATGAGAGCTACAGTATTCTACATTATTCTAAATAATACTACAGAATAGTAAAATAATTATTTCCAGGCCTTTACAAGTAACTCAAAAATTTAAGATTCTTTCAATTTATTACTAACCACACCCAAAGTATATGTACACTTGCATATCCTGCTAGGACTAGGCTACAGACTGGGAGATAGCAAACAATAAAAAGTTTACTTTGTTCTAAGACACTGTGAAAGTACTTTTACTTCCTGTTCTTCATGCCACAATGACATATTAAATCTGTCATTTTAACAGCTATGACAAGGTTTAGTGAAGCATACAATTAACCATTTTCCTGTGAATTGTATAGTAGTTGTACAAAAAATCAAAATATTTGAAATGCACTGTTGTTTAAATCAGATTACAACTTAAAAATTGGTAATTTCTAATCCAAAGATTTAAAAAGTCAATTTATTCACTCACAGAGCTTTTGCAAGATGAAACTAACAACCACCTCTCCCCCAAAATAACATTTATAAGTTCCTTTTCAATTTAAAAGTGATCTAATAAAATCTTACATATGCACAACAATGTATGTAAAAAAATAATTACTACATCTTTGTTTTGTAGTAGCAAAAGACTAGAAACAGCCTAAATGCCACCAGTAGAGACTGGTATATATGGGACATCCATAT
Organism: Manis javanica; assembly: GCF_040802235.1. Taxonomy (NCBI): domain Eukaryota; kingdom Metazoa; phylum Chordata; class Mammalia; order Pholidota; family Manidae; genus Manis; species Manis javanica. The sequence continues at coordinate 18,341,556 of NC_133168.1, forward strand.
AATGTAATACCACACAGCTCTTAAAATTAATGAGATAGATTTCTACGTACTGACATGGAATGATCTCTAAGATAAAACACTTAAGAGGAAAAAAAAAGTGGAGCACAGTGTATATATTGTGTGTGTTTATGTGTGTAACTAAAACTTACCAGAACACATAAACCTTAAACCTTATTATCAAAGTAGCCATCCATTGATTCCTTCCCACCCTCCTCTTTTTTCTTGCTGTTACAACATCTTACTGAGATAAATATAATTTCACATTCCAAAAATTACTGGAAATTGTAAGTAGAATCAATAAGGATGGAGGGAAACACCAAAATTAGCTACAAAAATACAAAAAAAAGGCTTTTGGTTTTTTAAATGAAAAACAAAATTACACTGGAGAAAAAGAGAACTAACCCAAGTATTCTAAAACATTGTCTTTTAAAGACAAAAAGAAGTTAATACAAATAATGAACTTTAATTAGTAGGTTTGTTTTTTCACAGCTGTATGTTAGATATTCTGAAACTACTTATTATGTATTCTAGGATTGAGCATGTAAGTAAATATCACGAGGATAATGGGAACCAGACTTTTGGAGGAGGGAAAGGTTATAAGGAATTCTGTGATATTAGATTAGAATAGTAGGTATCAAACTATATATATCATTGTTATACACACACATACAGAAACAGGTATGTATGTATACACATACGTATCTGCCCTAGCTCTATGTGCTGCAAGAAACAATGGTACTCTAGTAGCAATGTGCCTACCTAGTGTGTAGATTCTGAAAAAAATCTGAAAAAAAAAGGATCAAGGCTTCTTCGAGAAATGTGTGATTTCAGGGTTGGGGCAAGGAAAGTATAAGATAAGCCTTGAAAATCATGCTATGCTAAAAAGAAACTGCTCAAAGACTGATGAAAAAGTTTGAAGATTCCACTGTCCAAATCTGGAACAATTAGCGTCAAAATAAATAATAATAATAATAATGGAAAATAAAATAATCCATGAATCCATGCTCAGAGGGAGAAAAAGGAAAGCTTAAAGTAAAACGCCAACTAATAAATGTACAGGGAGTGGTAGAATTAGGAAATTACCACTTGGCAAATTCAAGGAACAATAAAACTAGTGAGAAAGTGTGATGAGGAAAAGGATATTTACCTAGTCTCAAAGCATCTCTCCACAAGATACTTATTAAAAAACCAGTAATGTGGCAAATGGATGGTATGTGCCTCATGATACACTGTACTGAGAAGGACACATCACTTCTGTATTATTCCTGGCCCTACACTTAATCATAAGCTTTCAATAAACAAACTGAGGGACATTTTACAGCATGAATGGACTATGTTCTTTGACAACATCAAAGACATGAAAAAAAGAAAGTTGAAGGAACTCTTCCAGATTAAAGGACACCAGAAATAAGACAACTCAAAATAAAACATGATTATTTTACTATTAAAGGACATCAGTGGGCAGTTGGCAAAATTATCTAAGGTCTATGAGCTATATAATATTATGTATCAACCCTGATGGCTCAATTTTGATATTTTGTGATTATGTCAAAGAATGTCTTTGTTTTCAGAAAATATGCACTAAAGAATTTAGGAACAAAGGGGCATCTGGTATAAAACTTGCTCTCAAACAGGCCAGAAAAAAATTACACACACACACACACACACACACACACACACACAAAGAATATGATAAAACATATATGGTAAAATGTTAATATTTGCAAATAAAAACTTGAGGAAAAAAAACAAAAAGTATTGAAAAGTACTCAAGTGTCTACCAATGCTACTAGTTCTTTGTCCTGGCTAATCAAACAAACCGCTCAATTACTTCCTTGTTGTAAATTGTACTTTGAAAATTGAAATCAAAGAATTTTTCTAATCCTACCACTGCCAATCACTTTAAGGTACCTTTGACCAATTAAAACTTCTTTCAGCCTAAGATTTCTTAGGATAGAAGATGAAATAATAGCTACAACTAAGACAGAGGTGCAAGAATAAAATGAGAATTGCCTGTATTTACCTGCATGTTTACCTCACCTATTTCTAAGGGGAGATGGCCAAGAATGTTTCCTTAACACCATCACTCTCTGGCAGCCCACCACTCTCAGTAGCAGCAATCCTAAATGTCTCAAGGCAGCAAACTTAGTTGCTACAATCTTAAAAAGGATGTTTGGCACTTTGCACAACACATTTTGGCAGTGATTAACAGTTAGTATTTGAGTAGTTACCTGTTGTCTAAAGAAATGGTAGCAAATGCTCATTAGGTTTTAAAAAATTCATTGTTCACAATAATCTCAAAAAGAGGCATTATTCTTTAGTTTTCCTAAGGTCATTTTAACTAGTAAAATTATGTATTACAACAATAAATATTTTAAGTAGTTTCCTCCTATTTCTTGCCCAGTTTTCTTGGAGACCACACCAAAGTATGCATTTCTCTGCCTTCTGTTCTTTTACCACCATCTGACAGATGTGTTTTACATTTTTCTGGAGAAATGCGAATCTTTGTTACCCAGTTTATATCACATCAGGGACTCCTCACTTCTGGAGCAAGTCTGTGTTTCTTCTAAGAAGGTAAATACCCTAAACACATCAGGGAGAAAAATTTCAAGTGAATTCCATTTATAATTTTTTAATTGGTTCTTTGTTAAATATTATGAATAAGTAGGGAAAAGAAAAGACTTAGGATTAAAAGTAAGCAATTGTCTTCCAATGTTTTAGCTAACCAGTGATAACCTTCAGCCTACAAGGGTTTTACCATACTAATTATGTGTTAGGATACCCACATCTCAGAGATGCAACCCTGCTACTCCTACCCCAGAGAAGAGAAAAAGGAAGAGAAAGGAACAGAGAGAATGGGCTCTCAGCCATCTGACCTAGATTGCCATTGTGACTTCTGTCCAAACAGGATTGGAAAGGTAAAGAAACTCCCTGCCACCTCAACTCCCGACATCCACTGACATTTCATTTAAGACACGCCTGGAAACTTGCTGATCCATTGGGTCAGGTCAAATTTATTGGTCGGATTACATTAACCAGTCCTTTCCCAGGCTCAAAATGCTCCCAAAGAGATTAGTGAGTAGACTTCAGGTGTCCAAAGGCTCTCCAGGAACTACCCCTAGAGCTACAACTGCCTCTGCTTAAATTTTTGGGATGTGAAGATTCTAATCTGGGCATTTGATTGAAGTTATGCTCACCCTAGTTTGGTTACCTCTTAGAAGATTTTAGGATGCTGCCTCAAACAAGCTGACTTCCATTTGTCTAAACATACTACAACATTGTGTTCCCCTTTATATTAGTTCTGTGATTTCTGGTTACATTGCCCAGAATACAGTAATCTTTAAGGTATATGAAGTCAAAGGACATTGCAAATGAGAAAACTGCCACACTACCTTTCGACAATCTTTTAGTCCCACAAGATTAAGCCCTTGTATGTGATAAGGACTCCCATACCTATTTACTTCTCCAGCCCAGACATCTCTTCTTTGATCCAGACACATTAATTCACTGGCCTATTCTCCACGCCCACTTGGATGTCTCAGAGACATTAAAAGCTTTACATTATCCCTACCCAAAATTAAATCGTTTATATCCCCTTCCCTCAAATCTGCTTTTCTTCCTGACTCAGAAAAAAATTACTCCATCTACCCCATTTTTTATACTGAGAAACAAGGCTACAATTTTTGACAGCTCCCTTTCCCTCACTTCATTATCCAGAATTCTGTATGTCTGAATCTGCCTCTTGGCCAAAATGTATTTGTAACGCCAAAACAACACTCAGAACTTTTACAATCATTGGCACACGTGTACAGAGCCACAAAAAATTTGAGTTGCCTGATACACACATTCTCAACTGAGGTCAAAAAGCAATGCTCTACCTTGTTGTTTCAGCTCCTGTACTATAAACAAATGAGGTCTATTTGGTGCCATGTTTTTCACATTGTTGTGCTTTTTGTTGGTTTTGCTGTTTAAAGTGGCCCCCCAGTGTAGTGCTGAAGTGCTGTCTAGTGGTCCTTAGTGCAAGAAGGCTGTGACATGCCTTATGGAGAATAGACATGCTAGATAGGATATGAGTAATATAGTGCTGTTGGCTCTGAGTGCAATGCAAATAAATCAACAATATATGTTAAGTGAGGTGTCTTTAAACAACTTAAAGACAACAAGCAAGGTTATATATTGCCCAACTGATGCAATGTTGTGACCATAGCTCACAGGACCTTAACCCTGGGTTTCCTCTAGGGGCACTGGCTCAGGATTCACTAATTTGGTGCCCATGGCGACTTTATAGAACATAACCACTAAAAATAATGAGAATGAACTGTGTATCTAAACCTATCACCAAGTCCTATGGATTCTGTCTCCAGAACATAACCCAAACCCATTAACTTCTCTTCATCACTGTGCTGCTGCCGTGATAGGCCATTGCCTCTGGCCTCTAATAAGCTTCCTTACCTCCAGCTCTTTTGCAGCCTTCTCATCCACTAGGTCAAAGTGACTCTTAAAGCAAAATGGGTCACCCTGTTAGTCCCTGATTTAAATTATTCAATGATTTCCTAATCCACTTGAGATAAAACCCCAAATCCTTCACAGGCCTCTAGGAATACTCTTGCCTTCTTGCTGACTTTTACTTCATTTCAGCACCACTCCCTCTCACAGCACTCCAGACACACTGATGTGTTGCTCTTTAAAAGTCAAGAACTAATGATCATCTCCATAGATGCTGAAAAAGCATTTGACAAAATTCAACACCCATTCATGATAAAAACTCTCAACAAAATGGGTATAGAGGGCAAATACCTCAACAGAATAAAGGCCATATATGACAAACCCACAGCCAACATCATACTTAACAGTGAAAAGCTGAAAGCTTTTCCTTTAAAATCGGGAACAAGACAAGGATGCCCATTCTCCCACTTTTATTCAACATAGTACTGGAGGTAATGTGATTGCCACAGCCATCAGACAATACAAGGAAATAAAAGGCAACCAGATTGGCAAGGAACAACTTAAACTGTCACTGTTGGCAGATGACATAATACAGTACATTAAAAACCCTAAAGAATCCACTCCAGAACTACTAGAATATCTGAATTCAGCAAAGTTACAGGATAAAAAATTAATACACAGAAATCTGTTGCATTCCTACATACTAACGATGAACTAGCAGAAAGAGAAATCAGGAAAACAATTCCATTCACAATTGCATCAAAAAGAATAAAATACCTAGGTATAAACCTAACCAAGGTAGTGAAAGACCTATATCCTGAAAACTACAAGACACTCTTGAGATAAATCAAAGAATATACCAATAAATGGAAATACATCCTGTACTCATGGATAGGAAGAATTAATATTGTCAAAATGGCCATCCTGCCTAAAGCAATCTGCAGATTCAAGGCAATCCCTATCAAAATACTGACAGCATTCTTCAACAAACTAGAACAAATAGTTCTAAAATTCCTAAGGAACTACAAAAGACCCTGAATAGCCAAAACAATCCTTAGAAGGGAGAATAAAGTTGGGGGGATTATGCTCCCCAACTTCAAACTCTACTACAAAGCCACAGTAACAAGACAATTTGGTACTGGCACAACATGGAATAGAATACAGAGTCCAGATATAAACCCACAAATATAAGGCCAGTTAATATACGATAAAGGAGCCATGGATATACAATGGAGAAATGACAGCCTCTTCAACAACTGGTGTTTGCAAAACTGGACAGCTATGTGAAGATAATGAAACTGGATTACTGTGTAACTCCATACACAAAAGTAAACTCGAAATGGATGAAAGACCTGAATGAAAGTCATGCAACCATAAAACTCTTAGAAGAAAACATAGGCAGAACTCTCTTGAATATAAACATGAGCAACTTTTTCATGAACATCTCTCCTCGGGCAAGGGATACAAAAGCAAAAATGAACAAGTGGGACTACATCAAACTAAAAAGCTTCTGCACAGCAAAGGACACCATCAGTAGAACAAAAAAGCATCCGACAACATGGGAGAATATATTCATAAATGAGATATCTGACAAGGGGTTAACATTCAAAATATATAAAGAACTCCCATGTCTCAACACCCAAAAAGCAAATAACCTGATTAAAAAATGGGCAGAGGATCTAAACAGACACCTCTCCAAAGAAGAAACTCAGATGGCCTAGAAGCACATGAAAAAATGCTCCACATCGCTAATCATCAGAGAAATGCAAATTAAAACCACAATGAGATACCACCTCACACCAGTTAGGATGGCCACCATCCAAAACACAAGCAACAACAAATGCTGGTGAGGATGCAGAGAAAGGGGAACCCTCCTACACTGATGATAGGAATGTAAATTAGTTCAACCATTGTGGAAAGCAGTATGGAGGTTCCTCAAAAAACTAAAGATAGAAATACCATTTGACCTAGGAATTCCACTCTTAAGAATTTATCCGAAGAAAACAAGATCCCAGATTCAAAAAGACATATGCACCCCTATGTTTACTGCAGCACTATTTAGAATAGCCAAGACATGGAAGCAACCTAAGGGTCCATCAGTAGATGAATTAAGAGATGGTATATATATATATATATATATATATATATATATATATATATATATATATATACAATGGAATATTATTCAGCCATAAGAATAAAACAAATCCTACCATTTGCAACAACATGGATGGAGCTAAAGGGTATTATACTCAGTGAAATAAGCCAGGCGGCGAAAAACAAGTACCAAATGATTTCACTCATCTGTGGAGTATAACAACAGAGCAAAAACTGAAGGAACAAAACAGCAGCAGACTCAGAGAACCCAAGAATGGACTAGCGGTTACTAAAGGGTAAGGGGGTGGGAAGAGTGGGTGGGGAGGGAGGGATAAGGGGATTAAGGGGTATTATGATTAGCACACATAATATAGGAGGTGACGGGGAAGGCAGTATAGAACGGTGAAGACAAGTAGTGACTATGCTGATGGACAGTGACTGTTACGGGGTATGTGGTAGGGACTTGATAATAGGGGTGAATGTAGTAACCACAATGTTGCTCATGTGAAACTTGAGCATAAGATTGTACATCAATGATACCTTAATAATATATATATATATATTTTAAAAAACAGTCAAGAACTATTCTGCCTCCAGGACTTCAAACACACTGTTCTCTTTGCCCTCTGTCTGCTCTTCTCTTGTATTTCTACTCAGTCTTCAGAGAAAAAGCTGTCCAATTCAAATGGAGGATTTATACTTATTTATTGCTCTATTATACTCATATTATATATTCCTGTATTATACTGTTATATACCCTATTATACTTATTTTATAGCATCCACTACTTTTCCTTAACACCACCAATTTATTCTTTATTTGCTTAATATCTGGTTCTCCACTCGACTGTAAGCTCCATGAGGACAGAACGATGCCTTTTTAGTTTGCAACTATACTTCTTACTTACATTTGGAACAGTGTTGAGCACATAATTGGGACTCGGTAAATGAATGTACCTGACTGTCCCACTGCATCTTCTAAGAATATATTGAAACATTCACAGCATGACCATATGTTTAAAATGTTTGGAGGGAGTGAAACACAGATTATTTGGATATGGCAATGATATAAGTCTCTGTAAGTGAACCTTAATTATGAACAAAATATAAAAATTTCAAGAAATTTCCTTAATCTCTGCCCCATCTATACAACAAAATGATGCCCATGTGCTTTAACAATTACCTAAGATGACACATATTACTGAGCAAAGAGCATTACTGTAAAGATACTAATAAACAAAACCAAACTGATTAGTCTGTTATGAGGCTAACCTTTGCATAGTTCAGATAAAATTAGAAGTTCTGAAATAACATTTGTATCAACTCTAAAGTTACTGTACTTTATCATAGAGTGGGAAGAAGGGAAGAAGCTTTTACTTCCACTAGTAGCTTTTTCCCATTTAAATAATAGCTCTAGCTTCTTTCCCTTTTCTGTCATTCTCCAGAAATTCAAATCAAAATTTAGAAATATTTTATCTAAATTTTATATTAACTTTATTTTTATTGGGAGTATGGGGGACACGCATTATTTTAATCATTAGGATCTAATTTTTTTCTTACTTTTTCTTCTCTGGAGATTCTTCAAGTTGTAAACCTTTAGTTATTGCTGATATAATTATTTTACATATTCCCACAATATCCTGAAATTGTCATCCTTTCTCTCAGATGATGAAGTATTGCTTCTACTTAGAAGACAGAAAAAAGTTTAATTTTATACTTTCAGTTTTATAGAATGAACTAGTTGAACATTACATGGTGAGGAATTTTCAAATGTAAGTTCAAAAATATGAAATAAATTTTTTTTTTTTTTTTTTTTTTTTTAGGAGAGCAAAGCAGAGGCTTTTATTTAGAGAGAAAGCAGAAAGACAGAGCTCCTGGCTTAAGCCAGGAGGGGACAAGAGAGCCCCTGAAATCAATTTTGACTTCCTTTGTGTGTAACAAATCAACTCCTGTTTTTGGGTATCAAATATTTTCTGATATTTAGAGTTTTCTCCATCACAGCAAATAAAGCACTGACATCCAACTTGTGTTTTTTAACAAACTACATAAAATCCTATTTGCCTTTGATTCACTTTTTTAATTACCAATTTTATACATGCACAAAGAAATGACAGCATGGAAAGTATCTAGAAAATCTTTTACTTCTTTGCAAATCTCATACCACTAAATTGAAAAGACAAATGTGAAGTTTTAGGTTCTTTCACTTGCTGCAACTCTTTTAACTGTTCAATTCATACTTGGTGGCCTAATCAGTCTGGCCATGTATTTTATTAATCTTTTTCATATTCTCAACTGCTTCAGTTGTCCTTTCAGGATCTAGAACCAATATCCAACATTTTCACTGGGTGTTTTCCCGAATAGCTGTTCTTTAGTTTCATTACCAGGTGTCTCATCACAATTGAAGAAGCAATCACAATTGCTTTTCAGTTCATTTTTGTGACTATCGATCTGTGACCTCACAGGTTGAAATGTTTCCCCTTTATCTTTTACTCCTAACAGTTTCAGCAATTAACATTTCAAAGATACTCTTTTAAAAATAAACCTTTTATCCTAAGAAAAAAAATTTCTTGTTATGAATAGCAGGTATTCACTTTCTACCAGCATGTTTTGAATAAGCACATTATTATTTGCCAACATATTTCTCCATAAAAAACATGTTCACTTTAAAATCCAGTAATTTCAAATGCATTTCATTTCTTTCACATTTTATAATTTTTTCCTAGTGCTTTTTTCCTCTTAGAAACTCTTTACATTTTAAATGATTCTTTTCACAGCAAATTCTTGCTAGCCATATAATATAAAATGCCAGCCACCAAAGCACTGTAGGTCAGAATTCTTTACTTTTTCCTGATTTTCCATGGTACTGTGTACTCTTCAGGTAAATGTGCATGAAAAGAGCCTCTTTGTGAGCCTCCGTTATACTGGTGACAAACACGGCAACTAATTATTGATGATGGTGACGATGATATTGATCAAGTAGAGGATTTGGTTTTCCACACTACTGTTTTTTCAAAACCATTATTTATATCTGGCTTGTTACAAGGTGAATTTTTACAAATGTATATACTTTTATTTTGAAATAACTTCCAAAAAATTCCTAAAAAACAAACTACAACTGACTATACCCATAACACTGAATAGGTAAAGAATAAGAACAACTACACAATACACCAGGCAATGCAAAGTTGGAAAAGCATCAAAACAGAAAGTCAACACGTGTGCTCACGTAGAACACTAAGCCCAGCTGCTCAGTTATGCCAAAACCCTCGTTGCTTTTTTGCACAATGGTTTTTAAAAATGCCTAACAGTTACAAAACAAATGAACCATGATTTGATCCCACAGTTTAAACTGATTTCATGCTTGACAGTCCTGTTTCATTCCTGAATCACAATTCTTTCTCTCAATGGGAGGAGTTAGGGAATAAGGAGAAGAAATGTGTTCCCCTGTCCCTCGTCTTCCAACACCCCTATATTTTTTAAAAGAAGCTATGCCATAAGATTTTGTTAATTTATCAACTCTTAGATTGTTATATGCAAATTGTTCTGGAATTTTAAAAAGAGATTGCCTTTGGAACACTGCTTTTTTTTAAACTTATTTTTAATTTTTTATTAAGGTATGATTGATATACACTCTTATGAAGGTTTCACATGAAAAAACAATGTGGTTACATTTACCCATATTATCAAGTCCCCACCCATTACAAGTACAACTTGTAATAAGACCCCTCATTTATCTGACATTATCCAGAATGAAGAATCTCCTAATGAAGCCAAATTTCCATAATAATGAATTTTGGTATGAAACTGTACGGTCTGAGATTTTACCGTATTTCCAACCTAACAGCTAGGCTGCCACAGTCGCTCGGTCTACAAGATAAATTTTAAACTCAAATATATTAAAGCTTTCCACTGTGTAGCCGTAAGTTATTTTTCTGCTCTTTTCCCCTTCCCCAAACCATTTTTAGAGTATTTTTTCCCCACAGTTATTTGTGATCATGTATGTTTACTGCTTTATCTTCTGACTCTTCCACTAAACCTAAGTCCCAAGCAAGCAGAAAATGTAGATCTATTTCATTCATAACTGTATATCCAGCACCCATTATAAAACTGTCACACAGAATCCCCTTATTAAATATTTGCTAAATGAAATTTAAAAGTATTTAAATAAAATTTGTTTCTACCTAGCAGCCTATGCTATTCCTCACTAGGTCCCCCTTTCACCAGCTCACACCTTGAAACCTGAATGAATTCTTACCTGCCCAAACAACCCAGATGTGTCCCCATCTCACAAATCTTTCCCCAAGTAACTTCCTACTGGACTTTATTTAATTCTCACAACCGGTATTATTTTCTCCAATTGAAAAATAAACATTTGGAAAGGTTAAGAAACGTGTGCACAGTCATAATCACAGTGATTCTAGAATTAACACTAGGTCTGTGTCATTCCAAAGATCCTAGTTTTAACCAGTTAACTCTCTTACGCATCCTTAGCTAAAACCATTCTCTTATGGCACTACTGATTTAAAACATTCAATGCTACCACATATTAACAATGTAAAACTGAGGAACCTCAGATGTTTTATAGGTAAAATATGGATGCTAACAATACTCACTTAAAAATGTATAAAGATTAAATGACATAATTCATGAAAAACTCTTAGCACAGTGCCTAGCATTTAGCACAGGGAACACTCATGAAATGTTAAGTATTATCATTATATTTCTCTAAAACAGAGGTTAGCAAATTTTCTCTGTGAGGGCCAAATGGTAACTAGTTCGGCCTGTTGTGAGGCATACAGTCTCTGCTGCAACAAAAATCCAGGCAGTGAAGCTGAATTTGGCCCATGGGCCATAGTTTGCCAGCACCTGCATTAGAGCAGGCTTCTTCAACCTCAGCACTACTGATAATTGGGGTTGGGTGATTCTCTGTTGTGGTGCCTGCCTTGTGCATGTTCAGATGTTTAGAAGCATCCTTGGCCTCCACCCTCTGGATGTCAGCAGCAGCCCTCAAACTGGGACAACCAAAAACCTACCCCAAGTTGGGAAATACTGCTCTAGAGCAATCAAACATATAAAAGTGCAGCTTGAATTTTCTGATAAAGAAAATGCCTTGACAAAAGAGAAAATTAATAATTTAACAAACTAAAAAGTATTTATACTCACTTGGCTAAAATTCCCACACTTAACAATAACTTTATAACTTCTGTGATACAGACGGCTGTGGTTGAAAAGTAGAGTTCTTTGTCTGATGTCCTTGTGTATCTTAAAGCTATGGTATAAGCTGCAGCCACCAGGGTCATCACTGCCAAGCAGTACAACTTGAATAATAAACTGACATTTTCTGGAAAATATGTGCAATGAAGATATTATTTAGTACACAGTACTATATATGTTAAAGTTAACATTATACCTCAAAATGCTTTCCAATTTTAAGTACAAAAGACCTTTTAAAACCTATAACATTTCAAAATTTATTTCAAAACAATACTTTCCAGTTACATGAACCCACACATACATACATACACAAAAACAGCTGACTTTAATTATCAACTGGCTAGTCATAGATTTTGTTCCTGGGAAGTGCCTCAATCGCAAGATTATGTGGCATACTAATCTAGTTTGGGATGTTATGAATTACATATTTTATACATTACTATAATTCATACTAGTGAAAGCAGGATGAAAATTACAGCTCTGTATATTCTGAATTTACAGACAGCAGAAAGACAAAAGGAGTGAGTGATAAAAGCGGGGCTTAATATAAACTTTATGATAAGACAATAAAAAATTTAAAAATTTTTTAAATTAAAAAATATCTAGTCTCTCATTTCATAGCATTAGACATTAACATAATTCACAACATTAAAAATGTATTTAGGACAAAGGCTGTAAAACTTATAAAAATTACTAAGAGTGCATTTGCTCTTTAAGGAAAAAGTTTGCCAACCCACGTCCTAGATGATCAACACTTTTGTAAGTGAGGGAGGTCAGGACTGCCCAGCTGGAAACCGCTTTACTTCAGCTATTGCAGGCATTCTGCCTTTCACTGTACTTCACTTGCTTCACTTTGCAGATAATGCATTTTTACAAACTGAAGGTTTACGGCAACATTTGCTCTCTTTGTTGTCTCTATGTCACAATTTGGTCAAACTTGCAGTATTTCAAACTTTTTCATTATTATTACATTTTTTATAGTGATCTGTGATCAGTGATCCTTGATGTTACTATAATTATTTGGGGGCACCACAAATTGCACCCCCTTAAGATGGTAACTTTTATCAATAAATGCTGTGTGTGTTCTATTTCACCAACCAGTGGTCCCCTCTCTCCGTCTCCTCAGGCCTCCCTATTCTTTGGGACAAAACATTAAAATCAGGCCAATTAATAACCATACAGTGGCTTCTAAGTGTTCAAGTGAAAGAATCACACTTTTTTCACTTTAACTGAAAAGCTAGAAATGCTTAAGCTTCGTGAGGAAGGCATGTCAAAAGCCAAGACTAGCTTTTGGCCTAACAGCCAAGCTGTGAATCTGTGAATGCAAAGGTGGAGTTCTTGAAAGAAATTAAAACTGCTACTCCAGTGAACACATGAATGACAAGAAAGAGAAACAGCCTTACTGCTGATATGGAAACAGTTTTGGTGGTCTGGATAGACGATCAAACCAGCCACAACCTCACTTAAATGAAAGCCTAATCCAGAGCAAGGTCCTAACTCTGCAATTCTTGAAGGCTGAGATGTGAGGAAGCTGCAGAAGAAAATTCTGAAGCTAGCAGAGGTTGGTTCGTGAGGTTTAAGAGAAGAATCCATCTCCATTACATCAAGTGCAAAGTGAAGCAGCAGGTGCTGATGGAGAAGCTGCAGAAAGTTATCCAGAAGATCTCGCTGAGATAATTAATGAGGGTGCAGTACTAAACAACAGATTTTCAGTGGAGATGAACGGCCTTCTGATGGAAGATGCCATGTAGGACTCTCATAGCTGGAGAGGAGTCAATGCCTGGCTTCAAAGTGCCGAAGAACAGGCTGACCCTCATTAGGGGCTAATGCAGCTGATGACTTTAAGTTGCGCGAAAGCCCATTTACAATGCCCAAAGTACTCAGGGCCTTCACATTTATGCTAAATTCACTCTGCCTGTGCTCTATAAATGAAACAATAAGGCCTGGACAGCAGCGTATCTGTTGTATGGCTTACTGAATATTTTAAGTAGGTATATTGATACCTGCTGCTCAGAAGATTCAAAATATTACTGCTGACAATGCACCTCATCACCCAAGAGCTCTGATGGAGATGAATAAAAAGATCCAAGTTGTTTTCATGCCTACAGCCCATGGACCAAGGAGTCACTTCGACTTTCAAGTCTTATTCTTTAAAAAGTTCATTTCATAAGGTTATAGCTGCCACAGATAGTGATTCTTCTGATGGAACTTAAAACATTCTGGAAAGGATTCATCAATCTAGGTGCCATTAAGAACATTGTGATTCATGGGAATAGCTCAAAATATAAACATTAATAGTTTGGAAGAAGTGGATTTCAACACATGGATGACTTGGAGGGGTTCAAGACTTCAGTGGAGGAAGTAGCTACAGATGTGGTGGAAATAGCAAGAGAACTGGAATGAGAAGTGGAGCCTGAAGATGGGACTGAACGGCTGCAACCCCATGATAAAACTTGAACCAGATGAGTTACTTCTCAGGGAAGAGCAGAGAGTGGTTTATTGAGCTGGAATCTATTCCTGATGAAGATGCTGTGAAGACTGCTGAAATAATAAGGGATTTATTTAGAATATTACATAAACTTAGGTGACCAAGCAGCGAGTGGCAGGGTTTGAAAGGACTGACTCCAATTATGAAAGAATTCCAACTATGAAAGAATTTGAGCATTCCTCAAGTGCTATCAAACAGCATCACATGCTACAGAGAAATTGTTCATGAAAGGAAGTTAATCAGTGCAGCAAATTTCAATGTTGGCTTGTTTTAAGAAATTGCCACAGCTACCCCGACCTTCAGCACCCACCACCACCTTGATCAGTAAGCAGCCACCAACATCGAGGCAAGACCCTCCACTAGCAAAAAGACTGACTTACTGAAAACTCAGATGATAGCATTTTTTAGCAATAAAATTTTTTTAAAGTATGTACATTGTTTTAGGACACAATGTTACTGCACACAGTATAGTGTGCAGTGTAAACATAATTTTAATTCACTGGGAAACCAAAATATTCATTTGACTCACTTTACTGGGGTGGTCTGCAACCAAACCCACAGTATCTCTGAGGTTCCTCATTCCAAAAACACAGTGAATGTTTAAACACCTAACATGATATTTATAGATTTTAAACATATCCTGACCTGTAATTACTGCTGTCATCAACTTTGAAAGTATACCTATTTGCACAGTGATTATATGGGAATATAAATGATATTCTTGAAAATAACTACTGATCTGAATGGAAGAGTAATCCAGTCAGTTTTAGATATTTGTATAACAGTATTATGATATGGAATCCCACTTTTTAAACCTTATAAAAAAACACTTAATGCTTCTCTAAGCATTGTTTGATCTAGTTTCAGTTTAAGATTAGATCAAAATATTTCTTCACCCCATTCATAAATTCTCCATTATGAAATTTCAATTATAACAATTTCAATTTTTTCACGGTAATATCAGAAGTCCATGTCACATTGTAAATTATGCTGAGTATCCAAATCATGTGCAAGGTAACTATAAACCTAGCACACAACTCAACTGCATGGTTGTGTTGGCATGTAGGCACATCAGCATCATTTTCTGCTCCCATTAGCTCCCATGAATTTGTTTTCTGTGTGGAAAATGCCCCCCAAAGAAACGTGCAGTCTTATTTTTTCACAGTTATATTTTGTTATATTTTAGAGAAGACATTATTTGTAACACCTGAGAACTTGTAAATTCGGAAAATCCCAAATAAGTACTTTGAGAATATCAGGAAGCTATGGAAACTGTAGCTTTGTTAGCATTACACATTTCTAGTGGGTATGTAAGACTTAGGTCTATGGCACAACAAATATGTATTGGTAATAAGTCTAAATCTATAAATTGTTGCAACTATTTCAGGTGACTTGACTTCTGTTAACTTTCAAGTTTCACTTATCATTAATCTTGTGATCCCAGTTCTCTGTCAGTTATCGGAACAATCTTGGTTTCTTCCTTTACTTCTGTGTTGCTACAAAGAGACTTTCAAGGTTGGTATTACTTGAAAAGGGAGAATACTTAAGATAAGCATGTGCAAATACAACGGCCCTGGGCAGAGCTGCATTGGTAAACATGGGCCCCCAACCAGGAAAATAATTTAGCACTCAAGCAAAAAGATAATCTTTAAATATCTGTTCTACGTTTATTCAGAGGTGAAGCCAAGAGTCAATGGAAGAAGGGTGGAGAAAGAACCGGGGGTCACGAGCCCCTCCTAGCCACTGCTCTACCAGAAATCAAGCTCTGGTCCTGACTTACCCCTCTCAGCAAAACGGATGTGCTCAGGGGTTCATCGGACTCACCCTCATGAAATGGCAATTAGTTATTAAATACTATTACTCTAATAAGCCATGCCTACAGGAAGGCCGGGGGGGGTGGGAGCGGGAGATCTCACTCTCCACCCAAATTCAGTGTGTTCCTTTTAACCACATACGACATTCCCCCTGGGAGAAACACTGTTACTGACTGCCTTCTCCCTGCCGTTACGGGTTCAGTGCTGTTTTAATACCCCAGTGATGCTTTCAGGGGCTGTTCCATGGACCAGCCGCTGCTTAGGCTCTGCACCTGGAGCTTGCGCTTTAACCTCTGAGCATCCTCAGGCGTGAGGCGCTGAGGCGACCGCGGGCGGGGTGACCCGGCCGGGACAGAGAGCGGGCCTGCCCCCGCGGGGGGACGCGAACCAGCCCGGGACCTGCGCGCCGGCCGCTCTCCGGGTCCGCGGCAGCCCGGCGCGTCTGAATTCGGTCCCACCCACTGCCGGCTGCGCGCGGCGGGCGCGGACTGGAGCCGCAGAACTGCCCCGGCGGAGTCCGCCTCGGGAAGCAGCCGCAGCGGGAGACTGGCCGCCCCACGCTGCCCGGGCAGGGGCGGCACGGGCTCCAGCCACAGGAGCCCCCAGGGCGCGCAGGATCCCCGCCGCCCACAGGTACGGCCAGGCGCCGGCGCTCGGTCGCCTGCCCCTGCCTCCGCCCCCGCGGGCGGCCCAGATCTCACCTCTTGGGGCAGCCATGGCTCCCCGGCAGCCCAGCGCGGAACTGACGCGCCGCCTCCGAAGGACACCCGGGACCGCCTCCCGCGGCCATAGAGACGCGCACCGCTCGGCCTAGAGCGTCCGGCGGCCCGGCCCTTCGCCGTCTCCCGCCCAGCCGAGCCTGGGATTAGGCTCAGGAATCCCAGCGGCCCGGGAGATGGAAGACCCGGATGGAGGAGGGGCCGGCGCGAAGCGCTTCCTTCTGGGAATCGTGGTCCTCACCCCGGGGACTTGGCGGCAAGTAAGGGTTTGGCAGTAATAACCACTAAACTTAGTGATTCGTGGCTGTCAAAACTGTTACAGAAGCTCTAAAACTCGCAAAGTAGCAAAGTATTTTAGGCAACTTTTCTAACTTCCACCTCGCTCGCTATCTTCCATTGTTCCTCTTATTTAAACAATACAATTTATACACAGTTCAGAACTCTGTGCCTGTGTCCTTATTGTCAGCGTTGTCTGATTATATTTACTTAGAAGGACATCTTCGCACAACAAAAGGTCTTCAAAAATACTACACGTGTATAGAGGGCAAGTACCTCAACATAATAAAGGCCATATATGACAAACCCACAGCCAACATCATACTTAACAGTGAGAAGCTGAAAGCTTTTCCTCTAAGATCGGGAAGAAGACAAGGATGCCCACTCTCCCCACTTTTATTCAACATAGTTCTTAAGGTCCTAGCAATGGCAGTCAGACAATACAAAGAAATAAAAGGCATCCAGATTGGCAAGGAACAAGTTAAACTGTCCCTGTTTGCAGATGACATAATATTGTACATAAAAAACGCTAAAGAATCCACTCCAAAACTACTAGAACTAATATCTGAATTCAGCAAAGTTGCAGGATAAAAAAATTAATACACAGAAATCTGTTGCATTCCTACATACTAACGATGAACTAGCAGAAAGAGAAATCAGGAAAACAATTCCATTCACAATTGCATCAGAAAGAACAAAATACCTAGGAATAAAGCGAACCAAGGAAGTGAAATGTCTATACCCTGAAAACTACAAGACACTCATGAGAGAAAGAAGACACCAATAAATGGAAACATATCCGTGCTCATGGATAGGAAATTAATATTGTCAAAATGGTCATCTTGCCTAAAGCAATCTATAGATTCAGTGCAATCCCTATCAAAATACCAACAGCATTTTTCAATGAACTAGAACAAATAGTTCTAAAATTCATATGGAACCATAAAAGACCCCAAATAGCAAAGCAATTCTGAGAAGGAAGAATAAAGGGGGGTGAGGGGAATTATGCTCCCTGACTTCAAGCTCTACTACAAAGCCACAGAGATCAAGACAATTTGGTACTGGCACAAGAAAAGATCCATAGACCAGTGGAACAGACTAGAGAGCTCAGATATAAACCCAAGCATATATGGTCAATTAATATATGATAAAGGGGCCATGGACATACAATGGGGAAATGACAGCCTCTTCAACAACTGGCATTGGCAACACTGGAAAGCTACATGCAAGAGAATGAAACTGGATTATTGTTTAACCCCATACACAAAAGTAAATTCAAGGACCTGAATATAGTCATGAAACCATAAAACTCTTAGAAGACAACATAGGCAAAAATCTCTTGAATATGAACACAAGCAACTTTTTCCTGAATGCATCTGCTTAGGCAAGGGAAACAAAATCAAAAATGAACAAATGGACTACATCAAACTAAAAAGCTTCTGTACAGCAAAGGACACCATCAGTAGAACAAAAAGGAATCCTATAGTATGGAGGAATATATTTGTAAATGACATATCCAACAAGGGGTTAACATCCAAAATATATAAAGAACTCACACACCTCAACACCCAAAAGGCAAATAACCCTATTAAAAAAATGGGCGGAGAATATGAACAGACACTTCTCCAAAGAAGAAAGCCAGATGGCCAACAGGCACATGAAATGATGCTCCACATCGCTAATTATCAGGGAAATGCAAAATAAAACCACAATGAGTTATCACCTCACACCAGTAAGGATGGCCAGCATTGAAAAGACTAGGAACAACACATGCTGGTGAGGATGTGGAGAAAGGGGAACCCTCCTACACTACTGGTGGGAATGTAAGGTAGTTCAACCACTGTGGAAAGCAATATGGAGGTTCCTTAAAAAATTAAAAATAGAAATACCATTTGATCCAGGAATTCCACTCCTAAGAATCTGCACAAACAAAACAACTTCTCAGATTCAAAAAGAAATATGCACCCCTATGTTTATTGCAGCACTATTTATGATAGCCAAGATATGGAAGCAACCTAAGTGCCCATCAGTTGATGAATGGATAAAGAAGATGTGGTATATACTCAATGGAATACTATTCAGCCATAAGAAAGAATCAGATCCTACTATTTGCAACAACATGGAACTAGAGGGTATTATGCTCAGTGAAATAAGCCAGTCAGAGAAAGACAAGTACCAAATGATTTCACTCATCTGTGGAGCATAAGAACAAGCAAAAACTGAAGGAACAAAACAGCAGCAGACTCAGAATCCAAGAATGGACTAAGAATTACCAAAGGGAAAGTTACTGGGGAAGGTGGGTGGGAAAGGAGGGAGAAGAGGACTGTGGAGTATGATGATTCATGCACATGGTGTGTAGGGTCATGGGAGACAGTGTAGCACAGAGAGACAAGTAGGGACTCTGGGGCATCTTACTACACTGATGGACAGTGACTGCAATGGGGTATGGGGGGGGACTCGATAATAAGGGTGAATGTAGTAACCACATTGTTTTTCTTGTGAAACCTTCATAAGAGTGTATGTCAATGATACCTTAATAAAAAAAACTAGACGTGTCAACAGGCATTTAATTTACTTCAACCACTTTGATCTCCACTTTTACTAGAGAATCTTAATTAGCATAATTTATGTTAGAAATAATTGATTGGCAAAATGAATGGCTTTCCAGATATGTGGGTTGGTTAAAATACTATAAAGGTACTTCAGCCCTTAAAAGAACAGGGGTACAAGATGCCCAGTGGCCTACATACACCTTCTGTGGCATGATCTTTCCCCACCTTTTATAGGTTTCAGTGGTTAATGTTATATATCATGGTCTTATTGTTAAATATACTTCTAGATATATCTAACCTATTAACTTTATTGGAAAATTGTACATGCCTTCTTAGCATCACATGAATATTAGAATGGGCTTTTAGGAGACCACAGCTGATTTTGTGGCCAGTTGATTAACTCAATTTGGAACAGAGTTGGACCTTTCCTCTACCTTCGTATGTGTACCCCCTGGTGCTTCCACTTCAGCTGAAATTTGTACAGGCTCTACTTGTGAAACTATTCAGTTCCCTACCATGTATGTTCTTATACATACATTTAAACAAAAAACTCATGTGTACTTGAAATTAATTTTAAAAATTAAAAATACTCTATCATTCATCCCTTTGTTTTACAACTACTGCTTTGTACAGTTCCCTCTTCCCATTTTGGAGTATCACATGGTCTCAACTTATTTAGCTACAATTACTCTCCTTTGATGCTGAAATTTTCTTAACGTGGCCTTTGTAAGCCTTTTCCTTTCTGTAAGTCTGCACCAGATCTTCAAAGCATTTTTTATTTCTGGCAATAACAAAAGGTTCCAGGTCAATCTTGATTTTTCTTTCCTAGATGATGGAATCATCTACACTTCAAGGAACTATGGTCCCTTCTGGTAGAGAGTGGTGTCTCACACACACACACACACTGATCACAGGGTGGTGGGTAAACGCTGTTGTGTTGTTTTTGTGGCATTTCTAGTTCACATAATATATTATGCTGCTGAACCCTACTTTATTATAAACTCTCATTGCCTACAAAGACTTTCTGATCCATTGGCATAACCTTGACTAGATTTTGATGTCTCTCATCCTAACCTGATGAGCCTAAAACCAGCAGGAATAAACCTATACTCACATAGATTCAGGATCATTGACCCATTACATAGATGGAGGATCATTGACCCATTCGAGTGAGGGAAACCACACCAGAGGAACTGTGGAATGTCTCAGGAAAGAAAGGAAAGACAGAGTTATAGAATTTGGGGGAAGGATGGACTTAGGTGAAATTTAAGGGAAGCAGTTTTCTGATAGATTCACAGCAAGGCTGTGTGTAAAGACGTCAACATTGGATCTGGACTGCAGACTAGTCTAAGGATCCCATTTCTGGAAAACCACAGAGTTACTGTAGATGTGGACTGTTGTATTCTGGAGACCTCAAATGAAGGCCTTGCACTTAGGTTAGAAATAGACGCTGCTGCTTTGTGTCAAAGTGACTTAAGTCCTCCAAACAAGAGCAGGTGTTTCATTCTTACTGATGTAATTTCAACAGTAAGGTTGCTAATAGTTTGATTTTACAGAACAAAATTTTTCAGTGATTTAGAAAGTAGACATTCAAACACAGGGTCACTATTATACTTTACAGCTGTACTGTATATCCTTGAAATATTATTTCCTGTTAACTTTGAAGCTGGCCTGTTTGTTATCCCAGCCCTATGATACGGTCAAGCAAATAATGACATTCTCAGTTCAAGATAAGTTTTACTTCCTTACTTTGAATTTTTCTTAGAGGAAAAAATACTGGCTTAATGTGTTTCTTGTAGGTATGGCTAGCTCTTATCCAACCCAGGGTATTAGTGTGAGCAGCAGCAATCTTCAGCATATGAGCCCCAAGATCATTTGCCTGATAAGGAGCTAACCTGGCAGTGCCTCAAGCTGCTACTGTGTTGCCATTTGAGACTCTGATAATATTCCTGGTGTCGCTGTCCAGCTGGTTTTTGCCTGGATGCCCTGCTCAGTTCAATCTCTGTTCAGGCAGTAGCTATATAATAGACTATTAAAAGTGAAAAGGTTTAAAGTAATCCATTAACCATAAAGAACATGTAGACAAACGGAGATACCCAGACATAACTGTTTCCATGAGAGCTAGGTGTGCACATTACTGTCATTCTGCTGTTAAGAACATCCAAAATCAACTTCCTAAGTTATTGGTATTTTAAACCAATGCTTTTCTATGATGTAATAGCACTAAAGATATGCCAGAAAAATTGGTGCATTTTATAATTGAGAAAATGAAAAGATAGAAAGAGACCGTGTAATTCAGTGTCGGACTAGGAGAGTTAAACATGAGTAATAATCATCAATATCTAAACACTTCTTAAGCTTAACTCTCCCTTCTCTTGGCTTGCTTTTTTAGTTACTGTACTCTCTTTTAGTTCCTGAAAAAGATTTTTCTTTTCCTGCCAGTCATTGATATACTCTGTAGTTATTTCTACCATTTTCTGCCTACCTTGCTGCTATCTTATTTCTATTAATGCTAACCCTGTTAAAGCAGAGCTCAGCAGTTGCCTACTCCACTGGCTTTTTCTTACTTTTCATCCTCTTGTTTATTGATCGGTTACTGAAAGCCAGAGTGGGCCAAGCACTATTGTAGGCACAAACTGAGGTCTAGGAAACAGAAAGTGGAAAAACTGAGGATGAAAGTGCAGGAGAATTGGACACTGAAGATTCTCCTGTCTCTGCTAACATTGACGCCTTACATGGCTACATGGTGAGTGCTTGACCTGTGGGAACGCATTTAATCCTTTTGACAACCCACTGAGTTGGGAACTATTACTATCCCAACTTTTATGATGAGGAAACTGCAACAGAGAGATTAGTAAGTAGCACTGCTAGTAAGTAGTAGACCTTGACTTGACTTCCACAACCACAGAGATCCCTTCACATCTTTTCTACTCTTCTGACTGCTCCTCTGTCTTACTTTGTCTCTTCCTCCTCATTCCAACTCCATGCCTTTAGGGATAATCCCCCAAGTTATCTTCGTCCAGCTCCATTTCCAGTCACCTCTGCTTTACTGTTTTCATTATCTCTTAAACTCAGATTTTCTAGTACTGAACACTTTATCTTTTTTAACCAACCAGTTCTATCCAGTTACCCTTGGTCTTCTAGGGTAGAAGCCCAGAAGTCAGACTTTAATTTTTCCTTCCCTCATCTGAGATGCTATATCCCATTCATTAAATCTGACATTTGCCCCTTCACGTCATCCATTACATCATGCCCTAATTCTTGCATCTTCCTAGCCATTTCTAACTCCAGTATCCCTCTCCTACAGTCGATCTTCTATTCAAGAATCTGCAGTGGTTTTCTAATGTCTTTCTATAGGAAGGCAATGTATATCAGCAATTGCTTATCCAACTTTATTTCCCACCACTTCCCCCAAAATAATCTCCTTTTTCCTCTGTTTTACTTTCTTCTTTTCCAATAAGTCTTTTACTGCTGAACTCCTTATCAACTCCCACCTTTACTATTAAAATAATCACCCAACCAATACTCTTTTGTCCTTTCATTCATTCCTTTTTCTTCATTTGTCCAACAAGTTACTATTCAAATGCCAGGGATATAAACATTACTAAAACACAATTCAAATCTCAAGAAATTCAAAGTCTAACAAGGAGAATACAGATGAACACACACACACACACACACACACACACACACACACACACACACACACACGTATATATATATATACCTATTTGCTTCAAGTGCTATAATGAGTAATAAATAAAATCCAGTGAAAACCCAAGCAAATTCTCTCAAACATTACAGGAAAAACCTTCACTGTAAAGGTAAAATCTCACCAGGCTGTTTAAGGACAAACAATTTCATGGAGGTGTCTGTGGAATACATTCCAGATGACAGAATGGAGAGCAAGCACAGAGGGTAGTGGGATTAATGACCATAACACATCTTAAAGAGTTTTAATTCGGTTTCCTAATATGTATAGTATGTGGAGAGAGCATGAGAGGGTCAGAGGTGAAACTGGAAGACAAATGGATATATTTGGAAGTCTGACATAATATGTGAAGGGGTTTTTACATCATCCTCTAGGGAATGGGAAAATAGTCTTGTTAAGTTTTTAAGCAGGGGAAATGAAGGTTGAGGGAAAAGGGCCAGGTGACATGATTAGATTTATGTATTAGGAAAAATTAGGCCTTTGACTCAGACTAAATCCTGAAGTCAGAAGAGGTGGTGACAATAGGAAGACATGGATCCCAGAAACAATTCAAGCCAAATCAACAGGCTTGATGACTCTGATGGACGGGAGAGAAAGACAATCAAGAAGTTTTTAATTTATGCTGAGTAGATGGTGATGCCTTTGACTACAGAAGGAAATACTAAGGGAGAAACTAGTTTGGCAGAGGGAGAGTTCAGCCTGTAACCTGCTCAAGTGGGGGTGAGCATCTGACACTGGGTCCAGCAGGTGCTTGGAAAACTCTAGAGAGGAGCTTGGGTAGACGGTGGACGTCCTTGGAGAGGAGGAGTTTACCATTTGATCTAGCTACCTTTATTCTAATTCTATTATACTGACTTGGCAACTTTTTGATATTAAATTTAGCTTTTCAAATTGGATTTGGTATTTTTATTCACTTGGCAATTTTACTTTCAGTCTTAACTTGATGACCCCAAACTGTGGCTTATCAGTCATTCTTTTCTGTTTTTAGGAATCTTGCATAATCGAATGAGGGTTGACACAACAGATATCAAATTTATGAGTCTGCAAAGTTTAGTATTAGCCATAGGCATCCATTCCATCAGATACACATCTCTTCACAACCCCAGGCCTTCCTCAACAGCCAGCCAGCCCATCTTTAACATAGCTTTTAAACTACAGGTATGGAAATCATGGAAACTTAGAGGCAGGTCTGTTTGAAATTTACCTTTATAATATCTATGAAAAATAGATTTGGGAGCACATTCATATTATAAATAAAATGTAACCTACCTTCAAAACAAATTACACAAACACCTTAGGTAAAAACACCAGGGCAGAAAAAAATAAGCTAAATGATCTCCAGCTATTAAAGCAGGTTTAACAGTCTCTCCATCTGGGAGCCTTTATCATCCAGGAGTTGGTTTTAGAAATATGTAAGACAGTAATAAAACAGGAGCTCTGTAAGTCAGCTCACAGGGGCTCGAAGCACACTGCCTATAGGGTGAGGTACGTAAGGCAGAGTGCAGCGGGGGATCTGTAAGGCAGCAGGAATTGGACGTCCAGGGCCTGCCCAGTTAAGGGCACAGCTGCTTCTTCCAGGAATGCTAGCCTAATGTTGCCAGAAATTCTGATTTTTTTCAAGGAGTCAGAAATACAGATTTTTATGTAAAATTTCCAGATTTTGAAAATTATTCTGTGACTTTTGCTCTGTCCTGAATTAGGGAGTTTTTATTATATAACAATTTCATCTACGTTAACGTTTAGTACCTAATGAACCTAAAAATACTGATGTTTTGAAATGTTATTGTTCAAAATTAAACAGGACTTTAGAAATAAACTTCTGTCCCAGTCGTAAGAACATTACATTAATATCTCAATAGTACCATAATTTTAGTCTCATTGCTGCCAAGCTTTCTCTAACAAATAAAAGATATATGCACAGTTTACTCTTCAACTTTAATAAAATGAAAAATGTGTTACAGAAAACAATTTTTGGTTTTTTATAGCAGTTTAACAGTGAATATGAGACTCAAAAGAACACTCACACAACCAGTGGATGTGCCAATCACACAAAATTAACTCATTTTCATGGATGCAAAGATACTTTTAAATATTTGCCATTGTTCACAATTTGATGGTATCTGCTTTAAAAATACGGTCTCTAACTAGGTTTCATCAACAACTCTAGTTAAATCCATCTTGACCCCGTAGGTGGTTTTGCTCTGTCGCTCTCGGAGACCAGCCATGTAAATTTGAGGCCTCGGCACCCGGGTGCTGCCTTCTTTCATGGACTGCGTGCTGGCATCCTTTTGGGGGTACACCTGTGAACAGTTTTCTCTTCTCATGTGACTAAGATCAGTTTGTACTGAGTGAGTAATTTTCTGACGCAAATTGGCCTAAGTAGAAAGAGAATACATAGGAATTAACATTTCTCTAAAAAATAAATAACATCTGCCTGATCTTTTTTCTCAATCCACAAAGAAATTAGTCCTACAACAAAGCATTTTTCTACAAAACATCAAACATTAGAAAATACAGAACATAACAGAAAATAAATAGCCTTTGCCAAGTAGAAAAATATGTAAAATGTTGAAAATAGACCAAAAGAAAGAACATACAGATTCAAAATTATGTAGTGAGAGCAACTATTTATTAATACAATCTTTTAATTCCTTCATTATTATTCTTAGAGATTCATACAGCTTGGATTTTTCCACCACACTTGATGTATTTTTTAAAAAGCAGATTTTTAAGATTTCCATTGTCTTTTTAAAATGGGCTTCACCCAAGTCTTTTAATATAAAAGATCCTATTGTTTTCAGATAATTTTACATTATTCTACATTCTGCTGACTTCTTTTAAGGATTACTGGTAAACATAAAGTTAAAACAGATTAATCGGGCTGGGAAGCAAGGAGGAGCTTATAAAAAGGAGAACAGGAATTGCTAATTTATGGTGAAGTTGCAGGAAAAAATTCGAAAGGAATTAGAGCATGTGAGTTAAGGGGAGCTGGAGTTAGAGAGAGAACAGGCGATGTGAGAATGAAACTGTTGCCCCCCACACACACATCTTACTGTCTACATTAATATGACTTTACTATTCCATGTCTCCATTAGCATAATTTTACTATTCCAAGAGACTTTTGCCAAAGCAAGTAACCTGACTGTCCATTACAGACCATCCTGAAAGATGCATCAACTGCACAGCAGTAAGCTTCAGCACACAGCCTGGGCCCTGAGACTGCGCAGCCCTGCCTCATAAACAGTCACCTTGCTCTTCCCATCAGCAGTGCGCTGCTTTTCCACGATCTTCTCCCGATCCAGTTCAAGCCCCCATCCTGCTGCCTGACCTGCTCCTGGCACTGAAAGACCCTACCTTCAACCAAGCTTCAAATTTTCAATAAATTCTGACCCTGCCACTCCTCATCCGAGACACCGCCGAGGTCCTGCTGCAGTGGTTTCCCCTGTGGTTTTAAGCAACAGACTCGGCCTGTTCTTATCAACGAGTTGTGGTGGTAATACAGGGGAGCCGGCATTCAACATGGTGATAGTTAGGGGATAGTTGGGCCTCTGGTGGGAATCAAAATGAGGGAAAGGTTGAGGAATGACGAGAGGGCTCAGTCGGTATGAAGTGCAGCCCATTCTCGTTTAACATTTCCTTTCTAGACCTATGCTGTCACCTCTACCTTTCATATCCTACCCACTGCATCATGCCCCTCTTTTCCTTTCCCTATTTGTATCTCAAGGCCTCCTCAAAATGTCAGCTAAGTCAATGTAGTTGAATTTTTATTTCACTTCTGTTATACCACTACAGAAATATTTTTAGTGTATCAGTGTCATTCAGCTCCTGAAGAACAAAGTAGTGGGATATTTATGTTACCCAGTATCTATCTGATGAGCTCAAGCGAATTTACTACATAATAGAAAAGAAAGTGAGGGATGGAGCTTCATGAACTACAGGATAGAAACTGACAGGAATGCTAATGGAACAATGACCTGAAAAATACACCGAGAAGCAGATCCTTCCTCATCCCAAGGAAATCAGGGCACTGAAATGCTGCCACAAACAAGGGAAATGATGTGGTTTGTGAAAAGGCTGCCGGACTAGATAAACAAAGGCGACCTTCTATGACAATAGAACTCTGCCCCACAAACTCTGCAGCTGTAGCCGAACAGTCAGGACTTGGCCTATTGTTGTTTCCCTGTTCCCACCTTCCAGCGAGGACCAAGCAGAGAGAGCCGAATATGCTCACTGCGCCGGGTCGGGCCACCTCCAGTCGCCCATGTTAGCCTCCGGTCGGGGCCCGCCTCAAGCCTTCTCTTCTCCACTGTAAGCTTCCCGGTCCCTCTGCCTGCTTCGGAGTCTCTAACAAACTCAAGTGAGGGTGGCTAACTCCCCGGCTCTAACCAGCTCTCATTTGGGTGGTCTTCGCTTAAATCCACACTGGATTTCAGTTAAAGAAATGGACAAAGAGTTTGTTTCCTTTATACTATAAATATTTCTTCTTTAAAATGACAAGATCCTATAAAGACGGTGAGGCGGGGGAACTGCAGCAAGTCAGAGAGGGATGAGAATTTCAAAGACAGGCTTTAAAGGAAGGCACCTATTGTGATTAAGGTACTAGAATCAGGGATGAGAGAGCTCAGTGTCTAGTGAGGACAGACTGACATGGGGGACAATGTCCAGGAAATAACAGCGGTAACAGTCTGCTCTTTTTCTGAGGATACCGTAAATGGTTGCGGGATGTTGGGAGGGCTTGGTAAACTAGCACCTCATAGATGAGCACTATAAATCAAAACTGTTACACAGATTGATCAATAGAGAGAAGAAGAAAGCAACTACCACTGTTGTAGTTACAGGATGATATGACTTGAGAATAGTTTATGATACTACTGTATGTCTATGCATGCTTAATATCAGTATTATAAAATCTTACAATGTAAAATTGGCAAATTTTAAATTATGTAAAGCTGGCAAATTATAAATTATGCTAATTATTTTTGTTAGCAAAGAACTATATACAACTCATTATTCTATATAAATAATTTAGCAAGTCCATGAATAGTAAAACATTAAAATTCCCCAACCTATAAACAGCTTTAGCAAATATTGTTACAAACCAGTTTTATAGCTTTTCTTCTTAATTCCCATTCATTCCACTCATATGATCTCACAATTGTTGGTGGCAGTATGTGTGTATCCGTCTGTGTGCTACTTTCACACTTAGTAATTGGTTTTATATACTGTTTGTCAACATCTTTCATCTAAAGAAATGGAGTTTTATAATTAATGTTTGTAAAAAATAAACATCATTTACAGATAACTAAAAATATGATTAGAAAAAAATTTGAGCATGAGATATACTTGTAAATACCAGCAGAGAAAAAATAAGCCCATAGTTAGTAAGCTAAATGTAATTATTGTCCAAAGCATTGTGGCTTTGTGTCTGGTTTTGTGAACTTACTGTAGGAGGTGTATTTTGGAAGGGGAAAACCTAATGTTACTCATTACCAAGTCAAACACCCCTCTCCAGTTTTCACAGTTGGTAGCATTAAGTGAATACTTTGTAGGAAATGGATAGAAGTTTAAAACAGCTATTAAATATTAAGTATAAATCACATTTGTTTAATATATTGGAACATCTTCAGGATATATTTTAAACTCATATATGCAAACATATTTTCCAGGTTGGTTTTGTTTGAGTTGGAGATGTTGATTTTCTGCCTGGGCACCAGGAACTCACTATTCAACTATTAAGAATTCAGCAATTCAAGGCTAAACAAGATATAATTATGTTATATATGGAACTGCTGGAGCAGGTACTTACAGTCTTGGGTAAGAGAAAAGAATGAGACTGGAAAGAGATACAGAGGGATCTCTGAGATACAGTAATGTTCACTTACTTGTTATAGGTGATAGATACATGAGTGTTTGATTTTTATTATTTTTATACAGTGTTACATTTTATATGCCCTTTGGCTTGTATAAATATATTCCAATTAAAGATTATAGTTACTTACTTAAAATGAGTGGGACATATTTCCCCCATGTAGTTTTTCCTTTTTGGCCTTTTACTTTTATCAAAATTGATATATAAGTGCTTTTTAAAAAGTTATCTCACATACTGTTTTAGAAGTAGGCAGAGTATAAAATATAACTAAACCTATTAAGTCTTATTAAAGCATTATCAGTGAAACTACTAATGGTTAAAAAAAAACTAAGCAAATGATCATTTTTATGGATGGGACAACCCAGTATAATAAACATACAAGTTCCCCCACAAGTTATTTTATCATTTTAATGCAATTCCAGCTAAAATCTCAATAAGATTTTTGGGGAAGCTTGGCAAATTCATTAAGAAATTTACACGGACATATACATATCCATGCATGAATATCTAAGACAATTTTGAAAAAATAAAAGGTGAAGGGAAGGCATTGCCCTATCAGGTAAGAAAATATATTACAAACCATTAGTAATTAAAACAGTATAGTATCAGCATAGAGATAGACAAATTGGCTAGTGGAGCAGACAAGAGCCTAGCAACAAACCAATATTATATGAGCACTGCTAATACAATAAAGGTGGCATCATATTTAGTGGTAAATACATTATTAATAACCACACATTATTAGTAAATGATGTAAGGAAAACTGGCTCATTACATGAAGTAAAATTAGATTCTTCATTATCTCCAAATGGACTAAAGACCTAAATGTAAATAAATTAAAAAGGAAGAAAATGGAAAAGAATAACCTTAAGACACAGTAAGGGATTTCAAAAAGCACAATCTTTAAAGGGAAAATTTTATGAATCTGACTACATTAAAATTAAAGATGTGTTTTCAATAAAGATGCAACTGATAAGGCTGGCAGTTGACAAAATGGACAAAGCACTTGCAACTTGTATATCTGATAAAGGATTAATACTTACCAAAGACAAGAAACACCTGCCCCTCAACAAGTCAAAGACAGAAAGAATAGCTTAGGAAAAAAAAAAAACTGGCAAAAGCTATGAATAGCCAGTGCACAGAAAGGGAACCCTGAATAGGTAATAGATGTGAGAAGAGATGCTGAACTTCACTATCAGAAAAATTTACAATAAAACAATAATGAGACACCATTTTAAATTTATCACGTTGGCAAAAATTATAAACCCGGGTAGTAGCAAGTGCTAGCAGGATTATGGGTAAGTGAAAAACCCTATGACTAGAGTTAAATCAGTCCAATCATTTTGAGAATAACCTCTCAGTTGAGCTAAAAATCCTGGGCTTCCCACCTGGCCCACATACAGGACCCCAAGCAGACCAGGCCAGTGTCTCTGGAGAAATGCAGAACGCTCTGGAGATTCGCCTCACTCAAAAGGGCAGCAGGAAGTCATGTCGGAAGACTGGCAGAATCATGTCGGAGCAAGAGCATCCGCCGAGCCATGCAGGGTCGGTGCTGCCCCCACCTTCACCCACTTTGTCTTAACTCGTTCTCAGTCTTCTTGCCCAAGGGTTCAGACTGTCCTCTGTGCTCACTGTCCCCAGCCTGACCAGCCTCTTACCAGTCACTGCTTGGGTCCCTGCCAATCTGGACAGCTGTCCCCAAATCCACCAGCTTCACAGTCAAAATGTTGATAAAAATAACAAACACAAAACATTTTAAACCATGTATTTCAGGTCTTTTAGTGTATCTAAAACAGAGCAACTGAACAAGAAAGAAGATACAGAAAGAGCAATTAAAAGGGAAACAATAAAAATGAGACACAGAGAAGAGGAAAATGAGAAGAATATAAGGTAGGATGTGAGCCCCATGCAGGCAGAGATTGTTATTTTGCTCACTGCCAAATGCCCTGTGCCAAGAATAGTGCCTGGCTGGCACACAGTAAGTGGCTCAGGCACTATCTATTCTGCTACATGAATTAATGAATAGGTACCAACATACAAATAAAAACACCCTCAGATCCATTTGGTGGCTTTTCAGACTATTCCAATTTAAACCTGTCAAATGATTTACACCAAAGTAAGTTATCACCTATGTTATCTGCGCTGAGTTTCTTCAATTTTAGATAAGGAAATACTGTAGTTTCAATTATTTAACTAAACGTAGTCTTTCTCTTTCAGATTTTTCCAGTCTAATTTATCACTTTGACTCCTTATCTCATTTTCATTACTCTGTGGATTTCATTAGCTTCTATCTTCAAACTGAGTCCCTTTCAGTTAACCTGTAAAAGGGCCTCATCTCACCCTGTCTCTGCCTGAACTTGGGAACCACTCTACAACAAACTTTTTAATTAACTATACTTTTAAATGTCATAAGTTCTTTAAATACCAACTCTGCTTACCTGAGAATATGGAATGAGGGTTTCAAACTGTTGATGGAGTTCCAGTAGCTGAATTAATTCTGCATTTTTTTTGGCTTTTTCTCTAATTAAATCAATGTAATCATCAGGATTTTCTGCAAATGAATATGCAGCATCTCTGGTATTGAAAGTATAATACTTTTCTTTAAATTTCAAAATTCCAATTGCTGGGTTTCCTACAAATAAAGGAAAGGAACTGAGGTAGGCATGAAACAGTAAGTGATTCTATGAGTGTAACACACCCATAGAATCATTCCCTATATTATTACACTTTTAACATATCACTCATGTTTATGGTTTTGGTAAAATGTTACAATTATCCATTTTAAATTATATATTTTGTTTAATTATAGTTTATTTGAAATTCATATTAAATTAACTTTATATATTTAAAATTTTAAAGTATGATTTTATGTATTTCACTATACAGATATAAGGTGTTTAAAAATTTTTAATGAGAAGCCACTTAGTCATGTGACAGGTTTTTCAAATCTCCTTAAACTAACCACTATAAGCATTCTTTTTTAAATAATTCTATTAAGAACTACAAAAATGATGATACGTTTTTTCCAAAATGCAAATTTGTATGTTACAAAGTATTTCCACTGTGAAAAGATACTATGTAAAATATGGCTTATTAAATAGTCACAGTTTGTGGAAATTATACAGGTAAGAGTAATATTGTCTTATTTACTCTTTCATTTATTCAACAAATATTTATTGACCCTGTTCTTGGTACTGAGAATACAGAAGAAAACAATTTTCCTGCTCTCAACAAATCAGTGAATAGACCATAGGCCAGAAAACCATTGGTGCTACAGAAAAAACATTTAACAAAAACAGGTTAAACAGATAGTCAAAGGAAGAAGGGTGCATATTTTAAATTGGTGATCAGGGAAAGCTGCATAAAATGAGGAAGCCACATACGTAACTACCTGGGGGCAGAGAGCTCTCCAAGTCGAGAGACTAGGAAGTCCAAGGCTCTGGAGTGAAAACGGGCTTGAAATGTTCAAGAGCAAGAAGGCCAGTGAGGCTGAGTCGTGAGCAAGGGACAGGGGGGTTGGCAATGAGGTCAGTGAGGCATCTGAGGAGGACCGGACTGGTCAGCCGGAGCTGGGTCTGCAGCTCCGAATGGAAGGAGGGGAGTCTTAGAGAATGTCTCTGAGGGGGTGCAGTTGGCTGCTGTCCAGAAAAATGATGTACAAAGTGGAAATAATGTAGCCAACAGAAATAATGAGGACTAGCTGAGAGGATCCTGAAACCCACAGCCCCACAAGCCCTTCTGCCTTTGTTTCTCCCTCGTTCTTACAATCAAAGTTACTGGAAGTAGGTGAGACCACACAGACCTTTTAGGGGTAGACAGGGAAACTGAGGTCCACAGGAGGCAGGAGATTTGCTGAAGGAACAACTGGGACTGGAAAGCAGGCCCTCCTGAGTCCTCGCCCGCAGCTTTCCCCCCACACCTTGCCACCTCTGTCAGCTCTGTTTGCGTCTTTTTGAATCCTTTCCCTTCTGATGTATGAAAAAAAGGAAAGAAAGAAGGAAGGAGGGAAGGGAGGGAGGAAGGAATAGACTAAAGAAAGCAAGCAACCATCTGCTATTCCATCGCTTTTTACTTCACGGCTCGTTTCTCCGCCGTTTCAGGGACCCTCAGGGGCCTCAGAAAACTGTTCTCGCCATTCCCGGTTGTAACCTTCTCCTACTCCCATTATACAAAATCTAATACCACAAAATATGAGTTATCGTGCGTGTTCTCTAGGCGGTAGATACGCACAATTCCAACAATTCTTTGTAATGAAAATGAGTAATACCCAACTGTGAAACATAAAAGAAATAACAGAGAAAGAAGAAGAGGAAGGAGGAGGTCAGTGATGTAAATAAGAAAAAATTTTGTCAAAATGTTTTCATTCTAGCTCTAGCTAACTTTTCATTCCCAATTCACACAGCACTTTTTGGATAATAATTTACTGCATCTCAATTTCTGACTGACTTTGTTTTGGAAAAGCTATAGCAATATGCACTTCAGAATTTTACTTGATAAATTATTGGCCATTTCCCTAGAGGGATCTGACTTGTACAGAAATTCTGACCTATATTAATAGAGTGCTACCACAAAGTGACATATTTCTTAGTAAACTCTTCAAATTGGTGTTCCTCTGTCAAGTAATTACTTTGGAAGGTGATATATATTTTAGTAATACTATGTGACATTTCTGGAATCCTCTACTGGACAGATGAGTCATCTCCCTTTTATGATATATAGCATCCACATTTCAATATACACACATTCTGTCACTAATCACTTATACTTTAATTCTTGGTTATGTTTGTTTACCAGATTATATCCTGTGGGCACTTAAAAGATGAAGACTTTCTCTGGATCATCTTTGTAGATCCTTTTAGTTCACCATCAGATTCCATAAAGTTTTAAGCAGTGAATAAGTAAGTGAAAATGACAGCACTTTATATTTAAAGAAAAAAATGGGCAAGGGGAAGCAATACAATTTCTAATGACATACCTGGAAGGAGAAGACCATCTGTTGTGGCAAATGTGTAAGCACAAAAGCCCCGATACTGAATTAACAATTTTTCAAAATTTGCCGTTGTTTCTGGGAAAAGCCATTCTACTTTTCTGAAATCCTCAGGATGTACTCTATCTTCTAAAATGAAAGAGGACATGGAAAACATTATTCAATGAAAAGAGTAAACAACCCAAGGAACTAAGCAGAGGACACTGGCTGCTATGTGACTAAAATAGAAGACATCAACTTTATTGAAGATGGGGTAGCTCTTGATAATATATGAAGTGACAAAATACTTTGAATATGATGCTCATATACTAGACCAAGGCTTCTTGAGACAGTTGAGAATATTCTAAGGAGAATGATTCAAGGAAATCTCTTAGGAACTTAGTTTTTGATTAAAAGGCATACAACTTCTGTTCTTTATGCTTTAAAAAATTCTTCCTAGTGTTGGTTTACCTATTTACATTTGATAAGAAAATTGATGGAATTTTTTTACATAATTAAAACCATGTATTCCTAAAACATAGATCCCCAAGGTTCTTGGCTTTCAGTCTTAACTCACATCTGTGTGTGGCACTACGTCCACATAGCAGATGCCACAAATGACCTTATGGCTACAGCTAGAAGTAAATGCATACTTCGAAGAAAATAAACCTTCGCTCCTTTTTCATGATATTCCTGAAGCCTGAAACAGTGATGAGATGTGGCAAGTGTGACTTAAACTCTTTCAGGAGAACGCTGGGTCTCCCAGTTCACTGGGGCAGTAACTATAGTGTCCTCCTGAATAAAAGTTCTGACATATGGTGGGGAATGACACATCTAAATCTAAGAGGTTACAAGTAAACTGTCTTGCCAATATGGCTGAGTTTAATATCTATGGTTGAAGTGACTTTAACTTTTCTATTTAATTTAGTATCTGCATAGATTTGCTGTTTGAATAAAATGAAACGAGGGGGAAAACTTTTACTGGAAGAATGCTTTGAGTCTCTCTGGTTTACTTATTTTATGTATTCTAATTACTTAAAAGTGGAAATTACCACTACATTTGTATTTTCCACTTTTACAAAAATAGAATTTGAAAAGGAAATTTAGAGAGCAAATTATCTCATTTCATTTTCTGGAAAAACTTCCTTTTTAAAAAGGCAACTACTCAAGTCCCAGACTCTATTTTGATATTTCTCATGAATTTTAAGTTGCCTTTATTAAGCTAGACCAAAGGAGTAAAAAGAACTTTACTGATAAAGACAGCCTTCCTAAGAATCAATGCATCTCTTACAGGGCCTAAAATATGATCAATTTTATGGGGATAAAATTTATTTCTAAATTTCAACCTGAATCTAAGGTAGATGTACAGCAAATAGCATTCCAAAGAAATGGAACTTTATTTGCAACAAATATAGCAAGGAATTCTATCCTTTTGTACTAAAAATCAATAACAAAATCACTAAGACTACAGCAGAATCATAAAAGTACAGAAAATCATTGTTAACCAAAGCACTAACATTAGGAATGGCCATTGCTGGATAGTAAGATATTCAGCTTATATATTTTCTGTTTTCCATATTTTCCACAATGAACATTAGTACTCTTATAATCAAGAAAGATGTTTAATACTTCATCAGAAAAATATGACATGACTATTTTAAAAGAGTGATGAGAGATAATTTTAAGAAGAGAACATGATGATTTCTAGTACCCATGTGTTCTTTGATTCTACACACATCAGTTTTCACAGTCACTCCATCAAGAAGATTCTGCATTATTTTCTCAGGGAAGAGTAGTTCATGACTGCCCAGAAAAGGCTCAAGGTGAGCAGTTAAATTACTGAGGACACTAATCAAAACAGTTTCATCCTGAAAGCTCGTCCACAGATTGGAAAGTACAATGAAGATGGGCTGAAGAAAAAAAAAATTGTTTAAAATATAACTTCATTAAAATTTCAAATCACTGTATTCTTAAAAATAAGTACAAATTTTCACTTGTAAAGAAATTCTTTTTTCCCCAAGAGAATATGTTTTATTATTTCAATGTGGGGACAATCTCCGACCCCACTAATAATAAAATATGCAAAGTAAAACAATTATTAAATACAAGGAAATTAACTCTTAAAACAAGTAAAACTCTCTTGATATTAGACAACAGAATCTAGATGGAAATTGGACTCATAAATTATGAGAAAATAAACATGTATTTTATTTCACAGCATCTTATTTTGGTATGATTGTCATAAAGTTAATTTATTCAAAAAAGCCAAACACATTTGATCACCTAAGAAAGATTTATGGAGACTTGCCCTCAAAAATCTCAAGGGGAAATTACCTTATTTTCTTTAAAAAGCTAAAAATGACTCATTATAATTAGATTTATCTAGCTCAATCATGATTCAAAAGAACCTGGAAGTCTAGAAATCTACCTTGGGGCATGTCTTGTGAGCTGTAACTAACAGATTTTAGGTCAGCGAGATAAAATATTTTTTGTTCATTTTAAGGGTCACGACTTACAGAACTGACAACACAAAAATTAATCAGGCTTTACTTGTAAATGAAACAAATTAGCCTTTTGTTTCTTGATTTTTAAAGTCAAACATTGGGAATGATTACAGAAAATTATCAAAGCCTCAAAACGCTCTATGAAATACTGCATATGCATTTTATATACCTCCTTGGGGCTACCAGGTTTGCCCATAAGATGGTACAGATAGTCAGAGTCAGCCTTAGTGCAAGCCTGTCAAAGTGATTATTACGTCTTTTCAGAAGATCAAAAGTACTATCACCTCTTTCCTGGGGGAAGTTTCTAAACAGTTACTGTAAACACATTTGCAACACTGCACTACGGATTATTTTTTGTTGCCACAGCCGATACCAGTATTATGGTTATTAGAATATATATCTGCATTTCCTTTAGAGCAATTCTTACCAAGGAATCGTCTCATCAAATTTATACTATAACTGCAAAATAACCATAAAAAACAGGATCAACTTGATCTTATAAAGAACAGGATCAAATGTATTTGATAACAAATATTTTTAGTAATAAAATATAGTTATCACTACTTATGATTCAGTTTTATAGGACTCAAAAGTATATTCACCCTTAAACAAGATCAAAGTGGATGACAAAAACTTACAAAGACTTGTGATGTTGGGATGGCTGCCTTTGATTTTACAGTCATTTTTAATTGTTCTAGTTGAGCTCCTAACTGCTTTATCATCATTTCTACTTCTTGAGCACAGGTAATTATATCCGACTGTGAAAACAACATAATTTTCATTAATATTTTTATAACTTCATTACAAAAATCATATGTGTTTAAGCCCTTCCTGCTCCCCAAAGTCCCTGAACATATTCTGTTCTCCATGTTATTCTGAACACCAAGAACAGAACTGGTATAAGGATAGTGCTCAAGAAATATTTCTTGGGTAGATGAACCTTTTGAAACATAATGGCTGTAATTTTTTTCAAATGTATACTTTCAGTATACATCTTAAGGTATTCTTTTATATTCAGTGCAATTGCATTCCCAAGTAGGTCCTATGATATACCTTTATAAAGCTGTTATTTTCCCATTCCTCAATGATAAAATTAATGAGGTTTCTTCTGAGAACTATTTTGATACCAATATTTTTTACAATTACATTAAAAATGCAGAAAATCTTTAAAACCATAGCATTGAAAGAAAAACTATTTCTGATATGACAGTAATTTGAAAATAGGATGTTAAATGCTGAATCTGAAATAATTTATTCTTATTATGTGGTAAGCACATATTAAAATCTTATAAGTATAAAAAGGGATAAATACAAAAGAGAAAACCAAGGTATAGAAAATTAATTGCCCAAATATACAGCTTATAAAGGGTAGAATCATGATTCTACCCAAACGATCTGATCTCAGGGCCCACTTCTTACCCATTATATTGTACTGCCTAAAATGTGAACATCTTAGAAATGACAGTGATATGAGTTTATCAGTACAGTGTAAAAGAGTGACATTTACTTGAAGAGGAAAAAAGTGTATTTGAGTTTTCAGATATCTATAGCCTAACTATATGCTTTACTAATTATTTTTAAGTGACAAAAATAATTACTTCATAGTAAATTTCAAATATTACTACTTTATTTCAACTAATAAAATGTTTTTATTCACAATGTAATATGTATCCTAATTTAATTTTACCCATATTACTCTTTAAGCATTTCCTCTTTTCTTGCTTCATTCTCCTATATATTATCTGTCCTTTTTAATGGGTTCCTTGACTACCTCACAGAGCTTTCCTCCCTTGTTATTTTGTTTTAGGAATGCAGTCCCTAAAGTATTTTTAGATTTGTGCAGCAGCAACAAGGAACAGATATAAATCTGCATATGTTCTCCAAAGTAAAAGTTACATTCAACACGTAATACTTCTTAAAACCTAAAATTGAGGATACTCTAGACCTCTTCTCCCAAGCTGTTTGCAAGGTACACAGAGCTTCTTGATTGTTTCCTGATAAATGTCCTAGAATACTCTGTTTACATTTTACAAAAAATAAATAAATAAAACTTGTTCACAACCATACAGAAGTTTTCGTTGTAAAGTCAGGCCTCACAAACAAATGCAAAGCTATTCTGTGCTCATGGATTGTAATATTATTGTTAAAATGTTCACACTATCCAAAGAAACCTACAAATTCAATGCCCTGTCAAAATTCCAA
Source organism: Manis javanica (assembly GCF_040802235.1). NCBI lineage: Eukaryota > Metazoa > Chordata > Mammalia > Pholidota > Manidae > Manis > Manis javanica. Next base: position 18,380,414 of record NC_133168.1, read on the forward strand.
TGGCATTTTTCAAAGAAATATAACAAACAATACTGAAACTTGTATGCAACCACAAAACACCCCAAATAAAAAAAGCAATCTTTTTAAAATTATGCTGTCATTTTTAATTTTAATAATTTCATATTACATAGAGAGCAAGTCCATCCACTCATCATTGATAGAATTGTAGAAAGGTCTTCTATAAAAAGTTTAGTATTTAATTATGAATGAATCCATTAGAACATAATTTCTATAGGTACAGTGTTTCCATCCTCACCCCCATTAATTTTGAGAAAAATTCAAGAATAAAGAAAAGTATAAAATGTCATCGTATATGTCATTCTGCAATTTCATTTCCCCCCTCAACATTATTTTTGAGATTTTTCTCTGTAATACATGTAGATCTCATTTGTTACCTCTCACACATACAGTATTCATTCCACTGTAAGTATTTTCCATTTTGCTCCTGGTGGGCATTTAGTGTCCAATTTTGGAATACTAGAAATCATGCCATAGTAAATAGCCTGGTACATATTTCCAAAGAATACAAATTTGGCATAGAATTGCTAGAAATTTTTGTGCTCATTATAAGAAAAGTTTCCCTACTCCCAAGGTCATAACTATTTTAGTATATAGCTTTTTCATATTCCTGTTTTTTAATCCCCTTGGATTTTACCTTTATATAATATAGTTCATGGTCTATTTTTTTCCCCTTGGAGAACAAATTGCCTCCAAATCATTTCTTAAATGCTCCCATTATCTTCTCACTTCCTGATGCCATTTCTACCATATTCTAAATCCTAATAAATGTTTCCAGAATCTCTTCTGTTTTACCAACTCAATACAATAGAAGTCTCTTCCTTCCCAATACTTGCAACTTACTTTTCTTGTTACACTGATAAAGATCTCCAAATCTATGTAGACAGCAATGATTACAAGCATGTCTTCCATTTCCAATTTAAGTAACTATAGTTTCAGCATTACCTGGGCCACTAGGTTTTTTATTGGGCACAGGATTTTATCATATAAATGTCTTTCTCTTCAGTATAAATTCTCTGGTGTCCCATAAGTTTTTAGCTTTTGTTTCCCTCACTTGTGATGCTTTCCTTCAGAATGATTATTTCTAATGTGCCAAGAGATGTAAATTCTTGATGAAAGCTTTCCAACTTTCAAGATATTCACAGGCTTTTTAATGAGTATGACTTTTCTGGTATCTATTGTGGTGTGACTTCTGGCTGAAAACGTTCCCACATTCACTATGTTGACAAGCTTCTTACCTGTGTGCATTCTTAAAGGCAGAGCAAGGGCTGAGAACTGAGAGAAAGCTTTCCAACATTCATTACAATAGAGTTTCTCACCTGTATGGCTTCTTACATGCATGGTAAAAAATGAACTTTGAGACAAGGCTTTTCCACATACATTGCATTCATAAGGTTTATCACTGGAATAAATTCTCATGTGTACACTAAGTGATGTTCATTGAGGGAAGACTTTTCCACATTCATTACATTCATTGGGTTTCTCTCCACTGTGAATGTTTGGATGTTTTATGAAGTACTTCTGGCCAAAAGTTTTGCCACATATACTACCTTTAAAGAGTTTCACTCCAATGAGTTTTCTCATGTTCAGTTAGGTTTGCTACGCCACTGATGGTTTTTCCACACCTCTTACAAAGAAAGGGCTTCTATCTCATGTTGAGTTCTTTGAGGTATGATGAGGTTTGACTCCTGAATGAATGCTTTTCCACAATCCTTACATTCAAAGGATTTCTCTCCAGTGTGAATTTTCTGAGGGATAAGGAGGTTTTCCAGCAGGCTGAAGGATTTCTCACATTCATTACATTCAAAAAGCTTCTCTCCAGTATGGGTGTTCAGATGTTTAATGACATACTGCTTTTGGCTGAAGGCTTTTCCTCATTCATTATATTCAAAGGTATCTCTCTCTCAAGAAAATGCTCATGCTCAGTAAGATTTCGTTTGTGGCTGAAGACTTTCCCACATACCTTACAGGCAAAGGGGTTTTCCCCACTAAAAATTCTCTGCTGACTGAGGTGTGACATCTGAATGGAAGCTTCCCCATATTCATAAGGTTTCTCTCCAGTATGAATTTTTTGATGAATGAAGATTTACTTTTGGCTGAAGGTATCTGCACATTTTTTACATCTGTAGAGCTTCTCTGTGTACGGCATTTCAAACGTAGAGTGAGGGATAAGATTGGAGAGAGAATTTTATCATACTCAGCACAAAGCTTTTCCTCCAAGTATAAATTTCTAATACTCAGTGAAGTTTTGTTACATTCACTAGTTTCTCTCCAGTATGAATTTTCTTCTGCTCAGTGAGATTTGTCATCTAGCTAAAGGCTTTTCAGTATTTCTTAGAAGCACAGGGTTTCTCTCCAGTTTGACCTCTACATATAATGAGTTGTCCAATGTGAAAGTTCTCCCACATTCAGTAAATTCATGTTTTCTCTCCAGTATGAATGCTCTGATATCAGATGGGATTCAATTTTTTAACTGAAGGCATTTCCACACTGATTTAAACTTAAAGGGGATTATTACCATAAAGCTGCAACAGGACTTCCTAAGTAATTAAATTGATGATTCTTTCCTACACAACTTCCTTCATGATAAAGTCTTAATTGTGTTTCAGACTCTTTTGAGGCCAAACTCAGGCTCTGAGGTCCAGGAACACCATCTAGCCAAAGCAATCTTGAGAAAGAAGAACAAAGCTGGAAGTATTATACTCTGTGATTTCAAACTATGCTACAAAGCCACAGTTATCAAAACAGAATGATACTGGCACAGAAACAAATACATAGATCAATGTAACAAAAGAGAGAGCCTAGAAATAAACCTATACTTATATGGTAAATTAGTGTACAACAAAAGAGAAAAGAAGATGCCGTGGGAAAAAGACAGTCTCTCCAATAAATGGTGCTGGAGAAACTAAGTACCTATATGCAAAATAAATAAACTGGACCACTTGCTCACAACATATGCAAAAAAATAAAAAATAAAAATAGATTAAAGACCCAGGAATTCCACTTCTAGGAATTTACCCTAAGAATGCAGCAGCCCAGTTTCAAAAAGACATATGCACCCCTATGTTTATTGCAGCACTACTTACACAAGCCAAGAAATGGAAGTAACCTAAGTGTCCATCAGTAGATGAATGGATAAAGAAGATGTGGTACATATACACAATGGAATATTATTCAGCCATAAGAAGAAAACAAATCCTACCATTTGCAACAACATGGATGGAGCTAGGGGGTATTATGCTCAGTGAAATAAGCCAGGTAGAGAAAGACAAGTACCAAACGATTTCACTCATCTGTGGAGTATAATAACAAAGAAAAAACTGAAGGAACAAAACAACAGCAGAGTCACAGAACACAAGAATGGACTAACAGCTACCAAAGGGAAAGGCACTGGGGAGGGTGTGTGGGAAGGGAGGGATAAGGGGAATAGGGAGCATTACAATTAGCACACATACTGTAGTGGGGCACGGGGAAGACAGTATAGCACAGAGAAGACAAGTAGTGACTCTGAAGCATCTTACTGCACTGATGGACAGTGACTGTAATGGGGTATGTGGTGGGGACGTGATAATGGGGGGAAATCTAATAACCACAATGTTGCTCATGTGATTTTATATTAATGATATCAAAATTAAAAAATATATTTAAAAAAGTTTGTTAAGAAGGTAAAAAAAAATAGATTAAAGACTTAAATGGAAGACCTGAAACTGTAAAACCCCCAAAAGAAAACATAAGCAATAACCTCTTGGACATTGGTCTTAGCGATATTTTTCTGGATCTATCTCCTCAGGCAAGGGAAACAAAAGCAAAAATAAATAATTGGGACTACATCAAACTAAAAAGCTTAGGCACCACAAAGGAAACCATCAGAAAATGAAAAGGCAACCGATGGAATATGGGAGATGTTTGCAAATGATATATCTGACAAGGAGTTAATATCTAAAACATATAAAGAACTGATACAACACCAAAAAAGCAAATAATCCGATTAAAGAATGGACAAAGGACCTGACTAGACATTTTCCAAAGAAGACATACAGATGGATAAAGAACACATGAAAAGATGTTCCATATCACTAATTATCAGGGAAATGCAAATCAAAACCACGGTGAGGTATCACTTCATATCTGTCAAAATGGTTAGTATAAAAAAGACAAATAACAAGTGTTGGTAGGAATCTAAATTAGTGCAGCCACTGTGGAAAATAGTATGGAGGTTTCTCAAAATTGGAACTACCATACAATCCAGTAATTCCACTGCTGGGTATTTACCTGAAGAAAACAAAAACACTAATTCAAAAAAGTACATGCTTCTACAGTGTATTTATCACAGCACTATCTACAATAGTCATGAAAGAGAAGAAACCTAAATGCCCAGCAACAGATGAACAGATAAAGAAGATGTAGTATATATACACAGGGGAATATTACTCAGCCATAAAAAAGAATGAAATATTGCTATTTGCAACAACATGGGTGAAACTACAGGGTATTATGCTAAGTGAAATAAGTTGGACAAAGACAAATACCTTGTGATTTCACTCATGTGGAATCTGAAAAACAATAAAGAGAAGCCGACTTAAATACAGAGGACAAACTGGTGGTTGTCAGAGGGTACGGGTGTGGGAGCACATGTGAAAGAGGCAGAGGTAAGAACTTCCAGTTTTAAAATAAATAAGTCACAGGGATGAAAAATAAAGCATAGGGAATACAGCCAGTAATACTATAATAATTTTGTATGGTGACAGATGGTAACTACACTTGTCATGGTGAGCATTTCATAATACATATAATTGTCAAATCACTATGTTGTACACCTAAAATCAATATAATACTGTATACCAAGTATACCTCAATTTGAAAATTTTTAAAGATATTTCAAATGAGATTGTTGGTGAAAAATAATAATGTCAGTTCTCTAGTAATACTTAAATCACTTAAAGTATTTTTTTCATAATGCAGTAAAAAAAAATGCTTGGGAAAAGTATATGATCCAGCATGTTTGTTCCCTCCCCACCTTTTAAATTTATCAGCTCCCCATACTTTCTTCCATGGACATTTTTCAACAAGTCTAAAACAAGCACAAATTCCATCTAATTGATTTTTTTACTTGCATTATCAGGAAACATCAAGAAGTTCTGTGTTGTCTATTCTTTGAATAGGCCCTGCAAACATAGCTTGGGGGTGAAGCCAACAGATGTCTTTACTTATACACTTTAAGAAATGTTATGTGTCAAATGCAACTTTTATTTGTGCAATAATAAATGACTTTCTCTCTTTGGTGACTGCCTTGCACTCCAAAAGCCCACAGAGGATGGAACTTTGTTCTCTCAGCTAAGGCAGTCAATGAGACTGTGATCGCCCTTCCGTTCACTTCTCAGAATGTTTTATTTTGTTCACTATAGCAAATAAAGTCCTGATGAAAATAACTCACTATCTTATGCAGGCTATAACTGAACTTTTTAAATGTTTACATGAACTAAATACAGGACTCGCAAAAGAAAACATTTTAATCAAAATCAATACTTTGAAAAAATATTAACATCTGTTCAAATAATGTGACTTTAAAAAAGAATATTCATAGATTTTATAGATAGGAAGAAGTCTCAGCTAAATATAAGCTGACATATTTTATAACCCAGAGATAATGTTGATTAAACCAATATTTATTCTATAATAGTCAACCTTAACTGTAAGGTGGATTGCTGGGGGAAGACTCAATAATTAAAAAACAAAACAACAGAAAAAAACACTGATTAACAGCAAAGAGTCAGAAGGTAGGAGAATTCATCCTGACCTTGACTGAAGTTAGCACAAAACAGTCATAACAGCGCTAAGGCCAGAAAGTTAACTTTCTCAGTAGCACAAGCAGCAAAGGGCTTGAAAATGAGATACTGTCTGGAAAAGTAAGAGTTCTTCATCTTGTACCCCTACCAAAATGAAACTCAGAGCTGTTCTGCTTACGACCTAAGGCTGACGATGGTAATAAACACCAGCAGCAGCGTCATCATCACTATCAACATCACCATTGTCATCCATTTATTGAGCTCTTACTTTACTATGTGCCAGACACTCTTCTACCTTACTTACATAGTGGAGACTCAATAACCCCACTTTGCAGATTTGGAAACAAAGGTACAGAGAAATCGAGCAACTTCCTCGAGGATACGGACTTAGTAAACAGCAAAGTGAGAATCTGAATCTGTGTAGGCGGGTGGCAGAGCCCACAGCCTTCACTTACATGCTCTACTTAACGGTCCCCCTAGCTCTGAGAGAACTCAATGAGAATTTTACACTGTTAAGTTACTTGGCAGAATATGACTCATGACTGAAAGCTGTGAGAAGATACTATATAATGAACGATATCCTCTACAACATCCTTACACTGCCTGTGTGACAGTTTCCCAAGGCTCTCTTACGATACATCCCTTCCATATGCAGATGACAAAAGTAAATGGGAGGTTCTAACCTTGTGAACCTAGATGCATTTCAATACAAACTGATTGTAAAATCCTCTTAGTTTCTGACTAGCTCCATAAGGCTGACAGCCACAAGTCAATGTTAGAGGATCATTTATCCTGAAGAATTATTTCGCTTTGAATAGTTGATTTAGAGTCCTCCTTTCTGAGGGTAATTAGATAGCAGAAATGAATAGTAAGTAGTAAGGACATTCCTAGTTTGTTGCAATGAAGTCATGTCATCTGAATATTAATCTTTCTATTCCCTACAGTGGAGGTAAAGAGACAGATCAAGAGCATCCAAAAGTAGTATCAAGTCATAAAGATACAAGTTAAAAAGAAGAGAGGACCACAACAAACCCTGTTCTATCCTTCAAGACATACACGCACACAAAGGATGGTTCCACGACCCTGAGTCTCGTGGTTATTGGGAAGTAGAAGCTGTGTAAAGGCAGTGACCAGTGGGATGGATGCGTTGATTAACTTGATGGGGGACTCCTTTCACAATGTGTTCGTATATCAAACCATCACATTGTATACTTCAGTACCTTACAATTTGTCGATTATACCTCAATAAAACTAAACAAAAAAATGCTCCCCACCAAAGAAATGAAAACAGTGACTGGTGGGAACATAGCTTGCTGTCATGATATAGTTAACGGTGTTTCTTGGAACCCTACAGTGGCATGGGAATGTCCCTTGGTTAAAGGTCCTTCAATCCTTTGAACTAGATAACGTTTTATATTTTTAGGATTCTGAGTACATTTCCATCTGAAAGGGCTCTGCTGCTTTTACAAAGCTTAAAATCATCACTTTACCCTATTTGCCAACATTTTGAGGATATTGTTTGGCTTGTTCATTAGATCTAAAAACATCAGAAATAAAAATATATTCTTTCTACAACATTTTGCTATGCTGATGGACAGTGACTGTAAAGTGGTTTATATGGGGGACCTGGTATAGGGGAAAGCCTAGTAAACATAATACTCTTCATGTAAGTGTAGATTAAAGATTAAAAAAAAAGAGAAAGAAAAGGGGGATTACTCCTTGATAGGATAAAACTAACCGTAAATCAATGATTAATGCATGCTTTAAATATCCTTAATTATGATCACTTAAAGGGTGTTAGATGATTGGCTATGGAGGTACACTTTTCTGATAATATTCCTTTCTCTTAAAAAAAAAAAAAGCAGTTCCTGTGTGGTGACCTCCAATGAGTTCTACACAATGGTATAAAGGGCATATCAAAGTGTGGGCAAAGGGTCTGTCTGTGTTTATACAGAGGATCAAAGCCTAATTTGGCTACCCAGAAAATGAACTAAGATACGATATGAAGAAGAACTTCCAACATCAGCACGCTCTGGAAGAGTCATACCAGAAGATGATCATCAAAAAACCTCAACAAAGATGCAGGCGATGCTGCAGTTGTAGCTGCATCCATCCCACCGGTTCCTGGACTTGCCATTGGAATGAAGAAGGAGATATCTAAGCTGGCCTGTGCTTTCAGTATAACAACAAATTTGACTGGATCTATACTGCTGGAACTCAACCAAGAATTAGGAGAAGTGCAAGTTGTAGTGCTCCAAAATCTTATGACTACAGACTATCTACTGTTAAAAGAACATATGGGATGTGAACAGTTCCCAGGAATGGGTTGATTTAATTTGTCTGATTTCTCTCAGACTGTTCAAGTACAGTAGGACAATATCCATCATATCATAGACAAATTTTCACAAATGCCTAGGGTGCCTAACTGGTTTTCTTGGCTTCACTGGAGATGGCTGGTAATTATAGATCTGCTTTGGTTATGTAACTGTATTCCTATTATGTTAATGTGTGTGTGCAATTTAATTAGTAGTTTAAAACCTATACATGCTTAAGTTACTCTACAAGAAGATATGTCAAAGAAATAATGAATCCTCCCATGTTTTCTTTCATCTGCTACCTCTACAGCTTTTCTTCTTCCTTCCTAATTACAACCCTTAAATAGAATTCGTGCCTCATATCAAATTTGCCGAGTATCATAATTCCTCCAAGTGGTAAAGATACCTCAAGACAAATGCTGGGTATAGAAGCCACAGGGCATAAATCTGCAAAGAAGTAAAAAGCTAACCTTTTCAAACAATATGGCTTCTCTCTCACTTACCAACTTTACTTCTCCCTGTATGGCCCCAGAAGATGACTGGTTAGCCAGAGACGGGTAAGATTCCTCAAGGGAGGAACAACCTAAGGCAGGCACAGTTGCAGGGGGGCCATCAGGTGAGAAATTGGGGATCAACAGTGGTGAGGCTTAGAACCTCACCCTCCCTATTTTGAGAGAAATCTTCTGCATCCGTGGATGTTTTAATGCCCTTGTCTAGCTTGGATTAACACATAGTCTACAGGCACACACCTGATCATTTACATTTGCTCTCTTACAACACTAAACTATGTTTTCTACCTTTATCTTGCATCTACCTACCACGTCAGCATTTTATTAAAAATAAATAATAATAACAATAAAGGGAGAAATGTGGGATCCACATATAAATCAAGTATAAAAATCAAATGAAGATTCATATTTGACCTGATTGTTTATAGTTCTTAATGCGTGATCAAAACCAAAAGTTTGGGGGCAGAACCAGGATGGCAGCATGAGTAGAGCAGCGAAACTCTCCTCCCAAAACCACATAGAATTATGAAAATATAACAAAGACAACCCTTCCTAAAATAGACACCAGAGGATACAGGAAAACATCCAGACCACATCCACAACTGCGAGAACCCAGCGCCTCACAAAGGGGGTAAGATACATGCCCCAGCCCGGCGGGACCCAAGCACCCCTCCCCCTGGCTTCCGGTGGGTGGAAAGAAACTGGAGCAGTTTTTTTTCTTTCTTGGAGAGTGCTTTTTGGAAGCCTTAAAGGGACAGGGACCCCAATACCAGGGAAACAGGGCAACAAGACCGGTGAGCGGGTGCCTGAGACTGGTGCCTGAGGACAAAGAAAACCTCGTGTTTTTCCCTTTTTTTTTTTTTTTTTGGCGAGTGCTTTTTGGAAGCCTTAAAGGGACAGGGACCCTAATACCAGGCAAACAGGGCAGTAAGACCGGTGAGCAGGCGCCTGAGACCGGCACCTGAGGGCAAAGAAAATCACGTGTTTTTCCCTTTTTTTTTTGGCGAGTGCTTTTTGGAAGCCTTAAAGGGACAGGGACCCCAATACCAGTGAAACAGGGCAGCAAGACCAGTGAGCGGGTGCCTGAGACCGGCGCCAGAGGACAAAGAAAATTGCGCATTTTTTCCTTTTTTTTTTTCCTCTTTCATTGTAGCTGTTGTTGTTTTGGTTTGGAGAGTGCTTTTAGGAAGTCTTAAAGGGGCAGAACAGGACACTTAGATGAGAGGAAGGGAATCTGGGGATCTCTGGGCACTCTAACCCCCTGGGCAACAGGGAGCACAGAGGCCCGTTACGGAGATAAATAGCCTCCCGGCCGCTCCCCCTCCAACGGGGCTCCACCATTTTGGAGGAGCAGCACCAGCCAGGCCATGCCCACAGCAACAGCGGAGATAAACTCCATAGCAAACGGGCAGGTAGCAGAAGCCCTGTCTGCGCACAGCTGCCAAGCATAAGCCCCTAGAGGTCACTATTCTCCCAGGAGAGGAAGTCCACAAACCAACAAGAAGGAAAGCTCTTCCAGCTGTCACTCGTACCAGCTCTGCAAACTATCTCTATCACCACGAAAAGGCAAAACTACCGGCAGACAAAGGTCACAGAGACAACACCTCAGAAGGAGACAGACCTAACCAGTTCTCCTGAAAAAGAATTCAAAATAAAAATCATGAAAATGCTGACAGAGATGCAGAGAAAAATGCAAGAGCAATGGGATGAAGTCCGGAGGGAGATCACAGATCTCAGGAAGGAGATCACAGAAGTGAAACAATCCCTGGCAGGATTTATAAGCAGAATGGATAAGGTGCAAGAGGCCATTGAAGGAATAGAAACCAGAGAACAGGAACATATAGAAGCTGACATAGAGAGAGATAAAAGGATCTCCAGGAATGAAACAACACTAAGAGAATTATGTGACCAATCCAAAAGGAATAATATTCGTATTATAGGGGTACCAGAAGAAGAAGAAGAGGAAAAGGGATAGAAAGTCTCTTTGAAGAAATAATTGCTGAAAACTTCCCCAAACTGGGGGAGGAAATAATCGAACAGACCACGGAAATACACAGAACCCCCAACAGAAAGGATCCAAGGAGGACAACACCAAGACACATAATAATTAAAATGGCAAGGATCAAGGACAAGGAAAGAGTTTTAAAGGCAGCTAGAGAGAAAAAGGTCACCTATAAAGGAAAACCCATCAGGCTAACATCAGACTTCTCGACAGAAACCCTACAGGCCAGAAGAGAATGGCATGATATATTTAATGCAATGAAACAGAAGGGCCTTGAACCAAGGATACTGTATCCAGCACGACTATCATTTAAATATGATGGCGGGATTAAACAATTCCCAGACAAGCAAAAGCTGAGGGAATTTGCTTCCCACAAACCACCTCTACAGGGCATCCTACAGGGACTGCTCTAGATGGGAGCACTCCTAAAAAGAGCACAGAACAAAACACACAACATATGAAGAATGGAGGAGGAGGAATAAGAAGGGAGAGAAGTAAAGAATCTCCAGACAGTGTATATATCAGCTCAATAAGCGAGCTAATTTAGGCAGTAAGATACTAAAGAAGCTAACCTTGAACCTTTGGTAACCACGAATCTAAAGCCTGCAATGGCAATAAGTACATATCTCTCAATAGTCACCCTAAATGTAAATGGACTTAACGCACCAATCAAAAGACACAGAGTAATAGAATGGATAAAAAAGCAAGACCCATCTATATGCTGCTTACAGGAAACTCACCTTAAACCCAAAGACAAGCACAGACTAAAAGTCAAAGGATGGAAAAACATATTTCAGGCAAACAACAGTGAGAAGAAAGCAGGGGTTGCAGCACTAATATCAGACAAAATAGACTTCAAAACAAAGAAAGTAACAAGAGATAAAGAAGGACCCTACATAATGATAAAGGGCTCAGTCCAACAAGAGGATATAACCATTTTAAATATATATGCACCCAACACAGGAGCACCAGCATTTGTGAAACAAATACTAACAGAACTAAAGAGGGAAATAGACTGCAATGCATTCATCTTAGGAGACTTCAACACACCACTCACCCCAAAGGATAGATCCACGGGGCAGAAAATAAGTAAGGACACACAGGCATTGAACAACACACTAGAACAAATGGACGTAACAGACATATATAGAGCTCTACATCCAAAAGCAACAGGATATACATTCTTCTCAAGTGCACATGGAACATTCTCCAGAATAGACCACATACTAGCTCACAAAAAGAACCTCAGTAAATTCCAAAATATTGAAATTCTACCAACCAATTTTTCATACCACAAAGGTATAAAACTAGAAATAAATTCTACAAAGAAAACAAAAAGGCTCACAAACACATGGAGGCTTAACAACATGCTTCTAAATAATCAATGGATCAATGAACAAATCGAAGTAGAGAACAAGGAATATATACAAACAAATGACAACAACAACACAAAGCCCCAACTTCTGTGGGATGCAGCGAAAGCAGTCTTAAGAGGAAAGTATATAGCGATCCAGGCACACCTGAAGAAGGAAGAACAATCCCAAATGAATAGTCTAGCATCACAACTATCGAAACTGGAAAAAGAAGAACAAATGAGGCCTAAAGTCAGCAGAAGGAGAGACATAATAAAGATCAGAGAAGAAATAAACAAAATTGAGAAGAATAAAACAATAGCAAAAATCAACGAAACCAAGAGCTCGTTCTTTGAGAAAATAAACAAAATAGATAAGCCTCTAGCCAAACTTATTAAGAGAAAAAGAGAATCAACACAAATCAACATAATCAGAAATGAGAATGGAAAAATCACGACAGACTCCACAGAAATACAAAGAATTATTAAAGACTACTATGAAAACCTATATGTCAACAAGCTGGAAAACCTAGAAGAAATGGACAACTTCCTAGAAAAATACAACCTCCCAAGACTGACCAAGGAAGAAACACAAATGTTAAACAAACCAATTACGAGCAAAGAAATTGAAACGGTAATCAAAAAACTACCCAAGAACAAAACCCCGGGGCGGGACGAATTTACCTCGGAATTTTATCAGACACACAGAGAAGACATAATACCCATTCTCCTTAAAGTGTTCCACAAAACAGAAGAAGAGGGAATACTCCCAAACTCATTCTATGAGGCCAACATCACCCTAATACCAAAACCAGGCAAAGACCCCACCAAAAAAGAAAATTACAGACCAATATCCCTGATGAATGTAGATGCAAAAATACTCAATAAAATATTAGCAAACAGAATTCAACAGTATCTCAAAAGGATCATACACCATGACCAAGTGGGATTCATCCCAGGGATGCAAGGATGGTACAACATTCGAAAATCCATCAACATCATCCACCACATCAACAAAAAGAAAGACAAAAACCACATGATCATCTCCATAGATGCGGAAAAAGCATTTGACAAAATTCAACATCCATTCATGATAAAAACTCTCAGCAAAATGGGAATAGAGGGCAAGTACCTCAACATAATAAAGGCCATATATGATAAAACCACAGCCAGCATTATACTGAACAGCAAGAAGCTGAAAGCATTTCCTCTGAGATCGGGAACCAGACAGGGATGCCCACTCTCCCCACTGTTATTTAACATAGTACTGGAGGTCCTAGCCACGGCAATCAGACAAAACAAAGAAATACAAGTAATCCAGATTGGTAAAGAAGAAGTTAAATTGTCACTATTTGCAGATGATATGATACTGTACATAAAAAAACCCTAAAGACTCCACTCCAAAACTACTAGAACTGATATCGGAATACAGCAAAGTTGCAGGATACAAAATTAACACACAGAAATCTGTAGCTTTCCTATACACTAACAATGAACCAATAGAAAGAGAAATCAGGAAAACAATTCCATTCACCATTGCATCAAAAAGAATAAAATACCTAGGAATAAACCTAACCAAAGAAGTGAAAGACTTATACTCTGAAAACTACAAGTCACTCTTAAGAGAAATTAAAGGGGACACTAATAAATGGAAACTCATCCCATGCTCATGGCTAGGAAGAATTAATATCGTCAAAATGGCCATCCTGCCCAAAGCAATATACAGATTTGATGCAATCCCTCTCAAATTACCAGCAACATTCTTCAATGAACTGGAACAAATAATTCAAAAATTCATATGGAAGCACCAAAGACCCCGAATAGCCAAAGCAATCCTGAAAAAGAAGAATAAACTAGGGGGGATCTCACTCCCCAACTTCAAGCTCTACTACAAAGCCATAGTAATCAAGACAATTTGGTACTGGAACAAGAACAGAGCCACAGACCAGTGGAACAGATTAGAGACTCCAGAAATTAACCCAAACATATATAGTCAATTAATATTTGATAACGGAGCCATGGACATACAATGGCAAAATGACAGTCTCTTCAACAGATGGTGCTGGCAAAACTGGACAGCTACATGTAGGAGAATGAAACTGGACCATTGTCTAACCCCATATACAAAGGTAAACTCAAAATGGATCAAAGACCTGAATGTAAGTCATGAAACCATTAAACTCTTGGAAAAAAACATAGGCAAAAACCTCTTAGACATAAACATGAGTGACCTCTTCTTGAACATATCTCCCCGGGCAAGGAAAACAACAGCAAAAATGAGCAAGTGGGACTACATTAAGCTGAAAAGCTTCTGTACAGCGAAAGACTCCATCAATAGAACAAAAAGAAACCCTACAGTATGGGAGAATATATTTGAAAATGACAGATCTGATAAAGGCTTGACGTCCAGAATATATAAAGAGTTCACATGCCTCAACAAACAAAAAACAAATAACCCAATTAAAAAATGGGCAGAGGAACTGAACAGACAGTTCTCTAAAAAAGAAATACAGATGGCCAACAGACACATAAAAAGATGCTCCACATCGCTAATTATCAGAGAAATGCAAATTAAAACTACAATGAGGTATCACCTCACACCAGTAAGGATAACTGCCATCCAAAAGACAAACAACAACAAATGTTGGCGAGGCTGTGGAGAAAGGGGAACCCTCCTACACTGCTGCTGGGAATGTATATTAGTTCAACCATTGTGGAAAGCAGTATGGAGGTGCATCAAAATGCTCAAAACAGACCTACCATTTGACCCAGGAATTCCACTCCTAGGAATTTACCGTAAGAACGCAGCAATCAAGTTTGAGAAAGACAGATGCACCCCTATGTTTATCGCAGCACTATTTACAATAGCCAAGAATTGGAAGCAACCTAAATGTCCATCGGTAGATGAATGGATAAAGAAGATGTGGTACATATACACAATGGAATACTACTCAGCCATAAGAAGAGGAAAAATCCTACCATTTGCAGCAACACGGATGGAGCTGGAGAGTATTATGCTCAGTGAAATAAGCCAAGCGGAGAAAGAGAAATACCAAATGATTTCACTCATCTGAGGAGTATAAGAACAAAGGAAAAACTGAAGGAACAAAACAGCAGTGGAATTACAGAACCCAAAAATGGACTAACAGGTACCAAAGGGAAAGGAACTGGGGAGGATGGGTGGGCAGGGAGGGATAAGGGAGGGAAGAAGAAGGGGGGTTATTAAGACTAGCATGCATGGGGGGGAGGGAGAAAGGTGAGGGTGGGCTGCACAACACAGAGAGGACAAGTAGTGACTCTACAACATTTTGCTAAACTGATGGACAGTAACCGTAATGTGGTTGTTAGGGGGGACCTGATATAGGGGAGAGCATAGTATACATAGTATTCTTCATGTAAGTGTAGATTAAAAATTAACAAAAAAAAAAAGTAGAAAGAAAGAAAAGGGGGATTACTGCTTGATATGATAAAACTATTGGTAAATCAAAGATCAACGCATGCTTTAAATATCCTTAATGTTGATCACTTAAAGGGTGTCAGATGATCAGCTATGGAGGTACTCTTTTCTGATAATATTCCTTTCTCTTAATTAAAAAAAAAAAAAAGCAGTTCCTGTGTGCTGACCTCCAATGAGTTCTGCACAGTGGTATAGAGGGCATGTCAAACTGTGGGCAAAGGGTCTGTTTGTTTCTATGCAGAAGATGAAGGCCCAGCTTGGATACCCAGAAAATGAACTAAGATACGATATGAGGAGGAGCTTCCAGCATCAGCACTCTCTGGAGGACTTATGCCAGGAGGATGATCATCAAAAAGCCTCCACAGGGATCTGGGCAATGCTGCGGTTGTGGCTGCATCCACCCCACCGTTTCCTGGACTTGCCACTGGAATGAGGAGGGAGATGTCTAGGCTGGCATGTGCATACAGTGAGACAACGAATTTGACCGGATCTGTACTGTTGGAACTCAACCAGGAGTTGAGAGGGGTGCAAGGTGTAGCACTCCAAAATCTTATGACTATAAACTATCTACGGTTAAAAGAACATATGGGATGTGAACAGATCCCAGAAATGGGCTGCTTTAATTTGTCTGATTTCTCTCAGACTGTTCAAGTACAGTTGGACAATATCCATCATATCATAGACAAATTTTCACAAATGCCTAGGGTGCCTAAATGGTTTTCTTGGCTTCACTGGAGATGGATGGTAATTATAGATTTGCTTTGTTTATGTCACCGTATTCCTATTATGTTAATATGTGAGCACAAATTAGTTGGTAGTTTGAAACCTATACATGCTTAAGGTACTCTACAAGAAGATATGTCAAAGAAATAATCAATCCTCCCATGTTTTCTTCCATATGCTACCTCTATAGCTTTTCTTCTTCCTTCCTAATTACAACCCTTAAATAGAATTCATGCCTCATATCGAATTTACCGAGTATCATAATTCCTCCAGGTGGTAAAGATACCTCGAGACAAGTGCTGGGCATAGAAGCCACAGGGCATAAATCTGCAAAGAAGTAAAAAGCTAACCTTTTCAAACAATATGGCTTCTCTCTCACTTACCAACTTTACATTTCCCTTTATGGCCCCGGAAGATGACTGGTTAGCCAGAGACGGGTAAGATTCCTCAAGGAAGGAACAACCTAAGGCAGGCACAGTTGCAGGGGGGCCATCAGGTGAGAAATTGGGGAACAACAGTGGTGAAGCTTAGAACCTCAACCCCCCTGTGTTGAGAGAAAGCTTCTGCTCCATGGATGTTTTATTGCCCTTGTCTAGCTCGGATAAGCACATAGTCTACAGGCACACACCTGATCATCTACAATTGCTCTCTTACAACACTAAACTATGTTTTCTATCTTTATCTTGCATCTACCTACCACTTCAGCAGTTTATTAAAAATAAAAATAATAATAATAATAAAGGGAGAAATGTGGGATCCACATATAAATCAAGTATAGAAATCAAACGAATATTCATATTTGACCTGATTGTTTATAATTCATAATGCGTGATCAGAACCGAAAGTTTCTGTGATGAATGCCCTTGTACTGTTCACCACGTAAGAACTTATTCACTATGTAAGAACTTGTTCGTTATGCTTCAGAAGATTGGAGACTGAGGAGAACTAGGCTTGAGATGGATTAATGATTGTTCATTGAGCATTGACCCCCCTATACAGAATTTTATTGTTGTTAACAACCATTTGATCAATAAATATGAGTGATGCCCTCTCAAAAAAAAAAAAAAACCGAAAGTTTCTGTGATGACTGCCCTTGTACTGTTCACCATCTAAGAACTTATTCACTATGTAAGAATTTGTTCACCATGTAAGAACTTGTTCGTTATGCTTCAGAAAATTGGAGACTGATGAGAATTAGGCTTGGGGTGGATTAATGATTGTGCATTGAGCATTGACTCCCCTATACAGAACTTTATTGTTGTTAACAACCATTTGATCAATAAATATGAGAGATGCCCTCTCAAAATATATATATATATATATATTTTCTACCAATTTTTACAATAAAAACAAATCATTACATAGAACTAATTTGAGTGTCAACTACCTGCCAAACAATATGTTGGACACTTGCTCTCGATGGAAACAATGCAGTGTTACATACACACCACTGCTTAACTACTGCATGCTAACAATCATACTACTGATGCCAAAGAGAAACAACAACCAGAAAATCAATTACCACCAACATAGTTTCATTAAAATCAAATCCAACTTCTCCATTCCTATTTTATTACCTGGTCCTACAGATGCAAAATGAACCAAGCAGTTATTAAGGTTGCCTTTTTTATTAGTGACCTGGTTCTATATTTTGTTTTAGTCCCATAATAATATAAAGAGGTTACATTCCCATGGATAAGGCTGGATCTTATGACATTAACTCACCAGAATGATCTGAAGGAAGATTTCATATTGTCGGACATTATAAAGTGCTTCTTTCAACATATATGGCTGAAATTCTGTGCTCATGAGTGGGTTCTTCGTTATTTTTTCAAGAATGGCTGTGTAGCGGTATGCCTGGTCCTGGGCAATCTGAATTTGGGAATCAATACGCTGAGTGGTGGCTGGGATTGCTTCTTGTAGAATAGCTGGCACTGGTTTTAAAGGTATATAAGAGAGACATGAAGGGATCTAAGAAGAATTAAGAATAAAAAACCTAGAAAGTGGTCATATTTTGAGATTAAGTTTAGTTTTTCTCTCAAGCAAATTAATAATGAGGAATATACTTCATCGATCCCACACTATCAAGGAAAGAATCCAAAAAAACCCCATCCAAACAAAAAGATACTGTCAGAATGATAACCAAAAGGCACAGTACATCAGCTTTTGCCACTAAAATACAGTCTAAAGAATACATAGCTTTGATATTATATGCTATTGACTATGTGCCTCTAGAAAAGACAGTGTATCTCTTCCTCTGTATATCTTATTTTCTATTTGTAAAAAAGAAAAAAGTGTGCAACTTAAGAGACCCATTGGAATACTGAAATACTTTGGTAAGATAGGGAGCTTCATGAAGAATGGGAATTTTATGATTCAGCACTGTTTTTAAAATATAAAAAATATTACCATATTATACTAAATCTGGTAAAAGACACAAAAACACCTTATCAGTGAGCCTACATGTGTGCCAAATTCTTAAAGAAGCTATGTCTACTGGTATGTCCCTGATCAGAGATTTCATGAGCACTTTTAAGCTTATAATGAATGCGTTAAGTAGGTAACAGCATAGTAAACGCTCCTGAATTGGCAGGTGTGCAGATATCTCCTCTTGGACTTTTTCATTCCATTAACTGCATTAGCAACTGTTTTCCTTTCAGAGTGATTTTTTTTTTAAGTCACTAGTTTTACTCCCTTTTGGTTAGTTGACTTGGAGTAAAGAACACAAAATGAACTAGTGAGGCTGGCCTCTGGACAGATCCCTCATTCCTTCACTGATTCACTGTCCCATACTAGCTTCATGGTACGTACAACTTAGTCTTGCCCCAGCAAAATTAAAAATTATACATTATGAATGGTAGTTGTACCTACAGTCATAACTGCATATCTTAAATCTAAGGCTGCCAGGGGTATATTATTTATTATTTTTCTCAGTGGCAAGTTGATTTTAACCCAGCATAACCTATAGAATTAACCTAATGATACACCTACAGTCATCAATGCCTTCTCCTCCCTTTCCACAGTCTCGGTTAAATAAGCGAATTCCGGTGACAATCATGCTGAGTTCTTTCAGCTGGCGTTCCTTGTCCTTCTTAGAAAGAGTTAGAAATGTCCCAAGCTCTGCCTGAGGAAAAACACTCTGTAGAGCAGCTAAAACAAACCACAGAAAGGACAACAAAATGGTAAAGATATCAGAACTTAAATTACAGTTTTCTTTCAGCAGAAAGTTAAGAGCCCTATTTTATAGATACTTATATGGTTCCTTAAATTCCTGATATCTGATTCAGAATACATAGCAAAATGTATCATGTACCAAAGCTGGGCTACTGAAAATAATGCCACTGCTTTAAGTCTGTTTTCAATCATCAAGCATTCATTGGTAATTTTTTGGCAATGGGCATTAAAGCGAGCTTTCTAATTAGGGTTCTCAGTAGAAAAACTGGAACTTTAAAATAATTATGGAAGAGAGCCATAAAAAGACTAGAGATTTTGCCTACTCCTTAGCTTGAAGTGTGGAAGTGGGCAAGTTTTTCCTAAGGATAAAGTAATGGCCTTTCCCATCATCCACTCCAGTGACAGACAACTCTGGTCATTAATATGAAATCCTCCCCCTCTGTTGATCCCCACTGTCCAATCAGCCTGGTACTTTTAATCGTACTGCCAATGTTTTAAGGAGTGATAGGTCCCTAGATATGTGCAACTCTAAGAAAATAAACAATATCCACTTTCCAGAGATGCTACTTGAGTTTTAGAGTTGATACATAGTGTAAAAGGAGCCTCGGTAAGCTCTAGCCCTCTGATTTGTGAATTTCTTTTTTCAGATGAAAAGGGAACTTTAATCTTCAATACTTTAAACTTAACAAATTTACAAGACACAATGTTCATGTATTTTCACATACAGAACAGAAATTGTATGTATTTTTCACCTGTTGCCTCTCTGACGATCCTGACATCTGTAGGGGACCCAAGCCCAGTGCGCAGCAGCACGTAGCTGACAATCTTTCGGTACAGGCTCTCCAGTTCTTCTCTAGCACATGCTCTGTTATCTGTGATTTCTCTGCTAACAGAGCCTAATCGCGACTCCAGTACTCGGTGATGTTCTTCAAGAAATTCCTCTAAAATTGGCAAAGGACAATGTTCCATACTGATTTAGAATTCTTTTCACATAAGAAAGTAGGACCAGAAGGTGAAAAAAATGGCTTCTGTATGGTAATTTTACTGCACAAAAACAAGCAGTTTCTTAAGATCAAAAGTAGTAATCAAAATAAACGATGAACAGTGGCCAGCAAAT
This sequence comes from Manis javanica, assembly GCF_040802235.1. Classification (NCBI taxonomy): domain Eukaryota; kingdom Metazoa; phylum Chordata; class Mammalia; order Pholidota; family Manidae; genus Manis; species Manis javanica. The sequence continues at coordinate 18,400,866 of NC_133168.1, forward strand.
AACTTTAAGACAAAAATCTATTGGGAAAGATTTATTACAGTGCTTTAAATGGCATACTTGGTCAAAGCACCTAAGACTTGAAACAGACAATCTAAACAGTAATATCCAAGAGGGCTAAAACCTCTTAAGCAGAAAATACAGGAGATAATTTATAAAAGATCTATTGTAAACACATATAGTACAAATATATGTACATTTATAGTATAACACACATAGGAATCATACATAGTATATTATACAGTATCATACAAATAGTAATAAATATACATGTATGTAGTATAAATGTTTCTGTTCAATTATGTATCTGTTTATTTTAGTTCTAGATAAACTTCCTTTGAATAGCATTACTGATAATGTTGGCTCAAGAATTATATGTCTCTCCCTTCTTCCTGTGATCTATCAGGTCTAGGCCTAATTGTGGCAGGAGCCACAGTTCCTCCACAGTACAATTCTTGCAACTAGCACAGTGAGACAAGCCATTTTACTATTACAAGAGCAATCATTAACCTGTCAGTCATGCACAGTTCATACCAATACTCTTGCTACAAAAACTGAGAATTTTTTGCAAATCAAAAAATCTAAATTACAATTTTATCAATTCCGTGATCACTTATTGCTGTAAGATTTCATTATCTTTAAGCAAAAAAGCAAGATATATTACTGTACACAGATAGCACAGCTGAAATTTCAATACATAGAGGGAAAAAAGAACAACAAAAAACACCAAATGGCTAATAATGATTGCACTACAGCAGGGCAAAAGCAGTCTAGTCTATAGAGGAATTTATTTTCCTTTTTCTTTTTTCTAGTTTTTCCTTTGATGTATGTATTAAATAATTTACATAAATGTCTAATTATTTACATAATTTCTAATTATTATGTGTTAGTGGTAAATGGTTAAAACATAATAGACTTGGAAACATAATTACTATGGACATAACTAGAATTTACTTTTAACACAAGGGCACTAGTGTTTTTCTCATTAAGCATTTCTAACATTATTATATTCTTCAAAGTTGGGAAAAAATGTCAAGATAGACAAAAAAGTTAAATTGTTCATTGTTAACCAAATGAAGCCCTTATTATCTGAAATACAATATGAATCTTTTTAAAAAGACTATCAAAATAGGTAGACATGTTTTACCTCGACTTGTATAATTCATATCAAAGTAGACTTGCATCTTAATGGTGTCCAAGGAAGGATTTTTACTATCCAATAGCCGAGTCACACAACGCTAGAAAAGAATACCCCATTAATGCTTCTAGTTATATTTACTAAAACACTCAGTCTTTTCTAGTTATTTTAAAAAATAATGGTAAACATCAAAGCAATGGTTTCTGACATTTACCCACCAATAACTCCTTTTATTTTTATTTCTCTCTTTGAGGTATTCATGCTTTGTAACTTACCCAACCAACAACATTTAGTATGTAGTAAGTTATTCCCCTGAGGTAGCCAGTATCACCTCACGCAGGTGGCTAATAGCCTAGCTGAAGGCAAGAAACTTGACAGTTTTGTTAGTCTCTGTAGCCCGAATGTGGGTAAATGCTCCGTGAAGTCTGGAGCTCCCTATTACTCTTTATTTGAGCCTTGAACAACACTCCTTCTTTGTTGTTTCTTGGTCACATGCATTTTATTAAAAGTTGCTGCAGCTGTACCCCTCTGCTACAAAATTTGGCTGGCTCTGCCATCTGTTCAAAAATTTTTTCCTTCGGTCAGTTTTCTCCCATTTTCCCCACCACACAGATGGCTGGTTCCCTTTCCCTGATTTGACCCATTAGATGAGATGATCAACCCGATTTTTCTTTTCTATTTTCTCCTTTCCTCCTCTCAACCCTCCTCTTTCCCGTCTCACCGCTGAGGCTTTATATCTGCAGCTGGCAGGCATCACCCTCCATCCACCTCCCTGAGCACCAACCCTGCTTCCCTGGGAGGAGGGAGAAGAGAATGCAAGTGAAGACTGGACACTCCATCTTTATGGAACCTGTGCACTTGGACCCCTCCAGGTGGAGAAATACTGTTCTAAAGACTTTACAAAGATTATAATGCTCATCCAAATGATTTTGAGGAAAAAGGAAACAATCTCTGTCACTTGGATTATGATGTACACTGGCAGTTTGTTTACCTGCCCATTATATTAAAGGTATACTGATTCCTTTGCAACATGGTTGAGTTAGAGAAAAGAAGAAAAACTCTTCTTGAGCCACAGAAGGTGAAACACTTATTTTCCGCCTCTCTTTGATTCTCCTTGGGAGCTTTCTGATACAATTTCTGACTGACCGTCACAGTCTTTTCCTCTATTGCTTAGAACAGGCTTTATACCACACTTAAAATCAGCACAGAAAGACACAGCTCTTGGCTGCCCTAGAGAATCCATTCTAACAACATATTCCCCTGCTCCAGGCTTCCAAATCTCTTCCTGACCCCTCCAGCGTCTGCATATAAAGCTCTGCTTCACTATGTGAATTGCGGATGTGAGAAAAGATGGGGATAATGAAAATTTTCTCTGCCATTTGTTTGGGCCCAGAAAGAATCCATACACAAGTTTAGGCAAGTTTGCTTCAGGTCGTTTGTGTGAAGGAGGGGTTTAAAATCATTAATTCCAGGAGAAAAAAAAATGTTGAACTTTTAGGAAATATATTTAGGAGTATTTAGAAAATAAATATTTAAGCATCAATATCCAGTGAGTCAACATGAAACATGAAAAAAACTGTCTAAAGTTCCTGCCTCCTTTAGTTCTAAAAACTGATTTTCAGGCACATCTACTTGATTTCTAACTACAAATTATTTTGCATTGGCTTCAGGTTTCCTTTAAAATTGAAAAAGACAAATTATATTGAATCAATAATTACATGAATCTTAATTTAGTACTACATAATTTTATAGTATATGAGAAGTCAGTTAATAAAGGTCTCAAGGTAAAATTAGATTAATAATGAGATATCTCTAAAATACTATGGCAGACACTGTTGCCTGCCAATATGCATGCCCTTCCTTCCTTATTAACAGAACCCCAATTTGGAGTGGGGCAGAGATTGTTCAGCTAAAAAAAGAGAAAAATCAATGCCCCAGGCTCTCTTGCAATATCATTTCAGTCAGTAAGTGTAAGCAAAGGGAAGGATTCTGGGAAAGCTATTATTTCCAAAAAGAAAGTGGCAGACCCAATAGGTGCACACATTTTGCTCTTTGTCCTCCTTACCTAAAGATGCAAGAGCTATCTTGTGACCATAGGATGAAAACCATATGCATGACCCAGGAAGCCAGGAAAAACAGCCTACCACCTCCAGATTTTGTTTTATGAGAAAAAATAAATCCCTCATTTGTTTGCACCAGGAGTTGGTGGCTTTTGTTTCATGGTGCTGAGGGCAATAATTATTGGCTAACATACTGTATTTACAACTGCAAATAAATAATTCAAAATTTGAAAATTGCTGGATAATCACCTTAACAAGTTTCTGCACATCACTTTTAATGAGGGTTTTATCCACGTTAAAGCCATTACTTGGATCCAGGACAACAGCTTTCACCTGAGAGTAGGAAAGATAATTTTACTGCATATAATTACAAAATTAGTTTAATATGTTTCCATCTTTATTAAACTACTGCCTTTTGATTACTTAGGTCTTGATTATTCAGCTGATTTTCTTATTCTTATTACACAACTTTTCAGCACCTTCAATAGAAGTTGAGGATAGGAAGCAATAAATACCAAATTTGAATATGATGTTAGAAAAATGTTATGGAGAAACAGGTTGAAAGCAATGGCTAGATTTTAGATTGGGAAACTATTTGAATATTTTGACAAACTTTTATTGTGCATTGTTAAGCCAAACGCTAGAAAAGAAAGACCAAAGCAATAAGTAATTTTTATTACCATGAAAATACATGTTAAAAAAATTTCTAACACAGGATATTACTGATCTTTGTAACATCAAGATCTTCTAAATTACCCTCTATAAATCTAGAATTGACATGCTTTATAGACTTTTAAAAAATATATTTTGCTAACTTGTCCCATGGTCTTCATGTTTTCAAATAAGTAACTTCTAGGAAAGCACAGAATTTTAAGAGGAAAATGGGCACCCCTTAAAAACATTTTTTAATAAAGTAGTAAGTCACAAAATATTCATTCTTACCATAAAAGCAACAAGAGTTTCAGAAACAATCTCTCCTTGGGCTGCACATTCTTGTCCTATTTCTCGAATGATATTCTTTATAACACTTTCTGCTTGAGTGGGAGGCATCCTGGCTGAAAAAAACAATGATTTTTTAAAAAATTGTATTTATATATTAGTTTTTACTTTTAAGATTTCTCTACTATTTGTAAAGAATCGTGTTATTTAAAATATTAGTATTTATTAGTATGTAGGTCCCTCCTAGTTTTCATTAGTTTGATTTATAATTATAAAAATGAAAGACTGTTGATAACAGAGACAGCATTTGGGACTTCAAATGACTGAAACATTTCATCTTTATTTTGTGGAAAATAACATAAACAGAATCGGTTTAAAACATAAAATAGAACCAGACCAGCCATTACAGAGGTATTGCTTTGTACGTCCTGTTTTCTAAACCATTCAACTGGGCCAAACTGCCAACCATCCAAGAAGTCAGCAAGGAGAAAATCCTGGTTGAAAAGTGAACTTTTTCCTGGTGACCGCATCTGACCAATGAAGTATAAATCTAGCCTTGCTTTCAGTTCCAAAAAACTCTTCTTAAAAACTTAGCTCATCTTTTGTTTTTTCCATGAAAACCCATTGTCTACCTCCTGTAATGAGGATACTATGTGGGTTTCTACCCAGGTCTGTATACCCCAAACTGCAATTCTTTGATCCCAAAGAAATGCTTTGCCTTCTGTTTTTTTTTAAGGTGGATAATTTAAATGATGGAGATCACCAAAAGTACATTTATATCATAATATTTTTAAATTAAATAAAAAACGGCTAAACCGCAGTGGGGTGAGGGGGGGAGTAGAATGAGAAACCCCACCCCCATCTGTGTAGGCTGCAGAGTACAGCTTCAAAGAAATGCTTATTCCACTACATTCACTAAATGACCTTTCATAATTACAGGAGATTCTTGGAGAACAATTCATGCTCAGATCATTTAAATTTTCTTCCCTGCACATCCAACCTGGAGTTTAGACTCTTGATTAAAAACATAAAAGCAATCAAAATATACTACATGAGTTAGGCAACATGGGAAAAAATTAACTCCTGGTTATTAATTCCACTTAACCAGCAAAAAGGAAGGGGGTTTTAATCGTTTCCTGATTTTCCAGAGTTATCAGTAACTGGGCCCAAGGGAATTTACCGTGTAGAGACTAGCAAAGGCAACCCCAGGTAGATGAAACTAAATCTCAGCGTTATTAGTGTTCAAGTAAGGCAGGCTTGGCACTTTGTCTAGTAGAACCAGACTGCCTGGATGCCGTCGAGCCCGGACCATTTCCCGCCTCTGTGAGGCGGTTTTCTGGTCTGCAACACATACCACTACTCCCCTCTTCCCAGAGTGGTCTCGAGCGCCGAGCTCTGCATGACTAGCGAAAACGGCGCGTGGCGTAGTTAGCGCTTATAATCAGCACTCAAATGACGTTAGCCAGGCGCGCGCGCGCCCGTCCGTGCGCGTGTCCGCGTCTGCGTGCGCGCGTAGGGCGAGGGCCGTCGGGCACCGGGCGGGGTGGGGGGCACCGCTTCCGCTCAGTACCCTCTCCCGCCCCCTCTTGGAAGCTCTCAATTTCCCGAGCTCAGCTTCGGGGCGCCAGCAGAGGCGAGAAGGTTCGCGCGCCGACGAGGTGCGGTCAGAGGTCTGACCTGCGGGCCGGGGCGCTTCAGGCCAGAAGTGACCGCCGCTTCCTCTCAGCAGGGGCGCTGCGAGGGGTTCTGACTGACGGTAGAGTCTCAGCGAGGCTAGACAGGTCCCAGTGGCTGGCGCTCGGCCCGCGGTCCCACGTTTGCCTCACACGGGGTCCTCTGGGTCAAGGGCGCAGAGCCCCAAGCGGGCTGACCTCGGCCGGAATCCAGAGCTAGATCCGGGTCCCTCCGATTCTTCCCCGGGATCTTTGCCGTCGCCTGCTAGGCAGCAGGGCCCTCTCAGCCTGGCCGTGTAACCATGGAGATCGAACGCTAGGGCCTGGTGGGGGCGGGGCAAGGGCGGGGCCGGGAGGAGGCGTGGCCCGGCCCAATCTCGGGCGTCTTCTCTGAAAGAAGGCGCGAGACGTGTGAAAAACAAGAACCAAAAAAAATTTTACAGACGGACCCAAACCCTAGGCAGGCAAAGGCAGGTCCAGGGGTTAAGGATGTCAAAGACAAGGTTTCTTACACAAGAGTATTAACTTGCCCGCGTGGGACTCTACACTGTGTTTCACAAGGGGTTTGGGGGAGAGGAACGGGTGGCAGGAACTAGTTAGGACTGGATGGGAGAACGGAGGGGTTGTGTCATTGAGAAATGGAAGTGCAAATAAAAGTACCTAGTCTTGAAAAAGAGTGGAAAGGATCGCAGTTTAATTTCATGTCCTGTTGCTCAAAGAGTCTGTAACAAGATGATGGAAGGTGCCAGAAGAGAAAACTGCACATTAAAGAGGCATGTGATAAGGACACATTTATGTCTGGAGTTGGGTTAAGGAGGTTTTGTCCCTCAACAATAATGTTCGTTAGGCCCGCCTGCCTACATGAGAGTAGGAAGCAGAGCATCAGACAACAACCATGACCCCATCTCAGCTCACCCATCCAGCCTCAGCTCTCTCACTGGTCCCTCCTCCCCCAGACCACACTCTTCCCATTCGCTGGCCAGTATGGATTACTAGCTGGTCTCCAGACATTTGCTTACAATTACTCCCTCTAACTGAATGTCCCCTTTCCCTCTCCATCTGGCTAATTCCTCTGTGTTTTCAGAAACCATCTCTCTGACCTTTCAATATTGGGTGTAGGGTTCTTAAACCTTCACCTCTAATTCCAGAACATCATTACACGCACACCCGCCTCCAAGGGCGTTCCATACCCGTTAAGCAGGGGCCTTTCACTCCGCCTCCCACAATGGTTACACCTGACAGAGTTTTCAATACTTTAGGCAAATCTTTTTTTCTGTCTGTCACCCCATCTGGACTGAAACTCCAGGGAACATAGTTTGTGGAATCCCAAGCACCCAAGACGAGAGCCTGGGATGTAACAGTCGTGCCAGAGTATCTGGGTTAGTGAGGTAAGTGTAGAAGTGAGTTGAGGGAAAAAAGGGAGAAATTTTAGAAGTCTTTATTGTCTATGCTGAAGGGTCAGGATGATTTCAGAAGGAAAATACAATTCTGAAGTGAAAGGAGGAGGCATTTAAATTAGAGGTCTTCAGAAGAACTTGCTCTGCCTCTACCTCGGGCTCTACCTCAGGATCCTACCCACAAGCACCCCTTTATGCATCCCTAGGTACAGAGATTGCTTTGTCTTCTCCCTTCCCTCCATGCCTCAAATGAGAGTTGGGTGGTTTCCAGTGGTGCCTAGGCTTCAGAAGTGCTGGGTGCTTTATGGGCAAGCAGGTGCTGGAGGTGGGCATGGGGTAGGGATTCGGTTCCAGACTGAATTTCATCTTTGCAATTCCTTCCCACTGTGGGAAGCACTGTGGCATGGCTCCCAAGTGTAAGATAAATTCTAGCCGAAATAAGCAGGCGACGAGAGGCAACAAAGGGCCAGGCAGTTTATTTGAGCGCAATTCCTGAGTGATATTCTCCCATCTGGTCATCACAGGCCAGGGAAGTTACACTCAGCAGGGCAGGCAGTGAGTTTTTAAAGAAGGTAGGGGGAGGCAGAGCTTAGATTTACAGTGGCGTGAGGATTGGCTAGCCTAAGGCACATTTTTCAGGTTGGGAGGGGGCAGCAGCCAGGGACGTCCCCCCAGTGCCTTCAACTTTACATTCCAGCCTTTTGGTCATAATGGGCGATGACTTGATCTGGCTACTTCTGGCTGACAGGGGCGTCATGGGGAGGGGGGTTTCGTTGCATGTAGTTACATTGCTCTGACTGCAAATATCTTGCCTTGCTTTCTCCAGAGGCTCTCACTTTATTCTGTCTAAGTTTATAGTCTCTGTCTCATTTTCCGCTCTACAGATAGAGACTCTAGCTGCTGCCAGGGAAAAGGGGCAACGACCGCTCTGGCTGCTTCATGCTGAGAAGGGGCACAGTAAAGGGTGCAGCTAGGTTTCTATCACTCGTCAGTTGAGAGGACCTCGGAAGGTTGGCGCTTTTATTCTGGAAGGACAAACTTGATGAGATTAAGAATGCATGGCTGAATATGAGAACTAGAAATATGAAGAGTTTAATTGAGAATCATAGCCAGGTATCATGGGGAAATTAAAATTTTGGATCAAGTTTACATCTCAATGACTAGTATTAGGATTTAGTATAGATAAGACTGCATTATTGAAACAATACTTTTCTCTAAAATCACCCTTATTTTTATTAGAAGTAGCCAGATTAAGAAAATAATTAACAGTTGGCTTGATTATTTGCATAAATGCAGCAAGAAGAGCAATTGATTACATAGGCTCTTTTAAATGTGCTTTCGTGGAACTTTTTGTAAGGAATTTTGGATTGAACTTTTAAAGGCCTCTTGAGGACAGAAAGCTAAGCTAGACTTGCCATCAGGTTGTGCCTGCAGTACCTGTACATTTGGGTGAATTTTTCTCTTCTTGAGGCTCTCAAGACATCCTGAGGTTCCTGCACTTGCCAGGAAGTGACCTTCCTTACTCACCTGGTAAGGCTGCTGGGAACCCTGTAAGCAAGGTATTAGGCCAGGTCTTCTAAGGGGCTTTGTTGGCTTTATAAAGTCAATCTTAGTTTTTTAAAGTTGTCTGTTCATATCTGAGTTTACACACGTGTCTCTCAGGTATGATGTTCCAGTTAAAGCTTTGGTAATATAACTAGTGTTTTTAATTGGTCTTCATACAAGGAAAGCAGATTCTTATTGAACTTGTGCAAATAAACATACTGCCATGAAATACAAAAATAGTCACTGATAGTTTTTAAATTCTGGAGGGATCAGGTAGAGAGAAAGATAAAGTTTTAATTCTGCTTATGAAGGCAGTCATTTACTAAACTGTTGTCAGCTTAAGAGAAAAGCTTAAAACACTTTATCAGCAACATTTGAAACAAAAAGCCACAAAATCATCTTATTTAGTTTACTTAATCTTATGTAGCTAATACTTGTTCTGCTGAAATCTAGTTCTTTACTAGCTTAAGAGTAATAAAACAGTGACTATAAATAATAAAAGACAAACGACAATGGTTAAAGATCTGATGAGAGCTTACTGTAAGACAGTTGACATAAGGAAATTCTGATATTTCTGTAATACAAAACATTCAGTAACAAAGTTTAGCATTATTCTTTTTGACAGTGCTTTCCAAGTAATTAAGCAGGTAATTATATATCAGATAAATAAGCTAAATTAGCCAAATACTTTCTCTAATGAGAAAAAGTTCCTCTGACATATTCTAGGGGCCCTCTGGAAAATATCAGAGTTAACTAGAGGTAAAAGTACCTTTTTAAATTTGATTTTGGGAAGCTGTTAAAAGTTTTAAAGCACTTGCTTAAATAGGATTATAGGTTCCTATGAAGCAATACTAATCGATTTAACCAGACTGACAACAAAATACCTCAAAGGCAAATAAAGAAGGTTACACAGCTGTTAGCAAACTTTAGCTTTTAGTTCTTTTAATATTAAGATCTCATTTTCTTAAATACTCAGACAACTCATTGAGACTCTAAGCATGAGAAACTGCTTTGATAAAACAATTAGAGAACTTTTTGCAATCTTTCAATATTAAGAGCAGACTAACAGTTAAGAAAACTTTGTCTTTTTAACTGAAAACAAAATTCAAATTTTGCTATGTACCTGATACCGAGACTCATTTGCTTTAATTTTATATAGCAAGACCATATTAAATTCTTCCACAAACTTTCTACAACCTTTTTACATTTAGATTTCTCCCTCTAAATAAACAGCTGTACTTTAGAACAAAGTTACTTTCTTTTATCAAAAGATACATTCTTTAGCATGCAGAAATATTTTCCTTATTACTTTAAGTAGTTTTAATTAGAACTTAAAACTATTAGGGACCTTAATTTTTAGTGAACACTGAGAAGTAGGCTATTATAAACTGTTACACTAGCATTCTTTGGGTTGACAAATTTATGAACATTTTATAATTTCTGTTAACCATGAGCTTTACAACACAATCTCTCACTAAGCACAAAGTATATCTTTTTAACTTAGCAGAATTTTAAGGTTTTAGGTTACTACAAAGATTTTTAGGCTGTAGATAGGTATACACACTGTAACACACAATTAAAAAGGTGTTCACTTGCCACACTTATTTAGTTCACTCATTCGTAACAACTATGTTAGATTACTTACAAGACCTTTACGAATATTTGACAAAGCCAAGCCTTTAAGCATTTTATTCTTAAAAGATTTAGCAGATAACATCAACTTAAATGACCTTAGGTAAACTTAGGCAGCTGATAACCACAAGGACATGCCCACCTCAGCCAAACCTAAATTAGCATTAATGCTTAACATTTTTTTATCAGATTTTCTGGAAGTTTTAGAATGCCCAGTTTTCACAAGCACTTGTTTTTAAATCAATTTTTATTAATACCATCTGGAGGTAGGAAAATATTTTTCATCCACACACTTAGACACACAAACATACAAACTGAGACACAATGACTACAGTCAGCAACACTCCCCACACAAAAACATATACACAGACAGACAAACCGATATAAAGACTTGAGTCACTGATATCCAATTGCCTTCCCTCTCCTCAGCTTCCTGTCCATGGCTTCTGGAACCAGAGGGTGGGAGGAGCATGTTCGGTGGGGGAAGAGGGCTGTGAAGGTGGAAGGAGAGGGGGAGGGGGTGGTGCAACCACTGGAAGATGAGAGCAAGACAACTGGCATGGTTGGGAATGGAGGCGACACGTGTGAAGACAAAGGACTTAAAGATCGTGATGGAGAGAGGGGGAGGGGATTGCGAGCTGAGGGAGGCAGGTGACTGAGGTCTTATGGCGGATCTGAAAAGGAAGGACTGGGCAGAGTAAGAGGCTGACAATCCTTAACTGGAGATTGGGCCAGGAGAACCTGAGTCATTGAACACATAACATAAAGGTCTGGGCAGGAGCGCAAAAGTCCAAAAAGCTTGTACATATGGGATTTCACTCTACTATCTGCTCCAGTGACAATAATTAATCAAGTCAGTGAGGAGGCCAAAATTGAAAGTTCCCTCAGGAGGCCAGCAAGATTGATTTTCCAAGGGATACTGAGGCCCAGCCTCAGAGAAAAGAAAGACTAGCTTCCGTTTGCAAACTTCCTGGGACAAATATAGAGTAGCCAAATTAGAAATGAGACACCGCAACAGGGTCTGAGCCTCTGCTTTTGAGGGCTGGTTCCCCATGTCTGCACCACTTCCCAACTAATCCCCCTGAGAGGAGCACCCGGCATCCCAAGCACGCCAAGTCAGGGGAGATGTCCTGGGAGCCTGGGTGAGGGACGTCTCCCCCACCGCAGGGCCAGGGGTGGGCCAGATGCCTGCAGAGGGTGGGCCGAATGCCAAGGGGCCGAATGCCCCTACCTGGACATATGTATGATTTCTAGTGGACCAGGTGAAACAGAGTTAGGAAGGGAAGCAGACTGGAGGAAACTGAGGGACAGACTGGAAAATAGTCCATGCAGTGGAGAGCAGGCTGAGGTCCCAGGTCGGGGAAGGAAGGGGCAGGGCTGCTGGTGGCGGGTTGGGGCTTCAGGCTCACGCTCCTTCCCGGGTTTCAGCACCAAATGTAAGATAAATTCTAGCCAAAATAAGCAGGTGATGAGAGGCAACAAAGGGCCAGGCAGTTTATTTCAGCGCAGTTCCCAGGTGATATTCTCCCATCTGGTCATCACAGGCTGGGGAAGTTACATTCAGCAGGGCAGGCAGCGAGTTTTTAAAGAAGGTAGGGGGAGGCAGAGCTTAGATTTACAGCGGCACGAGGATTGGCTAGCCTAAGGCACATTTTTCAGGTTGGGAAGGGGCAGCAGCCAGGGACTTTGGCATGTCATCAGTGTCTGATGTGCTCACCCCTCTCCCCAGTGCCTTCAACTTTACACAAGGATTCAGATTGATTTGGTACAATCTAAATCCTTATTAATGAAAGGTGTTTTTTCAACTGTCAAGAAACTCACCTTGCTCTGCAATCCCTAAGTCCTTATTTTTGTGAGAAGGAATTTTTTGGATCACCTTTCATCTTTGCTGAAATTACAAAAGAGCTCCATTCTGTTTTTAGCAGCTGTTGTCATATGATCCAATAAAAGCCAAAGGTTCCATCATATTATTTCAATTCAGTGGTCCCTTTGATGGGGAGGATAGGGCTTCTCGTTCCTCCTGCAACACTTGACGTAGCAAGGTAGCAGTGTATTGCCTGAATTTCTCAGCCCCTTCCGAACTCATTATCTCTAACAGGAATCTTCTTTTCAAACCTATGCCCCTCTGAATTCTTTAGTGGGATGAATTGCCTTTGATTTGATACGAGGCCCAACGATTTAAGCAGCCCCAAACCTGCTGTGAGTAATCCTGCTTCTCTCCCTCCCTCACTCTTCACACTTAGACCTGTCACTAAGCCTGCCCATTCTGCGTCCTTATGTGTATCATAGCCATTTCCCTCCCTAATTACTATGTTCCAGCTGAGGCTTGATACCAGAATCTTCATCAGCTTCTAGTCTGCCCCACTTCAAAATACAAAGCTGATCAATTAACTCCCTACATAGAGCCCTTTGAAGACTTCCCACTACCTACAGGAGAAAACCTAGCACCCTACCCCTTCCCTCTCCTGCATAGGATCTTCATCTGGCCTCTTTGTCTCTGGGCCAGCACTGTCTAATATGGTAGTCACCAACCACAGGAGTCTATTTAATTTAGCTAAAATTACATGAAATTTAAAATTCAATTCCTTAGCTGCACTAGCCACATGTGGCCACTGGCTACTGTGTTTGACAGTGAAGATACAGAACATTTCCATCACTCAGAAAGTTCTATTGGACACCTATCTCACCCCCACTGCACCTGAACTCAAACTTCCAAATGACTCTAAGACTTGAGCATTCTATGCTCTGCCTGCAGCAGCTTCCACAGCTGGATTACTCACTTGCCCTACCCAACTCTCCCATGGGCTGTATTTCACAATACAGCTCAAATGTCATCCTTTTCAGTGAGTCATTCCCAATCAAATTTCCAATGCTCATACAGCTGGTCACCTCCCTCTTTGGGCCTCCACTGCACTCCATGCAGACCTCTGCTGGAACTCCCAACGCTCCTGTCACCCTGTTCATACTTCCCTCTACTACAGTGTGAGCTGGGGACTGAGGCTGAGGCCTGATCTTATTCATCTGTGTGCCCCCAGCTTCTGGATTAATGCCTGACATATAGTATATGCTATTTCTGTGAGTCAATACATGTTAACAAATAAATATTCATAAAGTCAAGATTCTATCAGTCTTCAGAAACAGAGAAGAACTGAATTGAAATCCTTCACTGATGGGTAAAAACCTTGAAGAAGATATATTTTTTTCAGCCAAGTCATCAAAATATGGTATATCCTTATTTTTGGTATCATTAATATACAATTACATGAGCAACATTGTGGTTACTAGATTCCCCTCATTATCAAGTCCCCACCACATACCCCATTACAGTCACTGTCCATCAGTGTAGTAAGATGCCCCAGAGTCCTTGTATTCTCTGTGTTGTATAGCCCTCCCCGTGCCCCCCCCATACATTATGTGTGCTAATCGTAATGCCACCTAGTCCCCTTATCCCTCCCTTCCCACCCATCCTCTCTAGTACCTTTCCCTTTGGTAACTGTTAGTCCATTTTGGGTTCTGTGATTCTGCTGCTGTTTTGTTCCTTCAGTTTTTTCTTGGTTCTTATACTCCACAGATGAGTGAAATCATTTGGTACTTGTCTTTCTCCGCCTGGCTTATTTCACTGAGCATAATACCCTCTAGCTCCATCCATGTTGATGCAAACGATAGGATTTGTTTTCTTCTTATGGATGAATAATATTCCATTGTGTATAAGTACCACCTCTTCTATATCCATTCATCTACTGATGGACACTTAGGTTGCTTCCATTTCTTGGCTATTGTATATAGTGCTGTGATAAACATAGGGGTGCATATGTCTTTCTGAAACTGGGCTGCTGCATTCTTAGGGCAAATTCCTAGGAGTGGAATTCCTGGGTCAAATGGTATTTCTATTTTTAGTTTTTAAGGAACCTCCATACTGCTTTCCACAATGGTTGAACTAATTTACATTCCCACCAGCAGTGTCGGAGGATTCCCCTTTCTCCGCATCCTCGCCAACATTTGTTGTTGTGTGTCTTCTGGATGGTGGCCACCTGACATGTGAGGTGATATCTCATTGTGGTTTTAATTTGCATTTTTCTGATGATTAGTGATGTGGAGCAGCTTTTCATGTGCCTGTTGGCCATCTGAATTTCTTCTTTGGAGAAGTGTCTGTTCAGCTCCTCTGCCCATTTTTTAATTGGATTATTTGCTTTTTGTTTCTTGAGGTGTGTGAGCTCTTTGTATATTTTGGATGTCAACCCCTTATCAGATATGTCATTCTCCCAGATATGGGAGAATGAATGTATTCTCCCATACTGCAGGATGCCCCTTTGTTCTACTGATGGTGTCCTTTGCTGTACAGAAGCTTTTTAGTTTGATATAGTCCCACTTGTTTATTTTTGCTTTCATTTCCCTTGCCCGGAGAGATATGTTCATGAAGAAGTTGCTCATGTTTACATTCAAGAGAGTTCTGCCTATGTTTTCTTCTAAGAGTTTTATGGTTTCATGACTGATATTCAGGTCTTTGTGGTATATCCTTTCTTAACCCACAGTCTTGTGCTAGAGTTGTGTTCCATGTGAATCCATGAGAAGCATGACAGTTTGAGCAGATAATTGAAGTGGTTTGACAGCTGCAGCAAGGAGAGGCTGATGGCCTATGAAGACAATTCTGGTTTCAACAGTTATTAGATACATATTAAAAGCATGAAAATTTGGCTAGTGTTTAAATATTTATTAAGTACCTAGGTTTAAAAATAGTTTATTGGGACATTTCTATTATAAAAGACATACTCTTTATGGAAATTTTGGGGGGAAACCCCATCACCCATATAGCTTCATAACAAAGACTTATACTGTTAACATGTTGGTGTAACTATTCACTCTATGTTTATCATGTATGTTTCCTTTACATTCTTATCTTAACTAATGTTATTCTTTTACCTTTAACATTATAACACAAATATTTCCACATCTTATTCTAGGCTTGGTATACATTATTTTTAATAGCCATACAATATGCAATTGAGTGAATATGTCATAATTTACTGATATATTCCTACTATTGATTATTTAGAATCTTTTCAAGTTTTCACCATTGTAAATAATATTGGGACAAATACCTTTGAGTATAAAAAATTGTATTGCATTTTTTGCAGGAAATCTCCTGCAGGAAAGATTTCCAGATATGCAATTTCTGAAGCTTGTTTTTTAATGTATAATAATCAGTTGTTCCAGCATCATTTAGTATGTACCTACATTTTCCCACTGCTCTGCAATGTCAGTAATCAAATATTCTTTAATAATAGGGCCCATTTTTAGGTTTTTTATTCTATTCCATTGGTCTATCAGGGGATCCCTAAACCAATACTGTACTGTTTTGTATAATAAAACTGTTTTAATGTGTTTATATAATAAGGCCATATATTTGAGAAGCACTGTGCCCCTGCCTGATTCTTCTTCAGGAGTATCTTGGTGTTCTATGATGGGTTAAAGATGGCCCCTGCTTATTGGCCTCTATGCTATTTACTTCTTCACAATATGTTTGGACTATTAGCTCAAAGCCTGCCATTGCCAAACTCAAATTTTTACACATCTAATTGCCTTAGATATAGCTCAAATAAACATATCTTTTAGCCAGTTAGAGCCTTCTGGCTTTGCATATCTCATGACACTGCCTCCAACATCTGCTAGCCACAGATAAGACAAACCCTGTATGTAAAAGACCCCAAACCATTGCTTTCTGTCTCAGTGAGCTCAGGCTGCTATAAGAAAATACCACAGGCTGGGAGGCTTGAACAATAGACATTTATTTCTCATAGTTCTAGAGGCTGAGAAGTCCAAGATCGAGGCCCAGATGGTCAGGCTGTGGGGAGAGCTCCCTTCACAGTTTGTAGATGGCACCTTGAGGTGTCCACACATTGAAGGTAGAGGGAGAGCAAGCCCTCTGGTATCCTTTGTAAGAGCATTATTTCTATCCTGGGAGCTCCAACCTCATGACCTTAATGCAAATCTAATACCCTCCCAAAGGCT
The DNA here is from genome assembly GCF_040802235.1 of Manis javanica. Classification (NCBI taxonomy): domain Eukaryota; kingdom Metazoa; phylum Chordata; class Mammalia; order Pholidota; family Manidae; genus Manis; species Manis javanica. Next base: position 18,417,256 of record NC_133168.1, read on the forward strand.
CCACCTCCTAATACCATCACACCAGATGTTAGGGCTTCCACATGCGAATTTGGGGGTGGACAAAAACATTTACTCCATAACACTGCCCTTAGGAACTCTCTGACCACCAACTTGACACCTTGCTGCTGAGGGACACCACCTAGGCTTGTGTGCCACCTGATTCTGTTCTGCCCCCAACTTACCTTGCCCTCATCTCCTTCTATGCCTGGACTTTTAGGATCATCTCTTCATGTCCCAGGAAACAACCTGTTGGGGTACTTACTGGAATTGTTTTGAATATATAGATCAGTTTGGGGAGCATTTGTCTGTTTGAATCTTTTTTTCCTTTAAACTTTCCTATCATGGAATATAATTTCTCTCAGACATTTTGGTCTTCTTTATTGTCATTCAGTGAAGTTTATAATTTTATTCATAGAAGGCTTGAACATATTTTGTTATATTCTGATTGTTTGTGGCCAGGATGTAAAATACTTTCATTCTGGGGTATTGATTTTGTTTGTAGCTGTGGGTAAAACTGTAACATTTCCAGAATATCTCGCCTGGCTTTAGTACATCTGCATATCAACAGGCATTCAGAGGTGGAAAGAAGTATGGCTTTAGTGCATTTGCATCATTCCTCAGGGGTGGAGAAAAGTTCATCTCCATATCAATGGGCAATTACCTGGGCAACTGAGGGTTTATCTGTACCTGAGAGGTGAGGGGAGGGCCAATTTTGCTTCTGCTGGAGCAGGAATGAGAGAAGGCCCTGGACTGCAGTTTGTAAGCAATAAATGGATTTTAAACTATATTTCTCCCTTTGCCTGATTTTGGTCTTTAGAGGTATTTTGCCCCAGGATTTCCTCTCCCCAGACTTAGAGTAGCAAATTTGCTAAACTCTCTTATTATTAATTTCATATCTATAATATATCCATATGCAATCTATAATTAAATTATTCTGGATTTTCTAAGTATACAATGAAGCCATATGCCATAATGACTTTTATTTTTTCCTTCTTTGTCCATTTATTTATTTTTAATAGTATATCTTACTCACTTCATTTTTTATTTGAATACTTTCTTTCTTTTTAGAACACTTTTAGATAGTAAAGTTGAGAGGAAGGTACAGAGGTTTCACAATTAGATTTTTCTTTTAGAGCAGTATATGTTTACAGAAAAATTAAGCAAGAAAGTTCTCAAACACCCTTTCACCCCTAACCCCCAGTTTCCCCTACATTTTGCATTAATGGGGTGCATTTGTTACAATTGATAAGTTCATACTGATAAAGTATTATTAACTAAAGTCCATAGTTTACATTACGATTCATTTTTAAATACATTCCAAGAGTTTTAACAAATGTAGAATGACATGTATCCGTTACAGTATCACACAGAATAGTTTCATGCCCTAAAACCCCCATGTGCTCCACCTATTCATCTTCACTTCCCCCTCCCCTGGCTCATTCCTCTCCTCTGGCAATGACTCATCTTTTTTTTAAGTCTCCATCCCTAGTTTTACCTTTTCCAGAAAGGCATATAGTTGAATCATATTGTATGTCGGCTTTTTTAATTGGTTTCTTTTATTTAACAATGTGTGTTTAAATTTTCTTCATTACTTATCCTGATTTGATAGCTTGATTTCTTTTTAGCCCATATTTAAAATAATATTCATTGCCTTGATGAACCACAGTCTATCCATTTACCTATTGTGGGACACATTGGTTGCTTCAAAGTTTTGGCAATTATGAATAAAGCTGCTGCAAATATTGATGTGCAGGTTTTTGTATAAATATAAATTTTCAGCTCCTTTATGTAAATACTGAGGAGGGTGATTGCTGAATCATATGGTAAAAGTATGTTAAGTTTCATAAAAAATTGCCAAACTATCTTCAAAGATGCCTGTCCCATTTTGCATTCTCACCAGCAATAAATACAACGTCTCCACTTGCTTCACATCTTCACCTGCATTTGGTGTTGTCAGTGTTTTGGATTTTAGCCATTCTAATAGTATGTAGTAGTACCTTATTGTTGCTTTAATTTTGCAGTTCCCTAATGACATATAATGTCAAGCATCTTTTCGAATGCTCTTTGTCATCTGTGTATCTGCTTTGGTGAGGTGTGTGTTTAGATAGATTTTTTGCCTGTTTCAAAGACTGCATTGTTTTCTTATTGTAAACAGTAAGACATTCTGAAAAATTCCAACTATATGACATTCTGGGAGAGTTTTAAAGTTCTTTACATATTTGGGAAACAGTCCTCTATCAGAAATGTATTTTGCAAAGATTTTTTTTCCAGTCTGCGGCTTGGCTTTCCATGATCTTACCCAGTTTTTACAGAACAGAGTTTTTTAAATTCAGTCGAACTTACCAATTTTCTCTTTCTTTGATCATGCTTTGGTGTTTTATTTTAAAAGTCATTGCCAATCAGTTTTTATAAGAAAAAAATCTCATAAAGAGAGAAAGAATGTGATCAAGCAGGTAGGATTGTTAGTTTTTTTTGGGGGGGGGTGTTGTTTAAGGAAAAGCATCTTTCTCCAAGACAGAATTTTAATCAGAGTTGAATAGAGGAGCTTCTAATGCTGCGTGGACCTGACACTGTATTCAAACTTTCATGTACATGGGTATTTCTTTTTTTCCTCAAAGAGTTTTGTAACTCAAGAAAGGCTAAGAAGGACTGAAATTATTGAGAGGCTGAGAATAAGGTGTGCTGTGGGGAGGGAAATGCCTCTTCAGCAGCGCTCCAACCTCATATTCTCCATCTTCTCATTGAAACAAACTTCACGAATATCTTGTTGGGCAGGAGAGCCAAGGAGCTCAGCACAGTAGTAGAACCTAGGGGTGGGCTGGGGACAAATGTTTTAGATTTATCCTACTTCCCCAATAAGTGCATGTGAGTATAAAGACAAGTGTGCAATGTGAAGAGCTTCTAGAGAAGTCCTCAGCCCCTTCCAGTATGTTGCTGCTCAAGCCTGTCCTAAATGTAACATTCTGGGTGGCAGTGGAATAGGTCAGATAGTACACAGGGTGAATATAGGGAGGGAAGAGTTAAGACTGGCTTGTAGAGACAAAGGGGAATTGACAAACCACTAACCTTTCTCATTTCAGAAAACCATACACGGAGGAGTATGAACCAGAGAATCCCTAAGTAACCTCCCAGCCCTGTAATCCTGTTATTTTAAATTTACAATGGCCTAGATTTGCCCCATTTGTGAACTTGCTCAAGCAGTGCCCCAGAACAGAGGTCTCTAGCAAAGCTCAGGTTGATGTAGAGAAATAATAGTGGGACAATGGGCTGCGCTGACTGGGGTGCAGCTGAGTTTACCAACTGTGGGTTTCTGGACGTCCACTTGGTGGGTAGGGAGACAAGGACTATTACCTCTGATTCTGAGTGAGGTGAAGCTGAGGTCAGTGGAATCTAAATATCAAGAAATGATGAAACGACAGGTTCCTAGTGGGTCACCACGCTGTTACTGAAATAGTACTCTAATGTTGGAATGGTTAAAAGTCCAAATGTGTGATGTCTATAGCATATATAAATGAGGTAGTGTAAAAGCTGAAGGGCGATTTCTGTGAGGGAATTAAGGGACATGCACTGCCAGACATCTGACTTTCATCCTCAGAAATAACAATAATCAGATTGCTCTCCTCAGAGGTAAGCAGAGCTCCCAGGAAGGAAGAGATTCCCTCCTGCTGCATTAATGTCACCTTTCATACAAAAACCCACGCAAAGAATTGCTTCCAGATTTGGGCTCAGTGATACATATTATGGGACGAGTACTCAAAAGGACGTAAATGACTTCTTTGTAGACCACATTGCCACATTTCTTACCTATGTGCGAGGGAGCCGCCTGCTGTCAAAATAGTATCTTAACAGCTACAACTTTTTTTTCTCAACTGCCTCACTGTATAAGCTTAGCCCCAATAATCTAGATGAAGAACTTTGTAGAGTTCAAGAAGCTGACATAAAATAACTTTTAGAGAGAAGTAACGTACAGTACCCTGTCCCTTTTGGAAGTGAGAAAATCTTCATTAAGCACTTACATCTATTTATTACAGACTGCAATTCTCAAGGAGCGTTCTGGAGGGCCGGCATTAATAAGGTGGTCTGTGACAACAGATGTCCCTGCAGTTTCCTTCTAGTGTTTCTGGTAATACTATTCCTTCCTGAGAGTGTCTTTGCCTGTCCCAGTCCTACCCAACCTGCAGGAAGACTCTGCCTCTGCTTTGGCCCACTGCCAGCTCTCCTGCCTGGACCTCTGCCCTGTGCCTGAGGCACCACACCCATTAGCACTTCATCACACCTGCACCACTTCACGGTGGTATGTCCTAAGAGCCAGCATTTACCATATGCCAGCTCTGTCACAAGCACTTTACTTTAATTGACTTATTTAGCTCTCATATTGACCTATGAGATAGTTACTGTTATCAGCCCCATTTTGCAGAAGAGGAACCTGAAGCCTAGAGAGGTTAAAAAACTTGCCCAACGTCATCAAGGCTGTTAAGCAGTGGAGTCATGATTAAATCCACACTTCGTCCTTTCTAACTTGTTTATGGGCACCCAGATGACAAGAACTATGTTGTAAAATTCTTTTGGAGTTCTCATAGCGCCTAGCCCAGTGCTAGGATCTTAGGGGCTGAGATCCACAGGTTTACTTCAGTTTACTAATTTTTCCAGGAAATCAGAAGACCCCAGGAAGAGATCATTTTATCCTATCAATCAGGCTGATAAAAAACAAGTATGGTAAGATACTATAGTAATAATAATAGGGAAATTGTACTGAGGATGTACTATAAGCTTGGCTCTATGCTAAACTAAGTATGTTTAAGTATTAACTTATTTAATCCTTTTTATAACTCATTTCAGAGAGGTTCTATTATGTACATAGATTTATATAGGTATATTATACATACACATATACATTTTATCAATGAGGAAAGTTGAAACACAGAGAGATCAAGTACCTTGCTTGAGGTCACACCGACTTCAGCTGATGCCTAACCTATATGCTATCATCTCACACTTACTGTGAAAGAATGCTTATCTGCAAAGGGATTTAGAAACTGTGGAGAACGTATACAGTAAGGAAGACAGCCTTTCCCGTGGAGCACCGACACCTGGACTTGTAGGAGGGACAGGAGGGCGGACCTCCACGGAAGCATCGCTCCCTGGGATCTCACCCGTTACTGCTGCTGGCACTGAGCTGGCCTCAGGGGGGGCACTGCACCCCGTTTAACACCTCGGCTTTTACATGCTTGCTTTTAACACCCACAGCAATCCTGAGGCAAGGCTGTAACATTTACATTAGAATTTCCCAAAGTCCAGGATAAAAAACCCAATAAAGAAAAAAGCACAACGAAGAGCGCCATAATCGGTCCACGGATGCCGCGCGCTCTCCAAGGCTAGACCACAGGGGAGGCGCCCCTTGTTGCGCTTGCCCCCCAAGAGCACTCACCTGGCACCTCACCTTTTAAAGTCAGGCCTTCAGGGAGCTGGGTCAAGGAGGAGACAAGACAGAATTCAGAATTCCTGTGTCCTGTAGGAAGGCCTTCCTCTTCCACAGACGACGGACATTGGAGCAGACTGCTGTCCCGGGGAGACGTGTCCCCTTCAGTGACTCCCTCCAGGAGTAAGATCTGCTCCTTAGCCTCAGCAGGCTGTCATCCTAAGCCTAACATCTGTGTACGATGTTTGCATGTACAGTAGTGGGATGCACAAACCGACACCTTCGGTCAAGTTATCAGCTGATGAAAGAAAGGGATTCTCATCCCAGGAGAGCTGAGAGCACAGGGGAGCCAGCAACATCAACAGCCTCCCCCGGGAGCACTCCTGACCATACAGCGTGGGCGGGGAATGGGGACACGCATTTCTGTTTCCAGATACTGCGATTTGAGGTGCTAATGACTGGGAGATCACCCAGGAGGCTGCGCGCGGAGACAAAAGTCAGGACAGTGAATTTCATGGTCACTTGTACTGGGGTTGCCTCCATACCTGTTGGTCTGCGGCTGGGAGGGGCCTGACTACCTTGAGAACCAGACTTGTAATTGTAGATGTTCGAAAATCTATTCACTAATTTTACCAAAATACCTGTTTAATGCTTTATTTTCTTAAAACCAACTATTTCTGATTCTGGCAACAATGTTTTGCCTAGAGGTTTTTTCTAAATCTTTCCTTTGGAGTCTATTTGGGCTTTACCTCTTTAATCCACCCCATACAGTCCCAAGATATACAGATTCTTACATGTCCCGGCAATTCCTTCTAATAGGGCATACACTGTTAGTGTAAGGCACCAGACTCAGCGGTTATTGATGAGAACAAGTGAAGTAGTTTCTTCTACTTAAAAAAATTTCCTTCCTGATCATTTAGAAATAAAATTATCAGTCAAGCCTTTTTTATAGATGGAACTGTTTTCTAGGAAAATCCTCTGTAGTCATAGATATCTGATATCTTCACATAAACTAGAGGTCTGCAACTTACAGCATGCAGGCCAAAACTATCCCCCTGCTTGTGTTTGTATGACTTGCAAGCTAAGAATAACTTACATTTTTAAATAGTTGAAAAAAAACAAAGAATAAGTAATATTTTGTGACATGTGAAAATCATATAAAATTCAAATTTCCACATCCATAATAAAGTGACTGGAAGACAGCCACACTCACCTATGTACTAAGGCTGCTTTTGCACAACAGCGGCAGAGCTGAGTACAATGGGCCCTTAAACAACACAGACTTGAACTGTGGGAATCCACTTACATGCAGATTTTTTCAATAAACATTGGAAAATATTTTGAAGATTTGTGACAATATGGAAAAACATTTTCTTCTCTCTAGATTATGTTATTTAAGGATACAGTATATAATACGTATAAAATACAAAATATGTTAATCAACTGTTCATGTTATTGGCAAGGCTTCTGGTCAACAGTAGGTTATTAGTAGCTAAGCTTTGAGGGAGTGAAGAGTATTTTCGACTGCGAGAGGGGGTCAGCACCCTTAGCCCCCTGCATTGTTTAAGGGTGAGATGTAGTTGTGACAGAGAGAGTATGGCCTGCAATGCCTACAGTATATTGTATCTGGTCCTTTACAGAAAAAGTTCAGCTACCCTTGGCAAGTGTATCAGACCCCCTTACTTAACGAAGATACCCAAATTGTATCTTCGTTCCTTTTCCAGTCATCTTAGTGGCATTATTTTACAGATGAGATGAGAAGCCCAAAGAGGTCATAAACGGTTTGAATGATACAGAGCCTGAACTAAAACATTGGTAAAGTTACTTAAGCTCTCTAAACCTTAGTTATATTACTCACCAAAAAATAGTGTTGACCTCATACAGTTGTGGTAGAGGTAAAGGAAATAATGCATGCAAAGTTTTTAGCAGAGTGTCTGGCATAAGCTCTTACTAAATGTAGCTATTTTTATTAGCTAATAATATTATTGCCATTAAAACTCAGATTTTCTGATTCAGCCTAGCATTCTTTTCACTGCAATAAACTGTACTCTACCTAAAGAAAAAAATAGGAGAAGTTACATAAATTGTTGATTTTCAGAAGTTATTGATGTTTTATTAAGACTCAAGATAGTTTCCACTCACTCCCCAGGCATCTGATCCACTCATATCCTCAAGTCTCTTCCCAGGTGACATCATAATGGCCACAGATGGTCTGTCGAGAGATGGATGCCACTTACCCAGGAAGACCCTACAACCATTTTACCTCTTCTGATCCATAAAATGAAAAGTAAACTGGCTTTGCAGAAAAATTATGTATCTATGAAAACTTTAGCAAAAGTAGGCAATTCCTAAGATTATTATTTGCTATTGGATGTTGAGAGTCTTCTCTATATTCCTTGATTTAGAAAAGAGCTGCAAGTACCAGCTCAGAACTTTGGAGAAGGTGCCACGAGGGAAGAGGAGAGGAAACTGTCAGCAGAGAGAAGTGACCAAATGGGGAATCTTCTGCCAGCTGTGCACCACGCGGCACCCGCTTTGTGTCTCTGTCCGGCGGGCCCTCTCCACCTCCATGGGTCCGCCTTCCTTTCTTCCCCATCTTCTTTCCCCTCTTGTCTTCCTTGGTTCCTTCTTCCACCTCCCTCCCCTACTCTATCCTGTCTATCATTTTCACTCACTATGGGAAGGCACTTCTCTTTCATGTCCTTAGTGTTATATTCTTCTTCCACTCAGGTACATTGTTCTTCTGTTACTTGAGAAGAAATAAATAAGAATTTATCATTTACAAAGCTTTCCCATACATTATTTTGTTAATCCTTAGGTCCACTCAAAATCCCATTAGAAAACAGTGTTTCAAATTACAGCGGTCTTTGTCTTAACCAGCTTAAGGTGTTACAACAAATTTCAAATTACAAAAATGGATAATGATAGCAAAAAGCCTCTCAACCCTATTTTTTTCTTAATAGGAAAGTGTCTCTTTACTGAACAAAAGAGCTTTCCCACAGTTGTGAATTTGGAGTATCACTTGGTTGATTCACCTCTTTATTTACTTATTTTATTGTGGACCTCCTTCTCTGATCCATTTCGGAGATGTTCATGACCATGTTATTGCCTAGCAAATACATTCCTCATGTTGGAGCACGGTGTTAGAAAGCCTCCGTGGTTAACCCCGATCTTCCTTTCCCACTATACCTCTCATGAACCCTTCTTTACGTACCACACGAGATTACATTTTCCTGACTGTGCCTTTCCAATAAATTTGTTTAGATTGCCCTTCTCACCAAATTTGCCAGTTGAGATTGGACTGGTCTTCCAAGGCCAAGATCAAAACAAGCCATCACACACTCTGAACCCCTTTTCAAATGCCTCCACTGGGGAGCTCCCCAGATTTGACATTGTGTTATTATTTATGAAACCATCGTCTTCCCTTCTGACTGATGAATCTCTGTAATCTCCATGAAACTTAGCACAATGAATGCACACAAGTTTCCACAAATGCTTAATGAATAATCAAACCTACCATCTCCAGCCTAATTTCCCTACTTAAAATCTGTGCCTAAAAGTCTTTTTTCAGTGTTAAAATTTTTTTTATGCTGAGAAAAGGATAGATTAATTCTATCGATTCCAAAGAAACTTATTAAATGGCTACCATAGATAAGATACCGGAATTTTAAAAAAATTAACTAGATATGGTGTCCTCTTTAACATCATATGTTAAATTGGAATGTAAATCTCACTGTCTTCTGGAACTCATTAGTAGCAGAAGTTACACCCAGTTAGAATTAGCAAGCAGCTAATTTTATAAAGCACCGATGCTGGGGTTCTTGACTACAGTAGAGGAAATAGGTCTTATATGGCTATTCTGACCTTCAAAAAGACTCAGAATTATTTTATGATCTAAAACTAAAATAACTAAAGAGTTGATCATATGTAAAAAAATAAATAATACCTGATTTATCCATCTCTTTTAATTCTTGCTCAGTACTTCTCAGCTTCTGTATGTGTGTTTTAATATAGAAAACTATGAAGAATCATATAAAAAACACCTATATAGCCCAGTACCCAGAATTAACAGATGTCATCATTTGGTCTTTGTCTTAACCAGCTCAAGGTGTTATAACAAATTGCAATAGACTGAGGTGGCTTAAACAAAAACGTTTATTTCTTACTGTTCTGGAGGTGGGAAGTCCAAGATCAAGGCACCAGCAGATTCAGTGTCTGGTGAGAACCTGTTTCTTGGCCTGCCAATGGCTGTCTTCTCTTTGTATCCTCACATGGAGAGCAGAGAGTGGAAGCCGACTCTCGTGTTTCTTCCTAAGGTCACTAAGCTCATTCATGGGGGCTTCATCCTTCTTACCTGGCTACCTGCCAAAGGCCTACTGCCTGATTCCATCACATCGGGGTTTAGGATTTCAACACATGATTTGAAGGGGGACACATTCAGTCCATAATAGTGTCATGTTTTCTTTATATATTTTAATAATACATATAAAATATTACAGATAAAATTTCAGTCTTTACTTTCTGTCCCATTCCCTTTCTTTGAAGACAACTGCTCTCCTAGATGAGTGAGTGTGCATCCTTCTAGTCCTCAGTTTTCTATACATTTGAATTTATAAATAAGATGTAAACTTTAAATAGATGCCATTATTTTGTGTACATTATACTGCAACTTGCTTTTTTCACCTAACATTACATTTTTGAGATCTATTCATGTTGATACATGTCACTGTTTTTACCTAGAGAGAAGTGAGATCATAGCAATTTTTATTTAGTTATTTTTTTCATAAGGAAACCATGTATGAACGGGAATTAAATTATTTGCTAAATGCCCTAAAACCTTAAGAGTGTATTCCCAAAATGCGTGCCAAGCTGCCGAGGGTACTGTAGCAAACTCACAGCGTGAAGCAGAGTATTTCCCAATTTCAAGGGAAACAGTGACATTTGTCAGATATAACACAAACTACTACTAAGTTATTTAGGTCTTTTTGGTACTTGTTTTAGCCTAGGTTCAGTTCTTCTTTGGCTTAGGGAAGCCATGAAAAAATTGTTGCAACACTAAAGTTGCCAGGAACCAAAAAAGTTGGAAAATCTCTGCATTAAGAATAAGAAACCGAAGAAAGGGAAGATGGCGGCGTGAGTAGAGCAGTGGAAATCTCCTCCCAAAAACACATAGAGCTATGAAAATATAACAAAGAAAAATCTTCCTAAAATAGAGACCACAGGACACAGGACAACATCCAGACCACATCCACACCTGCAAGAACCCAGCGCCTTGTGAAGGGGGTAAGATACAAGCCCCGGCCCGGCGGGACCCGAGCGCCCCTCCCCCCGGCTCCCGGCGGGTGGAGAGAAACCGGAGCAGTTTTTTTTTTTTTTTTTTTTTTTGGCGAGCGCTTTTTGAAAGCCTTAGAGGGACGGGCCCCCGTTGCTGGGGAGGCAGGGTGGCAGGACCGGTGAGGAGGTGCCTGGGAACGGCGCCGGAGGACAAAGAATATCCCGCGTTTCTCCCTGCGAGACCTGGGGGCGGGTGCCTGAGACCGGTGCCTGAGGACGGAGGAGGTCGCGCGTTTTTCCCCTTTTTTTTTTTTCTCTTTTTGGCGAGCGCTTTTTGGAAGCCTTGAAGGGACGGGGACCTCAGTGCTAGGGAGGCACGGTGGCGGGACTGGTGAGCGGGTGGCTGGGACCGGCGCCTGAGGACAAAGAATATCCCCCGTTTTTCCCTGCGGGACCGGTGGGCGGGTGCCTGAGACCGGCACTTGAGGACAGAGGAAATCGCGCGTTTTTCCCCTTTTTTTTTTCTCTTTTCTGCGAGTGCTTTTTGGAAGCCTAAAAGGGACAGGGACCCCAGTGCTAGGGAGGCAGGGCGGCGGGACTGGTGGGCGGGTGCCTGGGACCGGCACCTGAGGACAAAGAATATCCCGCATTTTTCCCTGTGGGACCGGTGGGTGGGTGCCTGAGACCAGCACCTGAGGACGGAAGAAATCGCGCGTTTTTCCCCTTTTTTTTCTCTCTTTTTGCCGAGTGCTTTTTGGAAGCCTTGAAGGGACAGGGACCCCGGTGCTAGGGAGGCAGGGCGGCGGGACTGGTGAGCGGGTGCGTGGGACCAGTGCCTGAGGACAAAGAATATTGAGCGTTCCTTCCCTGCGGGACCGGTGGGTGGGTGCTTTTTGGAAGCCTTGAAAGGACAGGGACCCTGGTGCTAGGGAGACAGGGCAGCAGGACCAGTGAGCGGGTGCCTGGGACCGGCACCTGAGGACAAAAAAAAAAAAAAAAAAAAAAAAATCGCTTGTTTTTTCCTTTTTTTTTCCTTTTTTTTTTTTCTCTTTCTTTCTGTTCCCTCTCTCATTGTTGCTGTTGTTGTTTTGGTTTGGAGAGTGCTTTTTGGAAATCTTAAAGGGGCAGGACAGGTCACTTAGACCAGAAGCAGGGAATCTGGGGATCTCTGGGCACTCTAACCCCCTGGGCAGCAGGGAGCACAGAGGCCCCTTACGGAGATAAATAGTCTCCTGGCTGCTCCCCCTCCAACGGGGCTCCACCATTTTGGAGGAACAGCCCCAGCCAGGCCAAGCCCACAGCAACAGCGGAGATAAACCCCAAAGCAACTGGGCAGGAAGCAGAAGCCCTGTCTGCGCACAGCTGCCCAGCACAAGCCACTAGAGGTCGCTATTCTCCCAGGAAAAGGCTACAAACCAACAAGAAGGGAAGCTCTTCCAGCGGTCACTTGTACCAGCTCTGCAAACTATCTCTATCACCATGAAAAGGCAAAACTACAGGCAGACAAAGATCACAGAGACAACACCTGAGAAGGAGACAGACCTAACTAGTCCTCCTGAAAAAGAATTCAAAATAAAAATCATGAACATGCTGACAGAGATGCAGAAAAAAATGCAAGAGCAATGGGATGAGATGCAGAGAAAAATGCAAGAGCAGTGGGATGAGATGCAGAGAAAAATGCAAGAGCAGTGGGATGAAGTCCGGAAGGAGATCACAGATGTCAGGAAAGAGATCACAGAAGTGAAACAATCCCTGGAAGGATTTATAAGCAGAATGGATAAGATGCAAGAGGCCATTGAAGGAATAGAAGCCAGAGAACAGGAACGTATAGAAGCTGACAGAGAGAGAGATAAAAGGATCTCCAGGAATGAAACAACACTAAGAGAAATATGTGAACAATACAAAAGGAAAAACATTCGTATTATAGGGATACCAGAAGAGGAAGAAAGAGGAAAAGGGATAGAAAGTGTCTTTGAAGAAATAATTGCTGAAAACTTCCCCAAACTGGGGGAGGAAATAATCGAACAGACCATGGAATTATACAGAACCCCCAACAGAAAGGATCCAAGGAGGACAACACCAAGACACATAATAATTAAAATGGCAAGGATCAAGGACAAGGAAAGAGTTTTAAAGGCAGCTAGAGAGAAAAAGGTCACCTATAAAGGAAAACCAATCAGGCTAACATCAGACTTCTCAACAGAAACCCTACAGGCCAGAAGAGAATGGCATGATATACTTAATGCAATGAAACAGAAGGGCCTTGAACCAAGGATACTGTATCCAGCACGACTATCATTTAAATATGATGGTGGGATCAAACAATTCCCAGACAAGCAAAAGCTGAGGGAATTTGCTTCCCACAAACCACCTCTACAGGGCATCCTACAGGGACTGCTCTAGATGGGAGCACCCCTAAAAAGAGCACAGAACAAAACACACAACATATGAAGAATGGAGGAGGAGGAATAAGAAGGGAGAGAAGAAAAGACTCCAGACAGTGTATATAACAGCTCCATAAGCGAGCTAAGTTAGGCAGTAAGATACTAAAGAAGCTAACCTTGAACCTTTGGTAACCACGAATCTAAAGCCTGCAATGGCAATAAGTACATATCTTTCAATAGTCACCCTAAATGTAAATGGACTTAATGCACCAATCAAAAGACATAGAGTAATAGAATGGATAAAAAAGCAAGACCCATCTATATGCTGCTTACAAGAAACTCACCTTAAACCCAAAGATAAGCATAGACTAAAAGTCAAGGGATGGAAAAACATATTTCAGGCAAACAACAGTGAGAAGAAAGCAGGGGTTGCAGTACTAATATCAGACAAAATAGACTTCAAAACAAAGAAAGTAACAAGAGATAAAGAAGGCCACTACATAATGATAAAGGGCTTAGTCCAACAAGAGGATATAACCATTCTAAATATATATGCACCCAATACAGGAGCACCAGCATATGTGAAGCAAATACTAACAGAACTAAAGAGGGAAATAGACTGCAATGCATTCATTGTAGGAGACTTCAACACACCACTCACCCCAAAGGATAGATCCACCGGGCAGAAAATAAGTAAAGACACACAGGCACTGAACAACACACTAGAACAGATGGACCTAATAGACATCTATAGAACTTTACATCCAAAAGCAACAGGATATACATTCTTCTCAAGTGCACATGGAACATTCTCCAGAATAGACCACATACTAGCTCACAAAAAGAGCCTCAGTAAATTCCAAAATATTGAAATTCTACCAACCAATTTTTCAGACCACAAAGGTATGAAAGTAGAAATAAATTCTACAAAGAAAACAAAAAGGCTCACAAACACATGGAGGCTTAACAACATGCTACTAAATAATCAATGGATCAATGAACAAATCAAAATAGAGATCAAGGAATATATAGAAACAAATGACAACAACAACACTAAGCCCCAACTTCTGTGGGATGCAGCGAAAGCAGTCTTAAGAGGAAAGTATATAGCAATCCAGGCACACTTGAAGAAGGAAGAACAATCCCAAATGAATAGTCTAACATCACAATTATTAAAACTGGAAAAAGAAGAACAAATGAGGCCTAAAGTCAGCAGAAGGAGGGACATAATAAAGATCAGAGAAGAAATAAACAAAATTGAGAAGAATAAAACAATAGCAAAAATCAACGAAACCAAGAGCTGGTTCTTTGAGAAAATAAACAAAATAGATAAGCCTCTAGCCCAACTTATTAAGAGAAAAAGAGAGTCAACACAAATCAACATAATCAGAAATGAGAATGGAAAAATCACGACAGACTCCACAGAAATACAAAGAATTATTAAAGACTACTATGAAAACCTATATGCCAACAAGCTGGAAAACCTAGAAGAAATGGACAACTTCCTAGAAAAATACAACCTCCCAAGACTGACCAAGGAAGAAACACAAAAGTTAAACAAACCAATTACAAGCAAAGAAATTGAAACAGTAATCAAAAAACTACCCAAGAACAAAACCCCGGGGCCGGACGGATTTACCTCGGAATTTTATCAGACACACAGAGAAGACATAATACCCATTCTCCTTAAAGTGTTCCACAAAATAGAAGAAGAGGGAATACTCCCAAACTCATTCTATGAAGCCAACATCACCCTAATACCAAAACCAGGAAAAGACCCCACCAAAAAAGAAAATTACAGACCAATATCCCTGATGAATGTAGATGCAAAAATACTCAATAAAATATTAGCAAACAGAATTCAACAGTATATCAAAAGGATCATACACCATGACCAAGTGGGGTTCATCCCAGGGATGCAAGGATGGTACAACATTCGAAAATCCATCAACATCATCCACCACATCAACAAAAAGAAAGACAAAAACCACATGATCATCTCCATAGATGCTGAAAAAGCATTTGACAAAATTCAACATCCATTCATGATAAAAACTCTCAGCAAAATGGGAATAGAGGGCAAGTACCTCAACATAATAAAGGCCATATATGATAAACCCACAGCCAGCATTATACTGAACAGCGAGAAGCTGAAAGCATTTCCACTGAGATCGGGAACCAGACAGGGATGCCCACTCTCCCCACTGTTATTTAACATAGTACTGGAGGTCCTAGCCACGGCAATCAGACAAAACAAAGAAATACAAGGAATCCAGATTGGTAAAGAAGAAGTTAAACTGTCACTATTTGCAGATGATATGATACTGTACATAAAAAACCCTAAAGACTCCACTCCAAAACTACTAGAACTGATATCGGAATACAGCAAAGTTGCAGGATACAAAATCAACACACAGAAATCTGTAGCTTTCCTATACACTAACAACGAATCAATAGAAAGAGAAATCAGGAAAACAATTCCATTCACCATTGCATCAAAAAGAATAAAATACCTAGGAATAAACCTAACCAAGGAAGTGAAAGACTTATACTCTGAAAACTACAAGTCACTCTTAAGAGAAATTAAAGGGGACACTAATAAATGGAAACTCATCCCATGCTCATGGCTAGGAAGAATTAATATCGTCAAAATGGCCATCCTGCCGAAAGCAATATACAAATTTGATGCAATCCCTCTCAAATTACCAGCAACATTCTTCAATGAATTGGAACAAATAATTCAAAAATTCATATGGAAACACCAAAGACCCCGAATAGCCAAAGCAATCCTGAAAAAGAAGAATAAAGTAGGGGGGATCTCACTCCCCAACTTCAAGCTCTACTACAAAGCCATAGTAATCAAGACAATTTGGTACTGGCACAAGAACAGAGCCACAGACCAGTGGAACAGATTAGAGACCCCAGAAATTAACCCAAACATATATGGTCAATTAATATTTGATAAAGGAGCCATGGACATACAATGGCAAAATGACAGTCTCTTCAACAGATGGTGCTGGCAAAACTGGACAGCTACATGTAGGAGAATGAAACTGGACCATTGTCTAACCCCATATACAAAGGTAAACTCAAAATGGATCAAAGACCTGAATGTAAGTCACGAAACCATTAAACTCTTGGAAAAAAACATAGGCAAAAACCTCTTAGACATAAACATGAGTGATCTCTTCTTGAACATATCTCCCCGGGCAAGGAAAACAACAGCAAAAATGAGCAAGTGGGACTACATTAAGCTGAAAAGCTTCTGTACAGCGAAAGACACCATCAATAGAACAAAAAGGAACCCTACAGTATGGGAGAATATATTTGAAAATGACAGATCTGATAAAGGCTTGACGTCCAGAATATATAAAGAGCTCACACGCCTCAACAAACAAAAAACAAATAACCCAATTAAAAAATGGGCAGAGGAACTGAACAGACAGTTCTCCAAAAAAGAAATACAGATGGCCAAGAGACACATGAAAAGATGCTCCACATCGCTAATTATCAGAGAAATGCAAATTAAAACTACAATGAGGTATCACCTCACACCAGTAAGGATAGCTGCCATCCAAAAGACAAACAACAACAAATGTTGGCGAGGCTGTGGAGAAAGGGGAACCCTCCTACACTGCTGGTGGGAATGTAAATTAGTTCAACCATTGTGGAAAGCAGTATGGAGGTGCATCAAAATGCTCAAAACAGACCTACCATTTGACCCAGGAATTCCACTCCTAGGAATTTACCCTAAGAACGCAACAATCAAGTTTGAGAAAGACAGATGCACTCCTATGTTTATTGCAGCACTATTTACAATAGCCAAGAATTGGAAGCAACCTAAATGTCCATCTGTAGATGAATGGATAAAGAAGATGTGGTACATATACACAATGGAATACTACTCAGCCATAAGAAGTGGAAAAATCCAACCATTTGCAGCAACATGGATGGAGCTGGAGAGTATTATGCTCAGTGAAATAAGCCAAGCGGAGAAAGAGAAATACCAAATGATTTCACTCATCTGAGGAGTATAGGAACAAAGGAAAAACTGAAGGAACAAAACAGCAGCAGAATTACAGAACCCAAAAATGGACTAACAGGTACCAAAGGGAAAGGAACTGGGGAGGATGGGTGGGCAGGGAGGGATAAGGGGGGGGAAGAAGAAGGGGGGTATTAAGATTAGCATGCATGGGGGGGAGGGAGAAAGGTGAGGGTGGGCTGCACAACACAGAGAGGACAAGTAGTGACTCTACCACATTTTGCTAAGCTGATGGACAGTAACCGTAATGGGGTTGTTAGGGGGGACCTGATATAGGGGAGAGCATAGTAAACATAGTATTCTTCATGTAAGGGTAGATTAAAAATTTAAAAAAAAAAAAAAAAGAAAGAAAGAAAGAAAGAAAAGGGGATTACTCGTTAACAGGATAAAACTATTGGTAAATCAAAGATCAACGCATGCTTTAAATATCCTTAATGTTGATCACTTAAAGGGTGTCAGATGATCAGCTATGGAGGTACTCTTTTCTGATAATATTCCTTTCTCTTAATTAAAAAAAAAAAAAAAAAAAAGCAGTTACTGTGTGCTGACCTCCAATGAGTTCTGCACAGTGGTATAGAGGGCATGTCAAAGTGTGGGCAAAGGGTCTGTTTGTTTCTACGCAGAAGATCAAGGCCTAGCTTGGATACCCAGAAAATGAAATAAGATACGATATGAGGAGGAGCTTCCGGCATCAGCACTCTCTGGAGGACTCGTGCCGGGGGATGATCATCAAAAAGCCTCCCCAGGGATCCGGACGATGCTGCGGTTGTGGCTGCATCCAGCCCACCGTCTCCTGGACTTGCCATAAGAAGGAGGAGGGAGATGTCTAGGCTGGCATGTGCATACAGTGACACAACGAATTTGACTGGATCTGTACTGTTGGAACTCAACCAGGAGTTGGGAGGGGTGCAAGTTGTAGCACCCCAAAATCTCATGACTATAGACTATCTATGGTTAAAAGAACATATGGGATGTGAACAGATCCCAGAAATGGGCTGCTTTAATTTGTCTGATGGTTCAAGTACAGTTGGAAAATATCCATCATATTATAGATAAATTTTCACAAATGCCTAGGGTGCCTAAATGGTTTTCTTGGCTTCACTGGAGATGGCTGGTAATTATAGATTTGCTTTGTTTATGTCACCGTATTCCTATTATGTTAATATGTGTGTGCAAATTAGTTAGTAGTTTAAAACCTATACATACTTAAGGTACTATACAAGAAGATATGTCAAAGAAATAATCAATCCTCCCAAGTTTCCTTCATATGCTACATCTATAGCTTTTCTTCTTCCTTCCTAATTACAAACCTTAAATAGAATTCGTGCCTCATATCGAATTTACCGAGTATCATAATTCCTCCAGGTGGTAAAGATACCTCGAGACAAGTGCTGGGCATAGAAGCCACAGGGCATAAATCTGCAAAGAAGTAAAAAGCTAACCTTTGCAAACAATATGGCTTCTCTCTCACTTACCAACTTTACATTTCCCTGTATGGCCCCGGAAGATGACTGGTTAGCCAGAGACGGGTAAGATTCCTCAAGGGAGGAACAACCTAAGACAGGCACAGTCGCAGGGGGGCCATCAGGTGAGAATTTGGGGATCAACAGAGGTGAGGCTCAGAACCTCACCCCCCCTGCTTTGAGAGAAATCTTCTGCATCCGTGGATGTCTTGCTGCCCTTGTCTAGCCTGGATTAATACTTAGTCCATAGGCACACACCTGATCATCTGATCATCTACATTTGCCTTCTTACAGCACTAAACTATGTTTTCTACCTTTATCTTGCATCTACCTACCACTTCAGCATTTTATTAAAAATAAAAATAATAATAATAATAGGAGAAATGTGGGATCAACATATAAATCAAGTACAAAAATCAAATGAATATTCATATTTGACCTGATGGTTTATAGGTCATATTGCATGATCAAAACCGAAAGTTTCTGTGATGAATGCCCTTGTACTGTTCACCATGTAAGAATTTATTCACTCTGTAAGAATTCGTTCACCATGTAAGAACTTGTTCGTTATGCTTCAGAAGATTGGAGACTGACGAGAATTAGGCTTGAGATGGATTAATGATTGTACATTGAGCATTGACCCCCCTATACTGAATTTTATTGTTGTTAACAACCATTTGATCAATAAATATGAGAGATGCCCTCTCAAAAAAAAAAAAAAAAAATGCATTTAGGTTGACTTCCCACTTCTTTTACCTGAGCCCATATGCCAGCTTCTGCTTTTGCAATACGTTCTTTGAGTGCAGCCTCTTGAATTTCCTCTTCTTTATTCAGAATATCTGCCCCGATATCTGTGTATTTGAAAAGAAACATAATATCCACAGACTGTTTCTTGGCTTTTCTTTTTATGATTATCTAGTTACTTACTAGAGTTATCTAAGAGATATATCCCCTTTGGAACAGGTTATATTCTTTTCTTTAAAGATGTCAATGAAAGAGATAAGTTTTTCCTCAATTGATTGAGAGGAAACTCACGGCACTGTTAGGCCTAGATAGAGTCAGCTGCTTTCTTCACAGCAAGTCCACACTGTAGACAACTGGCAGAGCAGATTTTTCACCCAGAGTAGAATGTTGAGTGAACATTCACCGGATCCAGCTCTGCTCCTCGGGGCCCTGGTGTTACCTCCAGCAGGGAAGTGGTAGCAGAACGCTTTCTTGAGTGTGTTATATGTCTGTCTTCAGTGTGGTCTTGCTGGGTTTAGCTGCCTCAGTTGTGGAGCTAAGGGGCAGTAGTTTAGCACTTCTCTGCCAGTGATCTTATTTAATTTCTAAATAATAATATTATTATCTACCCAGACATGGAAATAAAAGCGCAAAGAGGTTTGAGGACCACACAATCCCGGATAGCTAGGGACAGAGCTGGCCCTGGGGCCCAGCCCTGAGCTCCCTGAACTGGGCACAGGGTTTTTTCCATCTTCTGCTGCCGGAGTGGGCTGTCAGAGGTGGCTCATAACCTATATGGGGGTGACAAGCCCTTTGAGAGCTGAAATCCCATGCACAGTGATCTTTCTCTCCAATCCAAACTCTTAACAGTACTTATTCCCTATACCATTCATTTTTTTGCATCTTAGATTTGTTGAATTATTAACTTTCCATGTGATTAGGTCTAATTTTCTAAAATTACAAAGCACATCTTATACTGCAGTGTCTCTCATGGTGCCTAGTTGGGCAATAACAGAGCCAAGATGTTGTGGACATCTGTTTGTCTGCTCAACATCTTCTCTCCCTCTGGTAACAGGACCCTTTTCTCTCCAGAACTTTCCTCTCTCACTTCAGGTTTTTCTGGTGGGACTGCCAATCGCAGCAGTCAACCTGCTTGCCCATCACGTTATCCCCCAGGGCCATAACTGGACCAGGACTGGGCACATGCTCAAGCCTGGCCAAGCAGGCTCTTCCCTAGGATTTTATATAAGGATGTAAAAGGAACATAGCTTTTTACCCTTGTGGTTTTTAAGTTGGAGGCAATAGGCTCTTGGAGCTGTCTGGGACCACTCTACTCCTTTCCTAGCTGCTGGACTAAGCCTGGCTGCAGTCGCAAACAGCTGAGCTAACTCATTGGAAGAGCAAGTGTGGACAGACTGAAAGCCCTGGTGCCAGATCCCCCCTGGGTTTCTCTGTTTAAAAGGTCAAGAAATTCCCTTTTATTGCAGTCTAGTCTGAGCCATTTCTGTCATCTGTAACTGAAAATACATGCTTTGTAGCATTAAGAGTCTTTGCTACTGGATTATCAGTGAATTTATAAATACAGGGCAGTGAATAATATGATTGAGATGGACATACACTGCATAGGCTCAACAATGCGTAGATATAATTACAGAAGATTTTGGAAGAAATGTGACTAAGCGGGGACCAGCAACACATTGAACTTCATAAAAATGTGATACAACTGTGGGCTGCTTTTGCTCTTTTTATGCTTAAATCCCATTACTTTCTATTAGCTGTTCTCAACTCTGTACAACAGAATCTCTGCATAGCTTTTAAAAATGCTGAGAAAGGAACAAACTATGAACACACAGAACTTGGATGGACCTCAAGGACCTTATGCTGAGTAAAGAAAGTTAATTTCCAAGAGTTACATACTGCATGACTCCACTTATAGAACATTCTCAAAGGGATAAAATGATGGTCATGAAGTACAGACAAGTGGTTACTAGGGGCTTGGGTTATGGCGTGTTAAGGCGTAACAGAAGAGAGTTTCTCTGTGGTAATGGGAGAGTTCTACATCCTGATTGTGGCAATGGTTACGTGTGATAAACTTCATTAAAGTATACACCAAGGGGGTAAAAATGTGTATGTAAGGTCTGTACCTGATTTAATAGTATTATTCCAACACCAATAACTGGTTTTGATGGTGAACTGGCATTATGTAATATCAATGGAAGAAGCTGGATGAGGGGCATATAAGAACTGTTCTCTTTTTAAAACTTGAGTCTTAAACTATTTCCAATTAAAAGCTATTAAAATATGTAAAAAATTGAAAGACAACACACAGAGGCCTGGTTCTGAAGCTAATTTAGTGGGTCTGTGTTGGATTAGTATTAAATCCAATGAGTCTGTGTTTGTATATTTGTAGTAAAAACACATTTTTTTAAAGTTCTGAGTACACTGCTATGGTTGAGAACTACTGTCCTATGCAACATTCATTAGCATTTATGTAGATTTTTCAATATGCTTTTATATTTACTTATAAAAAACAGAGAATTTTGGCTCTTGACTTAAAATAGACAATGACAAATAGAGGTCACTGAATATAAAAGATTAATTTCTAACTAGATTTAATTTATCCACTTAATGTTTAGACTCAGATATTCTGGAAGGCATAAGGAATCAATCAATAAAAGCATAAACATTAACTAAAAGTTAAAATCAGGTGTGGTACTTGTATTTTTTTTAGAATCATTCTCAATTATGGAGTGTTAAGCTTTTTATTTATTTTTTTGTCTGTTCAACATCTTCTCTCCCTCTGGTAACAGGACCCTTTTCTCTCCAGAACTTTCCTCTGCTCTATTCATTATAGGTAACCTACATTTTATTTTTTTCAAAACACTTTCCATTCTCTAACTTCTTATATTTTCAAAGATCAGGAGTAAAAGTAAATCACTGTTAGTTTATCATGTTAAAGGAAGAGAGGATCAGAAAAGTATTTTAAGAGTCCTTAGGAAACACTTTCAAGGCTTAGACTGGAAACTCTGATGGGGATAAGAAGAGAAGGAAACCTATAAAACTACAATTTGATTTGCTCATTGAAATCATATGCACATACACAATGTTATATATATAAGCATACTGCATAATATATATATAACACATTTATAACACACTATATATATATAATATATATATATATACACACACTATTCTCAAGTTATCTATATGTGTCTATAAGTATGTATAAGTCACCAGCTACTAATAAAGGCTATCGTTTCTTTCACCCATTGATTAAGGTGTTACTTAGAGCCATTTCTCTCCTGTGTGTGTGGAAGGTGCCCAAGTATGGGCAACGCAAAAAGAACTCCCATTTGCTATTATGTGCCTGGCTTTATAACAGGTACAAATAGTTCATTAACGCCTCTACAAACCTGCAAGCTAGGTATTAACATCTCTATTTACATATAAGGAAAGAAATTGAAAGGCTAAGTATACTGTCCAAGGCACTTAAGCGGTGAAGCTAGAATTCGACCCATATTTTTCTCATGCCAAATAGAAACCCCTGTAGGACAAGCAACTTTGATCAGAAGAGCTGACAAGTCTATGTAACAGGAAGAATGACATACGATGCTCTAAAACATTAGAAGAAAACAGCAAAGAAACTTACCCAGTATATCTCTGTGAGTGTAAAAGCATGTCTTAAATGGCTTGTATTCATGAATCTGTTTGAAGGTTTCTCCAAAAGGGGCAAGTGGAATTATTTTATTGCAAACAGCACAGCAAACAAAGCTTTTGTAATTTGGATTTCTGATCATGATTAAATTTAGGATGTCTTTTACTATGCACAGGTAAAATATTCTTACGATCAGAAAAAGCAGTTTTAAGAAAACCTAGAAGTTCAAGAAAGCTGGAAGCAGTTCAAGGTTTTAGGACTGCTAGATGTTGGTAAGGATTTAATCATTTGCCATGATTAGGTAGTGGCAACATGTCTATTGATAAACAATGGTCATTGATACCGAAAGCCTTTGCCATGTAAGGTGTGGGCATTGGATTTGGGGAGATTTGCACAGCTGCCTTCTCCTTGGCTCTTAGTTAAACTCCTAGTTAAATTGTTAACTTGCTTAACAACTGTTGCTAGGTAAGACAAGCTTTGCTCATAAAGCAACTAGAAATAGTAACAAAAGGGGGCACAGTGCAACTGTTCATTTCCCAGATACTTTCTGTATTAGTTTTCTATTGCTGTTGTAACAAATTACCACAATTTAGTGGCTTAAAACAAGGCAAATTTGTTCTCCTGCAGTTCTGGAAGTAGGAAGTCCAAAGTGAGTCTTATGGGACTAAAATTAAGGTATATGAAGGGCTGGTTCCTTCTGGAGGTTTTAGGGACAATCTGTTTCCCTGCCTTCCCACCTTCTAGAGGCTGCCCACATTGCTAAGCTCATGGCCTCATATCTCATAGGTTTCTATGCTTTTCTCCCCTTGCTTGTATGATGCCGTTTCTTCGGATCTGCCTACCTCTCATAAGGGCCTTTGTCAGGCCCACCTGGATAATTTCCCCATCTCCAAATTCTTAATCGCCATCTGCCAAGTATCTTCTTGCCATATAAGGTAACAAATTCACAGATTCTAGGGATTAGGATCTAGACTTGGGGGTGGGGTGGGAAAAGGGGAGCATTATTTAGCCTACCACACCTTCTTATAAATGGTTTATTTGACAAATTGATTCAACTTAGGCCAGAAAAGGAGGGAATTTAATTTTTTTTCAGGTTACCTATAAATGTGATGTTTTGGTGCTATGGCAGTAAAACTGGGAAATATCACTGTGGATTAAGGGAAAAACTAAGTCAGTACTCAAATTTACTAAGCCTAGTTTTACAACAACTAATCTGCTGCCCTTGTTAAAATGGAAAGTCCTGCATTGCAAGAATCCCCTCAGTGCCTCACAAATGGGACAGCTTGGTGGGCCTAAGATAAGGCTATGGACCAATAAATAGCTTGACTGTTTGCCTCAGGAGATTCTTGAAAATCAGTTTATAAATTCAATAGCTTGCTCCTCTAGGCAAATAGCTCTTCTATCAGAACAGATTACCTCCCTGTGCAAATCAACAGTTTACTCATCAAGATGAGCTTCAGGACCTAACCCACTATGTTACTGAGTTTGGCCCAGTCTCTACCAGAGTCCCCGCACCGGAAGACCTTCCTTCAACCACTTGAACCGAGATTTCAAAATGCTGTAAGTATCTTGCCCTGGTTATCCCCTTCTAAACACAACTGATTTTGTCAATGTGGCGTTTATCCTCAGAGAATGAATGAAAATACCAGCACAAAGTCAGGCGGCCGTTGACACTCTGCACACACACAGACTGTGCTGTAACTTCTAACCACCCTTTAAAAAGTATCATAGTTAGAGTACTTGTTCCTAAAATTCAGTGTGATTCTTCTATTCTTCACAGCTGTATACCTCACTGGTTCATTCACATAGATGTCACACAGCTTAAGGCTGCACTTTGCACAGTTCCTGCTGTCCTTCTGGGATGTGATATCTCTTGAGAGTACCTGCATCTTCCCCACCAAGTATCAACTTATTCTGCTGAATAGTAGAATAATTCTGAAAGATGACAATGTGACATTAAATGTGTAAGTTGAAAAGAGAAGACATTTAGTTCCTTAACAACCAAAACACACGGGAAACCAAAAGCAAAATACTACTTGAAATTAAAAGGCATTTTATACCACCTAAGTGCTTTTTAAACTATACAAAGTGTACTACATAGAGAGACATAAAGAAGAAATATTTAGGGCTTAGTAATAAAAATATAACTTAGTTCCATGTAGATAACTCAATTAGCTAAGCTCTTTCATATCTACAATTCAGATGTAATTGCATTTTCATGTGTCTTGCAAAACCACATGAAGTACTGGAAATTAAAATCTTACATTATGATAATAAACTCTGTGCAATTATTATTACTTGGTAATAATAAATAAAACAAAATTTCAGGATGAGATTTATTACAGAGCCCCAATTACAATCATTTGGAGAATGGGATATCTAGAAGTGAAACTGGTCCAGAACCTTATCAAAAACCCAGAACAGTAAGATTTTCTTTTCTTATCTCTTGAGTAGTTCTAGTTTTAAATAACTTTAAGAACATTTGGTCTTTTAGTATCACTGTAACATTAATTTACAAAACTAAAATAGGTAACATTTAGTTATAGTCAAGTAAAAACATCATGCCTCAGTATAACATACATTTTTTAAAAGAAAAACTCCAATTACTTTGAATTATTCATTTAATCTTTATTTTAGTAGTTGACTGGGACTATCTTTTCAATTGAAATAAAATTCTGGACCAGAAATAGCTGAAATAAAACACCAAAATATATGAACCATCTTTAAAAACTATGTCTTTAATGTGAACTGTAGACTTTACAGTAATTGAAATCACCTTTTCCCCCCCACAAATTTGGGTTTTATGCCAGGTATAAAATGAACATTGCCTTTACAAATAGCAAAATAAAACTAAACTCTCAAAACAGTTGCAACTGCACCATTCACCTTGAAATATTAAAAACATTATGCAAACTCAATACCACTGGGTACTTTTATTATATGGAACTTAATAATTAACAAAAATGACTTCCATGCTCATGGCATTTTTATACAGGGATTTAATAAAAGGAAAGTATTGAGTAGCTCTTTTTCTGGGAAAAGGAGATAAAAGCTGCAGCTTTAAAAGGACCAAATTTACTCCAGTGGTTTGGTCACAACTGCTATCTTTCTGCATTAACATTTTTTAGACCCAGAAACACGGTCGTGTGCACTCAGTCTTTCCCGTGAGGATTTTGGAGCCCTCACAGCTGCGCCTGCAGTGACCAGCTGTTAATCCCATTTAGACGTTTTTCTCCTCATATATCTGTTTCCCTCACTATCAATAGCTTCATAGAGGTCCTCTTTATTCTCCTGTGTTGCATGTAGATAACCAATATAAGCCACGCAAAGCGAAAGGGTTATCAATCCGAAAGCCATTACAGGTTTGTTCTGTCAAAGAAAAACAATTATAAAGCCTCATTAGGACTACCAATCTGAGGAGATCCAAATATTCTGTTGCACTTTTCTCTTGACATATCAGGTCTTTATTATCACACTAACATTCTTAAGGTAATATATTCAAGTATAATAATTTACTCAGTTCTTAATTCAGTTAATTCAACTCCTGATAACTTGGAGATTATAGAGGACGCTTGCTTCTTTCTCCTCCTGCCTTTCTCCAGTCTACAGCGTGGACATCTCAGACCTCCCCCTTCAGGAAAGGGATGGTTAGGGCAAGAGCAGTGGGGGTGAGAGGCGTGGAAACTGGTCCAGTGCTGGGAGTTCAGTGTCCTCTGTGATACATGGAGAAGCTGCTTAACTTCTTAGGGCCCAAGCTTCAATTTTCAATTCCTATATTCTGCTTCTGTTACCACATCTGCTGTATTACCATTATTTTAAATCTTAACCATCAAAAGAATAAAGGTCAAACTTTTTCACTTGGATGGACATGAAAGAAAGGCCACAAGCTCAGAGCAGTTTAAATTTGCAATTCCTGAAATGCATTTGGCAATTAAAAGAACAAACTAGTTCAAAGTTAGTAAAATGTTCTACTGTGATTTAATGATTTGATTGTTAAATTGACCTATTTAATTTTAAAAGTTTAGACAACCATGTTATTAAAATTCTAATCAAATTCAATACATTTAAGTATATAATAATTTGAGTTCATTAACATTTAGTTAAAATTTGTATTTATTTAAAAATAAAATTTAATAAGACATCAAATATATTAAATAGTTTGCAACAAGAATATGAATGATTCTTGTTGCAATGTGACTCCCTAACACTGTACGAAGGTACATCGTCAAATTTTTCACAAAATGTTTACAATATCCCTTAGGTAAAAACATAATAATAAAGATTAGAATTGTCTATTAAAATGATCAGGTTTTCACTTTGTTTTCTTTTTTTTAATAGGTCTTATTTACTTAGTACTACCAGATCAAACAATAAAAATTCACTTCAAATTAATGCTACTAAAATAAAATTTTGAATAGGAATTTTATCCAGTAAAATGCAAAGTAAGTAGTTTTATATGTGTATTTAAGGAACCAGCATTTAAGATCTTCCTTCCACCTGCTTTTATTCAGAGAGGTCTTACTATTCAGCATAAAATGTCCATGATAAAATCAAAGGTTACAGGAAAATAAAAACTTTCTACTCCTGATACCCTAATACTTAAACATAAAGTCTTACTCTAGATATATTTCTTACAGGTTTAATGAAGAGTTCTGGATTCACAGCTCGAAATAAGGTAGTCGTGCGGACCCCTCTAAGCCCTGGGTTTCCAAAGTCTTTCTCTTTGGGTGGTTCCTTTTTCGATGCCGGAGGCTCAGGTGCTGAAGACATCTTGACAAGTTCAGATGACTATTTGTTACCTAAAAATAAATTGTTTTCCTTCATGATTATGTTTTTTTGATAATGCTCTTCAAAAAAAAAATCATTCTATGCTCATTCTTTTTTTGCATTCCAGTCCAGATAGATGCCAAAAGGGATGGTCAATTATTTTATTACTTTGTAAAACATATACTTTGTGAATGGTGCTTTTTGATACAATTATTTTATTTTTCATCTCTTAGAACACATTAGTGGGGTAAACAAAAGTTGTTTTCCTACTTTACAAATACCTAGAGAATTCTTTGTTGGTCATGAGTCACACTGTATGATGGGGGTTACATAAAAGGGGTACTAAAGGTGGGACTGGTCAGTGGGTTATCCATACCCTTCTTCCTTCCATTTTCACCCTTCCTCACCTGCCAACAGACATTTCAAGACACCTTCTGAGAGAAGTACTAGTATTTCTTTGCTCAATTGCTCCTGGAGCTTCGTCCCTGGCCCACTTCCCTTCATGCTCCTTCCCTTCCTCTGCTGGCTCCCAAGCAGTAAGGGTACATAGAAGTTTGCCCTCACTTCCCCTCTGCCTATCTGACTCATGGGAGGATTGCTTTGCTATCACCTTAATCTGAATATCCTTTTTTGCCTCTTAATTACTCTAAACCTATCCTACTAAATCCAATTGTCTTTTGGCTTCTGGTTCTCCCAGATGGAATGTCAACTTTTGTATTTTCATCTTCTAGGTCCTATTAGGCCAACGCTTAGTCTTATCATTCCTGCCACCCAACGCTGGGGTAGGGATGGCAGGGGTAGTTGAAAGGGAGAGACAGGGGAAGAAGCCTTTCAAAGAAGGGCTGAAATTAATGACAATATAATAAATTCTTTGGGGAAATGCTGCACTCCTACTATACAGTAAATGTTATAAAACAAACATTCATATTTAAACACTCACTGGAGCTGTGTTTACACAAGCATTCTTTAAATTTTGTATTTTATAGATTTTATAAATACAGTATTTTTCCAACTTTATTGGTTATGGAGAAGATTAGCAGTCATGCAGTGATTTCAGTTTCTTCAAAACAGTTTTAATTGCAGTGGTCACTACATATTCATTTATACCACTTGGTTGGGTAAACATCTTGTCAGGAACATCTCCTTGAAAGGAAAGGATTCCTATCACTTTCCATGTTTGCAAGGACTTCTGCAACGTTTCTTGTTGGCTGTTCTATCACTTGTTTCCCGTGGATGTCATGATGTCATTGTCACCATTATCGTCATCACTTCCTGGTTCCTTTTTGACATCAGCACTCCTGTAGCAATTTAAGGATTTGCTAACTCTTGGGAAATAGTTATATTGCTATCTGTAGCCACAAAGTGTCAAAATCAAACTGGTTTGGGAGACCAGTCACAGCAGCAATTGAGTACCATACTAGTTCAAAACCACACTTGGTTTGCAGTCTTCTTCCAGGCTGACCTCCAGGGATTCCGCAGGAATCATACCTGTTCCCTACCAACCTTTAGCTATAGTCTACAGATGACCAGGTCTCAGCAATCATGCCAATGGCTTGTTTCATTTGATTGTCTCAGATTTCCCTTCATCAGCCAAATTTAGAAAGAGTTGTTTTAGCCATGAGCTTTGACTATGCAAGTTATGTAGAACGACCGTGCAGTTCAATGCAAAAACTCAATACAGGCATGATCCGCAGTGTGTTATAGGCACAACAGTTGTCTATCAGGAATAGGGCATTTCACTTTGCTCCTTTTATTCTCTTGCCAACCTTTCTCAGCCAGTCATTAAATAAATCTTTCATCCTTTGGGCCTGTATATTGGCTTGGTAATCACAGGGGGGCAAATGAGCATGTCTGAAGCACTGCGGGCTAACTAAAATTGCCAATGCAAGTGGTCTCATCTTTTCTGTACAACATGCATTACAGCAGAATAAAGCAACCATCAATTTGCTTATTTCTATTGCAAAGCCCACCTCAAGCATTAAGTATATGAGGTAACAACTCATAAAACGCCTATTTAATCCATTTAAAACATCATTGAGGCTGCAACTAGCAATTAAAAAAAAAAATTCTCCTGCATGCAAGTTACTAATTTTCTCTGCTGGAACAGTGTTTTCTTCACTACAGACAACTTCTGAAATAGTTCTATAACATGACTGAAATTTGTTCAGCCAGCACACACTTGCTTGAAATTCATCATGCACCAAGTTGGCAAAAAAACCCAATGTTTTCTGGGGAAGAAGTGATTCATTTACATAACCATTTCTTGTACAAACTTCTTGTTACCATGCAAAAACAGTTATAAAAGGAACTCGAATTTGCTTCTGCATTAGACCCAGAATCTTTTAATTTCTTCTTCAGTTCTGGCTCAGTCTTTCAAAAATGTCAACAAGGTAGGAGAAGTGATGCCAAATTCCTCTGATACTTCTCCTTTCTTGTGGCAACAATCTACTGCTTCTATTGCTTTCATTTCCTTCTACGAAAACTGCTGGCATGTTATCTTTCCCTCTTAGTCATGACAATAAGATGGATGCCATATACAATGTATTTAGAATTTAAGTAACAAATGTTGGCCACCAGATGCCTAAGCTAGGTGCCAGTGATGTTTCTCATTATATTAATAATGTGTTTGACTGTAATGCAGAAAAAGGGAAAATTCAGAAAAAAGCAATTATTCAAGTGGAAGCAGTACTATAACCTGTAAAGGCCATACCTATAAAAGATGTGAGATAGGAAATAGCTAACACAATAGCATGTTGTTAAGAATGAATCACAGCCCCACAGTATGCCACTCATTGAAACTGTGGCATTAGATAAAAATATAGGAAGGCCTGAAAAAGCAAATATATAAAGGTAAAAGTCATTCTAACCAAAAACGGACAAAAACAGCATTTTCTTTAATTATTGAGGAACTGCTGCATGTAATGAAAACAGATATCTGGTAAAATACGGCTTATAATTGCTTACTGGGAAGAAAAACAAGGTAATGAAGGAGATGGTGAGGAAATACCCAAGAAAAACAAGATAACGGGGAGACAAACAAGGTAATGGGGTATGGGGAGCGCATACTGTAGAGAACAGGAGGGTCTTCACACCATTTATCACGTACACTTTGTGTTGATGACAATGTGCCAAGAACTAAGGATGATTAACTTAATCATCACCTGAAGTCCAAAATATACGTGTGAGAGAAAACTAGCTGCAGCCAACAGAAATTTCAGTATTTTATAATTAAAGTAATGCAGTAATGTTAAATGTCATGAAATTCAACCTATATAAGATGTCTATAAAAACTATGTATTAAGAGTGTTCTAATGTGAATTTTAATTACTTAATTTTAGATGCAAGATTCCTTGGCCCCCTCTTTTCCTTAGTAAAACCTACATTTCCTTTGTAATGAATCAAGGATATAAGCAAACAAGACTTAATTTATTGTACTGCAACATACAACATCCACATTCACCTTAATAATTCACTGTTTATGTTAAACTCTTTATCAGAAATGACAATTAAAGAATACTTGGATTGGAAATCACTATGAATGTTTACTGAAAGGGCATCGACAAATTAAGGGATAACCTACTGTACTACATTTAAAAAGATGTTTTAATATACCAGAATTTCAATTGTTTGTGGTACTTTTTATAAGTATGAAAGTAGCATTTTCCATTACATATCATTTTTACTAGACATGGTTTAAGACAGCTCAGTTTTATTGCTGCTTCTGCTTTTAAAAGCCATGGTCACTGAAGATGTTACAATTTTCCCAAAACTGCATGAATTTATTTATACCATCTATTGAACTAATAAAGAAAATTTAACTTTATTTTAAATAAAAAATATAGATTACTGAAGCCAAAAAGGGCATTTGTAGTAAAAAATCTGTTACATATAAGAACAAAAATATCTTTTCACATGGAAGGTTCTTGTATCTCATTTATTATGGTAAAGGGGGAATCATATCTCTTTCACACACACACACACACATACACACACAGTCTAGCAGGGGTGACGGGAACTTGGCAACTTGGCAGTGCACAGTGCTCCTGGCTGGGTAATTTGGTGATTTGTTTGTACAAAGGCCTACTTGCAAAATACTCAATACTCTTATTCCTTTATTTTTCCAACACCCATTTCTCATTCCCTTATTGATTCATGACAAGAGACTTTATAAATTTTTTAAAAAGAGAAGAGTATATTTTTTCATACCTGCCTTATAAGATTTAAAGTAAGCTGGATTTACTTCATATATACTTCTCTGGTAAAAAGTCTTTACCTTTTTTATCTGCCCATCCTCTTAGAAAGGAAATAAGCAATAAAGGAGGCAGCAGAGGTCAAGGACTGCCTCTTGCACACCTCCATGAGGGTCAGTCACACCTCAGGGTGTGAGTGACATTGGTGTCCCCTGGAATTAATAATGCACAATATGCGAGACTGTACAAGATGGGCCTACATGTATTCTGGACTGGTCATTTTTGAATGATTTTCCCTCCTTTAGTAAAATTCTTGCTCAGGTGGATGATCCTGAATGTATCTGACAACTTACATTAAACAATTCGCTCACATAGAATTGGCATGGCTCTATTATATCATACATGAAAATTTGTCCAAGATAGAAAGAATATGAGTTTGGGGAAAAAGTTAATCTTCAGACAGTCATTTTTGAAATAAGCATCTCAACAGAAGATAAATCAAAACAAAATTATCAGTACAACGAGTGGAGGAAGATGGTGGAGTAGAGGGTTCCTGAACTTGCCTCACTCTGAGAATGACCTGAAGACTGGCAGAGCAGCTCTTCTGCAGCCAAAGAATAAAGAGAAGGCCACACTGAGAAGGGCAGTAAAAAAGAAAAAAAACACTAATCTGAAAAGATACATGCACTCATATGTTTACTGCAGCATTATTTACAACAGCCATAATATGGAAGCAAATTAAGTGATCATCAACAGATAAATGGATAAAGAAGATTTGTTATATAAACACAATGGAATATTACTCAGCCATAAAAAGGACAAAATCTTGCCATTCATGACAACATGGCTGAATCTAGGGGATGTTATGCTAAGTGAAATAAGGTGGATGCTTATACTTTACTTATATGTGGAATTGAAAAAATAAATAAACAAACAAATCTATCAATACAAAGAACAAAACAGAAACAGACCCACCAAAACAAAGAAAATGGTGGTTGCCAGGGGGCAGGGAGTAGGGAATAGGTGAAACAGGAGGAGGGAATTAAGAGGTACAAACTTCCAGTTACAAAATAAATAAGTCATGGGAATGAAAAGTACAGTACAGGAAATATAGTTGATAATACTGTAATAACTTTGAATGGTGATAGATGGCAACTACACTGTGAACATTTTGTAATGTATATAACTGTCAAATCACTATGTTGTACACTTGAAACTAGTATATGTCAACTATAGTTCAAGTAAAAAAAAATTATCAGAATTATAGAATGTTAGTCATTAATCAAAGCAATAATCAAAGCCTTTCTTTTAAATGACTTAGGGAGTTATAAAATAGATGGAATATTTTAATGGGATGTAAATATACTTGTTATTTTAGTTCACATACCACACTATCTTAATATTTAAGAGCATAACTGAAGTGTGTGGCAAAACACCTTAAAATTTTAAATTAGAATACACAATTCTGGGATAGAATCAGGGGACTTTATGTCTTGAAGGAATCCAGCAAAGCCTCAAATTCCACCTTTGCTATTATAAGCTGTATGTCTTTCAGTAAGTGATAAAGACTTCTGTGAGCCTCAGTTTTCACCTTTATGAAAGGGGTAATATTATCTATTGCATAGAATTACTATGTGGGTTAAATGAGACACTATTTTTAGAAGGATATAATAGATGTTGTAGCTATTGTCATCCGCACCACTAGTCTAAATAAAGATACTGTTTTTTAAATAGAGAAATCTAGGCGCAAAGAGATTGTACCTTTGCAAGAGTGAGATAATCCTGTTCTCAATTCCCAGCCCACCCCTATTCCACCACTTCACCCCCGCCCCTCTTCCTAAATCGTCAAGGCTCTGCATTTATACATTACACGATATAAGAAACATATTGTAATCCTTTGAGTTTTTTTACTTGGATTCTATATTTGTTGGTTTTAATGTAAAAAAATACTACTTAAAAAGTATCTGAAGGTACTTTTGAATTTACTGTACCTGAAGACAGGGGAAAGGTTTTGACATGGCTGTTGCATACAACCTGAGGGCTATAAAGTGGTATTTGGGTCCACTCCTCTCCCCATTACTGGGGTACCTACACTACCGGGGGCTGTTATTCAAAGACAGATGCATTTGAAGCCTCCAGAAAAAGAGGCTGCATGCATTAAGCTCTAGACATTGGGACGGTTCTTGCGGGGCGATGTCCGCGGACGGGCCACTGACCAGAGTGCAGGGCTCCCGGAACGTGAGGGGCGAGAAATGGGCCCCGTGCGGCCAAAGTTCTCCAGGATTTGCCTCCAGGCGCCCTCCGGGTGGCGAGGATTCGGTGTGCTCCGGGGAAAGCCAGAGCCAGGTCAGAGCGCGCGGCGGAACGCCCGGCCCCGCCCACCTGCCGGTCCGCGGACACGCCACTCCGCAGACGCCGCCGCTCGCCGACCGCCGGTCACCCGCTCCGCGCCCGGGGCGCTCGACCTCGTCTCCGCCTGCGACGGAGAGGAGCAGCCCAGCGCGCCCGGCCGCTCCGTGCTGCAGCGGCCCCTACAGCCCGGAGGCTGCAACGCAGGGGCGCGGGCGCCGCGGGAACGGGCGCTGCTCCTCTACGTCCGGGGCACTTGCGCCCGCCAGTGCGATTGGCCCGTTGGAGTGGGCAAGGGGCGTTTTTTTTTTTTTTGGCTTCCAATTTTTTTACCCTCTTGTTTATCCTCCCAGTTTCAAGTAACCCTCCAGTTCGTTTATGTGTTGTACAAATAAAAGGAGGCAGTACCTAGAAATACACAAATTTACTTAAAGGAAGGGGCAAAGTTATTCAAATGCACAGTTATGGATGCCGGTTTGCACACTTTGTGATGTTTCAGTTTGTTGGGATACAAGTTATGTTTAAACTACAAAATATCTAGAACAGCAGGTCTCCAGATTTGGGCATAGATTTATGTAAAGTTTTGGCCAATGACTTTTGAATTTAAACTTTGTTCTCTCAGGCTAGATTAACTTTGTATTTTGATTTGAGGTTTGAGGTTTCATTTTTAAAACTTCATTGGCATCTGGCATTACTAAGCAATCTTATGACAAAATAAGGTACATTTTAATTAAGAACTTGTGACATGAAAAGATGCTCAACATCACAAATCATCAGGGAAATGTAAATCAAAACCACAATGATATCACCTCACACCTGATAGAATGGCTATTATCAAAAGACAAGCAACAGGTGTTGATGAGGAAAAAAGGGAACCCTTGTGTAGTGTTGGTGAGAATGTAAATTGGTGTAGCCACTACGGAAAACAGGGTGGAGGCTCCTCAAAAAATTCAAAATAGAACTACCATATGATCCAGCCATGCCACTTCTGGTATATAGTCAAAGCAAATGAAATCACTATCTTGAAAAAATATTTGCACCCCATAATGTTCATTGCAGGATTTTTATAATAGCTGAAATGTGGAAACAACCTAAATGTCCATCAACAGATAAATGGATAAAGAAGATGTTATATATATACACGATGGAATATTATTCAGCCATAAGAAAGACACCCTGCTGTTTGTGACAACATAGATAGACCTTAAGGATATTATGCTAGGTGAAGTTAGAGAAACACAGGTGTATTGTTGTTTGCCCCAATGATACTTAGTTGGTCATTGTGTAGCATTATTGTGGCGACAGGTACCTGGTACACAGGTCCTCCATTGTAGGTTCCCTGGAATCAACCAACGCTAGCTTGGTAGCAGGAGGAATAATCTGCTTTCAGGGGGAATTGAAAGAAGAAACGATGTCTTGCTATTTGTGATTTGGCATCATAGGAACATATCTGTTACGGGAAGGAAATTAAATCTATCAAATGGTAGGAGACATAAATGAGTAAAAAAAAATTAGAATGAGGAACTGATACTATTTTGAGAATCACAATGTGCTACGGTTTTTCTTCCATATAACCCGTTTAGCAAAACTGTTTTTGATACTTTTTATGCAGGTCATTTATATTAACTGCTATCACATTTTAAAATACCAGAAATAATAATGGTTTATTCTATATTAATTTTTCTGAATTCTTAAAATCTCAAAGTATCTTAAAACAAATTCAATGTGAAAACATTTCTATTCCCATTGTTCTCCTATTGGATGAAGGAAACAAATTAAGAATCAGTGCAGGTAGGTTCAGTTTAATGGAAAAAATGTGGTACGTTCAATGTGACAGGTACACTACTGGACACTGGGAATTCAAAGATTAAGATATAGTCTCTGCCCTGAGAATCTTAGCGATTTGTGAGGGAGGCAAATATAAAAACAGAACATGTCAGCATAATGTGATAAGTGATAGTGCATTCATCTACACAAAGTTCTGTGGAAGCGCAAAGAATGGCAGCATCTTGTTCTGCAGGTGTGTAGCCTGCAGGAGCTGGTGACTGAGCTGAGAGTCAGGCTCGGAAGCCTTAACTAAGGCAAGAAAGTTAGAAAGCATGTTCAAGGCAGAGGAAACTGAATGAACAAGCCTTAAAATGTACAGCCATGTCATATGATGTATTTAATTTTCACCAGAGAGTAAATAAGAAAATGGAAAATGGAA
The DNA here is from genome assembly GCF_040802235.1 of Manis javanica. Taxonomy (NCBI): domain Eukaryota; kingdom Metazoa; phylum Chordata; class Mammalia; order Pholidota; family Manidae; genus Manis; species Manis javanica. Next base: position 18,453,731 of record NC_133168.1, read on the forward strand.
AATTGTAAGAAATGAGGTTGGAGAAACAAGTAGGTACGAGTCTAGGAGGACTCAGATCCATGGGAAGGGACCTGGACATTCTTCAGGAGGCCACGGGGAGGCACTGAAGCCTTTTAAACCAGGAGCAACATGATCAAATTTATGTTCTCAGCAGCTCTCAGGGGACTGGATGGGCTAAAGGGCACGGCAGTGTTACAAAGCCAATGTTGTATCCTAGGAGAGACGGAGTGAAGCCTGGATGGGGACAGTAATAGGACACATCAAGAATATGGGGCAGATTTTGTTGACATGAGCAGTAAAATGGGTAAGAGGAGTGATGGGTTAGTTTGGAGCAGGAGGTGAGGAAAGAAAGAAACTAGGGTGATGTGGTGGATCCTGAGGTGCTCCACCAAGAGGCCCTTTGTGAGGTCATGCACAAAGATCTGCTGCTGCTGCAGGTAACGGTTCCCTTGGGGGGCGTTTCCTTGGCTTCAGAAAACTGTCTTACCTAGTCCTTCAGAGGTGGCCTTGTGACCAGTGACTGGTTGATGAGGGGATTCAAAGACCCAGCCTTCTTGCCTCAATTTGGGAACCAATGGGCCATCCCAGCTCTAGGGCTCCCAGTAGGATCGGCTGACCACGTCAATTACAGTCACATGGGGCAGCTTCCCTTCCGCCTCGTCCAGCCTCCCCACTTCCTTCAAGTATCTTGTAAGAATCTCCCAGTGCACTTCCCAGTCAACCTTCTGCATGCAACTCATCATTTCAGAATCTCTTTTTAACAACTTTAGTCTCAGAAAAATGACCATCAGGGTTTGACTTGGGTATGTTGACACTGGCTAAGATCTGAGCTACAGAAGGAGCAGGTTTGTGAGATACAGGTAGGCAGGAAAACAGCCCAATTTGAGATATCTCTGAAATATCCAGATTCATATGTACATACCAGTATATGCATCTGAAGTTCAGGGGAAATAAAGACTTAGCGATCCTCAAGATAAAGATGATAGGGAAAGCCATGAGAGTGGATATGATCGTGTAAGGAGAAGAGGCAGAGAAAGAATGGTGAGCTAGTTAAAGTCCTCGGGAGTGAACAGAGCAGGAGGAGACCATGAAAGGTTTTAAGGAGAAACAGTCAGAAAGGTGTGCAGAAGAGCAGGAGAGGCGTATCTTGAAAACTAAGGAAGTTAGGACGATTAAGAAGAGAGTAAATTAATGCACAGGCTCCTTTGCCACCAGTAAAACACCCCTCCAAACTATTACCCTCCTTTCCTGCTGGGACTCTTTCCTGTCCCGGCCCTTTGCCTCACTTCTTACTCCACAAAGATAATCAGGGAAGACATCACACCCACAGCTCAGCCCTGTTGGTGGGTTGGAATTACCTTCCTGGGAGCTGACTTCTGGGCGAGAATCATTCCATCATACCTACCAGGGAGAAAGTTTATCTGTTTAGGATTCTTGGATAAGGCTAAGAAGCTGCAATTATTTCATGAGGAAAGAAGTCTAGGAGCAGAACAGCCCTGAGCCCCTGCAGAGACTGGACACATGGGCCAGCAAGCCCTGCCCCAAGTCACCCAGAAGCTCTGCTGTCTCTCTGTAGGAGTTGATAGGCAAGGAGGTTCTTTCTTTCTCCATTAAGCTAGAGGAAAGAGATTTGTGTGTCAGCTCATGGATACAGAGGAAATGGAGAAAAGCAGAGTTTTATTTTCCTTGGCCAACTAAGAAATAAGATCTGATCCTCTAGAGAGACCACAGAAGCAGAAGGGAGCATTTTTTGGGGGATAAATTCTCTTGGGAGACAGTATTCCACTGTTACTTCAGCTGCAAATGACCGAAACTAACTCAAGTGCAAAAAGATCTGTATTACGTCACATCATGGTGAGTGCACGGAGGGGCTGGTTTTGGGAACCGTGAGATATGGAACAGTCAAATATGTCAACAGGGTTCCTTGTCTCATCTCTCTAGCCTGTTTCTCAGATACACTTATTCCAAGTGTTGGATACATCCCTGCTGGCAGTTCTAGGCTCCTACCATGTTAAAGTACATTCAAGTGGAAAGGGAAAGTTCCTAATCATCCACATATCAAATTTCATGGAAGGACTAGAATTGGCCTTCACGCACTTTGGGTCATGTGCCCTTTTCCAGGACAAATTGCTGTGGACAGGAGGAAGGGATACCGTGGCTGGGCCGAGTCATATTATCACAGTTGTGAAGGGGAAGTTCCCTGGGGGATGGAGGGAACAGAGGTGCTAGGAAGACAAAGCCTGCAGATGTCCACCCCACAGGAAGACCTGCCTTGCAGTTCTGGTTACCCAGAGCTGGAGAGAGAAGTATGCTCCTGAAATGCAGCAGCCTGCAGGGGCCACACCACAGAGCTTTTCCGTGCATGGCCTTGCTGCCACTTTCTCACAGGGCACTGAAGAGATGCCTTCTTCCAACGGTGGCTAATTAAATGAGGTTGCCAGCAGGGAAGAAATAGGTGGGCCTGGTGCTGAAAGCACATGAGAGACTCTCAAGGGACTTGAAAAACCTGTTATCACTGCCTGCCATCATATAGTGTATTCCTTTATTGCCTTTCTTCTCCGTGAGAATGTAAGTTCCATGGATGCCCCCATGAAAGTTCCCTGGAGCTCCATGTAAGGTCCTCGAAGGCTTTGTGTTTTGCTCATAGTTATATTCCCAGACACACTGAAGAGCCCTAGAAATGTTCATTGGCAGGATGTTGAGCAGACTAGGGAGATGTGAAGGAGAAGACACAATGATGAAGCAAAGCAACCGGTGCGTTGTACTGGGCGATCAGACCCTGCGGGGCCCTCCTAGAACGGGCGTGGGAGTGCGATGTGGCCAGAAGGGGCCTAGCGGAGGAGGGCAGAGCTGCCAGGATGGGCCTGCAGGTCCCTGTCAATCCCATAACTGCCTCCAGAGCATCCTGGGCTACAGAAACAAGTTATCTCTAGGCACCGAGGTGCAGACCCTTTATTCCTTTGTCAACTTGCTCCCACCACTGTATAAAAACAAACAAACCCTCAAACTCACCGTAGCTCTGGGAGGAAGTGGTTCCCCACTCGGGCAAGTTCTCTCTAAATTCGGTGAGACTGAAGAAAGACAAGGGCAAAAAGCTGGGGGTAAAGGTGGTTACCACGTTCATTCTCACTGTGATCACAGGCAGCTCAGTACACACGGCTGGCCGCACTGTGCTCCCCAGGTTCTGCTCCACAGCACGAGCTTAGTCCTCTAGGCAGTAGGCCTCAGTGTCTTCTCATTCCCCGTCCCCCAAGCCCCCTGCTCCCATGCTGAGGCCTGCTTCTCCAGGAGCCCCAGGGATCCGGGCTCTCTCCCCGCTCTGCCAGCAGCAGCCTGCCTCCTGCTCCCGGGCTCAGGGAGCAACGCTGTGGGCGGCTCTCTCCTGATGGGTGGATGCCCGACCAGTTACGGACCAGGAACTGAAGCAGAGGAGAGGATGGCTGTTTCTTCTCTATCCTTCCCCTGCGCAGGTACTCCTGCAACTGACCAGTGGCTCTGTTGCTGGTAAACATCGCATAAATTTGCAAACAGGCTCTTATTATATACACAATGGGCACTATTGAGGCCAGGCAGGAATCCTGGTCAGAAAGTTCCATTTTCCCCACACCCATCCTTCTTTCTCTTCTACCATTGCCCAAACCTGATTCCCCAAAATGAGGGGAGCACTCTGAGGCAGAGAGGGACCCACATGAGGCTTTGCTGCAGATCCACTGTAACCGGCCTCATCCTTGGGTGGGAAGGTCCTAGATCCTTAAGTCTGCAGGTAGGGCGGTAAGTCAGTGAAATGCCAGTATCAATATTCAAGTGACCTTATTTTTACACAGATACTAGAGAATCATGGTGGCATTTGGGATATACTAGAAACTGACGTTTGCTACAGCATGACTTTGAAATAGAACAATTATACTGTAGATGTAAAACTCAGCTTATTACAAAATTTACAAACATTTAGAGAAAGGTCCTGGAGCCTAACCAATGAACTCAGCAGATTTCTTAGTGTTTCTGAAGTCTTGTCACTCGGTCTGACCTTCATATACCCTCAGCATTATCCTCTACCCAGGGCTGTCAAACTTGTGCATTTATCAGAATCACCCGGAGGGCTTAGGACACAGATTACCAGATCAGCTCCAGTGTCTCCTGAAGTAGGTCTGCGATGGGGCCTGAGATGCTCACTGCTGTCCTTAGACTTCACCCCGAGAACCACTGACCTACATGACAGCTCACTTTCCTTCTTCCTTTGCCAGATAAGACATAACTCTGGGGAGAGGGATCTGTGATATTTTACTCATTTTAAGAAATTCCTCTGAAGATTTAAATGTCTGACCCAAAGAGGCCTCCAACAAAGCAGCCAAAACAACCATTTCAGAGGGTGGAGATTTAAATAAAATTGGTGCTTATCATAGATCTGTATGGATTATGATCCATACAAATACCATCAAATGAGTGGGATAATTTTATCTGGATGCAATGACATTTATCCTGAGATTAGAAACTCTATTCTAATTATTTTACCTCCATCCTTTTAGAGCATGAAGCAAATAATTGAGTTACTTAAATGTAAAAAATATAATCAAGTCCTTTACTATAATAGTCCTAAAAGGATGACCTATAATGCCTTAAAGAAAAATGAAAAGTCTCTTAAAGTTCAAGCAATAAAGATTCCCTGTCTTCTGTGTGCTTTGATTCTATTTCTCTCTCTCCCCCTTTTCCTTTCTCGTATTCCTTCTTTCATTTGAAAACAGTTGGAGTTTTCCTCCAGTCATTTGGAAGTTGTTATAAAACAGAAAACACACGAGGCAGGATTATTTGTGGATGACAGTAGGGGCTGTTATTCACAGTACAGCTGTGAGGAATTAAGTTACCTGGTGACAAGTTAAGTGCTTTTCTTGATTAATGGGAGCAGTTGTTAAAAAATCCACAGGGAGAAGACTGAAATCTCCTGGAGGGGACCGTCTTGTATGTTACAGGCATCCGGTTTTTCTAATCTGAGCGACACTCGCTCTATTTCTGTTTTAGATGAATAAACCTCTACCACTCACTTCAAGCAACTAAAAATGTCGTCTCTCTTCCAGCCTTGTCTCATAAACTCGTATTTGAGATGTTTTTTGTCTTCCTGTTTTTCAGAAGGAGGTGGAACTTTGATCAATACAGTTTGAATAGGCAGGCAGGGAAAGATTGCTGTGCCACTAGCCCCTGAATGCCTGGCGGAGTAAGGCAAACGGACAGAATAATGGAAGGGAGATGAATCAAGGCAACCAGGATGACAGGATTGTGGAACTGTAAGGTGTCATTTTCTTTTGTTCAAATTTGCTTTTGTTGTTGTCATCACCCTTATTTTCAATAACAATTATTTAGGATATAAACTGGTACGAGAACTTAGGCCTTTCCTCTGCCCACCTCTATTTTTAAAGTAAGTGTACCGCTTGATAGGTTTTCATGAAGGGAACATACTCAGGTGCCCGCCGCTGGGAACCCGGGCTGGCAGCCCGGAACCCACCACTCCTCCTCGCGGCCATTCTCCAGCCCCTCCCCTGGTAACTGCTATTTTGGCTTCTGTCATCAAATATTAATTTTTTAAGCTTTATGTTTTAAAATTTATTCATATCGGTGCATTTATCAGTTATTCATCTCCATTGCCGTACAGTGTTCCATTGTATTGAGAATTGGGCTTACCTGCATCAACATAAATCTAACTGATAGGACTAGTTGCTGAGACCACCTACATCAATATAACTGCTTATATTCCCCAGGAAATTCTTACCAAGGAAGATACAACTGCAGGTCAATAAAGTACTTTACCATTTGCATCAGGAAAGTTTTGCAAACCAAATTCTACAAGGAAACAGTTTTTTTTTGTTAATCTGGGTAAATGATTCATCAGGACAACAGTTTGCTCTTCATAAAACTCATCTCCAAATTGTCACTTTGCTATATGACCAGCAATCCTAAAATACTGTGTCATGAACTTCACCCAGCCCCAACCAGTTCCCTACCTGGAAACACCTACTATAAACTTGAGTCCAGAATTCAAGCTACAAATACCCTTCTCTAACTCCCCCTTTTAGAGACAGATTTTTCTGGTGGTCTTTGTGAGGAGGTTGACAACATGAATATACACAATTTATTTACCCATTCTTATGTTGATGGGCATTAGGGAATTTCCAGTTTGAGACTATTATGATTAGTGCCATTATGAACATTATTATATTTTGATACACATATGTGTACACTTGGGGTCAGAATTGCTGAATCATCAGTGGGTGTATGTTTAATTTTAATAAATTTAATAGTTTCCCAAAATGATTGCACAAGCTTATACTCTTACCAGCAAATCATGAGAATCTCAGTTGCTATACATTCACACCAATAGTTGACATTTTCAGTCTTTCTAATATTAGCTATTCTGGTGCATGTGTAGTGGCTCATTGTGATTTAATTCTATTTCCTTGATGACTATTCCATTTTCATATGCCAATTTCTACACTTAAAAAAATTGTGGATTCACAAGCAGTTTCAAGAATAATACAGAGAGATTCCATGTATCTATCACACAGCCTCCCCAGCAAAGATGACCTTCTATATAACTATAGTGTAGTATCAAAACCAGGAAATGACTGGCACAACACAATTAACTGGACTACAGATATCACCAGTTTTTGCATGCATTCATTTTTTTGAATGTCATTGTAGAATTCTCTGACATTTGATTATATGTATAGGTTCTTATATCCACCACCACAAACAAGATACAAAACTGTTCCCTCACCAGGAAGGAACCTCATTGTGCCTTCCTTTTAATGTTGCACCCTTCTTCTACTTCCCTAACCCCTGGCAACCATTTGCCTGCACTCCATCTCCATAATTTTGTGACTTCATAATGTCATACAAATGGAATCATACAATATTGGCTTTTTTTCACTAAGCATAATGCTCTGAGTTTTTGGTATGTAGATGTGTTCACCAGCCTGGGAACTCCCTGAAACCCTGACTATTAGGATTTTTCATAGTATTAATATCCAGGTTACATTTATAAGTTTATATAAATTTTCTGTATGAAATGGGATTTTGTTGCCTGCATTTATGTCTCCACCTAAAATTTAGCTATTAAAATAATATTATTTTGGGGGGGTCATGCGAATGATCAAGAACTTGAAAGTGGTGGAGAAGAGATAAATTTGTTGTTTTTTCCTCCAATATCTGCATTAACATCTAAATGCACACGGAGCCATTCATATTATTGTTTTGCTTGCAGAGGCAAATTCAAATAATAAGGGAAGGGAGATAAAAACCTAGGCTTATCTGTCACAGAAGTGTTATAACTGTCATGCTGTAGGTACTGTGAATGTAACAGTTGGCTCTAAATGTTTTCTGATACTGTGGGTTTATTTTCTTAAGTAAAGATTCATAAAATGCTCATGAATAAAATACACCCTTTGTTGATGCAACATGAAAAATTAATTAGAACTAGAAGTACATGCATCTATGAACTTAAAGTTCTGTGAAACTCTGAAGGGGGCTACAGTAATGCTAGGTAATATGTGAGTTCCTTTTTCCCAGGAAAACAGTATCTCAAACATTTATTGGCCATGGAAAATTATTAGAAAAAATGCTTGAAGTGCAAATACTGAAAATGCAAGTTCTTTTAATGACACGGGAGGAGACATGATATCAGGACTGGGCTGGGAGCTATGGCTCGGCTCACAGCCAGCCATGGTATGAGGCAAGCTCTGTCACACCACTGGCTCCAGAATAGGCTGATTAAAAGAACGGTTAAAATCAAGGAGACAGTGCTCACATTTTTATCTGAAAACATGTTAAAAAGTCATTTAAGGTATAGAAATGGTGCTAAACTGTGACCTTCCTTTCTTTCCTTGGATATTCTGCACCCAAGTAATAGTTTTCCTCGATGGTTCTCTACATCAGTCAGAAGACGGATGAATCACCTCCAGCACCAGAATAAGAGGCAGAAGCTCAAGACACAGAGCCCTCCCACGCACCCTCACCAGAAAGTAGCACCTCAAAAGCTCTTGATGCCACAAACATCAGTTGTTATTAAGTAGCATTTATTGTGTTTCTGGAGTTGTTCTAGATGCTACAAATCTACAAGCTCCTGGTATAACTGAGAATCGCTGTGAGAATTGGTTTGAAAGAGACCAGTGCTTCCTTCTTCATGTAGGTATCTTGTGTTCACACATTGTACGCCGAAGCAATCAATCTGAGATGTGGAGGCAAGTCCTCTCCTTCTGTGCTTTGTGGAAAACTTTTTATTTTTCAAGTCTAGGCATGCTTCTCTCATTTCTGGTGCCACCTTTTGGTCAGAAAAATCTCATAACCCAAGGTCAGTTTTGCTTTCAGTAGGCAGAGATAATGAGAGTTGCCATTTATTGAGGAGTTGTTACCTCATTTAGCCATTTTAAGGACACTGAGGTAGGGCATGCCTTTCCCATTCTGTGGACAAGGAAATGGAGGTTCAGAGAACTCAAGTGTCTTAAGCAAGGTCCAGAATTAAATGGGAAGTAGGTGCAGGATTCCAACCCTGGTTTGTCTGAACTCAGAGTCCAAGGGATCTCTACTACTGCAAAAAAAATCCCGAAATAGAATTGACACCAAATTCTGGTAATTAAACTCCCTTGGACTTTTCCCCTCCAGGCTAAACACCTCCAGTTGCTCCGATCCTTTTTATGATGTGTTTAGAGACATTATCTCTACCCTGGTCACTGTCGTCTAGACCTGCTTGAGTTTGTCAGATCCTACTGAGGATAGGACATAAAGTGCTCCGACTGTGTTTCACCTGATTAGAAGGAAACCCAATCCGCTCTGGGAGAGACATGATACTGAGAGAGACAACGCAAGTCCAGATCGGAGCACAGAGCTCTGTGTGTGATGGCTCCCAAGTCACCTGTCATTCTGACATCGCTGCCAGCTGAAATGTTGACCTCAGGACCTTGGTTGTGTCTCTTTATATGGTGTCTGCACTCAGCATGACTCTGTGGACTTTCTTCATGGAGCGACCCCTGCAGCCCCTGCCCTTGTGCAGCTTATCCAGGGGGACACACTGGACATTCGGAGGCTCTGGCCGACACTGCCTCTCTTGCAGCCATCCTGTGGGGTCACATTCTCATCCTAAAGGGAAAGCTACCAAAATCCAAATCTTAAGGGAGCAGAAGAGAAGAAAGTTCACAGTATTCATTTCATATTGTTTCCAGGTCTCTCTTCTCTTATTTCTCTTCACCTTTAGAGTTTTGACTTCGGAGTGGTGTTATTTCTAATATAATACTCCACTCTCTTTTACAGTCTTTATTATGTTTGTTTCTTCCAAACAAACAATGGAGATGGAAGAATTAAATCTTTGTCAAAAGCAGAGAAAGAGTTGTGAGTGTAACTGAGAAGGTGGAGGGTTCAGCAGAAGCACTTTGCCCAGAACACACCCTTGTTTGGCCTTTTTGTTCCCTAAAGTTCCAACCATATCCCACCTGTTCTGCAGAGCGTCTCCTAGTTATCCCTCTCCTGGTGATTTCTCCCTCCCTTAGCTTCTCTTCAAGGTGCTGCAAGATCTCATAACCCAAGGTCAGTTTTGCTTTCAGTAGGCAGAGATAATGAGAGCTGCCATTTATTGAGGAGTTGTTACCTCATTGTGCTGCAAGATCCTGGAGGGCAGGGATATTTGTCTAGAAAATTGCGCCTCTGCCGTGCTGAACATCAACTGCTTCCTGCTGACGTTATTGGAGGGCTGGGAACCTCTGAGTCATTAGCACCAGGGCTTCAGTAAGGCCCCCGAAGGTCGCTCTAACAACAAACGGTGTCAGCCCAACCGTTCCTGGCAGAAAGTGTCTCAGCACAGACAAATGTTTTAAGTTCATATATAAAGTTTAGTAAGTGCTAATTATAAACAAAGGAGTCGAAATTGGAAGAGATGATCAATTCTAGAGACAAGGCTTATGCTCAGGCTTCTAATAACCCTTTGGAAACTGGGTAACCCATTCTGGAATGCTGGGATCTCTGTAAAAACAAAACAAAACAAAACAAAACAAAATTTGCTTTATTGGGTATGGAGAAGGTTTATCCAGTAATTATCAAGTAATGTAATTAACAGTATAAGCTGATAAATTTTCAAATAAACTGTACTCTTCTTGAATTTTGGATTGAATATGTGAATATGTGGAATAACTTGAAAGGTCGTGAACATTAAGACCCTATGAGAGAACGTGCATGGAAGTTCACGTGGCCCTTGCAGGCAGCTGTCACAGTGTAAGGCAGGAAGTTTCAGCCCCAGTTCTCTTCTCTATTTTCTATGCTGGATCTGGGACCTGAGGCAGGCTGCCCTTTGTGGTTCTGTTTTCTTATCTTTAAAATGAAGGCATTAAATTTCATGATATCTAATATTTCCACTGCAAAATTGTTTCTAAGCTCTTATTCCAAAAACGAAATGATTTCATGTCATTCTCACATCTCTAATTTTAGTTGAACTCACTCCTAGAAATGGTCCCCCAAAGATAAAACACTTATCTCTCTCTCTCTCATCTGCTTGTCATAAACAGAAAATACCTGTTATCAATGCTTCTTGAGTTGGGAAAGTGACTTTTACTATGCATTTTCACTTTCGGGATTTCTAAGAATAAGGCATATGAAGTTAAAGTAAGTTCATCTTAAGATTGACTTAAATTGTTCTTTTGGGCTTTTTTGTACATAGGTTTTGGAAAATAATCTTGGAGAGTCATTTAAAGTGATGAAACACACTCTGTCATTGTTCCAGCTTCTTTGTGTAGATGATGACAAGGTTTTGTAAAAAGAGACGTTCCATGAACCGTGTGTATGTGAGTGGCTTTGAATTCCTTTGTCTAGTTCCAACTGTCCTTTAATGTATATTGTAAATAGCAGGGACACATGAATTCTCCTCCAAGTTATGAGCCAAAACAAATGATCAGGTTACACCTGTTTGGTTGACACTACCTTGGAAACCACTAGACTCCATTTTCCTGAGCTTAAAGCACCAGTTTCCTTTCAGGGAAATAACAATCAACTCATGATTTTTCATCGGAAGAACACTGACTGAATCTCTTCTTCATCTCCACGTTTGTGTCAAGAGGTAAGTTGGGCTTGTTCCCCTTTTGATAGGATGTGTTTATTTAATGGGAAAATGGGGTTTCTTGTAATTGGGTACTCATGACTTTTTCCAAAAAGATCTGGAGAGAGAAGGAATCCTGATTATTACAAACCTCAACATCCTGTTATCAGCTTGACGCAGCATCACAGATGCCCGTTCTAGATAAGCTGCCTCTAAGGAAAGTTGCTTATTTGGAATGTGTGATTGACTTGAGGGCTTTTGGAGGTTGTGGCCAAGTCAGAACGCCTGCCCTGGGCACAGGGTGTGGGCTGGTGTGTCTGAGTGAGACAATGGGGGCCCAGGGAAACAGCCCAGGACCTTTCGGTGGCTCTTTCTATGTGACTTGAGGATAGCCTTTGCTCTGTTCCTAAGAGAGAAGCCTCTAAACATGACAACGCCTTTATTCATGCAAGATTAAAAATACCTGGCAAGCCTTACACATGTACGCGCATCAGCCCGTGTGGGTGATACTCTCCTAGTCAGGGTTGCTCGTGGCCCTCAGTGTTAACAATCTATTTTTTAGTAAACTGTTTTTATATCTATAAAACCTAAAAGTAGATTTTACATCTATAGGTCAATCATTAGACTTATGGCTTTTATGCGACTGTATTGACAAGAGAAAAATCAAACATGACAAAATCAATAAAAGTAAAATTAACTAAACTTTAGTGGACAAAAGATGTTTTGCTGAAGTTACATTTCTCCTCATTCAGAGAATAAGATACTGACTGCAGGAGCTGGCCCTCCCTCTCTCACCACGGAATGGGTAAGGGATTCTTCCTCCCCTGTCTCCGTCCAAACCACTGGCAGGCTTCATTGCTGCCGGCTCTCAGCGCAGCTTCATTTGACTTTCTCATGAGCATGACCCATCCTGGGTTTCTCATAAGCCCAAACAATGAAAATTCTCAACTAGGCTCAATATGATTTTATATATGATGTGTCAGAGGTCAGCAAACTTTTTCTGCAAAAAGCCAGTTGGTAAATATTTTAGGTTTTGAGGGCCTTGGTAGCTCTGTTGCAACTAGTCAATTCTGGTATTTTAGCATGAAAGCAGCCACAGAAAATAGTAAATGAATGGGCATGGCTGCATCCAAAGAAAAGTTTGTTTGTAAAGCAGGCCGTAGACTGGGTTTGTTTTGAAAGCTGTGTAGTTTGTCAAATCCTGATCAACATGAATGCTGAAATCCCGTGGGAGTCCTTAGTTATGAGCTAGTCATCCAGTGTTACTTTTTTTTAAAAAAAACATAAGAACAAAATACACACATAAACTTCCCTTAGGCCCTTGAGAGAATTTAACAGCAGACCCTCAGGGGCCATGATCCTGGGTTAAAAAACACTTTGCTTTTCATATCGAATTTACTGAGTATCATAATTCCTCCAAGTGGTAAAGATACCTCAAGACAAATGCTGGGCATAGAAGCCACAGGACATAAATCTGCAAAGAAGTAAAAAGCTAACCTCTTCAAACAATATGGCTTCTCTCTCACTTACCAACTTTACATCTCCCTGTATGGCCCCGGAAGATGACTGGTTAGCCAGAGACGCGTAAGATTCCTCAAGGGAAAAACAACCTAAGACAGGCACAGCCATCAGGTGAGAAATTGGGGATCAACAGAGGTGAGGCCTAGAACCTCAACCCCCTGTTTTGAGAGAAATCTTCTGCATCCGTGGATGTTTTGCTGCCCTTGTCTAGCTTGGATTAATACTTAGCTTATAGGCACACACCTGATCATCTACGTTTGCTTTCTTACAGCACTAAACTATGTTTTCTACCTTTATCTCGCATCTACCTACCACTTCAGCATTTTATTAAAAATAATAATAATAATGATAATAATAAGGGAGAAATGTGGGATTCACATATAAATCAAGTATAAAAATCAAACAAATATTCATATTTGACCTGATTGTTTATAGTTCATAATGCGTGATCAAAACCGGAAGTTTCTGTGACGACTGCCCTTGTACTGTTCACCATGTAAGAACTTATTCACTATGTAAGAATTTGTACACCATGTAAAAACTTGTTCATTGTGCTTCAGAAGATCCGAGACTGATGAGAATTAGACTTGGGGTGGATTAATGATTGTGCATTGAGTCCCCTGTACAGAATTTTATTGTTGTTAACTGTTAACAACCATTTGATCAATAAATATGAGAGATGCCCTCTCAAAAAAAAAAACAAAAAATCAAAACACTCTGCTTTATGGGTTTTCCAAACGGGCTACCTCTAAAACTGAAAATGTGTTGTATTCAAACAGGGGGTTTAAAGGGAGCTGTAACCGACAACATGCTCAGCGTGCCTCAGAGGGAGAAAGAAGCCCTTGAGAGGAAACTCTTTTCTTTAGAGGTTGAATGATTTGTGCGCAAGGTAGGGCAGAGTTATAAATGAACCAGAAAATCCAGCAACCTCACAGAGGGAGTGAGGGGACCAGTCATGCAGGAACCGGGTTCTGCAAAGTAGTTGGAAATCCAGTGTCCCTCAAACACAAGTTCCAAACAGCATTATTTAGTCATTACAGAGCAGGTCTCCAGCTCCAGCTTGCCAGTCCCTGAACCACACGAGTTAAGACCCCTATGTGGTGGGGAGCTGCTGGCATAGCAAAGCTCATGCTGCAGTTCAGAGGATGGGTGGGCTGCATTCAGTCCTGAAGGTTCAGGAGCTCAGGTGCCTGGTTCACCCAGTGCTGAGTCAGTTCATCCGCATTAACCAAGCCCGGAGGACCCTACTTTATAAAGCTTCTCCCCAGAGACTCTGTATCTATCTAATCTCCTCGTCAAGAAAATTATTACTCAGAAGGTTGCTAGGCAAATTGGAGTAACAAGAATCAAATGAGTGTAACAGACATGCATGCAATCCAGGAGGTACAAAACTCAGACGCACAAACTCTCCTTGCCCATACAACATGATTGTTGTAACTCACTTTTGGAACTTGACCCTTGTATGTGTTCTCACTAGTTCTAACAACAGCTTAGCATGTTTTCTATAGGCTTGTCCCAGAAAATCCAGGATCCTTGGCTGTAGAAGACAGAAATGGAATATTTCACATCTGCACATCAGAGTGTTTTCTCTAGGTATAGAAACATGCAATGTAGTTTCTGTGCATCTGTCTTTCTTGCAGAACTTTGTACTTTTGCTAACGTTTGCTGACGGGTCATTATTCCAGTCGCAGGACTACACAGTTGGGTTAGCTTCTCTTCCTTCATTTATTATCCACTTTACTCAGGGTACAGTTTGGTTGCTATGACTGGAAAATAAGTTTCCAATTCTCACCTTGATGCTCAAGGTCTTGCATAATCTATACCCTTGTATTTACCAACATTCTAGTGTTTTCCAGGTTATCCAAGGAATGCAAATAGGTAATCTTTTTGGGATGGGTTTCTTCTGTAAATAGCTAATAGTTTCTCATGATTAGGAAAGGAGGTGTTTGTCTCCGAATTCTGACTTTTTTAATTTAGCATGACTTTGCTCTCACTCCAGGATGTCATATTTTATTCTCAGTTTCTCTTGATTGAATTCTTAACTTCTTGTATTCTTAATTTCTGTGACTGTACTCTTCATTTCTCTTGATCGGTTAGTAGAACCTTGGAATAGTTGGTGGGGGACTTTTGGTTGGATTTTGGGGGAGGGGGAGGCTCTTCAAATTTTACTGGTTTGATGAAGATGATACTTAAATTGATATTTGTTATGCACCAGGTGCTGTCCTAAGTGCTTCAAATGAACTTACGCATATCTCTTCACTCACGGTGATACTCTAAAGCAAGTTCCTTCTAAGTGAGCAGAATTTGACATGTACAGATATATTTTCTGTAGGTATTCATTCGGTTGTGACTCCTGAATATGCAGCACACAGGGAATAGTTATTTAAAATTTTCCATTTACACAATTTTCCTCCAAAGTCCCCATTTTGAGGATTAGATAGGTGTCTGTTGTGAAGAGGAGGGTTAAAACGATTAGTCAGTCATTATTGAGCCAACCAGACGATTCTGACTTCTTAGACCTCTGGCACGTGCATATGCACGTGTACCCCCACACACGCTGGCCCCATTTCCCAGCTACATTCCATCTGGGGTTTTTAATAAAACTATGAAACAACTGAATCAACATTGATGCCAGTAATGAAAACCACGCTTTTCTATAAATTTGACATTTGAATTGAGTACATAGGAATGAATGGATACTTCCTGTCAATATTAGTATTAGATATGACAGTTGAGTGATATGAAAATTACTTTAATTTTTTCTTTGAGCTGAATTCTCTTAGAGTGATCAGGGGGAAGAATTAAGGCCCATGAGGACTGCATGGGTGCTTCATTCTTGGCAAAATGCAAAGAAATTTGAGACTGAATATTTAGCTGAAACTCAACTTTGCTGTTTCTTTTGCTAAATGTAGCTAACAAATATTTACTGAACAACTGCTTTATGCTAACCACTTTGGAGGGCCCAGAACAGGTAGAAAACATGGTCTTTGACTCCAACAGCACATAAGGTTCTTTGGGGAGAAGCAATCTCTATGAGACTAGATAAGGTGTTATATCACCAAGGGCTCCGGTATGTGCCAAGGTTCAGGACAGATCTGCAGAGACAGATCGCACTTGGGAGGCCGTGAGGTAAGGCGGGGCAGAAAGGAGGGGGAGTAGCAACAGCCTGGAGACGTGAATCATGTGGGCGCTTGAGAGGGGGAGACGTAGGTAGGTGGGGGTGGGGAAGGATGCACCTTCTCACCAAAGTGGGTGTTGGTGAATGTGAGCAGACTCAGTGAATACTTTTTTAATATAAGTAATCTCAAATATTGGGTGGCATACTTATAGTAAAAAATCATTCCTTGTTTATCGGAATTTCAAATTTCACTGGATATCCTGCATTTTTATTTGCTCAATCTGACAACCTTAACCCCTTCTTTGTAAAACAGAAAACAGACAGACTATAGAGATATTAATCGCTTAAGTATGTGATTCTAAGTTATAAGTGGCATGAAGGAAAAGAGACCACTATTACACACGAGAGTACCAAGGAAGACTAAATTTAATTGGTAGGATCAAGGAAAGCGTCTCTGGTTCAGGCGAAGGAGACAGGAGAGCTGCAGGTACGGGGAGCAAAATGCACTCAGGGTCCAGAGGAGGAGGTGAAAGCGGAGCAGGCCTGGAATTCATGTAGCTTGGAGATGCAAGACGAGGTCAGAGAAACGGGGCAAGGGCACCGTGGAAGCAGGGCTTCGTCATCCAGTGAGTATTTGGCTTTCTTTTTCTACCCTAAGTGCAAATGGGAAGCCATGTCAGGGCATTAAGCAGAAAAACGAGATGACATAAATCTCCACTTGAACTGTTATTCTGGCTGTGGAATGGAGAATGATTCGGAGGCCGCCAAGAATGGGAAAAGGGGAGACAGGAAGGCTATGATGGTGCACCAGGCAGGGGACCACGGAGGTTCGGACCAGGGTGGTGGCAGAGCAGATGAATAGAATGAAAAGTTTCGGGTCATATTTAAGAGATAGAAACTTCGGACTTGACTACAGACTGGACGTGGGGCTTGGGGCAGACAGAAGGTGAAGAGCAGCTCCCAGGCTTCCAGCTTCCGCAGTAGGGTGGGTGGTGGCGGGTAGTTGAGGTCGGGAGGGAGGCCTGGAGGAGGAGCCGTGTTTTGGGAGGAGGCGGCAAGTGGAATAAGCGACAGCGGGAGCTCACTTCTGGACACCTTAGGTTTATGAGACGACATCCTAGTGGAGGTGACAAGGATGCAGCTGGAGCACAGAGGTGAGAGGCCTGGGCTGGAGATACGTAATTTGGGGAGTCAGGGACATGTGTTTAGAGGCAAGAAAGATTGAACCCGAATTGTCACGTGATTTTCCTCCATGGTAACATTCCAGGTGTATATTGATAAACTTGATTTGTAAACCTTTATTCTATGGACAGGCCTTTTCAACTTCCAACTGTTAGAAAAGACATGCACGTGAAACAGTGATAGTTCTCTGATTTCTCAGTGTTTCTTTTTTATTAGGCTTTTTTCAGATTTAATTTTGCCTGTTTTTACTGTAGAAAATATGAGCAAAATCATGAAAACATAAAATTATCTAAGAATTTTTTTTATTGATAAGTCTTATTCATATTTTCCTTTGTCCCTATTTCTGCTCCCTACCTAACAGTTCTCCTCAAATGCCCAGGTTATTTGGACCCCTTTTGTTCCCTTAGATTCTAAATAGGATATTAAATAGGAACTTTTTCATTGGGGTAAAATATACATAACATAAAATTTGCCATTTTAATCATTTTTGAGTGTACAATTGAATGGCATTAATTATGTTATCAGTATTGTACAACTACTGCCACTATTTCCAAACTTTTTCTTCCCCAAGCAAAACTCTTTAACCATTAAGCAATAACTACCCATTTTCCTTTCCTTCCAGTTCCAAATAAACTGTGACCTATTTTCTGTCTCTAAGAATTTGCTTCTTCTGGATACCTCTTATAACTACGGTGGATGCCCCCACCATGTTTGTTCTTTGTGTTGGACTTACTTCACTTACCATAACATCTTCAAGGTTCATCTTGGCTGTACTATGTATCAGAACTTCATTGCTTTTTATGACTGAATATTATTCCATATATACCACCTTTTTGTGTCCACTCAGCTGTTGATGGTAACTTGGATCGTTTCTAGCTGTTGGCTGTTGAGAATAATATTGAAATGAACACTGGCATATGAATATCTCTTTGAGCCCCTGCTTTCAGTTTTTGGGGATATATAACCCCGAAATGGCATTGCCGGTAATTCTATGTTTAGCTTTTTGACTTGCCAACCTATTTTCCACGGTGACTGTGCCATTTTACATTCCCACCAACCCTGTATAATTTCTCCACATCCCACCAGCTCTGTGTAATTTCTCCACATCCTTACCAACACGTTATTTTACATTTTTAAAATGATACTCATCCTAGTGTGAAGTGGTATCTAATATTGTAGTTTTCATTTGCATTTCCCTAATGACTGATGGTATTGAACATCTTTGCATTTGTGGATTGACCATTTGTTTATCTTCTTTGAAGACACGTCTATTCAAATCTTTAGCCCATTTTCAAATTGTCTTTTGTTGTTGAGTTTTGTAGTTCCTTATGTGACTTAGAAAGAAAAACTGGAACTGGGTAAGGCCTTGAAAAACAAGTTAATCATGAGCACCGGGTGGTGGGCAGCTGTGACCCTTGGTCAGCTAACCTTGGTCAGTAAATCTTACATACCAAGCTTATCGTGCAGAACCTCCCTAACCATTGAGGAGTAGTCTTACCCTGCCCTTGCTTAACCCCAGGATATATGTCTTGCAAGAATAATGTATAGTTATAGAAAATTGCTATGAGTTAAGTGCTTTGAAATTGCTATATAAACCCTTGGCTCTGAGTGCTCGGGGTCCTTGTTGAGACCCGCTGCATCGGGCTGACTTGGACCCCAACTAGTTGGCTGAATAAAGACTTTGCTTGAATTTACATCTCTATGCCTGTGTAGTTTGTTCTCTGGGGAAGCCTCGGAAGCCTGCACCCTAACACTTATGTTTCTAGATATTACCAGACAGATGGCTTATCAATATTTTTTTCTCCTTTTCTTGGTTGTCTTGTCACCTTCCTGATAATGTCCTTTGATAAACAAACGTTTTTAACTTTGATGAAATCCAATTTATCTATTTTGTTTCTTTTGTTATTCATGCTTTGGTGCCTTATCTAACAATCATTACCTAAGGTCATGATGATTTATCCCTATGTATTATTCTAAGAGTTTTATAGTGTTAGTTCTTATACTGACCCACTTTGAGTTAATTTTTAAAAATTGTATGAGGTAGGAATCCATTCCTTCTTTTGCATGTGGAAATCTGGCTATCCTAGCACCTTTTTCCCACCTCCACTTTTAATTGAGATGAAAAATTAAAAAATAAGATTTTTACATTTCCAACATTATTCCTGATACTGGGAATATTTTATATTTTACTTTCTGAAAATATTTGATTAACTGAATTTTCCAAACTAAATTCCTGTGCAGTTAACTGCTATTTCTTAAAAGACAGGAGAAAGTTACAGGAGAATTGGTACATTAGAATTGGTAAATGGAAACTCTTTAAAAATTGGGAGTAATCCTTGTTGATTTAAGAGAAGAGATAAATTAATGACCCTTATTTTAAAAATAAGGAAATAATGTGAATTATGATTAAGAGGTAAAAAGGTTGAGCTAATGATTTTATTTAAGCTTTCAAATACTTAAAGGGCTATTACATGGAGATTGTTAATTACCATCCACCTTAACAGGAACAGAGTTAGGAAAAAAAATATTCAACTTGCAATTGGAAAGACTTCACTTTGACACCAAGAAAAGGTTTTTAATGACAAAATAAGAAAATAATAATGATAATGCTTATTGAGCATCTACCATGCATCAGGCTATTTTGAGTCCCAAGAGGTAGGTATTATCATCAGAGATGAACTTGGACTTGAACCCAAGGAGTCCAACACTGTCCCTAGTCTCTTACCCATCATGCTAAACCCCCTCGATTAAAGGTGAACTTATGTTAGAACACTCCTTCCTCCCTTCTGAGAAAAGTCACTGCCTTTCCATTAGCAGAAAATTTCAAAACAGGATGACCATTTCTCAGTCAAATGAAATTCATAATCCTGACACATTTCTGTCTTCTGATGCTGTTCAAACACTAGTTGCTTTCTTACAGTTTTTCTTCTAACAGTCATCTGGATCCATTCTTACCTTCCTCCCTTCTCTAAAATGCCTAGCAGGGTACTTTCAAATGTTTTGCAATGTTACATAAATACCATCTTGGGTAATATGGACAAATGCCCAGTGACACATGTCAGGGAAACATGATACTTTTTTCCCCCCTTTTTAATCTTTGGGGCTTTGTTTTAGTAATTCATGGAGACATTAACCTTTCAGGTGGATTTGAGAATCCTTTTTATTTATTACAATTTTGTTTATGCTTTGAAACCCAAGAACCTTGAAGTACTTATTCCCTGGTGAGCACAGCATGGTGTACGTGTGTCTGTTTTCTCTGAATACATCTCCTGTCAGGGCTCCGGGGTGTGGGCTACAGACTGTCCTCTCTGCAGGAGATAATGTGCTGTGCTCCAGCAGGTGTGCTGTCATAACAAGGCCCCGATTCTCCTACCTTCTTGGGTGCCCTCACATCATCATTTCCATGATACTCTTTTTGGCTGAGTCTATGGAGAAAGCAAGATATAATTCATTTTTGTAATAAGAAATAAGATCAGAAATGGCAAAGTGTTTTACTTGAGAAATCACAAAGTGTATTAGCAGCAGACCTTGAACTACAGTCCACATTTCTGATCATAGTAGAAAGTTAAGAGCAGCAGCAAGCAAGTGAAAGAAAGAAAGAGCAAGAGAAAGAGATGGGGGAGGAGGGAGGGATGGAAGGAAGGAAGAGAGAGAGAGAACAAAATGAAAGGAAGAAAGAAAGAAAAAAGGAAGGAAGGGAGGGAGGGAGGAAGGAAGGAAGAAAGCAAAAAAAAAATAGCAGTGGTTTTCAACTGGAATACTTGCCCTAGGGTACATGTGGCAATGTCTGGAGCCATTTCTGGTTGTCACAAATGGGGACAGAAGATGGTGGTCGCAGCATCTGGCTGGTAGAGGGCAGGGCCGCCGCTGACCACCCTGCAGTGCACAGGCAGCTGCTGTGACAAAGAGTCACCATCCCCAGTGGCGCCACCGCCCAGCAGCTCTGTTTTGGAGTCATGGAAATGGGGTTCGAACCCTCCTCTGCATCTTACTTTGCAACTGCATTTCTCAGAGTCTGTTTTCTCATCTGAAAGAACAAAACAACTGCCACCATAAACAAACAAACCAAACCAATCAAACAAAAACCCACTTTCAGGGTGGTTGTAAGAGACCAACTCGAAAGCACTGAACAGAGAGTGCTGAGCATATGGTGGACCCAGCAAACAAAAGTCAGGGCCCAGCCCACGGAGCTTAGTCACAGAACATGACGGCAGCAGAGAATGCTGGAAAGACAATGTCACTGAAACGAAAAGGAAGGCTCCCTCGCTTCCTATCAGCTTGTACAGGGAAAAGAGCAAAAGGGATGGCCAGAGACAGGCCCAAAAGAGTCAAGCAGCATCAAGGATGTAGCAGGAGGGGAGGGGAAGAGATGATGAGACTGGAAATGGAAAGCAGTGGAATGCTGGATAGGCAAGAGAGATTTCAGCAGGGACTTGGCGATGACTTTGAGATATGCAGGAGGAATCACAAGGCCTTGGTGAGCAAGTAATAAATGGTCTTAAGAGAGGAGTCCAGGATGAATGTGAGATTTCCAACTTGGGTGCTTGGGTATTGGTGAGGCCATTTAGCAAGGTAAAGAAATCAACGGGCAGGGCAGATAATAAGTTCAAACATGGACATATCAAGTTTGAGATACCCTGGGTTATTTCGATGGTGACCAGGTGGCAGTGCGATTCGGAAACCTGAGGAAGAGTGAAAGATTTGAGAGTCAGAAACCTGAAAGCAGTAGTTGAATCCATGGTAACAAATGAGATTTTCTAAGGAGAGCATTTGAGTGAGAAAAGAGCAGAAGACAGAGCTCTTAAGAGGTGGACAAAGAAAGCTAAGTTGGCACAACCAAGGGGACCAGACCAACAGAAAGGGAAGGTAGAAGAGTCTCAAAGTCAAGGCTGAAAAAATATCAAGAACAGAAGTGCAGTCCACAGTATCAAATGTCATAGAAAAAAATAAATGAAATCCAAAGTATCTAGACGATTTGGTAGTTGAGTGGAAGTGCTCATGAAAAGTGAAATGCAATGGTGAACAGATAAACAGAGTAAATAGTAGTTCAGAAAGTCGAAATAAGGGACAAAGGAAAGACAGACTGTCAGGAAGAGAAGCTGTGCAGGCGCCCCCGCTGAAGATGGGCGGCACTTACGCACATTTACACGCCGAGAGGAGGGAACGGTGGAGGCTGACGATACAGAATACGTCACAGGGAGAACGGGCAGATCAAGGATGGGATGTAGAAGCAGAATGACCACTTCGAGGCCAGAGGAGACTGACTCACCCTTCAAAACCGGGTGAAGCCGGTTAGCTGGTTACGGGTCTAAGTGGGTCTGGAGGGTGAGGGAACTCGAGTTGGAAGGAGTTCATCTTGAAGAGCCTTGCCCTTCACTGCTGAACTCTAGGCGAGCTCAGGAGCTGGTCTGGGACGTGGGACACAGGAAGAAGCAGGCGCAGGGAATGACCTTTAAGGACTGGGGAGGGGCACTGACAAGTTAGAAAGTGAAGAGAGACTCAGACTACAAGAAGCTAGCATATGAGGGGAACCTCAAGATATCAAAGTCACTTTGGGATTCATATCTAATTATTTTTCCATCAGCAACAAAACCCATCCATTCTTAAAGAGAAGCAATAAACTAGGGTTTGTTTGAAAATGGCATATTGTATGTGGGGTGACCAACCAAACTCCAAATTAAACAGGGCATGGGGTCAGCCAGTTACTTCTGTGGAGCCATTGTGTCATCTTGTCTGGAAGTGACCATATCTTATAGGATTCTTAGCCCTTTATTGGTCTTGTGGTAACACAGAAACTTGAGTTTATTTTCTATAATCCCATAATCAAAAAAGGATATAGAAATAATCAACGGAAGAGAAATGAATGAATCATGATGAAATTGTTTTCTTTTGCAGAACCTTGCCTTCTTTTGAGCCTAAGTCATGAGCTGGTTGTTCCTCAGAGACCTCCTGAGTGGAGTCAATGAACACTCAGCGGAGACGGGGCGGGTTTGGCTTGTGGCTGTGTGCATCCTCCGTGTGCTGGTCTACGTGGCGACAGCAAAGCAGGTGTGGAAAGATGAGCAGAAGGACTTTGAGTGCAACGTCAGACAGCCCGGTTGTGAAAATGTGTGCTTTGACTACTTCTTCCCCATCTCCCAGGCCAGACTCTGGGCCTTACAGCTGATCGTGGTCTCCACACCTTCCCTTCTGGTGGTTCTGCATGCAGCCTCCTGCGAGGGTAGAGAGAAAAGGCCCAGAGAGAGACTCTCCGTCGGCCCGGGTAGGAGGGGCGGGGGCCTGTGGTGCGCTCACCTGGTCAGCCTCCTGGTTAGAACTGGTTTGGAAATCGGCTTCCTGGTTTTATTTTACAAGCTGTACGATGGGTTCAGTGTTCCCCACCTCGTGAAGTGTGACTTGAAGCCTTGCCCCAGCACTGTGGAGTGCTTCATCTCTAAACCCACCGAGAAAACCGTCTTCACCCTCTTCTTGGTGGTCAGCTCAGGCCTGTGCGTTGTGTTGAATATCACTGAACTGAGCTTTTTGGTTCTCAAGTGGCTGATTAAGTACTGGCTTCAAAAATACCCTAAAAGACTCAGGTCTTCAGCGTGGGAGCGCCGCAACCTCAGGTCCCCCAACCGCGCTGAGCTAGGGGCCCCGGCCCTGCTGCAGGACCACCGTGAGGACTCCGCTGGGAGCCCGCCCCGCGGAATGGAGCAGAGCTACCGCGTGCCGCACGAGGGTTAGGCGAGGAAAACCTGCGTCCCTCCTTAGGCAAGACAAAGGGTGTGGGCCTTAATTGTCATTTGAAAGGAATCTTAAAAATTTCCATATGCACTCGGTTATGTATGTTAGAGTTCTCATTGTCTCCCTGTAGGGTTCATGTGGGTCCCCTGAGTTGTGTTTTAATAGTCAATCAACAATGAATCTGAAGAAATCCAACTGATAGCATGATTCAGAGTGCTTTGATCTGTCAACTGGAAAATATAAAAAGTGACCCTGTTGATAAACGTGATGGTCACGGAGGCGCTAAGGCTCTTTCCGAAGTGGCCCAGGCCGACTGAGGCTGTGGAGAGAAAGCCCACGGGGAGCAGGGGGCGAAGTGGTCTCCAAGGTAAAAGCAAACACTACTGAAACAGTCCATTTAGGACTGAGCTAGCAGACACTCCGAGAAGGTCACTGTGCAGTCCCGCAGGGAGGGAGGCCCCGGGAAAGAAGCCGACTGATGGGGGCCGGGGAGGACTCAGAAAAAGGACATGCCCCCTCAATACCTGACACTTCTCTTTCACCGTGGAACATTGCAATGCTGCGCAATTTCCATACTGTTGAATCTTTTTGAAGTGAGGAATTCACAATGTATTATACAATCTGTCACAGTTTGCCTACAGTTTAGTAGTACATCTCCCTCTGGAATAGATAATAAAATGAGCACTGTACTGCTACATTGATGCAAAACATGTCAACGAATAAAGACGTGTTTATGACCACTTAATCTGAAGACCATAGCTTTCTCTTACTTTCCTGTATAAAAATCACAGATATATTCTTCTTGGATTTAATATTCTAACATATGTGCGCTTCTCCAGAATAAAAATGAAATGGTTTTGCAGTGTTACTTGGCTGTCACCAATATCATTACTTGGCTGCACTGGGTATGATTATTCTGTAAAATGAAACTTGTTCTGACATTTTTAGAACAGGATTTGCAACTCTGCTTGGTAAAGATAGCTCAGAAATCATTATTCTCTGCTGGGAACTTTTTAACAAAAAGTCAGTGCATAGAAATGTAAATTTAGCTGAAACCAATCATGTCATGTCTTCCACCGCCTGCCTTCTTCAACAGAAAATGTCTTACTACAATTCATGCATAATGAAGGTAATTTGTGCCTTTATGTGGTTTACAGACAGTGTCATCATCTGTCTTAACTGTGCAGAGAGGAAGGTGAACTCTGTGGTTTTCCATTCTTCAACTCATACCCCAAATCACGTGCAGCAACACCCATGTGCTTTCCCATTTGACATGGAAACATCCAGCCTTTGCAAATGCAGGTGACCCTTGAAGGATTTAAAGGAATAATTTTTTTTTTCTTTGAACAATGATTGATGGTTGAAGAGGTTTAAGGTTTTTGAGGCCCTGAGCATGGCATGGGATCTAAAAAATAGGGTTTTGGTATGCTAAACTAAAATAGAAATGAAGGAATTTTCCAGTCTGAGTTTGCTGCCAAAAATGTTTTTGGGGGTCTCAGCCTCTTTACATCAGTTACGCCAACAAGTCCTGCTCAAGCAAAAAGGATTGTTACATATTTTCATTCTTTGGTTTTCCATTTTTCACAGAGATGGAAGGGTAATGGATGCAAGGGCCTTTAATGAAGCTGCTTAGATAGGAAGGACAGTGATTTTTTTTCCTTTAACGTCATTTAATTTATAAAATGACTCTCTTGTAAGAACCTTTTGAAGGTTGTCCTGGTGTCAGTAAAAACCCAAAGCATTTGACTGAGAGAAATTGGCAGTTATATGCTGGCATCTTTATTCTGTTTCTCTTATTAATCAATTAATATTTACTGAGCAATGATCAACAGAAGCAAGACACTGTGCTATGCACCTTCAGGGATATAATACATACTTCCTGCCTGAAGAAAATTTCCATTTTCATGAAGCAACAAAGAAGTGAAGATGGACCTTCTGGGGCTCAGAAAGCAGACTGTGACCTTTGGGATGAAGAAAATGACCTCCCCTCCCCGCCAAAAAAAGGCAGTTATTTCTTTCAAGGTCGTACATCTAGTAAAGGCAGAATTAACAATCAATGATAGGTCTTCTTTAAACCATTTTATTAAGACATCAGGCTCCCCAGATCATTAAACAGATGTCTTCCTAATGTCATTCAAGCCATTCCTGATGTGCAGTGATTTTGATTGCCCAGCACTTGTCCCCGAAATCTTTATGGTTAAAGACTTTGCCCCTGGCCACAGGGTTTCTTCTAATTAGAGCCAGAGGGAAATTATCTCCAAGTGCTTGTAGGAAAGAATGCCTAGGGCTGCAGGGAGTTGCATCTTCAGTCTTCCCTGCATCTTCAGTCTTCCCGAGCAAACTAAACCTATTTCCTTAAGACAGGCAGACTGCCAAGACCAGAGGGTTAGGGAACAAGGCAAAGACCTGAGGGTGTGTGAATTTTTCAGTCCTGCTGTCACTAATACTGGCTCCACCCCCACCCATTCTTCAATTTAGTTACAGGAGAGAGAAATTCCCCATTTTTGCTTAAGCTACTTTAAATTGGGTTTCTGTGTCTTGCACCTGAGTCCTCTTAAAACCATGATTCTCCATAAATTTATTTTCTGTCCAACAGAAAAAAAGAGGTAGGACACGTCTCCTGCACTTTTCCTCTTGTGGGCATCAAGCATCCTAACCTTTACATGTGTATGTAGAGAATGTTTGTGTAAATGGGAAAAGAGGTAGAAGGAGCTCAACACAGGTGATAAGACAGAGAGATGAACTTTATCTTTATAAAGCTTTTCATTATTTCACATTACTTTTGTTCTTAAAATTTTAATGAAGAAAATGAGGCAATTGAAAATCCGAAGTGCCTCAGATCTCTTCCAGCTCCCATCCATCACGTGCATCTAACACTTTCCTTAAATATTGATGCCAATTAATTCCTAGTTTACATTTAAGTTGGGTGTCTATTCGATACGACACAGAGCACAGAAGAGAGGGCATTTGGCAGCTCTGTAAAACATGGGTGAGGGAAGAAAGCAGCAGTGCTGAGAGGCATGTGCAGCAAAATGTGTCAGTGTGCACTTGACGGCTGAGGAAGATGCCCAGGCGAGGTGTTTGGGGAGAAACTTACCACAAGCTGTTTAATATGAAATTAGGTCTTTTTTTTCCCCCCCACAAAACAAATCTTCCTCCAGCTGTGAAAGAGAGTGGTGACTGTGGCGAGTTCTGAGCATTTCCCACAGACCTATCTTGTTTCTTCTGTGTCAGAGAGTCTAATAAGCTACCTTCCTCCTCTGAGAAGATGAAGATTACTTTTAAAAATGCACACATATATTGTTGAAAAGCAAAGTGAAATGAGTTCTGGGGTTACCCAAACAGGACAACATTCCCATCTACTTGAAAGTGAAGTTAAAGAAGCGGACTCCAGGCACTTATCTTTTAGGAAAAGGTCGCTGTTACCTCTGTGCAGATGGGGGCCAGAGGAGGCGAGTATTAAGCAATACAGTTTCCACACTCTTGCTATAAAAATATCGGGAACTAAATGGATCTTCATCCATCCCTGTTACTAAAATAAGTATTTTATCATTAGGTTAGCCACACACTTTCCATTTGAAAACATTTATCTCAAAGAAGAGTCGGTCCAGTGACTTGAGATCTGACTCTGCGTGGAGGTCGAGCCTGCCCGATGAGTCCCGCTCCTCAGAGAGGCTGCTCCCCTTTCGTGAGGACATTGGAAACTACTGGCTGAGGCAGGGCTGAAGGATGCTGCATCACTCATCTCTTTATAGCTCAGAACCGCCACCGCTTAGGACCCTGGTACTTAGGAGTTCAATGTTTCTTGGAAAAAGTCTGTGCTCCTGCCTCTTCGTTCATCCACCCAACATTTACTCCACCCCCCCCACCTGGGAGCCCTCTGGTTTTGTGGGGGTGGCGATGTGTCCAGCTGAACGAGTGCATTTGCAAGTCTTTGCATGTACAGGCGGCAGTGTGAAACCATCTTGACAAAACTAGATTCTGACTGGTGTTTGGAGAAGGCTAAAAGGTGGGGCCGACCTGGTTCACACACACACACACGTCTTCTCTCTTCCCTGCCAGTCTGAGAATCATAGCTAGAGCTGCAGTGAATATATTTCTACCATGAGGTGACTTTGAGTATGGAACCAAGACGTTATAGATGAAAGAGCAGAGAGAACGCTCCTGGGACACTGAGGCCATCATGGAGTTGCCGTGACAGTCCTCAAACTGCCTATCCCCGTGATTTTGTTTTCGTTATGTGAGAGACAGGTTAACTTCCACCTGATGTAAAAACATCTTGTTTGTCTCTTTTACTTCCAGCCAAAGCAGCTCCTGATGACATTCACATTGACGATTAGGCTGAAGACACAAGCGGCATGCTTATATCCACCGAAGTACAACACCAAGAAGAGACCATTATGTTGAATGGCAGAAATGAAATATGATTAAAAATCTCAGTAGAATTTTGTTCAGAACAAGTCAGGTGAAATGGAAGTAGTGAACTTCCATCTTGAGATTTAAAAATTTAATATAAGAGGATTGATATTGATTTATAACAAAGTCTGTGGAGTTTTAGCTATCACCTTAACATGCACAAAGTATAGTATGAGACTCCTGAATTTTAGAAATTGTGTCCAGAATATAGGGAATGATTTCCCACTGCCAGAAAGTCAAAAAGCTTATTTCATGTTCCAGGGTTTCAGAACTAGGACCGGTGTGTGCACATCAAAGCGAGGAACCTGATATAGAAATCTCTGCTAATTTGAACTGCTTCACAATGAAATGATAGCCCAATAAAGGAGTGAGACCCCTAACAAAAGAGATGATTACCATTCCCGGATTGTATGGGAGGTATAGTTGGAACATCTCCAAATTTCCTTCTAATTCTCCAAGACCCTATGGTTCTAGTACCTAAAATACATATTGAGTAATGGCAAACAAGACTTCATATTGGCTATGTCATTATATGGACCTGATACCACAGAAAGGTCTGATTAATAGAGAACCATCTTTAAAGTTTCATGTACAATGACAGGACACCTCATTATAATAAACAATCTAGACAGTTCCATAGAACTGGCCGTAATAAGACTTATCTTTTTTAAAACATGGCAATACAGTGAGTGACGTGCAACGTACTGAACATTTCCTGTGATTTTATAATTCTTTTCTCCACTTTGAGAAATTCTATTTCAAGGCTTGGATCAAATATTTCTACCAGAGATCGAATTTTGATGTAAAAGTGGATAATTCCTATCTTATCGGGTTGTTGAACAGACAGATCATCCATGGTGCCCTTGCCGAAATAGCTCAGTTGGGAGAGAGTTAGAATGGAGATTATTCGTGGGAAGCGCTGGCACAGAAATTATTTCAAAAAATGTTAGCTATTGTAATTGACAATACATGGCTTTATCATATCACTTATCCCTATGTTATTTGCTTGTACGTTTGAGTTCCCCTCTGAACTATGAGCATATTGAACGCAGGCAAGAGCCACGTCCTTCATCATTGCACCCTCAGGGCTTAACACACAATAGTTGCTAGCAACAACTGACGTGTTCATGAAACATAGAGCCTAACTATGTTGTATAAATGAAAAAATCACATTATTCTGAATTTCTAGAAATACTAAAAATACAAATGAGAAGGCTACAAATCAGGATGATAAAGTGATTTGCCTGACGTTACATGAAGTAACAGAACAAGAATGCAGTTTCTTTAAATTCCAAATGTAGCCTCCCAGAAGTTTGCTGTACAAATTGTTTCAAGATCTTTGGAACACTGGTGTCCCATGTGATGATCTACTGTGTTAATCCCCACTTTGCTTTTATTTCTGTTTTTTATCTTATTAGACAATACTGATTTTGTTGGAACAGCACATTCCTACATCTTCTTTGCATGTACAGGTATCAGTGTGCGACTTTCTTGTCAAAACACTTTTTTGACTCGTTCTTTTGGGAAAGTTAAAAATATGTAAAGTCACGCCGATGACTCTAGCCTGTTTCCATTACAAACTGCTGTTTATTTAAAAAATAGAATAGCTAATAGAGCATAGCTATTTCCCCCAATTCTTGAAACTGTACTTCAATAAATGTTCAGCTCAAGTATTCAAGTGTAAGTGACCACCACATATTAGCCCATGTCTTTCATAAAATATAAATAAAAAATAATGGAAAGGTAATTTTCTGGTTCAACTTCCAGACCTTCACTGCACATACACTTCCAGTGTTAGCTCGCCATCTTGAGGCCTGTTACTCTTGTGCAACTCGGTGTCTGACCACTGCCTTCTGGAAAGGCCTTTGAAATTGTTGAGCTTTACATACACACTCCCAGTCAACTTTTAAACTTATTTTTTATGCAGCATGTATGTTAGCTGAGCCTCTGCTCTCACTCCCAGAGCAACTTCATTCTAGCAAAGGCTGACAGACTGTTAGTCAGACAGATGCTGGCAGTACAAGTGAAGCAATGACCTAGTTAAAAAAATAGGCTCTGAGATCCAAGTACTCAGAACAATCTGAGTATTTATTGAATAGAACATGCATACATGTATGCTGAAATGAAGCATACTTAAATTTTTTCATGAAGCCAATATGAACATAGAGCCCCTGACAAAAATGGGAAAGCATGGTAATAGCAGGATTTAAACATAAATTTTACCAGATCTAAATGGTGATGTGATCTTCCTACTCTGACAGAATTATAAAATGCAGTGTCTGCTTTCTCTGCTGAAGGTACACATATAAATGTGCAGGGGTGTGTGTACACACACACTTACATAGGCATATATGTATTCATACATACACACTATTGCTACTATTACCTTTTCCTTTGTGCAGTATTGTTGGATTGTTAGCCTGACTCAGAACACACGCGTCTCTCGAAATAGGTCAGTCAGATGGTGACACATGAATAACAACTGTGACAGTTGCCTCCAATGCCAGCTGCTTCCTCTGGTTGTGATTAAATGAGTTCACATGTAAAGAGCTCAGAGCGGTGTCTGACATGATTATTAAATATCAACTATTGTCCTTAACAGATAGAGCCAGATTTCAGCCTTGGATGTCCCAACCCTCCCTTCCAGGATCTTTCGAGCTCAGCAGTTTGTACGGCTGCTCCGCTGAATGCTCGATTCCACGCCATCAGACTTGAAGGATTTGCTGGAACATGTCTGCCCTTCATTCACTTCAATGCTGTACTTCTGAGAAAAGCTTTCTACATGGATGTTACAGCCTGGTCAGCAAAACAGAAAAGAAAAACCAGAGAGTAGCTATGCCACAGGAAGGCTGGGTTCCAGCCTATAGTTTTAAAATCAAAATTCAGATTTTCTCTCATTGTCATGGGTGTCAGTTTAGAGAAAGAGATCATTACTGCACAGCTAAAAGCTTAATGGTTACATAAAACCAACCACTACTTTCTGTTGGGAAGGCCCATTACCATTATCACATAGAACATTCTGGGTGTTTCTGGTCTTTTCACTCTGGCAGAGCAGCTGTTGCCTTTCATTCTTCTGGCTCATCTACTTTGGTTGGGGAGCTGGTTGGGATCAAGATTTATAGAACTGCTTCAGTTTCTCACTTTACATTGGCAACATGTACTTATTTTTAAAGTGTTAAGATGTCAATGCAGGCCACAATATATGACAGAACTCACAATTTTGCCTAATTTACTGAAATAAGTATATTGTACTGCTTCCCGTATTTGCAATGAAAACTTTCCCTGTATTATTCTGACATTTTCCACCTTCATCCTTATGACTTGAAATGACAATACCTTCAGCGAGCAGGACAGTAGAGAAGGCACTCTGAACCAGGGATCAGACCTGTGTCTCACCTGAGGGTTTCAGGCCCCGGGAAGGTTCACCATGGATTCTGTGAGACCAAGAAATGACAGTAGAACGTTCTTGGGATAAAAGGGTTTATACCCAGTTTTACTCTCATGGCAGTAGGTCAAGCACGAGAATCACAATCTGCATCCAGTAGTCTTGCAGGTCTGTATTTCACCTCATCTCTGCCTCTGCCCAGAGCACTGGGCAGAGCTCTTTATATAGTGATTCAGTAAAAAATAGCTCATTGCCAATGGGTATGGAAGCAGTAGCCTAGTAGTAGGTCAATTACATCAAGTAGTTTAGGGTCAGGTGGGGATCCTGGCCATAGGAACTTCCTTATTCCCCACACCTGTTTTGTAGGTTTACTCTTACTAAGTCACTAAATATGTCACTGTCTTAATCTATTCTTCTCATGGAGCAGGGTTGTCTGAGAATTACATTTTAAATTGCACAAATGAGGTTAGAACACTGCCCACTGCCATCATGGGATAGAAAACTTCCTTTCAGGGCATGTATACTTGGGAAAAAACTTCAGTTCTCCAGTTTTAGGTAGCTGTAAGTGGGTTTAGAAAATACTTTTAAGGATGGTTTTGAAATCTTCAAATAAGTAAATGTATTGAGTTTACCAGTTTTTTAGGGTGGAAATAACAAGGATTACCAAAATGACTTAACTGTTTGAATACCTGGATTGTGTAGACTGCAAAAGTGTTTTGGAAACATGTTTCTTTATATATCTCATCCCCCTTTCCATCCTTGAGTGTCTAGGTGTTAGTTACTATCTTGAAGCCTCCGTATCAAAGGGGCTACTTTTGGCAGAAGCGGGGCACTGCCCTTGTAAGGATGACTCTTAGGTACCTGTTTCCAAAGGATTTCCTGGTGTGATCTGCTTCTGAATTAATTTGAAACTCACACTGTGTCCTCAAAAACCCAGTGACTTCATGAACACTTCACTGCTATAGAGGGACCTTGGAATGAGGGCTATTGTTTGCACCCTTCCTGTTCCTCCTCTCCAATCTACCCTGGAAATAGGGACTATTTAGGAGATTTATGGGTGCTGGCACTAAAGCTTGTGTTTAAGTGCAGTCTGCACGGTGAGCATTCCTTTACCATGCCCATGGCTTTTTTGGGGAATGAGAACATGGTAGATAACATGGCAGCAGATACCTCTTGACTACAAGTTTCAGTTGTAAGGCTCTCAATACACACCAACTAGAGAGAGTGGAGAGTTGGTCAGAACCCATTCAATCCCTTCATGAGTGCTTCTCATTTCCTTTTCTTGCTTAACTCCTTGGGTTAAGAGTACATGACTGAAGCAAAGACCTCGAGTAGCAAGCCCTTTGTTCTCGTGTTCCCTACCTTTATCAACATAGCCACCTCCTTCATGGATTCGGACTGGGTTCAGACTTTGAATATTAACTAAACCATAAACAAAAAATATAAAAATAAATGTGGGTCTTTAAAAAATATGTAATTTACAAATCATCTCACAGTATTATTTCCTAACCACCTGGAAAGAATTCTCCTCAGCTACCTGGGCAATTTCTTTAGCATCATTCCAGCTAAGGGCACTGAGCAATCTGTCACCTCATTTGGCTGCCTATGTTCTCCAATCAAGGCTTGTACAAGCTCCTGAGTCAGTTGGCCTGGCTTCAACTCTCCGCTCCGCTACATACTGGCTGTGCAACTGTTAGGCAAGGCACCTAGCCTTTCCTCATCTTAACTCAATTTCATCTTAAAATGAGGATAAAAGCATTAACTCTGAGAGCTTTTATAATAAATGGAAATACAAGGAAAATTCTTAGCATAGTGCCTAGCATGTAATAGCAGCCAGTAAATGTTAACTGTTACATTCACTAGCAGATCTCATGCACGGGAACTAAGCCTGGGAAAGCTAGATAATCAGATTCCTGAAGACTGTATACTTGATCTTGAAGGAGGTAGCCAAAGCCTATCTTTCCTATTGGCCACTAAAGATGCCCTCCTCTATTACCAGCACTTCCATTCTTACTATGCTAATTCCTCACCCTGACTTTGTAGCACCCCTATTGATTATGCTCCGTAAAAGAGATCCCTTTGTAATTGTTTTTCTTTGCTGTGTCACAAATTTGTATTCTGCAACTTTAACTGAACCTGCATCTCCCAAGACATTTGGGTCAAGAGGGTACTCTGAAGAAGCTACTTTCCCAAATCCATTTTCAGGTACATGCAGTATCCTGAAGCACTCTCCCTGCTGACCTTGTAATTTAGGACTTTTGCACTTGACTCAGAATTCTCTGCACCATAATGCTCCATAACCTTACCTCCTTTTCTGGTTCTCACCTAACCCTTCCTTCCTGAGACTTTGCTAGTTTCTTTCTTCTGCCCACTAAGTGGTGTTTCTGAGTTTGCTCCTTGATGTCTTCTTACATGATTGCTACTTCTTTCAGTTCACAGCAAAACACCTTAAGTGCTTACCGTCTCAGATTCTGAGCTAAATGCTCAGGAGAAAAAAATAGGATGTTTGTCTTCAAGGGATTTAGAAGTCCGGAAGTGTAGCAAACCCCTATAAAAAAATCAATCACTATACTTCTTTGACTTAATGACCTATAAGAACCTCAAACTCAACATTAACCTTTCCTCCAGTCCTATCCTTCTATATTATCTGGGTAAACAGCATCACCATTCACAACTACCCATGCCAGAAACTTAAGAATTTTACAACAATGCTACTTCTCACATCTTGACCCCTCTCTGTCACATCCTTCCCATTGGCATTAGCACATGCTGTACATGCCTGGAAGACAAAAAACTGGTTGGACTCCATGACACCTTCCAGCTACCATTCCATCATCTCCTCTCCTTCACAAACTTCCCCAAGACAGGTGTTTACACTTCTTCTCTACACTCAAACTGCCTTCCATTCAAACTAACTGCAAAGGTCACTGATCACTAAATCCAAAGGAGACTTTACAATCCTTATCTCAGTAGAATGTGACAGAACCATACATACTTCTTTGAAAATGCTTCCATCCTACTAACCTCATGGTTTTTCCTATTCTTTTAAATCTTATTCAGTGACTTCCTTGGAGTCAAGCCTTGGGCCCCTTCCTCTTCCTTCCCTAGTCCATCGCCCATTCACTTTTCCTCTTCTAGCCTCACCTACCTGAGTAAATGGTGTTTCTTCAACCATTCAAACTAAAAACCCGGACATTTCCCCAACTTCTCCCCCTTCCTCTCATAACCCGCAATCACCGAGTTGTGTCTAGCACCCCAGCTCCCCCTTCAGTCATCACCGTCCACCCCAAGATGGCACTGCCTCTCCCCGAGGTGACCCGCTTCGCCGGTCCTCCTGTGGCTTTTTAAACCTATAAAATAAGAATCTCATTCTTTTGCTTACAAGCCACATGTGAACCCACTTCGCTTAGAATAAGGTCCAATACAATCAGGTCCAAGACAGTGTGATCCAGCCCTTCTTTCCCTTCACTTTTTCACTTTAAACTATCTTTACCAACTTTTTACCATTTCCCCAAAAGCCCTTCTATCAGAGCTTGTCACATTTCCCCCTAGCCTGGAGTTTCCTCTGCCTTCCCTCCCCTAGTACCTCCTTCTTCAGGGAAGTTGTGACCGTCTTCCCTCACCACAGCACCATATTCTCACCCTATTACATATTCTATAATAGCCTTAGCACTAGTAATTAATTTTTGCACAACGTGCAGGAAAAAACCAACTCGATGTAAATTTAAGGATGTCTCCCATTTTTTTGGCCTTTCTCATTTAACAAAATCTAAAAACGGATCTTAGTTTTCTTTTTTTTTGGAAAGCAAGTGTTTCTGTTTAACAAAACAAACACACCCGTTTTCCAGCTAATCCCTGTGGGAGACGGGATGCCTAGGACACTGAAAAGGGGGAGGGAGAGAAGGCGGAGGGGGGGATGGGGACAGAGTGGGCCCATCTGAGGCCAGGCAGACCCATCTGCGAGGGTGAATCATACACAATCTGCAATCCCGACCTGTCCAAGGTGCCAAGGGATTTCCGACAGCTCCTTGACAGTCAGACTCAAGTTTTCTTCATCTCTGACTTATGCATTCAATAAAATTTTACTAAGTATCTACTAAGTTCAAGACATGGGACTAGGAACTCGGCAAAGAGTGGTAACTCAATCAGAAAGGTTTCTGCCTTTGTGTAACCTATAACTTGGAGGCGAGTGAGTAAAGACAGTAAAGCAGAAAAAAGCAATTACAACTTGCAATAAACACTATCAAAGAAA
This sequence comes from Manis javanica, assembly GCF_040802235.1. Lineage (NCBI taxonomy): Eukaryota > Metazoa > Chordata > Mammalia > Pholidota > Manidae > Manis > Manis javanica. The sequence goes on from NC_133168.1 coordinate 18,489,396, forward strand.
CTGAGCATTGGAGTTATTGGTTATGAGGCCAGAGGTCTAAGACCTGTAGAATGTTGTTAGAACACAGTAAAAAAAAATACATTCCAAACAGAACAGTAAGTGCAAGGACTTTGACATATGAAAAAGATTGGCTGGCTTGAGGAGACCAAAACAGTGTGGCTAGAACCAATGGGCAAAGGGGACTTACGAGATGTGCTTAGAGAAGATGGGTAGGAATTAAAAAAAAACTAAAAAGTGACCCATCCCCCTTATTTTACTCAAAGAACAGTGTGAAGATGAGTGTTCCATACCAACCTCCAACCCCCAACCCAGGCCCAACAAAATTACTTCAAAACATCAACCTAGCTGCTTGGTAGGGAATATTCTGGAAGCGGACAAAGAGAATGAATGTCTAGGAAAGAAATGGTGATCTGGATAAGTGGAAGTTTTTCTATGTAGAAGGTAGGCACGACTGTGACTGTGACCAAGCATAGGGAAAGGCACAAACTAGTTGACACCCATATTACACGATGGCAATGTTAAAAGAACCCAGCATGAGAAACCTAGGGGGTGAAAGTGACTTCACTTAGCCAAGTAAGGAATAGAGGAAAGTGAAAGTAAAAGACTGAAGATGGGGTGGAAGGAAATGATGACTTGGATGTGACAAGCCTAACTCTGAGGCAGGCAAGTTGTACATAAGTCTTGAACTATGAAAAATTTGGCCTTGGACATGTAAATTTGGGCATCACCAATGTGACAATACTCAACTCCACAGAATGGACTAAATCACCCGGAGTGTAGACACACACACACACACAGAGCCAAAGATCAGGTACTGGGAGAGGAACTCGGAAAGGGTAAGGAGGCAAAACTGAAAATGTCAAAAAAACCAAGAGAACATTTCTAAGACGAAGTCACCAACCCTACTGAATGGTCCTCAGGCTGTGAATGAGGGTGAAAACGGAAAGCTATGGTTTGTTAAGAGATTGGTGATCCTGAGGGCAATTTCAGGAGAGTTGTAGGGACATACGAAGTGGGAGTAAATAAAAAGTGAAGAAATGGAATGTTTATGAATAGAGAACACAGATTAGCTATGATGGGCACCAAATAAAAAGGGTTACAGTTGAACGGAACCACGTGACCCCAGTAGTAGCTACTAGCTTATGTCTGCGAGCTGTTGTAAAAGATCTAGTAAGAGAGTTTGAAAGGTGAGGATGGATTTTCGGCAAGAAGAGAGGGAGGATATAGATGGGTTTGTATTTGGTGGTGAAAGTTGATAAAGTTCCCATCAAATCTTTTTTTCAGCAAAGCCTATTTCAATTTTGAGTATAAACCTGCCTGTTGTAATAATTTTCTCCCATTCAACTGCTCAAGTAGACAGAAGCTTTTAAGATTATTCCAGTTCATGACACAAAAGAGAAGCATGGTCTAAGGATATCCACAATGGGTTTAACAGTGGGATCTAAACAGTAATCTCTAAACCATCAAGTTAAGGACAAGATAAGCAAGTGGTAGGATTAACTGTTTAGTTGTGATGAGTTAATACTTTTTAATGGAGATATTTGAACAGGTGAGCTAGAAAGTTTGTGGCTGGAGAATGTGATTTGAATTCCAGATTTGGAAGTGATACAGGTTTTGATTATGGCAAGGTACAGGCTCTCGTTTATGGGGAGTGGATCACTGAAATGAAAGGCACCTCTCATTAGCAAGGTCACTGAGAAATAAAAAGTATCATTTTGTTCACTGATGGATAGTGTTGCGAGGCAGATAATAAACAAGAAACAAATATAAAAATGAAAACACTGCCATAGGGAATGGACATGTGAGACTTGATTACAGAAATGATTTGGGTGTCTTCTTGGTGAAGTGACATTTAAACTGAGAACTGATTGATAAGGAGTCAGCCATATACACAAGAGAAGTAAGCATTCTAGACAGAGGAAAAAATGTGTGTAAAGGCCTTGAAGTGGAAGGAAAAGCTTAGTATGTGTTCATGGAGATAGAAACATTGGGAATAGAATATGGGAAGTAGGACAGTATTTGAAGAGGTTGACAGGGGCTTTGAGTAAGACTGGATTTTAAACAACCAATACAGCTTGGAATGGTAAAAACTGATCAGAATAATCACCATTTATAAACAGCTGATAGAACCGTGTTGGTGCACACCTATGAGCCCTGGCTAAGTGGACACCATTTTAGATGAATGCTTCCCACAGTGTGTTCCTTAGAACTAATTCAGTGGGATATACCTAAGTATTAACATTAGAAAAACATTTTCATGGCCATTTAAGTCTGGAAAATTCCCACTTTAACATGTTCTTTGTATAGAACCTTTAATATGCTAATGTGCATTGGATTTTTAAAGAGTGACCTATCACATGCAGTTCAGAAAACTTCTTTGATCATAGACCTCACATTCCAATGCTCTATTATCTTACTACAATAAATATTTTGAGAAAGGCTTACTGCTCTAACACCTCTCATATCCATTAGTCTCTTTCTCAATTCCATTCACTTTCTTCTGGCTCACAGCATTTTTTTGCCTAGACTATTTCAAGTCTCTCTGCTCTAAATCTCCAGCTTATCCAATCTATCCTCTATACACAGCCAGTTATCTAAAATTGGTACCTGACTCAATCGCATTCAGTACACTTTATTCATTCATTACACTAAATGCATTCGGTAACCACTTAAAAAAAAAACAAGATGAAAGACAAAATGCAGCCTACAATAATCTTTATGATCTGGCCCACTGGCCTCTTCTGCTTCAGGTTCTCCACCTCCCTACTTTCCAAAAAAGACCTCTGCTGTCATTCTGCCAAGTGACCATACCGCCATACCTAGAATTCCCTTTTCCCCTACGACAATTACTCATTTATCTTTCAAGACTTATCTTTACAACTTTCATAACTACCTACCTACCTTCTTTTCCCTGAAAAAGAGAGCACTCTGTCTCTGTAGTATTTATGTACTATTTATCTGAAGAGCTGTAACTGTTCGCTTACCTGATACTCAAAATTTGCCTTGTTAAAACTATTCATCTCTAAAGACTTTCAAATAATAATTTAACTATGGTGAACTTAACATTGCCAAAAAACTTCCCAAACTGTTTCATTTCACTTAATACAATGATGTATTTTGGACAGGTTCTGATCTGTAAGATTCAAATTCTTTGGGTTTAGAAGGAACAAAAATCCATTTTTAAATTCTGAAACCTCAAGCAAATTTAGGCTGTAGGTGAAAATATCTCAAGACAACGGCAATATTGAAGGCAAGTATACCATGAAAAATATATACGTTATGATTTTTTAATACTTAGGCATTACACTCCATAGCAAATTTTACCAGCATGCTGTTCTAGAAATTCATATTCATTTTTATACCATAATTCAAGTTTTCTGTTCCATGCTAAAAAGCCCACTCTTCCCTAATTTCTTGTAACATACAGTACTTGGATAAAAAATTTAACCCAATGTTGGCAAACTCCTTCCACTGACGCGTAGGAGAATAATTACAGAAATATCTAGTGGTCAACTTTCTGAAGCTCATCAGCAAAAGAAAAGTCCCAAGACTGGCATTTTCACTGAACAGCAGCTCACCGCTATGCCCATCAGAGATGAATCTACTTGCTACTGCAACTACATATGGCAGGTTGGCCAAGAGCCTCCCTTAAGAGCTAGGTCAACTTCTAAGAAAACTGTACAGAAACATTCAGTTGTTAACAAAAATTAAAGTTAAAATTACTCAAAGTTAAGTTATTGTTAATTTAGGAAAAAAAACATGTACTAATCACCCATAAGAACAAGTTTTATTTTAATAAATAACAGTGGGCTTACCAAAGGGTAGGGATTTTAATGTGTCAAGTTTTATGCATAATGGTAATAAATCTTGAGGTGAAACCAAATATTCAATATAACCCTTAGGCCCTAAAAATAAAACTATAATACCTTAATAATAAAACTTTAAAAAATATTTTCCGAAAGAAAATAATTCATTCCTTGACCATGCTTATTTATTCAGAGTACCAGCAATTTCAGTAAATGTTAAGTGCTTCATTTTTCCTGCAAATTGGATGTTGCACAGGGAATATACACATTTTCATATCATCACATCATCAAAACCTCAGGCTAATAACATTGTGACCATAAACTGGTTTATGACAAACACCAAGTCAAAAATCAAAGCTACTATTTATGGAAAAAAGAAACAAAGTTTGAAAGGATGTTTTCTTTTGCTTCCAGTACATTTTAAAGTTGGACTTTAAAGGAAGATCATAAACTCTCCTGACATAACCTCTATCTCTGGCCATTAATCCACAGTATAAATATGGTGAATAGAGCTAAACTGTAGCTAGCTATATACTGAATAACCAAAATAATCAATTAGAACAACTAATACTGCTCTGGAAGACCAATCTAATGAAAAAAGTATCATTAGATATGGTGGGAAAATACAAATCTGTACAATCTAACACCTATAAACAGTAAAATCAAAACATCCAACTTCCTTATAGAAAGTGTTTCATCTATGTAATTATAAATGTTAAGGACTCTTGCATTTTATAAACACAAGATGGGCTCACTTTGATGATACCAATTTTAAGATTTATAAAAATGTTTAAAAAAATCTTTCCACAAAAGTTTATACAGTTTAAAGCTATACACCAATCTATAAATTTCAGAAAATGGGGGGAAAAAAAACTTTTATAAGATCACATGTATAAAACAAATGAAATGTGGTTTTATTTAAGGCAATACTGGGCTACTTCACAAATCACCACCTCAAATATTTACATTGCTCCACACTACTAGTTTCTATCACATTCACAAAGGATTTTCTTTTAATACCGAATGTTTAAAATCTTTGATGTAGTAAATTCTTTATTCACATTTCCATTGTATTTCATGGAATCATGGTAACTGTATCCAATCAGAAGCATTGAAAAATTGTAGCTATAGGAAACTGCTAAAGAATCTGCTTTAATTTCACATGAATACCACCCAAAAAACCTTGGAGGAATAAATTTACAAAGCAGAGCAAGGTACTGATACAATATGTCTACTTTGTGAGAAGTAATTTTGCAATCATCTTGTAAATAAATGTTTTATGTAAAAATGAACTATGGCAGAGTTTCTAGTTTTAGTTCAAAAAATTAATTTAAAATAATAAAAGAAGTTTTAAAAACTTGGTCACTTGGTTAAAAATTAAAATTCCAAATATAAATGTGTCATTTAATACTTTAGACTTATACACTGCTGATGGCAGCAAATGATTTACAGTAATAAATATATACAAAAAAGGTATCTACAAAGTGTACTGTTTATACATGAGCCGTGACCTGGTGAAACATATCAGTCACACAGATAATTCCATTTAGTTCACGGGAAGAGCAACTGGTTGATAGAAATTTGAGGTTTAGCTCCACTATTTACAGTAACTGAAATACCGATTCTGTTCCTTAAGTCCCATAGGGATAAAAAGAAAGTTTTACATGACAAATGTCATGTTTTTCTTTTTTTGTTTGTTTTTGGCCAGCTTAATTCATGTCAAAAACAAAAATGATGAAAACATTTCACAATTCTAGCATGCGTGATGGCTTCCTATTTTAAAAAAAAGCATGAATGATGTATTTATAGCACATTAGTTATCAATACTGCCCTCTCCCTGTGGCTTTTCCCATACTGATTTCTTTCATAATAGACACATTTGTATCATTTGAGTGTACTTCAAGTCTTTTTAAACTGACAGTAGGTTTCATTTCCTGAAGCTGCTTTAAGACACGCTCAGTGCAATCTTTAAAAGTCTTGTCTATAACAATTTTTACATTGTCAATGCACTGAAGCTGTGATGGGTTGGCGAACTGTATGAGGGTTTCACTTTCTTTACAAGAGCATACATGATTTCCACTAGTCACAGCAGTCTTGTCAATATTTTTTCTTGAATTTGAATGGGATCCTTTTTTACTTCCACTATTTGGATGGTCTCTGTCCATATTCTTCTTCTGCCTCACTGCAGATTCCTCAAGAAACTTCAGAAATGATACTTCAAATCCCATTGGTTTAAATGAGCTCCAGTCAAAGGATGCAGGATGCTCCTCAGTGGTTTGAATTGCAACAGCAGTTTCTTCTTCTTTATGCAAACTATTTAACTCAATTGGCAATGCTGGCTCAGCTTTTTCAACCTTCCTCTTTTTATTTTGGGAGGTATTTTTTTCTTTGTTAACTCTCTTCAAATTACTTGCTTTTGGTTTTTCTGATTGGCTGGTGTTATTTTCCTGAAAATCACTACTTACATTTGAAGAGGTATGAGCTTGGGTTTCCACACTTGTGTTGTCTTCATTTATTAATTTTGTAATAAATAATTCTGTTAGCTCATCCATTTCATCTTTTTCATTTTTTACAACTTCCTTCTGTGGAACTGTAGCTGTTCTCGAGTTATCATTGTTCTCTGACACACAGGTATTAGAATCTTTCGTATCGCTCTTACTAACTTCTTGCTCAGAAGTTTCCTTTAATTCTGAGTTGCAACACCGTTTGAAGACAATAAGATGATTACGGTGTTGTGCTGTGAATGCCTTAGATAATTTGTGGCATTTATAATGTCTAATTATATTGCTTTCACTTGTAACAACTGATGTACACCCCTTTATCATACATGGATACTGGGTTACAAATCTGCTTGTACATTCAGATAAGGCATCGTTTCTAGCCTTTATAGAATATACATGCTTTCCACGTTTCAGAGAATAAGGCTTATTTTCTTCAATCTGAACAATCTTTGCAGTCTTGTCCTCTAAATTATTTTTTTTCTTTCGTTTGGTCTTAGGCATTCTGATTTCTTCCTTTCCAGATCTCTGTTTTGTTCCCCTGTATTTAGCCTTTGTCTTTTCTTGGTTTGCCTTGCTTGATATATTTTCCTGACCAGGTGTTAATCTTCTTGGCCGAATCAAATGAGCTTTATGTTTGTCATTATGCTTATTAAATATGTGTCGGAGGAGATTAGACCGAGTAGCATATATACGGTCACAGCCTTCACAGTCACACTTGTATATGCCGTCTTCTTCAGTTTTGTTTCCCTTTACCCCAATTCCATGGTCTGCCTCAAGATGAACAACATAGTTCAAATATGTGGTAAATGAAGATTTACACTCTAACTGGTCACATGGAAATTTCCCAACATCCACAGACGCAGTCATACTTTCAATTTCCTCAGGAGTCATTTCATGAAGTTTCATGTAGTGCTGTATTACGCCAGTAATTGCTTGGAAAATTCGAGAACAGCCACTCACCTGACATCGAAATTCTTTCACAGTTTTAGTTTCAATTTCTTCACTTTCTTTACCAGCTTCACTTTCCTCTTCCACCTCTGCAGAAAATGCAGGTAGATCTGATTTGTGAACAGCCTGGTAATGCAGAATTAAGTTTTGCTGTATTGTAAAGGCAGCAAAGCAACCCTGGTGAACACACCTGTAAGGTCTGTAAGGACTGTATCTTGTCGGAGACTCAAGGGATTGGGAACCCGACCTCTTGCGTTTTTTCTCCTCCTTTTCTTTTTTATGTCTCCTAATTTTCCGTCCTTTGGTTTCTATGTTCATGAGACAATTTGTATTACATTGTCCTGGAGTGACTGTAATCACTTGTGAAGAGCTTTCTGTTTTTTCAGGACTTTTTTTTTCTGTAAGTTGTTTTTCTGGGATCACTGCTACATTACTGACAGCATTTTCCTTCACTTTTCCCAATTCTAAAGTAGGCTGGAACTCCCTTTTATTTTCTTCTGTAATAGCTAGCTGTCTTTTTACTAGTGTGACTCGTGGGACTGACAAATTTTCACTCTGAGATTTTCTTCCATAAGGCCTTTTAATTTTTAACTTTACCATTTCTTCTGTTGTAAAATGATGTACCAACTGACAGTGTGCCCGGAGATTAGAATTTCTTGTAAATGTTTTTGTACATGTAGGTACTACACATTTAAATGGAGCGAATTTCAACTGATTCTTCTTAATTTCAAGAATCATCTCTGGAGTGTACTGATGAATCTTACCATAGTGCTTAAATAGTGCATCCTTTGTCATAGCGCTGTAATTGCAACCTTGATTTTGACACACAAAGGGTTTATTAACTTTGTCACTAAACTGAATGTTGCTTATTATTTCAGAAACTGGCTGAACAACTGTGACATTTGGAATTGATTTAACAGGAGTGGGAGTTAGTGTCACTGATGTATTTATTAGTACACACTGAGATGCTGGAGTGGATAGGTCATTTTCTAATTTTAATTTCTGTAAGCCTTCTAAAATTTCCTGCACTTGATCCTCCTTATGTAATACTTCAGACTGAGGAATGTTATTTTTTGCTGGCACAACACCTATGAAGGAGGTAAACTGAGAAGAATCAGGTAATTTGTTACTTTGTACAGTATTTACTGAAGGAAGCTGAATGTTATAATTTATTTGGGCATTCTGTGATACTTCACCAACACCCTGAGATCCACTTTTTACCTCAAGTATTTGAGAATTCATAGCATTTTTAATAATTTCAAGAGTCTTTTCAAAGTTTTGCATAACACTGTCTTCAGAAATCTGCAAATCAGGATTTATTGAAGTTGTGCATGAGTTCAAAGCCATCATTTGGGAATCACCATTTTCAGTTTTTAATGTTAAAGGAGCCAACACTGTATGGGACTCAAGATTGGTTTTAAAGTTTTCTTTCACATCAGTCATAAATAACTGATTGTCAACATTATTCAGTTTCTGTGTTAGATTTCCCACCAAACCCTGAGGATCACAATTTGGAATTACATTTGAATGAAGGTTAGTAGTTGGTATCTCAATACTCTTTGCTATAAGTCCCATGGCTGTTAAGTCAGTTGTTACCAAGTTTTGGGAAGCATTAGGTGCAATTAGTGGAGGAACAACTTTCTTTCTTCTCTTAGAAGCACTATTTCCCCTTTTATTTAAATGACCGGACCTTACGTTCTGAGGCCCACTTATAACTGAAACACGTGAACTGTTACTGGTAAAATTTTGTGATGGTCCACCAGAATTAGGGAATGAACTAGAGCACAAGCCACTTTCAACAGTCTTCAGTAGTAAGTCATTTGCTGGAAAAACAGGCAAACTGCTGCATTCCTCAATGGAGGAAGTTTTGGAGTTTGGTGTTCTATTCTGGTTTGTCAGCAGGGGGTTTGGGTGGCATACAGTCTGCAAGATGGGTGGCACAGTTGGATTTGGCATCACTGTTGCATTTACTTGTGCTGCATCTGAGACACAACCTGTTGGAACATGAGAAAGCATTTCTACACCCTCAAATGTGCTGGGAATGCCAGCAGTTTCCAAAGCCTGCTTAATGATTTCACTTCCTTCTTGACTAACATTTGTATTAAAGTTAGTCACACCAGCACGAGGAAATGTATTTGGTAAAAATGTTGATGAGCGGTTTTCAGCAGCAAGAAGTTGCAGGAATGATGGATCTTTAAAACATGCTCCTGGATTGAAGGTAGACTGTTGTGGCTGCTGCAGATTCACTGCATTTGTCGAAAGAATCATGCTGGCAAGAAGAGAAGGCTGTCCACTGTTCTGTAGAAGTTCTTGAGCTATTTCTGCCCCATCCAGTGGTTTACAGTAAGATCGCTTAGACAAGTGTCCACCCAGAGATCGGGGATTAGTAAAAGCTCTGTAACACCTGCTACAGATAAATTTCCCATCTCTGATAATTGCAGGCCATTTAGCCCTCTTGTTGTGCTTCGGTTTCCTTTCTTTCCCATTTGGGCCTCGCCCACGGTCTTTTTTAACTTTTTCAGCTGTGGACTGTTGGGCACTGGTGCTACTGAAATCATCTGCAACACTGACTTGTGAAGGGAAAACTACATTTTCACCATTACCTCCCTTAAGAAAGGAGGAATTCGTGTTTCCTTCAATCTGTGAGGAAAAATTATTTGTATTATTTTCCAGTTGGGAAAAAACAGAATTAGTCCCACTATCTCCTGGTGAAGGGAAAAGAGACATTGAACTACTTTCTGCAGGTAAAGGAAGGAAAGGATCTGAGCCACTGTCAATATTCAAAGGCAAAACTGTTTTGGTTAGATGGTCCATTTGTGCTGGCAAAGTAGTATTGGGTAAACTTTCTATTTGGGAACATAACATACTACTGCCTTGCTCATTTTTATCCTGAGAAGGTATATTTGGATTTATGACACTTTCCACTGAAGGCAACAGTGGAGTTGACACATTTGCTAAATGAGCTGGAAAAATGGAAGGTGAGACATGCTGCAACTGATTTGAACAGGTTGGATTCCCATTGGCTTTGGTCTGTGATGTAAAAAACGCATCGCTAGAGCTGCTCACCTGTGATGGCAAAAAATAAACAAGCTTTCCATTGTTTGGTGTACTTAGGTTGTTAGATTTCTGACCTTTTTTGCTTTTACGCTGCATTTTAAATGCAGCATATTGGTCGGGGTGGGCTGTCTTCATGTGTTTCCCAATACTCTGTGAAGAATTATAGGTTCGAGTACATCCCTCAACCTGACAACTGAATTTCTGAACTGGTGCTTTTGGAGGCACTGATGGAGTTCCTAAAGAAATACTTAGGTTGGGCTGCGGTGGAACAAATGTTATACTTTCTAATGTCTTAAGCGGTAAGTTATACAGACTGGTTGTTTTAACATTACCTCCACAGTCAAACTTGGGAGTTGGTAAACTGTTTTGAAATCCTGCCTGATTTTGCACAGAAAAAGTCATCAGATTGTTTATCTGTCTTCCTAAGTTTTGTGGAGTAATGTTCATTTTAAGGGTTTCTGAATTTACTAAAGAATTCTGAGTAACCTGGGATTCATTAAAGCAATCCTGTTCTTTTCTCTCCTGGAAACCTGGATGACACAAATCATTACAAACATTTTCAACTGGTGAGTGTAAGTCTGCAACCAGTGATTCACCAGTGCCTTCCACAGGTGAGTTTTCTTGCTTTCCAAAGTTACCCTCGAGCCCCTGATTGAGGGACACCTTAATGGACACAGCTACCTCACTGGCCTGAAGTCGAGGAGCAGCAGCAGGGCTTTCTAAGACATTTGACAACGGTCCATCATGCCCAAGCTCGGAGGCACATGTCTTGTCTTGTTTGGTCACAGCTGATTCTCCCTTGCTTTTAACCCAAGCATCACTTCTATCTGCTGGTAAGGTGTTTCTTGTATTATTTTCTGAAGGAAGCATGGATCTCTCTTTTTCAGCGTTCCCTTCTGTGTTGTGATTCACTTTGGAAGGCTGAACAGAATCTCCAGATGAATCAAGTTGGTCTTCAGGAGGCAGCACTTGTTCAGGAGTACTGTGATCATCCAGATGCTTTTCTAGCTCACTCTGAGAACGATAAACTTTACCACAACCTGTGAACTTACAAGTATAGGTATTATAATGCTGTGCTTCATGGTCATACAGTAAATAAGCTTCTGAAAAAATTCTTCCACATTTAGGAAACATACACTTTGCTCGAAAGACTTGATGCTCCTTTCGGTGGGTTAAGAGTTCTGCATAACTATTAAAACCGGCCTTACATTTCATCTGTATACAGATATATGGTTTACTGCCACAGTGCATTTGTAAGTGATCATTGAGATGAGTGACACTCACAAAATGCCGTCTACAGTACTGGCAAATAACTTTCTTGCTTTGCATTTCAAGAAAGCGTTTGGCATCTTCATTATCCTTATGTCCCTTTACATGAGCAATTAGATTTTTAAAGTACTTAAAGCCCTTTTTACAAAAAGTTACAGGGCAATTAAATTCATTAACAGGTACTGGTTTCTGGACTGGGATAACTTCTGGCTCATAAGATTTATCTTTGTCATCATTTTCATCATCTGAGCCATCATTGTCATTAAATACTATGAAGTCTGTTGAATAGAGACTATTCTTTTTTATTGGCCGCTGTTCCTGCTTGGCCACAGCATTAGTCTTCTGATTCTCATTGGTAGGTGCGATTTTGGGAGGCCTCCCCAATCTTTTTAATGGTTTCATAGCCGCTAGTCTTTCTTTACTAGATTGTTTAACATGCAATGTGACATGAGGGACAAAAGTTTCTTTAGAATTAAAGTTCTTTGCACATATGGGGCAACTATAAATCCCATCTTTGTAATGTTTCTGAGCATGTCGCACTATTCGGTGACCAAGGAATTCTTTATCACACAGCACACAATACTGCATGTAGGCTTGCCAATTTCTAAACCTAGCAGATATAAAGCCCCTCTCTCTTAACTGTTTTATCTCCTTCTTCTTCTGCTTTTCATCACAGATGTCTTTAAGAAGACCAGAATTAGCACCAACTCCACCAGGAAGTCCATTCATGGAAGTTTCTTTCATCTCTTCCTGGTAGTCTACTACTTTCTCATAAACTTCACTGTCATTTAGTTCATCTATTGAAGACACAATGGATGCTTCTTCCCCCATTAATGCAAGACATTGTCGTTTTAAGGTTTTCCAATCCCAGAATTCTGGGTCAAAGGGCCACTGAGTTTTCAACACAAGTAAGAGCTCACAGCGTAGAGAATTTGGTATTGGAAGATTCTCTTCATCATATTTTTGGTCTGGCTGGTTATATAACATTTCCACAGCATAATATGCATCTACTGTAGGCTCAATAAGAAATTCACTCAGCTGACAAGCACGTTTAACTTCCAGATCATCAGGCAACAAGCATGAAATGGTCTTGCAAATAGATATTTTCACTTCAGTATTTTCTGTTGATTCCAAACGAAGAGCTTTCACACATAGTTCTATACAGGTGGCAAGTCCAGCCCCTTCAGTCTGTGAAAAGAGCAAATAGGAAATGTTAACTTCATCTCCACTAATCAACAGACTGTGAATTTTAGTAATTTTAAAATGGAGGTTTCCATTTCTCAAATTTTGCAAAAGCCAACTTATGAAAGCAGACTGTGAATTTTAGTAATTTTAAAATGGAGGTTTCCGTTTCTCAAATTTTGCAAAAGCCAACTTATGAAAGCATGCTCTTTCTAAAGCACTGTGCTTAGCCTGGTGTGTATGTGTATGTAACATGTATACAACTGTAGAAAAAGCCTAAGCATTGAGAGCTAAGTGCTGGGCATAAAATCATCTAGTACAAAGGCAAACATGGAAGTTACTTAACATTTCTGATCTTTCGTATCCCATTTATATAGTAAGATATCAAAACAGCATTTAAACCTCAAAAATTTCTGTGAGCATTTATGGCTATTATATATTAAAGTACCTGGTATAGTTTAGTATAATGTCTGGCACATAGTAAGTAATCAATGAATGTCAACTTTACCATTAATCTCATTTCCTATATTTGTTTGTAATCCTTCTGAAATAAAACCCTCTTAACCCAATTATAAAACTAAGACTGTCCCCATATTTCCTAACTTGTTAGTAATGAATGGAGAGATTCACTTTAAACAGAATAAAGTCATTTGATACTTAATAGTAGGGACTTCATTTCAACCAGAAAACTGAATGCCACATCACCTCCCTCACTGATGGACAATCTTAAGAATCTGAAGTAGGAAGAGATACAATAAACCTTTTCTCTTTTGAACTAGTATCTTGAACTATAAGACAGGAGTAATGAAAGAGTCATTTGAAATATATATGTAGTGAAGAGATTAAAATGGGTTTTAAAAGGCAAAAGAATTAAAATATGAGAAATAAGCCATCCCTAAGATGTGGTCACATTCATCGGAATGGAATATGTGTGATTCAAGATCAAAGGCAAGATGTAAAGGAAGCAAAAAAAAAAAAACACAAAGAAACACTATAACTGAAAGGGTCTGTATTTTCACAAGTTGAGGAAATAAACCATTTTACTAAAACAGAACCATAGATTTGTAGGCTAAAGCAGGCTATTGGGACCCTGCACTGACCTTGATTTTAGGATTGAGGAGACCAGGAAGAAAATTGTCAAGAATACATATGAGAACTCTGTTTAAAAGTGACAGTGAAGAAAGGACAACTGGGAAAGAGGTGGGACCCTATGGTTGCCTCCAGCTCTCACATAAGATAGCACAGTTATTTTATACTATTTTGAAATAGGTCTGAGCCAGAAAACTTTTACAGTAAAACATTTGCATCTCTGTTACATGCCTTAAGGGCTACGAGTAATAATGGACAATTAAGCCCCTCCTCTGTTGTAATATGAAACAAAAAGATGGGTGGCCAGTAAAGCTGCATGTTAAAGAGAGGAAGGTTTAAGAAGTCTTGCACAAATCAAAGTCCAAGTCAACCTGATGATGACCTGATGTGGTAATGAAGGCGGACGTCAAGAAGGGCTGGAAAATATATAGTGGACAAGAATGCTGGCAAGGCTGCAATTACTCAAAGTTTCAGGAAACAATGGAGAAAGAAATGACTTTAAGAAAGGATTTAGGGGACAAAGGATTTGTGGATGTAGGATATTTGCCTTGAGGAAGTTAACTGTGTTCTATCGTGAATGGCGATCCCTTTCTCCAGAATTGACAAAAACTGATTAAAAACTTTTACTTATTGCTTAAAAATCCAACTCAAATTATTTCAGAAAGGAACTCTAACATTTCTATTCCAATACAGTCTCCTACTGGATTCAAGGGTTCAACTCATTAAGGGTTTGTTTCAACTCGTTTCTTTAACAGCTTTGAAGAAATTTGCTTTAAAAAAACATCTTAATGTTATAAATTTGAAACCTTAACAAGTAATGCCAACAAAATAATAAACTATACCAAAACTTCTACTCTTGTGAATTTTCATCTTAGTGTGTGTTAGCAAATTAAGTTTTTACAGGCAATATTCAAATCATAAGCTAGGTTATATAAGAAGTGTGTTTTTAAAGGGGAGTTTGAATTCACAATTATCCATAAATAAAATATGATTAAGCAAGTAGCCCATAAAAATCTACTTAATTAACATTACTTCGTAAAAGTACTGACAACAACAGCTTGAATTTATGAGTCACAGGATCATAAAGCCAAGTGATAACCACTTAGAGGAGGGACAGAAACTCATCCCCCATTCTGGCACTGGTATAGCACCAGGCAAGTTTCTGAAAAAACGCAAGGTTTTATCTCTGGTGTCCCCTTTTCTGCTCCTTTCTTCTGGCTGCCTAGTATCTGGGACCCAAACCTACCCACGGCTTACACACTGATGACTGTAGCTCAAGTATATCCCACTCAATCCTTCCCTATCCATTCATACTTTAAAAATTTTTAATAGTTTACCTGTACATTTCAGAATTGAACAAACTTTTCTGCATGACACATAAAAAGACTTTCACAATCTTATCTCTGCCCGAGCTGATCTAGTGCACCTTTTACCTTTCCTCCTACCCCAAACTGAGCTAACTGTAGTTCCCCAAATATGCCTTTTTTCCCTCTCATTTGTCTTGTTACCACCTTGTGATACTGTGATATACTAAGAAATACATATTTTGGTTTTCACTCCAATATGTAGCTCCTAAAACTTTTGTAATTATCTAAGTGATAACTCTAAGGACATCTTTTGTTCCCAGCTCCTGAATGAAACAGCTCCAGAGCATTAAAGTTGAAATGGGTGTTGCTAATCATATAAGGCTTTTAACCAACCACAAGCCCTAGATAACCACAGGATAGGGGCTGGTTACCAGGGGGAAGCAAACTGTGATTACAGGTAGAAATTGCAGTCCCCTACTCCCACTTCCAAGGAAGGGAGAGAGGCTAGAGGTTGACTCAATCATCAATGGTCAATGATTTAACCAATCATGCTCACACAAGGAAGCCTCCAGAAAAGCCCAAAAAGAACTGGGTTCAGAGAGCTTCTGGGCTGGTGAACATGTGGAGACGGGGGAAGGTAGCTCACCCCCTCCCCCATTCCTTGCCCTACACATCTCTTCCACCTGGCTCTTCCTGAGTCGTACCCTTTTATAGTAAACTGGAAATCTATTAGGTATACCAACTTCCTGAATTCTGTGAGCCACCCAAGCAAATTAATCTAATCTGAAGAGTGGGTACTGAGAACCTCTGATTTATAGCCAGTTGGTCAGAAGCACAGGTGACAGATGACTTGGACTTGTGCATGACATCTGAAGTGGGAGGTGAAGGGTAGGGAATAGTAGTCCTGTGGGACTGAGCTACCCTCATGTAGACAGTGTAAGAATTGAATTAAATTGCAGCTGGTGTCCAGATAATTGCTTGGTGTGGATAAAAAAAAATCCCTACACATTTGGTGACCACAAGTATTCAATGAGTAGTGGAGAGAGAAGAAAACAGGTTTTTCTGTACACCACTTTAAATGCTTTGTCTGTTACTAAACACTCCTGTCCTGCTTTGCCTGGCCATAACTCAGTCAAGACAGACAAGGGAAGAGATTAGATGGCCCACTTCTTTTTATTATTCAGCACCTACTTTACTACCAGACACCTGTGCTCTCACAGGTGTCTTAACAATCTACTATAAAGAAAACTACAGACCATTATCCCTGATGAACACAGATGCAAAAATACTCAACAAAATATTAGCAAACTGAATTCAAAAATACATCAAGAGGATCATACACTATGATCAAGTGGGATTCATCCCAGGGATGCAAGAATGGTACAACATTCGAAAATCCATCAACATCATCCACCGCATCAACAAAAAGAAGGACAAAAACCACATGATCACTTCCATAGATGCTGAAAAAGCATTCAACAAAATTCAATCATGATAAAAACTCTCTCAACAAAATGGGTATAGAGGGCAAGTACCTCAACATAATAAACACCACGTATGACAAACCCACAGCCAACATCATACTTAACAGTGAGAAGCTGAAAGCTTTTCCTCTAAGACTGGGAACAAGACAAGGATGCCCACTCTCCCTGTTTTTATTCAACCGAGTACTGGAGGTCCTAGACATGGCAATCAGACAACATAAAGAAATAAAAGGCATCCAGATTGGTAAAGAAGAAGTCAAACTACCACTGTTTGCAGATCACATGATACTGCACACAAAAAACCCTAAAGAATCCACTCCAAAACTACTAGAACTAATATCTGAATTCAGCAAAGTTGCAGGATACAAAATTAATACATAGAAATCTGTTGCATTCCTATAAACTAACGATGAACTAGTACAAAGAGAAATCAGGAAAACAATTCCATCAAAAATAAAAACATACCTAGGAATAAACTTAACCAAGAAAGTGAAAGACTTATACTCTGAAAACTACAAGACACTCTTAAGAGAAATTAAAGAGGACACTAATAAATGGAAATTCACCCCATGCTCTTGGGTACAAAGAATAAATGTTGTCAAAATGGCCATCCTGCCGAAAGCAATCTACAGATTCAATGCAATCCCTATCAAAATACCAACAGCATTCTTCAACAAACTGGAACAAATAGTTCTAAAATTCATATGGAACCACAAAAAGACCCTGAATAGCCAAAGCAATCATGAGAAGGAAGAATAAAGCAGCGGGGATCTTGCTTCCCAACTTCAAGCTCATTACAAAGCCACAGTAATCAAGACAATTTGGTACTGGCACAAGAACAAACCCACAGACCAGCGGAACAGAATAGAGAGTCTAGATATTAACCCAAGCATATATGGTCAATTAATATATGATAAAAGAACCAGGGATATATAATGGGGAAATGACAGTCTCTTCAATAGCTGGTGTTGGCAAAACTGGACAGCTACAAGTCAGAGAATGAAACCGGATTACTGTCTTAACTCTATACACAGAAGTAAACTCGAAATGGATCAAAGACCTGAATG
Source organism: Manis javanica (assembly GCF_040802235.1). Lineage (NCBI taxonomy): Eukaryota > Metazoa > Chordata > Mammalia > Pholidota > Manidae > Manis > Manis javanica. The sequence continues at coordinate 18,507,106 of NC_133168.1, forward strand.
TAAGTCATGAAACCATAAAACTCTTAGAAGAAAATATAGGCAAAACTCTTTTGTATATAAACATGAGCAACTTCTTCATGAACATATCTCCACGGGAAAGGGAAACAAAAGCAAAACTGAACAACTGGGACTATATCAAACTAAAAAGCTTCTGTACAGCAAAGGACACCATCAACAAAACAAAAAGGCATCATACAGTATGGGAGAATATATTCATAAATGACATATCTGATAAGCAGTTGACATCCAAAATACATAAAGAGCTCACAACACCTCAACAAACAAAAGGCAAATAAGCCAATTAAAAAATGGGCAGAGGATCTGAACAGACAATTCTCCAAAGAAGAAATTCAGATGGCCAACATGCACATGAAAAGATGTTCCACATGGCTAATCAGAGAAATGCAAATTAAAATCACAATGAGATATCACCTCACACCAGTTAGGATGGCCAACATCCAAAAGACAAACAACAACAAATGTTGGCAAGGATGTGGAGAAAGGGCAACCCTCCTACATTGCTGGTGGGAATGTAAATTAACCATTGTGGAAAGCAGTATGGAGGTTCCTCAAAAAACTAAAAATAGAAATACCATTTGACCCAGGAATTCCACTCCTAGGAATTTACCCTAAGAATGCAGGAGTCCAGTTTCAAAAATACATATGCACCACTATGTTTATTGCAACACTATTTACAATAGCCAGTAAATGGAAGCAACCTAAGTGTCCATCAGTAGATGAATGGATAAAGAAGAGGTGGTACATACACACAATGGAATATTATTCAGCCATAAGAAGAAAATAAATCCTACCATTTGCAACAACACAGATGGAGCTAGAGGGTATTATGCTCAGTGAAATAAGCCAGGTAGAGAAAGACAAGTATCAAGTTATTTCACTCATCTGTGGAACATAAGAATAAAGCAAAAAACTGAAGGAACAAAAAAGCAGCAGACTCACAGAACCCAAGAATGGACTAACAGTTACCAAAGGGAAAGGGAATGGGGAGGATGGGTGGGAAGGGAGGGATAAGAGGAAAAAGGGGCATTCCGATTAGCACACATAATGTGGTGGGGGGGCACAGGGAAGGCAGTATAGCACAGACAAGACAAGTAGTGATTCTATAGCATCTTACTACGCTGATGGACAGTGACTGTAATGGGCTATGTGGTGGGGACTTGATAATGGGCTGAATCTAGTAACCACAATGTTGCTCATGTAAGTGTATATTAATGATACCAAAATAAGTAAATAAATAAACAAACCATTTTATACCAAAAAAACCACAATCTACTATAGTAGAAAGACCTATATTATATTTCAACTGTTTGTGTGTCTCCATCAAGAGCCTATGAAATTCATAAAGGCAGGGCTGTATTTTTCAACCCTTTAGCTTCAGGGGTCTAGGAAAAAGCATGAATAGAAAGATGCACCAAGCTCTCTGCTCCATTTGCTCTGTAGATCTCAATTAACATTTAAGAAGGAAACAATTATTTTAAATTACTATGTGAGTAGCTGGTCTATAGTCTTCAACAATTCCTTGAGTTTAGATTAGGTTACCATTTAACCCAAACCACTTAACCCAAACCACTAACCTTGAGGCTAAATTTCACATGTGAAAAATGAGGAGTTATACTAGAACCTAATAGTTACTACAGCATAACTTTAAGCTCTCTCTTTTGGTCCTCAAACAGTAATAATCTATGATTCCAGTTTTAAGATAAAACCTGCTTGAGGAGATTTCAGAAAGTATTATGCAATGGGAAACAAGATTTTGGGGGCAAAGTGATTACCATACTGTACATTATCCTTGTCAGTAAGTCTGCTCCCATGGCCAATTTCTCCAAGCTATGCTTTTATTTTAACTGTTTTTTTATGTTGTTTACTTCTGAACACAAAGTCTCTCTAGAGAAGCACTATTGAACAGAACTATCTGAAATGATGGAAATGTGCTATTCAGTATGGTAGTCACTAGCCACATCAAGCTACTGAGCTCCTACAATGTGGCCTCTGTGACCAAAGAACAGAATTTTTAATTTTACTTAAGTTGAATGGTCACTAATGACTAAAGGCTATCACAATGGACAGTGTAGCTCTTGTCCAAGTTTTCTCCCCCTTCTCCAACACAAATCTCCTTGTGAATGGGCTGTAACGCTGAGAAAGCAGAGTCTCTTTTACCTAGTGTACTCAATTCATGTGATTAAGAAATAAAATCCAAAGGGATCAAAGTTGCCAGGTGGTCAATAGCAAGTCAAGATGTATATCCAGTTTGTCTGGCTTCTAGTTCCACATTCCTTCTACTCTGCCATGTTGCTCTTTAAGTTAGATATAAAATAGTGTGGCCCAACCTACATTTTAAAATCGCATAGTAGTTTCTTAAGAAACTTACTGTTTTATTTTTAATCTGTAGCACTACAATATACAGAGAAAAATTGGAAAGCAGGATTCATTCTTGTTCTTTACTCCTGATATGAAGAGAAATTATCTCAGGAGAGAAAAATGAAGATAAGATTTACTGACCAACTACAGATTTTAAGAGATAACTTTTAAAAACAGATAAGAGAGCATCTTTTGGTCCCTTTCCTTTAAAAAAAAATCATATCAATTAAGAAACACTTCTTGTGAGGCTGAAACCCAGTTTTTAAGGATTCCTAAAAACTATCTGGCATCCCCTTTTATGCAATGGCAGAACCACTGGAAAATGTCTCCCGTACATTTAAAACGGAAGGCAACTGCATCCCTACAAGGGCTACTGTCAGAAAAAGTGTAAAACTTGGATTCTGATTTAGTTAATAAACAACCACATATGCAACCTCTGCTCAGCTTCTTCCCTCTTCAGGTTGTGTTTCATCTGCTGACTGATCCACCTGTTAAGTGTTTTCATTTCAATGACTTTTTTATATTGACAGTTCTTTTGACTGTTTAAAATCTGGTCATTTTGATAGTATCTTTCTCTTGCTTTGATTCCTTCTTTTCTGTCTTTAAATGAACGTATTTTATAGATTTTTCCATTACTATATTTTAAAAAATATTAGGCAAATAATTCTATTCTTTCTGCCTACTGAAATTCATTCATATCAGATTGTTTTATGTTCTATAAATCTTGATGGTTAACTTACTTATGTCTTTATATGTAATTTATAGCTTTTGTCCTTTCATGTTTAATCTTATTCTTTCTCTCTGCTAATATTCCCGCATGGCACCATGTTTCATGTTTTTGTAAATCTTGACCATGAACTCATCTCAAGCAGGGCTTTATCTGAGAATCCTGTACTGGGGGTATGTTCTTCCAAAGCAATTCTGCATTTGTTTCTGGCAGATAATCAGGTATTACCACTCTAAAACTCCATCTTCATCTTTTTGATATTTACTTGGCATGAGAATTCCCAGACTATATATATAGGGTAAATCTGGACCCCAAATCTCTGTGAGGGCAGATCTATGGTTACAAACTTCTTAGAGGAAACATTTCCCTCCTCTGACCCACAGCCCAGTCAGACATGCACCAGGTTCTCTATCATCCATCTGTGTTAATATTTTTCTGGTCTACTTTTTCAATGAAATTTTAGTACTCAGTTTGGAGGTGGGAGAGGGGAACATAGAGCGCGGTTCTAAGTTACCACCTTGAGAAGGATCAAGATCTTATTTCCTATTCCTATACAGCTATCTCCCAACCCTGTGTCGATATTAAAACTCAAACCCTTATATTATTACAAGTAACAAGTAGTAACATACTCTATATTTCCCACCACGATAGGAGAAAACCCAGCATTAGCTCAAGCTGTTTCAGTGTTAGCTCAATAGGGTCCTCCTCCTTAAGTGTAGGTTTTCTTTAATATTCTTGCAATCTCAGCTGCTATACATTTAAAAAGATGTTTATTTTATTTTATCAAGTATTCCTGGGTGTTTTGTATAAGGGTTTTTGTTATATAATGCAATCTGCTAAACTGCTAGGAAAGGAAGCTATCACTAAATTTCTCTTTCCAATTTAAAAATTTCTATAGTCAAATTATCAAAATAGTGTAACACCTACGAGTAAAAACTGTAGAATAAAAAGTACAAATATATGTATGTTATTTTTCTTTAGGCTAAGAAAAGCCCCTGTCTCTCGTTTCCATTTTTAAGTTTCTCTGTATGAAATGTCCTGAAGGACTCATAAGAAAACCAACTGTTGATAACACTAACTGAAATAAACAGAAATCATGGGAGAGGTGTCAAAATTGTGTTAAAATATTAAAGATAAGTTATATATTTTAAGTTAAGAAAAGATACCTTGATTTTCTTACCTCTGAATTAATAACTTTAATCAGGAAGAAAATGTGATACACCGTCTTGGTTATCAGAGAAAGTTGACGACATCTTTCTAGGTACACTTGTATAGATGGTTCGACTCTTTGCTGTAATTTACTCCAGAAAAGAGTAAGTTCCCTAAAAAAAAAAAAAGGTATAAAGGTAAGCTGAGCAGTAATGTAATAATCATGGACTATGTTAGTCCAGTCATTACATTTGAAATTAAAACTAGTTTAATATTCCAACACTACATGTGGAACTAAGTTTAAAAGCATGAAAATAGATCTCTATTTTCTAAAGACTAAATAAAATCAGTACATAATTTATCATTTTATTAGTATTTTTCAATCTCAGAGAAGTACTGCCTTTTACTAAGAAAACACCTAACATTTAAACAAGTTATACAAATGGTAACTTTGAGCCACATCTGAACTTCACGTCATTAAAAAAAAAGTACAGAATGTGTGTGTGTATATAAAGTGCATCAATGGCATAATGGTTTTTAAACATTTAAATTTATCTTCTACCTTAAATTTACAATGTAGCAATTTAATTGGTCAATTAAATTTAAAGTTTAAAATTATTAAATGTTGAGAACCAATGACACAGAACCCAGAAGGAAGTAACCAACTAATCTGTGCCACAGCAGTGATGTAATGAAAGAAATCTTGAAAAGTATTTTAAATGCTATGACAATGTATTTTTCACAGGAAGTAATCCTACTGAAGTGATGATGAATTTTCCTCCTTTTTATCTATCATCCTATTTCTCTTCTGTCTTCATGGTTAATTTTCACAAAAATCTTCCTTGCTTCAACTTTTTTCACCAAGTATTCTCCTCAATACAGGCGCTTCCTATTAGTATTTCCTCAGTTTCCACTCCTAGGAACTCTGCCCTTTTCACCTTCCACTTGTTCAGAAAACCATTATAATTATGAACTTTACTCTTTTTGATTATACAACCATTTATTTTAATACTGCCTGTTCTATATTCATTTGTATGCCATGTGTCACTTGATAACTATTCTTGAATGTCAAAAGGTTATAAACTAAATTTTCCTTTGTGTTTCCATTAACCACAACACAACTCTGAGGACTAATAATACTGTTGACTGACCAGATAAACTGTTGGTTTTAGCTAGCACTAATTTAAGGCATTGACCTTGAGTTTTTGGAGTTAACTGAAGAATCTGAGTTAGTTGTATCCTCTCAAAGGATTATATATAACAGGCTTTGAACACTTGGAAAGGTACCGTATTAAAAAATATGCATTGAAGAAGTTAGTGAAGTTGAGTATCTCGTAAGATAGAAAATGAACTATATTTCCATACATATATGACTAGCAGCTAATTATGTAGTTAAAAGTGTGTAATACACAGAGGAAAAAAAACATATATTTAATCATAGGTTCCTTTACATATCATTTTTATTGTGGCATTAAACAAAATAATCTCTTCATCTTACAACATTAAAAAATTCTCTGATCACTGTATACTATGGAATTGTGTGTTCCTTAATACAAAAAGCTTTTAAAGTTGCAATATGAATTACTTACCAGGTACAAAGCATGTAATATCTAAAAACAAGCCTTCTGTCTTGATAATACTTCAAAAGATTTTTAAAAATATGTGTTTTCACAACCTATCTTGTATTCTTATTTAACAAAACCTGTCTTTACAAAAGAAAATCAACTCACCAAGCACAGTACGTATCTCCTTGCTGGAGCTGGCGTGATAAAAACGCAGTGCACAAAACAAGAGCACTTTTTTCATCACCCTCAGATTCTAAGTTACAGATCATTTCTAGTGCATCTTTGCAATCAACTTCTGAAATCTACAAATACAGAAATATGCTATAAAATGGGTTTACATTAGACTATACGGTAATATAACTAAGTTTTTTACTAGATATTTATAGATATTTTTATCAGTAAAACCTCACTAACTTATACACTATCAACTCAATTTGTCATTTCTGGGCTGCAGTAAATAAATAATCCTCATTCAAGCCAGAGAACCAACTCTTTTCAGGAACTTTACAAACATTCATTTATATGTAAATAACTAATGCTAATTATAAGCAGCCTCTACCCATTAATTTAGGTCTATGATAGTGAAAAAGAAAAGCTGCTGGTACTTGTATTTTTCCCCCTTTTATCCAGCAATTTAAAAAGCATTAGAATCAGGAGAAAGACAGAGAGAGGTCTACAGATATAGATGAAAAAAGTTTCTATTTATCTGAGGGAAAAAAGTATAATATGCAACATTTTATGTAGTTACACCACTTTTAAACTAAGCTCACCTCAGTTTTCTATACATTTCCACTATTTTTCTTTTCATATAAATTCCATCCCAAAGCCTGTTGAACAATCATGCATGCATAAGTATAACCTAGTATAAAGCCAATGTGATTCACTTAATTATACTTATATCTACTGCTTATTTTTTTAAATCAAAATTTACTACCTCATAATGATTTACTATGTAAGGAGAATTCACCTATTATCTCTATAAGCATTTGCTTTAAGCCAAGAATAGAACAAATAGCATACAACCAATCACAAACCACTGGTGTTCAACAGAATAGATTAATTTCAACATGGTTCAACTGATAAATGGCAAAAGAATTACTGAAGACCAATACAGACCACAAGCACCCATGTACCACAGGTAACCATGCCCCTTTGTTGATCTCTCTCCTCATCAATTTTTGAATACAGCAAAAGCCTGTGTGTGTGTGTGTGTGCATGTGTGTGAGAGAGAGAGAGAGAGAGAGAGAGAGTATAAAATGTAAAGTGTTTAGGGTTGAACAAACGTCTAAATGGGGATGAGGGTAGTCTTGATCTTCGATAATGAAGATAAACGTTGCCTGGGAATAAATTGAGAACTTCCACTTTATACATTAAATTGGGTTAGAAGATATTAAGACAAGAAAAGACCCAACTCTGAGTCTATGTTTAACAACAATGATTTCTTAAAGGAAGTCTGAAAAGTTAGTGGCAGTTAAGACCATACCTAAGCCTTAGAACTTCCTAGTGCAGTGCTTTCTAGTACTCCATCTGCTTCTTTCTAATGAATCTTTATTTGTAAGTGACCCCATTTAAACAAAAATGATTACTGAACAATACATACTTGTTACTGAAAACATATTTAAATATATTCAAATATGTATTACTATGTAAAATGCATTGCCAGTCATATATTTTTATTAATCATAACTTTTCTACTAGGTGGGTATTATCATTAACATCTTATACACAATGAATGTGGAGTTCAAGGAAATTACATAATTTGCCCAAGTTACAATAGTTTAGTAGTAGTCACATATCAAATTATGTCTGACTGACATCAAAGACTCATGCTCTTTGCATTTCATCATATTATCTCTTTTTACAAGTTGTGTGAACTTTAAACAATTACCCTGGCATAACTATGCAGACAAATGTTAGTGAATCAACTCCCGAGTTTCGTTTGGTCTACTTTTTCATTACATGTTAATACCAACAATGGCAGCTACTATTTACTGGTGCCAGCTTCTTAGAAACAGCATTGCTAATCAGAACAACAGCCTGCCTGGCAGATAAGGCTCAGAAAGGTTAAGTTACTTGCTCAGTCACATGCTTAGTGGCAGAATCAAGATCTCAACCTTGTTCTAGCTGCAAAGTCAGTGCTCCTTCCAGAATTCCACAAGCACAAGTATACTGAGGCCCTTTATTGCTAAATACTGATTTTTACAAGTTCAGGTTAACAAAAATCCTTTCTCTTGAAAGTTGGGTTTATTTTGAACCTGATCTTTTGTTCTTCTAAAGCCTAAGACATTCTCGATAAATGCTCTCGAAAAATGCTCAAAAGATGCAAAATGTGTACATTATAAGTAAGAAATTTTCCCAGCAATATTACCTATGTTAGCTTACTAAGTAATCTGAATACACATTTCTTTGTTAAGACAGTTTCTATATATTTAGAACACAAGTACAATGTATCAACTGAAACATCTGCTGTATTCAATAGCACAGAAGGCCTCACTTTTTATAGGTATACTAAGGACAATTTTTACTGTGTACTTGACAGCCTTCATTTCTAATTGCCACTAGATGGCCCTCTTGAAAATATATGACATTAAAGAGAATGGCAGGGAAATGAAACCGTATTTAAACTAATGAATGACTGAAACTGTGAAAGTGAAATACAGGTCTAATATACCATTGATGAACAAGATTTTTAAAATGCAGGGCAGCCTAAGGTACGGAACACCAATATATTACCTATATTTATTATTTATATATTACAAATACCTATACGCTATTGATTTAAAAAATGAGCAAAAATTTAAGCAAGAGAAAACTTAGAATTCCAAATACAGTATTTAAAAGCAATTAGAATGGTCTGTTTATTAAACACATATCATTTTGTAAAGCAGAAAAATCTTTTCAAAAATATGAATCAATTTTATGCTTTAATACGACTACATTAAGCCAGGTATTCAAAAAAAATACAGAACACTTCATCAATATTGTATAAACATTTACTAAGTGTACTTTAGAATGTATTGGGCTCAAATCGTAATTCAAGAATAGTCTTTTGTTTATCAAAATAAAACTGTTCCATCTAGAAAATAAACCTGTCATACTGAGAAAATATAAAATCAAACAATGAGCTACTATTTTTTAACTCTCAGGCTTAAAAGCTAAAATTTAAAAGACAATCTCTAGTGTAAGGAAAGAAGAAATTTCAAATATTGTTTATGGGAGTATAAACTAGAACAATCGTTTTTAGATGGTTGTATGGCCCTACCTATTAACTCAACATGTGTAGAATCTTTGTTCTGGCAATTCTACTTCTAGGAATTTACCCTAGTTCACCCCAACAAGAATGAAAGGATGCATGTACAAAGCAACAATTTAAATGTCCCCGTTTGGCTAAAGATATTACAAACCCATACTAAGGAATCATTAGGCCACTGTAAAGAATGTGGTTATCTATGTGGAATGATATGGAAAAATGTCTATATTAAATGGGGGAAAAGTGATTAGCAACCAGGGTATATGTTTTAAAAATATAAAAAATATGTATGTATGTATGTATGTATGTGCATAGAATAATGTCAGAAAAGTTATATATATTAAATTTCAAACTTAACTGATTATTTGGGGGTAGTATTAAATGGGGAAATGATAGGATTTTACTTTTCAAAAATCTGTTTAACAACAAAACCAACAGAAATTCGAAATACTGGATCTGAACTAAACACTGCTAGTTTTGTTTTTCTATCTAGAATCCAGGCCAAATCTCATTCCTTCCAGAGAAGCCAGGAGAACATTCATCTCACTCAGCCCCATTCCTTTGCCATTTACCAGGACTAGCAGCTATTTCCACCACAGTGAAAGGGTCCTGGGAAATAGTCAATCTACTGGCTCACTTGCACAAGGATTTCCCCAAAAGGCCACAGATCCAGGCCATGGTCAATTCTTCCCAGTATCTATTTCCACTTACTTGAAGGAATAGGTAAAAAACTCAAATGCTTACAGAACCAGAGAGATGAAGTAAATGAATGAAGTGGGTCACGAGAGCGAGAGAGAGAGAGAGAGAGAAAGAGAGAGAAAGAGAGAAAGAGAGAAAGAGAGAGAGAGAGAGAGAGAGAGAGAGAGAGAGAGAGAGAGAGAGAGAGAGAGAATGAACCTCTTCTGAAGGGGACAATGTCTGTGGCTTGTTCCAAAGTCACTACCTTCCCCTTGGGGCAGAAATCATAGGCTTTGGGGAGAGCTAATCCTAACTCACTTTATATGAAACAATGAAGAACAAGTTTCTATGTTTGTAATAGAAATACAAAAGAGTAATCAATCTCTAACAAAAAGGGGCTTTTAACAAGGAAATGTGTAGACCTACACATACCCTGTCCTGTTCTGTACAATCCTAGTTTTGTTGCTGGGGTAGGGTACAGAGACTTCAGAGAATTCTGCTTAAGAATATGGAATGTCTTAATTCTACCTGCTTTAAAAAAAGGAAAAAAATCATTTCATATGACATCAGAGATACTCAGGTGCTCACAGAGAATTTTCTTGAGGATCTCCCCAGCCTGCCCTGGGAGATGCTACTCAACTCCTGGATAATTAAACCAAAAGGGAATTTAGGTTCAGTGTTGCAAGATCTTTTGATATTCAAGAGACAGCTAGAAACAAAGGTTTCTTTCCTGGAGATTTATTTACAAATTCAGTCAACTTCAAATAGTATTTCAATGCTAACCCAACAACTCTAAGGTTTATAGATCGTTACGTATTAGAAGTTATGCTTCTTTAAGACAGGCTTATGCCTTACTCATCTTTAATTAACCTCCTGGGGCTTAGCACACACCATTCACTTAATAAAAATATGCTGAAGGAAGGAGATGGATGGACTGACTGACTTAAGTGCAAGGACCAAACTGACAGCTTTAAAGCTGAAAAAATCTAAGATGTAGCAGCACAATAACTAACTTATTTAAGATTTAAAAAAAATGTTACACCCATTTCAAAGCCATCTCAAGAAACTTTATCTGCCAATTAAACTGTATCCAGTGATTCTGAACTAACAAGAAAACGTCAATCTTTTATTTTGCTCTGACATACAGCAATTAAAAAGCCAATTACCTGAGGTAAAAAAGAAATAGTAAAGGAACAAAAATCTATAAAGATTAGCTAATGTCCAAACCAATGGTATGACTTTCTAGGCTAGAGCTCTTGGCTCTACTCCATCTAGCCTAGAAATGCCTAACATGACTTTTCCCAGTATCCGCATTACATATAACAGGCTTATTTCTAATCTCGGTCAAAAAACCTACCTTATTACTCTTCACTTTTGATTCTCAAGAAAAATTAAATTATTACTATTGTAATTATAACCTCTAACCTCATGTTGGGCATTCAGCTTTCTGTCTGAGGTTATCCTTCTTCTGGACTCTGATTACAACTTGTCTACTCGAGGGATCATGGAACTCTCTTGATTGCCCTCTCTTCTGTATGTCAAGTTTTCCCTCTATGTATACTTAAAGTTTGCCCCACAATCCCTTTGTTCTCCCCTTGATTGCTCTGGAGCCAAAGGACTCCAGAGACACAAGACTCTTGGCACACAGTAAATGCTCACACAATGCTGTCCAACATATTCTAGTTTCTTTATTTAAATTCTTGAAATACATATTCTCTGTTTCTTTATTAGTAACTTTTAATTCTCATATCCTGTCTCCAACTTTATTTTGGAATTATGAATCCTCCAAAATGCAAAGTTCCCATTTGGATCATGTTCCTACTCTCAGAATTCTGTAGTATAAAACATACAAATACATGAATACTATGCTTCATGCCAAACTAGAAGTAAAAATAGAATCATGTCTCACAATGAAAATTAAGTTTTACATTAAATATGCAAAATATTAACATGTATCTCTAGATAGCTATCTATATATCTGTATCTGACTACCCTCTAGGATTATTTTATATATACATATTATGTAAATATATAAACATATATATGTATACATTATATATAAGCATACTTATTACATGTTCATATATAATACATAAGCATATATAAATATGTATATAAAACAGAGAATGTATTCCTAGGGGGGGAAGTCATATAAATTTTATAAAATTACCTTAATTAAGTTATCCAGTTAAGATCTGCCAGTACCTCAAAGTCCAAGATACTTGCAGATCAAGTTCTAAATGTTGCCAAATACAAACATCCTACTAATTGTTAAGCCACCACCCTCTTTTCCATAATTTCGTCAAAGCAGTTAAAACATCCAAATTATTTAGAAGAGAAACTAGGTGAAATCAGTTCACATATAATTCTGAGAGATTCTTAGAATCACTATCCAAGAACATACCAAAAATGTAAGATTGATAATGGTCCCTGACTATCAAAGAGAAAGGGAAATAAAAGACATTCTAATCTAATTGAAAATCAATTTCTTCACTTTTAAAAATAATTACTAACAAAGGAAAATATACTCACCTCTTCGATTAACTTTTCATTTGGTGATGATGTACAAAGACAGACAAGGTATGTTTGCTTAAAACTACCTTTTGTACCAATCTCTGGATGATCAGAACACAGCTTTGCTAGAGCAGTTGCTTGACTTAACTGATTTGTTTTGATTAGATGTTTAATTCTCATATCCAACAAGATGGGACCCTCAAAAGTTAAAAATTCATTCACTTTAAAAAACAAGACATAATAGATTATTAACATTTGGTAATAGTTCATCTACAATACATAGACTTTTATGGAATATTTTTTAAAAACCAAAAGAAACATTTTTCTTTGCGATTTTCTATTACTGGCAGGTTATCACAAAATATTTCACCTTATAAGCAGAAGATTTCATTGCTAACTTTTTAAGGTTGCATTAAATATTTTGCCTGAGAGTACCATTTAGGATGAGGTGAATTGACTTCTTGATAAAAATAATTTTGCATTAAACTCTAGTAGTCAGTGTTAACTAAAATCATAATAAATTCTTTTCCCACAGCATTTATTTTGGAATAAGAGCTTAGCATCCCTAGAAATTTGCACTGCTAGGGCATTACATACACTGGCAACAACAAAAGGATGTTTGGATGAGATTCAGCTAATACTGTGGTTCAGTACTGATGACGTATTCATTTTACAAAGGTGAATTCTATCTTGCTTCATAGGTGTTTTAGAATGAATTAATAATATATCACAGAAAAATAAATAAGGGGTGGGGAAGTCTGCTGAAACTTCTGTGGGTTTGTGTTGCTATTTTTAAAACAGCAAACAATAAACCTCAACATTTGCTTAAGACCCACTATGCATAATAAATTTCTATTCTGTCCAAATCTTTCAACATAGTAAAAGATGCTTGTTTGATCAAGTACAAGTAATTCTTATTTTTGTATCTGTGAAGGAGAATTTAAATTTTAACAAATACAAATTCAAACTTTTTCCTAAGTTTCTTTACCAGGATGTAAATCATGTAAAAATTTATGTAGTGACGGATAAGCCTGAAAGCTTTGGAAGGCTTCTAGTAATAAAATTTTAAAAGCCCTACAAATAAACACATAATTTCTGTACTTGTGAACAAACTGGAAAATATATCTACTAAGTAATTTGTGGGTTGGAAGATGACAAATGAGGAATATTTTAGCCTTCTTTATATTCTTAGCTACTCTCCAGTACCTTTATGTTTTAGATCTAACTGTACTACACTACGAAAAGGTTCTTCTATAAGAGAGTATAATCATGGCTCCTTGTATTAAAACCATGAACATATAAGCAATTTAACATGGGATCCCGAATTTCAACCTTTTCTGGAGGTCTATACTTTTGCACCAGCTGCTCTCTATTCTTACATTAAACAAAACCAAAAAGTATAATGACTAAACACAGATAAATAGAACAGTAACTTTTTGATGCCTCTGACTCTCTGTGTCTTACATATACAGGGCATAACTTTTCTTTTTTTTGCATCACATGATCCTATTAGGACAACTATATTGCAAATATCCTTTCACAGTTCAGTTCACTGACAAAAGCAAGATCTGTAAAGATTTTAAATGAAAACTTGAAAATTAGAATTATTCTGGCTATAAGTAAGTCATAGACTTTAAAACAGCTTTAGTTTCCTAATAGAGTAAAGTCTAATGAGAAGAAACCCTAGTGATAATAAAGTCTTGGAATTTTTTCAAATTCTCCCATGAAAACTCATAATAAACAAACTCCAAAGATCATGACAAAGAAATTATTTTACTAAAGGTGGCAAGAACTTAAAACTGATGAAAATTTTAATAGGAGAATCTCAAATAGTCCCTTAAATCTGAAACAGCAGCATGTAAATTAGAATGTCAAATTGTGCAAAATAATTTCTGTACTTGATTCAATATACAGGAGGACATGTTAATATTATTAATTTCAAAAACATGGTGTGTGTGTGTGTGTGTGTACATGTGTTTAAATAATGGGAAACCATTGCCACATTTAAGGCAAAAGTGATTTCAAAGAAATATTAGAGCAGTAGAGTGTTTATAGATCATTTTGTCTGGTGGCATCATTTGGCAGATGAGTAAACTGAGGCTCACAGAAGGCAAGTGACGTCCTAAGGCCATAAAGCCAGTTAATGACAGAACCAGGACCAGAATAATGGAGTCTTCTGACTTTCAGCTTTATATAGTGGTGTGTTGAGGGAAAAAAAATTATTTGACTGGTCTATTAATTAGAATGGCACTTTATATAGCAGTAAAGAGCTTTAAGTAGGATTAGCTTTTAAAGGAAAATAATTATATATTCTGAAACTCAAAATTCAAATGGATTACATTCTAATAATTCAGAATCTGCTGAAAGCTTACTTACCTCCCTCCTTATCACCTTTCTCCATTTCTCTTTCATTGCTTTTCCTTTCCCCATTCCTCTGTATCTTTCTCTACTTCTCTCCAATCCAGAACATTTTTTCCTCAGAGTTGTAAAAGCACATCAAAGACTACCTGTTTTAGTGCTTGTTACTTATGAAAAAAAGTTTTATGATCTCCTTCAGTAGCTTGCACATCAAATTTCACTCCCTACTCTTTCAACTCCCATCTCAGAATATTTTTTAAAATCTTAAATTGCACTAGTTTGTAGCTTTTTAATCTATTTCCTCTGTAATTATGGATTTGAACAGAAAAGCATGTTTTATTGTATTAGAGCCTATCAAGAGAGCTGGATGACATAAAATGACAATGTAAATGGATGATATTCAGCCAGTTCATTTAAGAAAATAATAATGGCTTTTCTCCCATAAAATGCCATTTATATAATATTAAAAAAGAAAATATTAATTCCTACATTAAGGATAAATATTTTACAATGTGTCAGTTGAATTTTTGTGATAAATCATTACACAAATATTAATGAGCATGAACTATGCACCAAAACTTAAGACTAGGTCTTTGATTCCCCCCAAAGTAGAGACAACTTACTGGGTGCATATTTTCACACCCAGATTTGCACAGGATTTCCTTTGCAGCATCTGACTAGCCATTTCACAAGCATCTGAAACTCTGCATACAAAAATCTCTATACCACAGTATGTGTTATCTCAATCCACTTAGTTGTGCTCAAGCCAGAAACCTAAGAGTTGGCCTTAAAAATGAGCTCTCCTGCTGACCCCTCCTCTCCCATACATACAATCCACTATTTAAATCTGTCACTTCTAATTCCTAAATATTCAATCCCATTCACTTTTCTCCATTTCTATTTCTGCCATTCGTCCACTCCTCCCAGCCCAAATCATTAGTCTATCAGATCATAACATAGCACTCTGTAGTCTGTACACACTCTTACTCGTCTCATCACATCTCCTCACATCTCCTCTAGTACCAGAGTGTTTCGTCTTTTTTTTAAACAAACACCTGATTGTCTTTTCCCAGATTAAAGCCCTCCAGGGGTTTCCCTTTCCCTTCAAAGGTAAATCCCCAAATTCTCATCATGGCCTACATGAATATATATGTATTCCTTACACCTTTAAAAAAAAATACAATTTGTATTTCTTTTAAAAACAATTCAGAATTGGGGAAGGAGAAAGAAAGAAAAGGCATCCAAATTGGAAAGGGACAAGTAATCTGACTGTAGATGACATGATCTTTTATGTAAAAAGCCCTGAAAATTCTACACAAAATAATTAGATAAACAAATTTAGCAAAATTGCAGAATACAAAAAATCAAAACACAAAAATAGGTTGCATTTCTATACACTAATAATGAATATAAAAGGAAGTTAAGAAAACAATTTCATTTACAATAGCAACAAAAAGAACAAAATACTTAGGAAAAACCTAACCAAGAAGATGAAAGACTTGTACATTGAAACCTACAAAATATTCCTGGAAGAAATTAAAGACACAAGTAAATGGAAAGATCCCCAAATGTTCATGAATTGGAAGATAATATTGTTAAGATGTCCAATTACCCAGCTCAATCTATAGATTCAATGTAATCCCTGTCAAAACTGAAGTGGCATTTTTTGCAAATAGAAAAATTTATCCTAAAAGCCGTATGAAATCTCAAGGGACCCCAAATAGCCGAAACAATTTTGAATAAGAACCAAGTTTGAGATTTCACTCTTCCTCACTTCAAAATAATTTACAAAACTACCATAACCGAAGCAGTATGATGCTGGCACAGATAGGCATATAGGCAGTGCAACATAAGGCCAAGAAATAAACCCTCACATGTATGATCAAATGATCTTCAACAAGAGTGCCAAGGCCACTCAATGGGAAAAGGACTGTCTTTTCAACAAACTATGGTGGGGAAACTGGATATCCACATGCACAGGAATGAAACTGGACTCTTAAGGAACTTAATACCATATTAAAAAAATAACTTGAAATGGATTAAAGATCTAAAATCAAGACCCAAAACTAGAAAACTCCTAGAAGAAAACAAATGAGAAAAGCTTCAAGACACTGGACATGGCAATGATTTGTTAGAAATGATAACAGGTATAGGTAACAAAAACAGAAATAGACAAATGGGTCTACACCAAACAACTTTTGTGTATCAAAGGACAGAATCAACAGTGAAATGGATGGGAGAAAATATCTGCAAATCATGTAGCTGATAAGGGGTTAATATCTGCAATATATAAAGAATTCTTACAACTCAACAAAAAATCAAATAACCCTATTAAAAAGTGGGCAAAGGATGGCAATATACATTTCTCCAAAGATGCTACAGAAATGCCAACAAGTTATGAATGATACTCAGTGTCTCTAATTACCACAGAAATACACCCATTAGAATGGCTACTAGTAAAGATATAAATGAGCATTGGTGAGAATGTGGAGATGTCAGAACCTATGCGCACTGTTGATGGGACTATAAAATGGTACCTCCTCTATGGGAAACAGTCTGGAAGTTCAAAATAATTAAAAATAAAATGACCATATGATGAGCTATCACACTGCTGGGTATGTCTAGAGAATGGAAAGGAGGGTCTCAAACAGATATCTGCACACCTTTGTTCTTAACAGCACTACTCGTGAGAGCCAAGAGGTGGCTGTGATCCAAATGTCCATCAAACAGATGACCAGGCAAACAAAAAGTGGTATATACATACAAAGGAGTATTATTTACCCTAGAAAATGAAGGAAATCCTGTCAAATGCTACATGTGGATATGATCCTTGAGGGCACTCTGCCAAGCGAAATAAGCCAGTCACAAAAAGGGAAATATGGCATGATTCTACTTGTACAAGGTACCTAAAGTAGTCAAAGTCATAGAAACCAAAAACATCATATCAGCTAACCAGGGGCTCGGAGAGAAGGGTGGGGGAAAGGAGAGTAGTTTTTTAATTTTTACAGAGTTTTTGTTTTGCAAGATGAGAAAGTTCCAGAGATCTGTCACACAACAGTATGACTATACTTAACACTAATGAACTGTATACTTAAAAAATGAATAAATAGTACACTTTATGTTAATGTGTTTACTACAATAAAAAATGAATAATCTATTCAGCATTTAATTCAAATTCAGAAATTTAATAAAACACACTTCAAGCTCTTGATAGTGGTTCTTAACTCAGGCTGTAGAATTATCTTGAACTTGCAAAAAGTACTAAAGCCTAGGGCTCAGACCCAGAGACTGTACTTGGTCTGAGGTAGGCTGTCTGCAGTGGTCATCTAAAAACTCCTAGGTGATTTGGGCACAGCCAGGATTAAGAACCACCGCTCCATGGAACTGTATTTCAGTGTCCAAATTACCAATTAGGGATAATCTTAACCTTCACCCCAACTCTTAGCCATTCCTGAAGGAACATGTTATATTTTCAAGAAATAGAATTTTCACTTAAAGATTTCAGAATTTCTTAAATCATGGTTGCTTGCTTTTTATTCATTAAGCCTGAAACTGTATGGCTATAACTGGTTTTTGACATGACTGACATATAACAAAATGTTAAAAGAATATTCTACTATGTCACAGATGAATCTAGTTAGTATACAACACTAAAATTTTGTGTGAACTAAGAATTACTAGTATTTCATTTGAATTCTCACATATTTATCCATGTAACATTATCATAAAATGCACTTACTGAAACAGATACAGTGTATTTTTCTAGGATGTTTCAAGAAGCCTTTTGAGTATGTGTTTTTAATAAAAATGAAAATCTTGGGACCATGATGGTTATGTTTAAGTAATTAGACTATAATTAATGTTAAGAAAATGTGAAATATGTCATCAGCATGAAATGAGCAAGTGAATACTTTTATAAGCTTACTGTAGTTAAGTTCTATCAGCTTAATTCTAATCAGTCACTGATCCTCAAGGCTCTCAAGGTTATAACAAAGTAAAAGGCAATCTAATTTAGTAGTGATTTTTAAAAATAAAATCTAAAATGCTCCATTTACTTATTTTTATGCCAAGACAAGGTGAGTTAAGGTCAAAGGAGAGAGGGAGGGAGAGAGAATAAGAGAGGGGAGGAGGAAGATATGGGGGAGCGAAAGGGAAAGCAGGGGTTGTGGGGGGAAACACAGCCAAAGAGGAACAAGAGTTAGGAAAAGCGTACTTCTAAGAGTACCCACACTTAATGTAGAGTTTGCAAGGTGCTCTTTTTAGTGACTTTCTGTAAGAAATGTCCTAACACAAAAAAACTGAACGGATTCACGTCTAGGTCTCAGAGTCACCCATTGAAACATTCTCTACATAGACAGGTAAAGACACACACACACACACACACACACACACACACACACAGACACACACACACACACACACACACACACACACGATATCAAACTGTCAAAGGGCCAAAGAACTAGACATTTATTACCCCAAATCAAATATAATCAGATCTGGCCTCACCCTCATTTGTAACTTGTTTTCTCTTCCCATCTCCTTTCCCTTAAAAATGTTACTGCATCTTTTGTACACTAATATCTGGTCAGGAATTTTTCCATGTTCACTTTAAAATGGAAAGTTTATTACTTAAACAAAGACTTACTGCCTCATAAAATTTCGAAGGATTGAAAACCAAAGGGTTCTGAAAAAAAGAACTGCAGGGCTTAAATTTAAGAAAGGACTGGTGAGCTAATACAAATGCAATTTATGCAATTACAAATTATCCCAAGGTGGGGGGAAGTAAAGGGAAAAAGGACAAAGGAGTTCAGTGTGACTACAATGGGGAGCCCCCTCAGGATTTGTATTTTAAAATGATGACACATATAAAACAGGGGAAAGCAGGCTCAGGACCTGTGAGTGCACACCCTGTGAGTGTCAGAGAGCTGCTATTAACCTATGTAAAATGTTACTAAAGCTAAAACCCAAGGTGACTCCTAAAATTCACCAAAAATGTTGACAAATTGGCAGACGCGGGTAACTTCCTGAGAAAGGCCTACTGCGTGGGTTTGATTACATACATACTATTTATGATGACAGAGAAAAGGAGAATTCATTTATTCTTATGGTGGTTCTGATAATAATATTTAGATTAAAAAGGGCAGTACAAACAATGGAGCAAATGGAATACATGGGAAATTTTAATTTTCAGAACATTTTGCAAAACTGTGGGCTACAGAAATAGATACAGTCCTGAGTAAGAAGTCTCAAAATTAATTACATATTAAAAACAGGGTTTCTGATTGTTCAGAAAGAGAAGTGTGAATGGTAAGAGTGAAGACAAGCCAAGATTCACAAAACATAAATTAGGTTACACTTTTCACAAAAGTCTCAGAATGTGTCATAGACCCAAATGTAAAATGCACAACTATATAACTTCTAGGAAAAAAACAGGAGAAAAATATACACAACCTTGGGTTTGGTAATGAGTTTTTAGATAAAACACCCAAAGCACAATTCATGAAGGAAAAAATTTGGGTACATGGACTCCCTTAAAATTTAAAACTTCTCTGTACAAGACACTGCAAAGAAAAAGAACAAGCCACACAGTGAAAGAACATATTTGCAAAACTTGTATCTGATAAAGGTATTTCAACTGTACAAAGAACTGTCAAAACTCAACTATAAGAAAACAACCTGATTAAAAGTAGACAAAAAATCTAAACAGATGCTTCGCCAAAGGCATACAGATAGCAAGTATGCATATGAAGATGTTCAATATAATGTTATTACAGAAACGCAAATTAAAACGTGGTGCCACCACACATCTATCAGAATAGCTAAAATTCCCCAAATAGACAGTACTAATTGCCAATAAGGGTTTAGAGCAACAGAGTTCTCATTCATTGCTGGTGATAATGCAGAATGGTACAGTTTGGCAGTAAAGCAACAGTTTTCACCACATGATATAGCAATCTTACTCCTAGATATTTACCCAACAGAAGTGAAACTTACGTCCATATAAAAACCAGCATATGAATGTCTATAGCAGCTTTATTCATAAATACCAAAAACTGGTAGTGAACAAGATGTCCTTTAACAGGTAAAAGGAACAACAAATTGTGGTACATTTATACCACACATAATATAATGGAATACTATTCAACAAGAAGGAATGAACTATTAAACCACTCAAAGACATAGATGAAAACTAAAAACATATTGCTAACTGAAAGAAGCTAGACTGAAAAGGATATAATTATATGACACTCTTGAAAAGGCAAATCTATAGAGATGGTAAACAAAATCAGTAGTTGTCAAGTGCAGAAGAGGGTTGAATAGGTAAAGCAGTTGATGTTTTTTAGGGCAGTGAAACTCCTGTGTAGATTCATGACACTATGCAGTTGTCAAAACTCAGATAACTTTACAACACAAAGGAGGAATCTCAAGATATGCAAATTTTAAAAAGTTCATTTAGGATGGTGGGGAAACCCTGATGGAATGCAGAGTATGGCAGAAGAGTCTAATAATATTCCAAATGTTGTTAGAGGACTTCATTGAAAAAGGTGGGAGAATGAGGTGCTCACTAACTTTGGATGAGTGGAGCCTGGAAAAATGATGACAAGAGGAACTGCATATAAGCACTGTACTGTAATTAATAAGGTTTTTTCCACAAGGGTACAGGCTATCAATTCTGAAACTACTGTATATATATAACAGAACTGATTAAATAGATGGATGGCCAATGGTGAAAAGAAGCTAGTCTGAAAAGGCTACACATATTGTATGATTCCAATTACATGACACTCTGTTAAGTGAGATGTTCCGTGAAAGCAAGAGGAGGAGGCTGCAATGACCCATGTGCTACGGGGTAAAGTAGGAGGGATCAGTATGAACTCTCACACTAGGTTTACTAGATACAGCTGGGTACATGTAGAAATGTTTTATACCTAATACAAATTAGGGGACCTACATGTGTTTTCTTGCTTTGTCAAGAGGTCCTAGAAGCAACGATATCCCAATAGCAACAAGCATACCCAATTACCAGAAACCAAGGTTTCTAATACTACTGTCCGACAAAAAGAACCAGGGCTCCCTGAAGAAATAGCTGATTCTAGGTCTGGGGCCAGGATATATGTAAGATAAGCCCTGAGCACCTTGTAAAGATAGAAAGGAAATACTCAAAACAAAAAACATAACCCCCAGTGATGGGGGTACATCAAAGGGACACAGAAGTTAAAGAGTTGCCAGTGGCCAAACTGCAACAAGTTGAGCAACAAAATTATATGAAGTAGTACTGGATTATGACCAAAGTATAAACCAAATGTCCATGAGTCCATACCAATATAAATGACTGAATGAATAAACAGAAGGGGAAGAAAACACATCTGTGTGGAATTCTAAATACTCTATATAGATACCACCCCTACAAGGAGGTGGAGCTCAACTTTACCTTTTAAGTGTGGGCTACATATAGTAGACTCCTTCCAAAGAACACAGCACGGATGAGCGGAAAAGAGTAACTTTATAATGGAGAAACCTAACAAGTACACTACCTCAGGCAGGTGATCAAGGTTAACATGAACAGTGAGAAGTCTGGTGACAGCATGTACTCTTGATACAATGTGATGACAAGGCACTTTATCTCTGTGGTCTTCCTACCTCAAACCCATAAGCCCAGTTCTAATCATAAGAGAGCAACAGCAGACAAATCCCAATTAAAGGACAGTCTACAAAATACCTAACCAGTATTCCTCAAAACTGTCTAGGTCATCAAAAACAAGGAACGTCTGAAAACCTGTCACAACCAAGAGGAGCCTAAGGAAACATGATGACTAAATGTAATATGGTATCCTGAGCATGGGTTCCTGGGACAGAAAAGGGACATTAGGTAAAAACTAAGGAAATATGAATTAAGTATGGACTTTAATTAATAACAAAGTACCAATATTGGCTCATAAGCTGGGACAAATGTATCATACTAAGTGATAATACTAATAATACTAAGATACTAATATTAGGGAAAACTAGTGAGGTATATGGGAACTCTCCACAATTTTTCTAAAATAAATCTATTTTATTTTCACAATTCTTTACAATAAATCTAAAACTATTCTAAAATTAAAAGTTCATTTAAAAATAATAAATTAGGTCAGACTAACCTCAATATTAAATCATCTTACATAATTAAACTCTAGTCAAATACCTGCTATGCTTTCATCAAATCCTTATACACATAAAGGAGAACCATGTATGAGACATAAATAAAAATAGGTGTATCTGATGAAATCATAATCAAAGGTATTGATTAATTAAAGGACTGAGGCAAGCAGGAAGACTTCGGTAAGTACCTCAGGGGCTAGATTTCGGGACATGACCTTTTTATGGTTGTCATCAGGAACCTGGATGCTAACAAGAGGAAAAAAGTGGGGACAAAAACCCTGAATAACCAAATCAAGACTTAGAAAAATATTGGCAAGTTGCAGAAACAGAGTGGATCTAACATAGTGAAATCAAACAGAAAAAAAAAAAGTAATACCTTATGTACCAAAAGACAACATATAAAAATGTTGTCTTTTAATTTAAGACCAGCACTTATTGTAAAAAAAAATCTGTGTGTGCAATTTTAGTAATCTGAGTTTTGAGAATGATATGGCCATCCAAAAAAGGTAATGTCATCTTACGTCATGCTAACTTCAGTATAAATTGTCAGGAAAAGGAATGAGAGTACCAATGACCTCAAAGCTGGCAAGGTCGAATATATTTAGGGTACACATTAAGTTCTGAACAACAACAAACAAAATACATTAAAAAACTAAGAAATGATTGTAGATTTAAAATCATGCCACACCAGGAAGGCTTTTAGTTGGTAGAGGAGAAGATCACCAAGTGTGGACATGACGGCAATCTTAATCTCAACTGCTATGACACGAAAGAGGGCTTTATACTTTTTGGTATGTCTTTAAGGGTAAAACCAGATCCAAAAGATGGCAACTCCAAGACTATAGTTTTCACAAGGCAAATTTTCTAATAGCAGGCTAAGAATGGACTGAACTACACAGTTACCATTTTCTACAAGCGTTCAAGCAGACCTATGTATTTATCAGTGATGTTTTAGATGGGAGTTAAAATTGGGTAAAAAAAATAAATGAGTATTCAGTGCTTTGCCAATCTCGAGATTTTGACTAAACAAACGTACAAGAAAATATGTATGCTTTAAGTTCCTGGATGTTCAAAGGTCATCTACTTGAATTACATTGGTTTAGGTATTCTAGTTACCTTATTCTAGAATGCTAAAATCTTAAAAGTGAAAGCCACATTTAAAATTTTGAGTCCTACCCATGCTTAGTCCCCCAAGTCAAAAAGAATTTCTTGGTTTAGCTGGGTTTTAATGGGTTGAAAATAGTCAATTAAAAACAAACTCAGAATTAAGTGGATTATCTACTGTTCAAATACTATATCAAACCTTAAAGGTTTCACTACAAACTAAAGAGCACAGTCTTTTGAGATGTACTAATTATTCACTAAGCTCTCCCTCTCCTCTTCAGACCTGCTAGGATAGATTAAGTTAAACCAAGGGGCTGAATATATAATAAAAGAGCTAAAAGTTCCCATCCTTTTGAACCACCATATTTGAAAATGTAATATGTAAAACATTAATTTCTTCACCTTTTTCAAAGGAGGAAATAAACATTCACTTCTAGTTTGTGTAATTATCCATAAAATAACTCCCATCAAAGAAGCATTCTAAGTAACAGAGAACCAAGTAAAGGTTTTGGCTGCAAACCTCTCAATCATTCAACAATCTCTCTGGTTGCTTCATGAGTTGTATTAAAGTCTGCCTATCTACAATCCGTTTCTATTGTAGAAACTCCTTTTGGCTGCATAGTCCAAATTATTCTAGCAGCTATGTCAGGTGGAGACCAAGAAACACACAGCAGAGATGGGTAGAGACATTTGTTAATGGAAACAATGTTAGACACATTTAAACAAGTAAGGGAATTGAGCATGTATTCTTTTAAAATAAATTTTAATCTCCATTAAGTAAAGGTTTCATTTTTCCTGCTTTAACATAATGTGTCAGTTTGGAAAGAAGCCCTTTAGAAACTGACAAAAGAAAAAAGGAGTTAATTATTTAAGCTAAGTGCAATTTATTTGGTTAGGTGCAACACAGTATAACATAAGGAGAGAGGCTGAGGACCTGACTTTAACTCCTGGCTGTGCCTCGTAACACTGGCACATAATGTAGAAAAGACAATTAATTTTTCTGAGTCTGCATTTTCTCATCTGTAAAATAGGGGCAGTAAAGATTCTACCTTTTTTACAGGATCATTGTGAAGGTTAAATGAAATCATGCACATAAAAACGTATTTCAAACTGTTAGGAACTATACAATGTAATTTGATTATTGATGTATCGCATCCAATATTTCCAAAGCAGAGATTAGAAAATGATCTGATTATATGAATAAAACCATAGTGGTATCAGTATATTGGGAATAAAACCAATATGCCAAAGGCAGAGAAGTCTAAGATTCTCAACTTTAAAACGTTATTTTTATTATTATTATTTTAAATTACTCTCCATTTTTCCGAGGTCCTGAGAACACTATAGCTTATCTGTGGATATCCACAAAGGAAGGGGATACTAAAAATAAACTTCTTATGAAAACTAGAAAACAGGTAACACTGCTAGAACTATCAGGAAACCATGGAATAATGGTAAGAAGAGCCAGGTAGGAACAACTGGCTTAAAGAGAATTTTGGAGATTAACTGAAAGTCTTTTGGTAAGTATCTAAAAATGAGAAGAGTTCACAAGCAATGAACTTATTTACTAACACTCCTTTCTCAGAGCATTCATAATTTGCTATCACGTAGCAAAATACGTAGAGTTTGCCACCATGAAAAGCAGCATGTAAGAAGTTTATTTACTTCTCTAGCTTAATACCTTGGGAAAGGTTAGGATGGAGTCTGGCACACTCCTAAGCAATCTCAAGAAAAGTAGCAAAGGCAAAAACAGTGGTCTTCTTCATGATATATACATTTTTTGAGCTCTAGACATTAAGTGTTTTGGATATTAGTAATTTAGTTATCTACTTCCAATAGAATACCTGCCTATTTAACTGGAATCTTTATTGCCTGAGCTCATATAGTAGTAACAAAGCAGAATAAAACTGATCAAAAAGCTGTTTGAGAAAAAGTACTAATCTTAAAGACAGAAGAGAATTCCAATATTAATATCTTATTGTATTTTGAGGAAAATAATTCACCCTATTCTGTTTCTCCACCTGTCAAATAAGTTAGTTACTGAATATAAGCTAGACTGCCACCTGTCAAGATGTTGCAAAGGGAGTTCCTTCGTTGAAAAGACACAGGGAAAAATTTTTTACTTTCTCTGTTATTCTAGGATTATATAGTCCTATAAATACATCTTCCCCCAAATAAAATAAACGCAAAGGTCTTCAAGCACCTCAGACAATATTTAATTAAATGTTCTTTCTTTGGTGTATCTTGAGATGAATTATATCAAAACAATGTTAAGTACTTATTTTCTATCTAGTCTAGTGATTCTTTTTTCTCTCTCTCTCTAGAAAATTTACCTTTATCCTTATCCAATGGTTCCTGGGAAAGAATAGTGCACAGTACCGGGTTTTTCCACACCCCAGTCTCTTGAGCTAGAGTAGCTAAAAAATGCAATTCACAGCTGCCATTCTCCATCAGCTTTTCATGAGCTACCTACAAATATTAAATAAACATCCAAAGAATTACAACAGATTTTCAAAAGCAAGCTTATCAAGCTTTAAATATAATACTAAACTGTTCAAAAATTAGACTTTTATCTTAAAAATTTCATGTCACATTACAAAGTGAATTCCTTTAACTCTGATTTTTAAAGACGAATTTCAAGGATAAGAATTATATCAATTATAAGTTTCAAATAAATACAATATATCTCTAGTTATAAGGCCATGTTATTTTTTCTTCCAAAATCTAAACCAAGAGCAAAGTTATTTCTCAAGGAGGCTCTCAGAATATCCATACCATAGAAGACCTTACACATTTTATATCTTCTGTGTGAGTAAAACTATTTCCCCAAAAAACTTCTACCATTAATAAATGACAGATTTGCATCAAGATCTAAAAGTGACAATTTATACATATTCCAATAAAAAGGGACTTAATGAAAACAACTAAATGCATGAGTTTTCATTTATTCAGTAAACAGCCTTGGTAACGGCATACTAAAGCTGACACTGAACCTTGCTCACTAGTAGTTTCCAGATGTTCTTGCAATTGGCATATTCTTCAAGCCACAAAAGACCAATAGTTTTTATTCAATTCAGAAAATGTTTATTATTTCTATGTGCAAAGGACTAGGGAAGAGAGCTGTCAGTCCCTGCACTTACAGGGCTTAACCTCTAGTGGGGTAAAGAAATGTTTAGAAACACAGGCTAAATGAAAAATGAAACAAATGCTGTTAAGCTGGTATAAAAGAACCCTAAGGAAGTTCTGAAATGAGAGCAAAGAGTCATGGAAACTCTTAAAGCTGCATGCTGGTATTTACATAAAAAGTCCATTCCTTAAAACCATAAAAATCTCCCCATTTCAACAAGTTCAAGTGCTTTAAGAAATTTTCTTTGTGCAATTGCTGAAAGCTACCAAAGAAGGATTTAAAAGAGGTATTATTTCCTTTTCATTTATCCATATGAAAAAGTATCAATTAGTGTTACTGTTTCAAGAAAGAAAAGTTTAAAAGTTTATCTTGTGTTGACAAACAAAATAAATACCATGAGGAATTCCATGTATTTGCATATAAACAACCTATTTAATTAATTCTGTGTACAGGGTATCTGAATTCTAAACAATGAAATGTTCTGAAATTATTTACCTAAAATAAACACTTGCTGGGGGAAAAAAAACTAACACACAAGTTACTGATACATTGAAGTAGAAATTGTATGACTAAAACATTAGTTGCAATGTGACAAACAGGACAAGACGCTTTCATTTCAACAAACAGTTATTAAATATCTATTATGTATAAGACACTATGTAGAATCCAGTGGTACTAAGGTATGAATCCTACCTTCAAGAATTTTGCACTTGATGTAGATTTTAATGTTTAATATTAAAACAGGAAAAGTTGATTCCTCTACCTAACTGTGGTTTATTTCAGACTAACACTCTTTATCTCCTACAGAGAAACATAAGGCCAAAAGATATTTCAAGAACTCTGGCTAGAAAAAGCAACAACTATACCTTTAGAAATTAATTAGCAGAACATTCTTCTTCTTTAATCATAATCTATTAATCAAAATTTACTTGAAGCTATAATATATCCAGCACAATCAAGTGCTTGAGACAAAATTTAACATTCTTGAAAATACTTCAAAACAACTAAATGCTAAATTGTGTAGTACTTAAATTAGTAGAATAAGAACAATAAATAAAAGAGACAAAGCATGTGTTTTTCAGATAAAGAAGAAAAAGCATGGGCAATGAAATAAAGAACATTGATTAAAATAACTTCTCTGTGATATTAGTTAGCTATTTAAGCTTGAGCAAATAAATATTTTAGAATATGAGCCTCAGTTTCCTCACCTTTAAAATGGGAAAAATATACCTACCCCCATAAAATTTTCTTGAGGATTAAATGGATATTAAATTCTTATAAAGCATATTGCAGATTTTCAGCAATTAGTTAAATCATTTCTAAATACAAATGAGGGCATTTTCTTTTGTGTTCCCTTACTGCTCTGCCAAAGTCCTAATTAACTGATCTTAAAGAAAAGTGCAATATTCAACCAATCTATCTAAATGTACATATTCACTGGTAAACATTTGTTGAGCATCTATTATGTGCAAGACTCTAGTGTTAATAAGAGTAGCAATTATTGCTTGTCCTTATTTAGATGGTTTGAAGTTTAACCAAATAATGTACTAAGACTAAAGAAAACTGGCATAAGATATTAAATCTAATAGGTAAATATCCTCACCTGTACCAGTGTCTGAAACTGTTCCCACTGTTTATTTGGTAACTCAATCGGCAGACACAGTAAAAGTTCAACACAGCTTCTACAAAACAAAAAGTTGGTAAGGACACAAATAATTATTAAAATTCAAGTAAAATAACACAATTCTAATATCATCAGTAAACTCCCCATAACTGTTTAAAAATAAACTATCAAAGACCTGAGATACAGGGTTAAAATTAAAAAGCTAAATTTAATGTTTATTTACACAAAGTTCTACTCACAATGCCAAGCGTTCCAGAACCAATGCTACATTTTCACATTCAGAGGTAAGATATGGCCGGGCTTTAACATAACTTTGGATAGCCACTGTGTATACCTCCAATAAAGGTAAAGGATCTTCTGAAGTTTTCCATTTCTCTGCATATTCAAGGAGTGTCTGTTTTGGAAGCAATAATAAAAATTACTCAATGTAAATCGAAATACCCACTGACTAATCAGCTATTTTTTTTCCTCCCTGAGAAACTTATAAAAATAACATTTTTTTATTTATAAAAACAAAAGGT
This sequence comes from Manis javanica, assembly GCF_040802235.1. Taxonomy (NCBI): domain Eukaryota; kingdom Metazoa; phylum Chordata; class Mammalia; order Pholidota; family Manidae; genus Manis; species Manis javanica. The sequence continues at coordinate 18,536,247 of NC_133168.1, forward strand.
AGTTTATACTTATTAAAATACTGAAAGTAATAAACCCATACTGTTATTTCCAGCAGCTCTGTGTGGGAGAAAAGATCAGTGTTAATTCATCCTCAACAGCAGCAGCCTTGCCTTTCATAGAGGTGGCTTTAAGTGGTGCAAGCATTATCTGTTCTTTTCCATAGTCAAAATGCCACCTTTCTCCCAAAAATGTATAAGATTGAAAAGTTATTTTAAAAAGATGACACCTGGGCAAGTAATATTTGACTAGGCATGCAGTAAAGAATTTCAAATATTTATGTCTTTCAGTTTTTGTATTAGCTGCATAAAACTCAACACCTAATGATACTGAATTGCGTACAAAGGATACCGTTGTTCAGTTAATAAAAAAATAGTATAACATTACTGGTTTTTATTACAAGTTTTAGCATTAAAAAAATAATCTGAAGACCTTCAACATACATAAGATCAGTATTAAAGATATTAAAGAATGATTATAAGGTCAAATAATTTTTATAATAAAGTGTTTATTTTTTAAAATAAACATTCATCTCTTAATGAAGCAAATATTTCAAATAAACCTTAGCAGAATTATTAAAATGAAAAAATGCTGTTTATCCCACAGAATGAAAAGATGGAAGAACAGTATTTAGACAGATACTCACATGCAAAGCCTCTACAGCTATTAAAATCATGAGTTACTAAAACCTATCTAAAAGATCTACAATTGTGCTACATGAAATAGGACTCAAATTAATGTTTCTATAATATAGAAGACTGCCACACTTTTCACATTTCAAGGTTTAAAACTCATTTCATTACATGTGGAAATGCTGATGTCATTTCCTTAAAAAAAAAAAAGGGTATTTTGAAGGAAAACTCCATGAGGGTTTATATCCTTTGGTATAGAAGCAGCTTTAAAAAAGTGCATAAGGAAGGAAGGAAATTAGTAAATTATGAAGGAAGAAAGGAAGGAATTATATTGTATTATCCAAAACACTCAAAAGAAAACATTTACTGGCTTGTCCTCTCTACTAACCTCTAACTAGCAGTAGTAAGTGATCAGAGAGAACAAGGAAGTAAGAAAGAATGGAAAAAGTAATCTGGTAAATTAAAGAGCAGCATAATAACAACTCACTTTCTGAGTAATCACATATTTAATAGACCCTGGCCCTCTCCAGTTGGATGGAGGTGCAAGTAATCTGGAGACATTGCCAATACTTGCAAAAGGCAACAGGCATTTGACCTGAGACCGAACCCTTTAGCCTATGGAGTCTGAAGCTAACTCTAGTAGTTAGTGTCAGAACTGAATTTAATTTAATTGAATTAATTGTTGAGCACCTATTTGGTGTTGGAGAAGCAGTACTGGAAAAGAAACCATCTATTTGATGTTAACAAAAAAACAAAACACAGAACTACCAACTGAAAGAAAAAACCTGCATTCTGATTCTTTTGCAATTAACCCCCTATTTCTAGAAATAAAACTAGGTATGATGTTCTATGTCTAAATAACATCACACATTCAAATGTTAGCATGGGTGGTTTTAATGTTTTCCTTGAGCAATTTGTGGTAATGTGACAGAAGGTGACCTCACTCATTATCTTCAAGAATTCAGAATTAACACCAATTATGCATATAATCCTTACTTTCACTAGCATCTTCTTTCTACACAAAGTTATTAAGTAATATTTTCCTTTTCTGGAAAAACAAGTTTAGATGTCTAGGGAATTTCATGCAAGCGCTCCTAATCTAATATGGATTAGACTGAACATTTTAGGTTTCCCTTGTTAGTACTTCTGCAGTTATGAATCAATTTCTACAAGTTTTAATTTTTGCTGGAAGAGAAAATATATCATACTGATTTCTCAAAGCTTTGAAATTGTAAGCTGCTTCTTTTTCTTGTCTTCCAACCCTTGAAAATAAATAAAATGCAAAAAAATTACATGTATCTACATGTAGTAGATAAGGAGGCATGCCTCGCTTTACTGCACTTCGCAGATACTGTATTTTTTACAAACTGAAGGTCTGTGGCAACTCTGTGTAGAGCAAGTCTAGGAGCACAGTTCTCCAACAGCATTTATTCACTGTACTGGTAATTCTTGCAGTGTTTCAAGCTTTTCCATTATTACTGTTACATTGGTTATTTGGTTTTAATCAGTATTCTTCTATGTTACTACTGTAATTGTTTTGGGTTGCTACAAACCACACCCACATAAGGCAGCAAACTTTACTAATAAATGTTGTGTCCTGACTGCTCTGCTGACCTGCCACTCCCCCACCCTCTCCTCCTCCTCAGGCCTCTCCGTGAAACCTAACTCTAATATGTAATCAAAGATGAGTCCTCTCAGGTTTAACAGAATCTGAATTGATGAGAAAAATAACTGACAAACACAGAATGTTAGAATCAGAAAGCATCTTAAAAAATCATCTCCTTTCACCTCATTTTATAGATGAGTAAGAAGGGAGAGGAAGCTACTTCTGAGTCCATTTAGGCGGCTATTCAATAGTCTAGGAACAGTATGACTAGGGAGAGGGTAAAAGAAAATGATGGCAGATTACAAGGGATGGTATGAATAAGAAAACTGATGACATGCTCATACTGATTACATATATAGGAGAATAATATAAAAACTTGGGTTAAAAAGTAAATTATCCATCAGTATGAAGCTATGAGAGTTGATATTCACAGCCAGTTAAGTATACTGACAGTAGAGCTTTCCTTGTTTCTCAAGACACTAAGATCAGTAGAACCGCTGAGAAGGTGGAAGCAGCCCCAATATAATTGGTTAATAAATCATGCTTTCTTCAATTAAAAAAGGGCTACTTATTTTATCTACTGTCTTTCAGGTGGGAAACCCAGAATGATCAGACTGACTTTTCATAAAACCAGAAGGGATCTTCAAGTTCATTTAATTTTGTTTTACAGAGTAATAATTAAAGGGTCCAGGGACCTGTACAATGTCAAAAGAATCAATAATTAGCAAAGCCAGGCAGCCTGACTCTGTAACATTCTGTCCACTGCTGACAAATATCTTTGTGGTACTGTAACAACAGGACTATAAATCTATGGGCTTACTTTTACAAAGTGTCTTTACTTATATTACTTCAATTCCTTGTATCTCTATGAGGTGAAGTACTATTTATCCAATTTGCTACACCGCAGTAGAATAAAATAAATACTTGACTTCTTTATTACTTAAGCTTTTTAGCTGAAAGTTAAGAAAACCCAACTCAAAGCAACATAAACAGTAAGAATGGTTTTCTTACATTTCTCACAAAGGAAATTAAGAGGAAGGACAGGTTCCAAGATTGGTTAGTTTAGTAGCTCAACAATGTTTTCAAGCACCCACCTATATCTTCAATCTGCCATCCTCGGGTGGCGCCCCCACCCAATCTCCAGGCCTCAAGTGAGTTGATAGACTTCTTGTCCAGACTCAGCAATAACCAGAAAAAAATGAGACCATCTCTTCATGTGCATCTCTTCTAGGAACAAGGAACCCCAAACCCAATCCCATTAGAGTTCTCTTCAGAATTGCATCACATACCTATGCCAAAAATCAAGCAGCCATAATGGAACCCCATGGTAACTTTGAAACTAATCAGAACCCACTCTCCAAGGCGAGAGAGAGAGCTTGCTTCTCTGAAGCACAAAGCTGTGTGGAGGAAGGAAAATGTGTAAATAAAATCAGGGTTTTATTAGGAGAGTGAGGGAGGAGCCAAAGTCACATTTTGGTTGTCTTCCCAGTGGTTTTTATTCCCACACACTTCCAAGAATGAGTGAGGGTTAGGTATACATATGAGTGTGTGTACTTATATTTATATTCACAAACACTTATAAACAAAGACAAAAGTCATTGTGATCTAGCTTAGAGTATGTGGGGTGATGGAAAAGAAGGTAAGAAATATGGAAGGAAAACTAATTTTACTAGATTGCTTCCAATAATGAGTAAACTATAAACTAAGTATGGTAAGAAAATTTTAAACTCTTATATGAAGAATGATTGAAGGATGCTTAATCCAGATAATAACATTTACTGAATATTTACTATATCCTAGGCACTATTCTGAGAGCTTTACATGTATACCTATTAGCAAATAGGTGAGTTACAGTAATGTGCTTATATTAAAAATGGACAAACTGAGGCATAAAAAGGTTGAAGTAACAAGCCACAAGGATCACAAAGCTAAGGGACCAGAGAGGAGATTCAAACCTTAACAGTCTGACCTCAGAGTCTGAATTCTGAACTACCATGCTCTACATTTCTAGAGAAATGAACTCTGATTCACAGCCAAAATTCACAAATCTGAAGGCTTGTCACACAAGAGAAGTTAGCCTTATTTATTCTGTGTGGTCTCACAGGACAAACCAGGATCACCAGGATAAAGCCTGAAGAAGATACATTTCTGCCTCCTTGAGGCAGAACCATCAAACAATTAGTTAACCCAAAAGAAGATAGGTTTGGCCCCCTGGGACAGGAGGGTCTATTGCTGAAGTTATTCAAGCAGAAGCAATATGACTTGAGTTCAAGATGCTATAGAGGAGTCATACTATGGAGACACATTCAATCGTATCAGAAAAAGCTACACTTAGTATGCTAAGCTGGAGGCTTATAGAGGTTTTGACTGTTGTGCATATTACTTAAAAATTATTTTAATTTGTTTCCAATACTTAAAAATCATAGTTAAGTTTTACATTAAACTTGGGTTTCTGGCTTTTGTTTTTTTAAAAAAATTGGCAACCTTGGGCCCCATCTGAGCATGGTGACAACCAGCAGGAGATTAGTGATGAGCAGAGCTCCCAGACTGAGACCCGGTCTCTGGATGCTACAAGCCTCGCCTCGCTGCTTCCCTCTTTGAAGGACCTACTGGACCTCTACGAGATATTCTGGTCGGTCACAGTGTCTATTCTACAGTGTGCATTATATGGAGCAAGTCTGAGATAGGAGAAAAAAAATACAAACAGAAAAAGGTTAAGGGGTCATGCTCTAACACCATCTCTAACTTTATAGGCCTCATTGTATTGTAAGATGTAATATATTTTTTTCTCCCTAAGAGCCTATTTCCATCCCCTTGGGAATGAAAATGCACACTTCAACATCTTGGCTCTTAAGTATTTCTCATTATCTAAATCAGCAGAGACTAGAACATACATACTCTAGAGAGAAAGACAGTGTAGATTAACTTCCAGCAGCTTCCTTTAGTTCTTCTAAGGATTATTAAGAAAGAAAACAAAAAACTACAGGGGTATGTTAAATTTAATGAACACGAATATTAAATTACATTATTGTCCTACGTAAAGGTAAGGCTAGTGTACTGTTGGATATGTTTATACTGTTAAACTCATATTCCAGTTCCAATCTGTATCTAGCTTTCTCTGCAGTAGAAGTTCTCAAAAGTTTTGACCTCATGACCCTTACTGTCTTTAAAATTTCTGAGGATCTCAAAGAGCTTTTATGTGGGTTGAAATTGTTGCTATTCACCATATTAGAAATGAAACACATTTTAAAATTATGTATTTATGAATGGATTTAAAATAATAAGAAACCTATCATATGTTCTATAAATAAGGTATGTTTACTATAACAAAACCTATTCTCAAAAAAAATACTGAGTGACACTGTTTTACATTTTTCAAATCTCTTCGAACATATTAAAATTTTAAGGTCTTATGTAAAAATGGTGGATTGGACACATATTTTGCACCATGCTCTCTTTAAACCTCAGAAAAACAAGTCTCCAGGGACCTATAAGCACAGTGTATGTGAATGATCATATTCAAAGCAGCAGAGTCAAGCTGCCATAAATTTTAACAGCATGAATTTAACTCTCAACTTGCTGGGGCTCAGCCAGAAAAGGTACCATAGTCTAGAAGGTATGTCTCTCATGGGCCAGGTGCCACATAACTAACATCCCACCTGCAATGGACTGAATATGTGTCCCCTCAAAATTCCTATATTGAAATATTAACCTCCAAGATGACATGACAGTATTAGGAGTTGGGACCTTTGAGAGGTGATTAGGTAGTAAGGATGGAGCCTATAAAAACTAGGGCTTTTATTAAAAAAAGGTCCAAGAAAGCTCCTTTTGCTTCTTACACTCTGTGAGATGCAGTGAGAAGGCACTGTCAATGAGCCAGAACTGAGTGGGCTCTCACCAGACAATGAACCTACCAGTGCCTTGATCCTGGACTACCCAGCCCCCAGAACTGTGAGAAATGAATTGCTGTGTTCATAAGCCATCCAGTTTATGGTATTTTTGTTACAGCAGCCTGAATGAATACACTTACTTTAGAACATGAAATACAATGGCAGAAACCCATCTTAAAAGATGGTTCATTCCCTTCATTTCTACAATCCTAATAACTATTCTTCTCTCTAGTTTCTATCATCTTCATTTCTATAAACCTAAAAACTATTCTTGCATGGTAATAAAATTCAACAGAAATGTTTTTCCTTAGTCACTTACATTATAGTCACTGATCCACAAAGAACTCAGATTAAAAACAAATATAAAAATTATTTCCTTTTTCTAGAAAAAAATGTAATCAATACAGGTTGTACTAAGAGGGGTCTGATCCATTCTGAAGATAACCAATGGTACTGGGACAACTGGGTATCCACATGCATAAAAATAAAATGAGACACTTGCATCATACACAAAAATTAACTCAAAACGAGCCATACTTAAGTGTAGGGCTATACCTAAAAAACTCCTAAAAGAAAAAGGAGAAAATCTTAGTGACTTTGGGTTAGAGAAAGAGTTCTTAGATAAACACTAAAGGCGTGATTTATAAAAAGAAACAGTTGATAAACTACACTTCATCAAAATTAAAACTTTTTGCATTTCAAAAGACTGTTAAGAAAATGAAAAGACACAAAATCAGTAAAACTGCAAGATATGAAATGAACATACAAAAATCAGTCACACTCCTATTTGCTCCAAGCTATATGAAAGAGGAATTTCAGAAAACAATCCCACTGACAACAGCATCAAAAACAATGAAATATTTAGATATAAACTGAACCAAGGAGGTTAAGTAAAAAAAAAAAAAAAAAAACAACTCCTGAAACTATAGGACGTTCATAACTTATATTAAGCATCATCCATTTCCCAACTACCAATTAATTTTTAATAACTTTTTAAATGAATGAATATGAAGCACACAGTTAATATGTAATATATAATAGTGACGTGGTTATTTTAGGATTTAAATTTTAAGCAAATTAATGTAATTTAAAGCATGGATCCCTGGCTACCTGAATTCTGATTTAACTCATCAAATTTGTACAATCAATTTAAAACTAATAATGAAGAAAATACCAATCAATATATACTAAACACTGCTTAAAACAGTAATGGTTCAAAATTTAGCTTTTTCAGAAAACACCGTTCAGGGGTAGCTGATACAAAAGTTTTAAAGATAATTCTAAAATAGATATGACTTAAAAACCATTTCAACTATATAACCCTCATAATTCAGTGAGAGATGGATTTTTTTGAAAGGCTTCTCTATTGGCAAAGTATATACCTATGAAGAAATTAATTCTAAAACCTCCCCAGCTGTCAGGAATATAAAGATTAAAAGCAACATGAAGATACCATTTCACCTTACAAAGTAACAAAAATTTTAAGACTTTAAAAACAACCAGTGCTGAAGAATGTTTATGAGTACAGTCTTTCGGTGGTTGACTTAGCAATACAAACATTTTACATTCGGTTCCACAAAACAATCCTAACTAAATACTACAGACATACATGCAAAGATGCTGATATAAAAGTATTCTGACACTTCCTATAATCCACAATATTGAGAACAACCTAAATGTTACTAATAGAAAACTAACAAATTATGGTATTTCCAAACTATGAAATGTTGTATTTAAATAGAATGAAGTAGTTTTGAATTTAACATGGAATGATGACCAGGATATATTATTAGGTGAAAAAAATGGACGGAGCAGAACAATATGCATTATATGACTCCACTATTCAAATATGAACATATAAATGTACGTGGTTATATTTATGTGAATGAAATGTCTAAAAAATACTCGGTTTTCTAACTAGTTATCTCTGTAGTGAAGCATGGAACAGGATGGGGAGGATAATACCTTTATATTGCTTGGATTTTAAATAACAAGAATGTTTTTTATTAATTAAAAAAAAACAGTAAAGAAATGGACACTACTAGTACTATGTATTGAAGTTTAAAAAAATGAATCACAATCAAGTATTATATCTGCCTGACTTAAAGGATGCTTCATCATCTAGAAAACAGAACTGACTTTCAAAGGATGCTAACGACTAAATCACATTTCTGTAGATATACCAGGGACCCCCGTTTCTCAATTAATGACTTCACTGTCTCCTAGTAATTCAAATTGTAAAGACAGATTATATATTAAGAGTCCAATTTCAGGAAATGAGTTATATATCTCATTAAAAATATTAAAGTTAATCAAAAGTAAAGCAAACACATGCTTCAAAGATATTTACTAGCTTTTTTACATATTCATTTGAAGGAATTTTTCTGCAATCTTCTTAAAAATAAATCTAAGAACTGGCCTAAGAACTCCATTTCCTGGCAAATTCCCTGTTACAAGTACGGGCATTCTTCACCATTTCAAGAACTTTAAAATATTCTAGGATCTTCTATCTTCACAATGTTCACTTCCAAGATAATGCTCACCAATGCCTCTGAAAGTACTTGAATAAAGAATGATGAAAGCAGGGCATAACCCTAATAGTTGAATTTTGTTAGTTATTTTGGAAGTTAGTTAAAATGGAAGGATTACCTGTAAATAAAACATAACCTGTTTTAAAATTTTTTCTAAATCAAAAGACTCACTGTGCTCACCACACACACACACACACACACACACACACACACACACCACACACATACCACACACACACACACACACACAGGGTGGATTGGTGGGGAGCTATCTCAAAGGAAACACATGAGTCAATCAACTGAGAAATCTCAATGGCCAAAGCTGGAACATTCTGAGCAACAAAATGTAGTATTGGATTACAACAGGAAGTGTAAAAAAATACCTACAAGCCCATAATGATATAAATAAATGACTGAACAAATAAATAAATTCAGAAGAGATAAACCTCCCTTACAGAATTCCTAATAATTTATTGAGACTCCACTTTTAATGATGTGGAGCATAATTTCCCTTAAGTGTGGGCTACCCACAGTGACTTCCTTCTGAAGAGTACAATATGCAAAGGGTAAGAAAGAGTAACTTTACAGCAGAGAAACCTGACAATACTAAGCCAGGTGATCAAAGTTAATAGCAACAGTGTTAGGTCGTGATGATAACAAAGACCCTTAATATCACTGTGATGACAATGGCACTTTACCTGTGCAGCCTTCCTGACAAAAAGAGACAGCCCCAGCCTAATCAAGTTGAAAACATTGGACAAATTCCAACTGAGACATATACTAAACAATACCTGACCAGTACTCCTCAAAACTATGGTCATCAAAAACAAGAAAAGCCCAAGAAACCGTCACTGATCAAAGGAGCCTAAGGACATATATAACAACCAAATACACTGTGATATCCTAGATGCGACCCTAAAATAGGAAAGCCACTATTCAGATGAACTGCAGCTAATGATACTGTACCAATCAATACTGGTTCACTAAATGTGACAAATGCACTGTACGAATGCAAGATGTGACTAATGTGGGAAACTGGCTGTGAGGTATATGGGAATTTGCTCTACAGTCTTCATAATTTTTCTGTACAGTCTTCATAATTTTTCTTTAAACCTGAAATGATTCTAATAAAAAATTTACTTTAAAAAAGGTTAATGTTTTTTTAAAAAATATTTCATTATTATGTTCATTTTCAAACTTGCTATTTGGCTGTTTTTACTTGGAAGACAACAGAGAACTAAACTTTCTAAAATAATTAAAAGATAATACAGCACCTGGCGACTTAGCACTCTAGCAAATACTAATATTCTAAAAACAAATTTTAACATAAGTCTATTCTTAAAATTTTAAATAGGAGGCGGAGCCAAGATGGCGGCGTGAGTAGAGCAGTGGAAATCTCCTTCCAAAAACACATAGAGCTATGAAAATATAACAAAGAAAAATCTTCCTAAAATAGAGACCACAGGACACAGGACAACATCCAGACCACATCCACACCTGCAAGAACCCAGCACCTTGCGAAGGGAGTAAGATACAAGCCCCGGCCCGGCGGGACCCGAGCGTCCCTCCCCCCGGCTCCCGGCGGGTGGAAAGAAACCAGAGCGGTTTTTTTTTTTTTGGCGAGTGCTTTTTGGAAGCCTTAAAGGGACAGGGACCCCGTTGCTAGGGAGGCAGGGTGGTGGGACCGATGAGTGGGTACCTGGGACCGGCACTTGAGGACGGAGGAAATCGCGCGTTTTTCCCCTTTTTTTTTCTCTTTTTGGCGAGTGCCTTTTGGAAGCCTTAAAGGGACACGGACCACAGTGCTAGGGAGGCAGGGCGACGGGACTGGTGAGCGGGTGCCTGGGACGGGTGCCTGAGGACAAAGAATATCCCGTGTTTTTCCCTGTGGGACCGGTGGGCGGGTGCCTGAGACCGGCACTTGAGGACGGAGGAAATCGCGCGTTTTTCCCCTTTTTTTTCCTCTTTTTGGCGAGTGCTTTTTGGAAGCCTTAAAGGGACAGGGACCCCGGTGCTAGGGAGGCAGGGCGGTGGGACTGGTGAGAGGGTGCCTGGGACCGGCGCCTGAGGACAAAGAATATCCCGTGTTTTTCTCTGCGGGACCGGTGGGCGGGTGCCTGAGACCGGCACTTGAGGAAGGAGGAAATTGCGCGTTTTTCCCACTTTTTTTTTCTTTTTTTGGCGAGTGCTTTTTGGAAGCCTTAAAGGGACAGGGACCCTGGTGCTAGGGAGGCAGGGCGGCGGGACTGGTGAGCGGGTGCCTGGGACCGGCGCCTGAGGACAAAGAATATCACGCGTTTTTCCCTGCAGGACCAGCGGACGGGTGCTTTTTGGAAGCCTTGAAGGGACAGGGACCCTGGTATTAGGGAGGCAGGGCAGCAGGACGAGTGAGCGGGTGCCTGGGACCGGCGCCTGAGGACAAAAAAAAAAAAAAATCAAGTGTTTTTTTCTCTTTTGTTTTTTTCTGTTCCCTCTCTCATTGTTGCTGTTGTTGTTTTGGTTTGGAGAGTGCTTTTTGGAAGTCTTAAAGGGGCAGGACAGGTCACTTAGACCAGAGGATGGGAATCTGGGGATCTCTGGGCACTCTAACCCCCTGGGCAGCAGGGAGCACAGAGGCCCCTTAGGGAGATAAATAGCCTCCCAGCTGCTCCCCCTCCAACGGGGCTCCACCATTTTGGAGGAGCAGCCCCAGCCAGGCCATGCCCACAGCAACAGCAGAGATAAACCCCACAGCAACCGGGCAGGAAGCAGAAGCCCTGTCTGCACACAGCTGCCCAGCACAAGCCACTAGAGGTCGCTATTCTCCCAGGTGAGGAAGGCCACAAACCAACAAGAAGGGAAGCTCTTCCAGCGGTCACTTGTACCAGCTCTGCACACTATCTCTATCACCATGAAAAGACAAAACTACAGGCAGACAAAGATCACAGAGACAACACCTGAGAAGGAGACAGACCTAACCAGTCCTCCTGAAAAAGAATTCAAAATAAAAATCATGAACATGCTGACAGAGATGCAGAGAAAAATGCAAGAGCAATGGGATGAGATGCAGAGAAAAATGCAAGAGCAGTGGGATGAAGTCCGGAGGGAGATCACAGATGTCAGGAAGGAGATCACAGAAGTGAAACAATCCCTGGAAGGATTTATAAGCAGAATGGATAAGATGCAAGAGGCCATTGAAGGAATAGAAGCCAGAGAACACGAACGTATAGAAGCTGACATAGAGAGAGATAAAAGGATCTCCAGGAATAAAAAATAACACTAAGAGAACTATGTGCCAATCCAAAAGGAATAATATTCGTATTATAGGGATACCAGAAGAAGAAGAAAGAGGAAAAGGGATAGAAAGTCTCTTTGAAGAAATAATTGCTGAAAACTTCCCCAAACTGGGGGAGGAAATAATCGAACAGACCATGGAATTACACAGAACCCCCAACAGAAAGGATGCAACGAGAACACCACCAAGACACATAGTAATTAAAATGGCAAGGATCAAGGACAAGGAAAGAGTTTTAAAGGCAGCTAGAGAGAAAAAGGTCACCTATAAAGGAAAACCCATCAGGCTAACATCAGACTTCTCGACAGAAACCCTACAGGCCAGAAGAGAATGGCATGATATACTTAATGCAATGAAACAGAAGGGCCTTGAACCAAGGATACTGTATCCAGTACGACTATCATTTAAATATGATGGTGGGATTAAACAATTCCCAGACAAGCAAAAGCTGAGGGAATTTGCTTCCCACAAACCACCTCTACAGGGCATCCTACAGGGACTGCACTAAATGGGAGCACCCCTAAAAAGAGCACAGAACAAAATACACAACATATGGAATGGAGGAGGAGGAATAAGAAGGGAGAGAAGAAAAGAATCTCCAGACAGTGTATATAACAGCTCAATAAGTGAGCTAAATTAGACAGTAAGATACTAAAGAAGCTAACCTTGAACCTTTGGTAACCACGAATCTAAAGCCTGCAATGGCAATAAGTACATATCTTTCAATAGTCATCCTAAATGTAAATGGACTTAATGCACCAATCAAAAGATACAGAGTAATAGAATGGATAAAAAAGCAAGACCCATCTATATGCTGCTTACAAGAAACTCACCTTAAACCCAAAGATAAGCATAGACTAAAAGTCAAGGGATGGAAAAACATATTTCAGGCAAACAACAGTGAGAAGAAAGCAGGGGTTGCAGTATTAATATCAGACAAAATAGACTTCAAAACAAAGAAAGTAACAAGAGATAAAGAAGGATACTACATAATGATAAAGGGCTCAGTCCAACAAGTGGATATAACCATTCTAAATATATATGCACCCAATACAGGAGCACCAGCATATGTGAAGCAAATACTAACAGAACTAAAGAGGGAAACAGACTGCAATGCATTCATTTTAAGAGACTTCAACACACCACTCACCCCAAAGGATAGATCCACCGGGCAGAAAATAAGTAAGGACACAGAGGCACTGAACAACACCCTAGAACAGATGGACCTAATAGACATCTATAGAACTCTACATCCAAAAGCAACAGGATATACATTCTTCTCAAGTGCACATGGAACATTCTCCAGAATAGATCACATACTAGCTCACAAAAAGAGCCTCAGTAAACTCCAAAATACTGAAATTCTACCAACCAATTTTTCAGACCACAAAGGTATAAAAGTAGAAATAAATTCTACAAAGAAAACAAAAAGGCTCACAAACACATGGAGGCTTAACAACATGCTACTAAATAAACAATGGATCAATGAACAAATCAAAATAGAGATCAAGGAATATATAGAAACAAATGACAACAACAACACTAAGCCCCAACTTCTATGGGAAGCAGCAAAAGCGGTCTTAAGAGGAAAGTATATAGGAATCCAGGCACACTTGAAGAAGGAAGAACAATCCCAAATGAATAGTCTAACATCACAATTATTGAAACTGGAAACAGAAGAACAAATGAGGCCTAAAGTCAGCAGAAGGAGGGACATAATAAAGATCAGAGAAGAAATACACAAAATTGAGAAGAATAAAACAATAGCAAAAATCAACGAAACCAAGAGCTGGTTCTTTGAGAAAATAAACAAAATAGATAAGCCTCTAGCCCAACTTATTAATAGAAAAAGAGAATCAACACAAATCAACATAATCAGAAATGAGAATGGAAAAATCACGACACACTCCAAGGAAATACAAAGAATTATTAAAGACTACTATGAAAACCTATATGCCAACAAGCTGGAAAACCTAGAAGAAATGGACAACTTCCTAGAAAAATACAACCTCCCAAGACTGACCAAGGAAGAAACACGAAAGTTAAACAAACCAATTACGAGCAAAGAAATTGAAACGGTAATCAAAAAACTACCCAAGAATAAAACCCCGGGGCCGGACGGATTTACCTCGGAATTTTATCAGACACACAGAGAAGACATAATACCCATTCTCCTTAAAGTGTTCCACAAAATAGAAGAAGAGGGAATACTCCCAAACTCATTCTATGAAGCCAACATCACCCTAATACGAATACCAGGCAAAGACCCCACCAAAAAAGAAAATTACAGACCAATATCCCTGATGAATGTAGATGCAAAAATACTCAATAAAATATTAGCAAACAGAATTCAACAGTATTTCAAAAGGATCATACACCATGACCAAGTGGGATTCATCCCAGGGATGCAAGGATGGTACAACATTGAAAATCCATCATCATCATCCACCACATCAACAAAAAGAAAGACAAAAACCACATGATCATCTCTATAGATGCTGAAAAAGCATTTGACAAAATTCAACATCCATTCATGATAAAAACTCTCAGCAAAATGGGAATAGAGGGCAAGTACCTCAACATAATAAAGGCCATATATGATAAACCCACAGCCAGCATTATACTGAACAGCGAGAAGCTGAAAGCATTTCCTCTGAGATCGGGAACCACACAGGGATGCCCACTCTCCCCACTGTTATTTAACATAGTACTGGAGGTCCTAGCCAGGGCAATCAGACAAAACAAAGAAATACAAGGATTCCAGATTGGTAAAGAAGAAGTTAAACTGTCACTATTTGCAGATGATATGATACTGTACATAAAAAACCCTAAAGACTCCACTCCAAAACTACTAGAACTGATATCGGAATACAGCAAAGTTGCAGGATACAAAATTAACACACAGAAATCTGTAGCTTTCCTATACACTAACAACGAATCAATAGAAAGAGAAATCAGGAAAACAATTCCATTCACCATTGCATCAAAAAGAAGAAAATACCTAGGAATAAACCTAACCAAAGAAGTGAAAGACTTATACTCTGAAAACTACAAGTCACTCTTCAGAGAAATTAAAGGGGACACTAATAAATGGAAACTCATCCTGTGCTCATGGCTAGGAAGAATTAATATCGTCAAAATGGCCATCCTGCCCAAAGCAATATACAGATTTGACGCAATCCCTCTCAAATTACCAGCCACATTCTTCAATGAATTGGAACAAATAATTCAAAAATTCATATGGAAACACCAAAGACCCCAAATAGCCAAAGCAATCCTGAAAAAGAAGACTAAAGTAGGGGGGATCTCACTCCCCAACTTCAAGCTCCACTACAAAGCCATAGTAATCAAGACAATTTGGTACTGGCACAAGAACAGAGCCACAGACCAGTGGAACAGATTAGAGACTCCAGACATTAACCCAAACATATATAGTCAATTAATATTTGATAAAGGAGCCATGGACATACAATGGCAAAATGACAGTCTCTTCAACAGATGGTGCTGGCAAAACTGGACAGCTACATGTAGGAGAATGAAACTGGACCATTGTCTAACCCCATATACAAAGGTAAACTCAAAATGGATCAAAGACCTAAATGTAAGTCATGAAACCATTAAACTCTTGGAAAAAAACATAGGCAAAAACCTCTTAGACATAAACATGAGTGACCTCTTCTTGAACATATCTCCCCGGGCAAGGAAAACAACAGCAAAAATGAGCAAGTGGGACTACATTAAGCTGAAAAGCTTCTGTAGAGCAAAAGACACCATCAATAGAACAAAAAGGAACCCTACAGTATGGGAGAATATATTTGAAAATGATACATCCGATAAAGGCTTGACATCCAGAATATATAAAGAGCTCACATGCCTCAACAAACAAAAAACAAATAACCCAATTAAAAAATGGGCAGAGGAACTGAACAGACAGTTCTCTAAAAAAGAAATGCAGATGGCCAACAGACACATGAAAAGATGCTCCACATCGCTAATTATCAGAGAAATGCAAATTAAAACTACAATGAGGTATCACCTCACACCAGTAAGGATAGCTGCCATCCAAAAGACAAACAACAACAAATGTTGGCGAGGCTGTGGAGAAAGGGGAACCCTCCTACACTGCTGGTGGGAATGTAAATTAGTTCAACCATTGTGGAAAGCAGTATGGAGGTTCATCAAAATGCTCAAAACAGACCTACCATTTGACCCAGGAATTCCACTCCTAGGAATTTACCCTAAGAACGCAGCAATCAAGTTTGAGAAAGACAGATGCACCCCTATGTTTATCGCAGCACTATTTATAATAGCCAAGAATTGGAAGCAACCTAAATGTCCATCGGTAGATGAATGGATAAAGAAGATGTGGTACATATACACAATGGAATACTACTCAGCCATAAGAAGTGGAAAAATCCAACCATTTGCAGCAACATGGATGGAGCTGGAGAGTATTATGCTCAGTGAAATAAGCCAAGCGGAGAAAGAGAAATACCAAATGATTTCACTCATCTGAGGAGTATAAGAACAAAGGAAAAACTGAAGGAACAAAACAGCAGCGGAATTACAGAACCCAAAAATGGACTAACAGGTACCAAAGGGAAAGGAACTGGGGAGGATGGGTGGGCAGGGAGGGATAAGGGGGGGGAAGAAGAAGGGGGGTTATTAAGACTAGCATGCATGGGGGGGAGGGAGAAAGGTGAGGGTGGGCTGCACAACACAGAGAGGACAAGTAGTGACTCTACAACATTTTGCTAAGCTGATGGACAGTAACCATAATGTGGTTGTTAGGGGGGACCTGATACAGGGGAGAGCATAGTATACATAGTATTCTTCATGTAAGTGTAGATTAAAAATTAAAAAAAAAAAAAAGAAAGAAAGAAAAGGGGGATTACTGCTTGATATGATAAAACTATTGGTAAATCAAAGTTCAACGCATACTTTAAATATCGTTAATGTTGATCACTTAAAGGGTGTCAGATGATCAGCTATGGAGGTACTCTTTTCTGATAATATTCTTTTCTCTTAATAAAAAAAAAAAGCAGTTACTGTGTGCTGACCTCCAATGAGTTCTGCACAGTGATATAGAGGGCATGTCAAAGTGTGGGAAAAGGGTCTGTTTATTTCTATGCAGAAGATCAAGACCTAGCTTGGATACCCAGAAAATGAACTAAGATAACGATATGAGGAGGAGCTTCCGGCATCAGCACTCTCTGGAGGACTTGTGCCAGGGGATGATCATCAAAAAGCCCCCACAGGGATCCGGGCGATGCTGCGGTTGTGGCTGCATCCACCCCACCATCTCCTGGACTTGCCATTGGAATGAGGAGGGAGATGTCTAGGCTGGCATGTGCATACAGTGAGACAACGAATTTGACCGGATCTGTACTGTTGGAACTCAACCAGGAGTTGGGAGGGGTGCAAGGTGTAGCTCCAAAATCTTATGACTATAGACTATCTATGGTTAAAAGAACATATGGGATGTGAACAGATCCCAGAAATGGGCTGCTTTAATTTGTCTGATTTCTCTCAGACTGTTCAAGTACAGTTGGACAATATCCATCATATCATAGACAAATTTTCACAAATGCCTAGGGTGCCTAAATGGTTTTCTTGGCTTCACTAGAGATGGATGGTAATTATAGATTTGCTTTGTTTATGTCACCATATTCCTATTATGTTAATATGTGTGTGCAAATTAGTTAGTAGTTTAAAACCTATACATACTTAAGGTACTCTACAAGAAGATATGTCAAAGAGATAATCAATCCTCCCATGTTTCCTTCCATATGCTACATCTGTAGCTTTTCTTCTTTCTTCCTAATTACAACCCTTAAATAGAATTCATGCCTCATATCGAATTTACCGAGTATCATAATTCCTCCAGGTGGTAAAGATACCTCGAGACAAGTGCTGAGCATAGAAGCCACAGGGCATAAATCTGCAAAGAAGTAAAAAGCTAAACATTTCAAACAATATGGCTTCTCTCTCACTTACCAACTTTACATTTCCCTGTATGGCCCTGGAAGATGACTGGTTAGCCAGAGACGGGTAAGATTCCTCAAGGGAGGAACAACCTAAGACAGGCACAGTCGCAAGGGGGCCATCACGTGAGAATTTGGGGATCAACAGAGGTGAGGCTCAGAACCTCACCCCCCCTGCTTTGAGAGAAATCTTCTGCATCCCTGGATGTTTTGCTGCCCTTGTCTAGCCTGGATTAATACTTAGTCCATAGGCACACACCTGATCATCTGATCATCTACATTTGCCCTCTTACAGCACTAAACTATGTTTTCTACCTTTATCTTGCATCTACCTACCACTTCAGCATTTTATTAAAAATAAAAATAATAATAATAAAGGGAGAAATGTGGGATCAACATATAAATCAAGTACAAAAATCAAACGAATATTCATATTTGACCTGATTGTTTATAGGTCATAATGCGCGATCAAAACCGAAAGTTTCTGTGATGACTGCCCTTGTACTGTTCACCATGTAAGAATTTATTCACTATGTAAGAATTCGTTCACCACGTAAGAACTTGTTCGTTATGCTTCAGAAGATTGGAGACTGAGAAGAATTAGACTTGAGATGGATTAATGATTGTACATTGAGCATTGACCTCCCTATACTGAATTTTATTGTTGTTAACAACCATTTGATCAATAAATATGAGAGATGCCCTCTCAAAAAATAAATAAATAAATAAATAAAATAAAATAAAATAAAATAAAATAAAAAATAGAACAAAAAGGTATCCTATAGTATGGGAGAATATATTCATAAATGACAGATCCGATAAAGGCTTGACATCCAAAATATATAAAGAAGTCATGCACCTCAACAAACAAAAAGCAAATAATCCAATTAAAAAATGGGCAGAGGAACTCAACAGACACTTCTCCAAAGAAGAAATTCAGATGGCCAACAGACACATGAAAAGATGCTCCACATCACTAATTATCAGAGAAATGAAAATTAAAACCACAATGAGATATCACCTCACACCAGTTAGGATGGCCAACATCGAAAAGACAAACAACAACAAATGCTGGCGAGGATGTAGAGAAAGGGGAACCCTCTTACACTGCCGGTGGGAATGTAAATTAGTTCAACCATTGTGGAAAGCAGTTTGGAGGTTCCTCAAAAAACTCAAAATAGAAATACATTTGACCCAGGAATTCCACTTGTAGGAATTTAGTCTAAGAATGCAGCAGCCCAGTTTGAAAAAGACAGATGCACCCCTATGTTTATTGCAGCGCTATTTACAATAGCCAAGAAATGGAAGCAACCTAAGTGTCCATCAGTAGACGAATGGATAAAGAAGATGTGGTACATATACACAATGGAATATTATTCAGCCATAAGAAGAAAACAAATCCTACCATTTGCAACAACATGGATGGAGCTAGAGGGTATTATGCTCAGGGAAATAAGCCAGGTGGAGAAAGACAATTATCAAATGATTTCACTCATATGTGGAGCATAAGAACAAAGAAAAAACTGAAGGAGCAAAACAGCAGCAGATTCACAGAACCCAAGAAAGGACTAACAGTTACCAAAGAAAAAGGGACTGGGGGAATGGGTGGGAAGGGAGGGATGGAGGGGGGAAGAAAGGGGGCATTATGATTAGCATGTATAAGGAGGGGGGCACAGGGAGGGCTGTGCAACACAGAGAAGACAAGTAGTGAGTCTATAGCATCTTACTACGCTGATGGACAGAGACTGTAATGGGGTATGTAGGGGGGACTTGGTGATGGGGGGAGCCTAGTAAACATAATGTTCCTCATGTAATTGTATATTAATGATACAAAATAAAACAAAAATTATATTTAAAAAAAAATTTTAAATATTCACATAAATTTCAAGTGAACATGACTGTGAGCTACTGTTACCTGATTTGCTCTTCTCTATCCTTCCACTGAAATACCCATAAAAACATCCTTGGATATATACAATGTTTAATGATATATATTCAAACAATATTAGCATGGAAGTTAGAACACTGGTTAAAAATCTGTCAGGCCTCAGGATAAATTAAACAAAGCACAGCAGAAATACAAGACCAGAAAGATGGTACGGTATTTCTACCTATCTGCCAATAGTAATCTTAACCTTAAAGACCTAAGACGATGCACCAAAGCAACTCGAGTTGTTTCCCCACCCTTATTCTACTGGCCATTTGTATATCCCTCTTTCCAAATGCATTCAGGAAACTACAATTTCTAGGGATGCAAATAAAGAAGGGAAATCACACAGATCATGACAGAATCATAAAGAAACAAAACTTACTCTGGGGAAAGGAGTTGTTTTCCATGTACTGTTTCTGGCAAAGTATAGACTGCTCAAAATAACCAGGAATAACTAAGTTCCCCAGACATGTTTTGTTTGGCTCACACAGTGTTTGGGGATTTTTCCCCCAGACATTTTGAATTAGTTGCCAATTATTTCAAAACTGGGACATTGCACGAATGAATCTGGATTTCTAGTTCTTGAAAAATCAGATCAACACTGGCCAGAATTCTCACACAGTAGGATTAAGTAAGTAGCAGTTGGTGAATTGGGATGGGCGCTCTCTTGATCCTCATTACTTTTTCCCCACCCAAGTTATTCACTTACTTTACATTCCAGGGGTTTATAAGCATTTAATGTTGTCACTGCTTGCACAGGCAAACAGTTAATACTGAAAGCAGCTTTTAATTCAGGAGCACCAAACCACATTAAGTCATCAGTGAATATTAAACTCCAACAGTGAATATTAAAATCAAACAGGCCTTCAGCTAAAGGTCTGGCTACAAGTACATGTATTTCCCTGCACTAAGTGCCTAGGCCTTAGAAACCAGAGATTTAGTCAAGTGAGTTTACTGGACAAGATGATTAAAAAAAAAAAAAAAAGTTTACTGATACTTATCATGATTGACCTGGACCCATAATTAACAGTTCTTTTTATATACTTAAGTCAGAGAGGACTGACAACTTGTTATATTAAGTAACTTCTTCCTTAAAAATTTCAATTATTAACTTGTATTAGGATTAGAAATTAAACACAATTTCACTTACATGGAAAAAAAAGTACTTGCTACCATAACAAGTGGGAAAGACTAGATGATGGCACAAAGGGAATCCTGAATTTACAAAACCACAGCATCACAGCACCCCAAAGGAGAACCTATTCATTCACCCCATGAACACTTGCTGCTAATGTAATGGAAGTAGTTACTAAAAACTTCTGAGCTCAAGTTTTCAGACAACATCAGGAATACAGGGACAACTCTAAAAACAGACTGGACTCAGCATCAATAGGTTTGTCTCTTTGAAGACCCTTCTATTCCAAATTATCCTTCCCAAATTAGCTGTATTTTCCCCTTTTTATTATCTATATGAAATCTTGAATCTACGTAAGACACATCCACACATTATAAGGTAGTCTAGCTGTTCCTTAACAGCTAGCTGATTTCTCCTATACTGATAGGACAGGAGGTTTGAGTGAAGATGCAAAGTAGGGCTCACAGAAGTCTAAGAACAGTGGTTACCTGGGAAAACGAGTAGAGGAAAGGAAAGTGAAAAAGAACAAAGTGATAAGGAATGGAAAAAAAAATTAAAAAGCTACACAACTATTATTTATAAATTGGAAAGTAAGCTTGCCTGTTAGTCAGAAAAACAATAGAAAACCTTCCTTCCTGCATGGCACCCTATTCCTAGAATATAAAATAACATTAAAGCATACGATGTGAATAAAAAAACTTTTTAAGATTAGCTGGAGAATTTAACCTCCATTAATATAACCCAGAAAAGTATGTTGGAAGCCCTGAAGGAATGCAAATAGTACATCAACAAAATTAAAATTATTACTATGTTAATTGTCATACTGTGTCAACTGAATGGGCCTTGACAAAAAAGGGGGGCACTAGCTTCTTTGCAAGATATACTATATAGCACATACTTGAATTTCATGCTGTATTTTCTTGCAGGGACCAGCCTGCAAGAAAAAAAAATTTATTTGAAAGCAATAAGCATTATAAATTATTTTCCTATTATTTTTACTGTTGCAAAGATGATTAGACTCCTCTCCTTGTAATTACAATCTTTCTCTAGTACATTACACACTGAAACTCATATGTCAAAGACTTGCATAAAGTACCATTCTTTTCATTGCAGAGAAAAAAATTCCTATTTGTAACCTCACTGAAAAGCATTTTTATCCTTCTCAAAAACATTCATAGTAAATATAATCTAAGTTTTTACAAAAGTGGCTTCTCTACAGAAAACATCATTTCCTTTTGAAAATGTACTTAATATACTAACCGGATAAATATTCCACTGGGAAGATCATTATATTCAGAGCCAAGGCCATCAGTTTAACCTTCAATAATATTGATACCCAAAGTTGTCATGAACAGTTTAGTCACAGCAGTAGGACCAGGAGGTAGGAAACCCCTTAAACCAGATTCTGGTGTCCTACACTGTTTTACTGAAAATGTAATTTATTTAATACAATTATGCAAATTCATTACTACTATGCCAGTGTAAAGGCTATTTAATAGGGCAAATCTAACAAAATTTGCTCTACAATCAATAATCCGATAATTACTTTACTTTTATTCTTTCCTTCTTCAACTTCTGGTGACATTATCATCATCCATTTTAAATCTACATCACAGTTTCAAAGAAAAAAGCTAAAACTGGGGTGTATCAGAGTCCAAATCAGAAATCCAATAACCAATGAACTGGTAAAAATTCCTGGGAATGAAGGTATTAATAAACACTTTAATCAACTGCTTAGAAAAACAACTGCAGATATGTGATAAATGTTATTAAAGATGTGATGAGGGAAATATTAAAATTAGCAATGCTACTGATTTTAAATATCCACAAGAAAACTTGAATATGAAAATGATAATCAAATGTAGATGTCTACAATAAACCATTTAACAAGTTAGCACCACTAAAATGAAGTAGTCCAACAGCATTTCATCTATGTCTCTTTGCCTCACTAGCCCCACATGCTCTGAGAGTACAAATTTGTTTTCCTGCTAACCCAAGCCCCTACTTAAGGAAATTTTAAAAAGATAATTCACATGACTGTCATTTGCTAATTTATTAAAAAAGAAATGACCAGGTGGGAGTTTTTTGAGCTATCAAATATGCCAATAACTTAACAGGACTGAAAAGTTCTCACTTAATATTTCTTGACTGCTTAATATATGAGACACTTAACAATGAAAACACACTATGCAATTATTCAATTCCCATATCTTAACAATTTTTGGGATCAATGACTTTTAAGGATTACTTCTGCATATTTGTAATTCCACTCAGAATGAGTAACTGAATTTACAATGATAGTATTTTATTTTTTTAATACCGAAGCTAGTTTTTATGGACTAGCTGAAGACCCAAATATGCCATGTGTATGCAGGAAAAACTACTGGTATTAATCTATAGTTTTATGGCTAAGTATAGTATGTAATTTATCTCATTTTAGTCTACTGCATTAGATAGGGTCCAACCAAGAAATGGAAACCACACAGTAATTTGAACAGGGAAGTTTCACATAAGTAATTATTAATCATAACAGGGAAGTGACATACATAAATGTGTACAGAGAACTCTAAAGAATACCAGATAGTTTAGTGAGAGTACTGAAGGAAGAAAAAAACTTGAGAGAGGTGTTTAGACCTTGCTGGAGAAGGTGTGGTTACAGCCTACTAGATGGCAAAGAAATTCACCAGGCTGAGTTGCCTGAGCCTGAGAGGCTGGTGGGAGAGCCAGCTTCCACATAAAGGAAGCTGGGACACTGAAAATCTAATTGTCTTCAGTGCCTGCACAGGAAGGGCCGTGGGAAACAACCCTCTGCGCTGTAAGCAGATCTGCATGGGGAGTTCGGGTGCTGGCTGCTGGCTCTCAGCAAGGAGATACAATGTCTGGGGTGTGCAACGCCCATGTCATTACATATAGGAGAACTGTAGTGAAGTGGTCACTAAGGTTGGACTGGACTGTGAGCTTACCAAGAGTCTGTCCACTCTCAGCACTCACCTGGGCAGAGGACCACTGGATATCCCACATTCATGCCACTAGCAGCCATGCAGCAGGAGCAAGAAACAAAAAAGAAGCCCCCTTCCTTTGTAATGCCATTCAGCATCCCCTACTGACAAAGCTTACTATCAATCAAAGGAGAAATGCTTAAAGGGTCAAGCTTCAATACTGCAGAGCAAGCAACAGAGTTTAGAGGAGCTGAGAGTGAATCTGATAACTGGCACACTCAATATTCAGGTATCTTCATAAAAGAATAAAGCATAACAGAAACAATAAACTGGAAACACACATTACATTAAATTTGACTAAAAGAACATATAAAAAAAATCTGACTGGATCACTGCTGTCATTTCTCTAGTACACTGTGAAAATGGGCAATAAACCAAGCATTTATTTAATTATATATGTAGAACCCACAGCCAATCATAGCACTATAAACCAGTGGTTTCCAAACAGACAGTATATAACAAAGGACAGAAAGGGGAAAAAACTTCTTCTTCTAGTAAATTTAACTAAATTAAACCTTATTATTTAATAAATAAGACTTAACTGTAATAAATAAATATCAGCTGGAACAGCACATATGTGTATATCTTTATAATACACATACATACACATGCATATATATACACACACAGTAATCTCCCCTTATCTGCAGTCTATAACCGAACCCTAAATATACTATGTTTGTTACACACACATACCTATGATAAAGTTTAATTTATAAATTATGCACAGTAAGAGATTAACAGTAACAATAAAATAGAACAATTATAACAATATACCATAATAAAAGTTATGTGAACATGGTCTCTCTCAAAGTGTCTGATTGTGCTATACTCACCCTTCTTACAAAGATGTGAGTTGATAAAATGTCTACGAAATGAGATGAAGTGAGGTGAATGACATACGCACTGTGACGTAGTATTTGTCTAATACTGACCTTCTGACGATATGCCAGGTGGAGGATCACCAGCTTCCAGACTTCAGTTGATCCCGGGTAACGGAAACCACCAGAAGCAAAACCATGGATAAGGGGGGCTACTGGATGTGTGTGTAGCATTAATATGAAACCCCAATACAGGAATCATACATATGCATATGACATGAGACATATACATATATGATTTGTAGTAAAACATTCTCATAATGGGGTTTCACAGTCAAATGTTTACTGGTAGAAGACCCAATTAATAACAGCTTAAAGACCACTGATGTAGACACGATCCTTGTGGGTTTTAGGTACTTCTTTGCAACATATGAAGAAATCAAATACACTACAAATGAGGATTTGTTTTTCCTTAATTCAGTAAAATAGAGAATTATTCTTAGTTATATTTGGAGATAAAAAACCATTTTCTTCAACTATTTGCTCCCATTGTAGCTCCTAAAAATGTACTGATTACTCTTAAAAGACCCATACATTACTCAAATAAATTCAAAACTATTAAAATTCTCATTACTGCTAAACGAAGAACCCTAATTCTAGCATATTCTTAAATAAGGCTATTATTCAAACTCTGCTGCAACAGTAAAATGTTTATATTCATTGTTCTGCTTTCCTGAAGTTTAGTTTCAAACGATTCATTTCTTACTGTAAATACCCTTTGTACTGTAAAGCAAATTTCATCAACACCTACATATTCCTCCCAAAAAGAAAAAGAAAATGTTTCACTTAGTTTAGGTTTTGCTTTTCTTATAGAAATTAAATCCTAGTTACTTGACTTGGGCAAGTTATTCTACTTGTGCCCCAGCATTCACATATATATAAAAGATAATAACTCAATCTATTTCAGAGCATTGTTCAGGACTGAATTAGTTCGCCTTTCTCAGTCTCTCCTTCTCAGAAACACTCTTAGTAATTCCTATCACACAGTCAACATTCAATGAATGTTAGCTATTCAAAGGACTACTACTTATCATACATTCATATTTGCTTTATAAGAACAATCAAGTATTTGATCAAACTGAATCCTTACCCTAAATAAAGACACTCAACCTCAGAATTGAGATGAAACTAGAGAGGTTAGCAGAAGCCTAAGTACAGTAAATAAATGGCCTTTCATGGTCATTAAAGTTTATTAAATTCACTCCCCCCATCTAATAATTAAAACCACCTATTCAAGGACGAGGAGACAATCATTCAACAAGATTTAATTACCTGTTTTTAAAGAGCTCCAATTTGGAGACAGGGTGAGGAGACAAACATCACAATACAGATTAACTATGATAAAAGCCAGAAAACAAAGTCTGTCATTAAATCCATTTGGGTGTACAGGAAAGTCTTATGAAAAATGCTGTAATACCTAATAATCTAATCACAGATTGAGGGAAAGCCATGTAGAGAAATGGGGTTGATAAAAGAAGAAAACACTAAAGGAGAAAGCCAAAGCAGAGGTTAGGAAGGATATGTAAACTGTGTAAGTATAAGAACAGACTATAAAGCCCTAAGGCTACAAATAAATGAGAACTACAGCTGCCAATTACCAGGCTGGTGCATGGAAGCCAGGCATCAAAGTCCTTGAATATAAATAAGGCTAAGGAACTTCATTTTTATTTTTCATGGAATAGCATTTTATGTGGTGTTTACTAATGTGATGGGTGCTGTGCTGATGCTTCATTTAATTCTCACAACCCTACAAAATAAGCACTGTTATCCTTATTTAATAGGTTAAAAAACTGAGTCCATAACTAGTAAATGCAAGAGCTGAAATTTCAGCTCATGGTGTCCAAACCAGAGTCTGGACTCTTAAATGCTGTGCTGCCTTTTCAAGTCTCCAACGAACGACTATGATATTCATGTTTTGAAAAGGTAACTGATAATCTTAAAAATAATATAGAAGACACTGGAGAAGAAAATGGTAGACAGAAAAGTATCTCCATGCAAAAAAAATGAATCTATAGCATTTTCTTGGTCCAAGAAATGAAGTGGCCACTGATAACTTATCAGATCTAACCCGAGAGTTACAGGAAACAGTGCATGAATGGAACTGACAGAACTTGATGACTGGGCTGTAGAGGTAAAAGGAGAGGCTAAAAATGACTCAAGGTTTCAAAACCTAAATTTGACAGTGAGGAGGGAAATGTCACCAATACACATCAATACTACCTAAGGGTTACTGTGCACTTCCAGCAGGTGAAAGGAAGAGTCAGTAAAGATGACTAAAGAGCAGTCACAAGGGTGGGAGAATCAGAAGAACAGTGTAAATAAATTGAAGGGAGATCTGTTTAAGATGGGGTTGCAAATATTTTTAAACGCCAACAAGGGCTAGCCAGCCACTTCAGCCTGTAGCCATGAATAAATCCAGTATCGCTATATCTTCTGACTTTCCAAAAGAGGCCAAATAGTCTCATTTCAACATGAAAACTTTAAATTTTTTTAAATGCTGACAATCAAATTTTCTTAAAAATAATGTACAGGTACATGAAGCAGTCTGAGCTGCTAGACTGCTCCTAAGGTCTACAATTAACAAGGTCCTACAGAAGCCAAGAGACCTCTAAAAGAACATTTTCTTTAGTGTTGTGGTAAGGAGTAGACTCCAAACTGCAAAACTGCAATGGAAAGTAAGAAATGAGAACAATAAATAAGGTACCTTTTCAAGAAGTCTGGCAATAAAGATTAGAAAACAAGAGTTAAAGAAAGCCTTTCTTAGAATAGATGAAGTCTCATATGTGAAAAGAAAGAAATCTGAAGATAAATGAACAACAAGGCAAAACGATGAGGAGACTCACACATATCTACAGACTACAGGTTGGAAGTGATGGAAAGAAAAATGATGAAGACACAGGAAAAAAAGAGGTTCTCTGAAGGGGTGGGAATCAAGTGAACAGATGAAAAGATCCACATTCCAGGGAACAACATCTTTGGAAACCCAAGGAAGAAAATGAAACAACCAGAGAAAATATGAGATGAAGAAGGTATGGGGGAATGTGTAAGATGGCCTAGGTCTTCTCAATCAATTTTCAGAAAGAATTAAACATTAGCAGCAGAGTATATTTATGTACTTGTTTGTGCGTAAGTTTCACTAGTAATTTATTTCTTCCTCTGATAAGGTATAAATTCTCTATTCATACCATACACACATCAGTGCCATGCTTCCAGAGAAATAAAGTTATTTTAAATCTTAGGTATTAAAATGAGTTTAATGTGCCTCTTAATATTTAAGACAAGAAAAAGGGCAACTAAGAGTCTTTTAAAATTAAGTAATACATATGAAAGCCTTCAATGGTGGTTTCATTGTGTCTCTAAGATAAGAACATTCATTCTTTGGGAGAGTACCGAAAAAAAAGTAGTAAAACGAGGAAAAATTTTACAATCCCACTGTTTTAGAAAATAGTATCAGAAGACAACTATGCATCAGCTCTCTTTTTAACCTCTGGCAATGGTGCTGTTCCAGTCTACAACAGCACTTGTCAGACCGTTCTGCAGAGGTAATTTGTTTGTTTCATACATCAAGATTACTAAGGTTAAGACTTTGGGGGGGATCCCTAAATTTTTTAGGCTTGAAAACTACTATCTAGATGACAGGAAACTGAAGAGTACTTCACTAAGATTAATGTCCTTTTGTGAGGAAAAATTTCAGGCCTAGTTCTCTTATATTAATAACATTTACTGTGTATTTCCAGCACCATAATATGCAAGGTGTTCAGCAAACACTGTCTTAATCACAACAGCTTTAAGGCAGATACTATGATTACCTCCAGTCTACAGATGAAGACAGAAACAAAACCAAGCCTCAAGTCCCACAGAAAGTAATGGAGTTGGAATTCACACCCTAGTTAAAAATTTAGTTACTATGTAAATAAATACTACTTCCTCTCACCCCCTGCCTCTCAAACTCCAGGTTTAAAATTCTGAACAAAGGAGTCACTTTGTAAAGCTAATTCTTCTCCTGGAATATTCACACACTATCAAGTAACCCTGCCCCCAACACCAAAACAAAAAGATCTTTATAAATTATCATAAAATCTAATCCTGACTTCTCTAAAATGTAGGTTTCAAACAAGCTGGTAAATCAGTAATCTAGTGCTATTTTTCAAAGTGATAACAGATGACTTGAAAATGATAGAATTATTAATGTTTTAGAATTATGCTGGCTCATTATCACATGTAAAACATCAAAGATGTTTCTAAAGTAGTCTCTAAGTGTAAAGGAAAATGTTACTTTATATTACAACAATCATTTTAAATAACTGTCTTTGATCAATTCTTCTTGTAACAACAACATAGGTCTTTATCATCTACATTTCAAGGATAAAGAAACAAAGGAAAGTTATAAATAGCATGCCAAGGGTCACAACAATTTGTGAAAATTAAAGCCTGTGTCCTTAGAATCCAAAGACTTTAATTCACGGTACCTAAGTGGGCTGTCAAGCAAATTATATGTGAAAGACAGATCTAGACAGTAGGTTTTTTTCATCAAGCAAAACAAGATCTATGGAAGATTACTGAGGGAAGGGGAAGATCAAAGACCACAAACATTTTCATTCCAGATAAATAAATCCTCAAAGGTCTTTTGGTGTTACAAATAATTTCTCTTAAGGTAACATTTGCAACATCAGGTTGTCTTTTAAGAAATATTTCATAAATAGGTCACAATACTGAATATACTAAGTCTGACTCATTTCTTGCTAACATACTCAATTTTACATACTAGGGTTAGTTCTTAATTATTAAAGAAGCAGTAGCTATGACACAAGCATCCAGAAATGTTTCCTATACAATATTTTCATGCTGATGATGAACTTCATGATCAATCTGTTTGAGGACATAAATTTTATTCATGTTTAGTTATGTACAATAACCTGTTTTAGGACAATTTCCCTAACAGAGGTTTAAAATAAAGTTACACAAATATGGATCACATAAGTTATGGTAAGTCACCAGATTCAAACTACTTAACTATTGATTTTAGTAGGTATTTTATTAAACTATTACGTGTTATTGTTTTGAAATAGTCCTGTGAAAGTTTTGTTCAGAAATTTAAAAATTTGTATTTCCAGAATATAAATTGATGAAATTTGAATTTTTGTTAAATGCATACGTATGTTTCAAGACTATGTACACACATTTATACAGAAAATATAAAATGTAAGCCATTTGAGTAAATAAAAATTATAAATGCCTGGTTTTGATAATGGTCATCCAAAGTAAGTAGCAAAACCATCCCTATCTAGTGGAAATAATTTTCTCTTAAAATCACAAACTGTTTCAATTAACTTTGGTAAATCAAAATTACTATAGGACCTAATTTAAATATATGATATGTTCACTTTCTAATATCCCTATAAAACTGACTGGAGTGAGGATCAAGTCAATTATTAATTATGACTTTTAAATTGAATTACCTTTTCATAAATATAAAACTTAAATCAAATGAAATTAATATATAATATAGCCTATGTCAGGCATCAATAATTGCTCCTCTAAGCAAAGTCACAACATCAGTAAAGTGAATCGGTATATTGTGAAGAATTAACTGACTGATTTAGATGCAGCAGGAAGTCCCTGTGAAAGAATGAAAAAAAGGAAACAGAGAGTAGGGAAAGGCCTGGACTCAAGCTTACACTTAGATTTTATCCTATGCACAAGTACTTCTCAAATTGGGTTCCGTGGACATAATGCTGAGTTTCTAGCATTCACGGTAAGATATTTAAAACTGTATTTTAAATTTGATGCTCCTCTTAAATAAAATGCAATCATGTTTTGAACCAACTGAACTAGAAAGCCACCTTACAACTTAGGACTTCCATCCTTTCTGCTTATTATTAAATTGAGTCCAATGATCTCCTATAAGCAGTGTTTTTCAAACTGTTTGTTATAGGACTATAAAATCAAGAGCAGCTTTTAAAAATAATAATAATAAACGAAAGTAGAATGCATCACACATAGTAAGGATAAGTTTTGTTTTGTGATGATTTTGTTTCAGTGTAAGTAAGTAGTGAGGTAACAAAAGTTACATCTGACTATGACCTGAGGTCAAAAACTTGTAACTCTAAGATCTAGGGATTCTATAAACTCAAATTTGAGAAACACTGTTATAAGTACTGGACTACCACTGAAGTAAAATGATGACAGCAGGATGCTGGGGAATTTCACAAATTTAAAGGAAGAGTTAATTCATCAGTTAAGAAAAAAGAAGGTCAAAGATCAGGACAAGACTAGGGATGCTATCATTAGATTTGTACAAGGCAGAGATAACAGAAAACACCAAACTCAAGGTAAAGAAACAGAGGTTATGTCACAATTTTTTAAAAATTACAGTGATGGGAGTGGGGAGTCCTCCTATTTAGAGAATGAGATTAGAAAGCAGAAATGGAATGCCTTTTGCCAACCTAAAAGAAAAGGAGTAGTCAGATGTGCTTGGAATTACAGAACGTGGAAGCCAGTAAGATGGCAGAGGGAAAAATGGAAATTTGACCTAGAAAAGTACCTGGAATTACAGTGGAGAATTAAATGGAAACAGGGTATGTGGTAGATTGTTATAGAAATGGTCCCTAAAGAATTGCACTTCCCTGTACCCCACAAAGAGGCTGAGTCTGACCACTTGCTATAGGCAATGGCACTCTGGCAAACAAGACACAAGCAGAGACCTGAAAAGCAGTGTGCAACAGCTCTCTTGCTGCCACGTGAAGAAATCCAGGTTTCTTGAGGATGAGTGCAGGAGAGGAAATAAGCCAACCTAACTGAGGACCCCCGACCGGCCCACCTGACAATTACAAGACATATAAGTGAGACCACTTGGATTCAGCCCCAGACAACCTACCAGCTGACTGCAGACCATCCAACAGACCCACAGACTTAAGAATGGTAATAAAAATGGCAGTTCTTTTAAAGCCACTAATTCCTTTTTTCACCATGAGAAAAAATTCTATTTATGCAAATCATAGGCAGAACAAAACTCGGAGGCTCCACTTAGGTGCAACAAACATGGATATGATGCTAATCAACTCTATTCTTTTCCATAAATTAAGTAAGACGTAGGTTAAGAGCATTGTAGTCCTTAAAGCAGCAATACTCACATGTCAATATGGCCCTATGTGTTTTTAAATAAGCAAGGCTAGAATGAGCTGAAGTTTTTAGGAATACACTGAATGACAAATGACTATTACATGAAGTGATGTGAACAAAGATGCATATAAACTTAAAACCCTTCACACAGGTGAAATACTGATGCCATGATCAACCTATATGGTCTGCCATTTCATTAAGATAAGATTCTCTAGAGGACAAAGAGGTGGCCCTTCCTAGCTTACCCTGTTCATAACTTGTTATTCCATGTCTATTAAAGTACAGCCACTAGAAGTTGTAGAAGTTTGTTACATGGCAATAACTGATACAGGATACACTTCCAGAAAAACCAAAGGTTATAACATTCTGAATTTTTTGTATTTCTATGCCCCAAACTTTGAAGGGTAAGTCTTCAGGCAAGGTAACCATGTATTATCTATACTTAAAGATAAATAAAATTCCTCAATTTGGATCCTAAGCCTTTAGTCTGGTTCACCTACCTTTTCTATCCTGTTTTTCATCCTAACCTGTGACATTTTTTTCTCCAAGGATGCTATTTTTAACAGTTATTCCATTTCTCTGAGCATTTATTCCCATCATTCTCTCTCCTCTTCGGTTTTCTAAATTCATTCAAGACGCAACATAGTATTTTCCTTTCCCACTCAGTTTTTAGCTAAATTAATTTCAAAATGCTCTCCTCTTAAGTAACAGCCCCCTACTGTACTTGTCACCAGATACTTTACCAATACCATTCAACTATACATGCACCTAATTTTGTGAACTCTTGGAAAGCAAAGATCCATTCCATAATTCTACATTAGTGCTCCCACATAAGAACAACAGAAACATTTTATTTAATTAAAAGATATGTGTAATTGACTAAATTTGAACAAATCTTCTTGACTAAATACATGTATCTGGAAACCATTACCTTTCTGTAATGTAAAGTTAAGGGAGGAAAAGGTAACATTTTTCTTCTGAGATGCACTGTGCAACTCTGAATGCCGAAAAAGAAACAATGGATCAAGAGTCAATCCTGGAAAACAGTGCAAGTTACATGGGGTATGTGACACACACATAAATGAAAAGCAAACTTTCCATTTTATAAATGAGGCTACTTATATATTGATTGGTTAATTTTATGAACTGGATTTATGTGTGGGGGTTGGAAAAAATAAGGTAATTTCTCAACTTTGACAGAATCACAAGAAAATAAGTACAGAAGCAGTTTCATACAGTTAAGAACATTTATTTAAAAAATCCTTGGTTTTGCAGGTTAGTCATTGAAAATATGAAGAATACATCTTCATTTCCACCACTTTAATTTGGGACCAAGAAGTGTCAAGGAGGAGGCAAGAAAATTTGGTAACGTTTTGCTTTGCTAAAATTGGTATAAGCATATTATGGAAAGTGGAATTTAGTACCTTCATATGCAAACATACTAATTATGAACACTTGAAAACTTTTCCCCCTGAGAATTACCTAAACTTAAAATTTAAAGGATTTATTATTCCCTCAATACCTAAAGTAATTATCACTGATTAACAAGCAAGTCCTTTCCTTGCGATCTGAGGTTCCTACAAATTAACAAAATGTTCTCAAATAATCAGAAGAAAAAAAGTCTAGCTTTTTGAGGAAAATGTTTAAAATCATTTTCAAAATTCTTGCCAGTATAACTAAAGCTAAGTAAAACATGGAGATAAACAAAAAGTTAACATATATTGAACAGACATATCAAGAATATGTGAAGAAATATTTTAACTACATAATTTAAATAGTAACTTTTTCCTGGTTTTTGTTTCTTATACCAACAAGGCACTAACAAATTATTAAAGTACTAAGGTCTACCTCAAATCCAACCCCTTCAATAAAGCCTTCTCTGATACCCCAGCCTGAAACACTATCTTACAACCATAAACTTGAATTATTATAGTTTAAAACAGAAAGCCATAGATTTACATGGACAGCTATGGAATCATCTCAAACATGAACATGTGCACTAAATGACAAAAAAGATCACATTTTGGTGAAAAAAAGCAAGATGCAGTACACAGTAGTATGCCTTCATCTTTAATTAAATTAAAAAAATTAATCAATCAGTATTTCTGGAAAAAGATACATTAAAAAATACGATTTGGGCATTAAAAAATCGTAAAAATACGATTGTCTTTGTGAGGAAGTTGCCTGCAAGTCTGTGGTAAGGAGGAGATCAAGTTTTCATTGTATGGCTTCCCTCAGTGTTTGAATTTTAAAAAAACATTTCAATACGGCACACTTTTAATTTAAAAAAATAATAAAACAAATGTGTTAGTTAATGATACGCTGCCTTTTCACCTCTCTTCATCTGTCATCTTGAAGTGATACTTACATTCCACCTTGTTAGTTTATATCCTGAGTCTTTGTATCTTATGTTTCTTGCTAACATCCAAGCCTAGTCCTTGCATTAAATGCTTTCTTAAAAAGTACAGAATTTCAATTATATCCAAAGCTCAAATCTCTGTTTTAATCAGGCCAATATGTATGCTGAATTTGCTACCCTCTTTAACCAAATAAAAGAGAATTGTCTTAGCAATCGCTTGTAGATTCTGCTAAGGAAGTAGAAACTACTTGACCTCTCAAGCTCAGTGTGGATTTACGTGCAGTTGATGAGCATTTACCTGGACCTGTTCCAGATCAACTGCATTTCTTAACTGTATTATCTTAACATGAAAAGACCAGTGATTTTTGAAAAATCTTGTTAATACATTCTTTTTCTTTCTGTTCAGTGTTGCTCAAAAGGGCACTATCGGTATTTACGAAGAAGTATGAATTTCAGTGGGCACGACTGTCTCTGTACTGATCAGTTCAGAAAATTTAGCATCCATGGTCCATGGGCCCTAAATGCCAGTGTCATGTCGCCAGTCACTGCAATGACCAAACAACTGATCCTATATATTTTCAAATACCCTCTAAGAGAGAACTCCAGGGGTATTAAGTACTATGCCCAATTGAGAAGCACTGCTTACGTGAATTAAGTTATGAAGTGTTTATTTTGATACATGTATTTCCGTAACTACAATCCAACCTTGTAAAACAATTTATCGGTCACCATACGATAACTGACCAAAAGCAATCACAACTCCTGTGTGAGTTGACCAGTCATCTGGCCCAGTGCTTATAATGCTGTCAACAAACATCATTCCCCAATGGATCATTCTTTAATTATTATAAATCCTTTTAGAACAGTTCTTCTGTTGGAATGCTTCTGTTTAAACTCCCAAATAAACAACCTATTGTACTGAGCTCATCTCAGATGTAAAAGATCTAAATCACAGTACACTGCAATTATTTTTCTAACTTCCTCCAGAGACTGTATAGGGCCAAGGACCATGATCATGATTGACTAGGTCACAGTGTAAGTATTTAGGAACAATGCTAAATAAGTGGGTGAATACTGGCCCAGTCTAACTACAATGAATAGTCCAAGAGGTTCTAACTTATAGTCAATTTTTACATACAGTAATGATCCTGAAGGAAATAAATGCAAGAAATTATTTCTAGTTATCCTATATTATTCTAGGTTGATTTTAAGAAAATTAATAAATCAACTACATTATTCAGATCAAAGCTACTTTATAAAGATATAAGGAAATTTAAGATTTTTGACAGGCACTCCCATATGCTCATCTTCTATCACCTTTGCCTCCTCCTACTTAAGCTTTAAGCAATGTCCGTGTAAAAAAGTGTAAGTGGAGCATGCTTCCAGGAAGCAACTCAATATAAACAGCAAAACAATACTGTTAACATGAGAAAAACATACTGTCTTCCATTTCTTCATTTGTCTTCTCAGAACTCAAGAAATGTTACTATAACTCATCCAAAAAATAAGAAAACCTATAAATTAGGAAGTGTAAGCAACTTCTATTTTTGTAGGTTTCACTATATTCTCCAGAAACTCACCTTTTACTGAGGTAAAAATTCAGAATAAAAACTTTCTTTTTTTTAAATTAGTGCAACAATGAGAATTACACAAGCACTAAGCCTTAACATTTAAAGAACATTAACTCTGCAGCACACTTACTCTGACATTTACTCATTTTGCCTTCTTGAAGCATGTGAATATCCCAGTTTTACAGCAAAAGCTTAGACAGAAAGTCAAATGATAATGTTAGAAACCAAGACATAAAGTAACTTCTAGATCCTAGTATTTCTAGCACTCTTTTTAGATTGCTCTAACAAATTCTACAACTGTTAACCACTGCTTTGCTCAACACATTATCAAAAATGTTAATAATGGCTAAGATACAGCTTTAAACAATGTTTCAAGTTACCAACCATTTGACAAGATCACTAAAACAATTACCTAAAGTATTCACAGAGAAAATGTTCTAGAGTGGATCAAACATTGATACATTGTATACTCAAATAATGGAGATCACCTTTAAATACATTTCAATTATTGAGGGATTTCAATGCATGAAACAGTTAATTATTTTTGAAATTTACACACCCAGTATCTGTTTTATTACTGTAACTTTGGTCAATAAGAACAATTTATGTATCATAAGCCTAATCAGTTAAAACTAATCCAGAAACTACTTTCATACTGATAGAAAAGAATGCTGCTTCATACAATAAAAATATTTTTAAAGTGATAACTTTATGATGCAGCACACCCTCAACTCCAACTTGCATGAGATTCTATTTTTCCCAGAATTATTAATCCTGCTAATAAATATTGCTTGCCAAGAGTACTTACAGTAATTAGCCTTAAACCCATCAGTGGACACGGTTATCTGAAAAATGCCTCTCTGCAAAGCTAGACATTAATACTTTTCACTGACTAAAGAGTTGACTTTATTTGTAAATGAAAGACTTCTTTTTATGGGTATCTCATTTATACCTAAAATAAATCTTTGTATCTAATAGACCAATTAACAGTGAGTACTGCCAGGGTAGTGAAATTGGCAAATGTCAACACTTCCTTAAAACTAGAAAGGAATGACAGATCTCTAATATGGCTATAGGTATTTAACCTGACCTGTATTTAAATGGGGATCTTTCACGTCAATTTCCAGACAAGTCATCTACTTGATCTCACAATTTTTTTAAAGATATTAAACCACCACCAAAATATTAATGACAATAATGTGAATACGGTAATGGAGAACTTTTTGTTTGGGTCAAGTATCCCTAATCTTGTAAGCAAAGATTTCAGAATTTGCAGGCTAAAAATTAAGTGAAAAATGTAATCTCTAAAATGCTAAAACGGTCCGTCTTAAGTTTATTATCTTTCCAAAATAACTTCTCTGTAATGATACATTCACAATTTAACTCTAAATGTGACCTGTATAAATTGCGTTTTTCCTGAAGGCAATCTAATCTAAATCTTCACCATGGCCAGCGGCAGCTGCACACTGAAATAACAAACATAACTGGAAGGTTTGTAATCAAGTCCAAATGTAGACCCAAACTGTCCGATTTCTACCAACTGTTATTAACGTTCCGACTCCTGGTTAGAACGCAGATACTAAAAAACACAGTCCTTGTGCAAAAAAAAAGGAAGGAAAGGTCTGAACTGACCTGAGCACAGGTCCACAAGAACCTCAATCCTCTCCGTTTCACTAGGTGGTCAAACAGGGAAGACTCCAAAGTATAGGGGTGCGGGGAGATGGGGAAGGAAGAGCACAGGAAACCGTACCTTGTATCCCAAGGGTGAAGGCAAAGGACAAGAGGATTCTGGAAGAGCCGCCAACAGTCAGAGACACCGGACCCTAGACTACATTTACAGGGACAGCTCCTCTTCACCAAGGAGAGCAACGTCTACCGTGGGAGCTGTACACCGAGCAATCGTGGGCAGGAAGGTACAACCGCCGGGCCCCCCGCCCCACCTCCGAATGTCTCGCCCAGCCAGAAGGGGTCGGCGGGGACTGCGCCTCTGAACATCAACAAAGGCCCCTTCAGTCCTAAGGCGAAACTCGAACAACAAAGGCCCAGAGACAGGGAGGACGGGGCCGGGGGCGGGAAGCAGGAAAGCAGAGCAAGGCAAAGGAATCAAACCAGTGGGGGCGGAGGCCCGCAGGAGTGGGAAACAGGCGCAGAGGCGGGGGGCGCGGTAATCTCAGCGCACAATGAGAGAAGGAAAACGGCAACCTGGCTTCCATTTCCCCGCTTGGCCTCTCCCTGCGGCCGAGAAGGCTCCCATCTTCGCCGTCGACATCTCCTCCGCCCCAGGGACCGTGCAGCCCCGAGTTCGGAGAAGGGCAGGGGAGGGGGATTTTCCGCCCCGACCACAAGTCCCTTCCCCCCGCCGGGAGCCGCAAACGGCCGCCACCAAGGCAGCCGCACAAAGGCGCCCTCCTCGTCCTCCCCGCTCCCGCCCGGGCGGCGGCGCCGACGGTGCCAAGGCAGCGACGACCCCCGCTCGGCCGCCGGGCGCTCGCTCGCCTTCCCCCTCCAGCAGGGGAAAGGGGGAGGGGACCCCAGGCGCCCTCACCTGGCACAGCTGCTGACAGTATTCCGTGGCCGCCTCCACGGCCGGCACCCGGCTCTCCCGCAGCTGCCGCTCCAGCTCCTGGAGCCGCTCGCCCAAGCGCTGCAGCTCCGCGACGCAGCCGCCTCCGCCGCCACTCAACCTCTCCTGATCGGCCTCTTCGTCCGCCATCTTCACACCCCGCTCCGTCGCGTACGCACCTGGGTCACGTGATAACACAATGCCACGTTCGGCGGGGTCACGTGCCGGGCGCACTCGCACGCCGCCGAGCACGTACAAAGAGACCGGTAGGGAGGTGGGGACGCCGGCGCGGGCGGGCGGCGCGAGGGCCCCCGTGCGAGGTGAAGGGAAGGGGACAGGGGGAGGGCGGGCTGGTGGCGGCGCGGAAGACCGCGGTTTACTTACCCAGAGCGGGAAGTGGGCTGCAGCAGCCGAAAGGGGCGGGCCGGTGAGGGCTGCTCTCGGTCACGTGGGCGCCGCGATTCAAGGGGGAAGCCCGGGGAGGGGCTGCCCTGTGCAGCGTCCCAATCCACGCTTGGCTTTCCCCAGTCCCCGAAGTCTTCTACGGACACATGCCCCAGTTCCCCGAAGGACGAGTGAGGGAGAGCTCTGAGTGCGCTGTGGCAACGGCTGCATTTAAGGTTGGCTTGCAGACAGGCCCGAGGCACAAGAGGGAGAAGGTGAAACCTACCCATGGACCGCAGATGTAAGAGCCAAAGCAGGACTGAACTGTCAAAATTCTCTCTGACTTCTCACCGGGCCGGGGAGCAGGGATCCTAGTGCCTGAGGTACCAGATCTCGTCCCGCTCGACTCGCTTCCTTTTCAGCCCCAAGAACGCCTCTTCCCTGGAAACACAATCTCTAAGGGGGTGGAGGCAACAAAGAAAAATAACAATTGGATCAGACCAGAATGGGATTCAATTCCTGTCTGGAGAACTGAGCAAACTCATTAAACGTATAGCCTAAAAGATTTGATTATGAAATTGTGGACGCTAGAACCAGGTTATTTTTAAGCCACGAAAACATTGCTAGGTTAAGTGATAGCCATCTTATCTTTTCCACTGTGATTTAAGACTTTGCTCCTACACGCTACAGAAATCACCATCACTGAGAGCACGCTGTATGTGAAAGCTCTTGAACGTAGGTTAAGAGAAATAAATAAATAAATAAATAATAAGGACTCCATTAAAAATCAACGGAAGAGGGGAAATTGATGCTAAAAGAACAAGGTTATAGAGAAATATAAATTCAACAGCTGTTTTACTGGTGCTGCAAATAGAGATGGTATTCTGAACCATATTTTATTTGCAACCTGGAAAGAATGAATGCTTGGCACTTGAAAACAGTAGAAGAAAAACTACAAAAATTCAAGTGCTTAATCCTAAAGTTCAGAATAAAATGAGTATTTTATTATATTGCAGAAAATTAGACAGGAGGCTTATCTTACAATTGAGTGGTCTACAGAAATTCAGAAACAGTGATACTGATGATGGACCTAGTCTTTTCACTCTCATCCCAAGTGAAGTATACTTTTCCAGAACAAGCATTTAAAATAAAAAAAATCCTCTTGTAGGCAGCATTCTCTTCAAGAGATTTCTAGTATCAATAAAAGTGTTCTAGACCAGAATGAATGTTTTGTAACCCATCAGGGGTGATGTTTTAAGTGCCATTATATGAGGTGAGAGGGCACAATAGAACCATTATGAAAAACAGTATCAGCTAAAATATTAGTACAAAGTACTTGTTAATATGTTCTGATATTACATATTAAGACAGGTCCTTCAAATATTTTCTTGTGGAAAAGGCTGGGAAGTACATTCAAAGGCTAAGGAGCAAGGATATAAAAGTATCACTGACAGCTGAAAAGGCAACAGTTAAGGAAGCTAATGGATTTTAATGTTTGCAGCATACTCTCAACTGAAGTATTTTAGATATCCAAACCAGGTTTCTCTAATCTATATTATTTTAGGATGCCAGTGAAATATAAAAGTGAGAAATATGAGATTAGCCACACGTACAAATAAGATCAAGGGTTAGCAAGATACCTTTTCACTTCAGGTATAATGGCCTACGCCAAACTTAATCTGTAGAAAGAAAGAAAAATGGAAGAAAAGAAAGGAAAATATACCCAAAGAGAAATATAAGCCAATACTGATTTAACAAAAAATCCAGCCTGAGACTGTAGGTTATTCCCATCTCCTACTTGTGATAGCCCTAAACTAAGGCAACTTCGTAAGCAAACTGTTTCTGAGCGCTGTTACTGTCTCGCAAATGACACGCAGTATGGATGACCAAGTCCCTTACTTTTATTTGGTTATCTTGGAGCCCTACGTCCCCATTCTTCCACTTTAGGGCCCAAGGGAAATGGAAGGACTAAGAGTGAGTGATGTAATCATCGAATAGTCACTTATTGAGTGCTTATGCACAGGCACTGCTTGGTTTGTGAAAATCAAAGGTAAATAAAAACCATCCCTGCCTTGGGAAAGCGTAAGTTTCTATGGAGGCGTGACCTGCAATAGCAATGCACACGAACAGGCAACGCACACGAACTATTATGCAAATGCAGGTAGACTGAGCGCAGAACACCAAAGGGGTCTAAGGTCTGGCCAGACCGTCCATCAAAGCTCTACAGAAGTGCAGGCTTTTAACTGAATGAGAAGAACTGCAAATACAATTCTTTAACAGGTCGATCTTTTAGAAATCTCAGAAATCTCATTCTTTTTCACACAAAATGTTTATCAACAAGTGCATGTGACTTACACCCAAGTCTATCTGTTCTTAACACCAATTGTCAGTTCATTGGAATCATCTCTTACACACACACACACACACACACACTACTTACTTTCGGAGGCCCGTTCCATAGAGAAAGCAAGAATAAGCCCCAGGGCCAAGAGACTTCGTGTTTCTGGGGAACTGGGTCTGCTCCGCGAGTGTCCCTGCGCATTCTGGACACAGCGCGATTGCTATGGAAATGATATAATCATATGGACCTTCACCCCGGAGATACTAGATTCCACAGTAAATAGATTTCAGGGCCAGAAATAGACCCCACCCCACCCCTGCAATTAAGAACGCTGGGAGCAGGCCCTCAGACGCTTACGGAACACACTTGTCTGCGTGCGGGCCGCGCTTGCCTAACTGCTCCTCGAGTTCGTCTGGCTGCCCTGGGCCGCACCTCGCCGGTGCACATTTTTCCCTAGAATTCTTTAAATAGCAGGGCCTGGGGACAGGGCGGGAGCTGGGTTGTGCCTGCTAACGGAGCCTGGGGGCCGCGCCAGGGATGCAGCCAGCTCGGGTCTGCAGAAGCCAGCGGGTCTGAGACCCCGCAGATCCTCCCGACCCCCGCAGCAGGGAAATCCGGCGGCCCGGTCCCCGCCGCAGCCCGTGGAGGGAGCACGAAGCCGGCGGGTGGCGGCGGAGAGCGCGCGCCGCCTCGGGCCGCGGTTTCTCCCACCCCTGGCACGTTCCCTGGGCCCTGGCGACCAGGACAGCGGGGATGGGACTCCGCTCCGGTAACGCTGTCTGCGAGCCCCCACTCGGCCAAGGCCGGACTGGGCTCCCTAGGCGGGCCCTCCGCGCCCGCGCCCCCTGTGTCGGGGCCGCCGCCAACGCCGCCCGCGCGCAAGCAGCCCCGGCGCCCGGCAGCCGCAGCTCGGGCTCTGGCCGCCATGGTGTCTCCACCCCGCGCAGCGGACCGAGCCCGAGGAGCGGCTGTGCTTCCTGACCAGGGAGCAACGGCTGTCCAGGGCCTCCAGGCCAAGAGATGCTGGAGACCCTCCAGGGCGCGGCGAGGCGCGGGGCCGCCAGAAACCAACCGGGCAGAGATGCTCGCGTCTCTCTCGCGGAGGCCCAAACACGGGCACTGCTGCTTGGTCTCCTGCAGGTCAACATGCTCTCTTCTCCAGGGCTGGGCCGCCGGCCCCAGACAGGCCGCCTCCTGGATCTCAGAGGTCAGAGGCAGAGTCTGTCTGGGGTTTGGTCCAGTAGAACGTCCCTCCCCCACCCCCCACCCCACTTTGGGAACCACTGCTTTGCCCTCAGACACAGAGAGGAGGCATGGGTTGAAGCTCTACTGGAATTGGTTAAAAACACAATATACTTTTCCAAGGAAGGCATATTTCTTGAGAGAAACAGTCAAGGGAATCAAATAAAATGTTGCAACCAAGGCAGGTGGTGTGCCACATATGGAAATGATTCCATAGGCACCTGAAACATTGGACCTACACTAAGAAGGATTACTTTTAGTCCTTGAATTCCTCCCAGAGAGAAGACAACATGAAATGAACAGGTAATTAAATGAAAAGGGGTATTTTGATTACCTATTTGGATGATGTTTTCTTTCCGTATGGGGAAAAGCTAAGTGCAAATGAGAAAGAGCATTAACAGTTTAAGGAAAATGTTTTTAATAGAGCCTCAATTATTCAAATTTATAAATTAACCAAGGTAAAAATAACCACAACATAAAGCAAATAAACTCTTGGATGCATGAATGTGATACACACTGTCTCTATAGAGAACGCTCAAGTTGGTTCACAACATTGAAGAAGCAGAGAAACGTAGAAAACACTCTTCTTGTATATTGGGATTTTTCATCACTGTATCTCATTTACCTCGTTGGAAACCCATCAGAGAATTTTCCTTTGTGGTGTGTAGGGGCAGAACATTTTCTTGTCTTCTCTTCTAGGATCTTTGGTGGGCCTAATCATCAAATTGATATGACAGATTAAAAGAAGAAAATGAACAAAATTTAACAACATAGACATCTCCTATAGACATGTAGCAACCCAGGAAGACTGAGAAACTCTCCCAAATGGCCAATGCAATAATCTAAAAATACTATCTTCAGCAAACACAAAAGATATTGGGTGTGGAGAGTCAGTTATGAGAGGTTACCAGGAAAAGCACAGTAAATAAGGGTAAGGATGTCATGCAATTTTAAATTGTTGCTTTCTCCATTGGCAGCAGTTTCTAGAGATTATTGTCATCTCCTGCTTCCAGGCACAGCCAAGGAGATACCCTTACAAATGGAGATTTCCCTTATAAATGTTTCTCACAAAAAGGTGACACAGTTTTCAGAGCTTCACCTATGTCTGCTGTTTCTTAAAACCAGCTTATAATGATCCCCATGTCAAGGAGACATTTTAGAAAGGCAAATTCTTCTCCCATTCAGGCCCACCTTTGAAACTTCACGTAAGAAGTTTCACAATCAAGACACTGAATTACTCCATCTCATTGAAGCAGTCTCAGTCCTGAGAATCTGTCAGTTCAGTTAAGCAAATTGGGTCTAATTTCAGGAGGCAGTCTTGTAGGTGGGCCTCCAAATTTAGGCCTATATTGTGCAGCAGTTAGGTAATTAATAAGAGGTATTTCTATGTAAACAAAAGAAAAACAAAGGTTAATGATTGGAGCAAATTATAAACCAGTTTCTGAAGCCCAGGGGGAAGCCAGTCAGTATTTCTAGATGTCAGGGTCAAAGCATCTTCAGATGGAGTGAAAGCAGGCAGTGGCAATCTGACAGATTTTTCCAGTTTGCAGTTTGATCGCCTCTGATGATGACATTGGGTCTACCAGTAAACTTTCTGAGTGGCCCGTGCAGCTACAGGCATGAAGAAGATTGTCTAAACATGAACTATTGTGGCAGTTTTTCTGACCTTCATATCAAGTTATCTAGCTTCAGTGTACAAGGCTTTAAGGAAAAGGGGAGTTTTAGTTCTCAAGTCAAAATGTTAGGTAGAAAGATAGACATGAGCATCTGGGGAAGGGGAAAGTAAGATTTAAGGAAAAAATTACCCAAACTCTGCCCAGGTTGGGGGGTCCCATGTGAAGATAACAAAGGCCTTGTAGGGAGATAATTTCTTTGCCTATTGGGAACAGGCTAAACTGGTCCCAACCTGATCCCAATGTGGGTGCAATTGAACAAAACTGAGAACTGCCCAAACCACACCTCATCATTGTCTAGTAAAATAAAATTGTGCCCCACTGTGACCTGGGGCATTTCTGTGTGCATTTTGTGAAAAAACATGAACAGTAAGAGGAATGGGTGTGTAACTTGAGCTGTCAATCAAGAAGTGCCTCCCTGAAAGGGGAACCCTCCTACACTGCTGGTGAGAATGTAAATTAGTTCAACCATTGTGGAAAGCAGTATGGAGGTTCCTCAAAATGCTCAAAATAGACTTACCATTTGACCCAGGAATTCCACACCTAGGAATTTACCCTAAGAATGTAGCACTCCAGTTTGAAAAAGACAGATGCACCCCTATGCTTATCCCAGCACTATTTACAATAGCCGAGAAATGGAAGCAACCTAAGTGTCCATCAGTAGATGAATGGATAAAGAAGATGTGGTACATATACACTATGGAATATTATTCAGCCTTAAGATGAAAACAAATCCTACCATTTGCAACAACATGGATGGAGCTAGAGGACATTATGCTTA
Source organism: Manis javanica (assembly GCF_040802235.1). NCBI lineage: Eukaryota > Metazoa > Chordata > Mammalia > Pholidota > Manidae > Manis > Manis javanica. The sequence continues at coordinate 18,581,143 of NC_133168.1, forward strand.
GTGAAATAAGCCAAGTGGAGAAAGACAAATACCAAATGGTTTCACTCATCTGTGGAGTATAAGAACAAAGGAAAAACTGAAGGAACAAAACAGTAGCAGAATCACAGAACCCAAGAAGGGACTAACAGTTATCAAAGGGAAAGAGACTGGGGAGAATGGGAGGGTAGGGAGGGATAAGAGTGGGGAAGAAGAAAGGGGGTAATTATGATTATCATGTATAATGTGGGGGGTGGGGGAAAGGGGAGGGCTGTGCAACACAGAGAAGACAAGTAGTGATTCTACAACATTTTGCTATGCTAATGGACAGTGACTGTAATGGGATTTGTGGGGGGGACTTGGTGTAGGGGAGAGCCTAGTAAATATAATATTCTTCATGTAATTGTAGATTAATGATATCAAAAAAGGGGGGGGATTACTCCCTGATAGGATAAAATTAACTGCAAATCAACAATTAATGCATGTTTTACGTATCCTTAATTTTGATCTTTTAAAGGGTGTCGGATGATCAGCTATGGAAGTACATTTTTCTGATAATATTTCTTTCTCTTAAAAAAAAAAATGCAGTTCCTGTGTGGTGATCTCCAATAGGTTCTTCACAATGGTATAAAGGTCATATCAAAGTGTGGGCAAAGGGTTTGTTTGTGTTTATACACAGGATCAAAGCCTAATTTGGCTACCCAGAAAACGAATTAAGATACAATATGAAGAAGAACTTGCAATGTCAACATCCTCTGGAAGAGTCATTCCAGAAGATGATCATCAAAAAACCTCAACAAAGGTCCAGGCGATGCTGCAGTTGTAGCTGCATCCATCCCACCGGTTCCTGGACTGGCCATTGGAATGAAGAAGGAGATATCTAAGCTGGCCTGTGCTTTCAGTAAAACAACAAATTTGACTGGATCTATATTGTCGGAACTCAACCAAGAATTAGGAGAAGTGCAAGTTGCAGTGCTCCAAAATCGTGCAACTATAGACCATCTACTGTTAAAAGAACATATGGAATGTGAACAGTTCCCAGGAATGTGTTGTTTTAATTTGTCTGATTTTTCTCAAACTATTCAAATTCAGTTAGACAATATCAATCATATTATTGATAACTTTTCACAAATGCCTAGGGTAGCTAACTGGTTTTCTTGGTTTCACTGGATATGGCTGGTAATTGTAGGTCTGCTTTTGTTATGTATCTGTATTCCTATTCTGTTAATATGTGTGCGCAATTTAGTTAGTAGTTCAAAACCTATACATGCTTAAGTTACTCTACAAGAAGATATGTCAAAGAAATAATCAATCTTCCCATGTTTTCTTCCATCTGCTACCTCTATAGCTTTTCTTCTTCCTTCCTAATTACAACCCTTAAATAGAATTCGTGCCTCATATCAAATTTACCGAGTATCATAATTCCTCCAAGTGGTAAAGATACTTCAAGACAAATGCTGGGCATAGAAGCCACAGGGCATAAATCTGCAAAGAAGTAAAAAGCTAACCTTTTCAAACAATATGGCTTCTCTCTCACTTACCAACTTTACATCTCCCTGTATAGCCCCGGAAGGTGACTGGTTAGCCAGAGACGGGTAAGATTCCTCAAGGGAGGAACAACCTAAGACAGGCACAGTCGCAGGGGGGCCATCAGGTGAGAAATTGGGGATCAACAGAGGTGAGACTTAGAACCTCAACCCCTGTTTTGAGAGAAATCTTCTGCATCCATGGATGTTTTGTTGCCCTTGTCTAGCTTGGATTAATACTTAGTCTATAGGCACACACCTGATCATCTACATTTGCCCTCTTACAGCACTAAACTATGTTTTCTACCTTTATCTTGCATCTACCTACCACTTCAGCATTTTTTTAAAAAAATAAATAAATAAGTAAGGGAGAAATGTGGGATTCACATATAAATCAAGTATAAAAATCAAATGAATAATCATATCTGACTTGATTGTTTATAGTTCATGATGCATGATCAAAACCAAAAGTTTCTGTGATGACTGCCCTTGTACTGTTCACCATGTAAGAACTTATTCACTATGTAAGAACTTCTTCACCATGTAAGAGCTTGTTCATTATGCTTCAGAAGATTGGAGACTGTTGAGAATTAGGCTTGGGGTTGATTAATGATTGTGCATTGAGTCCCCTATACAGAATTTTATTGTTGTTAACAACCATTTGACCAATAAATATATGAAAGATGCCCTCTCAAAAAAAAAAAGAAATGCCTCCCTGCTTTATCACGATAAGTAGACCCTCCCCTAAAAGTCTGGGTCCTTTGTCTACCTTGACTATGGCCCACTCTTCCCTTGGAGTATATTCAAATAAAACTTTCTGTGTCACTATTGTGTCTCTGCCTTTCAATTCTTTGTTGAAATGGGGACAAGAATTAAGGAAAACAAACTCCACCTGTAACAAAAGGATGGGAGAAGATTAGAAATGTTACTTTGCAGATTTATACTGTGATGAGGAAACTAGAAGAATTTAGGATCCAGTCCAGTTAATAGATAAATAGCAAAATCTTAAAGACAGTTAACATCACTGAATTATCAGGACTACGATCTGATATCCACACAAGTGTTACAGTTTCTGCTGAAGCATATTTTTTCTCTCTACAATCACATGTACTTTAACCAATGGTAATTAAGGTAAAACTAATTTGTTTGTGAAATAAGTCTAGTTGCAAAAGACTCAGTCTGATTTTCACATAAGTACAGCAAGAATAGTGATTGATCATATAGGCTCTTTTAAACCTGATTTACTGGAACTTTTCATAAAGAATCTCAGATTGGACTTTTAAAACCAGTCAAAGCTAGGGAGCCAAGTGAAGGACTTGCCTGCACTACATGTAGATTTGGGTGAAATCCTCTCTTCTTGCAGTCCCCTAAATATCCTGATGTAGTGATATTTACTGCCAGGAAGTGACCTTCCTTACTCACCTGCTAAGGTTGTTAGAAACTTTGTAAGCAAGATACCAGGCTGTTTTCTAGGAGATTTTATTGGCTTCATAAAGTCATCCTTAGTTCCTTAAAGTTTTCTGTAATATCTGATTCTATGCACATTCTCAAATCTGGCAATCTGGTCAAAGCCTTGATAACATAGCCAGTTTCTAATTGTGTCCTATTACAAGGATAGCAGATTCTTACTGAACTTACAGAAATAACTTGAAAATAAGAATATGCATTGAAAGTTTCTGAATTCTGGAGGAATCAGGTAGGGAGCAAAAAAATAAATGTTTCATCTTTGTTCACAGTGGTATCCTACCAAATTGCTGTAAATCATAGACAGCTTAAAAGAAAAGAATTTCCTTGAATCTGGAAAGATGGAACATTAAAGAATAAGCAAAGTTTACCACAAAAAGTCATAAAATTATAATCATCCTCATCAGTTCATTCAATCCCATGTAATTGGTTCTTCTGCTTGAATGCAGTTTTTACATTAGTTCTGGAAATTCTTACCCAGTTCAATGGATGATCTTAAAGTTAACAGAAACCTGTACTCAGAGTTCTTTCTGATGAAGCACTCTTACAAAAACATCAGAGTAAAATAATAATTGTGACAAAAGACCTAAAAATGACAATGGTTAAAGATCTGACGAGAATTTGTTATAATGCAATTGACAAGGAAAATTGCTCATGTCTGTTGCACATACACTTCAAGATAATAATTAGAATTGCAAGAGATAACATACCAGGACATATGAAATTACTAGGAGTTTCATACAATTTCTAGAATACTTATATTAATAACATATATCCATACAAATATAATGTAAGAAGGTTTAGCATCACTTACTTGACAATGCTTTCCACATAATTTAACATACCAAATAAGCCCATTAGTGTAGCATCTCTCTTTTTACAAGGAGAGAGTACAAATCTTTTGAGATGTTCCAGGGGTCCTCTGGAACTAATCAAAGTTAATTTAAAGTAAAAAAAAGTTTCATTTAGAATTTGCCTTTGGGAAGTTTGTCAAATATACCAAGAGATTTAGGCAGTTGAATAAACAGAATCACAGATCATTATGAAATAGTATGTAATTATCCATTTAACCAAGTTACAATAAAAGATCTCAAAGGCAAATGCAGAAGTTTACATAGATGTGAGCAAAACTTGGCTCTTTTAATATTAAAAAGACTCAGTTTTCCTAAGTAATCAAAGAGCTGATGATAAAGAGTGCAGGAAATCATTTTGTCAAAACACAAAATCTTTGCTTTCTAGGTAGATTATTTGCAAGGTAAAGAAAAATCTTTCACAATCTCTTGCCAGAAGCAAACCAATAGTCCCAGAAAACTGTCTTTTCAGTAGATGAAAGAAAATTAAATTTCAGGTTAACATAAGTACACTATTGATATTAAGGCTTATTTTTAATATCTTAATAATAATTCAGTTTCAGCCAGGTTGATCACACAAGGTAAAATTCTTTCTCTCTTTACAATTTTCTATTTAATTTGTACTTTGTATTCCTGAGACAGGGACCATGAATGTAGTCAGAGTAGGGTGAGGGCCTCTGGAAAAAGCAAGGCAGAATATTTACAGTCAGAGCAAGGTAACAATGGGCAAAGAAGTCCCTATTGAAACTCCATGTTAAGCATTATGCAAAGTCAAGGTCATTCTCTAGGGTGAAGATACCAGACTAGGAATGTAGACATCTTCAGTGAGATCAGTTAAAGCTCAAAAGGCCAGAAGCAAGTTGGCCTGAAATGCCTGAGTGTTCTGCAGACAAAGAAGGATATCTCAGCATAACCCATGACTTCACTGTACCTCAACTACAAACAGCCCTAGCAAACAGACAACAACCCAGCTCACCTTGAGGGCAGGGCAGGTGGTACAGGTCTACACCCCTAGCCCTTATCCACATTCCTGAGTATCCTCAACCAACTATAAATCCCCTAGACAATGCACCATCATGGCCTCTCTTGTCCCCTCCTTGAGTGAGCCAGGAGCTCTGTCCTGTCACTTTATCTCTAAATAAAAGCCTATCCCTTGTTCTCCTACTTTGAGTGTTTGCCAAGTTCATTCTTTGGCTGCATGAACAAGAACCCTGGCATCATTCCCATTTCACATTTTGAAATCACCAGTTTTACTTTGGGGCAAATTATTCTTTTTCTTTAACAAAGATGCATCGCTGTACCTCATACATTTTCTCAATTAAAACACATTCTACTTTCCTTGCAAACAGAGTTGTTTCCCTTATTCTCTCTGGTAGCTTTAATCACATATATTAGAATTTTAAACACTTAGAAATTTTCATTCTTAGTGAAAACTAAGTAGTAAGCAATTGTGAGCTGTTATATCAATATTTTCTAGATTGGCAAATTTATGAATACATTTCATAATTTCTAGAAGCATATCCTTCTTCATTGTACAATCTTAATAGGGAATAAGGCATTTTTACTAACAAAATTTTTTTATCGTTAGTTTATCTGCAATCGGAAGCCAGAAAAGTAGATAAGCCTATGTTCACTAATTGTTATTTTACTATTTTATCTTATATGGAAATGACCCAAATATTCAATAAATTTCCCATCATTTAATTTATCTTGGCAAAACTTTAAACTTTTTAACTTGTTAGGAGAGCATTGTGTATTTTCCTCAGTTCTTGTCCCCGCCCGCCGCAACAAAGAATTGAAGGGCAGAGACACAGTAGTGAAGCAGAGTAAAAGTTTTATTTAAAGTTACTTAGAGAGAGAAAGTGCTGACAACCTCAGGAAGGAGAGGCACCCTGAAAAGCTGAAGAAAATTTAAGGCTACACAATTAGGAAGTGCGGGGGACCTCAGAGAGAAGAGCGCACTGAAGGGTTAAGGTCTGGGGTTTTATAGGCAGTTGAAGATTTTCAGGGCCAGGTGTGGACTGGCCAGATTGTCTCAGAATGTTCATCTTTGTTAAGACATTAGGTTCCTTTTTTTTTTAACTTAATGCAAGAAATGTACTGCTTTGATTCCTTTCCAGGATATCAGCTCCTGTCTGGAAGCATATCAATCAAGACTGTCTGCCCTGCCTCCAAGGTGCGCTGAGCCACTGTCCATTTGATTAAAATGTAATCTTAGCTTTAAGATAGAATTCTTCCTGAATAAGCTGGGCCTTTAAGCAGGTGTGAGAGTAAATCTTACAATGGTATGTTCTAACTGACACATTGAAAACATAGGCTATGCTGAGATACTTTTCTCTATCTGGGGAGTATTCAAACTTCTAGGCCAAGTTGCTCCTGGCCTTCTGAGCTTTCTATTTTTAACTAGTTAATTCTTTGAGTCCCTTCTAGTGGGCTTTACTGGCCTTATTCTCTTTCCACCCTGCTCATATCTGTTTTCCTGCCTAACAAAGTTACCAAAGAGATTTGGGGAACTCACATACCATAAAATATAATTACTGCTAAAAAGTTTACCTATGAACTCTTACCCCACTTACATCTCTAAATAATATGCTCCCCAAACTTATGTTTAGAAGTGCTTGATGGTTTTTAAGCCAATTAAAAAGAGCTCTTGTTCTACAAATTAATTTTGGCAATTCTATCTGAGAGTAGAAAAATAGCACACATCTATAACAAATAGACACATGTAAGCATACACATGGACACAAACCAATCCTACAGCTTTTGTTTTATAATTTTATCCATGAGGCCAGTATGATAATGCAAAACTCACTAGTTTCTAAAAGAAAAGTTTAGTCCAAGCTGTTTTTCTGTCAGGTAGAATAAGTTTACCCACTTAGATGGTTAAAGCTTTTTCTACTAATAATTGTGGAGAAGACATTTAAGATTTTCCATTAGCCCAATTTCCATATACCTTTTCCTCTTTGTTTTCTTCTGATGAGAAACATTTCCCAAAAGTTTGCATTTCAAAGAATGGCTCTTAGGTCCTAGAGAAGAGTATGTAGTATTCTACTCATATCCTAAAGCAGGATCAGTCCCACCCAGCACTTACCTTCTACCATACCTTAAAAAAAGTTCTGTTATTCACTGTTCCTCTCTCTACAACCTCATCCTCTTGAATTCCTCTATAACCAGGGCTCTGCTGTGGTACCTTCCTTCATCTGCTTGGGTGGACTGAAGTCTGAGTATAACATCTGTCACTGGCATAGGTTTGACTCATTTGTTCTGCTATCTCTTATCACCACACCCCCAAAATAGGGAAAACAATGCTTCAAAGTTCCTATAGCTTTGACTTACTACTTTCTGTATTTTTATTTGGAATCTGTCATTTTGCCTTTCATTATAATTAATCTATGAGGTGAGCCTCGCTCATGAGCCTGTAAACCCTTTGAGGGTAGAGATGCTTCTTATATCCAGCCTCCCTTCTCTAATACCCTTGATGCATTGTAAGGTAATAGTCAATAAATGCCCACTGAACTACATTCAATTCAGTTTATATTTGGCAGTCATAGATATGGATTTATACCTATCCGCATTATCTAAAATATCCTAGGCTATACAGGGTCTAAAATATCCTAGGCTATACAGATGCCCTCCAAATTTTAGGAGCTTATTTACAATTGCCTTCAAAAATTTTGGGGATGTATGCTTTAAGAATAAAATAATATATAATCAAAGTTATAACAAATAGAATCAAAAGAAGACATAATATGCTCGGTTGTTACACTGTAACAGATGACTTGCAAAATGTGGGCTCTAGCTTCTCTTTCACAAACTTAATCTGTGCTTTAATCTAATTTAATTTTGTCTTTGCTCTTACATTTTTGTCACACATGATTTTGTAAACATTATCTTCCTGAGAAATTCTAAATTTCCATACTAATTGTTTTCTTAACATGACTGATTTTTTCCCTCAGTTTCTTTACCATGAGTTTACCCACGAGTATCTAACACACTGCTTTACATGGGCCCTTAATACCTTCCTAGAAATCTAAAGAAAGAATAGGTATAAGGAGATTATGTCTGATTCCCTAACAGGGAATTGTTGAATCAAAAGCAATATGTGATTTTAGTTCAGTTAGACATTGCCAAATTGCCTTTCCAGAATGGTAGAGCAAATTTAGTCCTATCAACAATATAGAGGAGAGCCTGCTTTCATGAAAACCTTAATAGAATTGAGTTTTGTCAAACTCTTAAAGCAATTACATCAATTAAAAATAATTCAAGATGGTGGCGTTGAGAAGTGAGACAGAGAACTCCTCCCAAAACCACATAGAATATGAAAATGTAGTTAAAACAACTAGCCCTAAAACAACAACAGGAAAGAAGGTTGCACCATACTGCATACAGACCTCACTAAACAGGGTAACCGACGAAAGCCTTGATCTGGCAGGACCCAAGCCCTTTACCCACCCCAGCTCACCAGCGGGAGGAGGAGAAACAGAGTGGGGAGGGGTGGAAGCCTGGGACTGCTGAACACCCAGCCCTGGAGGTCTGCTTTGTGAGCAGAAACCTACATTGTGTGGTGCTCTGGAGGTTGGGGAGCTGGGACAGGTGGAGTGCTTGAGGGCCTGAGATTCCAGCCGTTTGTGGAGGACAGGATCCACATCTGGCCCTCTGGGACAGAGGAAAGACAGGTGGTCTGAGAGGCTTCCTAGCAGCGAGAAGGCTGCTGAAGGGGTGGGGTTTGCATGGAGCTTGCTGTGCAGGAGAAGGGAGAGCTGGACAAGGTTGTCTGGGCATGCTCTGCCCAACAGGTCGGGAACTTTGAGGAACTTCAGGCGCTCCATCCCCCTGGTGCATACTCGGCTCCAAGGGCCCCCCGCCCCCACTGTGACATGCAGCCTGCCGATCTCCTTCCTCCTGGCCTGCCAGCACCTGTTTGCAAACCGTGAGTCACTGCGCTGGTGTCAGGCCAGCCAGAGGGAGGCCCCGCCTACAACAGCAAGAGGTGCCAAGCACAGAGGCTTACACCTGAGTGCTTGGCCCACTGGCTCTAACACTACAGACAGGCACTGCAGCCAGAAAGCAGGAAACAGAGGGCACCACATAGAAATATGAAACGTCAAAAGAACCTGGTTCAGAACAAAATCTCACAAACCCCAGAAAAAGGACCAAATGAAACTGAACTCATCAATCTTCCTAAAAGAGAGTTCAAAATAAAAATTATAAACATGCTTCTGGAGGCACAGAAAAATATTCAAGAACTCGGGAATGAATTTAAGATGGAGATTCAATCATTAAGAAATTCCATATCTGAAATGAAATGTACAATGGAGGGATTTAAAAGCAGATTAAATGTAGTAGAAGAGATGGTTAATGTAATAGAAATTAGAGAAGAGGAATACAAAGAAGATGAGGCACAGAGAGAAAAAAGAATCTTTAAGAATGAAATAATATTGAGAGAACTGTGACTGATCCAAATGGAACAATATTCGCATTATAGGGACACCAGAAGAAGAAGAGAGAGAGAAAGTGATAGAAAGTGACACTGAGGAGGCAATTGCTGAAAACTTCCCCAATCTGGGGAAGGAGATAGTCTCTCAAGCTATGGAGGTGCACAGATCTCCCAACACAAGAGACCCAAGGAAAACAACATCAAGACATATAATAATTAAAATGGCAAAGATCAAGGATAAAGACAGACTTTTGAAAGCATCTAGAGAGAGAAAAAAGATCACATACAAAGGAAAACCCATCAGGCTATCATCAGATTTTTCAACCAAACCTTACAGGCCAGAAAGGAGTGGCATAATATATTTAATGCAATGAAACATAAGAGCCTTGAATCAAGAATACGTTACTTGGCAAGGTTATCATTTAAATTTGAAGGAGGGATTAAACAATTTTCAGATAAGCAAAAGCTGAGACAATTAACTTCCCACAAACAACCTCTGCAGTGCATTTTGGAGGTAGTCCTAGAGATGAAAGTATTCCTAAGGCTAAATAGATGTCACCCAAGGGATAGACAAAGAGTACAGAATATGATTCATAACATACAAATAATGGAGAAGGAAGAAAAAGGAGGGAAAAAAAGAACCTTTAGGTTGTGTTTGTAATAGCATATGAACTGAGGTAAATTAGATGTTAGATAGTAAGGGAATTACCCTTGAACCTTTGGTAACCATGAATCTAAAGCCTGAAATGGCAATAAGTACATACCTATCGATAATCACCCTAAATGTAAATGGTCTGAATTCACCAATCAAAAGACATAGGGTCACTGAATGGATAAAAAAACAAGACCCATCTATATGCTGCCTACAAGAGACTCACTTCAAACCCAAAGACATACACAGACTGAAAGTAAAGGGATGGAAAAAGATATTTCATGCAACTAATAGGGAGAAAAAAGCAGGAGTTGCAGTAATTGTATCAGACAAAATAGACTTCAAAACAAAGAAAGTCACAAGAGACAAAGAAAAACATTACATAATGATAAAGGGGTCAGTCCAATAAGAGGATATAACTATTATAAATATCTATGCATCCAACAAATACTAACAGAATTAGAGGGGGAAATGCAATGCAATGCATTCATTTTAGGAGACTTCAACACACCACTCACTCCAGAGGACAGATCAATCAGACAAAAAATAAATAAAGAGACAGAGGCACTGAACAACATACTAGAATAGATGGACCTAATCGACACCTACGGAACACTCCATGCAAAAGCAGCAGGATACACATTCTTCTCAAGTGCACATGGAACATTTTCAAGAATAGATCATATACTAGGCCACAAAAAGAACCTCAGTAAATTTGAAAAGATTGAAATTGTACCAACCAGCTTCTCAGATCACAAAGTTATGAAACTAGAAATAAATTACACAAAGAAAATGAAAAAGCCCACAACACATGGAGGCTTAATAACATGCTCCTAAATAATCAATGGATCAATGACCAAATAAAAACAGAGATCAAGCAATATATGGAGACAAATGACAACAATAATTCAAAATCACAAAATCTGTGCCACACAATGAAGGCTGTGCAAGAGGGAAATATACTGCAATACAGGCCTACTTCAGGAAAGAAGAACAATCCCAAATGAATAGTCTAAACTCACAATTAATGAAACTAGAAAAGGAAGAACAAATGAGGCCCAAAGTCAGTAGAAGGAGGGACATAATAAAGATTAAAGCAGAAATAAATAAAATTGAGAAGAATGAAGCAATAGAAAGAATCAATGAAAGCAGGAGTTGGTTCTTCAAGAAAATAAAAAAATAGATAAACCCCTAGCCAGACTTATCAAGAAAAAAAGAGAGCCTACACACATAAAAAGAATCAGAGATGAGAAAGGAAAAATCAATACAGACACACAGAAATACAATTATGAGAGAATACTACAAAAAATTATATGGTAACAAACTGGACAACCTAGAAGAAATGGACAACATTCTAGAAAAATGCAACCTTCCAAGGCTGACCCAGGAAGAAATAGAAAATCTGAATAGCCAATTACCAGCAAAGAAATTGAAATGGTAATTGAAAAACTACCTAAGAACAAAATTCCTGTTCCAGATGGTTTCACTGCTGAATATTATCAAACATTTAGTGAAGACCTAATACCCATCCTTCTTAAAGTTTTCCAAAAACTTGAAGAGGAGGGAATACTTCCAAACTCATTCCAGGCCAACATCACTCTAAAACCAAAACCAGGCAAAGACACCACACAAAAAAGAAAATTACAGACCAATGTCCCTGATGAACATAGATGCAAAAATACTCAATAAAATATGAGCAAACTGAATTCAAAAATACATCAAAAAGATCATCCATCATGATCAAGTGGGATTCATTCCAGGGATGCAAGGATGGGACAACATTAAAAAATCCATCAACATCATTCACTACATCAACAAAAAGAAAGACAAAAACCATATGATTATCTCCATAGATGCTGAAAAATCATTTGACAAAATACATCCATTCATGATAAAAACTCTCAACAAAATGGGGGTTATAGAGGGCAAGTATCTCAACATAATAAAGGCATACATGACAAACCCACAGCCAACATTATACTTAACAGCAAAAAGCTGAAAGCTTTTCCTTTAAGATTGGGAACAAGACAAGGATGCCCATTCTGCCTGCTTCTATTCAACATAGTACTGGAGGTCCTCGCCACAGCAATCAGACAACACAAAGAAATAAAAGGCATCCAGACTGGCAAAGAAGAAGTCAAACTGTCCCTGTTTGCAGATGATGTGATATTGTACATAAAAAACCCTAAAGAATCCACTCCAAAATTACTAATAACTGAATTCAGCAAAGTTGCAGGATACAAAATTAATACGCTGAAATCTGTTGCATTCCTATACACTAACAACGACTAGCAGAAAGAAATCAGGAAAACAATTTCCTTCACAATTGCATCAAAAATAATAAAATACCTAGGAATAAACCTAACCAAGAAAGTGAACGATCTATACTCTGAAAACTACAAGACACTCATGAGAGAAATTAAAGAGGATACCAATAAATGGCAACACATCCCATGCTCATGGATAGGAAGAATTAATATTGTCAAAATGGCCATCCTGCCTAAAGCAATCTGCAGATTCAATGCAATCCCTATCAAAATACCAACAGCATTCTTCAATGAACTAGAGCAAATCATTCTAAAATTCTTATGGAACCACAGAAGACCCTGAATAGCCAAAGCAATCATGAGAAGGAAGAATAAAGCAGGGGGAATTATGCTCCCCAACTTCAAGCTCTACAACAAAGTCACAGTAAACAAGACAATTTGGTACTGGCACAAGAACAGACCCATAGACCAATGGAACATACTAGAGAGCCCTGATATAAACCCAACCATATATATGATCAATTAATATATGATAAAAGATCCATGGATATACAATGGAGAAATGACAGCCTCTTCAACAGCTGGTGTTGGCAAAACTGGACAGCTACATGTAAGAGAATGAAACTGGATTATTGTATAACCCCATACACAAAAGTAAACTCTAAATGGATCAAAGACTTGAATGTAAGTCATGAAACCATAAAACTCTTAGAAGACAACATATACAAACATCTCCTGAATATAAGCATGAGCAACTTCTTCCTGAACACATCCCCTCAAGAAAGGGAAACAAAAGCAAAAATGAACTCATGGGACTACATCAAACTAAAAAGTTTCTGTATGGAAAATGATACCATCAACAGAACAAAAAGGCATTCTACAGTGTCAGAGAATATAGTTGTAAATGACATATCTGACAAGGGGTTAACATTCAAAAATATATAAAGAACTTACACACCTCAACACCTAAAAAGCAAATAAGCCAATTAAAAAACAGGCAGAGGAGCTGAACAGACACTTCTCCAAAGAAGAAATTCAGATGGCCAACAGGCACATGAAAAGATGCTCCACATCGCTAATCATCAGAGAAATGCAAATTAAAACCACAATGAGATATCACCTCACACCAGTTAGGATGGCCAGTATCCAAAAGATAAACAACAGCAAATATTGGCAAGGATGTGGAGAAAGGGCAACCCTCCTACACTGCTGGTGGGAAAGTAAGCTAGTTCAACCATTGTGGAAAGCAGTATGGAGGTTCCTCAAAAAACTAAAAGTAGAAATATCATTTGACCCAGGAATTCCTCTCCTAGGAATTTACCCTAAGAAAGCAGGAGCCCAGTTTGAAAAAGAAATATGCACCTCTATGTTTATCACAGCACTATTAGCCAAGAAATGGAAGCAACCTAAGTGTCCATCAGTAGATGAATGGATAAAGAAGTTGTGGTACATATACACAATGGAATTTTATTCAGCCATAAGAAGAAAACAAATCCAACCATTTGCAACAACATGGTTAGAACTAGAGGGTATTATGCTCATTGAAATAAGCCAGGTGGAGAAAGACAAGTATCAGATGATTTCCCTCATCTGTGGAGTATAAGAACAAAGCAAAAACTGAAGGAAGAAAACAGCAGCAGACTCACAGAACCCAAGAATGGACTAACAGTTACTAAAGGGAAAGGGACCAGGGAGGATGGGTAGGAAGGGAGGGATAAGGGGGAAAAGGGGCATTAAGATTAGTGCACATATGTAGAGGGGTGGGACATGGGAAAGGCAGTATAACACAGAGAAGACAAGTAATGATTCTATAGCATCTTACTACGCTGATGGACAGTGACTGTAATGGGGTATGTGGTGGGACTTGATAATAGGGTTAGTCTAGTAACCATAATGTAGTTCAAGTAACTGTACATTAACGACACCAAAAAAATAATAATAATATCTCATTTTGGTAAGTATTTCTTAAATTTTGTGTCAATTTATTTATTGCTCCAATTAATTTCAGAAGGATAGAAACAATTGTTAACACTGTATAACATTAATATGAAATTCCTTAAATATACTGTGCTTTAAATTGTTTATTAACTTAGATGTTAAATTATACTCTTAAGAGGAAAACTTATTCTCTTAAGTCAACAGAGGAATATTAAGATAGAGCTAATATTTCTTATCTAATATCTCTGACTATAGAATAGCTCTCTGGTATAGTTTTCCTCTTTTGAATTAGTGACAGATCTTGATTTATAGTAAGAGTCACTTATATTATGCTTGGCCTAAGCAGTGGAACAAGGGGGCAACTTCCTTTACCTTTGCTCAGGATGCTTGAGTCTTGCTGTTGTTTGCTTTCCACTGTAGGATTTCCTCCTTTGGTCCTCTGCCCTAGTCACGCATAGAGAGTAACAGACCACTGATAAACACACAACTGTTTGTAGCCTTGGTGCATTGCATAGAAGGCAAGAATCACTTCTCACCGAGCACTGACTGGCCCAACACAGTAGGGGAATAAAGCTGAAAGAAGGAATCATGAGAAATTTGTTTTCTTTTTTTGGGGGGGGTTTCCTGTCAAATGCATGAAATCAGGACTTAAAAATGAGCCAAAGTGCTTCAAATAAATTTTCAAGATTAAAGTCAAACATTATTTTTTAGCTACTAAATGACCAGTATCTGTTGCTCCTCCCAAAATCATTAGAAACTGCTCTGTGTATCTTTATTTGAGGTTATAAAGTTATAACCATGAACACACGTTTTATGACAGACTCAATTTTGGGGAATATTTTATGTCTCTTATGTACTTGAGCTGTTTATATGAGGAACAAAAGACTGTTTTAAAAGGGTAACTGATCACCATCACTTTCCTATATAAGTTTTTTGCACTAAGAATGTTCATGGTTACTCCAAATGCTTTCCTTTCAAAGCACAATAACCATAAAGCACCTCTTTCTGTTAAAGGTGAATACAGGTTAATACATGTACCTTGTTGTGTGTAGCTAAGGATGCCCAGAAAATCTTCAGGGAAGACCTTCATGAATTGAAGCCCAAGCTCCTCCTATCTACTTCTGATCTCATAAAGCCATTTTCTGTATAATTTTGGAAATAACTTCCTTTCTACACCTTTACCATTGTTAAGTTTCTGTTTTGGGGCATATCTTTTAAGATCCCTGGGACCTGAACTGGTGTCTTAGTTGCTCAAGTGAGTTACTAATTATTTTCTGTTTTTGCCTCCACTGATACAATGTAGTTCTATTATATCAGATCTTTGATCTCACTAGAAATTCCTTCAAAGCTCAAAATGTTTTTCTGAGTTTCTGCCATGCCATCAACCTCCTCATTATATATATCCTCTACTTTGGCAGTCTCATCCATTTCCATGGTTCTAATTTTTACTTTTTTGAACAGGACTCCCAAATCAATATCTAAAAGCTGAACTTTTTCCTGAGCTTCAGCATCCTACAAATCACTTGCTTGTTGAACAGCTCCAGAGAGCTGCTTGGCTGGCATCTCCTACTGAATGACAGTGAACTCATGAAGGTCCCCTCCCATCCTTGGTCTCACCCAGGCTCTTGCATTCCTACTTCTGCTCAGGGCTTTACTATCCTTCCAAGCTTAGGTTTCAGCCTTTGAGTTCGGCTTTGACTGTTGCTTCCCCCTTATGCGCCATCAGCTGTTCAGACTTGCCAAAGAAATCATTCTATCACTTCTCTTCTCCATTCCCGATGTCATCCCCAGTGGCTCTACTAAATCTCTTAGGCAGAGGTTTCTTATATGTCTCTTTACCTTCTGCCTTTTACTCTCATCTTGCACTAAGGATTTCCAGCTAGAGCTGTTCTTCTAAAGTACAACTCTGATTTCAAGGCAACAGAATCTAGGAGAGTTGAACCCCAAATCTGGGGTGAGCTAAGTGCAGGGGATTGGTTAAGCCACTTTATCTCTCATTCCCTAGTTCCTAATTTATGTTATGTATAGTAATAATTCCCACAACCTATAGTTGTAATGATTGAATGAAAATATACACATAAAATGCTTATCTCTGCCATTTAATTTGCACTCAAGAAATGCTGAAAGTCATTATTAGCACATCACTTTGCTGCTCACTGTTAATATGCCATACTGTCTACCAAACAGTGCAGCTCAAACCTGAGGTCATTAGGTGGGATTTCCAGCTCTGAATCCAACTTAATGACCTTCACAAACTCTTTGATCAGTCATATTTGCTGAACCGTACTTTATATATTAAGATGTTTCTTCCTGATTAGTTTGTTTTTTAGCTATTTAATTTCTCTTAAATATGATAGAATGTCTTAATCAACATTCTGTTAGTTACAAATGACCCATACTCTTCATGGTGAATTAATTAAAAATAAAGGAAATTATAAATTCCCATGTGTAGGCTAGCCAGGGACTAGGAAGTTCTCAGAAAGCACAGAAGTTACTCTCTCAGTCACTCTACTTTTGGGGCCAGATGGACTCCATTCTCTCTTCAATCAGTTTCATTTTTGCTCCTGCACGTGGGCTTTCTCTTTGTCTTGTACGAGAAGCAACACATCTCTCAGATGCAGGCCTCATTATTTCCATCCACTTTAGTTCCACACCCAGATCAATAACCCTTTATCTCAATGCCAAATTTCTGGGCAAGAGAATCTGGCCAGTGTTCATTCCAATTCTGCCAGTTAAGCTGTGGGGAAGTCCACTGCGAGCAAACTTGGCTGCCTGGGCCCACCCGAAAGGCTTCATCTTAACTTGATTACATCTGCGAAGAGCCTATTTCCAAATAAGGTCCCATTCTTGGGAACCAGGGATTAGGACTTTGACCTATCTGTTGAGGGGATAAAATCCAACCTATAACAGAGTGTGATCCACAGAAAGCTTTCAAAGTTGAACCATTAATTCCAAAATGTGTCTGTGAGGGTATGATGAATTACAATAAATATTGGAGTGCTGTGGTAGTCAGAATAATACCCTCTCACCTACAGATATCCATGTCCTTCCCCAGAACTTTTGAGTATGTTAGGGTACATGGCAAGGGAGAAATAGGTTGCAGAGGGAAGGACAGTTATCTGTAATTTAATCTGACCTTAAACCAGATGATTATTCTCAGAGGGGGTCCAATGTAATCACCAGTGTTTCTTAAAGGTGGAAGACTGAGGCTGAAAGAGACGTCAGAATGACTTGATGTGAGGACGAAGTGACCAAGCAGTGCTGCCTTTGAAGATTAATGCGGCTCACCAGACAAGGAATGCAGCAGCTTCTAGAAGTTGGAAAAGCAAGGAAACAGATTATCTCCTGGAGCCTCCAGGAACACAGCCCTGCCAAAGCCATGGATTCAGCTCAGGGAGATCCACTTAGGACTCCTGACCTCTAGAACTGTAAAAGCTGTATTTGTAAGACAAATTTGTATTGTTTTGTAAAACAAATTTGTATTAAGCTAGTACATTCATGAGGATTTATTACAGCAGTCATAGTAAACAATGCAAGCACTGAAATTATACAAGGAAGCAAGATAGTCTTTAAACTTTTTAGTTTTAGTACAATTGGGAAAAACAACTTGAAACTTTAAAATATACGTATTTAAAGTAGATGTTAGGAAAAATGACAATGATTTGGCTCAGATAACAATTTATCAAAATCAACAGCTACTGCGCTACTGCTGGAAGTAGTTACAAGACACTACATTAAATAGAGATTCTTAACACAGAGAACCTTTCTGCATTTGTTCAGGGACACAGATTTAGAGGCCGAGCAAGACTTTCAATCATATTATTTGTGCATTGTTTCCCTTTACTAAAATTAAATTTACTAAAATGATGTATACACAACTTAGAGTGTGTTGAATTCCATCAACATAGCTGGGTTTAGAATTTCAATTTCACTAACAGTATCGTGAAGTTCACCTGTAACCAGTTCCCTTGGGAAGATTGCTTTCCTGGGTAATCTGATTTCCATAGTTACATGGAATGAGAACGTGGCCCCATGAAAACAAGGTATTGATCTGGTCAGAGCTGGCCTTATTCTTATTCATAAAAGCTGCTTCAGTTGCAAACATCTGAGTTTCTGTAAATCACCCTATTCTAACGGAATACTAACTAAAGCTTGGAGAGATGATTGCTGCCCTAATTTTGTTTCTAACATTTTAGACGACTGTATATTCAAGTTGCATCATATTCTATAAAAATTATATTACCAGCCATAGAGCAGTGAAGAAGTCTCTGGCCCTGACATTTTCTTAAAGCTGCACATTTTCCCTGGTCCTCACCCCCTTTTGGTTTATTGGTCCTTTACAACAAAATACCTCAGACTCAATTTATAAACCAAAAGGTGGGAGAAGGGGAAGGATAGCTCTCTGAGAGCTTTTATGGAGAAGTCGGAATGACTACAGAGGGTTTATGAGCCCAGAGAGTTTATGGGTAGTTTTACAATATTCCCAATGTTTTGCAAAGATCCATTTCTTATTGTTAAATTTAATTCTGTACAAAGTGTTTACTTTCTTTCTTTCTTTTCCTTCTTTCTAATATCAAAACATTCCCTGGGAAGTTTCCTTTATAACCATACACATGCATGTACACAAAGTACTGCCATTTCAAACAATACCAAGTTCAATTTAGTGAGGGTCATGTATAAAAATCATTGCTGTGAGTTTCCTGAAGTCAAGGGAGAGTGCTTCCAGCCCTCTCCTAGTTCAGTGAAAATTATTCTTTGGTAAGCACTCAACCCTGAAATTCCTCCTGGCAGGTGGGGAAAACCTGCAGGTGGGCTCCAAAACACAAAAAGTAGTGCAGGACAGCTTATGATGGGCTATGATAAAGGAATAGGTGCCCAAATTAAGGCAGATTATATTATATTATATGTAGGAAGCAGGAATCCCCAAGCACTTTGCAAACACAGGAACTGATATTTGAGAAGGCTGAGGTCCTGGCACAGCAACAGCTTGTTTCTAGCATCTCTGTATTTTCTATGCTTAGAGTTGTCTGGTTTTAATTACCAAGAACTCTAATTGCTAGTTGATATGTGGACCCATCTTTCGCGATACTTTCAACTTTCCTTCATTTTAACTACATATCTATCCCCTTCCACTCCTAATATCCATTTGTGTCATAGTCTAATTTGGGTGTTACAATAACTTTAATAATTTGCCCTCTAAGTTTTTAGCTGGCCTGATTTTAGTTTATCAGCTTTGGGGCAGGTGGATAACCAAAGGCAGTTTCATGTTTGGTTTTACCTTCCTGGAAAGCAAACTCTTTACTTACAACCTTTTTCTAAGTGAAGGTTTTCTATGTAAAAGTTACACAAAAGCAAAGTAGTTTCAAAATAGCCTGCTGTACTATATTACCAGAGGCAGAAAGAATGAATGAGAGGGTTCATGTTCCAGCGATGTGCAGTAAGTAATTTTTTTCAAATCATATTTCTTAAATCCTTTGTCAATTGGGATTGGCAAATGCACATTTTTTCAGTGAGGCAAACCAGATCCTCTAAAAGAGACTTCACAAAATACAATACCAAGGATGAATTCAAACACAGTTTAGTAAATGCTGTGTTAGATCCCCAGGGCTTTTGATTGATGATAAACCTATGTATATTACTTGTTAAATGTCTATTGACTTCAGCCTAATTGTAAAAATCATTGTTTAGTGGAAAAACAATAGATGTGAAACGATAAAATGAAAAGCAATGTAATATTTATTTTTAAAAAGATTAATGGGAATACAATGAGTATAATACATTCCTCTTGTAATATAGTTGATAGCAGTAATATGAATATAGAAAGTACTGGGAGAAGAATATAATATTAACCACTTCTCAATGAAAAGCCTTATATATCTTCAGCAGCTAAATTTACTGTTCTACAGCTCTTATATAGATAATTTCTACTTATATGAACCTTAGCATTATTTACAATTAGTTTGCAGTATTTTGGTGATAGAGAATTTAGCAAGAAAATATTAACTTTTCCCTCTGAATCTCCTCTGAGATCAACAACTTGCAAATACATTCTTTGTCGGGGATGCACAGTCTCAATTTCTTAACACCAAGATAATAACTCCTTACACAGACATTCTTTTCCTAGATTAAGGGCAAAAGTCAACTTTGCTGAAAGCAAGCCACTACTATCGCAGCAATCAAATGATCAAAATTTCACTTTACAGATACAAATTGTTCATGGCTTTTCATAGGAAAAACATTGTCGATAAGGTAAGTTGTTGCCTGAGCTAAGACTTGGGGAAGCCTGAAGCAATCTTGGACACACTTAATTTTATGATTCACTTAAAAATAATTATTTGAATTTATCACTAAATCCTCTTTATCAAGTATTTCCCAAGCACTATTTTAATAAGTCCTTCAATAATTATTAGACTACCTTTAAAGTCAAACCCAATTGCTATAATCTGCAACTGGATGATGTTTCAAAATGTGCATGAATGTTGTCTCCCCTTTGCTTTGTTCCCATATCTCTTCCCCAGTAGCGCTGTTGGGTGTTAGGCCACCATTGCCTCAAGAAAAACAGAACCAGAGTAACAAGGCAGCTACTCTCTGGTTTTGTTTATTTGCTGGTTTTTTAAGTTCAAATCTCTAGGACCACGTATTAAACAGCAGGACTGAAAGAAATCCTGGGTGAGTTCCATTCTGCCCCTATCTCCTTTTGTTCCTGTCCGATAATAAATGAAAAACCAAAACACCCTCAACCTGCAGTGGAAGGGGAAGGGAGCACGGGAGAGAAAGCAACAGTGAGATGCGAGTGGGTGGTCCCTTGGAAGGAAGTCTGTACTTCTCCAAACAAAACTGGGTTAGGAGAGGGATGGTACTGACAGACTCTGCAGGTACACCTGGGCATCCCAGAGCGGGTGTGTCTGGTGTCCTGCTCTCTGCCAGGTGCCCCTATGGAGCAGATGAGATGCTCTGGGTGCCAAAAACAATAGAGTCTTCCAGGAAGAAGTACAGATTCACACAACTTTGTCTCTCTCCTGTCTCCATATCACTTTAAAAACTATACATAACATGTAACTGATGGACTAGAGCTATTTATAAAGAATATCAATGAATCAATCAGATATATATTGAATGTTATATATGACTAC
Organism: Manis javanica; assembly: GCF_040802235.1. NCBI lineage: Eukaryota > Metazoa > Chordata > Mammalia > Pholidota > Manidae > Manis > Manis javanica. The sequence goes on from NC_133168.1 coordinate 18,602,387, forward strand.
CTTAGAGAATTCTTGAGGAAGTTATCATGCATCCCATACAATACATATTTTCAAAGCCAGAGAATGGCAAAATTCAGAGTAGAATGGAATCAGATTCTCAGAGGAGATAGATCTTGGGTGGGAGGTGGAGAAACATAGGTCATTTGTAAAAATAAAACAAGCCCAAAACACAAAAACCAGGCAAGGAAGGCGTAGGACTTTAAAAGGATAATCTTTTTATTTCTTAAATTTCTCAGCTAAACCCAATCACTGAAGCATGGATTCATAGAAACAGGAAAGAGTTAAGAACTAACAATAAATGACACCTCTTTTTCCCTTTAGCTGGTTCAATTTAGTAATAGGCAGAGAAGTTCTCTCCGTGAGGGCTCAGCTGTGGACCTAGATATATGAGGTGACTTCACCTGGACAGGTAAAAGGGCCAGGGGAGAATTACTGCTCCTTAGGTTTGTTTCTCTGGTGAGTCTTCAGGTGAAATTGTCAAAGAACACCAACAATTATTCTGAAATGTAAGTTTCCCTAATAGAATCAACAGATTAGAAAGTGCATTGCTCCTTGGTTAAGGACCAAGTGCTGCAGTCTGGGGGATGTCCTCAAATGCCACACTGTGGAACCGTATGTGTGTGCGGTTCTCCACGAAGCCCTTGCACCTGTTCCTCTGTTGTTAACATCACTCCTTCCAGGTGCTCTTCTCACAAAGCTTAGTTTGTGTGTAACTATTTCATTGCTTACTTGGCAAAGGTATTATGAAGCTTGTATGGACTGAATTATGTCCCCTCAAATTAACATGTTTAAGCCCTAGCCCCCTATGTCATGGTATTGGAGATGGGGCCGTTGGGAGGCAGTTAGGTCTAGAGGAAGTCATCAGGGTGGGGCTCTAATGATGGGTTTCGTGCTCCTTTAAGAAGAGATGTCAGACCTTGTCTTCTCTTTCTCTCCTCCCTGTGAGGGCATAGCCAGGTCGTGGCCGTCTGCAAACCAGGAAAAGGATCCTCACCAGAACCTGACCGTGCTGGCACCCTGATCTCAGAATTCCAGCCTCCAGAACTGTGAGAAAATAAATTTCTGTTGTTTAAACCCCACGGTCTGTGGTATTTTGTTATGACAGCCTGAGCAAACAAAGAAACATTGGACTTTCTAGCGTGAGGATGTTTTCTGAATGTCAAGTGGTTATTGACTTTCAGTCTACAGGAATGCATTACGAGCACATAAACTCTGCTTCTTACCACTTATGTATCATCACGTCAGTGCTGGAGCTGGATCTAGTCATAAAATGCCAGTGGTAAAGAGACACCAATTGTTACTTACTTTAAAGAGTATCAGAGAACAGAACAATGCACAAATGACAAGAAGCCCTTAATGTTATCTCAGGGATTAGGAAGTCCCACATCTTCCTCTGTTAGGGCCATGTTTTTCAATTTGTACAGATCACAAACTTTCTCTGAGTCTCATGGAAAAACAGTCCTGTACCCTGAATTATTGTCACATAAACAGAGGTCAAGATTTTTTTGCTTGATGTGTATGTCTAGTTTAGCAAATATCTATCTGAAAAAGCAGAGTCTGGAACTTATGATGTGAGCCATTAGCCACAGCAAATGCCAGACTCTGTAGCAATGTCTCCTTGTAAAGTGCAGTGTAGAGATTCTTCAGGATGATCAGACTGAATGACCAAATTAATTCTGGATTGGTCAATGGCTTGAATTGGGTGTGTGTGAGGGCATGTGCAGGAGAGAAACTGCTGGAGTTATTTAAGCCATTCATAAGCTAGGGACACAAATTCTAAGTCTCACCTTTTGGGAAAAGTCCTATTATCCCATAAATGATTGTGACTGAGCTGCTTATATAGAATCAGGGGCTGTTTGCATGAAAGTAATGGCTACAAATTATATTTAAAGACTTGTAAAGCCAATGATCCTTCATGAGTAAAAATCCCCTTTATAAGAAATTCTAGCATTTTATTTCTGTATGCATTTTGGTAACTACGGAAATTTTATTTCCAGAATACATGAATGATTGTCCTGGGAACAGTTAAAGAGAGAGATTGGAAATAGAAAAAAGGAAATGACAGAATTATTGATGGAAGATTAGGAGAGTAAGATTTTGGAATCTTGAGTTAGATAAACAAAGGTGAGAAAACATCCAAATGTTGGAATGACACCTGCTACACTTGTTAGAACAAAGGACTCCGAGATGGCTTTAAAAGGGCAGGTGAATCAGGGACCCCTTTTGGGCCTACAGTGCGGTTCTGGGGGCAACAGTGAAAGTCCTGGGTAACAAAAACAGAAAGGCTTTAACATTTGGGTGAAGAAGCAGGAACACAGAAAGGATAAGTTTTAGGATGTGTGTTGTCTCCAGAAAAGTCAAACAAATTTACTAGCATTTCCTTGAGGCTGTAAGTGAAGGAGAGTCTAAAAAGTTTCTAGTAAGCACAAAATGGTAAGTGGGAATTAATTCTATGGTGCCTATGATTACTCATTTAAAAGTTTCTAGACCCAGCCTCAACCCTAGTCCCTACATAATAGGTAAATGCATGGTGAAAGGAGGAGCATATTTGATAGATATTTTTCATAATCCCATATCTGCAGCTCTGAACAGATGTGCTTCAGACACAGATGTGTTTCATAATTGAAATATGTTTTTAAAAAGTTATTATTTAAAAAATTACGTATGTTTATATACATACATGCACATACATTTTGCTGAGAAATATTGGAGTACTTGATTACTTGATTATGAGTTAATCTCTCTCTCTCACACACATATGTGGCCTCTGGTAAAGTTTTGGTGAATAACTCATAATCAAGCACAGCAATATGTCTCAGCAAAACATAAATATTCACAAAGCCAAATAAAGATTATAAATGATCTCCCTAGGCTGGGCCAGGATTTGCTGCCAAGGGAGTCCAAGTTGTTTCAGGTTGTAGTGCCGACTGAGTTATTAATAAAATAAATAAAATTTTATATTAATAAAGATATTTTTAGACTTCAGATGTAGGGTAGGGGGATTATAAGCATATTACTTTTATTTTTTAAGCCAAAACTCAGTTTTGGCTGAGAACTATGGAGTTGTGCCGAGTTATATTGTTCCATGATACTTGAGGTTATAGAATCTGGGTTGTACAAAGCATAGGGTGCAGATGGGCTGATATGGCATCCTTGGTGGGAGTTTACTGTGAAGGTTTTTCCTTGTAGTGACTGGGCATGAGCAGAATCATTGGAACCATCTTGCCTTGTGAGGCTGGTCAGAAGGACATGCTCAAATTTTCCACAATTTTATCAATTCCCCTTGTCTTTGATGAGGTGAGGCGGTAAGTAATCTTATTGGCACATGTTTGGGATTCACAGATGGTCAGGAGCATCAGGTGCCTCAGCTCTGGGTTACTTAGCCAATTCATCCCAAGATGCCAACTCATTCCATCAAACTCCAGCTTGCCCCCAAACAGGTAGGAACACATTTTGCTCAGATTTTTAAAAAATTTTTTATTAAGGTATGATTGATATACACTCTTATGAAGGTTTCACATGAAAAAAACAACGTGGTTACTACAGTTACTCATCTTATCAAGTCCCCACCCATACCCCAATGCAGTCATCATCCATCAGTGCAGCAAGATGCCAGAGATCCACTATGTCCCTTCTCTGTGTACACTGTTCTCTCCATGATCCCCCACACCATGTGTACTAAACATAATACCCCTCAGTCCCCTTCTCCCTCTCTCCCCACCTGTCCTCCCGCACCCCTCCCCTTTGGTTACCACTAGTTCATTCTTGGAGTCTGTGTGTCTGCTGCCACTTTATTCCTTCAGTTTTACTTCATTGTTATACTCCACAAATGAGGGAAATCATTTGGCATTTGTCTTTCTCTGCCTGGCTTGTTTCACTGAGCATAATGTCCTCCAGCTCCATCCATGTTGTTGCAAATGGTAGGATTTGTTTTTTTCTTATGGCTGAATAGTATTCCATTGTATATATGTACCACATCTTCTTTATCCATTCATCTACTGATGGACACTTAGGTTGCTTCCATATCTTGGCTATTGTAAAAAGTGCTGCGATAAACATAGGGGTGCATATGTCTTTTTGAATCTGAGAAGTTGTATTCTTTGGGTATATTCCAAGGAGGGGGATTCTGGGGTCAAATGGCACTTCTATTTTTAGTTTTTTGAGGAACCTCCATATTGCTTTACACAATGGTGGAACTAGCTTGCATTCCCACCAGCAGTCTAGGAGGGTTCCCCTTTCTCCACATCTTCACCAGCATTTGTTGTTCTTAGTCTTTTTGATACTGGCCATCCTTACTCTTGTGAGGTGATATCTCACTGTGGTTTTAATTTGCATTTCCCTGATGATTAGTGATGTGGAGCATCTTTTTATGTGCCTGTAGGCCATCTGAATTTCTTCTTTGGAGAACTGTCTCTTCATATCCTCTGCTGATTCATTAATCAGGTTATTTGCTTTTTGGGTGTTGAGGTTCTGCTCAGATTTTTATAATGAAGTGAATATTTTATTGCTCACTAGTAGAACTCTCTCTCTCTCTTTTTTTCAGCAAGATCCCAATTATGTTGCTAGAAAAGATGTTGCATTTGGCTATTACTAAAAGTCAGGCTGGGAACAAGTATGTCTTTAACTAGACTGTCCTCTATTGCTTGCAAAACTACAACCAGCCTGCAATTATTTCAGCATGCACCCATAACAAAACAACAGAATTCTACATACTAACACCAAACCATGGTAAACCCAGACATACAAAGCGGGAGCATTTTGGGAAAAATGAGTAGTTTGAACAAAACAGAGAAACAGAAAATAGGAAATAACAGGAAAAAACAGAGAAACAGAAAATAGGAAATGAGGGAAAGTAGATAGCCTGCCAGAGTAACTACGTTGAAGATAACAGAAAATAAAGTTGGAAAAGCAGTGCAGGGACCATGATATGCACCTGCTAAAGTGTCTCCTTTATTAATCTTTGTAACCTCTGTGCCAAGTGTAGGGGGAGTAATAATAGTAATAGCAAATATGAATAGAACAATTTTTATGTGCCAGGTGTTGCCTCAGCGCTTTCTGTGAATAAGTTTATTTACTTGTCGCAGCAGCCTTATGAAGAGGGTTCTGTTACTGCATACATTTTATAAATGAAGAGACTAAGGCAAAGAGCAGTGAAGTGAACTTGCAGAGCTAGGAAACCATCGGGGTGAAATTTAAGCCCAGACGGTCTTCACTCTTAGCCACTACCATATACTGGTACCCGCATGACTATGGGGATCAAACAAGAGGCAAGTCAAGAGTAATCCCCAGAGAAGTGGTGATACTCTTAGCTAGCAAGATGGAGAATGACGCTGGAATGGAAGTGAGGTTACAGAGTGGACAACTGAGCGGTGGCCGAGCATCTAAGTCCCTCATTCCAGCTACAGCCCTCAGTTTTGTTCTGGGATCTCCCCCTCTCAGAATCTCAGTCCAGGTAGCTCCCCTGAATCAGGTTCCATCAGGCCCTGGAACATGGAGGTCCCGTCCTGTCCGGGCCTTCCATTCCCTTGGCACCAGTGATTGGTTCACCAATGGGTGACTGAGCCCAAGGGAGCCCATGAGACACTGGGAGCCTTTTGCTCAGGTTCCTGAGGAGAAGCAGATGCTCTTGACTGCTGAGTTAGAACTCAGAGATTGTTAAATGTAGAGCTGCTGCAGCCACCTGCTCTCATCTGGAGAGCCCCACGGCAGCACAGGACTGGGACAAATGGGCTGCTGCGCAGGGCTCAGCTCTAAAGACAAGTTCTGAGCCTGAAGCCAGTCATGCCCCACCTCACTTCTTACTGAAAGCTTCCTTCCTTCTTACCAAAAGCTTCAGTTGTATGAGCCAACAAATTCCCTTTTAAAATGAGCCCCATTCATATTACATTCTCTGTAACTTAAAAATATATATACTAACAAACATGGAATAAGGATCAGGCAGAAAAATAACGTTCGAACAAGTTGTGTTTGAGGTTGTTAGTAGAAGAGTAACTGTAGATGTCCCATAGACACTTGGCAATACAAACTAAAATGCAAAGCCCTGTGTGGAGATGTCCGCTCAGAGATTCAGTAGGTAAAGCAGATGATAACAAGGCTTATTGAAAAATGAGTGTGAATAAGCAGATGATACAGAGTGAGTGGAAAACCAAAGGCAGGGCTCCAGGGCAGTGGTTTGCACAACATTTTCATAACATAGGTGCCCAGTAAAAACATTTTTTAGGTCCCAGTAAATTTTCTTTGTAAGTTTAAGTAGTTGCAAAGTGTGTTAATTTCCTGCATATCCTGTTTGACATTTTACATTAAAATGGTGCTATCACTTTTTAAAATGTATCACATGGAATACAAATGCTATACCAATTTGGTTCTTATCATAAGTCATTTAAATAAATATGTGAACAAACTCTTCTTTAGCCTAAGAACTTCATAGTGCTACCTTTTCTTTTCAAGCTCATTTCTATTGCACTTCCCCACACAATTTTTTCCTAATTTAATGTATTTTAATGCTTGAAAAATCTTTAATAATAATCCTGACATCCTCTGCCACAAAAATTACTTTTAGTATCAATACCGAAGCAACACACATATTATGACTTGATTAGTACTTATTAATATAAAACATTTTGTAAATGCGTGTGGAGATAGCTGTGATGGAGATAGCTGTGATTCACATGATTGTCACCTCTATGTCAGCTACAAGGATAATAATTCATGTGTGTGGTCATTCATTTTGTGCCATGCATTGTCAAAGTCCTTTTTGTGTTAGTTTGTTTACTTTTTACAGCAATCCTATGATGTGGTGACTCTTACTACTTACAGTTTACATGCATCTATGGATAACTATTACTTATCGTTACTTATCACCAGAGGAAGATGGAATTTTTTCAGCATGAATCCATTCTATCCATTCTATTTATTTTTATTTTAGTGCCGTAAGCTCTCAGAAATCTTTATTTCCATAAATAATGGGAACGGAAGAGGTTTTATTTTGACAATATTATTCAATTAAAACATTTTTTTAATTAAAAATTTTTTCTTTCAAGTTATATGCTGGAAGTATTGCAACTGACACCTCAGTTAGGGGTTTCTTCAGTTTTGTTGAAACCACAGAATTAGAAACCACCTAACTTGCAAAGTATTTGTTACTCAGTCATTAGAGTCCTTTCATTTCTGGGAAGGCTCTCAAAGAGACTTCACTAAAAGTTCTCAAATGAGTATTAGCTGCTCTTATTCATTCACTTAGTGGTATCTCAATATACCCAAAAGGGGTTGGGAAAATGAAAAACTGTTAATGTCAATTTATCTTTGCAAATATAGCATTTTTTTTGAGAGGGCATCTCTCATATTTATTGATCAAATGGTTGTTAACAACAATAAAATTCTGTATAGGGGGGTCAATGCTCAATGTACAATCATTAATCCATCTCAAGCCTAATTCTCGTCAGTCTCCAATCTTCTGAAGCATAACGAACAAGTTCTTACATGGTGAACGAATTCTTACATAGTGAATAAATTCTTACATGGTGAACAGTACAACGGCATTCATCACAGAAACTTTCGGTTTTGATCACGCATTATGAACTATAAACAATCAGGTCAAATATGAATATTCGTTTGATTTTTATACTTGATTTATATGTTGATCCCACATTTCTCCCTTTATTATTATTATTATTTTTATTTTTAATAAAATGCTGAAGTGGTAGGTAGATGCAAGATAAAGGTAGAAAATATAGTTTAGTGCTGTAAGAGGGCAAATGTAGATGATCAGGTGTGTGCCTATGGACTAAGTATTAATCCAAGCTAGACAAGGGCAGCAAAACATTCACGGATGCAGAAGATTTCTCTCAAAGCAGGGGGGGTGAGGTTCTGAGCCTCACCTCTGTTGATCCCCAATTTCTCACCTGATGGCCCCCCTGCGACTGTGCCTGTCTTAGGTTGTTCCTCCCTTGAGGAATCTTACCCATCTCTGGCTAACCAGTCATCTTCCGGGGCCATACAGGGAAATGTAAAGTTGGTAAGTGAGGGAGAAGCCATATTGTTTGAAAAGGTTAGCTTTTTACTTCTTTGCAGATTTATACCCTGTGGCTTCTATGCCCAGCACTTGTCTCGAGGTATCTTTACCACCTGGAGGAATTATGATACTCGGTAAATTCGATATGAGGCATGAATTCTATTTAAGGGTTGTAATTAGGAAGGAAGAAGAAAAGCTATAGAGGTAGCATATGGAAGAAAACATGGGAGGATTGATTATTTCTTTGACATATCTTCTTGTAGAGTACCTTAAGCATGTATAGGTTTCAAACTACCAACTAATTTGCGCTCACATATTAACATAATAGGAATACGGTGACATAAACAAAGCAAATCTATAATTACCATCCATCTCCAGTGAAGCCAAGAAAACCATTTAGGCACCCTAGGCATTTGTGAAAATTTGTCTATGATATGATGGATATTGTCCAACTGTACTTGAACAGTCTGAGAGAAATCAGACAAATTAAAGCAGCCCATTTCTGGGATCTGTTCACATCCCATATGTTCTTTTAACCGTAGATAGTTTATAGTCATATGATTTTGGAGTGCTACACCTTGCACCCCTCTCAACTCCTGGTTGAGTTCCAACAGTACAGATCCGGTCAAATTCGTTGTCTCACTGTATGCACATGCCAGCCTAGACATCTCCCTCCTCATTTCAGTGGCAAGTCCAGGAAACGGTGGGGTGGATGCAGCCACAACTGCAGCATTGCCCAGATCCCTGTGGAGGCTTTTTGATGATCATCCTCCTGGCACAAGTCCTCCAGAGAGTGCTGATGCTGGAAGCTCCTCCTCATATCGTATCTTAGTTCATTTTCTGGGTATCCAAGCTAGGCCTTGATCTTCTGCATAGAAACAAACAGACTCTTTGCCCACAGTTTGACATGCCCTCTATACCACTGTGCAGAACTCATTGGAGGTCAGCACACAGGAACTGCTTTTTTTTTTTTTAATTAAGAGAAAGGAATATTATCAGAAAAGAGTACCTCCATAGCTGATCATCTGACACCCTTTAAGTGATCAACATTAAGGATATTTAAAGCATGCGTTGATCTTTGATTTACCAATAGTTTTATCATATCAAGCAGTAATCCCCCTTTTCTTTCTTTCTTTTTTTTTTTTTAATTTTTAATCTACACTTACATGAAGAATACTATGTATACCATGCTCTCCCCTATATCAGGTCCCCCCTAAGAACCACATTACGGTTACTGTCCATCAGTTTAGCAAAATGTTGTAGAGTCACTACTTGTCCTCTCTGTGTTGTGCAGCCCACCCTCACCTTTCTCCCTCCCCCCCATGCATGCTAGTCTTAATAACCCCCCTTCTTCTTCCCCCCCTTATCCCTCGCTGCCCACCCATCCTCCCCAGTTCCTTTCCCTTTGGTACCTGTTAGTCCATTTTTGGGTTCTGTAATTCCACTGCTGTTTTGTTCCTTCAGTTTTTCCTTTGTTCTTATACTCCTCAGATGAGTGAAATCATTTGGTATTTCTCTTTCTCCGCTTGGCTTATTTCACTGAGCATAATACTCTCCAGCTCCATCCATGTTGCTGCAAATGGTTGGATTTTTCCACTTTTTATGGCTGAGTAGTATTCCATTGTGTATATGTACCACATCTTCTTTATCCATTCATCTACCGATGGACATTTAGGTTGCTTCCAATTCTTGGCTATTGTAAATAGTGCTGCGATAAACATAGGGGTGCATCTGTCTTTCTCAAACTTGATTGCTGTGTTTTTAGGGTAAATTCCTAGGAGTGAAATTCCTGGGTGAAATGGTAGGTCTGTTTTGAGCATTTTGATGAACCTCCATACTGCTTTCCACAATGGTTGAACTAATATACATTCCCACCAGCAGTGTAGGAGGGTTCCCCTTTCTCCACAGCCTCGCCAACATTTGTTGTTGTTTGTCTTTTGGATGGCAGCTATCCTTACTGGTGTGAGGTGATACCTCATTGTAGTTTTAATTTGCATTTCTCTGATAATTAGCGATGTGGAGCATCTTTTTATGTGTCTGTTGGCCATCTATATTTCTTTTTTAGAGAACTGTCTGTTCAGTTCCTCTGCCCATTTTTTAATTGGGTTATTTGTTTTTTGTTTGTTGAGGCGTGTGAGCTCTTTATATATTCTGGACGTCAAGCCTTTATCGGATCTGTCATTTTCAAATATATTCTCCCATACTGTAGGGTTCCTTTTTGTTCTATTGATGGTGTCTTTCACTGTGCAGAAGCTTTTCAGCTTAATGTAGTCCCACTTGCTCATTTTTGCTGTTGTTTTCCTTGCCCGGGGAGATATGTTCAAGAAGAGGTCACTCATGTTTGTGTCTAAGAGGTTTTTGCCTATGTTTTTTTCCAAGAGTTTAATGGTTTCATGACTTACATTCAGGTCTTTGATCCATTTTGAGTTTACCTTTGTATATGGGGTTAGACAATGGTCCAGTTTCATTCTCCTACATGTAGCTGTCCAGTTTTGCCAGCACCATCTGTTGAAGAGACTGTCATTTTGCCATTGTATGTCCATGGCTCCTTTATCAAATATTAATTGACCATATATGTTTGGGTTAATTTCTGGAGTCTCTAATCTGTTCCACTGGTCTGTGGCTCTGTTCTTGTGCCAGTACCAAATTGTCTTGATTACTATGGTTTTGTAGTAGAGCTTGAAGTTGGGGAGTGAGATCCCCCCTACTTTATTTTTCTTTTTCAGGATTGCTTTGGCTATTTGGGGTCTTTGGTGTTTCCATATGAATTTTTGAATTATTTGTTCCAATTCATTGAAGAATGTTGCTGGTAATTTGAGAGGGATTGCATCAAATCTGTATATTGCTTTGGGCAGGATGGCCATTTTGATGATATTAATTCTTCCTAACCATGAGCATGGGATGAGTTTCCATTTATTAGTGTCCCCTTTAATTTCTCTGAAGAGTGACTTGTAGTTTTCAGAGTATAAGTCTTTCACTTCTTTGGTTAGGTTTATTCCTAGGTATTTTATTCTTTTTGATGCAATGGTGAATGGAATTGTTTTCCTGATTTCTCTTTCTATTGGTTCATTGTTAGTGTATAGGAAAGCTACAGATTTCTGTGTGTTAATTTTGTATCCTGCAACTTTGCTGTATTCCGATATCAGTTCTAGTAGTTTTGGAGTGGAGTCTTTAGGGTTTTTTTATGTACAGTATCATATCATCTGCAAATAGTGACAATTTAACTTCTTCTTTACCAATCTGGATTACTTGTATTTCTTTGTTTTGTCTGATTGCCGTGGCTAGGACCTCCAGTACTATGTTAAATAACAGTGGGGAGAGTGGGCATCCCTGTCTGGTTCCCGATCTCAGAGGAAATGCTTTCAGCTTCTTGCTGTTCAGTATAATGCTGGCTGTGGTTTTATCATATATGGCCTTTATTATGTTGAGGTACTTGCCCTCTATTCCCATTTTGCTGAGAGTTTTTATCATGAATGGATGTTGAATTTTGTCAAATGCTTTTTCAGCATCTATGGAGATGATCATGTGGTTTTTATCTTTCTTTTTGTTGATGTGGTGGATGATGTTGATGGATTTTCGAATGTTGTACCATCCTTGCATCCCTGGGATGAATCCCACTTGGTCATGGTGTATGATCCTTTTGATATACTGTTGAATTCTGTTTGCTAATATTTTATTGAGTATTTTTGCATCTACATTCATCAGGGATATTGGTGTGTAATTTTCTTTTTTGGTGGGGTCTTTGCCTGGTTTTCGTATTAGGGTGATGTTGGCTTCATAGAATGAGTTTGGGAGTATTCCCTCTTCTTCTATTTTTTGGAACACTTTAAGGAGAATGGGTATTATGTCTTCTCTGTGTGTCTGATAAAATTCCGAGGTAAATCTGTCCGGCGCCGGGGTTTTGTTCTTGGGTAGTTTTTTGATTACCGTTTCAATTTCTTTGCTTGTAATTGGTTTGTTTAACTTTAGTGTTTCTTCCTTGGTCAGGCTTGGGAGGTTGTATTTTTCTAGGAAGTTGTCCATTTCTTCTAGGTTTTCCAGCTTGTTGGCATATAGGTTTTCACAGTAGTCTTTAATAATTCTTTGTATTTCTGTGGAGTGTGTCGTGATTTTTCCATTCTCATTTCTGATTATGTTGATTTGTGTTGATTCTCTTTTTTTCTTAATAAGTTTAGCTAGAGGCTTATCTATTTTGTTTATTTTCTCAAAGAACCAGCTCTTGGTTTCGTTGATTTTTGCTATTGTTTTATTCTTCTCAATTTTGTTTATTTCTTCTCTGATCTTTATTATGTCCCTCCTTCTGCTGACTTTAGGCCTCATTTGTTCTTCTTTTTCCAGTTTCGATAATTGTGATGTTAGACTATTCATTTGGGATTGTTCTTCCTTCTTCAAGTGTTCCTGGATTGCTATATACTTTCCTCTTAAGACTGCTTTTGCTGCATCCCACAGAAGTTGGGGCTTTGTGTTGTTTTTATCATTTGTTTCTATATATTCCTTGATCTCTATTTTGATTTGTTCATTGATCCATTGATTATTTAGTAGCATGTTGTTAAGCCTCCATGTGTTTGTGAGCCTTTTTGTTTTCTTTGTAGAATTTATTTCTACTTTTATACCTTTGTGGTCTGAAAAATTGGTTGGTAGAATTTCAATATTTTGGAGTTTACTGAGGCTCTTTTTGTGAGCTAGTATGTGGTCTATTCTGGAGAATGTTCCATGTGCACTTGAGAAGAATGTATATCCTGTTGCTTTTGGATGTAGAGTTCTATAGCTGTCTATTAGGTCCATCTGTTCTAGTGTGTTGTTCAGTGCCTGTGTGTCCTTACTTGTTTTCTGCCCCGTGGATCTATCCTTTGGGGTGAGTGGTGTGTTGAAGTCTCCTAAAATGAATGCATTGCAGTCTATTTCCCTCTTTAGTTCTGTTAGTATTTGCTTCACATATGCTGGTGCTCCTGTATTGGGTGCATATATATTTAGAATGGTTATATCCTCTTGTGGGACTGAGCCCTTTATCATTATGTAGTATCCTTCTTTATCTCTTGTTACTTTCTTTGTTTTGAAGTCTATTTTGTCTGATATTAGTACTGCAACCCCTGCTTTCTTCTCACTGTTGTTTGCCTGAAATATGTTTTTCCATCCCTTGACTTTTAGTCTGTGCTTGTCTTTGGGTTTAAGGTGAGTTTCCTGTAAGCAGCATATAGATGGGTCTTGCTTTTTTATCCATTCTGTGTCTTTTGATTGGTGCATTAAGTCCATTTACATTTAGGGTGACTATTGAGAGATATGTACTTATTGCCATTGCAGGCTTTAGATTCATGGTTACCAAAGGTTCAAGGTTAGCTTCTTTAGTATCTTACTGCCTAACTTAGCTTGCTTATTGAGCTGTTATATACACTGTCTGGAGATTCTTTTCTTCTCTCCCTTCTTATTCCTCCTCCTCCATTCTTCATATGTTGTGTGTTTTGTTCTGTGCTCTTTTTAGGAGTGCTCCCATCTAGAGCAGTCCCTGTAGGATGCCCTGTAGAGGTGGTTTGTGGGAAGCAAATTCCCTCAGCTTTTGCTTGTCTGGGAATTGTTTAATCCCACCATCATATTTAAATGATAGTCGTGCTGGATACAGTATCCTTGGTTCAAGGCCCTTCTGTTTCATTGCATTAAGTATATCATGCCATTCTCTTCTGGCCTGTAGGGTTTCTGTCGAGAAGTCTGATGTTAGCCTGATGGGTTTTCCTTTATAGGTGACCTTTTTCTCTCTAGCTGCCTTTAAAACTCTTTCCTTGTCCTTGATCCTTGCCATTTTAATTACTATGTGTCTTGGTGTTGTCCTCCTTGGATCCTTTCTGTTGGGGGTTCTGTGTAATTCCATGGTCTGTTCGATTATTTCCTCCCCCAGTTTGGGGAAGTTTTCAGCAATTATTTCTTCAAAGAGACTTTCTATCCCTTTTCCTCTTTCTTCTTCTTCTGGTACCCCTATAATACGAATATTATTCCTTTTGGATTGGTCACATAGTTCTCTTAGTGTTGTTTCATTCCTGGAGATCCTTTTATCTCTCTCTATGTCAGCTTCTATACTTTCCTGTTCTCTGGCTTCTATTCCTTCAATGGCCTCTTGCATCTTATCCATTCTGCTTATAAATCCTTCCAGGGATTATTTCACTTCTGTGATCTCCTTCCTGACATCTGTGATCTCCCTCTGGACTTCATCCCATTGCTCTTGCATTTTTCTCTGCATCTCATCCCATTGCTCTTGCGTTTTTCTCTGCATCTCTGTCAGCATGTTCATGATTTTTATTTTGAATTCTTTTTCAGGAAGACTGGTTAGGTCTGTCTCCTTCTCAGATGTTGTCTCTGTGATCTTTGTCTGCCTGTAGTTTTGCCTTTTCATGTTGATAGAGATAGTTTGCAGAGCTGGTGCGAGTGACCGCTGGAAATGCTTCCCTTCTTGTTGGTTTGTGGCCTTCCTCTCCTGGGAGAATAGTGACCTCTAGTGGCTTATGCTTGTCAGCTGTGCGCAGACAGGGCTTCTGCTCCCTGCCCGTTTGCCATGGAGTTTATCTCTGCTGTTGCTGTGGGGGTGGCCTGGCTGGGGCTGCTCCTCCAAAGTGGTGGAGCCCCATTGGAGGGGGAGTGGCCGGGAGGCTATTTATCTCTGTAAGGGGCCTCTGTGCTCCCTGTTGCCCAGGGGGTTATAGTGCCCAGAGATCCCCAGATTCCCTGCCTCTGGTCTAAGTGTCCGGCCCTGCCCCTTTAAGACTTCCAAAAAGCACTCTCCAAACCAAAACAACAACAGCAACAATGAGAGAGGAAACAGGAAAAAAAAAAAAAAGGAAAAAACACGCGATTTTTTTGTCCTCAGGCACCGGTCCCAGGCACCCGCTCACTGGTCCTACTACCCCGCCTCCCTAGCACTGGGGTCCCTGCCCCTTCAAAGCTTCCAAAAAGCACCCGCCCACCGGTCCCGCAGGGAAAAACGCGAGATATTCTTTGTCCTCAGGCTCCGGTCCCAGGCACCTGCTCACCGGTCCTGCTACCCTGCCTCCCTAGCACCTGGGTGCCTGTCCCTTTAAGGCTTCCAAAAAGCACTAGCCAAAAAGAGAAAAAAAAAGGGGGAAAACGTGTGATTTCCTCCGTCCTCAGGCGCCGGTCTCAGGCACCCGCCCACCGGTTCCCCTTCGCAAGGCGCTGGGTTTTTGCAGGTGTGGATGTGGTCTGGATGTTGTCTTGTGTCCTCTGGTCTCTATTTTAGGAAGAGTTTTCTTTGTTATATTTTCATAGATCTATGTGTTTTTGGGAGGAGATTTCCACTGCTCTACTCACGCCGCCATCTTGGCTCCGCCCCCGCAAATATAGCATTTTATCTACCATGTGATTATTTTTTGTAATTCTTGAACTTTAGTGTGTTCAATCTATGGAGAATGTCTAACATGTAAAATAATTGGGCAAACCAGCCCTTTTGTCAAACCAAGGAGCCAAATCACACTTATTTTCCATCAGAAGAAATTCAACTTCATTTCTGAATCAAATGTATGCATTAGAATGCATTCCATCAATTATCATCTTCCTTCCTAATTCTTATGCTAGCCTAGATATTCAGGTAAGTCATGAAACATCCCAACGAAGATTTCTAACGCCTTGCTTTAGATTTAGGAAAAAGAAATAGATTTAGGACAAAGAAAGCTGCTAAAGTCTACTCTGGGTTTATGTACCTTGACTAAGATGGCTTTACCAACACAGATATTTTAAATTCTCTCTATGCTTTTACTCTGAGGGCAATACAATATGGTAAGTTTGGGAATATACAGGAGACATGTCTTTATTTTGTAATGTGGGAAAATGCAGTTATCAAAGGGGAGGTGGTGGAAAAGGAGAACAGGCTGGACGTCTTGGCTGTGCTGTGCTCTCTGGCACATCAGGTTTAGGAAAGACTGTCTATGGAATTTGAAGATTTGGAAATTGATGATCCTAAAACTTTTGATGTCACTGTATCCCTTGAAACATCTTAAAGTAACACCAGGAGCATGCAGGCCCCATTTGAAGACTGTACTTTAGTTTTAGAAATTTTGGGAAAGAGGAATCTTTTCAGGGAACCCCACAGAGAATGGGCTTTCAGCCTAAGCTTATGTATGGGCTCATGTGGTGCATAAGCCTTCTAAACTTGTGCTAACACTTTTGTGTGTTTATTTATTTTGTGGGGATTCCATAACTTTCATCAGTAACTATTATTAAAAAATGTTTAGATTCCATTTTATAGAGAATGTGCTAGATCAGATTTCCTGTAACTAATGTATTATTTCTTATCAATGAACTTTGAAAGATTATAGGGCTCCATAAAAACAGGTTTAACAGCTTACAAAACTACATGTAATGAAAAAAATTAAAATATTATTTTAGATAGTATTCAGTGAGGGACAGGAGTAAATGGAACATAGAACAGATAAGTAACATAAAGCTAAGAGCAAGATTAGAGCACTAAATGCTTGCTCAGAGGGATTCCATTCCCTGGTTAGGTCAGGCCATGAATGTGATTATATTTTTTTGATGATCAATGCAGGAAGGACACTATCATCTCGCTCACAATATCTATGAGATGGATAATCTATTCCCTTTGCTGAGACCAAAGAACTTTCTGTGAAGAGATCTCTGTGGAGCACAGTGACCAATGTCCTCAGTAATACCTTTACGGTTTATATAGCAGTGAATTTTATAGGATTGCTCCTTAGAGTAACCTTCAATACAATAGTGACAGTTAATGAGTATTTACCATTTAAGAAATACTTAAGGTATTTATTTACATGCATTATGTCATCAAATTCTCACAAAAACATTGTGATACAGAATAAAATAAGGCTAAAGTGGAGGTGTGGGACTCAGAGGTAGGTCATAAAAGACAGGGTGGCTGCCTCTCTCGTGGCTCACTCACTCTGGGGTAAGCCAGCTGCTATGTTAAGAAGAACCTCAGGCGGGTTATGGAGAGATCCATTTAAGTGAGTAACTGAGGTCTCCAGCCAATAGCCAGTAATGATCTGGGGCCTCCTGCCAATAGCCTAGAGGTAGATTCTCCAGCCACAGCTGAACCTTTAGATGATTGCAGCCCTGGCCCACACTTGACTACATCCTCATGAGAGACCTGCAGCCAAAGCATGCAGCCAAGTCATTCCCAAATTCCTGATTCACAGAAACTGTGAGATAACAAATGCTTGCTATTTTAAACCACTAAATTTGGGAGTAATCTGTTAGGTAGCAATAGATAATGAGTAGAGGTGGTAGAGGTAAAAAACTCTTTAATGTTTTGGTCAAGACCAAAGAAATATTTCAGAAAATGTACAGACAGGGGTCTCTACTTTATATGAATATGACTGAAGCAAACCCCTTGGAAAATCTGATGATGTTTATGCAATGTCTCCCTAGAAAATGAACAAATGCATGTGCACAACACTTAAGTACAATTTCAAGGGATTCATAGTCTTCCTGAGGCCCATCCAGGAATCCATGGACCCGATGTTAGGAATGTGGCTTAGAGTAGTGTTCCTTGAACTTTACTGTGTGTACAAATCTTGATAAAAGGAAGATTTTGATTTACTAGGTCTGAGTTAGGGCCCCAAGTCTAGAAATCTAAAAAACTCTCAGGTGCTGTAGATTCTTCTGGTCTATGGATCACACTTTGAGTAGCAAGAGAGAAGGGGTAGCCTGCATATTCTTTTGGCAATCATTCATGAGCGCTGCTTTTCTCTCTAGGAGTTTTTATAGGGAAGGACCAGAAGTAGGTTTGAGGTTATGCTCCCTGACATGTGTCTGAAAGCAGCTCTATTCAATGTGTAGAGCCACTGGTCTTAGCATTTTACAGTAAACTGGCTGGAAACACAATTTAAGGGTTTAGAAAGGTAGCCACCTCACCTCTGTGTAGAGATAGTAGTGGCAGCAATCTTAGGCAGGGTAAGATTCTTCTGAAAAAGTAATATTTGGTGAATTCTAAAATACAGACAAGTGATCTCTCAGAAGGTCAATGTCACTGCTTCACCTTTATCATGTCCCCAATTATTCCATCCTGGAAATACTTGAGGACAACTATAACTGAACATTGGCCTTGGCCATAAAGCTAGTTTAGTGAAGGACCCAGAGGATGTTTCCTTTTAAGAAATGTAATTTCCTGATGAGCATATTAATTAAAACAGATGGTCAAATATTGATAAATGAATTTATGGAGTTCTAAATTATGAACTCATTTAACATTGGGTGGTAACAAGAATAATGACTTTAATTCTAGAATATTTGGACTCTAGCCTTTTTGGGGAAAGTAATATGATAGGAAGGTTATTTCCAATCTTGGAATGTTTAAATAGAGACATATCATCTGTATATAAATAAGTGTTTGTCTTTCTTTTCTCCATAGTTGGGTCTTATATCCAGATCATGGAAAAATGGTGTTACAAAGGGTAAAAATATAAAAGAGAAAGAAGCTTTGTAGATCCCTATTTTGTCTCAGTGGAAGTCGTTAGCTGACATATCAAGAAACCACTCTTTTTTTTTTTCACGCTCTCTTATTCCTAAGCTAGTTCAGTGTCTTGCCAATGGGTTTTAGCCCCGGGCAAGTTCACTATGGATTCAATGTGACGAAAGAAATGACAGTAGAACATTCTTGGGGTGAAAGGGTTATACCCAACTTTATTTCCACAGTGGCAGGTCCATCACTAGGATCCTGTTCACTCAGAGCGAGTCTGCATGCAGCAAGCTGGTCTCTTTCTCTGGGCCTCTCTGCCCATACAGCCGTCCTCTGGGCCTCTGTGCTCGGCACTGGCACCACTCCAGCCTCTGCTCTCCTGCAGCCTTGCAGCGGTGCCACCATGTTGCCCAGACCACTGGGCAGAGCTTTTTATACAGAGTCAATTGCCCACACATGTGTAGTGAGCTAGCCAACCAGGGCCAGGTGAGAATCCAGGCCACAGGAACTTTCATTTTATCCACATTAAGATATATACAGATTTTAAATGATTATCAAAAAAACTTTAAAAAGATTTCTGTTTTGAGTTCATGCAGCTTGGCCAATCATTCATTCTGTTCTCAGAGGACAACATGGATGAATGAATTAAAGGCAAGAATATTATTATATTATTTGTGGCAAAGACAGTAGTGTTTACCAAGTGTTCCATTTGATCTCTAACATTTCTCAGCATCCATGTTTTTGAGCCTATGAAAATAGTTTTAGCCAATGAAATGGGAGCAAAAGTGATCTACAGCCCAAGGCAGTAAAAATCCTATGTGTCATTTCCCAGTCTCTCTCTTTCCTTCTGATAAAGGAAGCTACATGTTCCATATGGAGCATCTGCAAGTTGGTGGGGCCCTGGTCAGTCAGGGTCCTTGAATGGAGGAGAGACTTGCTGACCTGTAATAGACTTGTAGTATGAGCAAGAAATAAATCTACATTATGTAAAGCCACTGATGAACCTAGAAGCACAGCATAACCCAGTATATCCCAACTAATACATTTTTGTAGTAGATTTTTCCAGAAGACAATAGGAGAGTTTAATGATGTTAAAAGAGAAATGTTTGCTCTTCACAGCAAACATTGGTTTGAGAAAGTCAGCATTGGTTAAAAAACATGGAATTGGCATGCATGTTGATGGAAGATGTACTGACTTAGTACACTAAAGAATTATCCTTTGAAAAATGGGATTAAACTATTTTTAGTATCTAAACTGACAGATTTATATGTGTAGAGTTAATGAAGGTAAACAAATTAACATGCATTCAAAACAGTGTTTCAGGCTTAACAATTCTAGAGGCAGAAAATTCTATACTACTCTTTTATTCATTTATACTGAGCTTTTAAAGTTCATATACAACAGATGAAAACAATACAGATACCTAGTCAGAGAGCATCTTGGGGATGTGGAATGTTAGGGTTTGAGTTTAAATCTTGGTTCTACTGCTTCCTACCTTTCTTCCTACCTTACAGCTGAAGCAGTGAATCCTATGTGTAATTCCCCAGCCTCTTCTCTCCAGATCAAGGAAGCTACGTGTTCCACATGGAGCATCTGCAAGTTTGTGGAGTTCTCGGTTCTTATTAGAAACAGTTGTGGCAGTATGATATCTATCAACTATTTAGTCTGGTTTCTGGCCCTCAGAAATCACTTATGACTGTGATGATAGTGATGCTGGGTTCATCCACCAAGATCTGAGATTCCACAACTTAACTCACACATTCATACCTTGAATAACCTGGTTCTAGAACATGCTCCTGTGATAACATCTGATCTGATAGTGAAACTCAGATCCTGTTGTACCCAAGATGAGTTTGTGTGTGTGTATATTTCTTTTCTCCTTTTTTAAAACAGAGAATTGAGATTGAGCCACTTGTAGGGAATGAGGCTGATAATACCTTCCAATTTGTTTCAGATGTCTTAGTATTAATTGATATTTTTTGACTCCTGCATCTTTATCAGACTGCTTGCTGGTAGAGATTTCATTGAGAGGCACCAGCATGTGTGTGATCAACAGTCCATTGATAGGAGGTGAGAGGAGTTACCTTGCCTTTGAAGCAGCAATGATGAATTTTAGAAGTCACTGTATAGCAAGAAACCTCTTATAGAATCAGAAGGATTCCTAATCCCTTTTCCCTTTCCAGGGCCTTAATTTCACCATTAGTACCAAGTGTAGATGGCATTGGGTAAACTAGTAAAGGAATGAGAAAGGAAAAATAATCACTTCATCCTAGTCCAAATATTCAATTAGAGGAAAACAAGGGAGGAAATAAACATGATATCATCTCTAATTATATCCAAGGTAGAAATACAGCCAAAGCTGTTTTTAAGATTTATCTTACTTGCTATGTTTCAGCACATCCAGATTAAATACATTTAGAGAGAATTTTGCCTTTTAGATAAATATGTTCCTATCTTAAAGATTGGCTTACCAGAAAGTTTAAGAAAGAGCTCCACAGGAAGTCACCACCAATCCTTCATAGGCTATTTAGAATAAATGAAAGATGGAAGAGCATAAAAGAGAAGCTATGCTTCCCAAATTCTGAGTGGGCCTTTATTAGGGAAATGTGAGTGTTAAATTGCCCAAGGATTAAAGAAGTAAGTGTGGCTAATTCATCTTTACTTCTGATCTTTTTTTTCTTAAAATCTGGAGAGATTAAAACCTGAGAAGTTCTCTGACCTGTTTTTCAGCTAAATTTTGTTCCCTTTAAATTTTGTGTCTTATTTTATCTCTTCTTTTCCTTCAGAACATTATTATTATTCGTAATTATGTCTTTATTTGTGTTTATTTAGTATGCACCTCCCGTATTCGAACATAGCACTGTGAAGTCAGGGATCATGTATATTTTGTTCACATATAGAATTTTGTTTATCCATCACCAGTGTCTGGGGAAACAGTGCCTGCTGCATGAGAGACAGTCCATGAAAGCTACGGAATGTAGAGTTACATCTACAGTGTTAGATTGTTATTTAACATATATGTCATACAATTTAGTTCCTTTTAGAAAATATGTATTAAATCACCCAGAAAGTCAGCATGTTAGAATCCATACCTTTAATTTACCAACTGGTCATAGTACAGAAACAAAATCTTAGATGTTGAGGATACATAAGGGAGATTAATAGCTTAAACAAATGAAAAATAACAACTCCCCAACTGTTGTCTCTCTACTGTAGCCCAGAACACAGTTTATACTGTGTACGGGTGGTGTTCTTCAATCTGTGTTGTCAGGTACTACGTTACATAAGGAATACACAATGAAAGACAGTCTTTACCCCAAAGGAGCAAATAGTCCAGGGGCAGGCACAGCGGTAAATCCCTCCCGTGTGTGATGAGTACTGGGGCAGGGCCAGGGACAAGACCGTGGGGGCACTAGTGCGGACGCTGCACTTGCACGGAGCGGGTGGACCAGGGATGATGGCCAGAAAGGAGATGCTTGGGCTGAATCATAAGGAAGACAGGAGTTCTGAGACAGCCAACACTCCAAGCAAAATCATGAGGCAGATTCAGTGCGCCATGCACAGCGTGATGTTATAAGAACAAAACGTCTCTGCAGGGGAATGATGAAAAATGAGGTTAGGGAGCGTGACAAGGGCAAAACTGAAAAGGTCTCAAGGGTCACGCTAGGAAGTTAAGATCCTGTTTCCAAAAGCAATTGCACAGTGCCCGGCAGAGAACATTGGCCATCACATTGCTGACGGTTGTGATACAGACACTGCTCACAATCGATACGGAAATCAAAAGGCATGGTCACTGAACTGATGTTTGGCATTGGGACTGTTACACTGACACCTTCATTTGGAAGAGAGAAATCCATGCTGAGGCACGAAATTTTCTGCATCTTTAAAATCGAGACATCAAAACCATGAATATGACAGGGCAGCTGTGTATGAAAGAAATGGTGAGAAAAATTGGAAAGCTCAGAAAAAAATACAGTTCATACTTACCCAGGGCTTCTCTGTGTTCCTAATATACTAATCACTGATAGCAGGAATCTCAACCTGGAGTCTAATGATGTGCTTCAGGGGGTTCTGAAAGCATCTTGAAATTTTATGATCAATTTTGAGCATATGTGCATTTGTTTAAGAGAGAGCGATTTTGAGTCTTTATCGGATTTGAAAAAGTCCACAACTCCAACTTCTAGCATATGCAACTGGGACAAAAGGACATGAAGCAACATCATTTAGGCACCGCATTGTGGATTGTAGTTGTAGTGGAAATTTCTTTTTGGGAGAATGTAGAATTGGTAGGCAGGCCAACACCCAGTGGGCTAATAAACAATCTCCTAAATCTCAATGCCTTATCATAATAGCAATTTTTTTCTTGCTCACTCCGCAGAGTAATGCAGTCAGTGGTGGGTGGTAGTGGGGGTCAGGGACTGTGCATCACAGTGCGTGGGAGGGGCTTCTGTACACACCGTCCTTTAAAGATCAGGTTTCTTCCATGTTGAGGCTCTGCCATTTTCAACATGTCACTTCAAGGGCACCCTGGCATCGTCCACGTAGCAGAGAGGAGAAAAGAGAGAGCACGTGGGGAAGGCAGGTCATCACTCTTAACTGCCTTGATGGGGAAGTGGCACACCCTTTCTCACATTTCATTCACAAGAACTAATTTTATGGTCCAAGGTCTAGGTGCAAGGAAGCCGGGAAACACAGCTTATCTGGGTGCACAGGAAGAGGAAATGTATTTGGTGAATATCTAGTTTATCGCTACCGTGGGTGTTTTAAAAAATTATTTGGATCTTATCTGCTGGTTGTGGTTTTAGTTTGATTCTGAATGAAAAAGAGGATTTGAAGTAGATATACTTTCTCAAAGACTTCACAGTTATGTATAAGGTGTTTTAAAAATTGTGTCCATTTTAATTCCACAGTATACACAGCTGTTAACTCTCCCACACAGTCAGCTCCAACAGTCGCAAATGCAGAAATAAGTGCTTGCTGAGCGTATAGTTTCCCAGTTTTAGGCTTAAAAAAATTGATTTGTTGAACTATTTAGATTAAATTCTGCCTTTTGTTTTAGGTTGGGAGTGCAACCTCAAGAACTCTGATTCATCAGCACCCTCAAAGGAAGTCCCCCAACCCAGTAACTCAGATGGAATGTAAGATACGGGTTTAAGACTTCAATACGGAGAAAAGGTTTCTCCCCATCCCCCTCTGTAACACTTAAAGGTAGCTAATGGTCTTTCAAGGTCTAGTATACTTTATTGTTGAATAGGATTCACTTTCTGTTTTCATTCTGATAAGCTCCTTTTTAAAGTACTAGTCCAGGAGCTCCTTAACTCAAACTGGAGAACAACTCAATTCCAGAGGGGAGCACAAAGACCAAGTAATGTAGGTCATCTAGGAACTTGAAAGACATTTCAAGTGACTACTTAAATCATATAGAAGATTGCTAATTAAGCACTCAGTTTAAATGCCAACTCCATGGAGTAGATTTTGAGTTACATTTAATTTTAATTGTTTCTGTTCTCTAAAAACATACCTAAGAGCTTTTTAATTTTAATTCCACAGTTTACACAGCCGTTAACTCTCCCACACAGTCAGCTCCAACAGTCGCAAACGCAGAAGTAAGTGCTTGCTGAGGGTATAGTTTCCCAGTTTAAGGCTTAAAAAAATTGATTTGTTGAACTATTTAGATTAAATTCTGCCTTTTGCTGTATCTTACCAGTCTCACAAAAGCCAAGCACGCAGATTGGTGTGTATGAATGTAATCATGGTCAGATTCTGACTTTACATGGTCTCTTTCAGACTGTAAATAGTTTCTTCTCCATTAAAAGTAGTCCTGCCTCTTCCTCTTTGTTAAGTCTGCATTCTGGCTCTGTCTTCATTTGTTCATTTAAAAAAAGTGTTGAAAATCTACTTAGCTGTGTGGCCTTGGGCAAATCATTGTGCAACTATATAGAAACTTAGCTTTTTTATTTTCGAAATAGGAATAGTTTCATAGGTTTGTTGATAGTCATCAAACCAGATGATGTATACATGGGTGCTTTGAAATCTTTCAGGGGCTGTGTAGATGCAAGCTACCATTATTAATATAACCACCAGAATTTCAGATGTGTGGAGGAGTAAGTGCTGTAGAAGAATCTTGACTTGAAGAGTCTTACTGAGAGTGTTAAGTGAGAGTGGGAGGTTGGACTCATGGTGGAAAAGGAAGACTTAAATATGTGGAGAGAGGAAGAGGAGGAGAGATCTGTAAGATCTGTCCCGAAGGAAATGCGCGCAGGTGTGAGTGAACAACTCAGGCTGGCTGGCTCTGAAGCAAGTTGTTGACCTGGATGTATTGAGGAATAAACTTAAAAAGCAAATTAGGACCAAGTGGAGAGGGTCTTTTCACCAACAAGGACCTTGAATCAATTTTTGATGAAGACATGGTGGGATGGGGTTGGTATTTTCAAAAAATTTGTCTGGCAAGGACAGTGACCAGCTGTATTAAGCCCAGTGAGAGGGCTGTCGTGCTAATCTTGGTGAGGAGAAATAAAATCCTGAGGTGGGGAGAGAGGATGGTATATGAGGGAAATGGAGCACCATCACTCTCACCACGGTACCAACACCACCCGAGCCATGGCACTGCAAGAGGGC
Source organism: Manis javanica (assembly GCF_040802235.1). Taxonomy (NCBI): domain Eukaryota; kingdom Metazoa; phylum Chordata; class Mammalia; order Pholidota; family Manidae; genus Manis; species Manis javanica. The sequence goes on from NC_133168.1 coordinate 18,627,452, forward strand.
GGCACGCATCTGGTAGGACAGGTAAGGGGGCCAGTCAAGAACGACTCCAAGCTTTACAGTTTCAGTGACTAGGAAAACGACATCATCAGCAAGCAAGATAGTACTTTTTGGGGACAGTGGGATGCAGGCTTTAGTGCTGGATATATTGACTTTGAGGGTGTTGGGGAGGAAAATTTTCCTCTACCGTTCATGGTTCTTCTAGCTGGCCTAAGAATTAAAGTAACATAAGCCAGATTAACAGGAAAAAAACAAATTTAATTTTGTGTGTATGGTGAACCCACCCAGATTCTAAAGTCAGGCAAAATGAGGTGTCATCTGAGTTAAGGAGAAGGGGGTAGGGGACTGGGACTTCAAAGGGAAGGAAGATAGTTCACAGGAAGATGAAAAAGTAAATGTTTGGAGGGAGATCAGAGTTTCTTCTTGAATCTTTTGGGCCTTAATTGTTTTCAGCTCAAAATTATCTGCATGCCAAAGTGGTACATCTTGGGGCAACTTGTTCTAGACCCCTACAGGCTCAGGATCGGTCACTTGCCACTCCTTGCTTTGAATCTTATGCCCTTATAATATGGTACCTGCACCATACTATCCACACCTTTTCTCTTGCTGTTACCTATGAATGGAATGCCCTCCCCACCTTTTTTAAAAAATTATTTTATAAAGTCAGCTTTAGTGATGTATAATCTACATACTGAAATCCTTTCTAAGATGTAAAGTTTAAGTATCAACAAAAAGATTCAGTCATGTAACCACCACAATATTCAAGATACAGAAAATTTCCTGTGTTTCTTTGGAGGCCATCCCCTCACCCCATCACCAAACACTCATCTGGTCTCTGCCTATGGTATTGCCTTTTCTGGAATGTCATATACGTGGCATCATTCTGTGCATAGTCTTTTGTATCTAACTTTTGTTCTTACTGTAATGATTTTGAGATTCATTCAGGTGTTGCATGTAACAGCAGTTTGTTTCTCTTTGTTGCTGAATTGCATTCCTTTGTATGGATGTGCCATACTTTGTATACACATTCACCAGCTGAAGAACCACTGAACTATTTTTAGTTTTTGTCTATTATGCTTAAAACTACTACAAACTTTCACATACAGGTCCTTGTGTGGACTTATGTTTTGATTCTCTTGGATAAATACCTAGGAGAGAGATTGTTGGATCATAATATAAACGTATATTTAACATTATAATAAACTGCCAAACTGTTTTCTGAAATAAATGCACCATTAGCATTCCCACCAATAATGTATGAGAGTTCCAGTTACTCTGTATCCTCAAAGGCAGTGGAAGTCTTTTTTCCCCTCTCTTGCTTTGGGAGAAGCCAGCTACCTTGTTGTTAGCAGCCCCAGGGAGAGGCCCACGCGGTAACTACCCTGTCTCTGCCCAACAGCCATTGAGGAATGAAGCTGGCCAGCAGCCACATGAGTGAGTTTAGAAGAAGATCGTTCACCTCAGTCACTCCTTGAGATGCCTGCAGCTGCATCTGTCAACTTGGCTGCAGTCTCATGAGAGATCTCCATTTGTAACCAACCAGCTAAGATGCTCCCAGAATTCTGATCCTCTGAAACTGTGTGAGGGAATAAATGTTTGCTATTTCAAGCTGCTAAGTTTGGGGTAACTGGTTACACAGCAACAGACAATACACTGAACCAGGACACTGGCATGAGGCTGAAGGATGATGTCAAATCTGCAGCCAAGATTTCATGTAAAGCTATGAGAGAATGTGAGTTTTCCATGCTTTATGCTTGAGGCCAGAGCTTCCTAACCTGGTTCTGGGACTGCCTCCAGAATGCCTCCATCAAGAAGGATAAAAATAATTTCAAAACAAGATTAATTGTAAAAAATACAGTATTTTCGGGGTGGGAGAAGGACCACATTCTCAACTAATGATGTGTTTCTCAACTCTGCGAGCACAAGGCAGTCTCCACACTGGTTTCTCACCATCTATTGGTCTACAACTCTCATGCTGTATGTTACGGCACTCCAGTCCTTTGGCAATTTTCAGGTGCATAAAATTCCTTACCTCCCACTCTTTCTCCTCTTCTTTTACCTTCTTTTTTCCTAGAACCTGACTTTTAATGTTTCACAGAATGACCCAAGTTAAACCAATTTTCATGAAATCTGATCAGGCATAGAGAAAAATAAAGAAGGGAACATTTACCCCTACTCCCATTTGGCCCTCCAATCCCAGGAAGCACATTTATCCTGGAGATGTGAGTGTGGGAAGTGTCTGGGTGTGCAGAAGGGCCAGTGGGAAATGGCTGATACATACACCTTTGTGAGTGGCAGAGTCTCCCAGTGAAAAATTACTGGGACTTGCATCAGCCTCAAGGAGACTTCGGCAGCATTTAGAGATTGAGATTAGGCAGAAACTTTCGCCCTCCAGTTCAGCTAGAGCTTGGGTATGGAGGCTGTTGGGTATGTGAGGAAAGGTGTGCCAGGGTAATGTCTGTGCCTTTTTTCCCCTTAAACATACTTTCCTTGAATAGCAGGCAAGATTTTAGGCCAGAACAACTGTCCCTGCTGGCCTTTCCTTCTTGTAGGAACTATGGGATTCCTATTATCCACACCAAAAGCATTGTTCGAAGGAAAATTCCCTTACCTCGTAAGAGTGGCTCTGATTCCCTCCCACCAAGTTCTTTACTGTCTCTAAAGCTGCACATGGCCATTTCTACAGGCAGAGAAGGAAAATACACAAAGTTTTCTGAATATAGCATCCTTACCTCTCATGACAAAATAGCTAAACCCTTAGGATAGAGATGCTTTGGGCAAACCCATGGGACATCTACTGTTTCCTAAGACTTCCCCTGCAAAATTAGGGTAGTAAATTCCACTGGGCTTCTTTTTCTCCCCTCTCATACTACACTATAAAAATAACTGAGCCTCCCTGGCCATACAACTGTTTCTTTTTTGGTTGTTGTGCAAAAGCATTTCTCCTGTGAAGCTTTTCATTGATAGCCTACTACTGAAAACTTTCTGAAATGGAAGTGGGAGGAGGTATGTGCAAAATAAAAAGAAATGCGAAAATGTTAAGCAAATTATTTTTCACCTGTGAGATCTTCCTTCCTTTCTTCAGAGCATTATTTGCCTTGTTTATTGACATTTTGGAAGAGGATTATGCATAACTGTAGCAGTAGTTGCTTTATCTCTCTGAAGGTTCAAATGACAGAGGTTGTTAGCCTGAGAAACAGGATATTTGATTATTGATTAGGCCACATGGTTCTGGCTGAAATAATAGAGACTATTCTTGGCTGCTCTGCACATGTCAAGTCGGCCTGCTTCTTGTCGGTCAGTCGTGGGGAGGTTTTGTTGCAGCTGCATATGTTAGACATCGCGTCTGACGTCGTTCTTTCAGACCGTCAGTCACCTTACCTGTGGCTGCTGATTAAAAATCTTATCTCAGCCAAGAACTGTCTGCCGCTGTGTTTGTGTCTGTGGCCATGGGATGATGGTTCGCTGCTCTGGGCTGTCTCGGTTGTGGAGGTCCATTGTGGGGTTTCAGTCGTTTGTGTGGCGTGGGCACTCATATAACTGAGACAATGATGTGCCATTTTCGATTTAGTTGTGCTACAGGGGGAGCTGAGGATGAAAACAAACCATATTCTTCCTTAACTACATTTCTGGTTTTCCAGCTTTGTTATATAAAATGCAAATTTCTCAGCTCAACGGACAGGTTTTCATCCAGTAGGTCCCGGATGGGACCCAGGGATCTGCATTTTAAAAAAGCAGCCTGATAATTCTGATTTAGATGGAATATGAGACATACGGCAAGAAACATAATTACATGGTATTAAAGAATTGAGTGTAAGTTAGGAAATCAGTTCTGTCTTAGCAGCCTTGTGACAAGTGAATGAGAATGTCAAGGGGAAAATCCTAGGGTATCTAATTGATAGCAATCAGATTGTTAACCTAAAGATGTGATTTACCTTCCCTTTGGTAATGCACTTGGTTGATACACTTGGTAGATAGGCACTAAATAATTAAACTAAACTGAATATTTAATGATCTTAACAATTTAAAAACATTTATTATCACTTATTGAACATTTTTATTAATACAAATCATAATAGGAAGCCCAAAACTAGACACCAAATTTAGAAGCATTTCAAGAAAAAAAAAGAATTATTTCTCACATGATATTATACCAACTAACTTGTTATTAGAGTAAAAGGAAGCTGGATTTCTACTTCTTTTTTTAACTGCCAAATAAATTACAAATGAATTAAAGATCAAAACTGAAAATAAACAAGCTGTATGCATTCTAGAATAAAATATGAATACTTTTTGGTATCTTGGAATTGCATAGAACCAGCAAGTCTAGAAGTTAAAGATGTTTAAAGATGGACATATTTGTCTACATAAATTATTGTATGGTAAAAATGCCATAAAAGAGTGAAGCTAAAATTATAGGTAAAATGAACAACTTGGGGAAGATTTTTGAATAGGCAGTTCACAGCATACTCATAAATGATGTAAAATTTATTAAGTGGTATTCAGCCCAGCTCAAAATTACACAAATGCAAATGAAAATAAGGTACTATTTTAATCTGTTTCACAAAAATCAACATATTTTATGGCATCAGCATTGAGGAGGGGTCGAGAAGAATGCTTAAACAATCTTTATACAAGTCTGAAGAATGTTCTTTGATCTAGCAATTCCACTTCTAAAAATGTATCTTACAACTATAATTGGACATGTAACCAGAACAAGGATAATAATTATAACATTGTTTATAAAAGTAAAACACTGGAAATGATGCAAATAATTATTAAGAGGGTTGGTTAAATAATTAATGGTCCATAATACTTTGTGCTGCTTAAAAAGTATGGTTAGATCCTCATTATCTGGATATGGGGAAAACCACCAAGATACACTGATAGGTTTCAGAAGAAGAAAGAAGGCAGGGTGTAAACAATGTGTATATTATGTTTGTATTTGTACACAGTAAATTGCCAGAAAATATGTGTGCATATACATAGAAAATGTCTGGAAATTGTTAAAAATGGGTTACTTCTTGGAATGGGAGTGAAAATTTGGGGTAGGAGGAAGACGTGTTTTTCATTGTATATGTTTTGCATTGCTTGAAAATTAAAAATCATGCAATGTATTATTGTAATTACTGAAGGGAAAGCTACTTGAAAAACCAAGGATTTAAATACCTCAGCTGTTCTTCTGATTGCAGGGTAATGTTTGCGATAATCATACTTTGCTATTAGAAAGATCAAATTATGTTTAATAAAACAAATCAAGTAAGTATATGAAACATTTACAAAGATGGTTATTTTTAAAAATTCAGTGTGTGAATGATAAAACTTCATTAGGAAAAATTAATGCATTTAGCCTGGTCTGTATGTACTTTGCCGTGTTGTACTGCTGTGCAAAGATATTCCTGACAGGCATGCCTTCTGTAGCATGATGCACTTTCAATCTTTGGAGCTAGAAAAGGTGGCTAGTTGCCCTGTCATCCCAGTGTCTTCAGCCAGTCTATCTTCCTGGTAACGGGCACTCCAAATGTTAGCATCTGGGAGGTAACTGTGAAAGAACAAGCAGGGGTTTGGAGCTCTCACCCGCCAGCCCTATCAGCTACCCGAGAGGCGGGGAAATAGGCTGTCAGGCATGGGATAGAACTGCCGATGGTGCATGAGAGCAGCTACATAAAATGGGAGATTTAAAAACATATTCGTGTTAACAGCACTTAACCCAATCATAATTAAAATTATATTTTACCAATTAGCCAAAAATTAATTTCCCCAATTATAATTTCCCCATGCTTATTTTAGATAAAGTATAAACAACAATTTATACTATACAATAGAATTTTCTCTAAATTGTGAGCACAAATGCAGAGTTTCCTTCAATTTTTATATTCTGTATCATGGTATGGAGAATTTGGGTGGGGGTGGGGGTGGGGAGTGATAGTGACTTGTGTATACATAGGGTACCTGCAGAAACCTATATAAGAAACTGAACGCATCACTCCTGAGTGGGGGGAATTGGAGGTCTGGGGAGGGGGAGTGGCCACATGTAGGAGGGGCTGTTTTGACAACTTTTTTGTATAATTAATTTTGCTACATCATGATTTTTTAAAAAAATACAACCAAACTCTGAACTTTAAAACACTATTAACAACTTTCATTAACCTTTACGACTCATCATTCTTTTTGAGAAACATGAAATAAAGATGAAATCCGTTACTAAATAATAAACCTAATGAAAATAAAGAGAACACAAGAAGCATCATTTTTACTTAGTCATCCAGATAAAAAAAGAAAGAAGGATTGAAAGAAGGTACAAACAGAGGGGAAAGACTAAAAAAGAGAGCGAGGTGCCCGAATGGAAGGGAGGTAGGGAAAGGAGCCTCTCAGAAGGCTTGTGAAGTTTCCTTCCCCTGAAACTATAAAAGCTCCAGATTTCCAAAATAAGTCTGCTAGTTGGAAAATGTGCTGCCAATCCTTTGAGATTTGAATGCAGAAATTCATGAATAATGTTGACACCCATTGTCATGGGGAAAGGTAGACGGATAGAGTGGATATTGGGAGAAACTATTGAAAGAGAATAATGGAAATCTAGGTGTAATAATGGAAACAAATCAACTAACCACAGATGATAAATCACAGAACAACTTTACTTTCTTTGGTCAGTGTCTTTACGTTAAACAGGAGTTGCTCTTTATATCACACAGATCTCCTAAGTGCTCCCCCAGGAAGGTCCTTGGTAGTTTATATCAAAACAGGTTCCTGCAGAAATGGTACTGAGCAAAGTAGATGGACAAAGGAAACTGTCAAGGCTCACTCTCTGGATAAAAGTTGCAGCCAGAACATAGTGGATCTCTGGCAACTTGCTGCACTGATGGACAGTGACTGCACTGGGGTATGGGGGTACTTGATAATATGAGTAAATGTAGTAACCACACTGTTTTTTCATGTGAAACCTTTGTAAGAGTGTATATCAATCATACCTTAATAAAACATTTAAAAAAAAAAGTTGCAGCCGGAGCCTGAGGACCTGGGCACTGTGTGGAGAGACGCTGGACCTGGAATCTTGGAGTGAGGTGTCCTGCAGTTAGCAAGCCATAACACGTGTATTTTCTCTTTAGGACAAAACTGAGCTTTATGAAAGTGAAATGAAAAAAGAAAGGCACAAATATTGAGAGCCAATCATACTTCTCAGAACCACCTCATAGCTCTCCAGGCATCCTTACCAAATCCATTTAATTTTAGAAAGTCTAAATAGGTGTGTGTTTTATTTTTCTGTTTCCTACTAGAATAATACTGTAAGCCTAGAAGTGCTCTATATCTTATCTGAAATGTACAGTTCATCTGTTTTAAGTAAACATCAGGTACTTAGCTAATTAAATGTGATACTTGGAGGATCTTGTTTATAGGAAAGTGTCAACTTTCAGGATGTTGTTTGTAAGTCTCAATAAAATTAGATAGAAAATGACGGTGTACTCCCTTTTCATAGGCTGACCTTGGGGTCATCACCACCTGAAAATAGCTCAAAACAAAAAATGATCTAAGGGTTGAAACAAGATAAGATCAAACTGATGTCATGGTAATTACACAAAGTACCATTCAGTCATTGGATGGAATTTACTGTTGATCCCTGGGCTTAGAAGCAGGTGGGAACATGCAGTCTTTATTACTCTGCCATTATAAAAGACAGGTGAGGACTTTATTGGCTGTAGTTCCTGAGAAATCACAAGAGGAAGCTAAAATTCTTCAGATCCACAATCAACTGCCCTGAACACATCCTACAAAAGGTCCAGAGGGAGGTAATATGAATGAAACAATTTTGGGGATTTTAATTAAATGACAAGTAAAATATTTGAAGATATAGAGCATCTATGCATCAACCTTAGTAAGAAGAGAGACAGGTATTTATACATTTTCTTTTCAGCCCTTTTGACTGAATTGAGAGGAAGTCTGAAAAACTGTGGTCTGGGATCATAGGCTAAGATGTTATCTAACAGAAGCCAGAAACCAAGTCTCCCGCTAAGATGTGTGAGTGCCTGTCAGTACCTAAAAATGTTCCTCAAGAAGTATTGGAGGTCATTTGAAAGGCATTCAGTTCAGAGGTAAGGTAGAGGGCGAATAGACATTATATGAGTTGCTGATTCTGTTTTATCATCAGTTTTTAAGTGATGCATACCTTCAAGACGGCCAGTGATAAAGCAGCTCACCTGTTCAGCCCAATGAACAGAGCTTCTGATATCTTTGAATAGAAGTTCTCGTGTAGACTTGAAGAGTAACACTGAAGTTTCTTCAGTAACTTTATTTCCATTTTCTTCTCTTATTAAATGCTATAATAAGAGTCAGTATGGTTTCTCTCACTATTACGGATCATCTTGCCATTCTGAATCATTTGCCCAAGTCTAACTGGCTTGTTCCAGTGACAGTTTCTGGAAACTTGCTAAGCTTAGTTATGTTTATATGAGCACTAGTTGAAATGGCATCTGGTTGGGAAATTGAGACTAGAAAAATGAAAGTGCTCTTTTGTCTCCCCTTATTAGTGTGGAGGAAAGGGTTTAGGCAGATGGGGAGAATTATGGGCTGACACTGTGTGGGTCTCTTGGAAATGCAGAAGCACCATTTCATCTTCATAGGAACTTTCAACCTCATAGAACTCATTGCTCTATATGATCCTTTTCCCACACCAAAGTAAGGTATTTTACATTAGAACAGAGGAATCTCTTAAAGTTTCTGAAGGTGTCTTTTAAATTTATTTGACAAAACACCAATTCAATTTTTCAAAATATTGGTCACCCAAATTACACTTTAATACTGTGCTGCAGTCTTGAATTATTTTAAAAAAGGTAAGAATAGTCACCATTTATGAAATGTTGACATGTTTTCATTTCAACTTTAACTTTGGTTGTGGTTTAAGTTTCTTTTCTTTTTTCTTTTTTGCAGTAATGTATTGGCTGAAATTTTGAGCTAGATTTCATACCACTTCCTGCTGAAAAGAGTAGCATATGAATAATACTAGAAAAGCAATTATGTGCCAGAAGAGATTCTCTGTTTCAATGTGCATTTTTTTTTCAATATGGGATCAAGTTTACATGAAAACTAAAAGTAATAGTAGGGAAATAGAAGTAGCAAAATTAGAAGGCAACGTGTATCTTGTTCAAAAGAAGACCAAGATAATGCGCTTCTACAGAGAAAACATATAGGAATCAACAGATGTTTCCAGTGAGAACAGCATGACCCGTAGCACCAAACTTTCATTTTTACAATTTGTAACTCCTAGAGTGGTTTTCTCTCAACTCGTGATCCTTGCAAGTTCTGGTTTTGGTGTGTAACATTTCAGCATTATCCCTTGAAGGTTGCAGAAAATAATCCCCTAATTCCTTGGTTCATTAGACTCAGAGATAACAGAAATGTTCCAGCATCCTTAATACCCTGGGGTGTGAGGACGAGGGCTTAGGCTGGACTGGGAGTGCAATCAGGGGCAATACTGGGAATCAAATGAGAGTAAACAATTGTATAACATGATCCATGTGTGACTCAATATCCTAAAGGAGGAATGGCTTAATTGTGTACTTCCAGGCCATAGGGGAAGTACAGGTAGAAGGGACTCACTGTCTTAGGATCATATCACTTTCCAGGTAACTTTGGCAAATTCTTTTAAATTTCTGAAGTGTCATTTTCTAGTCTGTAAAATAGGTGCCATAATAATGCTTTCTTCATAAAAGTGTAAAGAGAATCAAACACGGGATATGTCAAAGCCAATGTTTCTCTCATTTTCTCCATGCCCACCAATCAGACACTAGTCCTAATAATTAGGTTAGCTATAAAATGCCTCTTTATCCAAATGAAATAGCTTTATTAAGGCTGTATTTGAATGTCAAATACATACGTAAAATTAAAAATTACATTGGCAAGTTATATTTAAGATAGCATGACCTAATGTTGCTCTAAAAAAAAGATATCGGCATCTTATTTAGATATATGCCACCTGAAAAGGCCGTTTAAGAAGTTCATTGTAAAGTATAAAGATTTGGAGACAGTATGTGAGGTGTGGTTTAAAGCCTGGAGTTCAGAGTTGTGGACACATTCTAAAATCTTGGCTCTGCCAGTGATGAATTTTGTGATTTTGCATAGGTTACTTCACTTCCAGAATTTCTTTATCTGCCAAAATGAGGGGCTGTTATGAGTCTTCAGCATATTTGTGTGATCAAGGTGCCCCAAAGAATATCTAGCTCACACAAGTGCTCAATTAATGGTAGGTATCATTTTTAAAGTGTAAATTGTTATTATTACCAAGTCCATTATAGCAGATACTCTGTAGCATATTAACTTCAAAAATTTTTGCACATTGTTACATTTCCCCTAAGAGAGTACTTGAATGTATGTTATATAAACAACCCCCCACAGAGGAAAAGTACTAGGAGAAAGTAGAGAGGCAATATTGGGGTCCCATATCTCAGATCCTGGAGGAGAAATTTTGTTGTAAGAGTGAGCGGATATTTCAGTTTTCTATTGCTGTGCATCCAATTACCCCACATCTTGGTGGGTAAAACAACAAGTTACTATCTGCCAAGGTTCTGTAGGTGACTGAGCTCAGTTACTAACCTGAGTTACTCATGGGTTTGTGATCAGACAGTGGCTGAGGCTGCAGTCATCTGAAGGTTCAACTGGACTGGTCATCCAGGATGATTTCTTCCCTCCTTGCTTCTTGGCCTCCTCCTCTCTCTCTCTGTGGCATCTCACTCCCCAGGGTTCTCCATGTGACTCTGTCTTTTCATCGTATTGTGGTCTTGGAGTAGCAGCCCTTCCTACATGCAGCCAGCTTCCAGGAGACAGAAAGCAGGAACTGCCAGGTCACTGCAGGAATACACCACAGCTGGCCCAGTGTTGCTTCTGGCATGTTCCATCTGTCTAAGTAGTCACAGGGCCCACCGAATAGGAATAATAGTGTACACGCCACTTTTGGATGTGGGGAGTTGGTGGGGGGCAAGGTCGTGCCGCAGAGGGAGTTTGTGGACAGAGATCTTTGTGGCCGTCTTTGGGAGTAGGACCTGCACGGCAGCGGAAGCAGGGACAACGAATCACAGGGGCTGCTCATCACAGCTCCTCTGCTCTGTAGCTTGTAAGAAAGGCGCCAGATTAACACATCAATAGTCTGGACCTGTCTATCCTATTACAGAAAGACTTTAAGACAATTAAATATGTTTTTATGCTTTCATCCTTTTAAATGGAAATGAAACTTGGTGTGTTAAAGGTTGCCTGAAAACAGCTCCAATAAACCTAACAAAATACAATGCCCCAATTTTAAAAGTTACAAGAAAGATTCTTATATTGCTTAATGCTCCATATAAAGCTTTTCTGGCCTTTGGAGGTTTTACTTTTCTGAGTGATAAATTGACACTATCCAATGTTTTATTTCTGATAGCATTTATTATTATAATAATGCTCATTTAAAAAATTGGGTAATTTTAATCAACAAACATTTGAAGTTCTCATTTGAAACAATATTTTATGGCGTATAGAATTTGTTCTATCAGAATTTCTTATTGATTTAGTAGGCAGACCATTTTTAAAATGCTGATGTGCTAGGAAAACCAGAAGGTTAATGGAAAAACCAAGATTTCAATTACATAGTTATGTTAACATTGTCAAGTGCTTTTAAATAATAATGAAAGTAGAAAAGCCCCCAGTTTTGGTAAAGCCTAGCTGTACAAGCTATGGTGTGCTGTGTATTTCTCGAGACCCTTTTTTTAACTCCTTTTCTCTCCATTTCATCTGTAAGACAACTTGAATCCCTTTAAAAATTTCGTGAAGGCACAAAACACTGGTTGATAAACAGAAATCCCATCCCAGTGAATGGTGTGACTTCCCTTGGCCTTATTTTCCTCTGGACACTGGACTCTCTGGGGTACCCTGTTCGCTGCCCATACCTGCTGGGGGAAATGATGAGGACTACTGAATACATGAAGCTTCTGCACCCAGGTCAAAACACTAAAATATGTGTTTACTCTACAAAGTACATGTTCTTTATTCTCATTTGCCTTTCATCTCTCCATTTTCACATTTGTCAGCCTAACAAATGTCTCAGTGTGCACAGACACTTTGACCCTAGCACTCATCACCTTAACTCACAGTTATTTACCTTTTATCTGGGTCAGATACTAGGAAACTTATTCATATTTGTATCACTCGTACTTGGCACAAGGCCTGGCATGTAGCCAGTACTTATGCAAAGTCCACCTTCCAAGTGTTCACTTTGGACCTTAAGTTTTGTACTTAACAATGCTGAACTTCTGTCAAATTATCCCCTAACCATCTCTTTATGAGACAGAGAAAACATTAACTATCTATATCAAAGAATGGATTAGGGGAGAAGAGATGGTTTGTGGGAATTGTAACCAGTCACTCTTCATGCCCCCTAATCTGTCAGTCATCCCTTGTCACCACCTTTGGGGAAACCATCAGGGAATGTGTTAGTGGGCTTCAAGGTCACTTTAGTCCAGGGAGTGAGGTTTGAATGTCTACTTGGAAGAACGGGGAATGTGGAGGATTGGGGTTGGGGACTGGAGTATGACATCAGGAAAGACTCACTGCTGGGCCTGGGGGTCGGAACGTTTCAAGAACAAGGTAAAAACCCCACTTAATGCAACATGAGAAAAGAAACCTCCTTGCCAGGGTCACTCCAAGATGAGTTTCTTGACCACTGACCCCGGATTTCTAAGATTCATCCACCTGGAGACAGAAGTGCTCACTTGGCAGGAGGTAGAGGTGAGCCTGCTCAGGGGGGCTCTGGGGAAGCTGTGGGATCAAGGATTCCAAACTTCCCACTGTCCCTTGTGGCTTTCCACCTTCAAAATTTTCAAGGCTGAACTATTGCTATCTTTTCTGGACCAGGCAAGATGCTAAACCTCATAGACCTATCCTTTGTTTAATACGTGATCATTAAATACCTATCTCATGCCATGCAGTATGCTGGGGGTTAAAAGGTTTACTTGCAAGGTTCCCTTTCATTAGTTACTGTTATCTGAAGCAGCCTACATTTCCTCCTCTTGACAGTTAGCTGGGTTAGCTTGGGGCTCATGAAGTGCAGCCTTAGCTTAATCCTCTAGAAGTCAGTTAGCTTCAAACTCTTTTGTTCACAAAGAATTATGCCTTTAATCCTAGCCAGTCATCTCAAAAATGTGCTATGAGTCAGTTGGGCTTTCTGGTCTGTGGAGAATATGGGTGAGTCACCCCAGCTATCGCCACCGTTAGAGAAACCGAGAACCTCTCTCTCTGACAGTAAGGCGGCAATGGCGGCACCTTTGCAAGTGAAGAGCAGGAGCTCAGGTTGTACCAAGTGCCTGTAATCTTGGAACGATCTTCACTATATATTTATGTGTACTATATATGTGTGTATATATTCATGGGTACATACAAATATGTAATTGTATATACACATCTACTTTTATATCTATAGATAGATAAAAACATACTTGTCTTGAGATCTTTCCATAATAGAATACCCAGGTGGGATTATTGATGTGTCAATCCTGGCACCTTACTTTATAAGGGTTTTTTTTCCTGTGATAAAAGCAGAGCAGAGGAGCTGGGAAGAGGAGCTCCCTGTTGTTTGTCATCCTTGTGTTTTCACTGCCGTTCAGGTTGCATTTCCCAAAGACGACCACCGAGATACCTCTCCGCATACATTTCTTCTCCGTTATGACCTTCCCCCTCCCACACCAACAAGTGGTGTATTTATTGTTATGCCCCATTTGATATCTGGAATAGGCATGCATGAAAATGTAGGATATTTGATGTGTCAAAATGTATATTGATGGGTATGTATATACGCATATATGTCTTGTATGGTACACTGGTAGAATATTTACTGATTTCATATACTGTTTAATGTATCATTATACATAGTCATAATAAATAATATTATGCAACCATGCTAAATAATACTAGTAAATTATGGCAATGATATTGCTTTATACTTTCAAGATTGTTATCTATTCCTTGCAGAGTCATATCAAGAATCTAAATGTGTGTACATATATAGTTTGACATAAATGAAGAGACACCCGATTTAAATCCTACAGTTCTTATATATGCTTTTTATTAGTGCTTTCTTTTGAATTCTTATGAATTTTAGGTCTTTACATAAAATGGTTCTTACCTGTGGCATATTTAACACTTGTGGATTCACATATTAGCATAGTGAGAATATACTGTCTCTAATGACTTTATTATCTGGAAATATTTTATATTTAAACATTTATTCTAAGTCATCATTTAAGAGTTATCTTGTTACTAAGTGTGAATGGCAACTCTACAGTAGCAACTTTTGATTCATTTTATTATTACTGCTCCAAAGTCCCAATGCCACATAATTGTACCTATTGTGTGCAAGGCATTCTAGGGAGGTGTGGATTAGAGGGGTACAGTTTCTATCCTTAGGGAGCTTTCACATGGATGAGAAGCAAACATGTATGTAACTGGCTGGAATTCAGTACAGACTTTGAAACTTCATCTAAGAATTATAAGCAAAGGGATAAGTAAATGCTATGGACAGTTATTTATTCTGGCTTTGGGTTGGGTGAAAGCTTCACAGCGAAGCTGGCAGCTGGGCAGCTCCTTGATTCTCTGAAGTGGATAGCTGAGCAGAGGGAGAAAGGCCTCAAAGGCCAGGCTGAGAAAATACATACTTTCCGGGACACATGACTGTGATGTGGCAGGAGGTAAGGGCATGTTGAGTGAACACTGGAGATGCACTGTGGGGTCAGATGTATAGAATCTGTGATGTCTGCAATGTACTCACTTGAAATAACGAAAGAATCAGAGGTTACTAGATCTGATTTAGATTGAGCATATTTTGCAAAATAGCATAAATCCCAGCTGAGTGTGATTATTTTTACTGTCCTGATTCTTAATGTTTTTCTTCCAGATTTCCAAACAGAAAGACCTGAAGTTGATTAGGATGATAAAATGATTTATTAAAATGTTTCCAAAAACACCTAGAATTTGAGGGCTAAATCCCTTTCTGCTTGGGTTAATTTTATTTCTTTTTAAAATAAAGGCAAAGCTGTTCTGTTGTGGAAAGCTCTGGCACTGGTGACCTTCGTTCTGCTCTTCCAATCTTCTCTTCATTTTATCATAAAGCAAATTTTGAAATGTGCACTGACTTCATGCTCTCACATTCTGCAATCTTGTTACAAACGTTTCTCTCTGAATTAATTCGGATAAAATTGTTCACTGCATAATGCTAAATTTTCATAATATATGAGTTGCAATATCAAAGGACAAAAATGATACTAGTTTAAAAAGGAAACCAGTTTCAATTCTGGAATTTTCCTTGTGCCTTTGGATATCACTTAATCAGTGGTTTCGAATTTTTAAGTCCCCAAAACTGCTTGTTCTCATAAAAATTATTGAAGAGCCCAAAGAAACTTTTTAAAATGGAGATACATTTATCAGCATTTACTTATTTAGAAATTATGTTAGAAAAGGTTTAAAAATATTTATTCATTTAAAAACAACTCAATGATCACATGTTAAAACAAATCACATATTTATAAAAAAATGACAATTTCCGTAACAAAACAAAACAAAATCAGTGAAAAGAGTGGCTTTGTTTTACTTTTGTAATTTTTGAAAGATTGGCCTAACAGAACATAACTGTATTCTCTTGTGCTTCTTCACTCAATCTGTTGTGACATCACGTGTCCATGCAGTCTCTAGAAAGCGTCTCCAAACACTTTGAGAGGATGACTGTGAAAAAGGCAAATAGCATCTTAGTGTTATTATGAAAATTATTTTGACCTCAAAGAACCACTGATAGGGTCTAGGGTTCTCCAGATCACCCTTTGAGAACCACTGATTTAGATCAATATTAATTTATGGTTAGTTAGGTATGATGGTAAATAAACTCATATTTCCTGATGTTTAAGTACATACATTAGGTAGAAATAATTACATGTCTATGTTTTACCCTTACCTGTATTTACAGTCTGCTTTTCTACGTTATAAACTGTTAGGTTCTGCTGTCTGACAAATCATTTTTAAAAGATATATGGATTGATATAAATGCATGTCAAAAACACGGCCTGATATGTCAGTCTATATGAAAAACAACCACAAGATTGACTCACATGCAATTTTAAGTCTCATTCTGAAATACGTTTTTTTTTTAACTTTTTGTTTTGAATAATTATAGATTTAGAGGAAGTTGCAAAAAAATGTACAGGGAAGTCCCTTTAACCATTTCCCCTGTGTAGATGAGTGTGACAGCCATCACAATCAAGATACAGAACTGCTCCATCACCACAAGACTCTCTACTTCTTTTTAGTCATACTTAATTCCCTCACCTCCCTCCCCAACACTAACTCCCTGAAACTGCCCATCTATTCTACATCTCCATAATTTTGTTATTTCAAGAATGTTGTATAAGTGGAACCATACAGTACGCAACCTTAACGCTACACAATATTCTGAGATCCATCCAGGTTGCTTGTATATCAATAATGTGTTCCTTTTTGTTGCTGCATAGTGTTCTCTAGTACGGGTGTACCACGCTTTGTACAACTACTTCTCTGTTGAAGGGTTTTGTTTCCAGTATTGGCTATTATAAATAAAGCTTATATGAAACTTCCTATACAAGTTTGTTTGAACATAGTTCTCATTTCTCTGAGATAAATGCCTGGATGCATCTGTTGGATTATATAGTAAGTGCATGCTTAGTTTTGTAAGAAACTCTCAAATATTTTTTCAGAGTGTGTGCACATTTTGTATTCCCACCAGCGATGTCTGAATTATCCTGTTTCCCTACATCCATGCCAGAATTTGGCATTACCATTATTTTTTATTTTAGCAATTCTAAAACTCATTGTAGTTTTAATTTGCAGTCCTTAGTGGCTGATGATGTTGAATACTTCTCACAGTCTTATTTACATCTCTTTATCATCTCTAGTGCAACACCCATTTCTAATTGGATTTTTTAAATTGAGTTTTGAGAGTTCTTTATATATTTTGCATATATACTAGTCTTGTTGGATATGAGGCTTGCAAATATTTTGTCCAAGTCTATATCTTGTATTTTTATCCTCTAACAGAGGATTAAAGCATAATCCGGATGAGATCCAGTTTATCAGTTTTTCTTTTATGGGTCACATCTTTGTTGTCAATCCTAAAAACTTTTAATCTGGATGAGTTCCAATTTATCAGTTTTTCTTTTATGGGTCACATCTTTGTTGTCAACCCTAAAAACTTTTAACCAAGTCCTTGGTCCCAAAAGTTTTTCCTATTTATTTTTCTAAAATTTTTATACCTTCACATTTTACATCTAAGTCTATGAATCATTTTGAGTAATTTTCATATAAGGTATGAGGTCTGCACTGAGGTTTGTTTTGGGTTTTGTTTTGCCTACAAATGTCCAATTGTTCTAGTAGCCATTGTTGAAAGGTTGAATTCCTCTGTTAAACTGCTTTGGCATCTGTGTCAAAAACCAGATGGGCATACTTGTGTAGGTCTATTTCTGCATTCTCTGTTTTGTTGCATTGGTCTATGTATCTATGCCTCTGCCAGTATCATACAGTTTTGATCACTGTAGCTATATAATATCTTAACACTGGGAAGAGTAATTCCTTTCACTTTGTTTCTAAAATTGATTTAGTTATTCTAACTCCTTTCCTCTTCAATAATAATAATCTTGTCTATGTCTACAAGAACTGTGTTGGGATTTTGATAGGTATTTTATTAAACATAAAGATCAATTGGAGATAATTGACATCTTTAATACGGTAAGTCTTGTGATCCATGAACATGGTATGTTTTCCATTTATTTAGATCTACTTTGATTTCTTTAATCATTATTTTGTATTTTTCAGCATCTAAAACTTATACATATTTTGGTAGATTTATGCTTAAGCATTTTATTTTCTTTGGAGCAATTGTAAATGGTATTCTGTTTTTATTTTTTCCACATTATTGTTGTTAGTATAAAGAAATGTAATTTATTTTTGTGTGTTGATCTGTGTCATGCAGTCTTGGTGGATTTACTAGTTAGTTCCAGGATCTTTTTTATAGGTTCCTTGTTTTTGTCTTTTTTTTAAACATAGATGATCATGTCATTTAAAAATAGGGATACTTTAATTTCTTCCTTTTCAATCTGTGTACCTTTAATTTCTTTTTCTTGTCATATTGTGCTGCCTAGAATTTATAGTACTATATTCAGTAGAAGAGGTGAGACTGTATATCCTTGCTATGGTCATGATCTTGGGGGGAAAGCACCCAGTTTTTCACCATTAAGTATGATGTTAGCTGTAGTTTTTTGTAAATGCTATTTATGAAGTTGAGAAAACTTTTGATTCTTGCTTACTGAGACTTTTTATCATGAAAAAGCATTGGATGTTGTCAAATGTTTTTCTGTGTCAACTGATTTATCATATGATTTTTTTTCTTCTTTATCCTATTGCTATGGTTTATTACATTAAGTGATATTCAGATATTGAACCCCCCTCACAGAGGCGAATTATTCCTAGTTGATCATGTTGTATAATTCTTCTTGTACATTGCTAGGTTCAATTTGCTATTACTGTTTAGGATTTTGCCTCCAAGTTCAAGAGTTTTATTGGTTACTAGCTTTTATTTATTTATTTTTTTATACTGTATGTGTCTGCTTGTGTTGTGAGAGCAATCCTGGTCTCACAGAATTAGTTGGGAACTGTTCCCTTTTCTATTTTCTAAAAGAGATTATGTAAAGTTGGTGTTAATTCTTCTTTAAATATTCTGGATTGTCATTTTATTGGTAATTGATGACTTGTCCCTCTTATCACTCATGGTTTGAGCATAAGTAATCCTTAACACGTCTGTTTAGAAAAATAGGGATTAAAAACCTGCCCTTTATATCTTACATGAGATTTTTCTAGGACATGTGGGCATACAATACAATTCCTTTCTCCCTATTCTCAGATGCAGTGAGGTCAGTGCCTGGATATGGTCAATCACCCAGCTGGGTAGCCTGATCTCATGCCCTCACAATATTTAGGTAAAGCTGTATCTATAGACATAAATAAGTTAAGAAGTGCATTGAGGGAAACTAGCATTCTTTGCTGTCTACTCTTGCCACATTGCTGGGCTAGTATTTACTGTTGCACACTGGTAATGTGCCTTAGAGCTCACCTACTCCTGGTGAATAAAAAGCAGGAGAGGCATTGTCCTTTCTGTTCTCCCACCTGGGAATGTGGGAATGGTGAGGATGGGCTCAAATACTTGTATATATATAAGTTGATCTATCTGTCTATCTATCTATCTATCTATCTATCTATCTATCTATCTATCTATCTATCATTTATCTATCTATCTATCTATCCATATATTATATATATATATTCCTATATATTATCTTGTTTAAGTTTCATGTTTTACAAATAAGGACTCTGAGTCTTCTTAACAGGATAATATATTTAAAAAGAAAATTTACTGCTGTTATCATTAAGCCCGGTTCTACTGGTTTATATGAGAAATGGAAAGATTCAATTCCCTAGCTCTTTCCTAAAAAGATTTCTTTTTTTTTTTTAAATATACATGGCTTTAGAGTATGTTTGGAGCTATGAGCAGAGAGGTCAAGATACTGATGACTATACTACTATTTTAGGAGTAATGCTAAAACTACTGGTTGTTGAAAGAACAAAACAACAGTAGACTCATAGAAAATGAGAACTGACCAAGGGGGGAAGGGTTGGGGTGGGTGGCAGGGGGAAGGTGAGAAGAATAAAGGGGCACAATAATTCACAGTCACGATTTAAGTTGGTCATGGGGATGGTAGTACACCATGGAGAATATAGTCAATGATTCTGTAACA
Source organism: Manis javanica (assembly GCF_040802235.1). Taxonomy (NCBI): domain Eukaryota; kingdom Metazoa; phylum Chordata; class Mammalia; order Pholidota; family Manidae; genus Manis; species Manis javanica. Next base: position 18,647,272 of record NC_133168.1, read on the forward strand.
CCTTTCTATGTAAAAGCTATTGTTATGACTGCTAAGCCAATTTTAGAGTAACCTTTTTCCCCATGTCTGTTTTGCAGGAGAGCCATGGATTATTACAGAAAATATGCAGCTGTCATTCTGGTTACATTGTCTGTGTTTCTGCATATTCTCCATTCCTTTCCTGATGGGGAGTTTGCAATGCAGGGTATGTGACCAAAGTTGGGTTTGTAGTAATAAGAAAAGCACATATTTCTACACATCCATCAATAACTCCATTAATTACATTTTTACTTCTATTTTTTTATTAAAGTGTCATTGACATACAATCTACTTCCCTTTCAAGTGTGATAAATCTTTGCTGCTGGATATATATCTAGGCACTTTTAGATTGTAAACATAAAATTAAATTAGGTTCAGAAAAATGTACAGTGAAAATAATGTCTAACATGGTTGTTTAAGTAGCAACCTGTACATTTTTATCTGAAATAGATTCTTATTATTCTTTATCTGAGTTTTACAAGCAGAAAATGTTCTTTATTCAGTTAGCTCAGTTATTTTATTTTTTTTACAATTCTCCCAGAGGACCTGAGAGGATTTTAGCATTGCCCTTGTAGATGAATTTTCACGTCAGTTAACATGTGAGAAAAACAAAAACCATTTTATGCAGTAAATTTGTTCTGCTGTGTTGTTTGAAATATATCATGTAGTAGCTGATATAATTCCATCTACTATGAAATTGTGAGCTGCAGTTCTTTATGGGTTTTTCTCTAGTCAAGTGGTAATATTTTAATCCCAGCTCCCAAGTGCAAATGTCTGACCTAATATCAGGCTCTCCACACTCATCAGGCTTTCTTAATTCTGGCATATTTTTCTCTGTCAATATTTGGAGTTTCTATGGGAAGAAAAACAACAGCAGATTCTAAAGGGGAAAATATTTTGCTTCTGGGCAAAACTCTCGTTTCAGATGAGCGTGGTGTTTTCATCTGTCAAGTTTTGTGTTCCCTATAGGATACTATCAACATTGGGGTAGAGAATCCATGCTTGCAAAGAATGTGCTACTATTGAGATTTCTCATGCATACCTATAAAAATTGTCTCCCATGAAAATAACTGGAATCAGTACAGATAGATATTATACATATAGAATAACATATAGCCAAAAAGTATTTGTTTATATTCCCTTTATTTCCAACGGAAAAAAAAGAATATTTACCATGCACTAATGAGGAAAAATTCAATTTCCTTTTGAGTGATTTTTGGATTACTTTGCTCTTTGCCTTTTTTATAATAGGTTGCCCAGAATGCAAGCTAAAGGAAAACAAATACTTCTCCAAGCTGGGTGCCCCAATTTATCAGTGCATGGGCTGCTGCTTCTCTAGAGCGTATCCTACCCCAGCCAGGTCCAAGAAGACAATGTTGGTCCCAAAGAACATCACCTCAGAAGCCACATGCTGTGTGGCCAAAACGTTTACCAAGGTGAGAACTTAAAAGGCCCTAGAAGCTTCTAACAGTCCAACCAAAGCAATGTCCCCAGAGCACATCCGTGGGGTTCAGTGGCGGAGGTATTTAAGGGCCGATCTTATGTTGGGCATTTGTACAGGGAGAGGTTGCATTTGTCCCCATTAATCAAAATGGTCAGCAGCCTGTGGGTCCAGGCTGGATTCTTTCAGAATGAAGAGAACAGGGGGTGGAGGTGATGCAGCGTAGGTTGGGAGAGAGTATAGCATGCTGCACAGTGCAGACCTCACCTTGCAGAGTGACGTTCATCAGCGGAAAGGGAGAATGTGCATATGAAGCAAGCATCTATTTAGTTCAGCTGGCTAGAGGCTATTTTACATTGCTCCGTTTTGCATGTCACCTATCTGTCTGTCAATTTTTTTCCTTTCTTTTCAGGCCACAGTAATGGGAAATGCCAAAGTGGAGAACCACACGGAGTGCCACTGCAGTACTTGTTATTATCACAAATCTTAAATATTTCACAAAGCGCTGTGTCAATGACTGCTGATTTCCTGGAATGGAAGATTAATTTGTTCAGTGTTTATGGCCTCGTGAGACACAACCCTGCTTTTTCCCTACCATACTACTTTTGACATGCTTCAAGGATACATCGCAGCTTTACTGCCTTTCTCTTTATCCTCCAGTATAATCAGCAGTCTAGCTCTTTTCATTTGGAATAAAATACAGCATTTAGCTGGTTCCACTGGCAATAAAATCTTTTAAATCATCATTCTGTCATTGGATTCTAAATTTTTCCTTAAAAGTTAAAGCCAGTTGCTTTTGATAGGATTCATTGAAGAGAGGGAGCCAGTGGCTAAGCTGCAGCCCCATACACTCCACGACCTGACGCTGGAGACCCTTGGTCCCACTGAGCCTTCCAGAGCAGGCTGTGCATCCTGCTGCTAGCGAGCTAGTTATAAGGTGGTCCATTAGGGTAAGGGAAGACAGTGTGAGAACGTCTATTCATTTTTATATTGCCCCTTTAAATTCCCATTTTTATGGGTTGTATAAACGCACAGAGACATTAGTATGGTAACACATGTATAAAATTTATAAATGAGTAATTGTGCACATATTGGGGAGGTCTGGTCAGGAATTTTCTAATGGTAGAAGTGTACAATCAGAAAAAAATTAGAGAACACTGCTTTAGGGTTTGGGAAAGATAAAAAAGCCTTTCCAGCCTGAAGTTTCTACCCATTTGGATTATGTCTAGAAAAAAATAATTATCTTTTAGTGGTAGCCAGGTGGTAACTGAATGGTGGTTAAGGAAAGAGTCTTGGCTAGAATCGGGTATTGCTCCAAAATTCCAGAGGCATCAGCTTCTACATTCCGCCTTCCACGGTCTGGATGGGAATGAATAAATGATAAGCAAAGTACCCACTGAGCCCTCATTGTGGGCTAGGTGGAGTCCCAGGCACTACCATTCAGCTCTGTCCAAATGCTTCAGAGCAGGGCCGTGCTTCAAAGCCACATTTATGGAGCATGTATACTGAAAAACAGAGATAGTCCTTCCTTTGAGGATCATGGTTTTATACCCATTAAATTATATTAGCTAAGGTAGCAATCAAAGCCACCCAAAAGTTCTACTTCTAAAGGAGACTGAAATTAAAAAAAAAAAAAGACCACACTGGTCACAGATGAGGTTTTCAAAAGAAAATTGCAGTCATCACCAGTTTGTCAAGATTCCATTTCTGAGTAAAAAGCCAGTTCCTAAGAGGTTGGGAAGTGTCAGGGTGAAAAATTTAAATGAGTGCCTGTACTTTTAAAGAAACACTGAAATACACATAAAGGCATTGCTTCATTTGTTTATTCATTTATTTATCATACATTTAATGTCTAGTAAGTGCTGGCACAAGTGTTAGATCGTGGTGATTCAGAGACATCAGGATTCTCTGAACATAAGATTGACAGAATATAACGCAGCTTAATTTGAGAGAACAGTGGTATTTATCATTGTTCATTCCAATATTTAACATATTCCTTGAGAGCGTGTTGGGAGGATTCAGCAGGAGAGGAAAGCCGTTGGCACACGTTGACTGGAGTGCCCTTATCCATCTGTGATCCTCCCTATTTTAGACAGAGGGGGTGTAAGGAGTAATGAGAGAGGAAGGGGATATCCTTATGGGAATTCAGATCAGCCAGTTCAACCGCAGTGAGCACCCAGGTGAAGTGTCATGGCCACACTGACCTCCCATCTGACCATGGGCCAGGCATGGGGCTGGTCCTAGCACAGCCAAGGTAAGACAGAGACGCTGCCCTAAAGCAACCCACAGTCCGCGAACTTCGGGTGGCCTAACAAGAGGGATGGTTAACCCAGCCTGGTGCAGGTCATCATGGAGAACTTCACAGGGCAGGTGATACTTCAGTTGGGACTAGAAGATAAATAGAAAGAAGGGGGAGGAGTTCAGTCTAGTGTGAGGAAACAGCGTAAATAAACATCCTGAGATAGGAACCTGTGTGATGGGCACTGAACAGGAAATACAGTGGGACAGGACTGCAGGGAGCTGCTAGGAGGGCTGGAGATGCAGAGACGGAGACATTTTCAGGAGGGTCCTTTTGGAACACGTGAAGAAATGTGCATTCTAGCTAGGACCCAGCTTCTTCAGCTAGAGGACCTGAGGGTTCCCGAAGCCACAGGATAAACGTGCACCTTTCCTGATGCAGGGTGAATTCGGCTTGAAGATGGGGGGAAATGTTATTTCAGTTTCAGAACAAAAAGTGACATGCTATAGAATAGCATGCAAAACTGAAAAAAATGGGATAAAAAACTGTGCCTGAAAAAAGAACCTTCATGCTGTGGATCGGGCGTTCCAGCTCCTGTTCTTCTGACCCTTCCCCAACCTCCCGGGAGCACCTTCCTCTTCTTGCCGCAGGAGTATTTCACTGCAGGAGTTCGAGAAGTTCCAGTAAAAGAATAACATGCTCAGCTTTGCACTTTGGAAAAATCATTCTGTCGCCAAGTGAAGGGAGATTTGAGAAGGCTAGAGACTGGATGCAGGGTTATGAATTGGGGCCTTTGTGAGCGTCTTGGCAAGAGACGGTGCTGGCCTATGGGAAGTGGCAGATTTGGGAGGGATTAAGAGGGAATGAAGAGTTGACTGTGGGTATGACTCCTGGATTTTTAGGTGGCTGGTGGATGACTGTGCCAATAATGGAAAAGGTTTGCATGACAGCACATGGGGGAGATGACAAATTCAGTTTGGAACTTGCTGAGTTGAGTTGCCTAAGGAGTACCAAGTGAGCATGTCTGATAGGCAGCGTGTACAGGGGGACATGGAGCTCAGGAAAGGAGTCCAGCCTGGAAGTACAGGCTTCAGGGTCATCAGTGGTCAGTGGTACCAAAGCCACAGGGGACGCTGGGATTGCTTAGGAGGGTATGAGGGCATGAGGGAGAGGAGATGCTGGGTCACCAAGGATAGATTCTGGGCCAGCTTAAATGAGAAAATGGCCCTTATATCTTTTGGGACAGTTGACTTGAAAGCTCTGATACTGAGCCCTCTTGGGAAATGATTACAATCTCAGACACACAGGCAGCGAGGAGGAAGAGAGGCAAGCCCGGAGGCTGGAAACTGTGTTCCAAGCCTATCTGTGAAACGTGTCTAAAGAAATATTAGAGGTAGGGTAAGCACACAGTTAGGGGTTCTTCTATCAAAGAATTCTCCATCATTCACCTCAGCCAGAGACCTGCCTGCAATTCTCCCATTTCAGATTCCTTTCTTATGGTGAATCCCAGGCACCTTCCTTTTAAATGACAGCTCCACTGACTGAGACAGTGCAGGAGGCCACTCACACCACAGATAAGTTAAACAGACCACCAGGTCTGCCTGCAGGGGGGCCTGGGCCCTGGTTACTAGGGAGAGAGGGATGTCAGGCTGAGTGATAAAAGGATAAAACGAAGAAGCAAGACTTCTACTGTTTTGAAATTGTGTCAAGAACTGAGCATGAGCAGAAACGCCCAAGTGATTACAGGGATTGCTGATGCCTAGGGCTTGAGGAAGAGGTCAGCAAAACTGGGGTGGCTCCTGTGCATCCAGATGTGTCCTGAGAGTGGCCAGAAAGGGCTAGAAAAGATAAGAGGGAAAGAGAGATAGAGGGAAGGGGCAGAAAAGAATGAGGAGGGAATAGAAAGTTTGCAGGAAAAATGCGTGAGAGGGAAGGGAGAGAGGCAAAGAGGGTTGCTGCAGGAGTCTGACCTCAGAGATGGCTGAAGAGGATTACAGCAGAAGGGAAAAGCCATGACTCTACATGCCTCCCCCTCCCCCTTAGCTCCCCAATGAATCTAAGTAATCACCCATAGTCAAGACTTCCAGCCCATATGGAGCCTTGGTGCAAATGGAAAAAGATGCTGCCCCTGGGCAGACAGATCACCTTGAGTAAATGGCTTCATAGTTAAATGGCACAGAAAAGTGGATATCAAGTCCTCACCCCTTGGCTGGGCACCTTTCTGCAGTGTATACACTGTACAATCTTACACAGTAGTCCTGGCTGTGATCTCACCATCCTAATATGACCACTGTTGCATTTTGGAGAGATACTGCCTTAAGCTGGTGAGAATCTTAGTTCACATCTAAAATTGCAAATGTTGATGTCTTGATTATCCTTAGATTGCTGGGAGACTTCTGGAGAAAATAGTGCTTCAAATAGTTTTGTTTTGCTTTGATTATCTATGGGGAAATTAGAAGAGCTGCCCGTAATCTGGTCCAACACGAAGGTAAAACCAGAGAATCCACATATAAATGACCATAAAGCAGACACTAAGAAGTTGGTTAGGACCACAAAGCTCAAGAGGTACAGACAGGTCCCCTTACATGACTGAAAGTTAATGGACATCAAAATACCTGATGTGAGGGCAGTGTTTTACTTTCTCAGAGCCTTCTGTGCCTAACCTGTCAGTGAGTCTCAGCCTCCGGTGGACTGGAGTCAGGGCATGGGACACCATCTCCATTTGACAGTGGCTAATGGAGGCACGAAAACTTTGGTTGTACAGGGACTGAGAACGCGCAGAAACTTGGGTCTAGCTGTCTCTAGTTTTGTGCTTGCTTCTTTCAAATTCCAGTTTCCTCTCAAGGTATGAAGTTTTTGATTTACCTGCAAAGAAGCCATCTCTCCCTGGTGCAGAACAGACAACTCTCTTAAAAGTTTACCCTGGGTGAGAAGCCATCATATTAAAAGAAATGAAGCCTGAACTGTGAGTTGTCACTGCTGTTTGTCTGCAAGCTTGGACTCCAGCTTCATCTTTACAGCTCTTGTTGATTCACTCCACACCTCCTTCAGACAATTTCTCTTTGACTTTAATGAGGAGAAACACAGAGATTTCTCTGTTCTGAAAGCCAAGTAGGATTTCCATATTCTCCTATTCATAACTGTGCAGCATATGGAATTGTAAATGCTAAACACTGTTTTCACAAAGAACTGAAGCCAGGTCTGAATTCACTTGGAGCAAAGAGAAAGGTTAATTATTGTATCAAACTTCAAAATGGAAGACAGAAAAAGGAAGTAACTGTTGGATGTTTTTAAACGAATTTCCCTCCTGAACCCCAGAAACGCAGGTACTCTGAAAAGTACTTTCCTGTTGAGCCTGACTTCCAGGGCTTCCCTCAGCTGAAGGACTTGAAAGCTTGAGGCCCTGGGAACAGGGTGAAGGAAATGAGACCTGGGGAATTCTCTGAAGAAGCAGCCAAAAAGCTTGGCACATGATTGAGGAGTGGTAAGCATGTTTCCAATGAAAACATTCTCTTGTTTTAAAGCCATTTCCACTAATGGAGTGTTTGCAGAAAGTAGGATATTAAAGCGGAAAATGCAAAAACGATCAGTTTTCTCCAAATGCCTGTGATCAATGTGTTTGATTATACTCACTCATTCGGTTGTAATCTGTCTGTGAACCATAATTGATTCTCAGCTAAGTGGACAGCGAGTAGAATTTTAGCATGTGCCAATTCCTTCCGCACACCTTCCTTCTCAGTTGAAACTCACGTTGGAGATAATTAGAAAAAGCTGATGTCAGAGCTAGGCCTAGGGAATGGAGGGGACCCGGGAGGCAGAGCAGAAGCACCGGTTTGCCCAAGATGGCTTCAGAAGGATGTAGGAAGATGAAGGAAGGAAACCCGGGCTTGACTTAGAATTGCACAGTGCTTTGTGCAGATGGGGGAAGTGGGCTGGGCCTGTGTGCAGGGCTGCTGGTGGGCGCTTGGGTTGGCATTCTGGTGGGAGCCGTTAAAGCCTTAAACTTGGGTGTTAGGGAGAGAATGCATCACCTAAGTTAAACTATGGTTATCCTCGAGACCGGGTGTCTGGTGCCCTCCGTGACCTGGATGACGGCCCCAGCATGGCATCCTGCTTGCATGGGCAGAGTGGGCTCTGAGGGCACGCCCCGGGGCTCCTGACTGAGGCCACCAGCGCTCACCACCGCTGCGGAGCTGACCCAGGCTGAAGAGAAGCTCTCCCACCGGCCAAGTCCTCCACTCCAGCTGTCAGTGGCAGAGGCACTGCTGCCCCTGATGGACCAGCGGTGCGCAGAGCTCTGCGCAGTGAGCGGCTGAGGAAGCCTGCGTGTTTTCCCGGGCCCACCCAGAGGATGGGTCTAGCCGACTGGGGACATCTGTCTTCCCACAGATGGGATCCTGCTGTTGATTTGTCTCCGATGTGCCCTTTGGTGGCACCCAGCTAGCTGCTGGGTGACGACTCTCATTCATGGGCATTCGGCAAATGACAGCCTCAATGTGCTTTAGAACTCTTTGATAAGTTGCAGTTGAAGCTCAAAATCTACTTATCATATTGCATGACTTTCAAAATCTACTTACATTATTACAGGACATTTGTCAGCGAAAGCAAAGGAAGAGCCATTAGGTACTTTACATATGGTTTGAACTATTAAAAAGTTTTCAGTGCTTGTGAAGTAATGGCTTCCAGAATATTTTTGTTACCTACATGCAAGAATTTTGGTGGTAGGGACTGTCAAAAATTTGAAGAGGTTGTTATTCAAAAGTATTCAGTAACCTAATTCAAAAATACATCAAAAAGATCATCCATCATGATCAAGTAGGATTTATTCCAGGGATGCAAGGATGGTACAACATCTGAAAATCCATCATCATCCACCACATCAACAAAAAGAAGGACAAAAACCACATAGTCATCTCCATAGATGCTGAAAAAGTGTTTGACAAAATTTAACATCCATTCATGATAAAAACTCTCAACAAAATGGGTATAGAGGGCAAGTACCTCAACATAATAAAGGCCATATATGACAAACCCACATCCAACATCATACTTAACAGCGAGATGCTGAAAACTTTTCCTTTAAGAGCGGGAACAAGACAGGGATGCCCACTCTCCCCACTGTTATTCCATATAGTTGTGGAGGTCCTCGCCACGGCAATCAGACAACACAAAGATATAAAAGACATCCAGATTGGCAAGGAAGAAGTTAAACTGTCCCTGTTTGCAGATGATATGATATTGTACATAAAAAACTAAAGAATCCACTCCAAAACTTCTAGATCTAATATCTGAATTCAGCAAAGTTGTGGGATAAAAAATTAATACACAGAAATCTGTGGCATTCCTATACACTAAGAAAGAACTAGCAAAGAGAGAGAAAACAGGAAAACAATTCCATTCATAATTGCATCAAAAATAATCAAATACTTAGGAATAAACCTAACCAAGGAAGTGAAAATCCTATACTCTGAAAACTACAAGACACTCATGAGAGAAATTGAAGAAGATGCCAATAAATGGCAACACATCCCATGCTCATGGATAGGAAGAACTAATATTGTCAAAATGGCCATCCTGCCTAAAGCAATCTATAGGTTCAATGCAATTCCTATCAAATTACCAATAGCATTCTCCAATGAACTAGAGAAAATCATCCTAAAATTCATATGGAACCACAAAAAACCCTGAACAGCCAAAGCAATACTGAGAAGGAAGAATAAAGCAGGGGGAATTATGCTCCCCAACTTCAAGCTCTACTACAAAGCCACAGTAATCAAGACAATTTGGTACTTGTGCAAGAACAGACCTATAGACCAAAGGAACATACTAGAGAGCCCTGATATAAACCCAACCATATATATGATCAATGAATATATGATAAAAGATCCATGGACATACAATGGGGAAATGACAGCCTCTTCAACAGCTGGTGTTGGCAAAATTAGACAGCTACATGCAAGAGAATGAAACTGGATTATTGTTTAACCTCATACACAAAAGTAAACTCTAAATGGATCAAAGACTTGAATATAAGTCATGAAACCATAAAACTCTTAGAAGACAACAAAGGCAAACATCTCCTGAATATAAGCATGAGCAACTTCTTCTTGAACGCATCTCCTCAAGAAAGGGAAACAAAAGCAAAAATGAACTCATGGAACTACATCAAGCTAAAGAGTTTCTGTATGGCAAAGGACACCATCAACAGAACAAAAAGATATTCTACAGTATGGGAGAATATAGTTGTAAATGACATATCTGACAAGGGGTTAACATCCAAAATATATAAAAAACTCACATGCCTCAACACCCAAAAAAGCAAATAACCCAATTAACAAATGGGCAGAGGATATGAAGAGACAGCTGTCCAAAGAAGAAATTCAGATGGCCAACAGACACATGAAAAGATGCTCCACATCACTAATCATCAGGGAAATGCAAATTAAAACCACAATGAGATATCACCTCACACCAGTAAGGATGGCCAGCATTGAAAAAACTAAGAACAACAAATGCTGGTGAGGATGCTGAGAAAGGGGAGCCCTCCTACACTGCTGATTGGAATGTAAGCTAGTTCAACCATTGTGGAAAGCAATATGGAGGTTCCTCAAGAAACTAAAAAATAGAAATACCATTTTACCTGGGAATCCCACTCCTTGGAATTTGCCCAAAGAATACCACTTCTCAGCTTCAAAAAGACATATGCACCCCTATGTTTATCACAGCACTTTTTACAATAGCCAAGATATGGAAGCAACCTAAGTGTCCATCAGTAGTTGAATGGATAAAGAAGATGTGGTACATATACACAGTGGAATACTATTCATCCATAAGAAACAAATCCTACCATTTGCAGCAACATGGATAGAGCTGGAGGACATTATGCTCAGTGAAATAAGCCAGGCAGAGAAAGACAAATACCAAATGATTCCCCTCATTTGTGGAGTATAACAGTGAAGCAAAACTGAAGAAACAAAATGGCAGTAGACTCACAGACTCCAAGAACGAACTAGTGGTTACCAAAGGGGAGGGGTGGGGGAGGGCAGGTGGGGAGGGAGGGAGAAAGGGATTGAGGGGTATTCTGTTTAGTACACATGGTGTGGGGGATCATAGGGAGAACAGTATAGCACAGAGAAGGCACACAGTGGATCTGTGGCATCCTGCTGCACTGATGGACAGTGACGGCATTGGGGTATGGGTGGGGACTTGACAATATGGGTAACTGTAGTAACCACACAGTTTTTTTCATGTGAAACCTTCATAAGAGTGTTGTATATCAATCGTACCTTAATAAAAAAAGTCTTCAGTGATGAGTTTCCTGGAGCCATTTCAATCATAAAACCTGGTGAAAAGTTATTTAAAAAGTGCTCAGATTTTCCACTAAAAATCTGAATATATTTTCTGAAAATTTTACATAAATTGACACTTTGTATTTTTCTCATAGCTGTAATTATTCTTTTTGTTTAGCAAGCCCCATATGGACAACCCCAAATACCCTCCAGTTCATCCCATTTTTTTTCTATGTGCCATGACATGAAAGGTTGGGGAGCGGTGAGAACTAGATTGAAAAAAAATGACGACTGTGGGTGCTTCTACAGCAAAACAAAGCACACACCGAAGCATCTACTGAACATTCAGCACAGGGAGATCCTGACAACGTTTAGCAAGCTGGGGATGGAAAATAGAATGAATTATATAGTTACCTGTTATTACTAATTAAAATGTGTGAGATGCCATTAACTTTATGTTCATTTGGTTTGCTTTCTTTATTAGTTTACACCTGCGAACATAAAAATATTTGTAAGTGCTTTCACAGTTTCATTATGCCAGGTCCCTTTTCTCTCCTGTGGCTGAGGGAAGGGCCACTAAATATGTTTTTCCTGTCTATGGCTTATTCACTCGTATCTCTTTACTTGAATTTGAAAGCTGAATTTGGATAGGATGGTGAGAATCACTTGCTTTTAAGGTTTCAGAGAGTTCTTGACCCAGTTTGCTGTCAAGATAAATTAGGACAAGACCACTGATTCTGACCTTTTTTCTAAAACATGAAATTAAGCTTTAAATTCGTTTATTCAAGAGATATCATTGAAAACCAATATGCTCTTAATTTATTCCTTTTTGTCCCCACTTTTACTAAAATATAATTGACATATAACATTGTATTAATTTAAGGTGTACAACATAATGATTTAATGTATGTCTGTATTGTGAAATGATCACCCTAAGTTTAGTTAACATCCACCACCTCACATAGTTACAATTTTTTTTAAGATCTACTCTTTTAACAAAACTTAAATATACAGTATAATACAGTATTATTTAACTATAGTCACCATGCTGTACATCCCCAGAACTTCCTGAACTCCTTTGGAGGAAATCGTTTCCCTCCACCTAGTCACCGTGTGCTGGCAATTTATGCGAGCGGGTTTGCAGTAGGACCTCTTTGCTGTCCTAACCGACGCTCCCCACTTCCTGAGGAGCCTGAAGGGAAGAGAAATAAAAGGACAAAGGAGTGATAGAGAAGGAAGTTGGGCAGGCTTATGGGCTTTCTTTACTGGGCACTTCACAAACTTCCCTGTTAAAGCATTCTGCTCCATGTCGGTAAAGAAATTCTGTTACTAATTCCACAATTTTCCTAAGGGCACCACTCAGGTTGCAGCTACCTTTTAAGTTTTTAGGTTCTTTTATTCCAGATAACAGAGCCTCAGAGTAAATCTTGGTTTATATTTTAGAGTAGAAATAACATACTTTCACCTCCTAGCATGACCAATTTCAACATAAAAATGGGAAACAGCAATTTTTTGTGAAAGCTGTGGGTGGGGGAGACCTTCCTGAGGGCTGATGCTTACCCCAGACCAGGAATATAAAATCTCTGAAACTCTCCTAGTTCCACAGACAGACACACGTTAGCCCCAGACAGCCCCTTTGCCTTTCGGAATTGCTCTTTGGGAAGGCTGATGAGGCTGGGAATTCAGGAGGGCTGCAGAATAAAGTCATGTTACAAAAGGACTGTACACCTATGTCCAAAGCAGCGTAGGAGAGAGTTTCAGAAACAGCTGTGACCTCATTTCCAGAACTTCCTGTGTTAGTGCTTCTCTACCATTTTGTTTTCCATCACAGCTGACTGGCAGGGGTTCTGTGCCTACACATTAGTAACGGGTTGACTGCAGCTCTGAAGGCGATGGTGTGATTGGGGCTCCATAGGAGATTCTGATATGTGCTCTCTTCAGGAGCAGATGCCTGCCCTCACGCCCCCTGTTGACAGCAGCAGGTAACCTCAAATCATACTGTCTACTTACATAGCTGCCTTTGATGTTTGAGGAGGAAACAGCTGGAGAGTCATTCAGAGTGGAGCATTGTAGTGCAAATCTTCCCGCAAGACTGATTTTTTTCCTGCTGGAAGCATGTGGAAAAGCACAGGACCCAACCTAAAAGAACTCCCAGTGGCCAAAGTTGGAACAATTTAAACAATAAACTGTAATAATAATGGATTATAACCTATGTAGGATCTTCTCTCAACAGTACTCATTCTCTCCTTTTGTCCCCAAGGCATGTTGGACTCATTCTATTTCTATTATATCAAGTATTTGTTTATCCATCTATCCATTAAGCAACTGAGCAGCTACTCTGTGCCAGGCACTGACCTGGGTTTGGGTGAACTCCTTGAGGAGTTTATAGTTAAGAGACCAAGACAGAAAAGAAAGAAACAAGTGAATAAATAAGTACGTAACTACAGCAAGGGCTATAAGGGAAACCAATAGCATGCAGGGATAAAGAATAATGGGGTGGGGTGGGTGGATATTTTTAGATAAGACAGTCATTTAAATGACTCTTTAATGGCCTCATTCAAAATGTCTATTAATTCTATCAAAAAATCCTCCTTAAGAAAGTTCTGTCAATATGGAAAAGTACGAAAACCAGTGAAAAATTATCCATAATCCTACCACTCAGAAACTATAATCATGATCAGATATTTTAATATATACACATAGGGAAGGATCCATATGCAGACCCACATGATCACACTGCATATTACGTTTTAATAAAACTATTACATTCAGTTTCACTTGGATTCAACTTTAGTGAACAAGATCGAATTGTTGACTTTCAAATAAATGTGTACTAGATACTAGTTCGAAGACCTTGGCTGCCCGTGAGAACATCCCGAGCTGTCGTAGCACAGGGTGGAGAGGTGGGGTAATCAGCTCTGCCCGGGATAGGAGGTTGGGGCAAGGACCACTTAGCACCGGTGGTAATGTCTAAGCCAGACTTTCACCCCTAAACATGGTTTCACAGCACAGAAAGGGGGGACCAAAGACATCTCAGACAGAGTCCCCAGCTTGTGCATGTGCTCTGCGGCATGACAGGAGCTGGTGCAAGTGAGGAACTGGCCCAGGGCTCAGGCAGTGGTTCGGAAATGGAAATGCGGAGCCATGGCTAAGCCTGGAGGGAGGGAGGCCCATGTGACAAGGGAGGCCCATGTGACAAAGGAGGCCCATATGACAAAAGTGCTGCTCTGCCCCATTAAGGAAAGTTTTGCTCTCAGTCTATGTAAGGGGGTCAGTAAAAGTATTATCCATGTTTCCATTTTTTAAAAAAATCAGTAAAGAAATGTAATTAAGCTGCTTAATATTCTTTGATCAAAAACTGTGACAGATTCTTCCTGACTTTTAATTTCATTAAACATTTGTCTAAGATTATTTTCTACATTTACTAGAGCAGAAAATTAATCTTATGAAATTCAGCTTGTTGTCCCTTTGCCTCAGTAGTGAGGAGACTTGGAGGCAGGCATGGGTGCCCATTCAGTGCCTTTCCAGACTCTGGGAATCTAGCTGCTAGCGGGTGACCAGATTTCAGTTACCTCTGAATTCTCAGAGATGTGTCCCCCCAGGCCCCCTTACCCTGTGGTGCGACTCCGTGATACTGACTGGCCCCTCCGTAGAGCGCACATTCTTCCAGTCCCACTGGACTGCTCCCAGCCCCCCACCTGGCTCCCTGCCCCAGTGCCTGCTCACCTGGGGGGCACCTAGCCCACGTTCCTGCCCAGCAGGCCTGTTTCATGCAGAGGGCACTTGACACGTTGAGACAGAGGAAGCTGGCTGGTATGGCTGGTGTGAGCGAAGGTCAGCAGGGGCTACATCACAAAGGATTTGCTTTTGTCCCAAGTGCAGAGTGACTGATACATGCTAATTGTTCTGCTGTCACACCCCAACAATCTGCAAAGACCATACACAGTTTAGAGAGTCATTTTGATAATCAGGATTTAAATATTACTTATGTGGCTGTGAATAATGGGGAGTGATTATTAGTTAAGAAAACCCTAGATGTAATTTCAGCTCTGATAATGTCTTTTTTTCTGTGGTGGGGAGCCCTTGCTGGCCTGACTCAGTTTGCCTATTGGAACAAATGGAGGATGCATTAGTGATTATAAATTCCACTGGAGAATAAAGGGCAGAATTTCATGTTCTTTTGGGTAATAGAAGTCCTACTTTCCATCTGTGCTTCTTAATTAAAAAAATTATAATTTCACCTAGGACTTTAAAAATTGCAGATGCTCACATCCAAACCAAGACCAAGGACTCAGAATCACTGGTTTTGAGCTCAATATATGAGCTCCAAAGTTATTTCTAATGTTCATCTTTGAGAAATGCTGCTTCAGATGACTATAAAAATCCTATTTAGTTTGGTATAAGAATTGGATAAGAATGGAGACTGGTGTCCTCTATTTTTACTTTTGAAATTGCTTTCCCTAAGGAAGTTAGGTCTTAATTTTGAAGCACTGTTTGAAAAGCCATTATTATGCATTTCTTCTCCCTTAACTCTCTGGATAAACATCTTGAGCTAAGCCATTAGCAAGAGAAAACTGCAGTGATTATTGCCTTTAGTCTCTGGAGTTTTGGCTCCACTCAAATTAGAGGAATTTCCTGATAGATTCATTTGTTCTGTCACTTAACAATTTTATGTGAAGAAAGTGGTTGGAGGGTTCTTATTAATGCATGTTCTTGTAGGATACAGGCAATGAAAAACCACCACCACATATGGAATAGGAGCAAATATGAAAATGGTAAATCTTTAACCTTGCTTTTGATCAAATAAATTCAAGTATTTATTGTCTGTCTATTCTCCACTCAGAAGGCAAAGAGAAAATGTTCCTTTGTCATATTCTGGAACCTGTACATTAAGCGAAGTATCAAAGAAGGTCTAGATGATTATTTTAACTCAAAGCCACAGCTGTTGGTGAGGCTCAGAAGGAATTTAATTTCCTGATCCAAGAACTAAACACGCTGAAGTTGTCCGCTTGGCCTCTCCATTCTCCCCTGTGCTGACTAGTTTATGGACATCACTGAGTTACCGGTACCTTTTACAGAAGCAACGAACTTTTATATCCATTACAGAATAAATGTAGGTCAGCGTGTCTAAGACATTTTGGGTAAATACAGGCTTGCTCATCAGGAGGCATGTGTACATTCCCCCTTTGCAGGTAAGTTGAGCCATGTGACCACTTCTGACAAATGAGCTGTGAATGAAACTGACCCATCACTCTGGGTTCCTGTGAGTTCTCTTTGTCTCCCATTGGACTGTTCCAGGGTGATGTTTCAGGTGATGGAAGCTATGAACCTGGGTCTATAAACCCGAGTGACTATGTGCAGCAGGGCCCTCCAGCTGCAGTGGGCATGCAGCATGAGTGAAAAAGTAACTTCAGCTCTTTTGGGCCACTGAGATTTTGGAATTTGTCACTGCAGGATTGCCTACCCAGACTTGACCAATGCAGGTATTATTTTCCTATGAGTTATCACATAACACCCCAAAACACGGGCTCCTTTGCTATGTTTTATTCAGAGTGATCAGTGTTTGGAAGATCAAAGTCAAACCTGTGGGGAGAGGTGCAAATGAAAGCAAGGACGTATTTTATTTCAAAATTTTTAGCCAGAGGACTCTGAGACTTAGAGAATGTTCCTTATTCAAGAATGTTAAAACCATAAAAAAATACTCTATGTCCTTTCCTAATATTTTTTGGTAGTAGCAGTGTCCATTACATCCTTAGAGAAGTTTTTGGAATATTTTGTTGGCCAGAGCCTGCGGGAAAAATTGATCTGCTCAGTGCTTGGTGTCAGTGAGGCTGCCATGTTCCCCCACTGGCAATTCTAAAGGTACGTTACTACCTCAGGGAAGCCAGGACCGAGCTCCTCACACCCACCTTCTTCGGAGCTTCCACTTAAGCTTTCAGGCCCTCCGGACCACAGTTATAGACTCTTGTTAGGCTCGGGGAGGAATTCCCTACAGCTGTGTTCTGGTGAAAAATTCTTTCTGAGCTTCCCATACACCAGTGCAGGAACTATAGCTACAGAAATTAACACATACACCTTCAACAATCCCTGCCCCTCTTCTGCTCATAACCTACCTAAGGGAAAAGCCATAAATACCAGCCTAGACTGATAATAAAACCGGTGAAAAAAGTGCAGAGAAATAAATGAGAAATAAGAAAGTGGTGGGAATTCCTACTAGAAAAAGGTTACTTTTGGCTGGGGGAAAGTAGACTTTAACCTATGTCTTAGTGATAAATCCACTTTTGGCAGATGGGGATGCGCATACAGGCATGTGGAATGGTGTGCCCGAAGGCCTGGTATGGTCATGAGGCACGACAGGAATAAAGCAAAACCTGGGGAGAAAAGCTTGGAAAGATAGGTTGGGAACAGACTGTGGAAAGCATTGGATAGATTAGACTGAGGATGTAGAACTTTTGCTTCTACATAATGGATAATCATGATTTTTTTTTTTCTAATATGGAAGTGTAATAAACCTGGTAGCATTTTAGTGACACTAGTCTGCCAGCCAGGTGCAAGGCTCCTTGGCAGGGAGGGACCTGGACCTGTGGATGCCTTAATGGTAGGCCAGTACACAGATGTGGAGAGAGAAGGCAGGTTAAGAGGCTGTGATTAGAAAAGGAGGTGCAAATCTGGAGATGTTGCATCCGTGAGAATAATGTTCAACGTTTACTAGCTCATACAATGTGCCAGACCTGTCAGAAGCTTTTAGACATTAACTCACTTAATTCTCACAAAAACCTATGAGGAAGGTTGTTATTATTTGCATTTCAAAGATTTAAAACACCCAAGTAAGGTTAAGAAACAACTAGTATGATTTGAGGGGCTCCCCACTGACAGCCATTGGGGTGTGCCAAGCCTCCCCACTGAGAGACCGAATGCTGGGCTTATTTTGGGTAAAACGTCTCCTTGGAAAGCCAGGTCTTCCTTCACCCTCAGATCACACCACGGTGCTGCTCTGCGGGAACCAGGGGCTGATGGGGTAGGGCCTGTAAGTTTCCTTATAACCAGGACACTGTCCCTGAGGCTCGGCTCTTTACGTGGGACATCCTGAAATCCCAGTGAAATGTGCTTATGGAAAAGGAAGAGCATGTATTTTGGCGCAGAGAGGCGTCTGAACCAGGTACCGCCATTTCCCAGCTAGGTATGCTTGCACAAGTTGCTTAACCTTGCCGAGGCTTCATTTCCATACTTGCAAAGTGGAGATGATAATAATTCCTTCAGCATAGGGTTTTCATGAGTGAGGAGGTAAATTGCTCAGCATTAAATAAAAGCTCATTAAGTGCCAGCTATTTTTTTATCACCCATCACTACTAGCTGTTTTGTTATCATTCAACTATAGTTTGTTAAACATGTATTAGGTAAATCAGTACAATAAAAGGAACTGAACATTGGAAAAATGTTAGTATAGCTACAAAAGAAAATGCTGGAGCCAGTCAAGACACACCCGATTCTATCTTTTCTTTGTCAAAGGACCTTTCAGCACATGCTCTATAGATAATGAAAAGCTCATTACTCTTTTCATCTCTGGTTTGAAGCCCTTCCTTTCAGGGTTTGACAAAAGGTGAAAGTGCAAGTTGCCTTATCTAAAACAGCGCAGTAATTGGTTGTCTGAGCAGCATTTTGTATTTGATTTTCCCAAGGCAGTAGATGCTGGAGCCAGACAGACTGTCTGGGCCCCAAGGGCAGCCGCTGGTCTTCTTTGCAGGGACGTGTTTAACATATGCTCAAAAGAGGCAAACACCCACCCAGGGTACACATGCGAAACACAGCCTCTGTGCAAACGAGAAAAGCTGGATGGAAAAAAAACTGAACAAATCTCTGTGCAAGGACCTTAATTCTGTCATTATTATAAGCCACCAGTCATACCCTCAGCTACAAGAGATTGCATATTATCGATTTCTGAAAACTGCTTTAGCAACCTCTTTCCTGGCTGGCTGGTTTTGTTTTAATGTTTTCCAGTTGGAGAGATGCTTTCTTTCTTTTTAAAGATGGCCACTTCCTTTCCTTCGGTGTTCATGCTTCTTTATGCGTCAATACATGAGAGAAAATATTTTAATGTTTTGTGTGTGTGTGTGAAGAGCCGTCAGTGGCTGCCTGCTTTTTATTTACTTGCTTTCAGCAGTTCCAGGATAGTTCTGTGGACTCTGAGCACCACCCAGTGGCACTGTGCAGCCAAAGACTTAAAAAAGAAAAAAAAAAAGGATTGGGAGATGAAAAGATGTATGAGCAGGAAGATAAGTTTTCCTTTAATTGAACTAGAGAAGTGGTGCTTCAAATGCAGGACTATGGCCAAGTTATTGCAATCACCATGACTGTAATCCTGACCTTTTGTTTCTTCTTGCTTTTGTTCCTTTGGTTATTTAGTGCCATTTCATTATATTGTTGCTGTCATGTGTTAAAATTGAAAAAAAAAGTTTGTGTGATGGTTTGTAGTACCCATTCCTTGAGGCTGTTACTGAAGTAGACATTTTAGTCATTTAAAAATTGGGTGACTATCAAGGGAATAATCCCAGTCTATGCTTTCCCACTACCACTTCGTGAGGGTCTCTGGAAGGGTAACGGGACCCTAATGAGAAGAGAACTGCCTTGTCTGCCCCTTGCAGCTGGGTGGCCATGCCATCCCTCCCCATTGCCGGTCTTGTCTAGCACAGCAGTCCCCTCTTTCTGAAACTTCACTATAAGGTTTCAGTTAGTTAGCCACCAGCAGCGGTGGTCCTGAAGCCCACGACATCCCTTCTGAAGACTTGTCAGGTCAGTAATACACTAACTGTATGACGTGTGCCTATGTCACTCACCTCTCTTCATCTCTTCACATAGGCATTTTGTTGACTCACATCGTCATAAGGGGAGTGAATATGGTGCTATAAGATATTCTGAGAGAGAGACCATATTCGTATAACTTTTATTATAATGTATTGTTGTAATTGTGCTTTTATTATTATTGTTAATTTCTTACTGTGCATAATTTATAAATTAAACTTTGTCGTAGGTGTGTGTGTATAGGAAAAACACATCGGGGTTGGTACTCTACGCAGTTTCAGGCATCCACTGGAGGTCTTGGAGCACATGCCCTATGGGCCGGGGGTACCAGTATTCATTTGCCTCTGCGGCAGGGCGCTCATGCTGTTAGCGCGCATTAAACTCGGAGCCTTGGGGTCTTGGGAGGAGCCTTCCTGCTTGTCCTTCACCTTGTTGGCTTCGGTGCCAGTGTTGCTGGGGACCACCGAAGTGTTTTAGTCACCTAGTCTAGTTTCAAGGCATCTGGAGATTTTAAAAATCGTTTCATCCATGTCTCAAGCTACTGATAAGCATGTTGAACAGAACAGGGTCAATGAGCATAGTGACAGGACACCAGGATTCTGTCCAGGACCCTTAATCAGCATTTTGAGGTTTGGTTTCAGGCATTTAGCTGGCTGTTATGAAATTAATCACAATTACAGCATTTTAGATCATCTTTTATATCTGGGCCCTTGACATATGTCATTTCGAAGGTTGATGCCATTGCTGCCTAGTAGGCGGTATCCTTGTTTTTTAAGATAGCAAACAGAAGAATGGAGAGATTAAGTGATATGTCCATGGTCACACTGAACTTGGAAGCGATTAAGCTGGATTTGAGCATATACATAGCTGACTTCAAGGTCAACACACTTTTCTCTCTACCAGATCGCCTGCTTGTGACATCTTCTGAAGGCATGCACCTCTAAAAGGTGATCCATGATCAGAGGAAGCAGAGAAATAGAATTGCTAGTCCACAAAAGTTCATTTCAAAACAACTGGTATTGTTGGCATAATTAATTCATTATAAATAAAGTTGGGACTGCATATTCATAATTGTTCCTGCGACCGTGACCAACTCACACTGTGATGAGAATGTCAGTCTAGCTTTTGTTAACATGATAAATGGAGTAAGTGCCGACTACTCATTAGTTAGTTACATGCTTTTCAATTCATACAAAAAATGTCTGCCTCTCATGCGGGAAGAAGACTGGCAGCGACGGTGCCTCCTGTCCCAGCGGGGCTGCTTTTAATGTTCTGCTTACTCGTGATACTTAATGCAGGTTTCCATTTAATTGCTTTCATTAAGATGAAGATCCTTCTTATATCTCCCTTACTGAAAGAATTTTTTAAAAAGCAAACATTTCTTCTGTGTCTCATGAAACAGTCATATTAAACACTGTTATTGCAAAATACATCAATAGCTAGGAAAGGGCTATAAAACATATGTACAGTCCAAAGAACAATATTAAAATTAACACTCTTGCACGAACCCTTTTTCAGGTAAAAAAATAGAGTGTTACAGTCTCTTTAAAAGTGCACTGAGATTCCCATGCATTTAGGTAATTATTATCCTTACACTTCTGGTAAAGGGTTGCTTTTTTTATGGTTTCACCATCTATTAAGAATATGTAATTAATTTTGCCTATCCTTGAACTTGATAAATGGAAATATTGTATTCCACTCTCCTCCTGTGTTTTCATTTTGTGGTCCAACCTTATTTTTGAGATCGCCCATGGCAATGCACGGGAGCTGCAGTTCGTCCATTGCTGAGTGGCATTCTACTGCAGGCACCCCTCACTGTGTATTCATTCATTCATCTTCCTGTTGATGGACATATGAGTTGCTTCCGGTTTGGGGTTATTGTAAACATTATGCTCCAAATATTCCTGTATGTATCTCCTAGAACTCATACACCCTTTCTTGTCTGGGGTGGCTGTGGAGGTTCTGCTCAGATGTCCGGCCAGGGACCCAGCTGTGAGGGGTGCGTCTGACTGACAGGCCCTGCCCCCCAACCTTTGGCTCAAAGATTGGTTCACATTAGGCCACGCTCCCCACCCCCTCTCTCCCTTCCAACCAGTGACAGCACAGCTTAGGATACCAGAACCCCTGACATTGGATTGCTCTGAGCAACAATGTTAGTTCAGGACTGTGGGTAAAATTACAGTATTTCCAGAATCTCTTGCCTGGCTTTAGTGCATCTCTGCACAATGGGTGCTTCCAAGGGGTGGAGAGAAGTAGTCCATCTCCGTATCAATAGGTAATTACAGGGACTAACGAGGGCTTACCTGGACCGGAGAGGTTGGGCGGGGGCCTCTTCTTCCACAGCCCTGTCGCGACAGACACAGGAGAGCAGAAATGGACTGCTTGTAAGAAATAAACGGGTTTCTCTCACTTTATTTCTGTCTTTGACTGATTTCGGTTTCAAAGATATTTTGCCCTGGGATTTCCCCCCCTGCAGTTACAGGACCTCACCATGAGCTTGGCTGCCATGTCCCAGGATTGCATTGCTGTCTGAGGCTCCTCCTATCGAGTCTTCCCCACCTTCCCTCCCCAGCCTGGGTTTAGGTCCTGGGCGCACGGCTTGGGAGCTATCTTACAGGGAAGGGTAGGAGGAGGCACCTGAAACTGCTCCCCTGACCTGCCCCAGCCACTAGTCATGATAGTAAGTCAAAAATTGTACTGCATCCCAGGGGCGGGCGTGCTCAGTAAAGAAAGGACTGCAGGGAGTGTGATCCCTATCTCCATTTAATTTGCTGGCATGGCTTTAATGTGTGTGCAAGCTAAAAATAGACAGCGGTTGCATTAGGGACGGCCTTGAAAAAACCTTCCCACTGGCCAGGGCACTCCTTTCCTTTTCGTGTGTTAGATCTTTCATCTGAGATAGTGTTCCTTCTGAATAAAGTACAATCTTTGGAATTTTCTTTACCGGGGGTCTGCTGCAGGCAGTTTCTCAGTTTTTGTTTATCTGAAATGTTTTATTTTGCCCTAATTCCTAGACTTTTTTTTCTTCCTCTCCCTCCCTCATTCCAACTTCCTTTCTTTCATTCTTGGGTTGGGTATATAATTCTAGGTGGGCAGTCAGTTCTGTTCCACACATTTGGAGACATTATTTCACTGGCTCTTGGGTTCCATTGTTGCTACTGAGAAGTCAGCTTTTAATCTTGTAGCTCCTGAGGCTGCTTTTAAAATCTGTACTTCCAGTTTGGTATGTTTGAATGTAGATTTTTTTTTTATTTTAATTCCTGGGATTTGCTGGTGTCTAAAATCTATGGATTGCTGTATCCCATCAGGTCTGAAGCCTTCTCAGCTATTATCTCTTCAAATATTACTTGTGTCCCATTTTGTCTCTCCTCTTGAAAAGTTGGGGGACTAAGTCAGCAGAGACAATCAAAGTGTTCACATTTGAGAGAATTAGCTCCTCTAAGAAATACTTTTATTTTGATGGGAACATTTATACATTGTAAAGTGTACCTCTATGGCTTGTCTACAAGGATACGGACAACCCCGTAACCACTACTACTTGCACTGGAGATCTGGACCTAGATCCCGTAGGCTTAGGAAAGCCACTGTGAAATCTCCAGGATATTTACAAGCTGGTTGTTAAATTATTAGTAGTTTGAAATCAGCCATGGTGGTAATATTTACATCAGGAATCAGCAAATGCTGAACTTTAGAAGGTTGTGTTTTTGTGTTCCTTGGACAGCCATTTCACCAGCATCCCACTGGATCATGCTTCAGTATTTTCTCCAAACTGATCTTCCCAGAGCGTTCAGTCTTTTGGGCTGTTTCTCTTCAGCCACTCTCCTTTACCTGCAGGTAGGTCTACATCTTTTTAGCCTGAAGTGGCAGCATCAGGATGGCCAATGGCAAGACTTTAGCTCCTCTAGAATCTGTACCAATCTTTCTCATTATTTAATTCTGAAAACCAGTATTTTCTCATTGATATGTAAAGCGCTACATTCAACCAGACAGATTACCAGGCGGTCTTCCCTGACTCAAGGTTCTCCTCCCCGCTTCCCACCTTCCACAGTTAGAATATTGTTTCCTCTAACTCTGAACTGTCTTATGTCACAAACTTCCTATGCCATCCCATGGCAAACTACATAATTTGCACAGCCTAGTGCAAAATGAAAATGTGGAACCTCTTTCTCAAAAAGCCAGAAAAAATATAAAGCATTCCCCTTCCTATCCTAGGCTCTATCTCCAGTTGTTGCAGCATCTTTACTTGCTACTTAATGTCATTCTTAGTAAAGAAAAATCAAAATTTTAAATTGAATTTTTATCACTCATATTTATGTTGTGTGATGTCAGTTTTTAAATAATACAGTGTGTATTTTGTATGTCTAATCACTGAAATTATGCAATTTGTATTTTGTACTTCATACAGTAATTGTATTTGGTTCTCTTCAATACCATGGAAACACTTCATAAAACTATAACCCAACTGATTTTCTTTCACTTTTTGATATAGCACTTCCTATCTTCATCTACTGATGACTAAGGAAAGACTGAAATTTAAAAGACCTATGAGTTATTTTTTATTTCTCTTTCTAAGTCATCATTTTCACCTTAAGTGGTTGGCTATTACAGAAAATAACAGTAAGAAAAGATATCAGAGGAGTCTTTGGTCATTGATGTTTCTTAGGGTGCCACTGGCTTCTTTCTGAATTCAAAGCAATTTCTGGTTGGAACAGAAAATGTAGCCTCTTGGGGCTGTCAGAGCCCTCCACTCACTCAAAGATGTTTATTTTGTATTTACTTTGAGTCTTGCTCAACTACCACCTGTCGTGGAGCCGCTGGAATTCTGTGCACAGCAGATGAATGCTGTAGGCAAATAGAGTAGCAAGGGACACCCACTGTGCATTGCGACTATCTCCTCTGCTCAGGCGAAAATGCTCCAGTGTCCGTTGGACTTATAAAACACAAGTTCAAAGATAAAATTATTAAGAATTACAAGACAGTGAGAGCAGAATACTAAATCAAGTGTGGGGAGGTAGGTTTCTGAGCATGGGGACCCATGGACAGGTTACATGCCCATAAGTTTGGCCCTGTGATGTGATTTGCTTCTGGGCCTTTGCATCCTGTTCTTGCTGTTTGGAATATTTTCCCTTCTGCCTCCACTTCCCCTGTTAAGTCCCACTTATCCCTCAGGCCTGCTGTGACTCCATTTTCTCTGGAAATCCTCTTCTGAGTTTCCTCTTCTAAGTTTTGCACCCATTCTCTGTGTGTTACATCATTCTTTGCCTTCCTGTATTATTTAATTGTCATCAACTATCAACTGTACTGTATTAAAATGACACATACCCTCTTCTCATTTAGATTACACATTCCTTATGAACAAGAACTTCGTCCCATTCATGGTTGTATCTCAAGCAACTAGCCCACTTTCTGACACATACTAGATGCTTGATAAATATTCTTGAATGTATAAATGAATGACTAAATTGAGAAGTTTTTCATTATAATTTCTTCAGATTTAATGATATCATGGGGCTACTGAGACTTTTTTCTTTAGATAAAATGTTTTCAGCATAAGCTCCTGATTTTTATGTTTCTTCCCATGATATCAAACTGTTGCCTGCTATTTCTTGTGGAAGTTAGAGTGTTGGCCCTTCTGCCTACCACCTGTTGAATACTTGGAGTGTAGATCTTACACTTAATAGAGTTTTGCATAAAAGAAAAAAATAAGTGGATACAGAAAGACTTTGAGTCTTTTCTCTGCAAAAGTGCATGAAAGTTTTGCAGATGAACTACAACATTCTCTGTATTGGGTGGCTCAGTCACTCTTTGCTTATTTCCTACTTCTTAGCTATGCTTGGAGTAGGAGTAGGTGGTATGTAGCTGTGTTTTAATTGCTGTTTTCAGCTCTACTCTCCATTCTTAGCTCACCCTGGAAGCTTGGCACTGCAGACTGAACCTGCCCTCCCCGTGCTGCATGACAGGAAGAGGCGCCCCGGCATGCCCTGTACATTCCAGTGGGGCCCTGTTGGAAACAGCCCCCTGGACAAGGCAGCCTACTTACCCTTTCTCTTGTCCTGGTTCCTTTCCTTCCTCTTTGTCTTAAGTAGCAAAGTTTCTTGTGAGTTTTGAATCTAATTTAAGACAACACAGACCTCATGCAGCACTGTGGCATGATGTCACCTATGTGCCCCCTGCCCTCCTGGCCATTTCTTCCTGTTCCCCACCCCTTTTATCTCTCTCTCTGATTGACAGTGACATCTCCCATCCAGTAGCTCAGCCCCTAAACCGGGCCCCCCTGTGCTGTAGTCCAGGATGAAAAGCCATCCTTGGTAATCCTGAGTCCTGACCCCATTTCTTCATCCCTCCCGTGATTTTTTGATCAACCCTAAATCCTTTGATTTAAAAATTCCTCTCCTGCATAATCAGTCAGCAGCAGGAACTTGCAGCTAATAAGCCAGACCACAGAGAAAGATCTGTTTCCTCTTTGTCCTCCTCTTCTCTTGGCTTTTCTCAGAACCCCCTCCAACTCTCTCCTCTCCTTGCTCACAGAGCATCTCATTTTCCTCTGAAACCACACACTTTAGGAGAATTTTGAGATGAAGCCTGTTTCTGAGCAAGCTCATCTTTCCATAGAGCAGCCTTCTGTTACAGGCCACGTTTCCCAGCATGGATTCATGTCTAACTCCCCGGTGAGTATCTAGGGAGTCTCTCATCTCTCCCTCTGGTTCCACATAGAAGATTTGCTCTTGTCTGATGTTTCAGATTTGAATTCTGGAGCTGTCATAACCAAATCAGTCAGGCTTACTTTTATTATCCTTTAAACCAGTCAGGGTAGAGAACCACTGAGTTACATGGTCTATGCATTCAGATCACTATTAGCAAGACTGGTGTAACTTCCATTTTCATCTGTAACATGGGGACATTGGCTAAAATAACTCTCTAATTAATTTTTCAGCTTAAACACTGTAAATTTGGCTAGAAGCCATTACTCTTCCACTTGTGAACATTGCAACAAACTTAATCCTTAAAAATTACACAAATAATTCAGCTTCACTGTAGAAAAATTGGAAACAAAAAATACAATCTCCTGTGTGTATATATGATTAATAGATTTCTCATATGCTTATATGAAAAAGAAAATTATGGTGGGCTAGATTGCTAATACGGGTTGCCTAAAAAGAGGGGCAAATGAGGGAGGGAGACCTAAGCAAAGAGGAAAGAGAAGAAAAAGCCTGATACAGTCACATTTGTGCCTTTATGCACGTGTCTGTGTATTTATTTGTAAAGGTGAATTAAACTAAATCAAGTATGATGAAACAAAATAAGGTGGACTGTATGGAATTATCCCTCCTGTACCCTCCCCTCTCAATTCTCTGCCTCTTCATTTTGATTTGCTTATATAAGTAATAATTCTATTTCCTGGCATGATAATTGCCCAGCCAGAAATGGGAGTGGGTACGTGTGATCTGGGAGTGGGGCTGAAGGAGCTCATAATTGAGAATGACACTGTGAATCCAGCATTGGCTGCACTGGTTTAGACTGGGATAGACCTTCTTAAGGTCCAATCATCTGGTCTGGGTGATGAATAGCTTCATTTGTGCTTTAATTAAACCTGTGCCTCTTTTCTGAATCCTATTTGAGAATTCTATCCGATCATACTATATGGTATTGTCAATAGGAACTCACATTTCATTCAGCACATGATGCTACATTCCTTAGCACCTGCTGTGTGTCAAACACTGGGCTAGACACTACGGTTTGTAAAAAGATAACTGATGCCCACTGCTGGTTCTCATGGAGATTTTGGTTTGTGGTGAGAGACAAACACTTAACATTAAATGGGTAAGTGCTAAAACAGAGGTATTACCAGAGTGGATGGGATATGGAGGCGAGAGAGAGAGAAGAGAACACTTTCAGCAGAAGTGACAGCTGAACTGGTCTGGGTGGCTGAGGAATCATAAGTACTCTGTGGCTTTGGGATGTGGGGAGCTGCCCAATATGTCTGGATACAGATCATGTGGGCAGTTGTGGATTTCAGGATAATCTGAGATCAGGTCACGGATAGCCCTGGGTTCCATGCTGAGGATTTAGAAAAGGGGCTTAATATAATCTGATATGTACACGTTAGGAACCTTAGTCTAGGGCAGTGTTCAGGATCAATGGAAGAATGGAGGCTGGAGGCAGAGGCAAGTCAGGCTTGATGGGAGCTGTACAGAAGCCTTTATGACAGGCACAGGGGTTGATGAGACACTGGACCAGGGCCGGGGAGTAGAAATGGGCTAGATAGGAATAGTGGGAAAGTGGGATTTTAAAATGACATACTATAATTTGACACATTATTGAACAGAGGGATAAAGAGAGAGATTGTTGAAAGTGATTGAAACTTTTGGTCTGAATGAGCAGAAGGAGGCAGATGCTGCTGCTAAGTATGGGAAGGGGGAGGAGCCAATTTATGCAGACAAGAAGTTTTATGTGAGGGGCCATGGGGCAATCATCCGTTCATTCCATTCAGTAGGTGATAACTGGGTGCCTACTTTGCCGCAGTCACTGTTTTAGACACCAGGAATGTAGAGGTGAACAGAAGGGACAAAATAAGTCCTCAGGAGCTTGCATGGAGAGATAGGCAATACACAAAATAAATCTGTAAAACATGTTTTAAAAATGGTAAATGCAATGGAGAAGAGTGAGGTAGGGAAGGAGAACAGAGAATACAGGGGTCTGGGGGAGTTTGTGTTGCAGTTTTAGAGTGTGGCCAGGAAGCCTGCACTGACATTAAGTAATGAAGCAACAATGCGACTACTCTAAGCCATTTTAAAGACTTCAAAAATAAGCAAGTAAACCATCAATAAATGAGGATGTCAAACACATTGATGAAAAAAGCTGCTTGGAGTTCAACAGGGAAATATGAGCTGGTGATACAGACCCAGGATCAACTCCATAGACATGGTGGTTGATTCCAACAGAATAGGGAGAAAGGAAAAGACAGGTGTGTGAAGAACAGATTCTTCCAGAAGTCTCAGTTGGAAGACTTGCGCAGAGGTCAAGAAGACAGTGAAAGACGTTGAGAGTGGGTAGTGGGCTACGATATTGCCAAGAAGACTTTGTGTGGATAAGATGAAAGTGTCTGTGGCCAGGATTCTTACCTGGCCCTGGTTGGCTTGCTCACTACACATGTGTGGGCAATACGTTGCTATTGACTCTATATAAAGAGCTCTGCCCAGTGCTCTGGGTACACGGTGGCAGGGCTGCAACAGAGCAGAGCAGAGGCTGGAGTGGTGGCAGCGCCCAGGACAGAGACTGGGATGGCTATGCAGGCAGAGAGGCCCAAGGTGGAGGCAGAGATGCTAGTGTTCGACCTACCACCAGGAGAGCAAACCTGGTAATAAGCCCTTTCACCCCAAAGAAACGTTCTGCTGTCATTTCTTTGGTCACACTGAATCCATAGCAAACTTTCCAGGGGCTGAAACCCATTGGCAAAACACTTTGTATGGAATTCCACAAGCAGGACAGATTTATGTTTCTTCACTTAATGAACTTACAAGCTATGATTATTAAAAATAACAGTATATTCAAAATTATCCTGGAAAATATTCTGCAGATAGGATCTTGTCTAAATAGAGTAAGCTTTGCCAGAACTTAGATTGGACTTAGATTCTACCCCTCTGCAATTTCTTTCAATTCCCTGTTTTCCTTTTGTGCTTCCTATTTGCTGTGAAAACAGGAGACTTAAATTATTCTAAGCAGTCATTAGGTAAGTGCAGATGGCTTTGTGTGGTTACTGGGTTGCAAGTTGTGTGGCAAAAATGTATACTCAAATCAAGTTTGTCAAAAGCATGGGGGATATCTACCTCTTACAGGAGCTTTACTTCACCGATCTGTTTTTCTTTCCTCTCCCCCACTGAACCACAACAAGGCATCGGAGTGAACTCCCATGCATCGTGATCAATGCCCTTTCACTCGCTTCTGGAAACAACCTATTATTTCTTCTGTTTGTTCCTGGGTGCTTTCCGTATGCAATAAACCCAGCTGACATATGGCTCCACTGATTAAACAGTGTCGAAGCTTAGTGAACTGAGGGCACATAAAGAAAACACTGCTAGGGCTCGGGTGTATTGCATGAGTTTGTTTGTACTGTGAATCAGCTGCTTTGGGTCTCGCTTTATGGACCAGACGAACTAGTTAAATGTGAGTTGCAGCCACAAAACCGAAGGTCTTCTCTTCTCCTCATTGCTGCTTCTTTTGTTAAGAGGAAGGTACTGCTTAAGAAGATGGTTATCAGAACCTCCCTTTTTGATCCAAATCCTGTCTCAATTATTGCTAAGCTATATGGTCACGGGCAGGTTATCCTAGCTTCTCTGCCTCTTTTCTCACCCATCTCCCAGGGTTGTGTGTGAAGCTTAAGTGAGATGAGGTGTGCAGAGCACATAATACAGTGTCAGTAGTTACTGAAGGCTTGGAAGAGGTTACACTTGCTGTAATAAAATCACACCCACCAAAAACAAACTCCCATGAATTGCTTTCCTGTTAACCTAATTAACTGGATTCTGAATAAAGGAGTTAACAATTATTCATTACTTGTGAAGTGTCCTGAGGGATTGAATTCACATATATATGTAATATGAAACCACAGAAATCCCAGGCGGAACAGACCGGGCCTTCTCTTTTTCCTCTACCTCTGAAAGGTTCATTGGATTGTTTATTTTTATAATATGAACTCAAGCCTCTGGTCACCTAGAGCCCAGTTCACTATTTAAGTGGCAGGAAGTTAGTGTTTCAACCTTAGAAAAGCTAGAATATAATTTTTAACAACTTCCTCTTGCAAATGTCAGTATCAATTTCTAATAAGCATGAAATTAATCTTAGTCTGTTCCCTCCTGAGAAATAATAAGCTATTAAATAATATCTCATCATCAGATGATGAGGAGAGAGATCCATTTTTCATTTTTGTTAAGCATATGCCCATAAATGTTTCCTCTATTCTTTCCTCAGCGACCTTTCCTCATCCAGCACACAGTAAAATTATTATTATTTAATATAAAGATTTGGATCTGTTCAACTCGTGAATGTCGACTCTGTTTTCATTCCACCAAGCTTCTAGTTTTAGAAAAAAACAAATGGCTGGCTTGTAGTCAGAAACTTCCCATATCTAATTGATTTGTCTACCTGGATGCATTGTAAAGGGAGTGTGGCCGACTTCAGTTCATTTTGGCATTACATGGACAGAATATTTTGGCAATATGGAGGAGACACTTCCTGGTGGAAATACACTCTTCAGAGAAGGAGAGTTCCAATATCTCACTCAAGATTCCACTGAAAATATGAAAGTCTTCCACCGTTTAAGTCCTCCAAATGCAGCAAGCATAAAAATGACAGAAGAGAAAACTCAAGAAACAGTCACACTGTCTGAAGATTCAACTCTGAAATGTCACAGGAATCATCCCCAGCATATTTGTTTGTGATGAGTCTCCATTTAAGCTCTCATTTTTTTTTGCCTCCTCATTGGCTGATGAGAAAAATAATTCAGTGTAAGTTTCGGTGGATTTCAGACTGGAAAAATTTATGGGGATATTTATCTTCAGTCCTAAAGTTGAGCAAGAGTAGTCATTAAGTATGGAAACCTTAAAAATACCATAGTATGTGTCAGGCATCAGAAACAAATAATAGATGTTGTAATGATTGCAACTATAAGAGCATTAAAACAATGATTTTTATCAGTGACATAAATGAATAGTTTACTTTGGATGTGCTACAGTATGATTTTATGGTTCCTCCTTGCTTCAATTTTGGAATCTCTAAGCACAAAAACTGTAGATATTTGAGAGCTTTGATCCATGATTAACCCAAATAACTGTCCAATCTCTGTTGAGATGGATTGAAATTTGAATGTTCTTTTGGTGGCTATTGTATGCCACATGATCGGTGTATTTAAAAAAAAAACAAAGGAAAAAATATTATTCTGCTTGAAAGTTTTCATTGTTTCTCTGGATTCCAAATAACTTTGCAAGTAAAAGATGTTGGACTTCGGTGCTTGTATTTCAGACATCAGTGTATCTCACCATTTGGAATATATTGCAGAGATAGGACAGCTGAATATTAGTAAAACCCAGCTGGTGAAAATGATTATACTCCCATACTCCCACTTAGGAGACAATCTTTTAAAGTGCTGAGTTGGTTTTTGGACTCAATCCCACAATGCCCCAGTGTTGAGGAAAAGTAAAATATCTAGCGATGGCCAATTTAAATTAAGGATCATAGAAGTTGAAGTCAAGGGGTGAGGAGAATGGTAGGCTGTTATTTGAAATCTCATGGTCTGTTAGCTAGCATTTATTGCAATAACAAACCACCCCAAAACGTAGTGGTTTAAAGCCACAGCCATTTATTTAGCTCATGTTTCTTTGCTTTGGCAGTTTGGAATGTGCTGGGTGATCCTCTGGTCTAGGCTGGTCTCATTCACCTGTAGTCAGCTTCTGGTTAGCTCTGCTTCCTAGGCTGGGGTAGCTCTTGGCTGGAGTGGTAGGGCTGACTGGACCTCATGTCTTTCATTATCTGATACACTTTTTTTGGCTTCTTCACAGGATGGTGGTGTGGTTACAAGAGGGGAAGCCCCAGTGTGTAAGTGCTTCTCAAGACTTTGCACCATTTTTGCTAACATCTCATTGGTCAAAACATGTTCCCTGGCCATGCTCAGAGTCAAGTTTGAGGGCACTGAAACTTAGATGATATATGGATACAGGGAGAGGAAACACATGGCCATTTTTCCAACCTCCCTCAGATGGTTTATTAAGTAAGATCAACTATGGAGTTGAGAGGTTGTATGATTCTGGCATAACCCAAAAGCTGGCATTAAAGACAATAATTTGGAGATGGGTCAAAGACAGACTTAATGGCAAATAATAGGTATGTTCAGCTAAAATAAATACTTAGTCCAAAAACTTTGGGGAACCCTGTTTGGACTAGCGGACTTCATGGAATTTAGTCAGCAGGAGTCAGGGAGTTATAAGCTTTCTTTCTTGGGGTTATTGTTTTGTACTCTGCATTAGAAAGGGCTGAGAACCTTGGTTTAGGTTCTAGACTGGTCACCTTAGGCAATTCAGTGCAATCCATCTCATCCTTCTGTATCTAGGGTTTTAGTAAAAGTATGTATTTTTAGCTTATATGCTTCAAGTGTATATATAATTATATTATGGATGACTTTGGTGGAGTGGTAGTTGTAAAGGTAAGTTGGAATAAGATACTGCAACTCTAAAGGTTTGAGAGTTGTTGATTCCTTGAGCTGAAAGAGGCAACTTTTCATTACTGCCTAATATTAGGATAAGTCCAGAGCATGACCCTGGTAGCTCATTTTTGGAAAGGGGGTGAAACTACTTTTAGATGGTAGGATTCATCTGGGGAAAAAAACAAAAACAAAAACCAATCATTCCTTACCTCCCCCTAAACCTACCCCTAGGTCACCCCAGTCCTCTCTGCCCAAAACTTTGCTTTACTACCTCAGAAAATTCAAGCAGTTTGAATTTATTTGGTTTTAAGAAAAACAAATTAATTTTGTTTTTATTATCTAAATAGCACCAACATACATAAACTAAAGTTAAATTATTTTTCTACTTAATATTTGTGGGTAAAATCGCAATATTTCCAGAATCTCTCACCTGGCCTTGTGCATCTATATATCAATAGGTGTTTCCAAGGGTGGAGAAAAGTAGTCCATCTCCACATTAATAGGTATTTAGAAGGATGGGGAGAAAGAGAGTATAACTGAACTGGAGAAGTTTGGTGGGGTCCCTTTTTATAGCCTGGTGGTGAGAGACACAGGCAAGCAGAAGTGGACAACTGCTTGTAGGCAATAAATGGGTTTCTCCCACTTCATTTCCTCCTTTGACTGATTTCGGTTTCAAAGGTAATTTGCCCCAAGCTGGGAGAAAGATTTCCTCCTTGGAATTACAATATTTCAATTTAGAATTTACCTGTGTTAAAACTTTCTTAAGTGACTCTTCCTTGACTACTGCTCAGTGAATATTTCCACCTCTTAAGAGAATTTGTCAATTTCAGACTGCTTTCATGTTTCTTCGTTGGTATCACATACTTTTTGCTCCAGAATTGGCTTGAGATGTCAAGCATGAATAAAATGCCAGATGCAGCGCAGCCTCAGTAGTTAGCATTACTTGGGAAGATTGATTTGAACTAGTGAAATATTTGGACTGAAACTACCTTGAAGAGGAAAATATTCATTGAATTATGCTTCTACACTGCACTGAGCTCTTTGGGTATTTAAAAGACAGTAAAAGGCCCTAGTACCTGACTTGAAGGAATGTATAATTTATTTCAAGACGTGCTTAAGAAAAATAACAGGAAAAAGCTGTATGGCATAGCTAGAGTGGTGGAATGGACCTTAAAGTTCAGAGAAGAACAATCCCAGAAAAATGACTGGGAAAGATGTCTTTCTTTGAGAGGGTGGGACTTGAGGTGAAATTTACAGAAAGTGAGAATTATCGGAATGAGGTACTAATGACAGCAAGGACAAGCCAGAGATGGAATGTCAGGGATGCCCAGGGGCCAAAGAGTGGTCTGTTGTAAGTAGGGGTCATAATGGGGAGTAATGGGAGCCAGCGGTGGGCACATAAATAGAGATGGTACATAAATAGAGATGGATTAAGGAGAGGCTTGACTATCTAAATGAAGATCTTGGATGTGGTTTGTATACATCAGGAACTCAGAAATGTTTGAAAAGAAATGTTTTTCAAGATTAGAGCACTGAACATGCATGGTTATTTGACTGAAGATGGGCAGTGAGTGCCTGAAGGAAGAGCCTGCCAAGCGGCTTTTATACCTAGATAAGGTTAATCAGAAGCCAGCTCATTACTTACCTCCCACTGACGGGTTGAAATCTATTCTCTATTCGTTCCTCGGTTTGTCTGCAATCTTGTTAATTCTTGCAACTGCCTCAGTAATTCCTTTTGCATGTATGGGACAAATGGAAGCTTCAGACTCTCCAGTTCAAATGATACCAATTTCAAATTAGTAGTATATGAATCAATCAAGCAGTATTTATTTTGAATAGTTACTGTTAGAACTCTGAAGAGTTAGAGAAGAGAATTAAATTCTGCATTTCCACCTCAGGCAGTCTTAATGTTAGTCACCCTGATTTCTGTTGTTATTATAGAAAATATGTAGTGTTATAGATTGAATTGTGTCCCCTCTACCTGCCTTCAAATTCATACGTTGAAGCCCAAACCCCCAGGGGGACTGTGTTTTGGAGGCAGGGCCTTTAGGGAGGTAATTATGGTTAAAGGGGGTTGTAAGGGCGGGGTCCTAATCTGGTAGGATTGGTGTCTTCATAAGAAGAGGAAGAGACGCGTGAGAGCTCTCTCCCTGTGAGCACAGTGGAAGGGCCACTGGGGACTCAGTGGGAGGGTGGCAGTCTACAAGCCAGGGACAGAGGCTTCACCAGACACTGAATTTTCTGATGCCGTGATCTTGGACTTGTAGCCTCCAGCACTGTGAGAAAATTATTTTCTGTTGTTTAAGCCACCGGTTTGTGCTGCTCTGTCATGGCGGCCCTGGCAGTGGTGAGGCTAGTGGGGGTGTGGGCCAGGGGTGGCACTCCTGTAATGGGGCTCGGGGTGGGAATGCAGGCTAATATCAGTAGTCACCCTCAAAATGAAGGACACGAGGGCATGTGGGCTGTGGCTTATAGCTGCTCAATCTGCCTTGGCCATAATTGAGTTCCAGGTGCTGGAAGTTGGTAGGGTCACAGGTTTCTATTGGAATTGTTTTCAAGAGTGTGAGGCCCCAGTCTTGACTTTGTCATCATTGTCTACATAAGGCTCTTAAGTGTCAGAAGGTGATTTCTTGACAATACCTTGGCTAGGACTATTGTACATTTTGGTAATGGGTGAGCAATTCATGAGAAAATTTCCCTGAGGAAATCCACACTTTGGTGCAGATGAGAGCAGTTATGTTTTTTAAAATAGAGTATTGATTCACAGGCTCTGACTGAAGTTGCTGAGTGACTGATCTCTTGACAATAACAGGGACTGACACATCTATTTGTGTAGCGAGTAGATTGTTATTTGGTTGCTGGGCATTATTTGATGATATACCAGCAAGCTTTCTCCTGATCAAACCTGCATTACAATTTGTGTTTGTATAACAATTTCCAGCAGAATCAATAAGATTTGAAAGGGGATTCTCACCTATGTTTCCTCGGACTCTTTCAGATTTTCCATTCCCTTAAAAATCAGTTTGTGGGCTTCTAAGGTTAAAGCTGGTTGGCCAGAAACTATTTTATGCCACAGGATACCTAATAATAATATTGCCTCCCTCTCTGCTCTCACCACTTCCCTCTCTTTCTTTTAAAATGGTACCTGTTTTTGATCTCTTTGCCATAGGATAGTAAGTCTATTAATTCAAGCAGAACCTATTAAGATGCCTTGTTTTTAGGTTTAATATTTTTTAATTTCAATAGGGTAGTTACTGTAGTTTCAAATCAGTTCTGGTCATTTGGAATAGAAACAATTTGGCCTCTCCTGGTACAACCATCATCTGGAACTGGTGCCCTCTGTGGTGCTTGTACACAGATGCTGGTTCTTTCTCTGATGGAGCTTTTCATGTTTCGGCAGACATCCCTCCCTGTCCCTGGCTGAGAACCTCCAGCCCCTCCCTGACGCTGGTTTCTGTCCACTGGCTAACCCCGCCCAGTGCCTGCTCCTGTCCGTGCCCTGTGGCTCACCTCATCCCTCCCACAGTCCTCTGGGGCAGGGGCGCTTAGAGGCCACGCAGGCCTCACTGTCTTCTGCTTGGCCCGCTGTGCATCCACTGCAGCTTTCTCACATCCCAGCCTTCTCTTCTTGTCCCTGGAGTCAAAAGTAGATCCAGTCAACTTCTCACCTTAAGACTGTCCAGATGAGAGCGGGCCCCAGTATCTACCCTCTCCAACCCCCAAGGACACGGGTTCAGCTCTCTCCCATGGCCACCCTTGCCCGCTGCTCAGCAGACCTCTCCCTGGGGCACCTCTCCGCACTGTCTGTCCTTTATCCTCCCAGCAAACACCACCATTCTGTCTGAGTGGTTCTCTGAAGCCCTGTAAGGCTGGTGGTAGGGGCCAGGTGGGGGCACTCCTCTAGAGGGGGTTGGGATAGGGACAGAGAACACTGACAGTTCTGTTCAAAGAACTCATCAATGATCTTAAATAATGTCCTAGGTTTCTTTCCTATATCCTGGGGACTGGTGATTTATGCTAAGATTGTGGATTTCATATTTTGGAGGCTTCTTAGCTAGTCCTGTATGCGTATTTGGCATTTCTCTTTAGAGTGTGAACAGTTAAGCATGGATATGAATATACAATATGCTATTTTAGGCATCCATTTTATTATGAGAGCTCTTCATTGGTCACATACATGAAGCACTAAACTACAAGGGATCACATTAGAGACTGAACAGAGCAAAGCATCTGTATCAAGAGTGCAGCATTTGATGGCTGGGTTTGCTAAGTGTCACATCTAAGAGTAATGTGACTGTTAGTTGGGTTTACAATTAAATATATATATAAATGAATGAATGCACCACAATTCTGTTAAAAGCTGTGAAACTTTGGTACAATAGTAGCAGGTATCTTTTTATTCTTTTAAAATAAGTTTTTATTTTAGAATAGTTTTCGATTCATAAGAGTCGCAAAGATAATAATGATAGTTCCTACACACTCTAGCCAGTTTCTTCTCTTGCTAACATTTTATATTAGTTTGATACATTTGTCATAACTAATGTATATGTTGTTTATGTTACTAATGATACCTTATTCTTAACTACAGTCAATGCTTCATTCAGATTTCTGTGGTTTTTAACCTAACGTCCTTTTTCTGACCCAGGTTTCCATCCAGGACGCCACATTACATTTAGTAGTTATGTCTCCCTAGCTCCTGTACTGTGACTGGCTTTCAGACTTTGTTTTGATAGCCTTGGCAGGTTGGAAGAATGTTGCTCAGCTGTTTTGTTGGGTGTTACTGAATTTGGACTTCTAATTAGACTAGGGATATGGGTTTTTGGGAGGACGACCGCAGGAATGAACTGTCAGTCTCATCACACCCTACTAAGGACAAATACCATCATTAAGACTTGTCATTGTTGATATTAACCTCGATCACCTGGTTGAGGCAGCCTTTGTCAAGTTTCTCCACTGGTGCAATTACTCTTTTGTCCCACTTTCCATACTCTGACTCTTTGAAGGAAGTTTACTGTGCACAGCCTACACTTAAGTGATGGGGAGTTATGCTTTATGTCTGTGAGGGGGCATTATCTACACAGATTGTTTAGAATTCTATATGGTAACTTTCCTATTCTATCTCATTTATTTGTTCAATAATTTATTTATATCATTATTGAGTCATGGATATTTATCTTATACTTTGGGCTATAACCCAACACTACATTATTTATTTTCTTGCTAAAATTGTTCCAGCTTTGACCATCTGGAGCTCTGTCAGTGGGCTCCCGTGTGCCTTTGACAGAGTCCCGTCTTTGGGTTTTTTGAGCAAATTCTTGTTTTCTGGAATTCCAAGATGCTTTAGGCTCATTTTATATGTTTCTTTCCCCAGCCCTAGAATCAGCCATTTCTCTCAGGAGCCCCAGTCCCTTTTAGCGGAGAATGGCAATCACAAACCACTATCTGGGTATCCATTGTGAACATTGTTACTGGGGACGAGTTGTACTTTTAAGCTTGGGAATTTCTGTGGTTTCAGGAAAGTAGTGAACAGTTGTGGTTGTTGTGCATGTGGGTCTGTCTGTGTGGATCAGAAATTTCCAGCAACACTGGCACCTGGCGACCACACCCGAGAGATATTGTTTGTTTTATAGGTTAAGGACCTTTAAGACATTTAGAATAGACCTCCTGGACTAGGGGTGGAGATTTGTTTTGAGGAGAACTTGGACATGTTCCAGCCTTCAAGAGGTGAATTTCCTGAGACCGGGAGGCATGAGGTGGCTGTTTCCATGAGTGCTGGAGTCCTGGGTCCCACTTGTGTATAGCACCCGAGAGCAGGCAGGACCTGGATGGCCCCTCTAAAGCATGGGGGTCTTGTTTGGGAATCTCAGAAGTCCCACAGCAGAGTCAGGCACCAGGGACACAGAGTGACAGTGAGCAAGACAGCATCAGTGGTACGCCTAGCCTGGGAAAGGAGAATGGCCTGAGAACAGGGCTTGCCCTCACGAGTTCCTGGAAAGCAGAGCCTTGGTTTCACCTATGATCCTCTGTGTGTTCATTCTTAACAGCAATATTTATTTCTTCTTAAAATGTAAAAACCAGTCAGCCTAAAGTCTAGGAAGTGTATTTATATACCTTTGTTTCAGTTTCTTGTTTTTTATGTGCCTTTTTTTGGGAAATGTACCTAGCCAGCATCTGAAGCACGGATGAATGTCATTGCCAGAGCTCTCCTGTGTCTGGCAGACTGGGACAAGGTCAGGAGTTTGGGGTAGCAATGGCAATTAAAATCGAGTGGAATAATGTTCTGGTTACTATTGCTGCATGAGAAATTATCACAAAATGTAGTGGTTCAGAACAGCCATTTTATTCTCTCACAGTTGTGTGGACAAATGCTTCAAGAAGGGCCTGCATAGGCAGCCTGACGCATGTGCAGTCAGATGTCCCTGGGACTGCGGTCCTTTGAACACTCAAATACATGGTGAGCAGCAGCTCACTCTCCCGGCGGCTGATGCTGGCTGTCAGTTGGGGCGCTTCCCGGGTCTGTCCTGTGGAGCCCCGCCACTGAACTGTCCAGTGTGCTGGTGTTGGGAGAGGTGCATTTTTCACTCCTGGTGTCTGGCTTCCTCCAGGAAGTGGATCAGTAGAAAACTGATATTTTTTTTCTGACGTGGCTGAGGAAGTCAGAGTAAATTTTGTCTTACTTTGTTGGTCTAGGCAGCCACAGACACATCTGGATTCAAAGAAATAGGACATATACTCTTCCTCAAGATGGGAGTAGTATCATAGTTTGGGGACTAATTCTTAAAATTGCCACAAGTGATAAACCTTTTCAAGTTTAAATATATTTCTTACCCTAGTCTATGTTAAGTGTGTCTCTCATTTGAATGTCATAGAACAATTTTTACTTGTCTCATCTCTTTGAAGCATGGGCTGATGATCAGCGATGAGTCTTAGAGATACAGCCTGGCCATTGTAACTCAGGGGGTGTGCCCAAGCTGTGGAAATGCATGAGGCACGGTGCAGAAGAGCATGGGCTTCCATAAACCCCAGCACTGCCGCTTACTAGCTACATGACTGTGAGCAAGCTATTTCAATTTATGAGTTGACATTTTCTTATCTATAAAATTACAATTATAGCCTTCACTCATTAATTTATTCATGCAATTATTGAGCACCTATATTGCACTGAATTATGGCATTATAGTGAGAATTATGCATGAGAAGCACTTGTCACAGTGCCTGGAACAAGGTTAGGACTCAATAAATGTTACTATTACTATTATAAGTAGTAGCAGTAATACTTGGGCAACATGATGTAATGAGGAGGTAGATGAACCTGTGATCTCACCTGAAACCCACCCATAGACCAGAGGAACCAACATAGTAGTCAACATGAACTGCAGAGCTGTTCTCAAGGTTGATGAGAATTCATGTTCAAGGACGGAGAGAGTTCGGGTAGAGTCAAGCAACTATCAGAACCTCAGCTTCCTTGGGCAGATTTGGGGGAGCTCAACCTGTGGGTACAGCACTGGCACAGGGGATCCCGAATCACACACGGGCATGAGGTCTTGCTCTCTGAGGCCCATTAGGCATCCATTGGTGTTATGGGCTGGATTGTCCCCTGTCATGTTTCATAGGTTGAAACCCTTACTCCCAGCACCTCAGAATGAGACTCTATTTGGTGACAGAGGGCCTTTAAAGAGATGATTACGTTAAAATGAGCCAATTTTGGTGGGTCCTAATCCAATTTGACTAGAATCCTTATAAGAAGAGGAAGAGAAAATCTGGGCACCCAGAGATACCAGGCCAAACACCATGTAGGGGTACAACAAGAAGTCAGCTCTTCTCGAGCTATGAGAGGCTTTGGGAGAAGCCAAGCCTGCCGGCACCTTGACCTCAGACTTCCAGCCTCAAGAACTGTGAGGAAATACTTCTGTGGTTTAAGCTACCCAGTTGGTGTTACGGCAGCCATAGAAACTAATACAGATGTTGTGCTGGGATGTGGGGGACGGTGGAATAAGGGAGGCAGGCAGGAGCCAAAAGAGGAGGCCGGGACTAGTTTCTGGGGTCCACAGGGCAAGAAGAATGATGATACAGGGAGCACAGGCCTCCGGTCTGACCTCCTGCAAAGATGACCTGGGGGGCGACATGGGACCCTTAGGGTATGAGCAGGACTGGATGGTGGGCCTCACAATGGTTGTTTGGGATGTAGGGTCAGCTGGGCCTTCATGTAGAAAATGTGTGGGTCGGCTTACAAGGGGAAGGAGAATGTAGAGACTCCAGAGATGGCGGTGGTGGTGCGAGCAATCATGCGGGAGATCAGTGATCTGATTGGTTACGGCAGGAGGCTGACCACCATTTGGTTTATTTTAGGGGTTGTGATTTTAATTTGGGTCAACAGTATGATTTTATGCTGTGTAGTGTGTGGTTGTGTGCACATGAGTGCATGTGTGTTTGTGTAAAACTGTATATGAACCAGGATTATATTTTGGTTTATTTTAGTCTTCAGGTTGAGTGGTTAGTGCATTTACTCATATTTTTCTGTTACCTGCACTTCTAAAGATGGCATCTCTCAATATTTGATCATTTTAACAGTTCTGTTTTCCTATGTCAAATCAGTTAACACCGTTTAATAGACTGTCCTTATAGAAACTGGGGGGAGTTGGAAAATTGTAAGTCAAGAATGAAATTCACAGTCTAGTTATTATATTTTGTAGATCAAATATTAGGAGAAACTCACTGAGGCCATAATTGCTTAGCATCCCAAACATAAACCCCAGAAATGATTTGTTTTGCGTTTATTTTATTGCCTAAATATTTTTGATGCATTCTTGTATTTTGTATATTCCTCTATTACTTTATCGACTCATTTTATCCTCAGTCAACTTTTCTTGTGGTCAGGAATAGCGTGAAGTACATGAGGAGGCCCTGCAGAGAAAATTCATATTGTACATTGGATAATAACACTATGGCCAGTAGAGGGCATCAAGGAATCGTCACAAGTGCAGGTTTTGATAAGACAAAAATATTAGCATTTTAATCACAGAACAATTTCAGCCAAAGCATCTGTGCTAAAATGATTCCATGATGTAAAATGTAAAGCATCATTCTTACATTGCTGAGTGACAGTTTTGGGTTTTGGTCACTATAGACATGCTTTTCTTATGCATTTGAAATAAGAGTAGCTCTTATTTATGTTGAAATGAGAATTGTTGAATTTTGACAGTGTTATAGCTATGAAATGTTATATTTCAAAATAAAGAGTATGAGTTCTCACTTTGAAATCTCTATATACTCCATTTTCCTGCCTTCACTTACTCATCTTTTCAGTGTGGCATACTGAGGAAATACGCTCCAAGGCCTTTTGGAGAGTTCTAGCATAATGTGATGGAGTCTTTACTCATCTTCTGTCCCACAGGAGGATTCAGATGCTTTCTATCAGCCACTGGAGGGCTCCCTCGATCAAATCAAAACTTGCATTAAAAGTACCATGTGGTTTCTGGACATGGTGTGTCTGATTTCTCAGCATTATTTATCAAAACAGAATCCTTACTGCATGCATTATGGGAGGCAGTTTTAGAGATTTTCTGATTTCACTTACCATCCCTTCAGTCCCTCCCTCCCTCGCTGGCTTTGTAGTTCACCAAAGCACCTTTTTGAGTATTATGTCATTTAACTGGTCACAAAACCCTGGAGAATGAATATGTTTCCCCATAGTTTTATGGATGGAGAAACTTGGGCTCCAGAGGTTAAACAACTTTTCCTGATGTCACTCAATAATTTTGGGATGGAAACATAAATCCAGGTCGTCTTACCCCATGTTTAGTATTCTTTTCAATTTAGCAGTCAGTCCCAACTTAATTCCAAATATGTTGCTTGGTAGAAGGAATTTATTAAACTGCAATAATGCGGCAATACATTTACAAGGATCGTAAGATTTTAGAGGTGGAAGGCATTAGGTATTCTAATTCCTCTGTCAGCAGAAATGCTTGTGGCTTCCCCTCTACTGCCAACTCCCATCATGCCTCTCGCGCTGGTCTCATCAGCTCAGGCTCCTTCAGAGAGTGGCAGATATGGCCACTGAGTTCCCATTTTTATTTTTACAATGCCCAGGGACCATGCATTAACCCCAGGAAAGGACTTTAATTTGCCTCCCTGGAGCTAAGAAATGAGGTATGGTTGGAGGGCACGGGCTGGGGATGGGGTGGGAAGGGGTTCTCCAAGCTGAAGGAGCTGTTTCCAAGGGAAAGAGAAGTGGAATGGTTTCTGAGCTGGGCTGTCCAGGGTGGGACCCTCAGGAAAGATCCGTGGGCAGTATTGGGAGGACCTTGTCGTCGCATGGGTGTCAAAGGAGTAAAGAACCCAGAAAACACGCTTCTCAGATCTAACAGCCCTTACCGGGGACCAGGCTGTAAATACACCAAGCACTAGCATGGAAAGGCCTGAAGAGTCTAAATGGTGTTAAGCATCGATCTTCAGAAGTATCCTGTAAGATACTTTTTGATTACCAATATAACATCAGCCAGGAAGTGCAAAACTATGATTCCTGGTGTTTCTGGACAGGTATGATGGACCTCCTCACCTGTGCTCCCCCTCTGGATTGAGACTTTTACCAGGACACGTAGAACTGAGAACTACAGCATCTTGGAGGGTAACAGGCTCATGGAATTAAGGTCTCGTAAATTTCTGGAAGCTAGGTAAGCCGCTTTTCAGGATGCTGACTTGGTTACACATTTAAATATCTTCTGTTAATGGTATAAATATACATCTTGGAACTTACGCACACATTTTAGATTTTTTTATACTGCATTAAAATGCCAAGGAAAGAGCATTTCCTTAGGGCAGAGTCTACCATTGACGTCTCCTGATGGACTGCTTT
This sequence comes from Manis javanica, assembly GCF_040802235.1. Classification (NCBI taxonomy): domain Eukaryota; kingdom Metazoa; phylum Chordata; class Mammalia; order Pholidota; family Manidae; genus Manis; species Manis javanica. Next base: position 18,691,108 of record NC_133168.1, read on the forward strand.
ATGTCTCTGGGCCCTGATGTTGCATCTGCTGGGACTCTGGCTCTGCCGTGTCCAATACAGAAGACCTGAAACAGACTGAATAAACAGGAGCAACTTCCCTCCTGGTCTCATTTTCTTTCCATTTCTCTTGGCCTTTAATTTCCTTGAAAAAGACCAACTACCCCAGTCTTTACATGGTCTCAAGACCCACATAAGTTGAATTCTCCTAACTCAGGCACATTCTTTAATGTTGCCCAAAGAGGATCTTTAAGGTCTAGAGATTTTACTAGTTCAACAAAAGGATTAGTTGACGAGATATGAACCTATAGGATAAAGTGTGTTAATTTATAGAATAGCTAACTTAAGCACAAATGGGTACAGAATATTATTTAAAAAGTACTCATATGGCTTAATTTGGGAATTAAATATGAATTCCTCTATTCTGTGCTATGGGCAAAAAATAAACCAAAATAAGACAAAACAGAAGTCTGAGTGATGAGGTAAGTGCTCTGTCCTGGCCCTTGGTCTCTAAACTTTCATTGCGCTTTAACATACTGTATTGAAAATGCTACTTAAATTCTCTCTCTCTTCCACTGGTTTGAAATTTCTGTTAGGAAAGGAATCTATATAGCCTAGTTCACCATTGAATGTCTAGGACCTAGCATAATTTCTGGCATATAGGTGCTCAGTAAGTGTTTGTTGAATGATACATGAGTGGATATTTGCTGCAGTAAGGGTTGTTTGCTTAACCTGGTTGTTAAGTAACCAGTGTGTTTAAAAGGGCTCAATGAAAGAGTAGTGCTAACAGTGGACACAAATGAGGTGTGTACTGAGCACCTCTGATCCTACTATTATTTCCTAGAAGAGATTTTCTGCCCAGTTGACTGTGATCAGCCAAGGGTAGGCAATCTCCAACGTGGGAAACGGACTGGTTTATTTGGCGAAGAAGGTGACTCTTGCTCCGTTTTACCATATCTTCAAACTGTGAGATTACGATTTGCTACTGCAATTACTACATGTTCTCTTTGGCAGTCTGGAACTTTGCACTTTTTCAATTTAAAAAGGTCATCTTCCAGTTAAATCTATTGGTTCGTCTGTCCTCCAGTGTTATCTGTGAAATGTCTCTGACCTCCTCCCCCGCTCTCCTTTGCTTTCCAAGACTCCCCTTGTCACCGTCTGCTCTAGTCCAACACCCGTCCACCTGCGTTTCATTTTTCCATCCTCTTTCACTCAAGGATGCTTTCAAAAATTCAGGTCTCTCATGTTCTCCTTTGGTTAAAAACCAAGGGTAATTTTTTGCTGCTTGTAGGATAAAATCCAAAGTGGTTAGTGAGGCATTTGAGGCCCTTTATGGACACGCCTCCTCTCCTGCTGTTACTTTCCTACCCCACCGCAGGCCGCTTCTCATTTGCTGAATTCCATTCGGATCTCTGCATCTCCATGCTTTTCCTCATGTTGTTTATCTGAATAAGTTGACAGCCTAGTGAACTCTTATGTCATGTTCCAGTTGAAATGTGAAGGCTCCTCTCCCCTACCTCCCACAGAACTGTTTATTTCTTCTTCTGTGCCCAGGCAGCACATTGTACATATCTCTATTATGCACTTTATCACACTCTATTGCAACCACTTACTTGTTTACTTGACTTTCTCTTCCAATAGACCATATTTTCCTTAAGGGCTGGGGCTGTGTGTCATTTATAGCACAATGTGTTGCAAAGTTTAACACACAGATGTTAACAAATCCTTTTTGAGTGAATGAACTTTACTTTACCTTCAAGTTATTATTTAATATGAAGGATATGAACCTATGGGATAAAGTGTGCTTATTTATAGAGTAATTATAAATGCACACAGAAAATGATTTTAAAAGTATTGGTATAACTAATTTGGGGCCAGGTATTAAACACTAATCCCTCTACACTGTGCTGTGGGCCAAAACTAAAACAAAACAAAACAAAAGCCTGAGAGACGAGACTAAATCTACCCCTGCCACCCTTGCCCACACAATCCTCCTGGATTTTGGTAATTTCTTCTGGTTATTTTTATTAAGAAAGGACTTATGTCACTGGACATATCCCCATTTGCTAGAGTATATTCAGATCTACAACATTTTTATAAGATTCAAGGAAGTGACCCTACCCCCTAGGATGCTTGTAACTCAGCTAAGAATATAGTACTTGTTAACATTAGGACTCACCCCCAGAGCATTCAGAACACCCCCTTAGAATGCAAGAGGAACTGGCGAAGCCTGGTCTACCAACCCTTTGAAGTTACCCACTTGTGCTTGTCATGGACTGAATATTGTGTCTCCCACAAATTCATATATCAAAACCTCCTCCCCTCAATGCAGTGGGACCTTTGGGAGGGTAACTAGGATTGGCGAAGTCGTGATGGTGGAGCCCTCATGAATGGGACTAATGCCCTTGTAAGAGTCATGGGGGAGCCTGCTTCCTGTCTCTGGGCTCTGCCGTGTGAGGAGGACACAGGAGAAGCCAGCAGTGTGCAGCCCAGGAGAGGCTCCTTGGCAGAACCTCCCCGTGCTGGTCCCCTGATCTCAGCTTCCAGCCTCCAGAACTATGAAAAATAAGTGTCTGTTGCTTATAGGCCAACTGGCCTATGGGATTTTTGTTATAGCAGCCCGAGTGGACTAAGAGTACTTTGATTTCTGCTCGCTGCCCTTCCTACTCCTTCCCACTCCCAAGGCCAAGAATGAAGGAAATCAAAATCAGTTGCTCCTTAGGCAAAGGTCACTTTTTCCTAGAACAAAAGCAAAAAACAAGTAACAACAACTTAAAAAATAAAAACACCATATGATGAATAGAATTGAAATCCATGGAGTAAAAACTAAATAGAGAAATTTAATTTCATGAAGAAAACATTAATGGTATCAGGCAGTTATGGAAACTGTGTACATTTCCACACAAGAAAGTTCAGTGGAAATGAAAAGACTCGAATCTGGTCCGGCTGCACTTACTGTCCTAATGGAGCCGATGTGCTGCTCAGAGACCCAGGAACTGGATGTGTTAGGGCTCTGTGGGTTGAAGGAAGATCACAGTGCAGGTTCTGGTGGCCGATTGTAATAGTAACTGTTGCAGTAAGACAGAAAGAGTCTCAGGAATATTCTCACAGCTAAACCTCAAGGAACTGGAGCATAGGGTGGGAACTGGGAGGCACTGGGAATATAAAAGGCATCTCTAAAGGGCAGGCAACATTGTTCTTTCCTCAGCAGCAGGAATTGAGCCTCCTTCTTGTGCTTTTCCCTGGATGCTAGCTGGCTGTTTTGTTTCAGCTTTACTTATCTTTCTACTTCTGCTTCCACTGAGAAAGAAATCTTTTCATGATTTGCTTATTCAAATTCTTGAGAGGTAAGAATGTCACCATTGGAACTAATCACCTACTGTTTGTGGGGAGCACCTCATGGCACAGAACCAGCCTATAGATCTGCTGTTCTTGAGCCAGGTGCTCCTAGGGGAGTGGGGGTGGTGTGTCACATGAAGCCATCTGGTGGATTATGCTTAAAGAACACCTGGAGCTGCTTTTCTCAGCAGAGGTCGTGTCTCGTAATGCATTTAGTTGTTTGCGGGCAAGGCAGGCATTCTTACATGAGATCTCTTTGGTACAGAAACTCTAATCTCGATTTCTCCTGTGTTACCAATGAGGCTGATATCTTCGTCCCCTCCTATTCCAATTTGTGTGGTTTCCAACAATCATACATGACATAACACGTATATGCAAAGTACCCTGCTGTTACATTTCTAAACTTGTGGAAATAGTTGTACTCATAACCATTCAACCAATGACACTTGCCTGTATCAAAGTTGCCTTTGCTTTTCTTCCTGGGGCTGAGGGTATTAATTTTGTTTCTATGTGTGTGCATGTGTGACTAGAAAGGGAAGTTTTAGTTTTTCGCTAGGAAGAACCGATAAATAAGAAGTGAACAGGTAAGGTTGCCAGGTAAGCTGCATGTTGCCTCAACAGTTTTATAGCCTATGTCAATACTTATTTACATTATGGTTGTTCTTACTGTTCTCCATAAAATGCCAGTTCTCTGTCCCTCCCCACAAAGGACAGGAAGACAGGATGGCTGATGGTGTAGCTTACAGCCTCAGCATTTATACATAACTGCTTCATATCTCTGTGTATTTTATTAGCATCTTTCTTACTGACTGACATATGTCCTCTTGTTATATTGCCAAGTTGCTCTCCTTTGCCATCCAGATTCTAGTTCAGTCCTGATTATTCAATTGAGTAAGTGATTTTTCCATTTGCCAATCCCTTTGTGCGTGCTTAGCCACGAGCCAGAAACACTTGGGGTCACTGGTCTGCTTGTTAGACTGGTCATCAGTCTAAAGATTCCTCAGAGGATCTATTTCCATTCTCACTCCTTTCGATGTCTTTGTGAATTAATTTCTCTTAAATCATTCCTTGATGTATGACTGTTTGATAACATATAAACTAGAAAAACATGTCCACGAACTTATTTCTTGTATCCACGTTGTTTATACATTTTCTCTGAAGAGCCAGCCATCCTCCTCTCCTCTTCAGTTTCTGGTGTCACATCATTTTCCGTATGATTCAGATGTGCAAAATGTGCTCCCCTTTCCCCTTTCTCCCTCACCCCCTGAAGCAAAGGCAGTGTTTATAATTCCCTCTAAAGTGCAGTTTCAGCCCAAAATAAAATAAATATAATCAATTGTCTATGGATCTGCTCTTAAGATCTGGATCTTGTAGTTTTCCACCTTGATTATCTGCCCTCTTTTCTCTTATTACCCTTACAGAGATCCCACTGCCTAGTATGATGTCAGAGTCCTGGCAGACGCTCACTCGGTGTTTGTGAACCCAGAACCACTGCCAATATTATCTCCCCACCTCCGCTCTTTCCATTGCTATGTTCTTGCTTTCTTCATATCATTGCTCTCATACCTCTTTTTCTTTTTCAATGAAAAGTGTTCATACTCTACACAAACTCATAGCAGATGGTCAATCATCATTTTTTAAATTTAAAACTTTAAGTATTAAATTTTTATTAATAAAGTATTATCTCCCAACTCCTGTTATTTCTTTTGTGTCATCACTGTCCTGATGCCTTGTATGTATCTTTTTTAATTTAAATATTTCACAACTCCATTTTCATATGAAAAGGTGCCCTTTTTACCCACAACATAGTTACCCATCAAAATTTCTTGAGGTCTCTAATTAATGTGTTCACTTCAATTAAATCCCACAGACATGTAAACAATACAAATTGAAAGCCACAATGCATTCCCCTCTGTGCTGCTCCGTGCTGGGAGCACCCAGAGGGCCCACAGATCACTTCCCTGAATCAGTTCTTTCCTCAGAGAACTCTCTCTTTTCCGTTCTCAAGGAAATCATTTCAAACTACTTTCATGGCGAGGCTGAAACCTACTGCGTTTTCTCCAGGTAGGGTTTGTGGGAAGAGAGGAGGGCCCCTGTATAATTTAAGGGTCCCAGGAACACCCAATGCCTTCCTTCCTAACATTTGAAATATCGCTTCATTTTATTGACAGGTGTCTGAGATTCCCTTCGAATTCTAAGTCTGAAGTGACATAGGTGAGATTATTTTTGGTCTTTGAAAGCCTGTCTGTCAAATAAAGATCTTCTGAAGCACCACTACCTCCTGTTTGCTAATAGGCATTTTATTGGTTCCCTTTTCTTAATGATCTCTGCCAATGTCATGGCAAACTATTTAACCAGTGTGATGTCTGTATTTGTTGGCCTGACCCTCGCTTTGATCCTGGGAAGATTCAAATTGGCCTTGAGTCTTTGAAACCGTCCATTCCTTGCAATAACATTTCATGAACAGCACTTTCACCATGCCTAGTCTTTAAATTCTCAGATCATCTCTGGCCAGTGCTGAGTTAACATTAGGCTTCTGGGCAGTCCATGTTGAAGCTGATACTCTGAGTTTCTCAGTAGGTGGTGATGTTGGCATTTTGGGTGGGGTAATTCTTTATGGAGTGGGACTGCTTTTTTTTTATTGCAGGATTTAGCCCCCCACCTCTGCCTCCTACTATAAAACGCCATTGGTGTTCTCTACTGAGATAACTAAATGTGCCCACACACATTACCAAACAGCTTTCAGAACCACTGGGTGACACTCAGACATTTTCCAATCTCATTAATCACTTTTCCTCATTTCCTGCTGATTATAGTTGGTAATTCAGGCACACTGCTTTTTCACGTATTGCATATGTGGTTCTTGAAAACTGGACAAGGTTTGGTTCCATTCTCACGTGCAGTGCTTGACATTTTCTCAGCACTCTATCTTTTCTGATGCTTTCACTGCTTTTGCAAATACCATACATAATGGAGTTAAAATTTGTGCAAATAAGACCTTAAAAACAAAGCAAACACTGCAAACATATAGTAGCAGAGTAAGACCAGTGCGATGGCTGAAACTACAATTTCCTGTGCTGGTAACGAGCACAGGTGTGGGACTTCACTCTAGAACTTACCTTGTACATAATTATCAGAGTTTGCAATCTGAAACTCATGAGCATAGGAGGCCTGTAGAGTTACCTAAAGCAGATACTGGTAACTAATGCTAACAGGGGTTCTTATGGCCACTGGTTATAACTAAAGGATATTCCTTATCTTCAAGGGAGACTTATATCCAAAAATTCCATTACCAAGTACACAAACCAGGAAGTCCTAATTTATTAGTTAGTGGAGGTGATTGAAATGTTACCTCTGGGGCTTACTTTTAATCTGCTAATGTTCATACTAGAAAAACTGGCCATATCCGAAGGTCCTGTCACTTCACTCAACTTTTAATTTAAAGAGGCAGTAGTGGTCAGTGGCAGCTATAGCACTACTGGTTGAATGAGTAAACCAAACAGTTTTTTCAACAGGTTTGATTTTTACTAGGAAATACATACAGATTCTTTTTTGCTAAGGGCAGAGGTAGGTGTGAGAAAAATACATTTAATTAGGACTTATCTAGTAAATTGGAAATGAGTTAGTGAAAATAGTAACTGAACATTAGTTGTGTGTTTGCTTTTTGGTTTGTATTTAGACTCTTGAAATTTTAAAACTCATAATTTCTAAGACACTTTCAAAGACAATATGTGGAGGATGATGGAAAAGCATGTGAGTGGCTCATATTATTTTTAGATATTATAGACAGCATATTCATGATAAGTATTGGATTCTCAGCAGGTGCACAGTCTCAGTCAAACTACCTGTAATTTAAATCCCAACATCCTTCTACATGGATCACCACTAGCTGGGTAGCCATTTGACTTGCCTGGTAATATTTGAGCTGTGTATACAGAAACCAACATCCTTATGTGGCAGAGACTGTTCAATGTCCCCTTGTATTCATTCTCTCTTTCTTCCTTTTATTATAAGGTCCCCATTTTTAGCAAGGCACATGGCTACCCAGCTAGAGATTTACTCTCCTATTTTTACAACTCTGTGTGGCCATATAACTAATTGTTGCCAATGCAATGGGAGCAGAAGCTGTATTACCCACATGACTTCCTTAAAGGGAAACTGCTCTCACGTCTCCCTTCCTGCGGACTGGGAAGTGGATGCGACTGTGAGCCAGCTTTGACAGTGCATATGAAGACAGGCCCCGGGGGGGAAGCAGAGACCCCAGTGGGAGGAAGCTGAGTCCTTAGGTATTGGGCAGACTCTCCTACTCTGATAGAAACTATCCTGTTTTAACTGTTATATTTGGGGGGTCTCTTCTTTGCCAGCAACTTAGCCAGGATCCTAACTAATAAAGGACATTCACTTATATTCAATAAGAAGTGCACTTTCTTTCCACGCAGAAGCATTTCCTAGCATTTTTTAGAAAGGCTGGAAATGCTAGGGGAAGTTTTTGGGGAAAAGGAAGTCCTTATTCACCATGGGATTTTAAAGTTTGGTTTTCTCGTTGGGAGAAGATAGCACATTTACATTTCTCTTCCAGGGACATAATTCCATTGACATTCACAGCCATTTATTGACTGCCTACTGTGTGTACAACACTGTAGGAGTCCTTAGGAAACAGAGATGAAACAGACACAGCTACTGTGGGCCTCAAGGAGCCCACAATGTACTAGGGCAGACAGCAGAAATACCCAGACAGATATGGGATGATACCCAAACCTGATGGGGTGCCTATAGTGACAGATATGAAGGAGGGTATCTGGGCCCAGGTAACTGGGAGAGAGGACTTTCATAGGGACAGAGAAGGAAGGAGGGTCTCGGGAAGAGTTTTCAAAGAGACAACATTTGAGATATGTGATGAAGTATGAGTGGAGGAAGGATGGGAAGCTGTGGGGTCAGGTTTCTAAAGCAGAGGGAACAAATGTTAGGGGAGCTTGGAAAACAGGGAATATGCAGACTTCTCTGGAGTATGAGGAGGCGAGAAGAGACGGTGAGGCATGACTCTGGGAGGTGGTCCGAGGCCACATGGTGAAGGAACAGTGCATGTTATACCAAGGAATCTTAATTTATTTTGTACTAATGGGGAAATAGTAGAGGATTTTGAGGACTGAAATTAGAATTCACCTCTACACTCTAGGAGAGTGATTATCAAACTTTAGCATGCACCAGAATTTCCTGGGTCTTATTGAAGGGGTTTCCCACTCTCAGAATTTCTGATTCCCTAAGTCTTCAGTGGGGCGCTAGACTTTGCATTTCAACAAGTTCCCAGGTAATGCTAACGTTGCTCTGGAGATATCACTCTGAAAGCAGCTCCTCTAGGAAGCTGTCTCTGGCAGATGGGAGGGAGCAGAGTTGCAGGTGAAGGAGTCCAGAGGTTGGTGGGTCAGGTGAGATTTGGTCCATGGGAAAGGACTGAGTTACTGGGGAAGGGAACATATACAAATGTTTCTGTAGAGGCAAAGACCATCTGGGTAAGAGAGACAAGCCAGGAAGAGAGGAAATCATCAGTCTCGTGTGAATGATGCAAAGCATGGCAATCCTTTTATCTGAAACTGAGAAGGTGCCAGAGGAGAAGGTTTGAGTGTGGGAAAATGACCCATGAGTTCAGTTTAGAAAGGCTGTGTTTGAGCCTCTGACAAGGGAGAAATGCATGGACATGATTCTTGGTTTTGGAGTTTGAGAAAGAGAGAGATCAGAACTAAAGACACAAACATAAGAGCCACAGACACAGAAGTAATTGCTGAAATGATAATGGGGAGCACAGAGTATGGAGCATGGAGTTACAGGAGGTAAGAACCGAAGACAAAGCCCCAGAGTAAAGCAAAGGGGATACAAAATGAGGAGGTAGGTAGAGAACCGGGAGAGTAAGATATCCTGGAAAGCATGGGCTTTGAAAAGAAAGGGATGGTTTGCTGTTTCAGTAGATGAGAGGACCGAGGTGGATGAGGACAGAAGGAAACATAGCAGTTGCCTATTAGCGAGTCGCCGATGACCTTTGGGAGGTCAGTTACAGAAGAGCTGGCAGAGGCGCACTCAGATGGCAAGGGCTAGAAGAGTCAGTGAGAGGAGAGAAGTGAGCAGAATGAGTAGAGTGACGTGTGATGACTCTCAGGCGGCAGTCGGGAGAGAGACGAAGCAGGAGCCGGCACATGAAGTAGGGCCAAAGGAGGTGTGTGTGCACCAGTGTCCAAGAGACCTGAGCAAACTAATAAGTCAGTGAGGTTAAAGAGTGGGGAGAGGAAGGGGTGGTGAGAGGAGAGAAGGTGGGACAGGGACGATGAGAGGAAGATCACAGAGAAGTCGAGAAGGATAGATTTAAGGGCTGAACTGTGAGGGTGGAGAGAGGGCAAACCAATGTCTTCTCAGCACACAAAGAAGAGAGATGGTGTGTGAAGAGTGCAGAGACGGGGAGAAGCTGCAGAGGAGAGATGAGGAGCAGAGCCCAGGGCAGTTCTTTACTGAGGAGCATACGGGAATGTACAGACTTTCAGTCCTTTCCGTCACGGCTCTTGACTCAGTGGTGAGTTCCTGCGCGTGACTAAGGCAGTCATCCAGGCTGTGAGAGGCAGGGTCGAGCCTTGCAGTGCATGGCCTCAGGGTGCAGTCAGGGATGGAAGACACAGCGATTTCAGGAGACAGAATTCCATGCTCATTTCCTGATGAGTTGCCTTTGCTTGTAAGCATAGATTTTCAACTTTTAATTTTTTCAACTACACAACTGGTAATTTCATGGGTAACATTTCTCCAATGAAGGTCTTTAGGTAATATATGCCCTCATTTGATCATTGCACTCCATTAAGCTGCTTTAAAAGTTCTCCAAATTTATCAGGTACTCCCACTTTTATCCTGCCAGAGTGAGAGCTTCACTGGGACTTAGAAGGGGAAAGGGCCCAATGTGTCTGCCAGGGAATATAGTAGCACATGGACCAAAGTAGATTTAGATTCTTATTGGCTTATGTTTCATATTCATAATCAAAGGCCTATGAAAGTGCCAGTGTATTCATTCCAGGTTCCTTTTAGAGAATAAGGAAGCTTATTTAGTCATGAACTAAAAAGGACATGCCAGCTCTATTATTTGTGTCTGGAAGGAATGGGCTATGTATCACGGCGAATAACTCTAGCTCAGGTCTGCAAGCAGTAGATGACAGCACATACACTTTTTATGCTTTATGTAGTCATGCAATTCCCATTGGAATTTGTATGCACATGGAGCCATAACCTCAGATTTAATGTCACAGAAGGGAATGTTGTCAAGTATTTAATTTATAAGTAAAAAGAAATTCTTCAACTGAAGATTTATTTTGGCAATCTTTAATTGCAGGATTAACTTAAATGGCTAAAAAAGGTAGTTTCTATTTTACCTTATTATTACTTCTATGAAATTTCTGTTTTTGTATGATAATATTTATTTGAAATTATGTGCCACAAATAAGACCAGAGGTAGAAAACAGCACACCAAATAACACACCTCAAACAAAACAGAGCAAAACAAAAAACAGGACCACACATACTTACAAATTTCCTGAACCAAGTGTGTTCAAGAATTAATGAGGTGCACCCTTTCCCCCATCCACTCACAGAGCTGGTAAAAATCATGCCTCTTGGCTTTTTACAATCTAATTATGTTCTCGACATCTAATGAGCTTTTTAAAAGCCAGCTTAAAGTCCTCATTAAAGCTTGTGTAGAGCAGAGGGTTGATAAGAGAATTAACATAACCGAGCCATGTCAAAAAATCAGCCACTTCAGAGGACACTGTATAGACACTGAGACCGACAATCAACTCTTTGATGAAAAATGGCAGCCATGACAAAATGAATGCACCCAAAATCAGTCCCAGGATGCGTGCCGCCTTGCGCTCCCTGGTACTAGAGATCTGCTGGCGTTCTCCTGGGTGATCTAGATCATTGTCGAAGGAAGAGATCCTGATGGAGGTGTGGATCTTTTCAAACTCTGTGGTAGGGTCTGAGGTTGAGAAGTCAGACACGCAGAAAGTCTGTGTGAGTTTACAACTCGCAAAAGAATTTTGGCTATCTGTGCTTCTGCTGCTTAGGTGCCGGCTTGATCCTCTCTTCTGGTAAAGGCTCTTGGCCGCATGGTAAATCCGGTAATAGAGAATCAGTATCAAAGTCAAGGGGATATAAAATGCCCCAAGTGTGGAGTAAATGGTGTAGATGACGTGGTCATGCTGAATGGTGCACTGACTGGGGGGCGGGCTGAGCTGGCGGTGACTCCGCCAGAACAGAGGGGGCATGGAGATGAAGATGGAGATGGCCCAGACGGTGAGGATCATCAGTCCAGCTCTCTTGGCGGTCCTCTTCCTGGCATACTCAATGGCATTGGTGATGGCCCAGTACCTGTCCAAGGCAATCACGCAGAGATGCAGGATGGAGCAGGTGCAGCAGGTCATGTCCACACTCAGCCACACCTCGCAGATGAAGTACCCTAGCTTCCAGCTGTCCATGACAATGTACATGATGCTCAGGGGCATGACCAACACTGCCACCAGGAGGTCCGTCACAGCCAGAGAGCAGATCAGGTAATTGGCAGGCTGGTGGAGCTTCTTGGTGGTGCAGATGGCCATGATCACAGCCAAGTTCAGCAACACAGTCAGGGTGGTGATGACCACCAGAGCCACAGAAATGAGCATCTTCTCAGTGACGGTCTTGGGTCTCACGGCCGCACTGGCTTCTGTGGTGCAGTTAGTGGTGTTCATGTTTTCCCTGTTCCTTCGGCACTGTGGAGAAGCTCTTGGTTAATTTCCTTCAGCTGGAAACTACTTAGACTTGAATGTGTCTCATTTGTAAGGAGGCTTTAGTTTCTTCAGCTATGTAGTCTCTTGTGTTCTTTTTTGTATGGGTAAAGGGAAGTGCCACAGCATTTCTTCTGGATGGAGGGTTCCTGGAAGATAGTATGTTACTGGTTAATTAATGAAAAAGCCCTGTTTTTTTTTTCCCCTCTGGAAAACCTGATAATATCTTGAGATTCATAAATTCTTTACACATATTTGATATAATTTCCATTTTTATCTCTGAATATAAAGTTCAGCTTTACATTATTCCTTAAAAGATACTTTTATAAAAGTTAAGTTTCTAAACTCTTTCTGATGAAGATATAACCAAATACTGTCTATCTTGCCACCTGAATTCTTTTATTTTTTATTAAATTCATATAGAGATCTATTTATATCTATAAAAAGCCTATTTCACATTTGGAGACATATAGTCACATTCTATCAGAACTTAGAAATTCAGGGACCATTACATTGAAGAAAAAACTTGTGTTGTTTATAATGAGCAGACTTCCAACCAGATTTTAAAGTTTCATAGCAAATATTCAGCTCCAAAGATATTAGCATCACAATGGAATTGTGTAATTTTTCTGATTATTTCTGATACTTTACATATCCCTCTGTGTATTTCGTAGGAGAAAAGGGAAAAAAAGCATATGCTTTGACGTTTATGGCAAATTGTTCTCAGAGTAATGAGTAAATTGACTATGAAATGGCATCACTGCCAAACTCAAAGATCTCTACATAAAAATAAATGTGTTTAGTTTTGTTTAACATTTGTGTCCTTTCAATTTCTCTATCTATCCATCTACCTACCTATCATCTTGTCTCCTGGATGGCTGTTATTAAGCAGGACAGTCAATGAGATAGGGACATTTATTGAGTGCCTAACTGTAAAGGCTTTTTACAAAGAGTAAGGTCAAATATAAATATATGTTTATAAGAACAAGACAATCAAAATCTGTATAGGAATACTCATGGCTAATGGCTGTTGGTTAGAATGCTGATCAAATTCTGTGATTTGACTGAAGGATTAGGCCCAGGAAAATTTCAAAGCAAAACTGGTGTTTCAGCAGTTTTAAGATGGGACAGACTGATGTGGATTAGGCCTAACAGACACAATTATCTTAGCAAAGACTGAGGATGGGAGCAGGTGAGGCACGTGTGAACTGGAGAGTGAAAGTAGGTGGGGGGGGACTGGAAGTTAAGGGGCAGGCATCAAAATCTCCAGCCAGGGTGAGATCGAGCTGGCTCTAGAGCTGGTTTCTCCTGCCCATTGGGCAGAACCAAGAATAGAGGGAGATGGGTACCATTAACTTTTAGATATAGACAATAATGATTTCACTAAAGACCAAAAATGGGGCAATTGTCTTTAAGACAGTCTATCTTTCTGCAGGTACCTGAGAATTGTCATGCCTCTGTGTTTCTACTAAGCTTTTACACTGTTTCTGTGGATTCGCCTACTTTTCGAAGTGTTGTGTTTCTCTAGTTCTCCCACAGGACTTGCTTCACCACCAATATCCTCTTTCTTGTAAATTAAATGTTTTCTTCTCCATTGGAACCTTTCCCTCTGTTTATAATCAGTTTAAATTTGCATTTTTATTTGAGGCAGGCTGTACAATTTAAAGGGTAGGCTTTGGACTCAGACCTGGGCTCAGATTCCAGCTGAGCTACCTTATCAGCTTGGGGCAGCCTCTCTACATTTCCCCCTATATCCCATGCACTTATTTCTCCATTTTGACCCCTTTCTCTATAATAAAATGAAATGAAATTATTTTCTTTATACAACTATTCTTAATTATGTCTTTCTTGAGTTCTACAGGTTTGTTGGATAGAGTAGTTCTCAACAAAAAGGCTTTTCCACTCTGATAGGCAGATTGAGAATACAGAGAGTGACATGGATAAGGGACAAAAACTTTACAAATTCCAATGTGATAATAGAGAAAATTAGGAAACGTGGTTATTTTGGAAATATGCAGTAAGAAAATCAGAAATAATTTAGCTTCACAGAGCTCTTAAAAGCTGGTGTAATTATCCAAGCTCCTATAAGTCCTAATTGTTATTTCTCTGGTGACACCATTTTCTTTGTTACTTTGTGATCATTTATGTTTCACTCCCCCCAGCAGGCAACACATTTCTGGAGGGTGGGATGTCTGACTGATTCTTTTAAATGCCTCTCGTTAAATTTGCAAAAACATTACAGGTTGCGGCTACATTGCCAGCTCTTTAATGTGTCTTAAATGTGTTTATTTTGTGTCCAAGCCTTTCAGAATAGGAGTTTTGTATCTTTGTATTGTCAGTCACCCCAAACTTCTGCACACATCCAGCTTGCCATCTTTAATCTTTTTTCCACTAACAATGTATCTTGTACTTCGTTCCATAACAACAGATATAACACAGCCTTTTGAGCAGCTGGGTAAGAGCACTTAGGGAGAGATTATAGATGGAACAAGTCTGAGAACTGGGCCCTGGAGCTCTTCACTCTTTAAAGGTCAGGAACCAGCAAAGCAGAGAAGAACAGCTATTGAAGTGGAGGAGAACAATAAGAGATAACTGGGTCCCAAGACTATGTGAAGAAAGCTTATCAGACTTGGCCATTGGCTAGGCAAAGTGGATGACATTGATAAACCTTGACAAGAGCAGTGTGATGCAGTAGAGGGGTTGAAAGGCTGAATGTGGTGGTTTCAAGAAATAAAGGGAAGAGAGGAAATAGGAACATTGGATAAGGGCAATTCAAAAGTTTTGCAGAAAAGGAGAGCAGAGAAATAAGGTATCTGGGGAGGGAGATATGGGGTCAAGGCTGCTTTCTGTTTAAAATGAGAGATTGTCTTTTTTTGCCGGTCTGGTTACAATTTTCTCTGCTGCTACACTCAATTTTCTTTATATTGGGACACAGAGCATTTTTTGGAGTGAGTAAATGTAAAAGAGGAAGCAGGAAAGCAGTATGGAAGAGTCTGGGAGTCAGTAGGTGAGGCCTGGAGGCCCTGGGTAAGTAGAATTTCTCGAATAATTTAAAGGATCATGTTGAAGGCAGTGAGGGGCCAAGATACAGTCTATTTTAGGAAATGATCCATCCTCAATTGACTTTTACCTTCCTAAGAAAATAACCCATGGTTTTATAATCACCACCAACTCCTTAGGGGGTAGTATGATTTCTAATTAGAATACTGCTGTTTAAATGGCACCTGAAAATCTCTTAAGTCTCTTTAGCTTTCACATAGTAGATAGGGGTGGAGGAATTATAATAACACTTAACTCAGAACACATTCTGCAAAACCTATCCAAACACTAATATCAACACACCAAACTTTTATTAGTCCATCAGAATGGAAAGTTAACTGCAATTATCATAGCTAAAAATGGACATATCCTATCAGGACTTAAAGCAGGAACTTCTTGGGGGGGTTTATTACTTTCAGTTTTTGTTCTGATTACAACATGGAAAATACCAGTGTGGTCCAAAGCCATATTTAAATAGGTTTTCATGAAAATTATGAACAGGAGAGAATCACAGTAAACCAAATGGGTCAGAGCATTCTGCTCCCATTTACTGGTATGCTTTGGAGCCTCTGACTTACACTACCCCACTGATGGTCAGAGCATTAGGGAGATGAGGCCACGAGGACACTCAACTGATTTTTTATTTCACCCTCTTATCTAGTCTTCTACTGGTTTTCAATAACTACCAATAATTCAACATAAATATTCTTTCATCTCTTCATTGTTTTCATTTTGCCCCAGTTTTTCCAAATCAGTAAAAAATCTCCAACATAGAATCTAAAAACAAAACCAGTATATGAACAAAACAAGACAAGACAAAACAGAAACAGACTCATAAATACAGAGAACACACTGGTGGTTGCCAGAAGGTGGGTCATGTAGGTGAAGGGGATTCAGAGGTATAAACTTCCAGTTGTAAAATAAATAAATCACAGGAATGTAAAGTACAACATAGAGAACATAGTCAATAACACTGCAATAACTATGTACGGTGACAGACGGTACCTAGACTTACCATGGTGAGCATTTTGTAATGTATATAAATGTTAAATCACTGAGTTGTATACCTGAGCCTAATATAATATTGTGTGTTAACTATACCTCAATAAAAATAAAAAGTCTCCAATATGAGCCAAGTGCTTTATTGTTGTTTCAGGAGTGGCAGCTTGCTCTCGCAATTACTAATTTTATCTAATCGTTTCTTGAATTCACTTCTGCAACCTTCATAAAGACTTTTCTTTGCCTGTCCAGGGGAAGGAAGGATGGATAGTAGTGTACGTCTCAACTTGATCAGATCAAAGGAAGGTGTGGGGAGATACTGAAGCAAGGGCTTGTTTATTTTCTTTCTCCTTTCTATTTATTTAAATTGTGATTGTGACATGGTGTGTGGTTATTTTGAGGTTATTATATTCAGAATAACAGGGAAAACATATCATTGTAAAACTTCAAGCAAATGTAGTACATAGAGGTCTAGGAGATGTTTATACATTCTGGCCACAAGTCTTTTGTCAGCACAGTGTTTTGTGAACATTTTCTACTCAGTGGTTTGCCTTTGTATTTTTTGGTGATGACTTTTGATGAGCAGATTTTAATTTTCTAAGTTATCTATTTTTTCTTTGGCATTAGCACTTCCTGTGTCCCAAGACGTGGCCTCAAAGTTACAAAGAAATTTTTCTATGTTTTCCTCTAGAGGCCTAATAGTTTTTTCTTCTATGTTCATGTTGGAGGAGGTCAGCAAAAGGACATGGGCTTGTTCAGGGGAACTGGAGGCTTCTCATCTCCTGCCCTGTCCTCGGAATGTACACTCTCCCTACCTCTCCCATAGGGGGAGCCATATTCAAGGGCATATCCTTGAGAGAGCAAAGTATTGTTGAGACCATCTGGATGGTATGGGTGACTGAACCCAGGTAAGGCTTCTAGATAAACTTTTAAGATTCTGGGAGGCAGGTGTGGAGATCTATTCATCTTGAATGCAAGCCTTGTATGTAAGTTCCCCTGCTTATTAAATGTGTGACCTAGCCGTCTGGAGTAGTCTATCTCTTTAGTCTCTCCTTGCCAATTTCAGGTTTCACCCAGGAAATTCCTGAATTTGTGAACCAACAATTCACTATCCATCTTGAATAAATTTATTTTAATTGCTTGAAAAATGAGTTCTTTTTTTATTGAAGTATAGTTGATATACAATCTTATATTGGTTTCAAGTATGCAACACGGTGGTTCAACAGTTACCCATATTATTAAATCCTTACCCCCACTGTGCAGTTGCTATCTGTCAACTGGTGGTTACCATGGGGGAGGGGTTGGGGTGGGTACATGGGGAGGGTGAGGGGGATAAAAGAGCACAAAAATTCTTAAATACATTTTGCCTTCGGATATGAAGTAGGTGTTTACTTTTTCCCCCTGATAGGGATGTCTAGTTATTTTAGCACCTCTTGGGAGTATTTCTTTCACCATTGAAATGTTTTGGTGCCTTGTATAAAAAATCAACTGACTGCATATGTCAGTCTATTTCTATATCCTATCTTCTGTTCCCTTGATCTACCTTTATGCCAGTATAACATCATCTTTATTATTGGAGCTCTTAAACTAAGTTTTGCAATTAGGTGAATCCAATGTTGTTCTTTTTCAAGATTGTTTTGGCTACTCTAAGGTTTTATGGATTTCCATATACATTTTAGAATCGAACTGTCAATTCCTACAAAACCCTCCTGGAATTTTAGATGGGGTTGTGTAGAAATTATAGACTAATAAAAGGAGAATTAAAATTTATCAATACTGTGTGTTCTCCAATCCAACAACAAAGTAGCATTCTCTGTTGACTTGGTATTTCTTAATCTTTCAGTAATATTTATAATTTTCAGGGTATAGATTTTATACATATTTCTTTAAATATGCTCCTATGTATTTTAATATTTTTGTAAATGGTACTTGTATTTCAATTTTCATATTTATTGCTTGTGTAGAGAAATACAATGGATTTTTGGGTATTAATTTTGAATCTGTGATCATGTTAATACTCATAAATTCTAGTGGATATTTTATTAATTTTTAAGATTTTTCTATGCAAACAATCATGTCTTTGCAAATAGAGGAGTTTTATTTCTTTTCCAGTTTTATTGCTTTCATTTCTTTGTCTTGCCTTATCATACTGACTAGAAACCCAGTAAGATGCTGAATAAAAGTGATGAGGGTAGACATTCTTACTGTTCTCAATTTCAGAGGGGGAGATGCTCATCACTTATAATTCATAAGATATTAACTATAAGTTTTTCTTAGATCCCTTTTACTATTTTGAGGAAATTTTCTTCTATTCCTAAATTGCTGATGGTTTTCATAATAATTGGATATTTAATTTTATCAAATATATCTTTTCCAACTCCTCGGATGATTTTATGATATCTTTTGTTTACTTTGTTAATATGGTGAATTACAATAGTTGATTTTTGGAAGTAAAACCAATATTGCAGTCTTGGAAAAACCCCAGTTAGTTATGGTATATTGTCCTTTTTATGTATTGTTGAATTTGATTCGCTAATATTTTGTTAAGGATTATTTTTTGCATTTACGTTCAGGAGAAATATTGCTCTGAATATTTTTCCTGTACTCATCTTGACCAGTTTTGGTATTGAGGCTATACTGGTCTTAAAAAAAAAGAATTTTAAAAACTTTTTGAAAGACTTAGAGAAATACTAATGTCATTTCTTTTGAGAATGTTTGGTGGAATATACCTGTGGATCTCTTTGAACCTTGAGTTTTCCTTGTGGGAAGATTTTAATTATAAATTCAATTTACATATAAAGGGCTCCTTAGGACTTCTGTTTATTCTTAGGTCACTTTTGGTGATTTATGTTCTTTAAGGAATTTGTTTCATCTAAGTTATCAGATTCATAATCATAATGTTAATCACAACATTCCTTTCATATCCTTTTAATGACTTAAATATCTATAATAATATTCCTGCTCTCATTCTTGATATTCATAATTATACTTTTTCTCTCTTGATCAGGTCTAGATAAGGATTTTTCAATTTTATTGATTTTGCAAAGACAGCCTTTGAATGACTTGATTTCCTGTATTATCTATTCTTCATTTAATTCCTTTCAGTCTTTATATTTGTTATTTCCTTCCTATACTTATTCTGGTTTAATTCACCCTTCTTTTTCTGGTTTCTTAATGTAAAAAGTAAGATAATTTGTTTAAAACTTTCTTCACCAAAAATAGAAGCATTTACAATTACAAATTTTGCCCTGAGCACTGTTTAGCTGTATCCTATAAATTTTAATATTTGTATTTTCATTATCATTCAGTCAGAAATATTTTCTAATTTCTTTCATGGTTTCTTACTTGATTTATGCAATATTTAGGACTGAATTTCTTAACTTCAATATATTTAAGCATTTTACAGGTTGTTTTAAAATTAGCTTTTAATTCCATTGTACTCAGGCTCACAAAACATGATCTGTATGATTTCAATCATTTGAAATTTTTTTGTGACTTATTTTATTGCTCAGCTTATAGTCTATCTTGATGTTATATGTGTGTTTAAAAAGAATGTGCATTCTGTGATTTTTCCATGTGATTGGCTTGACAGTGATATTCAAGTTTTCTATACATTCACTGATGTTTTGTCAACTTGTTCTATCAATTATTGACAAAAGACTATTAAAATCTCCAACTATAATTGTGAATGTGCCAATCTTTCCCTTCAGCTATGTCAACTTTTGAGTATCTATTTTCTATTTATTCAAATGCCCTTTAATTCATTTCCTTAGCATTTTGTAGTTTTTAGCATACAAGTCCTGCACATGTTATGTTAGATTTATACCTAAGTATTTTATTTTCTTGGGGTGATTCTAAATGGTATTGTGTTTTTCATTTAAGTTTCTACATGTTCATTTTTAGGATGTAGAAATGGGATTGATTCTGTGTGCTGACCTTGTGTTATGCAACCTTGCCTACCTCACCTATGAGTCATATGACTTTATGGGTAGCTTCTCAGAGTTTTCTACAGATACAATCATGTCATTGCAAATAGGAACACTTTTATTTCCCCTTTTCTGTATGCTTTTTTTTTTTTTGCCTTACTGAAGTAGCTAGACTTCCCTATACTATGTTTATTGTCAGTAATGAAAGCAAACATTTTATCTTATTCCCTATCTCAGGGAGAAAGTATTCAGTCTTTCCCTATTAACAGAACAAAGATCATTTTTGGGGACAGAATGTGAGCCTAAGTGGTAGGTGCCACTCCTCAGCCCTCGTGCTAAGATGTCTAACGTGCTATCATTGCTCTGAATCTCCCTCCACCCGCCACATGGATGAGGTGGCTGTATCCCGAGTCTCCAATCAGGTTGAGCAGAAGACAACCCCTTCCCCTTCTGACTTGTATTAGATGTTTGATATGAGCGAGAAATAACATTTTGTAGGGTTAAATTACTGATATTTTGTGGTTTATCAGTTAAAGGTGCTAGTATTATTTACCTTAAATAACACATCAACTCTCCTTGGGTGATTTGATGTTTGGAAGCTTGGTTTCACAATTTGAAAAATGAGGAAAATTATAACTACCTTACACATTTATAGGGAGAATTAAATGAGACAGCATTTGCCAAAGTGTTTGCACATTTCCTGACACCTAAAAGGTACTCAGTAAACATTTGTTCAATCTACTGTTTGCTGAGCATGCTCATATGTAGATATACTAATGGATTTCTTGTCTCCATACTGAACTAAAGGGTATTTACATGTGCCTGTGTCCTTGAATGTTTAACCTACCCCTTTAAAATGTATTCTTCAACAGTGAAAGTGATGAAACATAATGTAAGCATAATATATATTGATCAAAATATTGTGCGTTTGTCAGTCCCCTTAACATAGTTCTTTGGTAAACATTCATAGTTGGCTGGTGAATTTGACTTTAAGAACTATTTTTAAGAAAATTCATGCCACATGTGTCACAAGCTATGCCCAGGCCTACCTTGCATCTTTTGGAAACACAGTTGTGTGTTTCTGTGCAAATGAGGAGAAAAAGGGCAAGTTATACAGGTAGTTGTCCTCATCTACATGAAAGCAGATAAATGCCTCCTTACCCATTAAGTCAGTTCCATTCATTCAAAAGCTCTTTTGAAGGGATTATTGTTCGGAAAACAAATCCAGAAAAGGTTTCAGAAAGAAGTCGGTTGAGAGTCTTTCAATTAGGCCAGGAGACTTGGCAGGGATGGGTGGAGAGGGGGAGGTTGACTACAGGGTTGAAAGCAGGGGATGGCCTGGGTGGGAAAAGGAAGTCATTGAGAGGATGGGTGGCAGGAAGGTGATACAACTGACTGGCAAAATGGTGTTACTTCTTTGGAGACGACAATATAAAAGTCAGGTATTATTATAATGTCCTTGGTAACTATAAAGAGAATTTAGAGAAATTTCCCAAATTTGAAGAGTTTGTCTAAAACTTATGTTTTCAATTTGAATCTTTTCTACAATTAAACATAGTCATTATTGGATAGTCAGCACACTTTTGTTTCTTTGAAATCTGGTTAGCTTATTCATTTGAGCTTTTACCATATCAGTTTTGCTGACCTACCAAGAAGAGCCTCAATTTTTGTTAGGTTCAGAACATATTCCGCTTCACAGACTATTACACAAATAATACTTAGTTTGTTCAGTGAAGGACAAATGCTGCTTCTCCTTTTGTTGTACAGTGTAATGTTCCACTCCAACCATGGCTTCGGAACTCACTTAGCTTTCCCAAGCCTTTTTTAATTGTATTTCTTGGATTTGGCTACAAAATGCTGCCCTGCTCCAGACAGGAGAATGCAAGGGGATAAATTTGCACCATCTGTTTTTTTTAACAAACTTTAAATTTTGGTGTAATTTTATATTTATGGAAAAATTATAAAGCTTATACAGAGAGTTCCTGTATACCCATTAGCCAATTTTACACATTGTTAACATCTTACATTACATAGTGCATTTATTATAACGAGGAAACTGACATTGTTCATTATTATTAACTAAACTCCAGACTTTATGTGGGTTTACTAAGTTTGTCCATTAATGGTCTCTCTGTGTTTCAATCCAGGATACCACATCATATTATTTATTTATTTTGATTTATTCTTTTTATTGAAGTATGGTTGATATACAATATTATGTTAGCTTCAAGTATACAGCAGTGTTATTGGATAATTATCTATATCATTAAATGCTCACTCCAGCTAGTGTAGTTGCTATCTTTCAACATAGAAATATGTTACAGAATTATGGATCACACTGTATTTAGCTGTCACATCTCCCCAGTGTCCTGTAATCTGTGATGATTTCTCACCCTTTGTTTATTTTTCATGACCTTGATGGTCTTGAGAAGTACTGGCCAGGTATCCTGTAGAGTGTCCCCTGATGGTGGTTTGTCTGATGTTTTTCTCATGATTATACTGGGGTTACGGCTTTTTGGAAAGAGTACTGTGGCGGTGAAGCACCCTTCTCATTCCATCATATCCAATCTACATGACATCCTGGGAATGTTACCCTTCACCACATGGCTATGCGTCTCTTGCCAGGATCCTCCACTGCAAAGGTACTGTTTTCCCCTTCCCCACTCTGTTTTTTGGAAGTAAGTTCGTAAGTCTAGCCCACCCTCAAGGGTGGTGAATTAAGCTCTACCTCCTTGAGGGGGGAATGTGTACATATATTTTTTGGAATTCCTTTTTAAGGAAGATTGGTGTCTTCATCACTTATTTACTTACTCAGAAATGTATATTTATTTTTTTATTTGTATGTGTATACATTTATGATTCAAGGATTCCAAGGTGTAGATAAAGTGAAGGTTTCTGTGGCCAGGATTCTCACCTGGCCCTGGTTGGTTGGTTGGCTCACTACACATGTGCGGGCAATACGTTGTTAGTGACTCTATATAAAGAGCTCTGCCCAGTGCTCTCCGCAACATGGTGGCACGGCTGCAAGGCTGAAGGAGAGCAGAGACAAGACTGCAGTGGTGGCAGTGCCGAGGATGAAGACTGAGATGGCTGTGTGGACAGAGGGGCCCAGAGGCAGAGACCGGCTTGCTGCGTGCAGACTTGCTCAAGAGGACAGGATTCTAGTGATCGATCTACCACCATGGGAATAAAGTTGGGTATAAACCCTTTCACCCCAAGAACGCTATACTGTCATTTCTTTGGTCTCATTGACTCCATAGTGAACTTGCCCGGGGCTGAAACCCACTGGCAAGACACAAGGGAACAGTAGTTTCTAATTTGGGGAAAATTACTTTTATGAAAGTGCTGTTGATGTCTATTTACATTCTTTGTTTATATCAGTATGGACTCACAGATATTTATGTTATTCTTTGGCTCATAAACCCATACCACATTATTTGTTTTGTAGCTCAAATTGCTCCAGCTTTGGCTACTGGGAGCTCTCTTTGCAGCATCTCTTTTATCAGATGGTTTTCCTTTGCCCTGTATGGAATGGCAGCATCTCCCTGAAAGCTGATGGGGAAAAACAATCTGCCTTGGGAAGTATAGATAAGCTTTTAGTCAATAGAGAGTCTCTATTGCAAGCAAATAAAGTCTTTTAATATGAAGGAGTGTTATTTACTTCTCAGTAAATTCACTAACCTGTAGAAGTGTTATTTACTTCTCAGCTGAGAATAATAAAAATGAACTTCACAAAGTGCCTGTCATTTAAGCTGGCTGTGCTCAAGGTTGTATTAGCATAAAATAAAAATGGAATTACTTTTTTTAACCCAGCTTAATGACACTCTCTTGCCAATGGGTTTCAGCCCAGGATAAGATCACTATGGACTCAGTGAGACTCATATAGTGACAGTGGAATGTTCTTGGGGTGAAAGGGTTTGTACCCAACTTTAGTCCCATGGTGGCAGGTATAAGGAAGCCCCACCTCCACTATCCCTACTATTCTATGAAGATGGCGTCCTCTGCTTCACCCCAAATATGTCAGGCCTTGTATGGAGCCAGATATGTCTGGCCTTCAGAAACCTGAAAACACAGCATGTTGTACCCATGAGAAAGGAGCTACATAAGGGCCTTGAAGGCCAGATACCTGGCCATGAAGGCCGCATGCATGTGCGTCTTCAATATTTATGCAACCATGAATTAGCACTGTAGCAGTATAAGAAGTACAGCTTTTTTCTAGGAAGTTGTCCATTTCTTCTAGGTTTTTCAGCTTCTTAGCATATAGGTTTCCATCGTAGTCTCTAATAATTCTTTGTATTTCTGTTGAGTCCGTCGTGATGTTTCCTTTCTCATTTCTCATTCTGTTGATGTGTGTTGATTCTCTTTTTCTCTTAATAAGTCTGACTAGAGGCTTATCTATTTTATTTATTTTCTCAAAGAACCAGCTCTTGGTTTCATTGATTTTTTCTATTGTTTTATTCTTCTCAATTTTGTTTATTTCTTCTCTGATCTTTATTATGTCCCTCCTTCTGCTGACTTTGGGCCTCATTTGTTCTTCCTTTTCCAATTTTGATAACTGTGACATTAGACTATTCATTTGGATTTGTTCTTCCTTCTTTAAATATGCCTGGATTGCTATATACTTTCCTCTTAAGACTGCTTTCACTGCGTCCCACAGAAGTTGGGGCTTTGTGCTGTTGTTGTGTGTGTTATTTCCATATATTGCTGGATCTCCATTTTAATTTGATCGTTGATCCATTGACTGTTTAGAAGCATGTTGTTAAGCCTCCATGTGTTTGTGAGCCTTTTTGCTTTCTTGGTACAATTTATTTGTAGTTTTATACCTTTGTGGTCTGAAAAGTTGGTTGGTAGGATTTCAATCTTTTGGAATTTACTGAGGCTCTTTTTGTGGCCTAGTATGTGGTCTATTCTGGAGGATGTTCCATGTGCACTTGAGAAGAATGTGTATCCTGCTGCTTTTGGGTGTAGAGTTCTATAGATGTCTATTAGGTCCATCTGTTCTAGTGTGTTGTTCAGTGTCTCTGTGTCCTTACTTATTTTCTGTCTGGTGGATCTGTCCTTTGGAGTGAATGGTGTGTTGAAGTCTCCTAAAATGAATGCATTGCAGTCTATTTCCTCCTTTAGTTCTGTTAGTATTTGTTTCACATATGCTGGTGCTCCTGTATTGGGTGCATATATATTTATAATGGTTATATCCTCTTGTTGGACTGAGCCCTTTATCATTATGTAATGTCTTTCTTTATCTCTTGTTACTTTCTTTGTTTTGAAGTCTATTTTGTCTGATACTAGTACTGCAACAACTGCTTTTTTCTCCCTATTGTTTGCATGAAATGTATTTTTCCATCCCTTCACTTTTAGTCTGTGCATGTCTTTGGGTTTGAGGTGAGTCTCTTGTAAGCAGCATATAGATGGGTCCTGTTTTTTTAATCCATTCAGTGACTCTATATCTTTTGATTGGTGCATTCAGTCCATTTACATTTAGGGTGATTATCGATAGGTATGTATTTATTGCCATTTTAGGCTTTAGATTTATGGTTACCAAGGGTTCCAGGTTACTTTCCTTACTATCTAAGAGTCTAACTTAACTCACTTAGTATGCTGCTACAAACACAATCTAAAGGTTCTTTTCTATTTCTCCTCCTTTTTCTTCCTCCTTCATTCTTTATATATTGGGTATCAGATTCTATACTTTTTCTCTATCCCTTCCTTGATTGGCTTTGGGGATAGTCAATTTAATTTTGCATTTGCCTCACAATCAGCTGCTCCACCCTCCCTACCATGATTTTACTACCTCTGGTGACAGCTATTCAACCCTAGGAACACTTCCATCTATAGCAGTCCCTCCAAAATAGACTGCAGAGATGGTTTGTGGGAGGTAAACTCTCTCAGCTTTTGCTTATCTGGAAATTGTTTAATCCCCCCTTCAAATTTAAATGATAATCTCGCCGGATAAAGTAATCTTGGTTCCAGGCCCTTCTGCTCCATGGCATTAAATACATCATGCCACTCCCTTCCGGCCTGTAAGGTCTCTGCTGAGAAGTCTGTTGTTAGTCTGATGGGCTTTCCTTTGTATGTGATCTTATTTCTGCCTCTGGCTGCTTTTAACAGTCTGCCCTTATCCTTGATCTTTCCCATTTTAATTACTATGTGTCTTGCTGTTGTCTTCCTTGGGTCCCTTGTGTAGGGGGATCTGTGGATTTCCATGGCCTGAGAGACTATCTCCTTCCCCACACTGGGGAAGTTTTCAGCAACTACCTCCTCAAAGACACTTTCTATCCATTTTTCTCTCTCTTCTTCTTCTGGTATCCATATAATGCGAATATTGTTCCGCTTGGATTGGTCACACAGTTCTCTCAATATTCTTTCATTTTTAGATATCGTTTTTTCTCTCTGTGCCTCAGCTTCTTTGTATTCCTCTTCTCTAGTTTCTATTTCATTTATTGTCTCCTCCACCGTATCCAACCTGCTTTTAATACCCTCAATCATGTTCTTTAACAATTGGATCTCTGACCTGAATTCATTCCTGAGTTCTTGGATATCTTTCCGTACCTCCATTAGGATATTGATTATTTTTATTTTGAACTCCCTTTCAGGAAGAGTCACAAGGTTCATATCATTTAAATCTTTCTCGGGAGTTGTATTAACAATTTTACCCTGGACAAGGTTCCTTTGGCGTTTCATGTTTGTATATGGTGCCCTCTAGTGTCCAGAAGCTCTATTCTGGAGCTGCTGAGCCCCTGAAGCAATGTCAGGGGTCGCAGGGGAGTGGTACTGGGGGTAGGAAAGAGCTGTTCCCCGCCTCCTGGCTCCTGTGCCTGTCTCCACTGCCTGAGCCAGTGGGCTGGGCACACAGGTATAAGTTTTTGTCCCAGAGTAGCCAGATATGGATCCATGCTTTCCACGAGCAGCTGGAAAACCAGTCTCCCCAGGAACTTTGCCTGTATTAACTTTCCAACCCAGTAGTCATGCGAGTCTCATGAAAGCACCATCAAATGTAGGTTTGTGCTCCCAGCACAGATCTCCAGAGCTAGGTATTCAGCAGTCCCAAGCCTTCCACTCCCTCCCTGCTCCGTTTCTCTTCCTCCCGCCGGTGAGCTGGGGTAGGGGAGGGGCTCGGGTCCCATGGAGCCACAGCTCTGGTATGTTACCCTGATCAGTGAGGTCTGCTCTTTTCTCCAGGTGTGTGCACTCTGACGCATCCTCTTTCCTGTTGCTCTCTCAGGATTAGTTGTGCCAATTAAATTTTCTAATTGTATCCAGTTTTAGGAGGAAGCCTCTGTCTCTCCTCTCACACCACCATCTTTAATCAAGGTGGCTTCTTCTGAGCACCCTCTATGATGACTCCCACTGCCTTCTTTGCTCTTCACATTGCCCCAAAACCTCAAAGACAAACCCCAGACCCTGACAGCAGGTCACTAGAATCCTGTCCACCTCGGAGCCAGTCTGCGTGCAGCAAGCCAGTCTCTGCCTCTGGGCCTCTCCCCCCTGCAGCCATCTCAGTCTCTGTCCTGGGGGCTGCCACTATTCCAGTCTCTGCTCTCCTGCAGCTGTGCAGCCCAGGGCACAGGGTGGAGCTCTTTAAATAGAGTCAAGAACAATGTATTGCCCACATGTGGGTATTAAGCAAGCTGACCAGGGCCAGCTGAGAATCCTGGCTCTAGGAACCTTCCCTTCCTCCACAGACACCACTGAAGTATTCAATTCCCCAGAAAAGATCTGGGCTCCTTCCTGTGCTGTGCATAGATTTTTCTTTGAAATCTTTTGCAGTGCAATGTACTTTTGGGGCAGACCCAAGGGAATGAGCATGTTAGCTGTCTGCAGGGCTACAGGGGTTCTCTCCTGGGTTTCCACCTGGGGGGTAAGCAGTGCTCTCTCAGACCACTTGGCTCTGCTCCAACTGCCTCCAAGTGCATGTTCGATAAGAGGGAGGTTGGCCAGTATCTACTTTGTGTACTTTTTTTGGTTCAACCTATTTCAGGTTGAAAAGCAAAAGATAGTGTATAGTAATGAAATGGAGAGGTATGGATAAAATGAAGGTTCCTGTGGCTAGTATTCTCACCTGGCCCTGGTTGGCCAGCTCACTACACATGAGTGGGCAATGTGTCATTACTGAGTCTAGAGAGCCCTGCCTAGTGCTCTGGGCGACACTGTGGCATGGATACAAGGCTGCAGAACAGCAGAGATGAGACTGGAGTGTGGTGGCAGCACTGAGGACAGAGACCAGATGGCTGCCAGGGCAGAGAGGCCCGGAGGCAGAGAGCAGCCTGCTGCACGAAGGCTCGCTCTGAGTGAACGGGATTCTAGTGATTGACCTGCCACGGTGGGAATAAAGTTGGTTATAACCCTTTCACCCCAAGAACATTCTGCTGTCATTTCTTTGGTCACATTGAATCCATACTGAACTTGCCTGTGGCTGAAACCCATTGGCAAGACAAGAGGTCAAAAGCAGAGACCTGTGAACACATCTCAGATCTATTGCTGGTTGGTCGTGTGGCCCCAAAAAAGAGACTATGCCTTTGGGTCTCAGTTTTCTTATCTGTATAATTATTTGTGGGGTAAATGTAAGTTCCTATAGCCAGAATCTTCACCTGACCCTAAACTACTTGATGATGTAATTGGGCCACTGCCAGGCTACTGCTTCCACACCCATAGGCAATGAGCTATTATTGACTGAGTCACTGTATAAAGAGCTCTGCTCTGTGCTGAGCTGAGAGAGAGACGAGGTGGATTACGGACCTGCAGACTATTGGATGCAAACATGATTCTAGTGCTCGACCTGCCACCAGGAGAATAAAGCCAGATGTAAATCCTTTCACCCTGAGAACTTTTCATGTCATTTCTAGGTCTTACAGAATCCACAGTGAACTTGTCTGGGGCTAAAACCCTCAGGCAAGACATTAGGACTTCATTATTTCTGAATATCTTTTGGCCTAACATTCTATGATTTTTATGCTATGATTTTATGAAGACTGAAAGAAGGGTATGTGTGTATGGGGTTTTGATTCAGTTTCAAGATAGAGAAAGTTTCTAGTTTTGGGGAAATTGCACTTATAAATGTACTGTTGATGCCCCATAAAAATTCAAAGGATTCCTGACATTTATATAGCACTACTGTTTTTCAAATTCACGTTCACATTTATTTTCTGTTTTTAACTTTGAACACATATTAGTTTTATTGACCATATTAGTTTGCCAGCTTTTGCCTCCTTTTCTTTTTCCTCAATATTATGGTTACTAAGGGGGTAAAAGGGACTTAGTTTTATTTCTTTTTACCCCAGTGAACCCTCTTAGTTGCTGAACTATTATCAGTCACAGTCTCTTTTAGAAAATGACTGATTAGACTTCACCATTTTCCAGCAAATTGATGTGAGTCTATAAGGATTAATAGCACTAATCAGGATTTGAAAGGGCACTGATGTCTCTGTAAATATTACCAGACTCTATTTTTTTCTTTTTAAGCTGCTGCAGGTGAGATACTTCAGATATAATAGGAAAGGCAAATAGTTTCACCTCATATAACCTCAGCGCAGTCCTGGCTGCTGGAGAGCTGGGCTGAGTATTCAGAGGTGGTGTCTAGATTTAGCAGAAGAGAGTTATGACTGATTAATTATCAATCACTAGCTGAGATTTTTTATTTCCCTAGGAAAAAAGAAACACTGTCCTCCCAAATGGCAGCCAAGGTTTTGAGGACCATGATCCCGAATCAGTCTAATTTCAACCCTAGTTCTGCCTAGAGAAAAACAAGTCCCATCACCGTGCTTATGAATTGGAGCCCTTATCAGAAAACTGATAGAATTGTGACCCTTATACCACCTTGCTATTGCTTATAAGAAACGTAGCCAGGGCGTCATACAACTCTTCCTCCTTCTACAACAGCACAAATAGTAAATAACAGCCCTTTAGATATTGGAAATAGTCAACATTACCAGAATTTGTTCCACAAATGTGAAGAATGCCACCATATATTTTTAACTGATAGTTTGTCCAATTTTTCAAATATTTAGGGCTAATAGAATAGATAATGGCAATTTTCCTGAGTGAAGATTAAATGTAGAAAAATATCTCATATTTACCACACTAAGTAAGAGAGGATGGCAGCAAGAGAGATGTAAGGGAAGAAATGATTCCAGTAAATTTGATTTGTAAGGAAGTATTCCAATCCTAGGCAGATATGAGGATCCACCTGCCTCCCATCTCAGTCCGACAACATGTGGTTTTCAAAGTCAAGATATCCTTAAAAGACTACCTCTCACTATAAGGTATACTGTAGAGTTTATAAGTAGCAAGTAGATGCACATATTCAATTTTGTTCCATTCTCTTAACCTGGACAATTGGACAGATACTGTTGGAGCTGAAGGGTAACTATGGTCCTTGCCCTTGAGGTGGTCAGAGTTCACCAGTGAAGATCATCCTGATTTCTCTTTTGAGAGAAATCATAGGCTGAGTGAAGCTAGGCTGAGGGCCCTCACTTTCCCTCAGGGTTAACTGGTCATTCCCAGCCACAGTGATGGCCCTGACGCCGCGTACCAACTAGCACTATTTGAGTTCCTTTGACCTGGAACACCTCTCATTTCTTCTTTCATTTGAACTCTACTTTTTCTCCAGGGCACCCAAATCCAATTCCATGTGTGAAGTCTTTTTTCACACTTCTTATAATTATTTGTTTAGAAATCTAGGACCAAGTTGAAGCTTTAGGCTGCTCAGGTATTAAAAATATTTCAATCCTTCTACATGTATTTAAAAAAAATGCTAAACAATTTCAAGTAAAAGGTAGTCCAACAAAGTTCTTACTTTTCCTTTGATGATGATTTTAATGACTTTTAAGGTCATATCAAGGATTAAAGTGTCTTAAAAGTTTTCATTTTTCTCTGTCTCTGTGTCTGGTTGCTCCTACATTGGAATCTTAAAAATGTACTTGCCTTATTTAAGGGTACTCTAGCTCTGTTCTGTCCTGTCTCCTACAGTGGATTGAGAGTGCTACCCTTATTTCCTTAGTTCACAGCCCAGCACATGGCATATAGTAGATATTCAATAAGCATTTGCTGAATGAGTGACTAAATCGTAGTTAATTATTGTCAGCTCACATATGTTGTCCTTATTAATAAAATATCCAGAAAAAAATAGCTGTTCATAAATCATTTTTTGATATTTGTAGTAGTATGGTTACTGTACACCAAATTCATGCTTCTCATTCCATAGTTCAGGTTCATCACTGGGAAGCTGCCATCCCATCAGGGGCACACTTTCTAGTCTGTTTTCCCTTTGCACTTAGATTTGGTTTAGGAATCACTTCTCATCAGTGAAGTATGAACACAGGTGATGTGTGTCACTTCTGGTCCCTGCTTTTAGGAAGTAGTGTGCGTCTTCAGGTTTTCTTCTTCCAATGGCTGAGGAGATTATGAGGCCCCAAATGGCAGGAGCACAAGGTGAAGGAGCCCATGAGAGGGATCGTGATCTGAAATAAACTTCTGCTGTGCCAGCCATTGGCATGTCAGGCATTATTTGTCATAGTGCTTAGGGTTATTCTAACCCACAAAGCCTTGTAACTAAGTGCTGAGAGATAGTGACCTTGTTTTTTTTGGTGGTGGCTCACTCTTGCCACTGGTTAGGGTGCAGTATTAAAATCCAAGTCATGGGTGCTTCCTTGGCTGGGCCTGAGAGAGTTGTTCTAAAAACCAAAGTTCAGAGGTCGGTGTTTTGGTTTTAAGGCAGATGGATTGAGAGAATGTGGATTTTTCAGTTCAAATTAATTTTTCCATTTTATGAAAAATGTCTTGAGTCTTGAACTTCCAAGTGAGAGCAGAATTGTAATGCTCTTTCACCCTGGAAGACAATTTTATATTTTACATACAGTGTATTTGGAAGCCACTCCTGCTGTGTTTCTTCAGTCTGGAAAAAATAAAGTCTTAGGCTTTTTGAGTAATGTATAAGGGAAGTGAGGCTTTAACTTAAAAATCAAGCCACTGAAGCAAAGGCTACATACAGCAATTAAGATCCAATTACCTCCAGGAAAACAGATCATAGTGGAATTTCTTAAGCAGTAAGGATGAACTATGTTAAACCCAAACTGGAAAATTACTTATAATACCTCCAAAAGTAAATGTGAGTATAGGCCAATATAAATGTGAATATAATCAGGGAATAGATAAGGAAAAGTATTAGTTAAGAGGAAGTCAAGTCTAGAAATATGCATATATATATTTAAATAATTATACTACTGTTGCAATTCAAGATACAATCTCTGACACTTTTCTGTCTTCATGTGACTCCATAGGTGTTATTCCTTGCCAAGTTCTCATCTCCTCTGTGTTTTCAGGACCATTTCAATCTCTTCATCAAATAACACTGTTAAGTGTTATAGCTGAATTGTACATATTTTGTTGATTTCACAGCATGAAGAATTCACAGTAAAGATATTTCATAAACAGGCCACCTTGTAACTCTCCATTGAAATAAAGCTGCTATGGTTCTTAGCTTTTGCCTGTTGTGTTATTTTTAAAGATTTCTGAACATTTATGTAAGAATTCAAGATTGTGAATAGAATTGGGACAGGTGTCAATGAGTGTTTTAGTGTTAACCCACACCTAGACGGAACTCCTTTGCTTTAAATGCCTGCTAGTTCTCTTTCTAAGACAAAGCACATTCATTGAATGGCCAGCACACTATTTCTTGTTCTTAGCATTGTCTTATAGTCCTCAGTAACCTTGTCCTAATTTATTAATTCCAGATATTTACTGAGCATTTGCTTTGTACCAGTTACTGTTCCACTGGCTAGGGATATGGTGTAAACAAAACAGGTAAAAAAGTTTGCCTTTCACAAGTTTATATCCTGTTCCTAGCATAATTTATTTAAAATGAAATACTAGTTGTGGTGCCTTTAGAGACAGACTTAACATTTTATATAATTCCTAAGACACTATAAATTCTGAGGAATGTTTTATATATACATATCTCTTTATTTTTTATATGGGAACACTCCTCAAAACTTTAAGGTGTTTATTGAATTATTAATTTATTTGATCAGATTAACCTAATAGCATTATTTGCATATTTGTTAATAATCTCCTATTAGTACAAAAGTAAATAATTATTTTCAGCATAGATAATACCACCAAGGTGTTTGATTTGATACTTTTAAGTAAGAGCTTTACATTTTCCTTAACATTTTTCAGTCACTAAAACCTTCTTATCCTAGAACTTGAGGTATACATATATTTTGAAAGAATATGTTTAGAGCTTGACCAAAACAACTGAGCAATAGTGATATGAACATTCCTCACTTAGCAGCTCTTTAATCAACACTTTGCAGAAATTATGTCTTAGGAAAGAATTTTTCTTTCTGGGTTTTGCTAAATATCACTGAAACAACAAAGAGGTGCATGTTAAGTTAGATCTGAAAAATGGTTCTTTGTGTTATAAATTGTAAAATAGCTCAAGTTTCAGAAAAGATGGAAGGGAAGAATATTCTTCCTAATAATTTAAGGTAATCAAACCCTGCTTATTTATAGGAAACAAAAGGAGAATTTGCATAATTTCTTTTACATATTAGAGATGTTTTTGAATTTTCAATGCAGTCTGCCATCCTTAACTAAGCTTCTCCTTTGAATGGCCTCTCTCTCTCTTTCTGCTTTCCCTAATCAGACAACACAGACTTCAAACTGGGAAGTTTAGGGTGTGAAAATTGCATGGTAAGCAGAAGATAATTAAATTATGTGGTCTGATCCTAAATCGGTAATATGCTATATTCCACACAGATTTGATTGGCATTCATTCAAATTACTCAGTTTCATTCTATTATTTTTAGAACTTTCATATTTCATAATCTTTCTTTGCTCCATTTAGTTTCCCAGGAGAGAGAGCTCAGGATCTTTTAAATTCTGCATAGTCAGGTTCCAAACTGGTCTTTAGAACCTTAAAAACTCTTTATCTGGAAGAGGAACAAGTAATTAAACTGAAGATACGCATTAGTCCCCAGTCGGACAGAGTGTAGTGCACATGGGACTGCTCACTCCAGGCCCCTCTCCAGGGCTGCCCATCCCTGGTGTCCCCTCCCTCCGTCCTTTCTTCACTTCCTTGCAGGTCTATCTCCCGAGAGCACCTCTCACCTTCTGCACACAATTCTTCATCTCAGAACCTATTTCCAGGAGACCCAGCCTAAGGTAGTCGGGGTAGGGCCTCCAATCTTTCTTTATTTCTCAGATACCAGTAAAGGTATAAAATTTTCTAAAGCACATTTAAGAGGTCAGATGTTTTCTAGAGAGAACTGAAGTAGAGAGTAGGTTCTTTGGACAATCAGGTAATGGTGGATGGAGAGAGGAGGCAGATACTTAGGGGAAAATGTGGTCTTTAATTAAGAAGAGAGAAAAGAGGTAGGGCTTTTAACGCCTGAAGACATGCATATTGATGTGTCAATTGCGTCTGTTAAGGAGCTGGAGCACAATGACACCAGTGATGAAGCCCACGAGGTTCTCATTCCTAAAGGGGCGGTGGGCGTGGCTAGAAGGCCGTGTAGGCGCTCAGGTGCGCAGGCATCACTCGGGAGAAAGCAAAGTTAAGTGAAAAGTTTCATTATCTATGAAAAACAAATGGAGTATGTGAGATGTAGTGGATGTGTCTGGCTAGTGTGCTGGACACACTGGGGTAATAAGAAGGAAGGCATTGACTTCAGAATTTTAGGTTCAAATCCTGGCTCTGCCCCTTACTAGCTGTTGTCTTTGGTTAAGTTACTTGAATTCTCTGGGACCATAAATTGCAGATAAAATCAAAGGACAGTTGTGAGCATTAAATAATATATGTAATGCACTTAATACAGTGTGTAGTAGGTAGTTATCCATATTGTGCACTAATGTACAAATACCCACGTGACAGCTTGCTCGGACTATGTCAGCCTCAGGAGTGGCTGAATAGCTCTTTCCTGTGCTCTAGGACATTGAAGAAGATGTTAAGAATGTTAAGGAGAGTTTCTTTAATTGGACTAAATTACAAAGTACAGATTTACTCCAGGGCATAAATCATCCTCTTAATTTTTTATAGCTTTGTGGGGTCATTACTTAGGCATGTAAATATTGGCCTGTGAAATGGTAAACACAATTTCTGCAATTCGGGGAAATGCCAAGGTTCATGGAAGGCTGTAACTGTGACCATCTCAAAAAGACACTGAGGATTTGCTATATTTTAATGTCTGCTGGTTTATCCAAGTTTTAGTTTAAAATAGAGGATTTAGCAGTCTCTAAGTCCTTTCAAACTAAAGCAGCCACGAAGTAGCAAAACTGATGGTTCCTATTAAGCATGATAATTAGGGGCATGCGTGACAGCCACTGAATGTCAAAGCTGGAAGTGCCAGCAGAGCCTCGGTTGCCTCAACCCCTTTCATGGAAATAAAAGAGAAGCTGGGAGGGTCGGAGGGCTTGACAGACTCCTACAGCTTGCTGAGGAAAAGACAGATCATAACCCGTGTCTACTCCAGAATGCTCTCCATTCCACCAACAACCTATTCAATCAGTTCCTGAGAAGATAACAGACGTGGTGGGGTGGTGGCGGCGTTTCAGATCTCCTGCATACAGGCACTCTCCACTGATCAGATCAGTAAATTATACGCACACACCTACCCCCACTTCCAGACGCAATTTATGTTCATGACAACTCAAAAGAGACATGTGAGTTTACTATTAGTTAGTATGGTTTGGTGTTGGAATTAAAGCAAATTGTTTCAAGTTTCCATACACACTTTGTCCTTGGACAGTAATAAAGGACTGCCAGGTTTATGGAGCCAGAAGAGCGTTTTTGCCTGAGGGATAAAGGACTGAATTTAGAAAGTTAATGATTATGAAATATGTATTTGTTTATATTCAAAAAGTTATCAACATGCAGTATGGTAACTAAAAACTAACATTGACAAAATGGAAAGGATTCCAAAATATACATTTTAGCCCAAAATGTGTCCCCAAGCTGTTGTGGAAACAGACATCTCTGTTTCTTAATCAGAGTCTGTCCTGCACTGTTACTGGGCACTACTGTCTGTGTCTCTGCTGGGTGCTGTCTATTTGCTCTGTCAGGTTCCTTCTCTGCCTTGACCCTTTTGGAGGCCTCAGGGACTGACCTCTTCAGACAGGATAATCCAGCCCCCCTCCCCTCAGTTTTTGTGTGGATTTG
The DNA here is from genome assembly GCF_040802235.1 of Manis javanica. Taxonomy (NCBI): domain Eukaryota; kingdom Metazoa; phylum Chordata; class Mammalia; order Pholidota; family Manidae; genus Manis; species Manis javanica. The sequence goes on from NC_133168.1 coordinate 18,727,350, forward strand.
ATCAATGAGAGGATGGGGGAAAGGAGAAGGAGGGTGCATTTATTTTCCTGCCTCTTTTCTTGTCAGCTGCCATTTGGCAGTTTCTGCAACTCGCTGCCTGTGGTCGTATCTCCTGTCGGGGACGCTTGCCCTATGTAGCTGTGACTCTCACTGGACCAGCCTCTGAGAAAACTCACCCCTCTTGCCTCTTTGGGTTTAGGAGTGGTAACAGCTGTTACTGTTGTTAATACTAGGCTTCTTCAACATCCCTGTGGTTTCCCTGAATCCTGTCCACTCTTTTAAAAATGTTCTTTTCATTAAAAATTCTTCAGTTATCCTTTTTGATAATGCCTTTAGTTTCCTGACACAGACACGCACCTAATTTGTACAGTCACCATATGTATTGTCATTAAATATCTTAAAGCCTCCAGTGACTTCTAATGTGCTTGTTGTGGGTAACAGATTAAAAAACAAATACAACGACTTTGCCAAATCCAGGAGGCAGTTTCCTTATATCTGTCCACGTCAAACTCTTTAAGTACATCTTATTTTATTCCTTCCATCTTCTTTCCTGTCTAATGATAATTTTTCTGATCACCTACAATTATTACTCAGTCTCCAGCAATGGTTTTAACTTTTTTTGAGTCATGACTCTTTTGTGAATCAGATGAAAATACAATTTTTCTCCTCAGAACAGTAACACAGTTATATATATATATATATATATATATATATATATATATATATATATATATATATAAAACATATTTGCATGTAGTTTATATTAAACTGAAAATTGATTTTGACCAGAGAATATTTTATTCATGGAAGAAAAAAATTATGTAAAATCTAATGGTGACATTTTGGAAATAACTGAAATTAATCTTTGCAAATAATAAAAAAAACCCTCTCCCCGAATAAATATTAACTCTGCCCAAATGTTAAACTTGAAAAAAAAGGTTGACATAGCAACGTGAAAGTTATCTTGGGCATTAAATTGATTTTGACATTTTTATCTTGATGACTGCTGGTACTAAAAACTGTGACTCAAAGGTAGGTTGTTGTCAAAGAATGTCAGCATTTTCCAAGATTCTTTTGGGTTGAATTTCTGTAGCATCATTTCCTTTGTTCTCAAATCAAATGAGTTTACCTTTGCAAAGCTGGCATTATTGATTCCCACTATGCCCAAAAAGAAAACGTTATGGTCCACATTTAAGTTTTAAAGTTGTTGAAACAGAAGGAGTCAGCACGAAAAAATCCCCACTGTTCCAGCTATTTTCAGATTTCTTTCTGCAGAGAAACTGAGAAGGCCTTGTAACTCTTGACTCTAACATATAAAAGCACTTTCTGCTGCAGTGTTAGGTTGGCATGGATGTCTGCCTGCAGTCTCAGCTTTCAGACTGGAGTGTGGACATGGTTTGATTAACTAGGAGTCTCCTGGCTGCAAATACAAAAGCCTGACTCAAGGAAGAATCATACAGTGAAGAAGTTTACTATCTTACATACACAGAGTCCAGAGCTAGAGTTAGTTTTGGTTGAGTTGGCTAGTCAGTAATTGGATAGTATCATAAAGGATCTCAAGTGTTCCTGTATTTCTGCTCTGTTGTCATCAGCATGACAGCATTGAATTCAGACTTGTTCCTTTTATGGTTGCAAGATCCTTACCAACACTATTTGAATATAGCATTCATATTCTTGTTCGCATCCTGAAAGGGAGAGAGAGCCCTTTCCCCCAACTATAATTGAACCAATGTAGGCTGCATGACTTCTCTACCTACCGCAGGAGCCAGAGCAATGCCATGTGCTGACTGCCTTCAGTGAAGCAGGGATAACTTGATATGAGGTCTGTTTTCCCTCAGTCATTTGTGGGGGTGGGGTGGGTGCGAGCTATTTAAACAAAATCAGGATTCTGTTAAGAAGAAAGAAAGAGAAGTGGATGCTGGGAAGGCAACATTCTCTACTGATATTTTCAGTAGAATCTATTATAGCACTTGGAAGTATGTTGAAAGATTTATCTCAGCTAAATATATCTTCTAATTAAACAAAGTCATGAATTAACTCTCTATTGAGTTATTCTGAGAATGGGTATTGCTTTTCTCTAAAACTTTTGCCTTGAGTTCTGTGTGTTTCAAGAACACTTTTTTGGAAGTCCAGCCATCTTGTGTGGAGTAGAAAAGAACTTCATATTCTGTTACACTGTTTTGAACTAAAACTGTTAAAAAGGCAATTGTTTAATACCCTGGCTCTGAGAAGACCACCAAGGTACTAGACATCTTTCTGAATGGTTGGCAGAGCATGAGCGTGACACAGTGACATCAGAAGCTTCTTTCTTTGTTAAAGCAGCAAAATCAGATGTGATGGAGAGTTTCAGCTGCTCCATTTATATGTGTAACATCCATATTTTTCTTCATTAAAGTTTTGATCAACCAAGCATCTTCACACCATTTTGCAGATGGTGATGCCTGTGTAGTCACCAAAAGTGACTCTCAAGTAGGAATTATTTAAAGGTGTCAGTAAGCACCTATGTAGACAAGTTGTCCGAAGCTTCTGGCTGTCAGTTTCATTCAGTTGTATTAAAGGCGGTGAATGAATGAACAGTTTCTCCAGTACATAAGTGTCAGCAATCTTGGAGTAGATTTTTTCATTTTGGGGCTGATTACAGGATTGGAGCCTTTTGCCCAGTGACTTTTGTGGCCAGGTTGGACTTTCCTGAATGCCATTGCACCATTCCCTTTCCACATCTCTCCCATTTAGGCTTCCTCTCCTAGGCTTCTCTTTCCATCCCCCTCCTGCTACCTTCCTGCTTCCCCCGCCACCATTTCATTATCTTATTTTCTTCTCTATTCCTCCTCCTGTCTTCCAAAATATCCTCCTTGCAGCCCTTTGGCTGCTGCCAGCATTCTTGTATCGGAAGAATCTTTCCAGCGACAGCATGTAATAGGCAGTGTTTTTCATTAAAAATATTAATAATTTGATTCACTTTTGCCAATTTTTGATCCACAGAGGGATGAATGACAGTGAAGGAAATGCTCGTGGTGAAGGAGTGTGTGTGCACGTGTGTGATATTTAATACTGAAAAGCTATACATTTTCTCTTTTAAACAGTGACTATATTGATGACTGGTTGGTGGGTAGAAAAGAAGGAATCCCTCTTCCTTGAATGTGCTTCACGTGGTCTAATAAAGTCAGGATTTGGTCAAGGACCTTAAGGTGTTAGACTGTCCCTAGATAAGCACTTCTACCAGTATCTCTTTCTCCTTTAACTTAAGATTCTTACTATTTGTAAGCAGAGTAGAGGATGTCCATGAAGACAGCAGCCTGGTGGAGTGAGCAGGGTACACATGTAGGATGGCCTACAATGGGTCATCAGAGCCCCAGCAGGCAGAAGAGGTGCCCCTGTGGGAACCAGTAGTGTGGCATGGGGCTGTCAGAGAACAAGCAGGCTGAGGGGCATATACATCCCGGGAGGGGAGGAAGGAGGGTGACTCGGATGGTGTTTCAATGACTGAGCTGTGAGGGGAGGACATCCATGTGCGGCCGTGGCCTGAGACGAGTTAGGAGGACATTTAAGTGGGGGAGGTGGTAGTTTCAAATGGGAAACTGGGTCAGGAAGTGCTTAAATAAGTAACTATATTAAGATTAACGTGAGCCAGGGTTTCATTGTTGAAAAAGCGAATTGCAAATATGGAAGGGGAGAAAGCTGGAATAAACTCAGTGCAGTTGGAAGATAAAAGTGCGAAAGCTTGTGGTTTTCAGTATATATAGACAGATGTCTTAATAACTATAGATGTAAACATGTGTAGATCTATACACATGTGCACATACATGCACCCCTAAGGTTCCTAACCTCTGTCCACTGAGTGATTCTGGGAGCATTAAACTTTAAAAACAACAGTAACTCCTGGGCTCAGACCTTGGCTTCTGGATACCATTCTTACGGGAACCAGGAGCCCTTACAGAAGTGGATGACTCCAGGTCTGGGGCAAGGAAAGTATAGATGAGCTCAGAACATTTTCTACCACAAAACAAGAAAATGCTCAAAAAATGATGAGCACGTGTCAACGGACACAGAGCCACTTTGAAGGGGCTCTCATTGGCCAAATCTGTGTCCATTTGAGCTTCAGAATAAATAATGATAGTAATGGATTACATTCATAGAATAAAATGAACAAGTGGTCAAAGTGAATACGACCAGTAATAGAACAAATTTCAATCATTTACCATGTAATAGGAACACAGCCTAGCTTCTGTGACATTTTTATGAATGATGTGTACCCTGGAACTAGTCATGAGGAAACACCAGATAAACCCAAATTGATGAATCTTCTCCTGGCCTGTAATTTTGAATAGGATCTTTCTGCTGTAAAGAACCTTCCTGGAATGAGGAAGAGATGGCAATAATATTTCAATAATAATTTTCTGATTTTGATGGTTATACTGTGGTTATGTGGAGAATGTCTTTTTTTGTAGGAAATACACATGCAGGTCCTCAGGGGGGATGGGCATTCGCTTGGCAACTGACTCTCAAATAGTTTAAGAAATAAGTTCTTTTTACTGTACCTGCAACTTTTCTGTAAGTTTGCTGGTTTCAAAATAAAAAGAATATATATATATATATATATACAGTAAAGGTAAAAAAAGTGAGAATCAAAGGAGGGGAAACTTTTTCTATGAACAGTGAAACTATGTGTACAAGGACGATTTTATAAAAATCTTATAAAAATTATATAAAAATCTTATATAAAAATTAAAATGCTATGTTAAAAGTCATAATGATGCAGTAGAACAAAAAATTTTCTTAAATTCAGTTACGTTCACCTCTCTGCTTTGTGAGTTATGTGCTTTGAGGACTATATGAAGAGAAGGAGGCTCCTTATTGGAAGACTGAAGGATTGGAGGATCTGGTTGGGCAAAGATGCAGAGAAGACCATTCTAGGATACAGCCTAACTCCAGGATACATTCTAGCAGATGCATGTGGTCTGTGTGGGCTAACGGAATGTCTCACTCAGCCACACACACACACACAAATAAGCATGCGTGTACTGCTACTGTGCTGTCTTCTCAGACTATTGCAACAGCCTCCTAACGGGCCTTCCTGTCTCTGGACAAGGAGCATAGAAGCTACTGTGTATTTTAAGCCAACAATTTAAGATGAGAAGGTGGATGGTAGAATGGAAGAGATTTGAGAGACGAAGATAGTATTTTCCCCTAGGAAAGTAAATCCTCCTACTGAACAGCAAAGGGGTATCCAACCTTGCTAGAGAATTTCTGTATCATAGACCAAGCTGTGAAGTTCAGCTATGATAAGGAACAGGCTCATTAGCAATAGCAGCTGTAAAACAAGCTGCAGTTTTGAAGGCTTTTTTTAGAAAGCATTCTCTAAAGAGGGCTGTTTACTTAATCTCCCTGCTCCGGGAACCAGCATCTAGTTATTGAAATAAAACTCATTCTTATAAAAGCTGTACATGTTTGTCACAGAAATTTGTGATGGTACAAGTTAAAAATGAGAAGTAAAAATTATCCATTATCGCACACACAACCCTTATAATCACTGGCAAAGATTCTTCCATACCTCCCCCTCCCCCATTGCTGCCCCATCCTATGCACACACATATAGGTATCTGGAAAGAATGATTATCTGTGTGCATGCACATGCAGACTTATCTAATGATGATCATATTGCAATCATTTCATCTGCTATGAAATATTCTTTGAAAATAGGATTTTAAAATTTATAAATATGCCATTATTGTTAGAAATTTAGATTTCTCCCCCATAATGTTGTTGCAATGACATATCTTTTTTGTCTTTATTATTAACTCCTCGGAGTCTAATTGATTCAAATGCTAAATATTTCAAGGATTTTTATGCAAATGGGAATACTGTCCTCCAGAGATAATTTTTCAATGTACATAACCACCAGCCATAATGAGAAGGGTATAGAGCCTTGTAAAAGTGGGTTGCATCACCCAGGTTAGGTATAACTTGTTTTTCTAAGAATGCCTAGAGTATATCTTCAAATACGCTGCTTGGCCTTTAACCTCTGCATACCTAAGAAAAGGGAGAGTGCAAAAGTTCCTAAAGAATGTTTAACGCATTTCACTAACAGAATTTAAGCAGCATTAATTTTTGAAGAGAATGAATAAGCAGCCATCACTTGTGCTATTTTAAGAAGATGGTAATTGAAACCAAGATTATGCAAGTGGTATAAAATTTTACAGTTAATGAAGGTTCTACTTACTAAAGCAAAGCAGATAACATTGTTTTAATTATTGCAAAATAAAAAATAATAATGCTATGTTAAAAGTCGTAACGATGAAGTAGAAAAAAATTTTTCTTAAACTCAGTTGACATTCACCTCTGTGGATCATGTGCTTTGAGGACTATATGAAGCAAAATTTTAAAACATTTTAAAATGGTTTCTGTTCCTGTCCAGCACAATGATTATTTTCTTTATCACCCAGTTTACATATGCTCAGACAACCCACACTCATTTTGGTACCACTGGAGGCAAAACACAATTAGGAAGGAAAATTGACTGCTGAATCTATCATAAAACAAGGTCCCCAACCACATATAAATGACTTTTCATTGTCCACTACTTTGCATTCGCTCATTAGCAGAGACAATTGGAAGCTGAATAAATTTTATTTGCAGAAATCAGAGTGATCTTTCATAGCCATGACGCCTTCCTTTCAGAGTTCAGAGAGTTCTACATGGCTTTATAATTCGTAAAGAGTCTGAACCCCAATGAACCTACAGGAGGAAAAGAATGAAATAATCAGTTCTAAGAATAAGTCTTTGATGTATGTAGTTATTATCATGTGTGCGTCCCAATAAAGTTTTATTTATAAAAACAGGCAGCAGGGTAGCTTTGGTTCCTGGGCTATAGTTTGCAACCACTGCCCCTGATGATACTCAGATGAGGCGGCTGTGCACGGGCACTATGACCCCGTCTGTTCCCCTGAGACAGAACCGCCCTTGGTCTGGTGCGGAGCTGAGAGCTGTGCAAACGGGCGATGGGGGAGCTGTGTTTGGAGCTGCTGACGCGGTGAGTGCCGAGGCCAGGATGCGAGGCCTGGAATAGGTTGGGCCTTCCTTCCAAGAAGCACCAGCGGCCCAATTCCAGATCGGCCCAACGCTCCTAACTCTGGCCACAACATGACCCTGGGGCCCTGGCCGCCACTGCCCTTGCTGGGCCCCCAGGAGCCCGGGTGCTGGGGCGTGACCCCCAGCTCCTCTCTGGTGACAGCCCAGTTGTAGCTCCTCGGGGGTCCAACGCTTCTTCCATTGGCCATTCCACGTTCCCTGTGGCGGTGAAGTTTGTCCGTCCTCCTGCGGCTGCTGCACCCACGCCTGCGCCTCTCCCGCCAGCCGCTGCTCCTGCTTCGGGGCCTCCTGCGGCCGCTCGACCTGGTTCCAGGCCGCCAGCTCCCCGCGCTCTGCCGCATCCTCCCTGCCAGGCCCAGCGCCTGGGCCTCACCGCACGAACTCCAGTCCGACGGCGCGCACGGCCTGGCGGGACTGCGGGTAATGCCCGGTGTGCACCGAGAACTCTGCAGGACCCAACACGGGCGGGTCCCCACGCACCTGACCTTGGACTTGGCCGGCGGGGTGGGGCGGGCCTTGCAGCTGCTCACGCAAATCCGCAGCCGGGCCAGGGGCTGGGGGACGCACTCCCGGTTCTACTATCAAAAGTTTTATGTTGAACCGTAAAGTAGGTATAATTTTCACTGTCTTACACTTAGAAAACCACGGATTTTGAGCCAGGGAGTTATGAATTTGAATCCAGAAACTAGGCCGTCTGTTAGCTCAGTGATTTTTTGCAAGTAGAATATCAATACCTGGAAGCAATTGTTATTTTAGGTTATTTATTCCCTTTTCCTCTTTATATTTACTGAATGCTGTGTGCTCCAGGTGTGGTGCTGGGAATACAGCAGCATTAGGACAGTTTCTGCCCTTAAGAAGCAGTTTCTATCCTGTAGTTAAGAGGTTGCGGTTGGGAGTGACAGAACACCCATCCTAAAACGACTTGAGGACAAATAGGGAATTTATAAGCTCATGTAATATTAAGTAGTCCAGGGACAAAAACGGTTTCAGATTTGACCCAGGCCTTCAAGTGATGTTCTCTGTCTCTGTATTTCTTGGCTCTAATCCTTCATTTTTGGTCCATTCTGCAATCTCCTGCTACTGGATGACTTCAGGTATCTTTGTTCGGGCTCCCCTTTGTTTCGGTTTCACTGCGTCCTGTTCGCTCTCTCCGGGCACAGGCATATTGCTGAGCCAATCACTGGGGCTTGGAGAGTGACCGGGGCTAAGTGGCTGATGCTCTAGGTCTTGCGTGGGACCAGAAGCACGGGAGCTTACAGTCAGAGAAGGGGCATCCCCCTGAGAGAAGTTTAGTTACTAGGAGAAAGAGCAATAGAAGCGGCGGAGGGAAGGAAAGTGTCCACGGCAGAGGCGAAAGCTTTAAGACACTAAAGTCCCGGACTCTATAAAGTGCCGAATCCTGCAGAGACATCCAAGAGTTCCTGACTCGGTCTTGGCCAGGCCAGGGAAGTAGAAGGGGAAATAATGTGTAAGCTGAAAACTGAAGGACTAGTAGGGGGAACCTACACTGAGATAGAGAGGTAAGCAGAGGCCAGATGAGAAGGGGCACCAAATTCCCATGATGGAGGTTTGGACTTGATCAAGCGTGCTACTAGACTAGGTGTCTTCCCATCACCTTCTGCCTCATTCAAGCATTTGTTTTGGAATCTTTCCTATTTTTCTTCCCTCATATTTTTATCTTAACTGCGTTCCTGTTTACTGTCTTAATTCTACCTCATCATCCTTCCTGTTTCCTGCATCTTACTTTTTCTGTGTTCAGTAGGTCATATCTAGCCTCAGTTCTGGTGAACTGATCGAGGGGACTTTCTAGATTCCCAAATGGAATAATAGCTGTAACAGACCACTGCTCTCTCTGTGATAAAAAAGAATTTATCATATGACAGCATATCATACGACAGTGGCATTTCAAATTGCAGTGGGAGAAAGGTGTTGTTCATGAATGGAACTGGGACCACTTGGTAGCCATCAAGAAAAAAACAAAAACACAAAAACAAAGATCCCTCTCTCACTATAAATAAATACCAAATGAGTAATAACTTATATATGAAAGTCATAGTACTAGATAAAAATAAAGGAGTTAAAAAATCATATTAATAAAGATATTTATAAATATGAAATAAAACATAAAATTCATTCATTTATAGAACTAGACAATTATGTAAGGCAACAAATATTAAGAAAGTCAAAAGACAAATGACGTATTAGGAAAAATATAAGTAATTCAGATTATGAACTAAGGACTAATGTCATTATTATTAGAACAGTTCCCCCAAGTCAGTAAAAGAATAACCACCCCAAAGGAAAAATGATAGAGGATATAAACAGAGCTCACAGAGAAGGAAACACTGATACTTTTTAAACTATGAGAAATGTTCGAGCAGTCTCATAATTAGAAAGCAGGCAAATGAAACCACCGTAAGACCTTATTCTTCACTTATCAGATTATCAAAGATCACAAAGTTTGATAACACACTGCATTAGTAACAGTGGGGAAATGGGTACTTCTACACATTGCTGCTGGTAATTTCAATCAATAAAGATTTTCCAGAGGGGGATTGGCAACAGCTATCAAAATAACCAATTCACGTACACCTTGGCCAAGCAATTTCCTTATAGAAAATTGTCTTAGGTATATACTTTCAGAGTTGTTTGTACAAAGCTCTTTTACTGAGTCATTTTAATAGCAAAAGTCTGCAGAAACAAACAAAAGACAAAACAAAACAAAACAAAACCCACTAAATGTCCTTTCAGAGCAGGCTAGTTAAATAAATTATGGTACATTTGTACCTGAAATATGATGCAACCATTAAAAGTAATAACTCAGCATAAAATAATCTCAAACATGTACCATAAGAGAAAGAAGTAGGGAGCAGAACAGTTCATACAGAATGATACCAAATGTATGAATGGTATGCTAGGGAGCGCATTTGATATCTGGAAGGACACACAAGAAACCAGTAACAGTGAGTGCCTCCAGGAAAGCAAACGGGTGACTGGAAGACAGGGATGGGAAGGAGGATTGTTTTGTGCATCTATTGCTTATCTGGAAAATCTCCCCCAAAGTACAACTCCCTTTTCACGCTCTGTCTGACACACCAGGTGACCCCTCCAGCTTTTTTCTTTTTTTTTCTTTTCTTGAAATGAAACTTCCTCTCTTTAACACTCACAGGGACCAAGTTATCTGATATGTACATACAACCTTTTATAAAATATAAAACACTGAGCACAAGTAAGAAATGACTACCATTAGTACTAGTCTAATATCATGAATTATGTTAATCTGACAAGAGAAGCAAGGAAAAGTTGAATAGAAAAAGTAATTTCCCTGATCCTAAGTAGATTTAAGCTTTCCTTTCCTCTGTGTATTTAATCTTTCCTTGTCAGAGAAAAGAACCACATCTTTCCAAAGTTTTGTAGCCTAGCTCACTGTGGGTGTTTAAGGAATGTTAAATAATAATAATAGCTATTTATGGATCACTGCACCACTTGACAATACTTTCCCTCCATTGAATCACACCTTCTAGCAAGCCATTTTTAAAATGTATTTCTAACTAAATTAAGGTGCAATAACTCACAGTGAGAATTGATATTTATATAAAAAAGGGAACTGGCACAAAACCAATGATTTAAGCTCCAACTTTCCAATTCCTTCTTGGTGGCATTAATAATGGTGCCCTTTTGAAATGTCTTTTCTTCTTTCAAATACCATAGCATAATTGAGATAGGCTGGCTAGAGGGTAAAGTCTTCCCATTTGCTTTTTTTCCCCCTTCCTTTGCTTTTACATTTTGTGATATGCCAGGGGGGAAGGGCATCAAAGAGAATAATAACCTAATTTTAACCTTTAATTATTCTTGCTCTTTAACTATGCCTCTGGTTTCACAGTCTTCCTGCTCATTATGCTGTATCACTCCTCAGTGGTGGCACATGTGTACATAGAGCTGAGATGAATGATCTCTGGGGGCCCCTCCAATTCTGACGCTCTCTGCTTCTCTTCTCCAAAAGATGTCCATTTAATGTGTCTTGTATTGGCTTTGGTTTTGAAGAATTATGTCTATTAAATAAACTCAAATAAAATATTAAGCCTTTAGAGAATACACATTCTCTAGGTCCTTTAAGAGCACGTCCACAGAGCTGAGTTTCAGAAATCCCAGTGTAATGAAAATGCGTATTCACATTTCTGGGGCTTTACACAAATTGGTTCATCTTACCTGGGAGAGAGTGCCCTTTCTCTGCCTGGAGAACTCTCAGTCAGCGTTTAAAACTGAGCCTGAATGTCATCTCCTTTCTGAATCTTTCTGCAGCAAAGAAGAGTGGGCAGGTCCCTTCTCTGCTCCCATGCCAGCCTACAGCGCTGCAGCTTCTCTCCAGCTCTATACTTACCTGCTTTTGAAACTGTATTTCCCAGCAGGCTGTGAGCTCCTCATTAGCAAGAGTGTTTCCTATTCATCTTTGAATCCCCACTGGCTGGAACATAGGAAATGCTCAACAGAAGTTTCCTGAAGGAACGAGTGAATAAATTCTTGGAAGTAAGGGGTTCTTGGTTCTAGTTCCAGCTCTGCTGCCGATAATGTGTGGTCTTGAGAAACTTGATGAACCTTTCTGGATTTCAGTATCCTCAAGTATAAAATGAAGGCGTATTTTAGAAACTCTCTTAGGTCTATTTACTGATTTTGTTTAATTAATTATTATTAAGATTATTAACTCCTTTTGACAGGGATTCTATCTTCTGGGTCATTGTTTAATAAATATTTTTCAAGTTTCTCAGAAAAACATAAATTGAAAAAGTAGTCTATGAGTGAGGTGTTGGAAAAATGATTGGTATCTCTTCAAACCAAGGTCTGATCATTATGCATTAGCTTTGGAAAAGCACCTGCCATACAGAACTTTTTGTTCACGTTCTTATGCATCTTCAAGTCTGAAAGACAACTATGGGGCAGTGGCGGAGGCCAGGTCTCAGAGACAATGGGAATGAATGATAATCATCATTACAAAGTGATATAATTCACTGAGCACTTAATTTGCACTACATAAATTACACACACTATTTCGAATCTTCAACATGATCTCCAAAAACCATCAAATCTTACCTCAGAATCTTACCTTACCCTTCAACATGACCTGAGAAAACCATCAAATCAAACCTCAGAAAAGTTATGTAACTTGCTGTTCTAATTATCTATTGCTATGCAACAAAACCTTCCAAGCATAATGGTATAAAACAACAACTATTTTATTATGCTCCTGGATTCTGTGGGTCAGGTATCCAGAAACGGCACAGTGGGTGTATTGTGCCTCTGCTACTCTGTGTCTAGGGCCTTAGCTGGGCAGACTTGAAGTTAAGAATGTCTGAAAGGCTGGGGGCTAGAGTCACTTAAAGGCTGACCCTGGAGGTTGATGCTGGTAGTCAGCTGGGACCTCAGCTGGGGCTGCTGCAGACCTAGACATGGCCTCTATGGGTGGTCTCATCTCCCCACATCACAGCGACTGGGAGCCAATACGGGTGTCCCCGCAGAACTGAGAAATGCTGTACTGCTTCTCATGACATAGTTTTAGAAGACATGGAGCATCACATCCACTGCGGTCTTAGGGCCACACAGATTCAAGGTACAGGTGACACAGACCACATCTCTCATTAGGAGACTTAGTATCACCTTGTGAGAAGAATATGTGTGATAAGAGATCTTGTGTGCATCTTGGAAAATCTGCCACAACTGCCCAAGGTTGCAGAGCTAGAAAGATGTAGAGATGAGATTGAACCTGTCCATTTTAGCTCAAGACTTGTGTACTTTTCATTACACCCTGGGGTCACAGTCTCTTGATGATGCTAATCATTGCATGGAAATTTCCTTTATTTGCAAACCTGTTCAGTTAAGTAAGATTAAGTTTCCTTAAAATCTGTTGTTCCCTCCTTACTTTTTTCTCTTTCCTTGTTTTATTTCCCTCTCTCTCTTTTTAAATTTTTTTTTGTCCTTAGACTGCATTACTTTGCCTGACTTTTGTTTCTTTCCTTCTATATTCGTGGTATATTTTTCTGCCTCAAATTACACATGGTCGAGGCATTTCCTTCATTCATTTTTTTTCAGAATCTGAAAAATTATGAAACCATCTCATCCTTTCATCCTGTACCATCCTCCAAGAAAGACTTTGTCAGCTAAGACTAGTTTAGAGAATGATCATCTATTTGTAATCATATCCATATCTTGCACTATTATTTTCATATAGCTAGTCTAGTGTGTGTGTGTGTGTGTGTGTGTGTGTGTGTGACAGCCCTGGACTGGCCTGGCTGTTGGCATTGCCTGGAAAGATAAGACTGGGGTTGTGATGCCTACTAGGGCAGTGGTCCTCAATCTGGTTGCCGCACATTAGAACCACCTGGGAAACTTCTGTGAAATGCTGATCACTGTAATCCACCCTAGAGCCATTAAATCAGAATCGATGAAAATTCAGAATAGACAAGCTTCAGAATGTGTGGAGATTTTAAGTATCAGACACTGAAATTAAAGAAAAATAAAGAACTTTACTGATGAATAAAATACGCAGTCAAATCTGAGAACCTCTGCACTAAAAAAGTCTACTGTTTTCATTTGGGAATCCCTGGTAACCCCTGACCTGGGACTCACAGAAGGTAAGGAGATGGTATAGATTCCACACCAGGCATGGGAGTCTCAGTATCAGATTGGGCGATGTAGATGGGGCTGAGACTCAGAGCTGCCTTGTGTCAATGATTAGCTCTGGTCACGCTGTGGGTCAGAGAGCAGTGAGCATGCCCTGGGGCTGCTGGAGGACCCCCCAGACAGCTCCACAGAAAGGGGCAGGAAGCCCAAGATGCCGAGTCCTCAAGTCAGGACTGGTCCAGAACAATGCAGTGAAGGGGAACTTGACCCATAAGGCAATGCCAATATATTAATTGAGCAACTTTGCTTCTGAAGCAGCAGCTTGAACAGGAAAATCTAGGAATGGATGAAGCACAGTAAATTTAGAGAATATGTTTCTAATGATGTTCCTTTTCATTTCTTTTAATGGCAGTATATTGTTTCATTTATTAATTTTAAATTATCAATTGTAATTTTATGTGAAAGTCATTCCTACAAATGAAATAATTCTTCATACCCGCTAGCAATAAAATACATAAGGATACTAATATTTGTTATACGTGAAGGTTTATTTTACTGCTGTTTCATTTAGCACTTCAGTACTATGAATCACTATTTTAAGAGGATTTAAGATACTTTGAAGACTTTGTTCAAACTGTCATTTATTACTGTTGTAAAGAGAAGTGAAAATAATACAGTGCAATCACACCACATGCTCATTTAACAGGCAAATCTTACTACCCATGCTTGAAAAAATATGAAGGTAGAGGAAGGAAAAAATCATTTAAATACTGCAAATGACTTTTCATGACCTGGATGAGTGAATGACCTTCCATCACATTTTCCTTGTGTCTCTTACATTGAGAGCATCTTGTTATGCTGAGTTTGATTCTTGTGTTTATTGTTTGGACTGCATACTTATGCATATTTATTACTGAATATGGTTATAACTATATAACTATATTTTCATATATATGGTACTTTGTGGGAAATGTGCAGGAATTTTACAAATAAATAATTGAAGTATACTTCATTTCTGACTTTTGTGCTGATAGTGCAACCTGCCCCTCACCCAAGCAAGGCAACATTCCAGTGCATGTTCTTTTACTCCTCCAGATGACTACACGAGCTTTCTTTGTGATCACATGACAGCTTAGTTTTTAGAACTGGAGAGCTGGATATTGTCATGAAGCCTTCCTGAGCATGCATAGCCCCAGGTAAGGTGCCTTTCCTCTGTATTGCATAGCACCAGTGCACATTTCTAAGTTTTTCTAGAATTATGTCCTGAAGTGTATAGTAATTTTTGCTTGTCTGTTTGTCCTACCCCTAAGACTATAAAGGCCTTGAAGGCAGAGTCTGTTCATTGTGTTTCCAGTGTCAGGCATAGTGTCTGCTATAGAGTAGGTGCTTGGCAAATGTTTACGGGATAAACAATTATATTAATCTGTGTCTGACTAGTTTCACAGCTGGTTAAGATAATTTCCATTCAATCCCTGCCATTTCTGATCCAAGCAACTTTAGGAAAATTATTTTTTATTTTTTCTTTATATGTTCCAGACACACAACCCCACATTATAAACCATTCCATTGTTCATCACCAAGAGATTCCCTTTAATGCACAAAGCCTCACCTGCTTTATGTGTCCTTCTTTGCCCATTCTCTGTGAGCATGGGAAAGGTACATGGAAAAATGCTCTCAGGAAGGCAGTTCTTAGAAGATTAGCATTGGGAATTTAATTAGAAACACAGGGCATAGGCTATCATTTTAATCTTTCTGCATAATTGCCATTAACCTCAATTCAGTTTTTGGTGGTGATAGTACCCTTCCACATGCATTCATCTTCATGCATCTATGCTCCCACACAGTTTTCAGGATTGGCAGAAACTCAGTATATGGGGCCGAGCCATGTACCCAGAATGAGCCTTGGGGAAGGAGCCAGTAAATCTTCTAGGGGCTGCAGTAGACTGGGACATTTTCACACCGTCCGTGGATAGATGCTATATATGTCATTTCAGAACTAATTTGTCTCCATTCTTGATGTGAGGCACTCACAGGAATTTTTCTCAGCACAGCTGACATTTCCCTCAATGCCAGGCAGGAGCATATATGGCCGGCCTCTGATCTTGTGCCATGAACTCATGTGCTTGTTACTTATCTTCCCTGTGTGGATGTCAGCCTGTGGCTTTGCCATGACAGCAGAGGCATGGAAGTAGCCAAGTGTAAAGGGAATCTGGAGGAATCAGATGGCTCAGATTTAAAAGGGTTCAGATGAAGCTCTGCAAAGGAGTTCAAGTTAGACTAGGTTAAAAAAATGTGGAATACGCCCTCATCTTAACTTGCCACCACTGCCTGTCTTTTATTTCCTTTTAAAAATATCCCCATGACTTATTTTATAGCTGGAAGTTTGGACCTCTTAATCCCCTTCACCTATGGCATAAGGATACATAACTACATATTTGTATTTGCACACATGTATTTGCATGTGCACATGTGTATATTATAAAACCCAAGGGCAAAATGAAGGTGACAGTCACTGCTCAATGGCATGACCTCACCCCTCTTCTCCTATTCAGCGCACTGTTTCTGCTGCTTCATCCAGGGTCAGAGCTTCTGCACGGCCATGGAGACACGTCTGGCTAACAATGCCGCTCTGACGCACTTGGCAAAAGGAGGGCATGGAAGTGAATCATTAAATCCACTGGTAAGAAGGAAATTAATTAGAATAGCAAGATGCTCAGGAAAAAATAATACAATTTTCCCTTGAGCTCGGGTAAATTAAACTCGTATAATTGATTTTATTCACCCTTTACTCTCATTCAAGTGGGGTGTGAAAGAACGGGGAAGAAAGAGTTAAAAGTTTGGTAGAATAACAAACTGAGTCAGAAAAAGCATTCTCTTTCATTTCATAGGTGATCTCACAGTCAGATGTTAGCATTATAATTAGGTCTGACTTGTAACTGTAAAGGCATGAAGAAAGAATTTTAAAACATGAAAAAACCCATTTGACTTCCTAGCAACAAGACATTTTCTGAGTCAAATGAGCAGCAGGAATATTAAAAAAGAAAACAGACTCCCTAAATATTGGAAGCTTATTTGAAACCAAAAATATTAAAGAATGTAATGATATTTGGAAATATGACCACATTCTCTTGATGGTTCCTAGCTTCATTTTTATCACTAGTACAGTATTTTTTTTCTATTTATAATAAGATGAACACACAACGTAAGTATAAAGCATTTCAGAATCTGTGTTCTGACTCCCCATTGTGGAGAAAATATATATATTTTTAATATGGGCTTTCCATTACTCAAACGGTGGAAATAAAATGAACAGAGGCAGTAGTGGATATTTGAAGGCACGTAGGGTTAGCATTCGGCATTCGCAGAGGGGCCCAGGGCCATTAGGGCCAGCAGAGTGTCTGGGGTTAGAAATCATGAAATTATAGGGCTGGGAGAGAACCAAAGAGGAAACTGAGGCTTGAAGAGTAAGTGACTTGTCCCAAATTACCCGGGAGGTGTTAAAACCCCTTAGAATTCTGTTCCTCGGACACCCTGTCCAGCCTTTCATTACTGCTGGTTTCCTGGAGTGGTTGTTCTTGATCGACTCCTCTCCCCGCCTGCACCACCACAGAACTTGACAGAATGACGGTGAGAACAGAACACCTGCCTGAGCTGAATTATAAAGAGAATCTAACTGGTGAAGGTCATCAGCTCGAATTATGTGAACTCCCAATATAAGCTTTTCAAACTTGCCTGCCAAGTCTTTTCCTGATGTATCTGGACAAGTTTTTCAGTGTGCCACTTAAGTTTGCGTGTTTAGACAGTCTGCCTTTCAATTAACTTACTTGTAAACTGGGTAGAACAGGTTGGCTTGCTTACTAGTATTCAAGAACACAGTGACACCAGGGAAGCGTGTCACTGCAGACACAGCTGGGGATTCAGAGCTCCCTGGTCTGCAGCTTTATCTCGGCTCTGGCTGTGATGGGACTGGAAAGCTAAGGCTTCCACTGCTGCACTTGGCTCTGTCTTCCAATCATTGCATAAAGGAGGGTTAAGAGAGGCTCAAAATCTGTCAGAAAGTTCCATGAAACTTATCCCTTCTTCCTCACACTTGCCCTTGTTTCACCACCAGACCCTCAACCCCACCTGCAGCTGCTGAAGCTCCATCATCCTTCCTGTGATGGTTAATTTATGCGTCAAGCTGGCTAGGCCACAGGGCCCTGATGTTCTGTTGAATGCTAGTGTAGATGTGCCTGTGAAGGTATTTTTTGAAGATGGGATCCAATATTTAAATTAGTACACTCTGAATAAAGCAGATCACCTTCTGTATGAGGGTGGGCCTCATCCCAGTCAAAGGCCTTAGAAGATAAAAGACTGATGTCCCCCCAGGAAGAGGGGATCCTACCTGCAGACTGCCTTCGGGCCCAACCTGAAACACTAACTATTACCTGGACCTCTGGCCTGCTGGCCTGCTCTATAGATTTTGGACTTGCCAGCCCCCACAATTTCATGAGCCAATTCCTTAAAAGAATCAATCCTCCCCCCAGACTCCCTGAAGGAGATGGAATAACGCTTCTGGAGTCAGTGGAGCTGCTGAGTAGGACAAGAGGGAGGGTCAATCTCCAATGCAGAATGTGCCCAAAGACAAAGTGGTACCTTCAACATCACAGCAACAATTTCGGAAGCAGCTTGATTCTGCAGAACTGCTCAGGTTCCCCTCCCAGCAGTTAGGGCCTGTCTGTCATGTGCTGCTGTTCTTTTATCACATCTAAGCTCCTAAAGATGGATACAAGCTTAAATTCATGCTACCTTTTTTTTTTAATGAATACTGAAGATTACTTCATTTTGTTACCTTCATGTTATATCAGATATCTTCTATTCTTCTTCTAGAATAATGTAGTCTAAAATAATAACTATACATATAGTCTATATGTAAAAAATTTAAAGAATATAAATGTATACTAACTTAAGGTGACAGGCTCCCTTCCCCTTCACCAGCATTTCCCATCACCCACCCTGTAGACCTTTGCTTGTGCACTTCCACACACAAGGGCTATGCTTAGGAATCTTCATTCCACCACCTGCTTTTATTCCATTTAAACAATAGATCATCAAAATATTTTTATATGCAAGTGCACATAAATCTTTTTTTCTGTTCTTGTATAGTTACAAGAACTGGGAAAATAATTTATTCTGTAAGAAATTGTAAAACAAATGGAAAGTACTAAACATTCAGATCATTGACTGGAGAAATAGGCCTCACTGTGCTTTTTCTCTAGTGCTACGTGACTGAGACGGTGGGTCTGGGTACCCACAGATAGTCCTTTAAGAGTTACCAGGTAAGGGAGAAAGTGACAACACTCATATACATTTGGGATTCTATTATTTAAAATGTTGTTTTAGATTTAAGATTGAACACTGTATTTTTTCATTGTTGTGTAATAGGCTACAAATTTAGCAGCCTAAAACTACATATGTTTATTATCTCACAGTTTCTGAACTGTGTCTGAATATAACTTAGATGGGTCCTTTGTTTAGGGCCTTAGCAGGCTGCAATCAAGGCGTCAGCCAGGGTTAAGTTCTCATCACAGACTCAAATGCAGAAAGATCCACTTTCGTGCTTCCTCAGGTTATTGGCAAAATTAATTTCCTTATAGCTGAAGGATTCATGGCAGCTTGATTCTTTAAAGCCCACAATGAAGAGAAAGAGAGAGAGAGAGAGAGAGAGAGACTCTAGGGTTTGTTCTCTTGTATTTTTGTTTTTCTGCTGGCTGTTGGCCAGAGGGCGCTCTCAGTTCCTAGAGGCCACGCACAGTTCTCCGCCATGTGGCCTGCTCCATAGCTCACAACATAGCTGTTTGTTTCTTCAAGGCCAGTGGGAGAGTGATAGTACGTCTCATAGCAAGATTCAGTCTGATGTAATATAAGGGAGCAGCATCCCATCAACTTCGCTGTATTGTTCAAGGGGAGGACAGTATACAAAACGTGTGAACACCAGAAAGCAGAATCATTGGGGGTCACCTTCGGGTCTGATCTCCACAAACATTTTCCCAAGTCTTTAAGCTGTGACATACAGGGCCTGATGGGACCCCCCACCTTCATCCCTTACAAGAACCAACTGCAGAAGAAGTGGCTGTTGTGTGAAACTCAGCTGAAGAGGTACCACGTTTACATTAGTGCATGAGTAGGTGGATAGCCCAACTGAGCGGAATAGGAACTCCCCAGATAGATTCCAGTACAAATGGAAATTGTGATTATGATAAAAGTGGCATTTAGAGTTGCTGGGAAAATGATGGACTTGTAAATAAATGGTGTTGGGACACCTGGAAAGCAATCTGAAAAAAGATAAAATTAAATCCATATACCAGTATTCTAAATTAATCAGAGTTCTGAATGCAAAAATGTAACTATACAAGAACAGAAGAAAATACAGGCTGATCCTTTATAGGCTGGCAAAAGCCCTTATAACATTGATTCAAAACCCAGATGTAATAAAAGAAAATATTACTTTGACTACATTTTTAAAAAGTCACATGGTAAAACACAGGCACACATAAATACACAGGAAAAAATATTTGTAGCATATATTGAAGATAAAGGACTAATCTCCCTAATATAAAAGGAGCTCTTAAAATTGAGTGAAAAGGACCAAAACACAACATAATAAATGTACCAGACATCATCTGACAGTTCATAGAACAGATATATAGTTGAACTTTAAACATATGAAAACATGTTCAAATTCACTCATAAGAGGAATTTATTTAAAAAATTATTCTGAAATATCACTTAGCAATTTTGCAAACTTTAAAAAATTTGACAATATATTGTGCAAGATTGAGAGAAAATATCACTCTCTCACATTGCTGATGGGATGAACAGATAATATCTAACAAACTTACATATATATTTACATTTGGACTTAGCAACCCCATTTCTAGGAATTCACCATACCATCCAGAACATAGTTTGAAGGTGGCTGTTGTAGCATTTTACAAGAGTCGTCTTGATATTTGGGATTAATCTTAAGGATAGAAAAGCATAATCTGTTAAAGAAAAACTCAAAGGATATCAAAGAAGCTAATAATGACGCATTGACGAGAAAGCTATGGAAGGGACGTCAAAAGGTGGGTGAGCCAACCAGACCAGCGTGACTGATCATGTCTGAACACCCTGGTGAGCTTTCTGGAGGGGTTTCCTGGGAGAAGCAAACTTCGTGTCCTCATACCTTTGCCCTTCCGGTGGAGGCATTCACGTGTGCCCACCTAGCCAGGAAGGCTGGGAGGGAAAGTTCCAAGGTACCTCAAGAGGCAGCAGCAGGCTGAGGTGGCAAAGCAAAATCCTACATATGTCACTTCCATTTCCAAGGTAGAATTTTACTTCTGTGCTCTAACACTGGGCATGCCTGTGACAAGTGGTCTCACCACAGGTATCATGAGAGAAGCTCCATTTCTTTCCATGTACAGAAAATCCTACTCTTCTCAAGGTGCTACCACATGTAGACATGGTCTCCTATGCTCTTGATAAGCACCGTGGAGTATTAGCAAGAGCAGATATTTTAAATCTAGATTTTGCAGGTGACAAGTTGAGCAGAGAGGAGACTCTGCTTGAGGTCACATGATCAGTAGGTGCAGATGGAAGATAATCTACATGGGGCCCATGTTCTCTCTTCATTGTGCTGAAAAAAATAAACAGTGTTGCCAGCAAGAGGTACTGTTTCTCCAACAAGACTTCCAGGGAAACTGATTCTTTGCTGGACCTCTGGGAAGGGTAGGAAAGTGTGGTGAAGTCATAATACATGGGCCTAGAGGAGCGCCTGAAAACCAAGCTTACTATCCAGAAGCAAATAGGCTGTTTGCTCTGTTTTTTGCTGGGCTCATTTGCCAGGTGCATCCTGCGATGAGGCTCTGGAATATTTCTTTCATTAGGGGATGCTCCCAAGATAAGATAAAGGGGAAAAAAATCAAATAAAAAAATATGCTGCAAACCAAATTTGACTTCCATTAAATGTTGTTTACAAACCTTCTAAAAGAACAGAGAGTTTTTACAGGAGCTTCAGGTTCACAAGAAATAAAAGAAAATGACAAGCTTGTTTTCAATTGTACTTGCCTGCTCCTGACTTGGTGATAGAGTGTTTATTTCACTCGGAGAGTTGTCTTTTCCATGGCATGCAAGATGTCATGACACGCTGGAAAGGGAAGGGCCTCCTGGGCCTCTTATCCTCTGAGAAGGATCCCACAGCATTCTCTTTTGCATGTCTTTCCCCACAACCATGTGTTTATTCTGCAGTTCTCCACCAGATATAGTGGATGGACTGGGTAAGCAGCTGCCCATTGGTATTGAAAGACACCATTCAGCTGTCCATGTAGGGCACTTAAACAGAAGACATGCACACTGGTGAATTATGGGTCATTTGCCTCTTGTCTTATATACATGCATACACACACACCAAAGAGGAGAAGAAAAGAAAATTAGTTGTTTTCTTGAGAGAAGCAGAGCAAGAGACCATATGATGAGAGGCTGACAGCCTGAATAAATATGAAATTTCCCCGGCTCTGCTGGCTTTACAGTTCTGAGTTCCAGCCACTGAGACATCTGGCTATACATCTTATCTTTGACCTCCTTGAAATACTGCTTGTTAGAGATGCACAAATGTCTATAATATTCGGCAGCTCATCCTATCAAGAGGTGGATCTGTTTCTCCATTCCTTGAATCTTGGCTGACCTTATGAATTACTTTGACTAATAGAACATGGCAGAAATGAAATTATGTGAGTTTTGAGTCAGGAACTCAAGAACCTGCAGCTTCCTTCATTGCTCTTTTAGAAACTTTGCAGTCACCAAGTGAAGACATCTCCTCTAGTATCAAGGATGTCCACAACCATATGGTCCACCTGCTTCCTTTGCACTGGCTGACAGCCTGCCAACCCCCAGAAATTGAGAACATACTAGATCAGGCTTGTAACAGATCTGCAGTTATATGTAGATGCATGAACAATCTCAGCAGAGACCAGCCAAGTTGGGGCAGACCAGAAAAACTACCTTTCAAAACAGAGTTAAAGAAAGGGTGCTGTTTTCAGTCATTATGTTTTGAGGTCATTTGTTGTTCAGTAAAAGCTAACTGATACATCCCTGTACCCTTTCAATAAACTCCTACTGTATTTTTTCCCCCTAAGCTAACTTGGAGTGTGTGGTTTTATATCTATGTATGTTTTTACTTGGGACCAAAAGAATCTTGACTAAGAGACAATTGTATCAATAGAGAAGGCTACAACTAACAGAGCAACAGAAAGAACGTGGAACTGATTGGCTGAGTCACTCAGGGTGGCATGCAGAAAGAATTCCCTCATTTGTGTTATGGTGTAGTGAAGCAGTTGATTAAGCAAAGAACCCACCCTGGCAACAGTGGACGCCCATAAATATGTTTACATCATAATCCTGTCCTGTGGGATGCAATATATTGTGTGGTCCAGTAATCAATGGATGGGGATGCAATGAAGATTTTTGCTTCTTGTTTCTTTTGCTAAGTGGGAATGCTCACGGTTCTGATAGCTGTCTAGTTTTGCCATTTATCCATTGCATTGCAGGATGGGAAGGAATGTTGTCTGAATAAAAATAGGAATCTAGAGAGAAAATGACTAATCCGGAAATCTTTCACTTTGAGGAGAGGGACCCATCGGTGACATTTTTAGTTTCAGTTGCTAGGTAGGATTTTTAGAAATGGTGGGTGAGAGTGTAGTCCAACATAAGATGGTTAAATCATGTATGGCAGGGAGACTTCTTAACAAAGAGGAAGAAAGGTAGGTGCGTTTGTGTGTGCACCATGCAAAAGGAAGAATAGACAGCTTTTGGAGGAGTACCTCTACAGCCCATATTCTCTTTCTTTCTGCATATTGTTCCCATCCTGCTAGGACCAAATTCCCAGCAACTATGTTTGCATTCCATAACCTCAACCCCTGGTCATTGTTGATTGGTCCAGTGTTAGGTACCTAACAATGGATGCACCTGTCAGTGTCTTTTCTAAAAATCTGGACCTGAGAGTGAAAGATGTTTCTGGTTCTCTCTCTGAGTTTGAACCTGGACATCCAACACCTGCATTTGACCACATGCAGAGGCCCTGAAGCCAGTCCAGGGAGGAGAGATGGGAAGCAGAGGGGGAGCGACAGAAGGAGAGAAGAGAGAGAACCCAGGTATGCTGGGTTCAGGTTCCCAATAACTTCCTAGCTGATAGTTCTAGCTCTTGGGTCCCACCAAATATCCTTGTGTTTTCTAATAAATTTCCTTTATAATTATGCTAACTTGAAGTGGGAATCTCTTGTAATCAAGAGAGCATCAACTAAGAAAAATCCACATCAATGAAGAAGAAATTATGAGTTTCTCAACAATTATATGAAAGGATATTTGCCAATGCCTGGCTGTATCTAGTTTCTATTTTATTTTCTGGTTCTTGTGCCAGTAGTCAGTCTGGGGCCCCAAAAATACTGTGTGCCACTTAAAACCCAGCTGACATTTTTATTGTGTTACTGCATTCATACTATTAGAAGAAAAATATTTTTTTTCATTATGCAGGGTATATTTACATAGACATACTTATTTTTTCTTCCAGTGCATTGAATTTTGAATATATTCTTCATCGACCAATAATTCATTCTTGGGAATTAAAATAAATAAATATCAGTTAATACATAAACATGTTTTGTATGAGGCACATTATCATTAGTTTAAAATGTTATTATCTGCTTAACAACTAATGCTCCTCTTTTTCCCTAGTGGTAAATCTTCCTGGAGTTCATAAATCAATAATAGCTACAGGTATTCACATAGGAAATGACACTAATTAAAAAAGTTGCATCTTTTAAGGAAAAAAGCCTTATCGGTTTAGAGTTGATGATATGTGGAGGCTTTCAAAAGTCTAGTTTGAAAATAAGGCTACTTAAATTTATTTCTTACTTTGGAATCTAGGCAAAAAGAATTTAAAAGCTCTTCATGAAAAGAAAAACACGTATTTCAAAGGCTGGGTTGGTGAAATACACAGGGGCTGATAAAGAGATTTCAAGTTAGCTTGTTCAGTGTAGACAACTAGACAGTGTACCCAACACCACCACTGGGAGGAAATAAGCTGTATTAGTGATCCTCATTAACCAAGTTAACCCTTGAATTGGCTAATTTTGTCTGTGCTATCAGCATCATGAAGACCTGACTACGATGAGGATTCATTACGAAATCTGAAAGAATGTCAATAGTACTATTAAGGTTGTCATGATGAGAGCTGGGCAATGAGCCACTGAACTGTCCTGCCCAAATGAGTGCTGAAAAACCTAGTAAAATTGGTGAGAAGTCATCAAAGATGAACCTTGCTGTGCTACCTGAGGGGATGGTCACCCCTGATGAGAATGGGTGCAGTTCAATTTCAGTGTGGAAGAATAAGTTTGAAACAATTCTCCCAACTTCAACACTGTTACAGATTTTTGATTTACTCCAACACCCTGTCAGAGAGTTTTATACCTAAGAGGCATTGTATACAGATGCTGACCCAACTTACTGAGGACCAGAAAGTCTTGATAATTTTCCCATGGTTACAAAATAATTCAATAACACTTCAGAACCAATGAGAAAGCAGCTCTCTCATTATTTGAGTGCCAATTTTGCTGTAGGCGCTATGCTCCAGCATTGCATACGCTTTCCCACTTGGAGTCTGACAAGTTCATGAGGTTTGTATTACCATCATTGCGTGACATTATTATGCTCATTTTACTGATGAGGAAAGGAAGGCTGAGGGTAGCTAAGTAGCTTGCTCAGTGCCAGGCAGCCAAGAAAGGACATGGCTCTTTGAACTCTGATCTGACTTTTCCAAAGCTCCAGGCCAGGGTGCCTCCCACCAGGTCGACATTCCTTCATGGTCTGCATCTCCGGCAGGACTTTATAAGGCCTTACGGAAAAGCGCCGTATGCCAAGAAGAGTTTCTACTTTAATGACAGGCAATGGAGCTATGGGAAAAATTCTTTTTAATAATAGAATTTAAAAGGCAGTCTAGACTTGAATAGTATGACTTTAAATACTAGGTAACATGTACTTTTCCAAGTAAGATAGTGGTATTTTGTTACAATTCAAAGGAATGACCTGACTTTTTATACTTAACAGTGACAAGGAATTTGAACATAATATTCTTATTTAGAAAATGTTTTATTCACTGTGCATTTACATTTTAGACTAATTCTCAGTGGAAAATTTCACCAGGCAGCTGTGTATTCATTTGCCATATGCCACATTCTTTCTGAGCCAGACATGATGGAATCTGATTTCCGTATGGGAGAGACCAGCTGCCTCCCCCAGTAAACACGTTTACCCAGCGCTCAGTACATAATGGGAGCCGCTGAGAGCAGAATGATTCAAGCATTCCCCAGGAGCAACAGGTTTAGTGGGAAGGTATATTTTACTTGAAAAGCTGAGAAAGGTACCAAGGACTTCTTTTTCAGGCACTTGTTATAGTAGAAATTACAACAAAATGTATCTTGATTTTAATAAAAATTAAATCAAGCAATGTAACAATAAATGTAATTGAATTTGTTATAATAAAAGGTATTCAGTTAGAAGCTGTAATAACCTACAGACCTAACAAGAGGGTCTGGCAGCTACTAGTAACATAAACTTATTTTGTAGACTCCAGACCTCTGTCAATAATGCTTTTGATAGAAATCTTCAACTATGTGGACAGAAACCCCCCTCAAAACTGAATGCTTAAATCTCTGTCATAAAGATACTGGCATGGTAACATTTGAGAAAGTGCACTGAGCAGAAAAGAGAGAAGCCATAAGTTTAAATTACAGCTTGGCCAATAAATCTCAGCATGAGTGAAAATACATCCTCCTGTGTCTCACTTTCCACCTTCAAAATAACAATGGCCACAGCAGGGGTGCACTTACATGGTGCCAGGCTCTGTCTTAAACACATTTCACATATTAACTTATTTAATCCTTCAAAAGCCCTATGGAGTAACGTTTGCATTTTCCTCATTGTAGCGGTAGGGAAGCTGAGGCGGGCAAATGTTGAAATTTTTCCTCAGTTACACAGTGAGCAATGGACTTTGGTTACAGCTCCAGAAGCTGTCTTAACCCCAACTCATAAAGTTATAAAGTAGGGACTTACACTATCTTAAGCACAACACAACTTCATCAGTTGAGGGTATAAACTCTCTAGATTAATGAAGATTCTTTCAAACACAAAATGCTTACAAAATCCTCTCCGTATGCCAAAAAGGGAATGTATTTGCTCATCAAACTTGTATGAAGTTTGAATCAGGGTGAATCAGGCACAGGTGGATCTAGAAACACAAACAGGAGAATCAATAATCTATCTCTATTTCTTCTTTCTTCCATTAAGGTTTAACCTTAGGAGGCTCTCGCCTTATATCAGGTCCCTGCACTTCTAGGCATAAAAACCTCAAATCTCCAAAGCCAGTATATTTACAATGCCTTGATGGCGCCAGTAAACCCCTCAACTGAGTATCATTGATTCTAATTGGTCGTTTCTAGATCATGGACTATCCCCAAACCAATCACAGTGGCCAGGAAAACAAGATGTTGTGATTAGGCTGAGTCATATGTAACTCTTGGAGTAAAAGTTGTATATGGATTGAGAGTGAAGAGGTATGGTTCCTTAAGAAAATCAGGGCACTATTACTGGAGGGATGCATGCTGGATAGGCAAAAAGTGATAGATGGCCACCTCTGTTAGAATGCTGCTTTGGCAATTTCTCACACTAAAGCCTATACGTGTCTACCAGTGAGGGGTGGGGATGGTGAGCAGGTAAGGGGTAAGAGAAGGCTATGGGGTGTCATATAAATACTATCCACTCTTATATTAACAAATCTCATTGTCCTTTAATGACCTCAAGGAGTCCTTTGCTATAGAACTTCTACTAAAATTATCAGGATAATACTGGACAGAGGTTTATGTAAAAAAACTTATTTTCACACTATATAGTATTTCAAAAAAATGGTGGAATCCTTAAAGTCCAATAGTAATGACTGGTTAAATGTTAGGATATATCTCTGTCATAGATTATTATATCCTTACTAGAAATGATGTTTTTAAATAATATTTAACTACATGTGAAATTATTAAAGGTACAATGTTAACTGGAGAAAAGTAGGATACAAAAATTACATAGTATGCTTCTAATTTTTATACTAGAAAAGAAACACCTACTTTCTATCTATCTGGAGGATACCTATCTAGGGCCAGAAAAATGAAAATCAATAGTGGCTATCTCTTAGTGCTGGGAATATGATAATTTAAATTATCTTCTGTATAATTGTCTATATTTCTATATTTTCTACAATGAATATGTAAAACACTTATGAGCAGGGAGAAAAAAAAACCCTTAGAGGTTAGACTTGACTCATTTTGTACTTGCTAAATTTGTGTCAGTGTGCAGTGAGAGAAGAAATGTAGAGAGCACAAGAATCAAACATAACACACTCTTTGAGATAACCAATATTTGGTCATATTTGCCTACTTCAAAAGGCTGTTTCATTGCTCTTTCTTTAACAACTGTAAGGCTTGATTACCTGCTTAGAAGAATATTTACACAGGTGTGCCCAATTCTAGAGTGCTTGATATAATGTCAGGAAACTCATGCTAATCAGCTAAAGATGATTTTTATTACAAAAGTTATACTTATATCACAATATCACATGTGCATTGCAAAATTCCACTGTGGGAACCCTCTCTGTGCATTTAAATTATGGGTTTGTTTCCAAAGATTCTATTTGCATCCACTTTTCAGGACAGCATAACTAATGTGCAAAGCCAGATAAGATTAAGCCATACAAAATTATTGAAAAAATTGGGAGTAGCTGGATTTGATACATAGATTTAAAACATGACTGATACAAATCACATCTGTTTTACTCTATTGTGAACAAATGACCAAGATGCAGTAGCTGAAATATATCATCAGCTTTATCATTATCACCATTGTCACCACTGTCATCGTAT
Organism: Manis javanica; assembly: GCF_040802235.1. Classification (NCBI taxonomy): domain Eukaryota; kingdom Metazoa; phylum Chordata; class Mammalia; order Pholidota; family Manidae; genus Manis; species Manis javanica. The sequence continues at coordinate 18,756,032 of NC_133168.1, forward strand.
CATCTCATTTCTTTAGGTTTCAGTGGATTTTAATATATATTTTACCTGGTAGGGCCATAGAACTAGGCATAAAACAAATAAATGGTTTTTCCAAAGTCATTCACAGAGCAGGGTGTGGAATTCAAATCTCTTAATCCCTGGTTTATTGTTTTTATATTACCACCTGTAATTTGAAACTAGATGCTCAATTTTAATAAAGCTAATAAAATTTTGATTTTCATGGAACTTTACATTTTACAAATTTCTTTTACATAGATTATCTAATTTCAGTCTAAGAACAATACCATGACATAGTACTAGCAGCTGATACCAAATTGAGTTCTTATAAAACAGCTTTTCCTGCATTATCATACTGTAGTAGGCAGCCTTAAGGTGGCTGCAATGATCCATTCCTCCTGGTATTCATGCCCTGTGTAAACTCCTCCCCTTGAGTATGGGCTGGAACTAGTGATATGCTTCTAACGAATGGATATAGCAGAAGTGATGGGATGTCACCTCTGCGATGAGGTCGCAAGGAGACTGTGGTTTCCATTTTGGAATCTCTCCCTCTCAGCCCGTGCTCTGGGGAAAGCAAGCTGCAACATCTGACAGAAGCAGGCTGTGCTGGTAATAGCCCTCTAGAAAGGTCCATGTGACAGTGAAACAGTGTCCAGGTAACAGCCAGACAGAATCAGAGGCTTGTCAACAGCTGTATGAGTGAGTTTGAAAGCCTCTCTTCCCCCAGTTGAGCCTTGAGGTGTCTGCAGTCCTGACTGACATGTTGACTGCAGCCTCCTGAGAAAACTGAGCCAGAGGAGCCGCTAAACTGTGCTCAGATTCCTGATCCACATAAACCATGAGATAGCAGAAGTCTGTTGTTTTAAGCCACTAGGTTTTGGAGTAATTTATTATGCAGCAGTACATAACTAATACATATTTTTAATTGTCATAATAGCCCTATGAGGGAGTACTATAATGCAAGCTCCATCTAACAAATGAGGAAATTAAGGTTTAGAGAGGTGCAGTGATTTTCCAGAAAGCAAGAAGTTAACAGGTGGCAGAGCTGGGATTGGACTCTGGCTTGCTGGCAACAGAGCTTGAGCTCCACACTGAATTACCCCCTAGAAGACAGACATGACGCAGTTTGGCTTAACAGCAAATAATGTAAAGGATGAATTCTAACAGCAGACTTCGATTTGAAAAACTTCCTAAAAGGAGGCTAAGGTAGACAGGGAGGGTATTATTATCCTGTTGTAGTGATGACAAACTGGGTGGCCCACGGGGCCTGGAGGCTAGGATATTGACCCAGCCCCTCTGAACCTTTACCTCTGCTCAACGTCTTTCAGCCTTAGCTTGATGCTCATTTTTATTAAATAGGCAAACCATATGCTACACGTATGACATATTTTACTGTAATAACAGTAATGTGTAGCAATCCTAACAATAATATGGAATCATCTGTTATTAATTGAAATGCATGCTGATGTTATATATGCCTGAGAAAGAGGCACTCCGTATGTTCAAAGCAATGTGAGAGATTATCGAAAGTCAGTGGGACCTGGCTGTCCCCTCTTTGGTATAAAGGTGTAGATTGCCATGGATGTGCTGTAGAAAGTTGCTCCATCTGCATCAGGGGGGCATTGTCTTTGATACCAAGCTGAAAAACGGATCAAGTCTGTGAGCACTGAGACTCCTGTTTCCTCTAAAGTCATTTCTCATCCCTTCTTGGTAAGATGCCTCATTTATATGTAAGTCCCCAAACCCTGGGGTCAGTGCCTTTTGGTCTTCCAGTGCCTTGGGCATTAAGTAAGGCTTCAGGTGGCGTTAGAAGCAGGCTTATTATGTCACAGGAAGGATGAGGAGATTGCATTGCTGTATCAGTTTAGAATCTACGAAATAAAATATGCTTGCCAATATGAATGTATCTTGTAAATTTATTTACAGATTGCTGATTACTAATAAATGTCGTATTTAATGCTTAAAAAAAATTTTTTTTGAGCATCTGTGTAAGGAATTAGGTTCAGAGGGACAGAGTGGGCAGAAAGATAAAACAATTCAAATGAAAACATAATGAAAGAGGAGACCCTGCTTCTCAACCTGAATGTTTATTTAAATTATGCTGGACTATATGGTAGGAGAGTATTTATGGATTACTAAATGTCAAATTCTCATGCCAGGTGACAAAAATTTCTTTGAGGAGGGTAGCAATCAGTATTAAAATTTACACTATGTAATAAAGTTTTAAGATGTGAGCTAATTAAGTGAGTACGCTGTTCTTGCTCCTTTATAGTAAGTAACGCAGGAGAGAATTAATTACAATACCACACGGTGCTCAGAAATCACAGAACGATAAACATTACAGAATGTATAAGGATGACTTTTGGGATGTAGGGTGCTTCCTTGCAGAGTTCTCTTCCTTCATCTTTCATTTCCCATTCTTCTTGGACTCTGATAGAAGAATCTTTTTACATTTCTCAGCCCTGTTTTCTCCCCAGCAATTTGCAAGCTTACTACAAATCCGTACAATGATACTGTTGCTAAGTGGGCAAGCTATTGGCTTTTGTATATTTCTTGGCTTATTCAATCCCTCCACTCTTTTAAATGGCATATTCATTGATTCCTTTGCATTTTCCTGGTAGATAATCACATCATCTATAAACAATAACACAGCTACTGCATGACCAGTATTTATACACTTATAACACCTCTTTTCTATTCTTCTCTTAGTTTCTATTGCATTGATTAGAATATTCAAGTAAGTGTTAAATAATGGTGGTATTAGCCATCTTTGCCTTATCTTGTATAGTGTTTTACTAACAAGCATGCTATTGGTTATTGTTTGAGAAAGAAGTTTATTGTGAAAAACTCTTTCTTTATAGTTTACTAAGAAATTTATTCTTCTATTTCTAATTTGCTAGTTTTTAAAAAAATATTATGACTATATATTGAATTTTGTAAACTTTCAGTAACCTTTGACATTACCATTGGCTCACTGATGTGATATTCTTGGTCATTTGTACGGGCATTTTGCTTTCGCCATAAAAAAGACTCTGGAAATACAGTATTTGTAACATGACAGCAACATGTTTTCCTGCTTAAAGATTATGTGTTTCTAATCAGGACTGTAGTTCTTTAATAGTAAGTTCCCTTATATATTTTTCTGTTTCTTTAGTTGTAACAAAAACATCTAGTTTGTATGCCATGCTAACCCCCATAAGTGTGTGCTAAAAGATATGTGCTACCCAAAGCACAGTTCGCAGATAACCCGCTTGAGCATCGCCCAGCAGTTCGTGAGAAATTCAAATTCCTGGCTTTACCCCACCCTACTGAATAGCAGCTCTGCATGTGGGGACCAGGAATCTGAGGTTTAACATGTTTTCCGAGCGACTCTTCTGCACATTAAGGTTTTAGAATGACCACTACAGAGCATGCAGAAATCTTATAACTTTCTGGGTGCAGAGCAACTGCAAATGGAACTTCAGAGTCACGTCCTGGGATAGTCTCTTCTCCCGCATGTATAAAGGAGGGATTTGTGAGTGGGTTCAGGGACTAGAGAAAGTAGCATCCAAGGGCATTCTCTAGGCTTGAGGACAATCCTGATCTGAGATAACGTTTAGTAATTACAAACGAAACAAAACAAAAACAAACTCTTGCCAACAGGGTTCAGGACAGTGGAACTCAGCCTTGACCCATTTCTCTGTTTCCTACAAGGCCAGCACCACATCCTTCAGCTAAATTTAGGTCCAGATTATTTCTACAACACCCACCCAGGAATAATAATGAAGATGCCTACTATTTCCTCACGGCCTGTGTTGCACTTGACTCCTCTTCACCTTTCACAGTAGGTCTATAAGGCAGGGACTGCCATTCACGTTTCAGAGGTGGGGCAGCTGAGGCACAGAGCAATCAAAGAACTTACTTGAGGTGATAAGAACAAGGTGGGGTGGGGGGAGCATCAGGTTACAATCAGCTGAAGCAAACTGGACAATTAGAGTAAGAACGCTGCCGAAAATTAACACAACAAAGGCCCCCAAAGCAGTGACATTTTCTTAAAAGGCCGTGTTTCTTTTATCCAGATGCTTCTGCAGACTAAAACTACTTCTGAAAGGAAACCAAACTATGGGGGAAAAAAGGAAATAGCACCCAGGAAAGGAAGCAGAAAACAGTGTAGTTCTGACTTTTCTGGGCCATAAACATTTTGTGGAGTGCTTTAAATACAGCTGTGGGAGAGCCGGGAGCCTCAGGCCCTCACTGAAGGCAGAGACAGAATGAATCATGGGTCAGAGGCAGCATCTCAAGCTCAGGAGCATCTGTGTCTGGTGTGAGAGCAGGTGTTTCCCTGGCAGAATCTGCTCTGAGAGGTTCTTCATGCTGACAAGTATCAGCCAGCCCCTTGTCAAAAGTGCAGAGCTTAAAATCCCTTCGCAGGGTACTATGTCACTGAGTTGAATAGGCAGTGACAGTAAGGAGAGGCTTTTCATGAGCAGTTTGTCTGTTATATTTCAGTTGTCATCAAAGTGCAGTTACAAAGGAGCGGTTACAGCCACGTCTTATCTAAGCGTTAAAGACTGGTATTATTAAAGCACACACATCCATGCTGTTCCTTTAGGAACATCTAAAAAGTTCCTACTGAAGACAGTTGGCAGTACACCCTCTCTATCTTATGTGAAGTTCTGTATCAAGGGCCCGTGAATGTGATGGGGATGCCTCCCATCCACTCTGGGCAGTTCGAGTGTAACCTGCTAAATCAGGAGGGAGAAGAGACTAAAGGTGAAATGGCAAGTTATCCACAAGAATTTGTGAACTCTTCAGTGGCCTAGAATCCCGGCTTTAATGAAATGAGTAAACGCACGTCTCAGAGTCGGAAGACAGCTATTTTGTTGGCTCCTCTGTAGCTGGACACCATATACAAAAAACCTCCCGAGATGGACACAGAGATGTGCTGCCCAGATCCCCAAACTGGAATTTTGTCAGGACAGCTTTCAGCTGTCAGCCCCTTCCAGGATATCCTCAACTGCAGATGCTGCCTCTGCCTGGACTGTGCCCTTCCTGGGGCAGCCTGCACTCTGTGCCCGCTGCAAATGGGGATCGGAAAGCCTGCTGCAAAGGGGGGTCGGAAAGCCTGACCCTTTTGGCCCAGCTTAGGATGATTCTGCTGGGCCATTTCAGTGCAGACTCCTCCCGGGGGTGGCTGAGGCTGTTGCTGGGCCCACGTAGCAGCCAGACTCCTCCCTCTGCCCAGTCCTGATTCCTTCCCCAGGAAAACGCTGCACAGTAAACCCATCTGGGAGTGTGTAGAGTCCCCCTGTGACCTGTCCCCAGGGATGCTGCACTTTCCTAGTGATGCAGAGCACACACCGCACGGGCAGCCTGACTGCATCTCAGATGGGGTGGACAGTTCTTCCACCAAGTGTTGGAATCTGCCTCTTGGCACAGTTTGTTAACTGTGACTGTCTTCCTGAACCAAGCAGAACAATGCTAGGCCCTCTACAGTCTAGCTCCTTTATTTCCATCTCTTTCCTGAATTCTGCCTACTTGCAGTCTAAAAGGTAAAGCAAAGTTTTAGCTGTCTCACCATCATCTCCTTTTTTTGTAATTGTGCTGCTGAAAGGGACAAAATTAAAAGGAAAAGCAAATGATTCATAGGTCAACAGTTCAGGAAACATGAATAGTTCACGTTCCTTTTTAGGTGACTACCCATTACAATTTGGGGCATGAAGGGAGCTTTTTTAGGAGTACAGGGCATGGTGGGAGCCAGGGCAGAAACAAAGCGCTTTGTTGCAGAAACACAGATTTGGAGCCTTGGCAATTATTAGAACCTCCTGAGATCCAGCAAACATGGTCTTGTTCATTCTCCTGCGATCTCAGTCTTGGCGAAGGGAAACTATTCACCGGGTCTAGAAACCCGGGAGTTGTCCTGCTGTCCGTATTTTCCTTCACTCCTTATATCCACTTAATCTCTGCAGGTTTTCATCTCCTTCTCCCCAACAGCCCCAGTCCTTCTCATTTCCACGTCTCTCTCTCCGTGCCCACTTCAGCTGCCATGGTTCGGGCTCTCCCACGGTAACTGTCTCCTCGAGAGCCCTTCCCTTCCACTGCATTCTGGAGCCAGAGTGAGCTCTCTGCAACACCAAACTAATTATTGTAGTCAACAGCTTAAAATACTGGAATAAAGCATTGTTTATTATAGCAAAAACCCCAAATGCCCATCAACAGTAGAACGGATAATTAAATTGTGGCATATTCATACAATACAATGTTGTACAACAAAAACAGATGAGCAAGAAGGTGGTATAACCACATGATTCATGAATCTCATGACTATAACACTGAACCAAGTCCCATAAGAGATCATTCTCTACAATCTATGTGTATATAAAACTCAAAATACTCTATGATGTTGGAATGCAGCTTGTGGTTACATGTAAGGAGGAGAGGAGGGTGAAGTACTGACTAGGTGGGGGTAGAAAGGGAACTTACGAAATGGTGATATTCCATTTCTTGCCTGGCTGGGAATTAGTTACGTGGGTTGTTTACTTTGAGAAAACTTGATGAGTTTAACACTAACAATTTGTAAATCTTTTTGGTGTATACATTATTCTTAATAAATGTATTTAAAGATACTATGATGATTCCCGCAAGCCTTCAGGGTAGAGTCCAAATTCATAGGATCCCCTCTCTGATTACCACTCTTCTCAGGCTTTCTCTCTAGTTATTCCCCTTGCGTATGTTCACTTCACTAACTCTGATTTTTTGCAGCTCTCTGAAAAGGACAGAAGGTCAGGTAGCTGGGTGACGAATACAGGTTTTTAATGAATGAATGAATGAATGAATTGTGGGGTTGATACTACTTGCCCTGCAGTGCTTTTGTGAGGACTAGATAAGAGAATACATGCGCAGCTCCTAGTGCAGTTCTTGAAGCATAGGACCTACCCATCATCTGTTCATTCCTTCCTCCTCCCCCACCCCCACCCATGCAGATGGATGGACTTACCATAACTCTGAACATTATTAGGCTGTAGTCACTCTGGGGAGGTATTGCCTACCCATGTCACTATCCACTTGGTGGAGTTTACTTCCAAAAGACACCATTGGCAAGACAATTGGCTTGTCTTCAATTTCCAGGAATACAAATCTTGACACAAAATTGACTTTCTTGGCAAGCTGTCCCAACAAAGCCCATATTTAATGTTTGAATCAGATTCTTCCTAACTCCCTTGTAAATATCACCACATTATCATTATCTGATAAAGGGATAAAGAAGAGCTATGGCTAAGGAAAGACATTTCATGGGGTCCAGGTTACTTTATAGGTAGGTGGCATTATAGGCATTATAGGTAGGTGGGGTCCTTAGAAGGATATGAGTTTTAGAACTGCAAGCTGTTGCTGCTATTGGCAGCTATTTTTCAAAATAATATCTTCTTGCTCTAAAAATGCTTTCCTTCTCATGCCAGATTTTGTAAAGACCTTCCATCTGGCCTGTACTGATAACTAGGATCTCAAGATGCTCATTCCTCTTGCTACTTGTAGTTTAAAATGATCCAGATGTCAAAGCATTGGGTCTTACAGCTTCTTCTAAAGGGTTTTGTCTTCCTAATCCTACAACTGCGTGTGTTGGGAACTGATCAACAAGAGAGGCTCTAACAATGAACCTATTGCGAGTGTTTCACCACCTATGTTTATTTTTCACTTGGCATATCTTAGGGGAACACAGCCATAAAATAAAGCGCTGAAACCTATTAAATCTACTAGGACAAGGATAATTGTGAACCAGGTAATTCACAGTGGGTAAGACAAAAAAAAAAAACAACAACTAAAAATGCAAAATAAAATTAGAATCAAACTGTATTAGGAATAGAATTCTCAAAGATTTTTGCCAGCTGGTTGTGATCCAGGAAGAGACCCAACTGACTTGAATGATCTTTATCATTTCTGGTTCTCAGTTTCTTAATCCACACAATTATGAAAAAGTAGATGTGATACTGATATAAGTCCTTTCTTTCCCAAGAAGACAGACTTTGGTAAGTTGATTCACCTGGGCCCCAAGCTTTAGGGGCCATAGTACTGGTTCTAGAAAATGACTCAGGGAGGAGAAAACAAGAAAGAAGGCAGCTGTGCCAAAGAGCCACTGTCCCACCTGCCCCTTTCCCTCTGCCAGAGCACACCCATCTTCAGTATTTCCTCGAAGAAATGCCGATATGATTTCACAAGTATAACAATGCAGGAGGTGGAGGACAAAAAAAGAATAAAGCATGAGATGCCCAGATTTGCCTCTACCCTGAGATGACCTTGACAATGGATGGTGTGAACAATAAATCCCGATTTGTTTGAAATTTACCTCTTGAGGAGCCTCAAGCTCATTTTCTCACTTAAATAAGCCTATGGAAATAAAGGGACAACCTCCTCATATTACAATATTAGAGTTAGATCTTTTAAAGGGTAGCACAGAAATAAAATTCTAAGAAGAACCACAGAAACATGAAAAAATGAGCTGTGTATAAAGTTAAGGTGTAGGAAGTCAGATGCTTGAGTAATGAGAGGATGACAAGACAGGTCAGGGACTGAGGTTTTCCGCAAATGGATCTACTTTCAGTTTGAAGCCTTGGGATCTCAGTGGTGGGGGAGTAGTATATTGGTAGAGAACAATCTGAGCCAGGTGGGGGACAAGGTGCTGCTATTGATATATCTCACTTTGCTCTCCAATAACAATCTCATCAAACAGCAGGGAATGGGAACATATCACAGTGTCACCTGGACTGGAGATTTTGTCTCTTCATAAATACCACCTCTGGGAAACCCTGACTTGGTTATTATCCTCAAAAGAATAGAAATGTATATTTACATGATTGAGGGTGACCAGGAATCATCAAGGAGAGGCAGGGAGCAAATGTTTTGAAAAGATACCAAAATGGCTAACAAAGGTGGCATCAGGGTGAGCTGTGAAAGAGACAACAGCTCAGGTCTTAATATGTGCTCGAGGGAGTGGCTTGTCCAGGAGCACTTGGCCTAGGAATAGGCCCCGAGTAAAATCACTATGTGCAGGAGAGGAGTGAAAAATAAAATCTTGAGTTCACTACGTTTGTGAGGTCGATTTCTGTGGAATTAAAAAAAATGCCAACTGGTGAATATAAATGGTCAATGTGAATACTTCTTAATATAAAGATAATCTGTGAAGGCTTCACCCTTGGAGATCTTCATGAAAGGGACAATCACTGTCTAAAGGAATATGGACATACCATGGCTCTGAGGACCAGGGTCTTGGCTGCAGTATTTTTGAGCTTCTTGCTGGCTCCACCATTACATGTCTCATTTATACAGAGATCTGTAGTAATCCTTGGTTTCAATAGCCCATTTTGGGTGATGATGACAAAATAGTTAAGTTCTGTCAACAATAATGCATCAAGATTTGAATGCATTTAGCCCTTTAGTGATGAAATATCTAGGCAGAAGTACTCCCACCTCCAGGCAGCAAATGGTTAGTTGTGGAGGTGCTATGCAATTCCAGAGGTGGCAGCATCCTTTGCTTCAACATGATACAGACATTGAGCTGAGTCCCACTTAGGAGAATTGCTTCACTTTCACAGTTCTGTGGTCTGGGACTAAAGTTCTAAAGGGAGGAAAAAGGCAGGCAGGCATATTTTCTGCACTTGCTGAGCGGGTCACAAACACCTCCATTCCTCTATTTGTTGAAGACTGGGTCATCTCATTTAATTCAGCAAGAATACAAGTGCACCAGAAGAGAAGGAAGGCCAGCTCATAATCTTCTTTTTGCATTTCAAATATGCTCCCAGAGAAAGAGGCTGCACCTGGGGCCAGACCCAGGCCTCTGCTTCCTGCCCCACCAGCAGGGTAAGTTAGGGAAGCCCCAGATTCTCAAGTCCGCCCTGGGTGTTTTAAGGTCATGCACATAATATCTGAATGACAAATATATAATCTGGAGCAATATCCACTTCAGACCAAGAGCATACACTGCTTGGAGCTGGGGGTAAAACAAGAATGCTGGGAGAACCCTGAATTATTTGGGAAAAACACCCCTCCCACAACCCATTTGAACGTCTAGTATTCCCCCCTGGACTCGGAGACATTTGGCGCAGGAGACAGAGGACAATGAGGAAGGTTAGGCAGAAGCACCCTAGGATGCTGACTCCCCCTGCCTTATGCTTTTAACTCAAGGACAAGCTATTTAACTCAAGGGTTGAATACAGACAGAGAAACGACGCAGGCAAAAACATGCAAACGTATACATATTTAAACAATGGAAAACCATGTATGATCCTGTGACAGGAGCAAGAACCACATCCATTTAGCATCAATTCCCTTTCGTTTTCACTTCGTAGGGGGCCAGAATTGGGTGGAATTGCAGGATTGGTGGAAATATCTTAAGACTAACTTCCCGTCTTAAAGCGCACTTTCAAGCTTTATTTTGTATTTAAGAAAATGAGTCAGCTCCATCACCTCCTCACCTGGCTTTTTTCTTTATCAGGACTACGCTCATTATTTTCTGAGCGCTGCCGCAACCGTGCAGTCCTCTCTAATCAAAGGTTTTTCAGTTAGCGTTGGCTTTGAAATCACCTCGTCCTCCAGCGGTGCCCGGACTACACCCATTTCCGCGTGATTTCCACTCAAGTTTTTCCCCCAGCATCCTTTCCGCATTTATTTAAGCTCTAAATCCGCCCCAAATCCTTTTGCAAGGAAGCAGGATAAAATTCTTAAACCACAGTTATACACATTGTCGACGCTCAGCTGGTGCACACATCTGGGGCACTGTTTGACCAAGAACGCGTTCCTTACTAAGGTCCAGGGCGCAGGCACAGTGCCCAGCGACCCCAGTGGTCTCCCTCCCGAGCCGCGGCCCGCAGCCTTTGCTCCTCACAGGCGCAAACCTCCCCGCGGCGGAGCTCGAGCCCCGGCTGGGGCGGGGGGAGCGGGGAAGCCGAGGCAGCCCCCGGACGGGCGCGCCCCTCACCTGGTGGACGGTGCGTGCGGCCGCGCCGCACTGGGCGAACTGGCGCGTCCCGCTGGCTCCAGGAGTCTCACTCCGAACCCTCTTTTTCTCCCGAGCTTTATCAAAGCACCACTTCTCGCAGCACCTGGCTCTGGGGTCCGCCGAGCGCTGCCCCTGGAGGGTGCTTGGCCCGCGCCGGTGCCCCCTGGGCTGCGGCGACACAGAGCCGGGAGCGCAGCGCTGCGGGTGGCAGGTGCTGCGTTTCGCCAAGTCTGGGCGCCCCGACTGGGAGAGGAGGCGAGCGAGAGCCGGGAGGAGGAGCAGGAGCAGCAGCAGGAGCAGGGAGGTCTAGGGACCAACCGGCAGGCTGCGGCCACCGGCCACCACTGCACCGAGAAGGGGGTGGGCGGGCTGAGAAGGTGAGCAGGGGTGCCGTGCGGAGGGGGCGGTGGAGGAGAACTTGGGGGTCGGAGCGCCGAGGTGTTTCAGGTCTTGCTTCGGCTGCGAAAGAGAAATTCTGGAGCTGATGGCGCCCTCAGGGCTCCCGGTTGCAAACACTAGAGGGCGCCGCTGCACACGCTACAAAACTGGTTTATGGGGTTGTAGGAGTGGACAAGGGGCCCCTCTGAGCCCTTTGCTGGCGGCAGCCCAGGCAGACCAGGGGCAGTCGGTGCAAGGAGGCAGACCCCACTCTCTTCTTCTGTGGCTCAGCTGGGCTGGGGAGATAGGAAAGAAATAGATGCCAGGTTTGGACTTTGCCTCTCTGGGGCTCCTCCAGGCAAATGCTCTGGAGGTGAAGTACTCAGCTTTCTCCAGGGGAACATCACAGGATGCTTTAAGGAAATGGATGGGCGAAAGGGAATGAGAAAGAAGTGGAGAATAATGGGGTGGGGAAGAGGGGAAGGGGACCGAGAGATGGGGAAAGCAGAGAAGAGAGAAACACCTTCTGTGTTTAGGCTGGGGGAGTTAGAGCCGAATTTCAGGTTGGCAGAGGGCTTTGTGCTCTTTCTTCCTTGTTTCACCTGCTGCAAGGCCAGAGACGGTGGCCTGAGAAGTTACAGAGCCCTGGCACTGTCGCAGGACGCTTCCTGAGGACTGGTTGGTTACTCCCTGCTGGGAGCTTGGGTGGCGGTGAAATCTTGAAGCTTTATGGAGACTGATTTCTTGATATGTCGTTGAACAAAACAAAACAAAACAGAGCATTTGAACAAGCCTGACAGATGGGGAGGAAAGATGGGGAAGCCATAAAATAAAATAAAAAATCTTATGCAGATAATATGATCTTTAGACAGGCTGGTACAATCTTTGAGCTGCAAGGACCTTGGAACCTCTGTAGGCAACTCCTGTAAGTTTCCCAAAACATTGCCTCACACTGGCCTTAAGGCTGAGTTGAGAAGGCTTTTTTTTTTTTTTTTTTGTTCTAGTAGCTTGGCAATTTTAACACAGATGAAATTCTTCTTCACTTTGGAAGGCAAGCATGCGTGCCCTTCTCCTTGCCTTCTGGAGGGCCTCTCAGGATCAGCAGGGGAATTTCGCTGAGGAAGAGAAAGGAAAGTTGGTAAACCAGCGTCTTGAATTGTGCTTGGCTTCTGCTAATCCTGTTGCACTAAGAGAAAAGGCTTACGTGCACTAAAGCTTAGCAGGAGGGTGCAGTGGAAGGATGTTTTCCTACCAAAGAAAGATGCTGCTTCCGAGTCATCGTTTTGAAATGTGTTTGATGATAGAGATGCTATGCAAAAGTAAACAGAACAAGAGTCCTTCCTTATTTTATAAAAGAACCTCACAGGATTAAAGTTTTTTAGATACCCCAGGAGTAAATAAGGACATGGTCGTACTCTGGTAACTCTGGAGCCCTTCCAAAAGACAAAAGAAATCTGAGTTCATTCTGTTGTTTTTTTAGGGAATTAGTTTATCCTATGCTTTCATTATTAAAGTGTAAGCAACTATGGCATCAGATATACGTTTGAAAACTATCCTGAACACATCTCAGAGTAGCTTGGCCTTGGTGGATTTCAGCTTCACGGGTTCATGGTTATTCTGGGATGTATTTTAACTTCTGAGATATATTGATTAGTTTCTTCCAGAATATATTGTACCAGTTTTAATGAAAGTGAACATCGCTTAGTTAGGATATGGTAATTCAGTTTGTGGATTGCCCATTTGAATTTCCATAGGGTTCTATGAATGCTTTAAGTAGTATATGCAAATCACATGCTGATTTCATAATGGTGAATTCCTTGTCAGATATTAAAAAAATATAAGGATTGAGTGGAGCCCCGGGCACCTGGCATATCAAATTCATCAAAATGCAGTGAGAACTCAGAAGTCATTATGAAGGAATTAGTTAATCAAATTCATTCATTCAGAAAATGTTGATAAACACCCTGTACCAGGCATGAACCAACTTCTAGAAATACAATGGAGAAGACAGAGTTTATTCTCTGATAAACATTAGAATCTCGTGCAAGGGCTGATTTGGACTAGTAAACCCAGTACAAAGTAGTAGTTGGAAGATGGGGGATGTACAGGGAACTGTGAGAACTCCAAAGAGCAATTTAGCCCAGCCCTGAGGACCAAGGAGCAACAGCTGGGGGCAGGGGCCATGGCTGTGTGTGTGCAGGAGGAGGGGTCGTTGTAGCTGGGGGGAGTTGGGACAAATGACAAGCAATGCTTATGTCCATTCCCAAGTCACATCAGAATCACATTTGTTAGCTTTCCACCTGGATGCCAGAAACCTGCCTGTTGTATATGAGGAAGCAAGCCTGCACTTGCTGCCATTCCTGCTAGGAGGTAGACAGCAAGCTGCTTAAGGTGGGGACTGTGCATGACTCGTTCATCTTAACCAGGATAGAGAACAGTCGGGACCCTAGTAGACCTCCCTCCACTGTGGAAATGGGAATGAAATGGGAAGGGAAGGAATTGTGGTGGAGTGGAGTTCACACTTGTATTGAGCTCACAAAATCCTAGGGGCTCTCCATATGTTATCCCATCAAATAATCCCCATCATCCTAGAATTTAGTTCTTGTTCTTCTCTTTTACTTTGCTTTCAAAGAATGAGCTTCAGATTGCATCCTGTATCTGTGGTGAGCCAAAGGCCAGAGGGAGAGTATGCAATGTCTGTACGCACATTTCTGCACTGGTCAGCTTTTAGCAAGTCACGCTGTGGGAACAAAGCGTAACTCCCAAAGTGGAATGGCTTACTATAGCAAAAATTAACACCTGGTCCACAGTATCCCTGTTAGCTGTGGATTGGCTGCAGGCCCACCCTACAGGTTCATTTTAGGAGCCAAGGTGATGGGTGATGGGGCTGGACCCTTGCTAGGCAGAGGGAAGAATAATGGTGGAATATCACGATGGCTTTTAAGCTTTTACTTAATTATAGAAACTGTCCCTTCTGCTTACATTCCATTTGGTAAAGGAGGTCGTATGGCTGAGCCTTATAGAATAAACTAATCCAGAAGTGCATTTTGAATCTGAGTATTTAAAAACCTGTGGGAGATGGGTTGAGCAGACATAATTGATTCAGTGGCTTCCTGAGGTTTTTGTCCTGCCCTAGGGTGTACCATCCAATTGTTTGACTAGAGAGCCGCAAGTTTCTTGTGCATTGAAAATTTCTACACACTGATTCCAAATCCACACTCTGAATAGTTTAAACACATTTCACTTATAAGAAAAGGGGTGCATGGGGATAGGCAGGTTTGGGGGGAGAAGGAGAAAACATGAGAGAAAGGGACTCCATTCATTACCTCTGTTATTTCTGAGGTGTTTCCCTGGTGCAGTGGTTTCTAAACTAGCCATGGGTCAGAGTTATCTGGGGAATATAAAACCACCACCAACAAAACCAGGCCCTTCCCAAGACTACTGAGTCAAAATCCCTGAGGCTGTGGCCCAGGGATCTGTTTTTTGAAGTCTTCCCCAAATGATTCCTTAATGTGTTAAAAAGAAAACCAGGGAGGAGGTGAGAGGGAGATACATTGAAAAGAAGAAAGGAAAGAAGGAAAGAAAGAAGGGAGGGGGGAGGGAGGGGGGAAGAAGGGAGGAAACGAGGGAGGGAGGGAACAGAACCCCGAAATACTGCTGAACACTCAGATACAATGTATTCTCAAGATAGTAATTTTGTCTTAGAACAAGTTTTCTCAGACTGTTCATATTTTGTAGCCCTTCTTTTATCCTGCCACACTCAGTGGTTGTCTTAGAACTGCTCAGGCTGCCACAACAAAATAACATATAATCGGCAGCTTAAACAAAAGAGAGTTATTTTCTCATGATGCTGGAGAGCCGGAGATCAAGGTTCTGGCAGGATTCCATTCCTTGTGAGATTTCCTTCCTGCCTGCAGACAACCCTGCTTCTCTGTGCCCTTCACATGGTGGGGGGTGGGGGGGGGGAAGAGAGAGAGAGAGAGAGAGAGAGAGAGAGAGAGAGAGAGAGAGAGAGAGAGAGAGAGAGAGAGAGAGGGACAGGGAGAGAGAGAGAGATCTGATGTTTCTGATGTTTTTTCAGTACCATTGAGTCAGGGCTCCACCCTTATGGCTTCATTTAACCCCATCACCTCCTTAAACGCCCTGTCTTCCATATGGTCATATAAGGGCTCAGGATTCCAACATAAGAATTTTAGGGGGACACAGTTCAGGCCATAGCTGTGATCTACAAAGCCAGTCTTACTATCTCAAGTGAGATTATCAACCACAATAAAGATGAGACACATGTATCCACGGTGTTTATTAGTTTCTCTTCATTACAATTTGCAAAGTGGAAATTTAGCAAAATCAGTGACTCAAAAAATAAAATTCTTTAAAAAGTGTCAAAGTGATATGATCATTTGGTAGGAAATATGAGAGTGCTCCTAGGAGTCTAGAATAGTAGGTAGTCTAACTCTCTTGATTCTTGAAGTACTTGCACAAAATTACATGCTTTTACAATTTGCTTAGAGGTTAAAATAATCATTTTGTAATTCAGATAAACATATTTTAAGTTGACATATAATAATGACCATAGTATATATGTAGCAGAATTGTGGCAGAACCCAGATACAAATCCAGGCTTTCTGAGACAAATTCACTTTTTTTTCCCAACTAGCCTGACTCCCATTCTGAGGTAGGAAGCCAAGAAAAGGGACAATGTTTTCTTAAGGCTTCAGGAATGTAGAGGAATAACAGGGTGCTTGAGGTAGAAATGTAGCAGTGTACTCCCTCAGGGCCCTGCTGTGCTTGGGGCTCAGCCTTTGGATGTGAATCCGCTGAGCAGGTGTCAGTACCAATAAACTCTTCATCTCGCCAGATGTCTTGGTGTCCCGACTCCTTGTTCGTAGTTTCGGCGATTCCTGCAATATTTCCTGGGGCCTGTCAAGGATTCGCAGACGGTGCATTCACCTCCTCTGTTGCTGGGGGACTGTCCTCAGGACCCCGGGAGAGGTGATTGTGCCTGGTGCCAGCAGACTATTGTTCCGAAGGGGACTCGCCTCTCCCCATGGATCGGGGATATAACCCAAATGCCCAACAGAACCCGGGATGCGGGAACCAGTGGGGATTGCCCCACTGACTGGTAAGAACCCGGGTTCAAGGTACATCTGCCTTAAGGGACAGAGGGGAGCCTGATCACCTCCCCGTGTTGCTCGAGTAGCCCCATCTGCGGGTGAAACCACGACCCAAGGCAAAGGGTGGAGTGTGGAAGTAAGGGTGGTGAAACTCTGGTGAATAGCGACTGTGTGACACGTGGCCTGGCTACGGAGTGAGTCCTGATTCTCTGCTCCGTGGCAATCCTCATATAGTTAAGGGCGGCCCTCCTCACAAGGATCCTGACTGGGAATTACGTGGTCCCACCAACACCAAGAGGTGCCTGAAATATCTCCACAAGGAGAGCAGCTGGAGATAGATAAAGTATGTAACCAACCTTCCCACCCATCAATCCCCGATCCAAGTAGTCCTCTCCATGTGTGGGGAGGCAAAGGGAGGTGTAGGTGGTCGGCAGGGTAAGCACACCCCCTTGGAGTACATGCTTAGGAGCTTCCGGAGGGGTTTAAGAGGTGATCATGGTGTCAGACCCAGTCCCGAGAAACTCTGGACGTATTGTGGAGCAGACTGGGTCTCCTTTGAGGTCAGATGGCCATCTGAGGGATCTCTAGAGAGACAGCTAACTGGCAAAGTCTTTGGGGTAGTCACAGGGTGCCCCAGACACCCAGACCAGTTCCCTTACATTGCCTGTTGGCAGGATGCAGTCCTGTCCAGGACGTCCTGGCTGAAAGCATGCTTAGAAGAGAATTGTAAGACTATGATGGCCTGAGTGGTGGCTTCTTCCAGGTGCCTTCCTGATCCACAGAAGCCCATCCTCACCAGTGAGCTGGAGAAGACACCTCCACCATATGATCCTCCACCCATTCACCCACCTTTGCCAACTGCCCTGCCATTGGTTGAGTCCACTGAAGGGTCTCAGTTGGACGGTGACCTAGATAAGACTGTGGAAGGTGCTGCCATGTGTGCACCATCCCTCGTGCCACCAACCCCAGAGCCTCCAGTGCTGACCCCACAGCTTCCCCGTCGGAGGGACCAATCTACCTCGGTCAGAGACTCCCCTGGAAATTGCAGGCCAGGAGCCTTGCAGATGCCCCTGCATGAGACACGGAGCCCTATCTTCTATGACCAGGATGGGCATATTCAAGGGGGACAAGTCTTTACCAGTCATTTACTAATATTGACCTTTTAAATTGGAAGAATCATACTCCATCTTATTCTGAAACACCTCAGGCCATGATTGACTTGTTACAATCTGTAGTTCAAACTCATAACCCACCTGGATAGATGCCCATCAACTCCTCCCAACATTATTCAATACAGAGGAAACGTGCCAAGTAACCCAGGTGGCCATAAGGTGGCTAGAAAACCATTCCCCACATGGAATGCTCAACACCCGGGTGTACACCAAACTCAGTTCCCAGAGGAAGACCCCCACTGGGACCCAAATGATGACCGGGACTACCAGAAATTAAAACGGTATCAGGAGGCTCTTACAAGTGGAATGGAGGAAGGAGGGGAAAGGGCCATGAATACCGTCAAAACCTGAGGTCCTCCAGGGACCCGAAGAGAGTCCAGCTCTGTACTGTAAGAGGCTGTGCGAGGCCGTCAGGCTCTCTACCCCATCTGACCCAGAAGCACCAGAAAACCAGCAAACAGTTAGTACTTCCTTTGTCAGTCAGGCTCAGGGAGACATGAGGCGAAAGCTACAGAAGCTGGAGGGCTTTGCTGGGAAGAGTGTAAGCGAGCTGATGGAAGTGGCAACTCAAGGCTTTGTTGACTGAGACCAAGAGGTCCAACTGGAGGCTGATGGCAGATGAAGAAACAGGCAGACCTCCTCGCAGCGGCTCTAGAGGAGTGTTCAGAAGGGCCTCGGAGGGCTGCTCCATCAGGTGGAGGCTGGGCTGGTCAGGGTCAACCTGAGAGACCATGGCCCAGGAGAATCCAGGGCGCCCACTGCTGCCAGGAAGGACACTGGATAAACAAATGTCCCCAAAAGGGGGGGAAGCCCAGGCCCGATCCAGAAGCTCGAGGAAGCGGGCAAACAGTGTGGGGACAGTACCCTGAGGCCAGCCCTCAAGGGTCTGGAAGAGCACCTCAAGGCCTTGTTGAAATGGAGACTATGAAAATGAATAGGACCAACTGGGCTTCATCCCCCTTGGCCCCCAGGAGCTTATGGTCTGAATGACAGTAGGAGGTCAAATAACAGGCTTTATGGTGGGCACTGGGCTGAACACTCGGTGGTTACTCAGCAGGTGGCACCTCTCTCTCAACAACAGGCCACCATTGTAGGCGCCCCTGGAAGCAGGATGTGCCGGCCCTTCCTGATGCCTCGGGGTGTGCCTTGGGGGTCATGGGGTTGTTCATGAGTTTCTGTACCTACCAGACTGCCCCGTGGCTCTTATGTGGCATGATGTCTTGGGGAAATTTCAGGCCCAAGTAACTCTTGACTCCCAAGGGCATGCAGCTGTAACCCCAGGGGGGTGCTGAAGCAAAGGGTTTGACTCTCACAGTTCCCCAGAGAGAAGCAGCATCTCTTCAGTTGCCCAGACCCCACCTTGGATATCCTTGAAATGCTCTTCCAGGTTCCCAGAGTCTGGGTGGAAGATAATTCCCCCAGGGTTGGCCAGAAACGTTCCTCCAGGGATTATAGGATTTAAGCCTGGGGCCAAGCCAGTATGGGAAAAACAGTGTTACACCCCTCCAAGGGTGCGGGCAGGCATTCAGTGCCACCTGGACAGACTCTCAAAGTACAGAATCCTCCGACTGTGCCAGTCATGTTGGAATACTCCAGTTCCACCAGTCCAGAAGCCAGGGACAGAAGATTATCGGCCCAACCAGGACCTACGTGCAATAAATGAAGCTACTGTCACTCTTCACCCTGTGGTCCCTAATCCCTACACTCTGCAGGGCCTAATCCCACCAGAAGCAATTTTCTTCACTTGCCTAGATCTAAAGGATGCCTTCTTCTGTATCTGCCCGGCCCCAAAAAAGTCAGCCGGTATTTGCCTTCCAATGGGACAATTCTGAGCTCAGAGGACATGGGCAGTTGACTTGGACCAGACCACCCCAGGGCTTCAAAAATTCTCCCAGCATATTTGGGCCAGCCCTGGCCTCAGACTTGAAGGCATTCCCTGCCGACCAGCTCAGCTGTGCTCTGCTTGGGTATGTGGTCGGCCTTCTGCCTGCAGGACCCACTGGGGAGGAATGCCTTAGGGGCCAGGGAGGCTCCTCCACCTACTGTGGGAAGCTGGATACAAAGTACCAAAGAAAAAGGCCCAAATATGCCTAGAGAAAGTTAAGTACTTGGGCTTTCACCTCTCCCACGGACAGCTGCGACTCAGACTAGAAAGGAAAGGGACTGTGCAAGCCCCAGCCCCCGAACCTGATGTCACGTTTGGGAGTTCTTAGGTGTCGCAGGATTCGGCATTTTCCTCTTACCAGGACACCTGTCATATTGGATTTGCGCCCTCTCCAGTGACCTCCTCATAGGTAGATGGCATCTGCACGACCATCTTTCTGAATGATGTCACATTCACAAGTACTAGAGACTGGGACTTCAACGTGACTTCCTGGGGACCCAATTTAACCCATAACATCTGGTAATCTAGTAAAAGCTCCTAGATTTCTGTATCAGGCCATCATCTTTGTCTCCAATTAATTGTCTCCACTAATTCAGGATGCTAACCCACTGAGGAGATTGTTCTATAATTTAGAGAGCATTGTTAATTTAAAAAAATCTTTAAACTAAAAATGTCTAGTTAATTTCTGCTTGATGGCTATGCATTCCTTTGAGGACTGAAAAATTTTGCCTAGGGGGGGAAAAAGATAATCAGAACTCTTACCTTTTTTACGAGCTTTGATCAAGCTGGTCAAGTGCCTGAGTTCAGGAGGGTTTTAAGTTTCTGTGGGAACATAACTTCGGAATTGTGGCATTAAAATTTTTGTTCTCACGGACATTGATCTTGATGGTAGCACTGATAGTAGGTTTCTTCCTTACTTGTGAAGCTTTTATCAAGTCTCTGCAGTATGCAAGGGTTCCAGCAGAACAAATAAGATGCTATCTACCTCCTTCAAATGGCACTGGTCTTGCTTTCCCTCCAGAAGTAGGAAAGCACAACAAAAACTCTCTTTGCCCTTGGCAAAATATAATTTAAAAGGATGTTCTGTACCAAATAGGAGAAGGGTAAAAGATACATAGAGAGAATGAGAGAGAGAGAGAGAGAGAGAGAGAGAGAGAGAGAGAGAGAGAGAGAGAGAGATAAACAATAACAAATAGTAGTACTCTATTGCATTCATGTTAGGATAATTAATTCTGTTGCTTAAGGAGACATTGGTAATATATATATATTTTGTGATTTCATGTTTTTTAATACTTTTTTTACACTTGAATCCATCTTTGCTTCTAATCCCTTTTTAAAGCCAGGCTTGATGTTCTTTCTGTAACCCTGCTTCATGAGCTTGTGCATCAAATTTATAATGTGGAGCTGACAGTTCAGAGGCAGCAATGACTGCACTGATAGGGGTATAATGGTTGTTTACTAAGTCACCTGAGATGACACCATATTTCAGGATCACATTGTCTAAAATTCAGAGAAATCATCGTGCATTGCCAGAGCAAGGTGACACAATCTATTGGACACAAATGAGGCTGAATAAAGACAATGTTTTGTATCTTATCTTGAGTGAGGCTTATAGATAATACTATACAAATTGATACAAAACTGATTCAAGGTTGCTAGAAAGCCTAGAAGAACTTCTGTCTTTGTATTTAGTTGAGCATTTCCAACACATTCATAGTCACTCGGCCACTGGTTTGCACAGACTTCCATCTAGATAGATGAGTCACAGATCTGTCTCTTGATGGCTCCCAGATGCATTCCAGTGCTGACCTACTAGTCAATAATGATAGACTGAAAAAAGGAAAGATTTAAAGAGCTCTCAGTTGGCAAGGTAATACATCATACCCTACTAAGTCCCCCAAATGGTTAGTCTGATTCTATAGAAATACAAATGAAGCATTTTTCCAAACAAGCGGAGTTGACCCTGTTTCTTCCCAGCCCCATTTTCACTGCCCGTGCTGTTAAACAGTACAGGGGCTTGCTGGTTTAATCGCCGAGTTACTCGGTTTTGTTTATTCTCTCTCCTCAGTTGAACTTTTGCTCTTTTCTGCAGGTCCTAGCTGACTCTATGATTTAGCTTTGGGGATTGCTATACAACTCATAGGAAAACTGTTTGCAATCACCTTCCACTGTTTTCTATGAACTCTTGTTACCTACAGGACAGAGTCCAAACATCATAGGTTGGCACGCAGTGTACCCCTTCACCTGTCCCTGAGGCTTCAGCCGGAGCAGTTCAGTATGCTTTGGACAGGCCCTGGGCCTTCGCTGCACCAAAGCCTTGTCGTGCACTTTATTTGCTTGAAATAAGTAACAGTTAATTTAAGTCCTACCCATCCTTCAAGTTTCACCTCCTTCATGAACTCTGTGAGAGATGCCTCTTCAGTTCAGGTTTATAATGCTCTCACCTAGGGGATTTATTTGAAAAAGGCAAAGCAGACTTTAATCTTGGCATTGTCTTCTTTTGAAAAATTTTCTTCCTTCCCTTGAAAAGAGTCAAAGACCAGCATTCAAGTCTTTCGGCTCAAAAGTAATCAGGGATTATGAGGTAACATTGTGTTGGTCAGCAGGGCACAGCTGGAAGAATGTTCTCATTGAATGAGCTTGTTGTTAGTGCTTCTGATAGCAGCTAGACCTCCTGACCTCCTCCTGGTCTGAGGAGGGGGAAAGCCTAGAGCAGAGTTCCTGCCCTGCAGCATTACTGATATGGCTACTGCTCTAGGGTAGACACTTGAGCATTAGCAGCGGCTTGTTTTCTTCTGGAAGACAGATGACAAGGAGGCAGGAACAGGTTTTACTGTCACAGTCCTGGGCTGCTGTGGTGGCGCATTACATCCATCCCCAAAATGGTGGTACTTCTCTGGCTCTCCCATAGGTCCATAATTCTAAAGCCTGAAGAACTTCATCTTTTAGTTTTGGCTTTGGCGTTCTCTCCAACACTCTCAGGCTAACATCTTGAGGACATTTGAGATAATGGCACCAGTAGGCACTACATCCTCAATTCTGTCTTTGCGAGCAGATGCACCTTCCGTCTTAAATCCTGTTAAGGCTGCATTTTTACAGACACCTCTTACTATGCTGTGGCTGAAAGTACAGAAGCAGTAGTTGCTCTTGCAGCTTGAAGGTCTCAAGCTGTGGGTCTCTCATTCCATTTAGGTTGCAGACCTCAGGCAGTCCACATTTCCCTTGCTAAAGCAGTGCCTCCTTTAATCCTAGCTGGCAGACTTGATAACTGGTCTGATTTTAGTTCTCCCTCACAGGTTTTTCTAGAAGTGACAAGAAAGAGCCAACACATGGATCATTATAAATATGCCAACGATTTGCCTTAACACTGGAGCCTGTGTGAGCACATGGCCATTCTCCCAAAGTACAGAGACAAGCCTTTGGCTCAGTATTTTGCTTTGTCATTAGAAGGATCACCAGCTTTCCAGCGGGTTTGCCTCCAGTAAGGCCGGATCTATTTTGGCTGAAGTTCTTAGCAACACTTCACTTTCAGGTACCAGTTCCCCATATCATTAAGATTTATTTGGATGTTTATAAGAAAAGTCCAAATAAATAAATTATTCAAGCAACATAGAACTTTATTTCTCTTTGCTGTATACAAAGACTGGAGGCAGGAAAGAAAAAGATGGGAGGAACAGATAGTGCAACAACTAATACAGAAAGTGTCAGGGATGGTGAGATTTCTCTCTCTTGGGACACTCCCCAGTCTTCCCCATGTGGGTGTATTACTAATTTAAGTGATCAGAAATCAGTACTTACATGAATGTATTCATTTACTGTATAGTTCAAACTTTTTCTAGGCAGTCTTTTTCTTTTGCCTCAATTCCATCTGCATTCCTTAAATTTTTCGAAATTGCCTACCATATTTTGTATTCCAATTGTCTCCCTCCCCCATTTTCCTTGAAGATCTTGGAGTCCACTTGGAGTCCTGTCTTTTGCTTTTAATTGTTGGCCCGATGGTTCCCCAGACCTGTTATTCAGCTGCCATTTGGGGGCCTATCCTTTATCATCTTTTTAGGTCGAATCCATCATATCATGTTTCCTTAACTTCCTTTTGTTTGGTCAGCTTATTATTTGGTTGGAGCATATTGTCAAGTAGAATCCTTAGAAAATATGGGCCTGAGGAGAGTTCCTTTGAATTTGTGCATTTATAAAAACACCTTTACATTATTTCACATTTGACTGATCCTTTTCCAGAGTAGAGAATTAATGGCTGAGAATAATTTTTCCTTAGGTTTTGGTTGACTGTCCTCTAGCCTACAGGGTTACTGATGAGAAACCATTTACCATGCATACTCTTTGGCAGTTAACCTATATTTTCTTATTGGTGTTACTCAAATCTGGTGCCACAGATCTCTCATACTGTGCCCGAGGGCTTTCTGTTTCTCTTTGTTTTCCATTTAGTATGTTGGGCATTCAGTGGGAATTTTCTATCTGACAATTTGTGTTTGTTACCTCCGGGAATTTCTCTAGTGATATTTTTCCTGATAATTTATACTATTTAATTCTTCTTTTTCACCTCTGAAACTCCTATTAGCTGGGAGAACCAACGCTTAATTCTTGTTTTATGGATGCCATATCTTTTGACTATCTCTGAGGACTTAATCTATGGTCTCAGAGATCATCTTTTCTCTTGACCCTCTCAGTTTTCCTAGAGAAGGAACCCTCTGGAAAACGTCTGGGATCTCCCAAAATTGAGCATCCTCACAACTGGATGAAGAAAATTGTCCCTCTTCTAGTCTTTTTGCCTTCTATGAGCAATTTGGGCTACGGTTCTTTTTATCTTGATTAATTGATTACTAGAACTTTCCAACTGCTTTCCTTTTTCCAGATTTTTTTTTTGAAATATATTTTGTGCTTTCTGTCCACTTTCTTTTTCAACCATATCTTTTATTCCTTTACTAAAATTTTAGTGGGATCTTGTATGTATATTATACTCTAAATTTTAATCCCATGCTTTTTATTTTGTTGCTCAAGTTATTCCAGCCCTGTTCCCTGGAAGCTCTTTCATGTTGGCTTCTGGGTCGAGGCCCTGGAAGTGGGCGTGCTGACTGCTGCTGGGTGTCATTGCTTCCAGGCTCTCCTCGGCAGACAGAGCCAGATAATATTTGCATATATGTTAGCCAGTGTGTACATACATGTCAGTAATTGTATCTGTCCATTTGTATTTACAAGCTAAATGTGAGTTCATACTTGCAGCTCTGATTCTAACCCAGTACTACAGGGTTCATTCTAATGGGGGAATTTTGTTCATGGTGCTGAGTCTACTAAGCCATTTTATTCAAAGCCCCTCTAAATTCTAAGAAAAATACCAAAATTATTGTTAATTAGGTTAATAATAATAATAAACAATTCAAATAGTTATTTAAATAATGTAGTAATTAAGCTATTAAAAGTAATCATAAATATATTTTATTAAAATAGGTTTCTTTAATATCTTTCCTTTTGTTGAGCACAAAAATATATGCCTATTTGGACTCTGAGAACATACTCCAGAGTCTTAATTGTTACTTCAGTGTCTTTGTCTTTATATCCCAGAGACTGTGTTAAGAGAACATATTATTATCCCAGAGACTTTATTTATAATTATGGAACTTTATGGTTTACAGTTGCTTGTATTGTTAATTTAAGTGGGACACAGATTCTTAATCTCTTTGTTTAAGCAAGGAATATTGCAGCCATAAGTTTAAAAATCTTCCTGCTTGGAGAAGAGCTAAGTGCCAATAGTCTTCTTCTGACTTTACAAAGAAAATTTACTTGCATTTATACCTTCTAGAATATAAGATGTCAATTACGGTTTACCTGGGACTGGAAGTTTTCCTGGGAAGTGAGACTTTCAGTGCTAAAACTGGGAAAGTCTGGACAAACAGGGAAGAATTTGTTTAAATATTAATACCTGAAAAACAAGTTTTTTTAGATAACCATCATTAGAGTTTTTAGATATTAGAGGTTATTTTTATAGGTCACAGCAATTATCTTTGGAGTCCAGGTGTTTTACATGATTTATTTGTCAGAAATTACATTTTTAAGTTCAATTTTATGTCATAAAATGAAATCTGCTTTTCTGTGATTGCAGAAGAAGCTTTCTTACTATCACCTGAATTTTTTTTTTTATTAGAAATTCAAATGGCCTACAGTTTCAAGACAAAGTATTGGAATTCCAACAGTAAATGGTAGGGGGGAAAAGTCTGGCTAAGAGGCTCAGTCCTGAAAGGTAGAAAGAAAATGAGGCAGACAGCCCTCCACAGCAGCACTCTCTCTTAAGGACCTACAGCTGGTCATGTATGTGATGATTTATTATGAATTATTTGACAAGCACTGAACACCTATTATTATCTTGTTTCTGAGATTACAACTTACTTTTTGAGCTTGCTTCGTAATGTCTTTTTCATGATCACATCACAGCAGTACTGGCAAATGTTGACATATCATATATTAAAATAACTTCAAATTGTATTTTATTTTAAACATCATTGATTTGTATCCATCCTAGACACAGTAGTGAAAGAATTCTCTCGTGGTGAAATGATTGCATCATAAGTGTGGGGAGAGACAGCAGGTGTGGGAAAAAGCAGGAGGCAGTAAGTGTGGGGATGTGGCCCCATCTTCTCTCTTGAGGTACATGGGACAGTGCCTCCCAATCCTGGTGATTTTAGTTTTAGGTGGTACTCTGTGGTTACCTCCTTGTTATCCCAGAGTTTTTAATAAAAGCTTGATGAATTTACTGGGTTTTATTTCCCTTCTGTGCTGCTGGTTGTTAATGATCATCAGTGCTTGAAGTCAGAAAGATGGTAGCAGGACTGCTCAAATGGGAATCTTGAGCTAAGAGCTGGGGTTCCGCTCCCAACAGGTGACTGTGCCTGTTTTGTGAAGCTGTTATGCTTTCAGGGAGAGTAGTAAGCCATCCATCCAGACTGACATGGATAAACAGTCTTAGCTCACTCATGTGTATGGAGCTCAGAAGAGATGTTCATCTATACCTCTAATATAATTAAAAACCTGAAACAAGGAAATAAAATTTTAGTTTCTGTTGCTATAGAACTGCACTGTTCTTGAAAATCTATTCTTTCATACCAGCAATAATGAATAACATGATTTGTGAAATTAGGTTCATGTCAAACAGCCAGAAATACCTTGTGATCAGAGGACGGCATGGCTGTCATTACTTTGACCTCACCGTTCCTTCTTTGCTGCCATTGAGTGTTTCATAATAAGTGGTTCCTACCCAAGTCAGAGTATTGCAAAGAACATTCTGTGAATTAACTATTAGTTTCCTTGGACAAAATTTTCAAGGACTTTGACAATAAGAATCAAATAGGACTGAACTTATATAAATTACAACACAAATGCAAAAGATGATATTTAAAAAAGCAGAACTATTATTTTTTAAACATCTGAATTAAAAACCTATAGTTTCAATTACTATCTAAAACACTTCAAAGGGCATAAAAAGGCAAAGATTTCAAGGACGTATGCAGCCCTTAAGATCTACCTCAAATATCTTCTGCTTTAGGAGTCTTATGAGCTCCTGTCTGGCATAAATATTTGCCCATCTTCCAACAATGATAGCATATTATCTATACCTCATATAGCACTTTTCACTATCTACTCCCTAATGTGGTTATATATATAGATGATACCTCTTCTTACTAAATCATAAGTTGTTTGAGCATAAAATGCATGCCTTTAAACACCTTTGTTTCTCCCTTCATATAGCTGGCACTAAAAGAAAAAAAAATTGATGGATTGAAGAGACCATTCAAATGATCTATTCTGTAGACGAGTGATCTACAAACTTCACCTATAAAGGGCCAAATGGTAGATACCTTAGGTTTTGGGGGTCATATAGTGTTCATCTCAACTATTCAACTTTACCATTGTAGTGTGAATGTAGCCATAGGTAATATGTTAAATAATGGGCATGGCACTGTTTCCCCCAAAATCTATTTACATAAACTGTGGGAAGGTAGGCTGTCGTTTGCTGACCCATGCTGTAGAACACTGTGATATAATGAGTTATAAGAAATACATATTTGGTCATTCACATATTTCCCAGGTATATTTTGTGTTCATCCACATATCTGAAAACACTCCAGAGTCTTAAAGGTGAAATGGTGTTTTGTCATGTTAATGAGAGACTTTTGGATCCACCCAAGGGCAGAGGGGCTGATTTGGTTGAATCAGCCAATGGACAATGATTTAGTCAATCATGACTGTGCAAGGAAGCCCTCATAAAGACCCCTGAGAAGAGCATATCACTGTCTTTTGTTCTGCTTCGCTATTGGAGAGAGCTTCCATGCTAGGGGAATCAGAATGCACCCACCTGCCTCTGCGCCAGGACCCAAGCTCCACAAGGATCAATGCTCCTTTATTTGGGACCTTGCTCTATGTATCTCTTTACCTGGCTGTTAACTTGCATGCTTTATTAAACTGATAAACATAAGTGCTTTCCTGAGTCCCATGAGTCATTCTAGCAAATTAATAAAACCTGAGGGGGTCATGGGCACCTGCAATCTGTAACAGGTTGGTCAGAAGCACAGGTAAGCCTGGGGCTTGCAACTGGTGGGGGAAGGGGGCAATCTTGAAGGATGCAACCCTTATCTTGGGGAATCTGGTGCTGTCTCTGCGCAGATAACATCAGAATTGAGTTGAGCTCTCAGACATCCTGCTGGTGTTGGAGAATTGCTGGTGTGGTGCATAGGAAGACCCCCTCACCCCCTACCATGAACCACTGTCACACATGCATTGATATCAGGTCCGGGAATCTGAAAGAAATTCTACTATTATTGCTGTGTTCTATTTTGTAGGAAACAGAACACAAGTATATATTCATTGGACCTTCAAACAAGAAATATATCAACAATTCTGTAAAATAGTAGAAGTCCTCTCTTTCTGTCCCCCTCAGTTGTAACGTATGCATCTCCCCTCCTCTCTGGAAGCCCCATCCGACCACACCGAGACTCCTCAGAGGACTGGTGATCTTTGTCTGTTTCCTCATATTTAAATGAGGGGATCTATCAGCTGATTGGATGCTGTGTGCATGTGGGCAGGTCTTGGTAGTGCACTTGACTGTAGAAAGACCGGATTGGGCCATTTCGTCAGGGAATCCTGGATGGTCTCTTTAGGCTTTTCTCTTGTGCTGATAAGATGCCCAGCAAAGAATCTCCTAAACGCTTTCTTATACAAGGGGTGGGGTAGGGGTGGGGGATAAGTAAACACAATGAGGAAACTGTGGTAAAGGTCTCAAGATATGCTGACTTAGTTCACATTTCATGGAGAGGAAGGAGCCTGCATACTTATTATTCTTTCCTATGAGGCATAAACTATATCCCTTTTCATATGGTGCCAACACCTAGCATGGCATCTAACACAGGGTAGATGCTCAGCAAATGTTTGCTAATAATTGGAGAACATAAAGCTGGAAAGCCTGGGAAGAATATTTCCTGATGATTGGGAGTCTAGATATCTGATCTTCTCATTCCATCATATTTTCCACCTCTTCCTTAACTATAATTTGACATGAGAATGCCAATGAATCCATATTTCTTACTTGTATATTTTCTTGTGGAGTTTGTCAGAAAAGATTACTAGGTCTATGAGAGTGAGCAGAAATAGGAAAAGAATATTATAGTCAAGTAAATGCTGATTTCTACTTATTTTTTCATTAATTTTTATTTAAGTGCTGTCTTACTTCTTAAATGACTTGTTTAGAACCACTTACAATCATTATTTGAATTAACATAGGATACTTTCAGTTTACTTAATCAGTTCTTGTCTATTATTAAAAATTATTTAATTCAGTCAAATTTTAAGTATGTGTTAAATAAAAATAGTAATTTAGCAACCAAATTTGGATATTTTCCAGTCATGATAAATAGTGTTATAGAACTCAATCTCCAACTTTCTTGAAATAATAGTAGCTTAAGGACAAAACTTTAATTAATACTCGTTTTATTAATTCATATAAGAGTGGTCATATATGCTTATGATCTGATTTTCTACAATTGTTAATTACCCTTATCGACTTGACATCTCTCTAATGTATGCACTAGATGAGGCAGAGACTGCTAAGCATCCTCTATCTGTTCTCCACTACTTCTTTTTAATGACAGAACCCTTGAGTTTTAGATGGGCACATGTTTGCCCAGCTAAAGAGAGCAACTCTATTTCACAGACTCTTGCAGAGCAATGTTGAGAGCAGCAGGGATGTGTGCAACTTCTGGCTCATGCCTGCTTTCCATTTCTTTTTTCTTTTCCTTTTTTTTTTTCTTCTACTACTTCTTGAAGTTAGAATGTAGACAAGATGCTAATGAGCCAGTTTTGATTATGCTGCCAAAGGGACCCCCTGAGGAATGGTGGAGCAGCAGGATAGAAGGAATCAGGGTAGCTTTGTGGCACTTCTACAGGAGAGAGAAATAGCTTCTAGTTCTCTGACACACTCATACCAAGGGATTTTCCCATACCATGCTTAATGAATCTGAGTATGAAATTCTGTGGATCTTTTATTTAGGATAGTATATAAGGCAGGTTTAAGCACTTATAAATGTATATTATCAGCTATTTGTGTCAATAATGTGTTTCTGAAATTGGGTTTAATCTTTTTCTGGCAAAGAATTTATAATATTCTTTGTCATTAATCCAAATGGTTCTCAATAATTAATTTGAAATTTCTTTAAAATGTATGATTTAAATTTATGATAAAGCAGGCTAACCCAAATATTCTGATGTAGTGAGATATTTTGTATAATTACACAATCATTGTAATAATACTTAAATATATTTCTATACCATGCTATGTATATTACATATATACACTCTCTTCTACATTAGGTTAAAAGAGAATAGTATGTTTGCATGTAACTGAAAAGAATGAATGAATGTAAAACTTTCTGAATTATAGAAAGTTTCATTTTTGCTGCTTTTATATGCTAAGGACTATGTAGAGAAATCTGTTAAAGCTAGATACTACTGTCTTCCTAAGATTGTATGAGCCATGCCAAATAAAGAAATGTCTTTAAGGATATAGAAATAAACAGCAGATTCAACATGCTAGTAAACAGGGATGTAAATTTATGAGGTATCCAACTAAGCAGAGCGAATGAACTGTTCAAGTGGAAATGAAGTCTATGGCTTTGCCTTATCTTTTAGAATCTTAGCAAACAAGCTAAATGGATTAACATGAGTTATACATGACATTAGTGGGCTAATTTTAAAATAGAAACAAATAAAAGATACACTGAGATATTTTTCGAAGTTGACAAAGATCAGGAAGGTTGATAAATACCTCAGTTGTTGCTAAGCAGAACAATCAAATGCTATTTTGATTCACTTTAATTCTTAACAGATAATTCTTCCACATGATGCAACATAAAGTCCAAGTGCATAGGCAGTAAAAGACATTAATGACAATCCTATATGAAAAATGTATATTAATTTGAGGGACCCAGTAGTTTGAAAAAGCTAAAGATTAATTCCCCTGTAGTTAGGCAAGAGTTTAATGAGCAGTTTTCTGGAACTTTCTGTATCGGCTATTGCTAGCTATCTCTCAGCCTTTTCCCCCCTTCTCCCATTGTTACTGACTTATTTAGCTGGTCACTATGACTATAAAAATAATGACTCTATTTACTACCTTCCCTTGAAGCAAGGTGTGGCCATGTGACTGGTCTGGCCAATCACAGAAAATTCTTGTGGTATCTTTTTGGAACCTTCTTCAAAAGACAACTATTATGTGACCTTGACCCCACACTTCTTTCCCCCTTCTTCCATCCTGCTGACTGAAGCATGACAGGCATAGCTGTCATCTCGAATCTCACAGAGTATGACTTCATCTTAGAATGGCAGAGTGGTGAGCAGTACCCAGGGTGGTTTGGGGAACAAAGCCCCACACTGGTTCTTCACTCCTAATTCCACACTTTCATTTAAGACAGAAATTTATTTCTTTCCATGCCATAATTTTGCATCTTGGTAACTTGTGCACAAATCCATTTTCTACCGATAAATTGACTATAATATCTACAAAAGCTTCACTTAGTAGGATAGAGAACACCATGAATACATTAAGAAAAATGAAAATTGATTCTGAATAAAAATTTGAGCACTTAATGATGCCAGTTGAAGAAGAATCTGTAACTTCCCAGGGTTAAAATGTGATGGCACGAGGAGTTAATCCTCTTTCCTTCCAGGGTCTCATTATCCTACCCAAGAAAGAAGACAGGATCTCTGAAATGCCCAGGGAATAGTGCCCACGCAGCCTCAGTGATAGCGCTGCATGAAAGCAGAACATTAATCGGCAGAGGGTACATTCCTCAGTTCAACTATCAGGCTGTCGCTGATTCTCCAGGGTCTGGGTCCTTATTGTCGGGGGCCTAAATTCAGAGCATTGACATATACTCGCCTCACTTGAACTTGTCCAACCGCAGAACTACGTTCCATTAGCTGGCTTTACTCATTTTACAAGATGTCTGTTTCAGCACCATTCATCACATCCTTGTTCAATTCCAGAAGAAGCGGGTATGGGGGGCATGACTTCATGAGGAAAAACAAAGTCTTCCTGTAATCTCTGGAAGTCTTTCCCCTATGTTTCATTGGTCGGAACATTGTCACAGGGCCATTCTAGCTGCAAAAGTTGAGTACTTTGCTGGGAGCTGGTTTCATCACTGCCTCAAGGAAAACTGGTTTATTTGGAAGGAAATAGGTGAGGATGTCTGTCACACTGTATGTTAGCACACAGAGAAAGATGGGGACAGGTGACTGGAGGGTACACACTCCAGTAAATAAAGGGGGCTGCCTTTATTCAGTGTTTCCATGATTTCTGATCTTTTCAGATAAGCCAGAAATCTAGGTTTTTATGAGAAAGTTTCTGATTCCTAAAACATTGTGCAGACTAAATAAAATGTTTTACTTGTGACCTTAGACTTAGGCCCTTAGGCTTAGATGTATTAATTCACACTGTGAACCCCAGGTCTTCTCCACCCCACGGCTCACTCTTTGTAGGACTCTGAAGTTGTCTGCTGCAGCCACAGAGGTCCTGGGCATTTTGACTACTGCTTAACACCTAGTGTCCAACCCAGCCAATCCTGCTTAGAGAGTGGTATTTCTCTCTGATGCTTGCTACCCATTTAGGTGCCATTTCTGTGACATGCTCCAAAAGTGATTCAGCTTCTTTTTTCTAGTCCCAGAACCTGCGAGAATGCTTGGTTACCTTTGTCAAATTTCAAGTAGCTTTCCTGTTGGAAGGGTGCTCAGCTGGTTGTCTTCTGGTGGCCTGAATCTCCAGAACCTGATCTCTGAAGTTAACACACGGCAAAGGTCTTGAACCAGTATGTCACTGATTTCCTTCTGCATCCAGGGACCCCAATGTCTTAAGAAATATGATGCCCGTGGAAGAAGGGTTACTAACAGATTGCCAGTTTCTCCTGCTTCCTGCCGCAGTTTGGTGAGCCCATTGAGCATTCTTGGAGCAGTCTCCGTCATTCCTCTCTGGCTCCAAGAATGGCCACTTTGTACTTTTGGACTCTCAGAGTAAAGGTGCTGTCTGCACAAATATGAAGTGACTATTTTGTCTGAGGCCAGGTGAGTGCAGAATTTTAGGCCCCATGTCTTTAATGGTACCACCCAGTTACAGCACATATGAGGCCAAGTGTGTAGAGGCACAAAGAAACCTGGCATCCCATTAAAAAATAATTAAAAACTTTATTGCCTCTTCTTGAGAAAACACAAAGCCATTGTTTCATATATTTCACCCATTTTTCTAGTTGTCTTAGCAAGGGGGGAAAATCTAATCCCTGTTCCTCTATCATGGCCAGCAATGGTGGTCAAAACACAGCCTACCTAAGGCTGTTTACTCTTATACTAGTGATTCTTTTCCTTCTAGAAGTAGCTCTTTATTTCCACTCTAAATATTATTAACATCTCTGGATTTTCTAGTTTTTCTTTGTCTTTCTGCTATCTTGCCCAGGACTTCCATTGACACTATTTGATAAAAAGCTAATTGGCTGCCATGGAAACTCAGGCACCTTTACCTGACATCTGAAAAATCTGGGACTGGGATAGGGGTCAGTGGTGGGAAGAATTAGATGGCAGACACAGCCATTAACGTCTTTTCTTTCACCCCTGTTACTCCTATCTACGTTTATATTACTTGTTTACTCCCTACCTCCACCACTAGGAGGCTCTAATCTCTATGAGGATAGAGACCACATCAGTGGTATTTACTTGTGTGTACTTTACTCATAAGAAGAAAGTCAATGTATTTTTTGAATAAATACATATGATATGAGAAATGAATCAATTGTACATGTGAATGGAGTCAAGGCAGAAAACTTTGAGAACTTTTTTTTTAGAAACACTGCAACTCACCCTAAAACTTGTAATAGTTTCTGTATTAAAAAAACATCTAAGTTAATTGTTATTGGAGTTTGAGGCAATTTTTGATCTTATAACAATTATACAAAGCTTCCTGCTTACTCTTTGTAGGATTCTGAAGTTGTCTGCTGCAGCCACAGAGTCCTGGGCATTTTGACTACCTGCTTAACACCTAGTGTCCAAAATTCACAGATTTTGAGACCCCAGTGACCTAAAAGGGCATATAGGAAGAATCAGACTTATTGTCAGATAATTTTAGGGATCATATACTTAAACTCTGACTTTGGAGAAGGAAAACAGAATACATAAAGGAAGGAAATGTTGCTATTTTTATCAAGTAAGTTAATATCAGTAGGAATTTTGAAAATCATTAATTTTGAAACAAATCTACTTAACTTATACATTTCCTGTAACATTTATAAAATCCCTAGGGTTTTGTTTGCTTGTTTGTCTTGCGGAGGAAGAGAAAAAATTAAGTTTCACTCTGTGTGGCAAGCCCTTACGCTATTGATTACTGCATGGTATTTCTGATGTTGGTATAAATGAAATTCATTTGCAATGAGAACAATGTTTTGAATATCATAATCATAATTATGGAATATCATAATCAAGCAGTCACATTTGACTTTCATTAAGAGTGAAGCAGGCACTGTATAGCAGCTACTGAGTTCTATAGGAATTGATGTCTTTCTTTAAGAACTTACATAATTGTTTCCTTTCATACATGACATAGATAAATGATAAGGCCTTAAAATTGTCAATTCAAAGATGTTTGAGAATTTGTGTCTCTCAGCATTAAATATCTTCAATAGCAAGCTTGGGTCTTTTTGTGAATGATCTTTTACCTCCAGCCTCCTGCCCACGCTGGAGCTATTCTCTCTGCCCTCAGAAAGGCCAGGTTCAGGTGTCAGATTGCAGTGTGCTTGCCCTAGAAGGGACTGTCCCTGGTCTCACCCACCCTTTGAGAGGTCTGGCCAGGGAGAGTCTCGATTCATGGCAGATGCTGAATGGGGCTCACGTCAAGACAGGTTCCACTTGAGAATCATGCTCTGCTTTTCTCTCCCTTACCCCCACCACACCTCAGCTTAAGTTTCTAACCAGATGCCAAGATCTGTCTGTTTTATGTACTACGTATGCGAAAATTCCATCTTTTCCTTTGTTGCTGCTAACGTAGTTCTATCAAACCATCGTTTCTCTAAGTAAAGAGCTCCTGACTAACCTCCTTTTTAAAAATCTTTCAGTAGGCTCTGTTACTTACAAAATTAAATTAAACCTTCTTAGCATTAAGGCCAAGGACGTGGTAGGCCATGTGTAGTCTGTGCCCTCTTTGCTTCTTCCAGTTAATGTCCTTCAAACACTTTCTGAAGCTGAAGTACTAGGTGACTGGTGGTTTCCTAAAGCCATCACAATGCTTCCAGCCTCTGAGCCTGTATGTCTCACGATCCCTCATCTGTTTGGCCATTCCCTATTCAGCCTGTAAAACTCTGGCCAGGGTGAGTTCTCTGGGAAAGCATGAGACACCCAGGCTCACTAGTTTTCCTCCTGTTTTGTGGAGTCCCATACCTGCCACATACCTGCTATGGCAGCCATGCAACCTACCCTGAGATCATTTGCTTTCAGCCTCTGTTTCCCTGGTGTACAGGGCTGCTTTCCCCTGGTGTAGTGGCTCTTCAATGGTCCCTAGGAAGGTGGAATGCAGGTAATCAAGACTTTTTTGTCTTCTTAAAACTTTATGCCTTAGTTTCTGTTTATCCATCTTTGATGGTGGATGTATGTCTTTATATGTCCATGTAGCCAGATTAGGAAACATGTAAATCACGGTATGTCCATAAGAGAAGAATTATTCCAGCTAAAGGCATTTACTGGGTGACAAAGGCCCTGATCACAATAAGCTGTCAGTGTAGCTCCAGAATGTTGTCATATTTTTAATTTTGTAAGGTAACTAATGATCAAAGATTAAAGTTATAATCATTTCAGATTATGCTGGAAATAAGAAATGTGGGTAGTAAAGAAAATTGGCCATTAAAATCTATTTAGAATAAGTCATGCTTCTTTTAACTATGGAATTACACTATAATATAGATGTCATTTGATATAAATAATAGAGATATTTTTGTTGAATAAGTTTGCCAGGAATATATTTAATTAATATAGGTCATGGCAGTTTGAGTAAACCAGCATTTGATTAAGATGGATAGAGAAAAAATAATAGGTTTTTTATGCCAACCAATGAAAAGGAGTCACCAGAAATATCACTAGATAGTTTTATAGGCTTATCTACATTTAATAAATACTCATTTCAGAATTTGAACTAAATTATGCTATACTTGGAGAAAGTTTTTAATATATCAGATAGCACATAGCTATTGAAAAATGTTAAAATTGCCAGTGAAATAGCAAGACAGAATATCTTTGAAGTTTGAAGAAAAGTATCTCAATTGTTTAAGAGTATTTAAACATGTAGAAATTCTTTGATGTATCATTTATACTTATAGGCGATAAACGTAAAATAAATGACATACCCTTGAAATACAGTGAGAAAAATGTTATTTTACAGAGACAAGGTTGAATGGCCCAACTGATGGCTGAATTAGAATTATGACAAAATATAATGTAGCATGGTAAAATTTAAAAGAGTTGGCTTCTCAAAAAATTACACATTGATTATCATATGGCCCAGCATTTCATTCCTATACCCTAACGAACGGAAAACAGGTATCAAACGAATAGATGTATATGCATTCCTAGCAGTATTCATAATAGTGAAATATCCCAGATAGCCCAGATATCCACGAGTGGATGAATTGATAAACTAATTGTGGTATATACATACAATGGAATATTATTCAGTTTTAAAAAGGAAAGAAGTACTGATACATGCTAAAATGTGAGTGAATCTTGAAAAACATTAGGTTGAGTGAAAGAAGGCAGATGTAAAGGTCCCATAGTGTATGATTCCATGTATGTGAAATGCCCAAAATAGGTAAATCCAGAGAGACAGAATGAAGATTGGTGGGTGCCAGAGTCTGGTAGGTGGGGGTAGGAGGGCAAGCAACTGATTAATGGGCACAGGGTTTTTCTTTTGGGATAATAAAAATGCTTCAGAATTAGTTAGCTAGAGGTGGTGGCTGCACAACGCTGTGAATGCATTAGATGCATTGAACTGTTAAAGTGATTAATTTTACTTCATGTGAATTTCACTTAAAAAAAAACCCAAAAGGTCATTTTCCTAAGCAGTCCAAAAGTGTTAAGTGGGAACCACAGTTAAAGGACATAGGAAGCATAGTTTGGGAAGAAATCTAAGTGACATTTAAAATTTGCTTTGCTTGAACAGTGGTTTCAAAAAATTTTTTTGTCTTTGACATCCTAGGGTTTCACTACGACCTGTCTGGGTGTAGATTTTTTTCTCTTACTTGGGATTCATAATATTTCTTCAATCTAATGATTAATAAATTTCATGATTTCTAGAACATTGTTTTTTTGAATGTGGACTTTCCCTTGTCCTTTTACTCTACTCTTTAAGATCGCCTGTCTATCCTCCATGTTTCTTAACCTCTATTTTATAATTTTCATCTCTCTCTGAGCCATCTCCTTGCCGATCTTTGGCATACCAATTATGTCTCTGCTTCAGAGTGTTTGGTGTTTCTTTTCTAGAATGGTCTTCTTCCAGCACTTTCTTTAGCTATTTGCTCAAGTCATCTCTTCAGAAATGATTTCTCTGAGTCCTATCTAAAATACCATCTACTTTCATTCTCCAGCTCTTTTATCTTTCTTCAAAGACTTATTACCTGACACAATATCATGTATTTTTGTTTATTTGATTATTATATATTCTCATAGATTTGTAAACTCTGCAAGATCAGGAAAAGGACTTCTCTACTTAGTTCCGTGAGATCTCAGCAATGCCAAGGACAGTGCGTGGCATATATTAGCAATCAAATAGTCATTGAATGAATAAATCAATTACATTTTGGGGCATTTTCTTAGCTCTGTTTTCCAGTTTACTTATTTTCTCTTCATTTTTGTCCACTATTCTGTTTACATTGTTTATTGAAGTTTTTCTGCACTTTAAAGATGTTGCTTTATTGTGTTTGGCCTGTATAGCTGCGATGAGAATTCTGCTATCATTCTTATTTTTCTTTCTTTCTACATGCTTTCATTTTTGTCTGTCTGCTTTTAAATATTTCTTTTTACTATTGGGTTTTAGCAATTGGATTATGATGTGCCCTGGTGTGGTTTCCTTATGTTCGCTCTGCTTGGAGTTTACGGATCCTTATTCTTGTACCTGTGGGTTTATAGTTTTTATTGA
The DNA here is from genome assembly GCF_040802235.1 of Manis javanica. Lineage (NCBI taxonomy): Eukaryota > Metazoa > Chordata > Mammalia > Pholidota > Manidae > Manis > Manis javanica. The sequence continues at coordinate 18,794,259 of NC_133168.1, forward strand.
ATTTGTATAATGCTTTACCATTACTTCTTTAAAAATTACTTGTTCATCTCTGGGACTACATTTAGATATATTTTTGATCATTTGATATTATCCCACAAGACACTGATGCTGTGATTTTTTTAGTCCCTTTTCTTTTTGTGTTTATTTTAGATAATTTCTAAGTAAGTGTCCTCAAGATCACTTTTTTTTCATTGTCTAACATGCTGTTAATCACAGCCAGAATATTTTTATTTAAGTCATTATATATTTCATCTCTAGAACTTCTGTTTGTGTCTTTTCTTAACATTGTTCATTTTTTCCTCATTATGCTCATGTTTGTTCTCTACCCTCTTGAATATATAGAGTATAATAACTATTTTAATGTCCTTGCTTGTTAATTCTCTTTGTAATTTATGCATCTGTTTCTATTGATTGATGTCTTTCTTCTTGGTTATGGGTTATATTTTCCTACTTTGAATGCTTAGCAATTCTTGATTGGATGCTAGACATTATGATTTTACTTTGTTAGGCATTGAATTGTGTTGCATTCTTTTAAGGAATGTTGAGCTTTGTTTTGGCCTATAGTTTAGTTACTTGGGATTAGTCTGATTCTTCCAAGGGCTGATTTCAAACTTTGTTAGGGCTGGTCTGCAATAGCCTTTATGGGCTAATTTACATTTTTAGGCAAAACCCTTCTGAGGACTCTTCCCATGATATATGGATCAGAAGATGTCTTTACTTTGGCTGGTGGTAATGTGAACAATTTCCAGACGTGTGTGAGCCTGGGAATTGTTTGACCTTCTTTTTCTGGAGTTTATCAGCCTTATAGAGTGTCATTGCATTTATCGATAGATGAAAATTTAGTCAAAGGTCTGAGTAGATGCTCCTCCGTGACCCTTGTGAATCTAGAGCTTTCTTTTTGTACAGTTTCTTTCTTTATGGCATTTTGTCCCCACGTATTGTAGCCTAAGTGGGAGTGGGTAGGGTATGTATGTGGTTGCACCAAGATGTGATACTCTTAGGCTTCTGGCCGAGCTGCCTTTGGACAAGTGTCAAGAGGGAACTGTACTAGAGAGGGAGAGTAAGTTAGAGCGTTTGTCATAAGGTCTTCCGTTTAAAACTAAGAGGGCATACATTGTGCTGCTTTGAGATCGAACACGGACAAGAAAAGCTGAACTTCCCCCATTGGTTCTGCTTCTTGCTTTGAGTTGGGAGAGAGGATTTTGATGGGCCTCAGTTAACTGAATTCTATGGAAGGGGAGTAAGTCAGAGAAATATTGGTCTGTTATTTTTTGGTAATTTTATAGCCTGGTGAGATTTCCATTGGTCAGTGCATGGGCCAAAAATAAGAGACTAGCAATGACCTAGATGTGCCACATTAAGGGCTGAACTCTCATAGCCACGTATCAGAAGGAAGAAGAGTTAGTGTAAGGAAATTTGGAGTCAGCGTAACTGCGGAGTGTCTGGAAAGGACTTGTAGGTCATCCTATTCCATAATTGATGACGGTCTTAACTTGCTGCACCATTGCTGCTCACATTTGCCCACAAGGGGAAAAACAATGTCCAAATATATGTAAAATGCATGATTATTAAAAAAATTATATCTGCATTGGGTCCCAGCAAATGTTGCTGGACTGAGTGGTCTCAAGCAGTACAGATTGGTAAGGACAGGCTCTTTTGGCTTTAGGATTACATGATTTTCTTCTATTGTTTGAATCTGAGTGGTAGTTCTGAGTACGAAAATGGATTGAATTCGGAGGGTTGAATTTAACCTGGAATACCTGCTCATCATCTATGTGTTTGCATAGTGGCCCTATGAATTATAAATACTGAGAACTAATATTGCAGAGGTAATTTAGGAAACAAATTATGCTTTATAAACTGTAAGTTTTGTTCTGGAAAACCAAAGGTTTTATTAATTCTTTTTTTTCCTTTTTTTCCCTTAATGTATCCTTTTATAGTAGAAGTAAGTGATCCTTATCATCTTAGAGATCTATGAGGGCTATAATTTTACAAGTCTGTGATTTGTACAACTATAGGAACATGGTTCAGTGTACTGGAGAAAGTAAATATCAAGTAAACAGAATACCCAACTAATTATAAAATTTTGTGTGAAAAACTAAATACTGTTTTGTGATAAAAAGAAAAAGAATAGATATTATTGCCTATACATTTAACTTTCGGTATGAATTTAAACTACTTTAAATGGATCCTTCTGTTTTTAACCCATTTTTTCTTTCATTAAAATTTTACTTTGAAAAATATTCAATTACAGAAGTTATAAGAATAGTATAATAAAGTCCTTATGTTTTCCACAAATACATGTACACATCACAATTATTTTTTTCTTTTTGTTGGACCATTTGAGAGCCAATTTCTTTATTTTTCTGATCCAGATTCAGAAATCTGGGATCAGTTTTTGAATGATATTTAGTTTTCTCCTTCATCTCACTTAATTTGGAACAGTCTTTCTGTCCTTTCATAACACTGATATTTTTAAAGAGTTCAGGTCAGTTGTTGTGTAAAATGTCCCTTTGGGTATCTGATGCTTCTTCATGATTAAATTGAAGTTACACATATGAGTTTTTTCCTAAACATGATGTCAGTTTGTCCCGTTTACTGGTGACATTAACTTCATCAACTGGTTAAGGTTATGTCTGCCAGGTTTCTCCTTTTTAAGTTACCATTTCTGCAACTATTAAGTAATCTGTGAGGAGAATCCTTTGAAACTGTGTAAATATTTTGTCCTAATCACACTTTTACCCCACGCATTATAAAATCTATTGGTGATTCTTGCCTGAATCAATTATTATGATGATGATTACATAATGGCAATTTGCTAATTCTGTTATTTCATGTTTGCTTATAGGAAAGAGCTTTTCCTCCTGTATTAGTTTGCTAAGGCTGTTGTAACAAAGTATCATAAACCGAGTGGCTTAAATAACAAAAATTTATCACCTCATAGCTGCAGCACCTGAAGCCTGGATCAGGGTGTGGACAGGGTTGTAAGGAAAGGGTCTGTTCCCGGCTTCTCTCCTGGACTTGTAGGGGAATGTCTTCTCCCTGTGTCTCTTCATGTCATTGTCCCTCTATGCATGTGTTTGTGTGCGCATGTCTCCTTTTTATAAAGAAACCAGTGATACTAGGTTAGGGTCCACCATAATGACTTCAGTTTAACTCTTTATCTCTGTAAATCTTCAGATTACCAGAAATAAAAGTGGGAGACCTTTGGCACAGAGATAATATTTGAAGCTGTGGGAGTGAGTGTAGTGAAAGGGGAGAGGTGAAGTGCGGGAGTAAAGGTGCTAATAAAGGAACATCAACATTATAGGATCGGTTCAGAAAAGAGGGGGTTGCACAGGAGGCAGAGAGATGGCCAGAGCGGTAATGGAAGACAAGCAGGGCGGGGTCATGGACGCAAGGGAAGCAAACACTTTAAAAGGAGAGTATGAAAGGTGTGAAATGTTGCCAAGGGGAAAGTAAGAAACGGCAAAGGCATGTGGACTGGATGGTGTCAGAGTATTTGTTGGTGAGAGGTTTTTTCTGCCTTGGTAACTTGAGGGTGCAGTGGGTTGAGAAGAAATGGGACGTGAAGGAAGAGGAGAAATTTGTATCTGGAAGGGAGAGGAGAGTGGTAGCAGCTGGGCAGAGCATGTGGGCTCAAGGAGGGTGTCTGTGTTTTTTAACATACGAAAGATATGGACAGTTTCAAAATGATAGGAAAAGCCTTCAAACCAAAAAATGTTTTAAGATAGGAGAGAGATGACATGCTGGAGTTGAGGTGGGAAGTGAGAAGTGGAGGCCTTGCTGGGCAAAGTGGAGGAAAGACGCTTAGAGAGAAGGAAGAACGAAGTCCCAGGAGGGGGGCAGGGAAGGTGGAGGGAAGGTCGGAGCAGTAAGTCTGTAAACTCACTGCCGTTGTTCTCTGTGTACAGCAGGAGGGAAGGTCAGCAACTAAGAGTATGGGAGGAGGAAAAGACGGGGGTGTAGGGAAATATGAAAAAAGTAGAGAATGTGGGAAGCAGACATGGGAAGGATGAGGGAGAACTGACTCTGGAAACAGAGAGGCTCACTCTGCATCCTGGGCATCCTTGTTGAGGTTGTTGGCATGAACTTACAGTGGCATCCGTCTATGTTTGTAATCTTTCCCAGCAGCCTAGATGTAGAAGAATACAAATCTTGGAGATTCCAACTATTACAATCTCGAGTCTTTCCACTTCTCTTTATCCCCACTGCAAATACTCTTTAGTTTGGCTCAACATGATCTTTGACCTATCTGTTCCCTACACTGCCACCAGAGGGAACTTTCAAGGTAAATCTGATCACCTAAGATTAAAACTGGTGGTTCCATTGCTTTAGGAATCGGTGTTAGGGATTACAAGATCCTTCATGACAGTGTCTGCTTATCAGTCCAGGTTTCACTTTAATGCTTACTCCTTTGCACTTTATTTTCCAGTCATAATAAAATTAATTCAGTTCTTTCAATAAAGCATGCATACTCTCTTCTAATCCATTAAGCCAGTAAGAAATGAACTAATTCTATTTTTCTTAATTGATTGGTAAATGCACTGCGTTTTCTTATGTGGGAAAATCTTTTTATATTTACATATGGAATCATGTATAAGGTAAAGGAAAAATCTTGTGCCTATCACCTTTAAGAACGAGTATTCTTTGAGATATACCTGCATCCAGAGTTCCAGGAAGCAAAGATTAGACCACCTAATAATAATAAAATAAAGTAGTTTGGTTAGGTCATTCTGTCTTTAAGGTGGGGGGACTGATACGGATTCTATTCTGTCATTTCCCCATCCTGCCTTGTTGCTAATTGACCAAGGCCCTTGTTTCTGAGCAGCTCAGACTCAGCATCACCACCTCATCATAGCACTCCAGGAAGTCACTGCCAGGAGCACTGTTCCTAAGATGAAACCTCTCTGTCATTTGTGTGTGTGTATATGGCAAGCTGTGGGTTTGCCATCTGTGTGTGTGGGTATTTGCACTGAGGACTTGAGGATAAATGAGCCCAGGAAAGTGAATTCTTAACTGAATTTGATTCTTGTTTCATTTCTTTCAATGACGAGATCATAACTTGCTGCATAAGGAATCCCAGTGTGGATATCTTTAAACAGGGTATGTATAGCCCTGACGGCACTTGAAGACTTTCTGGGGGTACATCGTTCGGACAGCTTTAAGGAAATCATTTTGTAGGTGTCCACCTAAAACTGTGTCCTTTCCTAAAGCTGATCTGTCTGAGAACCAGTCCCTGTGTCAGTTTTTTTCCTTTCTTATCTTCCTTTCCACAGTTGACTGTCTCCTACTTTGCAAAGGAAATGTGTGCCTCTTTCCAATCTGAATCTTATGAGGGATTTTTCCAGGGTATAAAAGACAGAGGTACTAAACAGAGGGATGTTTGAAAATGTAGAGCTCTTGAATGAGACTCCTGGATTTGGTATAACAAATAAACAAACCAAAAAAAAAACCCAAAACAAAACAGAAGAGAACAATGCCTGATTTCATTCAGATCACAAACTCATGGAAGGGCTCTCTGCCCACCGTGTCTCTGCCTATGTATGTTAGAATTAGGATTTGAAATACAGGGGTTGCCATGGAGCACATGTTGACATACTTAAATGGAAAGAAGTCGGACTTTTTTATGGCAAAAAGAAAGTCTCATTTGACTAATTGGTTTGACCACGAAGACTGGTTTTGCCAGTGATATTTTATATATGGTTATGTTTCATTAATTGAATGGGCTAAATCTGCGACTTCAAGTATATTTTAAAATACACTTAAATATGATGTGTAATATACAATCAACTAGAAATTGCATCTTTGTAGCTTTACACTTGAGATAAAAATTTAGATTCAACTTAAAAATGCATGAGAAGGTACACAATTTTTCAAAATTGTGATGTCTAGTCGACAATATTTACATATAACCTAAAGAAAGCTTCAAGTTTAGTATCCTATGATGATTTCAAAACAACAAAATCATACTTTGAATAACAAAGCTTGAGCACTTTCAGAGTCCAGTGAAGACCCCTTCAACTTAATCATGAGAAAACTAGGATGCAGAAAAGTCAGTGACAAGCTCATACCCATAGTCTAAGCTAAGGGCAGATCCATCTCTTCCTCCTAATTTGTCCAGACACTGCCGATTATACTTCTTTTAAAAGGCCTGTAAAATTGGCATTGACACTACACAAACTTTGATTACACAAGGAAGTGAATATATTATAAAGTACAAGAAACACACATGCATATGACTACTGTGTGTTAAATTTAGCTTAATAATGATATGTATAATAAACATTAACTGAGCATTTAACTAACAGCAATTTTTCTTACCTTCTTAATATTAATACGGGCTTTTAGAAGTTATTTTTATAGGACAGATCTTTTAAAATGCCATCCAGGGAGCTATGGGTCAGTGTTTCTTTCTTTCAGTAATTTTCCCCTTGGCAAATGAAGGCATTCCAACCTGTCATGAATATCATTAATTTAGTAACTGGCCATCATGGTACCTTGCAGAAGAAAGAGCACTGGTCTCAGGACACAAGAGTTCTGGACCCTCGTCCCAGATCTACCAGCACCTGATCCCCAAAGACCAGGTTCTTGAGTTTCAAAGTTACAGAAATGCACATGGAACTCAAAAGAAAGAAAGCAGGCAGAATTTATTAGCAATAGCATGTATACAGGGAGCTGACAGAAAGAGAGGTCAGGCCCCCTGGAAAGGAGATGGTGTGAGGTTTACAAAGGCAGTCTTCGAAGGTCCAGGGGTTTGGAGATACGACAATGATTTCACGCCAACATGTCGCAGGACTACTGTGACGTTTAAGACATCAGTTTATACTCTCACAGTCTATTCATCAAAAGGTTTCTTTTGATGTCCTAGAACAGAGGCTTTCAGAAAAAAAGAATGTTAATAATAAATCACCACAGGTCAAGTTAACCTAAAACTTGTGTTTGAGCAGGGACTATTGTAAGAATATGTTTTCAAGTTAGGTCCCAAGAAGGAGTGTTATTCCAAAATAGAGTCCCTCCTATTCAATCCCTGCCAGTATGTCACTGTTTTTATGTGACCTTAGAGCGTTTTGTGTGTGTGTGTGTGTGTGTGTGTGTGTGTGTGTGTGTGTGTGTGTGTGTGTTTAATTGTCAGAGTGTTGAATAGGTTTCACTCTGAGGACTGGCTGTACTTGATGACTAGCATTTGTAGGAAGGGGTCCTTTGATTGTTTTAGAATATCTATTATGGGCATAGATGAGAAATATTGTATGTTTATCAGCTCACATGATATAAAGGATACATTGTCAGTATTTTATCTTCTGACCATGGGGTATATGTGTTTTTGTGTTTCCTCCAAACAGGGGCTCTTTAAAGAAAACAAAAGTCATATTCCTTTAATTAATGTTGCAGTGGATGTCACTGAGGAGTTTTTAAAAATAACTGACAAGATCACCTTACCATTTCCCTAGAGTTACAGCCCACAAGAAATCTAGTGATGAGAACCAGAAATACATTTATAGGAGCTTGAGGAAAGGCCAGTGAGATTGTTATTTGGGGATAATTCAGTTACTGGTAGAGCCTCTTAGGAAAACACATCTTGCTTCACTCAACATTTCCTGTTTGTCACATTCCCTTGCAGTTCTAGGAACAAGATTTTCTTGGTTAAACCAGATATTATTTTCTCTTGATGATAGACTCATTGCTGTTTAATTTACGTACATCTCATGCATAATAACATTATATTCAATTTATGCAGTGTGATAGATAAATGTATTTCATGATTTCCTTATCCAATATATGCTCTTCCTAGTGTCAAAGTATCTGGTAAGTGAGCTTATTACTGATCAGAAGATGAGCCTAGAATTTTAGTCCTAAGAGTAGGATGTGTTGCAGTAGCATTAAAAAGGCCCAAATGGTATACTGAACACCTGGCTTAGGGAGCAAGGTACTATGATCAATATGGGACATGTATTCCATTTTATCTTAAAATGTCACACAGTACATTTATGTGACTGTGTTTGATTAAATCATATTTCCATAAGTCATAATTTTGGTGGAATTTGGGGAGGATAATACTTGGGCTGAGAAGGTTGGCCATGCACAGCTCCATCTGGGGACTACTGTAGCTAATAAAAAGGTGATGTGTGCACAGAATTCCAAGAATTTCAACATGAAGAGCAGATAATAAAGACAATATTTAAGTAAGAACATTCCAGAATGGAAGCAGCAGACTTACATGCTAGTTTGCTTCCTTCTTTCTTCCTTTTTGTGGGATGTGAAATATAGGGAATGGGAGGCTGACCTGGGATGGTGCACTGTGTTTGGGGCTCTAGTCAATGCAAACCCATCAACAGTGAATCTTTGGGTCTGTATTCAAGATGATACATTGCATACTCTGCTTTGTAGACTCTTAGGAACCCACATAAAAACAGGGAATCAAAACAATGGAGTAACAGTGGGCTGGGATTCTGAAATCCGCATGTGGCAGAGACTACTAATCATTCATCACTACCATTTTACGCTTTCTTTTTAGTAACAGAAGCCCTCTCCAGCCAGTTTTAGTGGAGCCGGTGGTTCCCCAGAGAACACATATGAACAGAGCTGTGGCTGTATCAATACGTTTAAACCAAGGGAATATAAGCAGAAATGTGTGTAATTTCTAGGTGATCTCCTTAGAAGGCACCTGTTTGCTATGGTTTGTTTCTTCCCTCCTCTCTGCTGGCTGGAAAATGGGGACAACTGGAGCGACCTTGAGCATGTGTCACAAGCGGTAGAGCCACTGGCAGGTTCTAGACTGCCTTGTGGGAAAGTAATGAACTTCATTCTTTGTATAAGCGACTCTGCTTTGGTGTCTTTTGTTATAGCAGCTAACTAATACAGGAAATGTTACCCAGATGTGGGGTCCTAAATAACAATAACTGAAAATTATGCTTAGCAGTCCAATGGTGGGTTGCATGGCAACAGATACTGCTCTTTCTCATGCAGCTGACTTTAGGCTATTGAAAAATGTTTGACAAAATCTAGTTGATGCAGGCCTGGATTGAACAAGAGGGACTCTATTTTGAAATAAGACTCCTTCTTGGGACGTGTACCTAACTTGAAAACATATTCTTACAGTAGCACCTGATCAAGTACAAGTTTTAGGTTAACTTGACATGTGGTGATTTATTATTAACATTTTTTTTTCTGAAAGCCTCTGTTCTAGGACATCAAAAGGTTAGTTAGTGTACTTATGAAGACTGTCTCCTAAAGTATAGTCTTGGGAATATCAATGTGTTTGTTGGTATAAGAATGTGTACAGACCGTGAGATTATAAACTGATGTCTGTTAAACATCACAGTAGTCCTGAGACATATTGGCATGAAATCATCAGGTAAGATCAATTGTTGTCATACCTCCAAACCCCTGGACCTTCAAAGACTGCCTTTGTAAACCTCACACCATCTCCTTTCCAGGTGGTCTGACCTCTCTCTTTCTGTCAGCTCCCTTGTATATAAGCTGTTGCTAATGAATTCTGCCTGTTTTCTTTCTATCAAATTCAGTGTTCATTTCTGTAACATGAAACTCAACAACCTGGTCTTTGGGGGTCTGGTAACATAGTCTCTAATAACTTGAAAGACAGGACTACATGTTTATGAGTCTGCTTATCTATAGGGTAATTTCATGTAAAGACTCAAACTTTTGTTATTTACTCACTCTTTCTTGCTGGTTTTTACACAAAAGCGATGAAAGCAAACAAGATTCCCCAGTTTTGGAAGCAGAGATGAGAAGGAATATAGATCTGTTAGAGGAAAGTCTCTGCCTGTGACCTACAAGTTAAATTTGGGGACTTGCAGGATTGGGAAAGTCAACTCTTCTGAGCAAAATTCTGAAGATAACAGCCATTCAGAGCTTTTCTCACCTGTTAAGGGGCCAGTGATAAAGAGGAGAACCACTCAGTGTAAGAACTACATCCGGAGGAGAACTGTGGAGCCGTAATTGCACTTGGAACTTGGCAGAAAGAAGCCACAAGAGCCTACCACAATTCTGAGGGAATTGTTTCATCAAAGAAACCACAAATCTGGCCTGTACAAGCTTATAATTGTTCTAAAGCACCCTCCCTACCCCTGAACCTACACCATCAGAAAGCTAGAGTATGTGTCAATGACCATTTCTTTGGTTATTTGGCCACTGTGATAGTGGACAAGAAACCCATCCGGAGAGCAATGCCAGTGGCTGCAGAGAGTAATCGACAATCTTGGTGGTCAGAAGCACCTTCCAACGAAGAGAACTCTTGTCCTTCCGAGACAGGGGGTCCCATAATCCCCAACCAGCAGGAAATACAGCTCAGCTCCTGGGCACATGTAAGATATCCCATTGCCACATGCACATTAGGAGGGAGAGAAAGAGACCCAAGAGAGCCTCATTATAATCTACCATTTTAACACAGCCAAAATTATGGGAATCCAGTTTGCAGTGTGGTCTTACTGAGGCAAGGATCTGTCATAGTTATAAATTATTAACTGATCTGAGGCATTTCACACAAAATATACCACACATATAAGGAAAATTGAATAAGTATGATGCATGGTGGGGGATGTACACATTCTTATACCAACAAACACATTGATTTTCCCAAGACTATACTTTAGGAGACAGTCTTCATAAGTACACTAACTAATGGGTTAGTGACATTGTTACTGTCAATATTATAATTAGCTATTAATTTATGTAATATGTAATTTATTATAATATTAATTATATAATAAACACAAATTATATTTTAAATATTATATGCAATATATTATGATATTGATTAATAATAATAATAATAACACAAAAAATAAACTTTGTAGAATTAACACAAGACGGTATGATAAAATTGGCACTCCAATATGTTTTGGGACAGGCCAATAAATACATGAGGAGATACAACAAAATATCAAAACAAAGATAATATTCTTGGTATCAAAAAAAGTTTTCCAGTCTGAAATAGCTAATTTCCAAGAGCTTGGATTTAAAATCATGATCAATAAGGGAGCTTTCAGTGTTGGTTATGAGGCTAGGCAATTAAAATATTACCATAATCTGCTTTTTATACACGGAGATCACGATGGTGTCTGATTCACGGCTCACAGAGAATGCACTTTGATTACCATAGGCAGTGATTGCATTTGTGTGTGTCCAGCCTTCCTCTCTACTTCTGATAATAAGGGGCAAATGTTTACAAGGCAGCTGATGGGAGCTACAGGGAAACTGACTGGTTTTCATGTTTGGTTTGATCTGTTACTGTTAGGTTTATAAACTGAGGTTCTAACCTACTGTAATTCTGGGGGAAGCCTGGGGCAAATAAACCATGGAAACCTGTGAAGCCAAATTCAGTCAAAGGGAAAAATAAAGTGGGAGAAACCCGCTTATTGCTTACAAGAAGTTTTCTACTCTCACTCCCCTGTGTCTTTGTCAGTTCCGGCTGCCCTCACCTCTTCACCTGCTCCTTGTAAACACCTATTGATATGGAGATGGACTAAGGCCAGTGATAGATTCCGGAAATATTGCAATTTTACCCACAGCCTACCTCTTCAGAAATCTTGCCTCACAATCTACTTGCTCCCCGTTTACTGCAATGGCCCCTGTGCAAGAAAACTGGAGCACTGTAACCAAACTAATAACGTGCAACAGCAAGAAAAGTATGATGATCCTCAAGCTGAAGGATCCAGCTAGGTTCAAAGTCCTATTCAGATTAAGTCCATAGCTTTCCCATTCTATAGGAGGCAGGCAGCTGAACCAGCAGGGAGCTCCGTGCACACACAGTGAGCAGCAGCTGCAGCCAGGGGACAAGTCCAAACTTCAAGGGCTGTAGATGAACACCAGTGTAGACCACTCTTGTCCACCAGGTAGGATGCATGCAAGAGGATGGTCCTGTAACAGGAGAGGGGAAGGAAAGGGGTAGATGTGCTGCTACTGGAAACACAGGCACTGGCCACAATAGTAAGACACAACTTCCCCACAAAGTACTTTTACCTTCCAGCCATTTGGGTACATTACCCTGACCTTTGGAGGCCACTCTGCTGTTACTCCAGGAACACACAGGAGACCAGCTTGCAGGTCTTGTCCCCAAGGTTCCAGAGGGGCCAGCCATCACTCATCTATGTGTCAAAATGTCCAGGGCCATGTAGTCTCCAGGTGTGGGACTCAGTCACACTGCATTCCTGCCAGGAAGAGGCAGGTCTCACTGACGGACTACAACCCACATTGCCTTCTGCCCAGGACCAAGTCATCTGCTCCACTGTTCCCTGGGGATGCCAAGGCAAATGGCCTGCAAGTTGCTGCCAGAGGCCCCAGTCACATGAGCATCTAGTCTGTCTGTTTTGCAATGGTGGAGGTGACTATATACATTTTATCCCAGCCCACCTGATGCCTTTCTGTGCCAAGGGGCACAAGGGCATTAGAATTTGTGCCAAGTGTGGGATAAACACTCTACCGTAGCATACAAGACCCAAAACCTTTTGCAATAATGCCACAGTTATCTGTAAGAGAATCAGAGGTGAGCATAACATCATACACAACATTTGACTTCCCTATTCCCAAGGGGGTTCAGGCTTATTCCACTCTGACAGCCCCACCCGTGTGTAATGGTGGGGACCCCAGGATACCATTCTGGGTCACAGTAAACCAAGGAGCATCCAGCTCCTGTGTCCACCTAAGCCAGGACACACTACACTGGGGACTGATCATTTACTCAACATGGGGCCTTTGTTGCAAGAGGCCCCAGCCAGATCCCCAAGGATGGGACATAAGGCCCAACTGTCCTCTGGCAAGGGTCCAGCTGGGTTCTGCATGTCCTTCCCCAGCAAGTACTGCTGGCATACAGGCCAAAAATGGGCCTTTGTCTCTAGCTTCCATGTCGTGGACCTCAGTGGCTGGAGCTGCTGCTCTGGCTTTAATTGGTGCCACAGTTCGAACAAGATCCTATTGGGCTGCTCACTAAGTTTTTCTTTCACTCCCCCCCCCCCTTTATCAAATCAACCCACATCTGGGTCCTTGAGACCTTCACGGGGCCCTTTGCACCTCTTCTTTCAGTTGTAGCCCATACTTGCTACTGTGCTCTTATTGTTTCAACCTCCCCCAGATCTGCTAAAGTACAAGTAGCCTCACTTATGGGTTGCCCTATGTCAGGGGCAAGAATAGTTACTAGGGACCCAAAGAGAGATGGAGGTGCTGTATGTGGCACCAGATTTCTCATTCCTATGGTAAACAACTCCTTACTGGGGCCATGGGGGTCCATATTATAGATGATACTTTTTACACCCAGCTCTCATAACACCTGCTGGAGCTCTGCGTACATTTTCCAGCTAGTGGCCAAGTATGATAAATCACCCTGATTAGATCAAACTGTACTGATGGCTGCTGTCAGCCAATCCAGAAGCACCCGATTCCCTGAGGTGTGATTGGCACTTTGCAACTGCTGCCGGAGGGAAGGGTAAGTCATCAGAGAAGCCAGTCTACCCATTTCAGAACCTGACATAACAATGTTTGCACCACCATATCCCAAAGACACAAACGCCATGTAGGCAGAGGTTCCCATGGCTTCTGTTGAAACCAGATGCTCAAATTTACCAGCTCATCTTGGATACAGGGATGGAGCATGGAGTGCTCCACAACCTGGGGAGGGGGCTGCTCTTACCCATGAGGAGCTCACAGTTGTGTTTTTATTTTCTTAATTACGACTAGGTAGGCCTTCGATACAGGAGGGGCTGGTGCCCTGGGCTCTGGCCTTGGCAACAGATTAGCCCTCGGTCCCACCCTCTCAACCTCTTGCAGCATCTCCTCCACCATCTGTGGGGCTGGAAGCACTGCTCCTTTCTCCTCCCACCCACATGATCTCCCGCAATGCGGATTCTCCGGCTGTCTCCTCCTTCGCTGATAACGTATCTTCCAGGAGTGCAACCCATCTTCTCAATAACTGTCTCTCTTTTTTAAGTGCATCCTGTAGCTCATTGCCCAGCTCCTCCAAGTGATGCTGAAGGGTGGCCCTCTCCTTGGTAAGCCTTTCCAATGCTTCGGGAAACAACAGCCCCACAATTCCTGCTGACTCATGGCCACTCAGGGCCTCTAGGCAGTTCCCTATCTCAGGGACAACTAACTCACAGCTTCCGGTGTTTCCACCCTTCCCAGCGCTGGGGAGGAACCCACTCATCTAGGAGGTGCTTTACATAGACCAGTTCCCCACTAGGGGCTCCGCAAGTGGAAGCCCCATGGATGGGGGCTCCTGGGTGAAGGCACACCATCCACAGGGGGTTTCCGGGTATCTCCCCTCCATCTCTAGGGGTAGCCGCCCAAACATCACACCCACGAAGACAGATTTGGGGTTCACAGGTCCTGCCAACTACTGCCACGTGTATCTCCAGAGGGAAAACATGTTCCCAGCCCATGGCAAATAAACCAGGGAAACCTGTGAAGCTGAAATCAGTCAAAGGGAAAAGTAAACTGGGAGAAACCCATTTATTGCTTACAAGCAGTTGTCTGTTCCCACTGTCTGTGTCTCTCTCCGACTCTTCACCCTCCCCGTGTAAACACCTGTCAATATGGAGATGGGCTAAGGCCAGGTGAGAGATTCTGGAAATACTGCAACTTTACCAACACCCACTGAATTAGCCTGTCAGTCCAGACACTCCATAATTATTATTCATTTGAATCTGGCATAGATTGTTTTTATGAAATAAAATCTAGTTAATGTTGAAAATCAAACATAACAGGAATATCACTTCATGTAAAGCTCTGCCCTGCCATCTTTCAATGTTATTTAAAGATACAAAAGGTAAGCTTCTATTTTAAACATTTTCTTGTGTTGGTAGCATACACAGTATTTATTTTAGTGCCTAGAAATTTAGAAAGGTCATTGCAGCAGTAAGTAGAAAAGTGTCTTTCATTTTCCTTATTGTAAGTGACTGGCATTCAAATGTTTGTAGTGCCCTTATAAAAACAGAATAAAACCTCTCCCCTGATCCCATTTTTCTTCCCACGTCCTTGTAACTTTCGGTCACAAGGCTTGTACCCGAGGCATGCTGGGAGTGTTCTAGTACAGATGTTTCATGGGGCAGAGTGAGTCAGAAGCTCTGCCATGTACAATGCTCTTCTTATGTCACATCTGTAAATATAACTCAGCTACAGATCAAGGTGTGTTTTTTTTACATGAGTTTCTTTTATTGTTTATTTGTAGCAGATAAACAATATACACTTAGAGGCTTTTAATTCTACAGGCTGACATTCTGAATAACCAAACTGTGACAGTTCAAGCTTTCTTTCTGTCAGAATGTGTCCAGATGAGCTACAAAGAATGCCAGAGATGTTGAAATTGGTGTTTTCTCTTCCCCAGGACATTTGGTGTCAGGAACTGCCTTAGTTTGGGTAGTGAGTTTATTTTTTACCCCTGTAACCATGGAAATTTGTATTAGAGAAGGGAAGTTGCAGTGATGGAGCAGTGGGGCCACAGTGGCCAGTATCATACTTAGGTGAGTACTTGTAGGGCCAGAGAATTCAAAATTGCAAAGGATCTTAGGGGTTATTAAATCTCTCATTTTTGGGTTGGTTAAATTGAGCTCATGTCACAGCCTGCTGGCATGGTTTTAGACCCAGTAGTTAAACAAGTTTGCAGCAGTGTATGGGTCAGAATCTGGTCATGACACTTAAGAAGCTCAGGCCCTGTTCTGTCTCCTGTTGATTGTCATCCCTGTGACCTCCTTCTCCAGCTCATCACTGATGCACACCTGTCTTCAGTCTATCCCTAATAAGAAGTCTTGCAAAGAGAATGCTTTTATGAAGCCTTTCCTATGGCTAAGTTCCACACCACCAAAGCCTCATTACCACTGCCACTTCACTGTAATTCTTCCTTAGACATGTGTTAAGAATGGAGAAGAGAAGAAAAAGGAATGGAGGGAAGGATCTTACAATGACTTTCCATCTCACAGGCTGCACCATTTCTCCTCTGGGTAAATCCTCTCCGCGCTCCAGCACCGTGGCCTCTGCCCTATGTCCCTCCACCCGACAGAAACTGGACGAGAAGGGGTCACCAGCCACTCCTTGATCACCAAATCCAATGGACACTTTTTTAGTCCTTTGCTGACTTGGCTTTTCTGCACATTAACATATTTAGGAACCTTCCCTTAAAATTCGTGCTCTTTTGGCTTCTGTAACAAGACTTTCTTTTCATCTCCCTACTCCTTAAATATTTATGTTCCTGCTCCAAAGGCATCCCTCCCAAGAATGTATCATTAATTGGGAGGCAGGATAATGGGATACCTGAAAGACCTGAAAGCTTGGGTTCTGAAGCCAGATTGCCTGGGCTGAAAGCCAGCTGTGCCACTTGGGTCAGTTGCTTAATTTTTTAATGCTTCAGGTTTGTCAACTGAAAAATGGGGATTTACTAGTACTATTTCATAATGTTGTGAAAATTAAATTATTAAATATACATAAAGTGTATTTAATATTTAATTATTAAATATACATGAAGTGTATTTAATGCTGGAGCTCTGCATGCATTTTGAATGTCTGGATATTGAATGTCTGTGGCCCCCTGCTGGGAGTCCTGAACAAGGCCTCAAGATCCACGCTGTGGAGACACAGGAAACCTAACTCACATACACACTTGGTTTTCCTTTCAAATTTCAAAGTTCTGATATTGGGTCTGGCTACTTTTTAATAACATTTCCATCAGAGCATTTGGTGTTTTTCTTGGTGATTTTAAGGATGTTTTACATACTTTATCTTATTAAGTCTTCAACAAACCTCTGTGTACGAGAGGTTACGACCCCTTTGTAGAGGATGAGAAATTGCGTCTTGGTGACATGAAGTGAGCTCCTCTGTTTGTAGGGCGCAAGATCTCCTTTCTGCCTTGTAATTTAGTTGCCAATAATCCTCCCACCCTGGCCCTTTAGTAATTATTGAAGACACTTTACAGCTTCCTGGTCATGGTGTAAATCTTCCCACTGTGAGTTATTCATCCATTCATTCATCAGTATGCATTTAAAAATTCACTTAGAAATTATAAACTGATGGACAGGGAAAATATTTGTTATAGTCTTTGCCTTTCTGCCTATTTCATATAATTAATTTTTGTATTTTTCTTAGTGATTTTAAGGTTGTTTTACATACTTTATCTTATTAAGTCTTCAACAAACGTCTTTGTGTAAGAGAGGTTATGACCCCTTTGTAAAGAATGAGAAATTGAGTCTCGGTGATACCCAAGTGAGCTACCCAAGGTCACATGGTTGATAAGTGGCAACAATGTCCTGTTTTTGAGTCTAGTGACCAGCTTTACTCAGAAATCTCATGAAAGTTTGGACCAGAGTTTTGTGGATTTTCTCTCCTCATTTGACACTAAGGGGACTAAAAAAATAAAAAAGGAAAAAAGGAAAACTCTCAGGGTGCTACATTTCTGGTAGTGAATAGTGTCTGGATATTATTTTAGAATCTCTGGGAACAGAATCTGATTTCTGCCTTTTCATTATGCTTCCATCTCATATTATACTGAGCATGAACCATTAGGTAACTTCTCAGTATTCTGCAAAAGTATCTCAGTGTGTATGGGAACCATTGCCCATGATAGATGGGCATGAGTCACACAGAAATTGTGTGGAAGCCTAATATTTTAGGTTTCTTAAGAGATAGATATAAAGATATTGTGTTTTGGGAAATACTGATGGTAAGAAATTGATGCTGACATTTGAATTATGATGACTGTGATTGTACTGGGAACTTAAGAAAATTGCCACAGTTTCAACACAATCTGTAGTATTACAGCAGGCTGGCTTTTCAAAAAGGCTGTTGCAGTTTTGCTGACACTGATGATCTGTTGGGCTTAATTAAACAGCTCTCGGGTGTAGCTGCAGAATCAGAGTGTAAGGAAGGACTGGGCCAATTCATGATAAGTATTTTGGCTGTATCAGTAATAAATATTAGAATCACATGACAAAATGAGACCTTAACCTCACTTGTTACTGAATGAGTCACTTAGCACTTACGCCTGTGGGAATGATTTAAATTAATTTCAACAAAAAGCACTTACTGACTTTAAAGCTCTGTTTTAGATGATGAAAGGGCTTTCAAGTGTAAGTGACACAAAATGGCTGTCTTGTAGTGCCTCTCTATTTAGTGGAGGAGAGGACTTGTACAAAATTCATTACAATAAAAGGTCTGAGTGCGATATTAAAATAAGCACCACAAGCAAAATGAATCTATATTGTGTGTTTGTACAGTCTAATCCACTGTCTACCTATCCAATTATTTGAAGAACAATGTCTGCAATGGTCAGTTGAAATTTACAAGCCTTCCTAGGTTTCAGGGACTCCTGGGTGCACAGGACACAATGCATGCTCTCAAGGTAGGGGGAGAGAGATGCAAACGAACATGGGTGGGAAGGGTAATAATGCCGCTTGTGCAGCTGTTGTGGAAGGAGTGACCAGCTACTTCGGGGCATGAGGAAGGATTAAGGAGGGGAAGAAAGGCTTCGAAGGGCATCAGAGGAGCTCAGCAGTGGGCAAGGGATAGAAGACATTCTGGGCAGAGGGAATGGCCTGTGTCTTCCGTTACGCCCAATTCAACGGCATGCTTAAAGGTTAACAATGTCATTTTACATACAGTTGCCTCAAAAAACAGTCTTCATTCAATCTCTCAGCTCTCTGCAATTGTGGAATTCAAGTTATTTCACTCTCATTCCGGGGTGGAAACAGAGTTACATAGGCATTGAATGGCTATGAAAATAAGAATTGAAATAACGTTTTGGATAATGCCTAGACAATACACAACTTTAGGCACCACCTTGCTTTTTTTTTCATTTCAGACTGCTTATCAGTGCTGAAGTTTTTTTATAAATATGATGTATGAGGTATTACATTAAGTTAATGAGCCAAATTTTATGAATATTTGGAAGTTTCATTTCAGAGTCGAACCTTTCTTCAAAAGTACTTTCTTCTCACTGCAGTCTTTTACACCTTGTAGTTTTTTCTGGAAATATTCATTATGTGGCACAGTAAGTCACTGTACTTATTTTCTTCTGGAAAGATATACTCCTTTTAAAAAAGAAAAGCTAAGAGCTGTTAAAATATTTGTAACAAAATGTGGTTATGATAGACATTTTTAAACAGAGGGTTGGTTCTGTTTCTATTTGGAAATAAAAAGCCATAGCAAGGAAAATAACACAAAAACGCTAGTAGAAATTATAATACCTGTTAGTTATTTTTTAAATGCAGCCTTACCTTCATTTCTTAAAAAGAGAGAGAGAGAGAGAGAGAAGTTAGAGATGTGTGTTTATTATGTGGTCTTTCTCGTTAGTTCTAGCATCATTATAATAGAAAGCACTACTGAGCGCTTACTCTGTGCCACCCTAAACAAATCCCTGAGATAAGTATTATTATTACCTCATTTTACAGCTGAGGAAACTGAGGCCCAGAGATGTTAAGCAACATGCTCACGATCACTCAGCTAGGATGTGAACGAACTTATTTGAGTTCCCCTCCGCAAGAGGGAACTAGTGGCGGCTCTGCCGTCTTACAGCTGCAGCGTCTGGAGCGTGCAGACGTCCGTGTTCGCATCAGGGAAGGAGAGCCAGAGGCCCCCGTGACCCCATGATGGCTCATAAATGCTTTGACAGTGACAAAAGCCACTCTGCTTGCTGTGTGTTGTCCAGAGCTAGTCATGTAGCCTCGCCTAGTGGCAAGGTGAGTGGCACAGATACTTTACGAGTAGCTAACATCTCTGCCACAGCTCCTCTCACTACAGACTTCTTTACAAGTTTTAAATAACAGAAAAGCATGGAATAATATGAATTTCAGACATTAAGCTAGGAGAGAGTCTGTACTAAATATTCAGAATTTCTGAGCACCTTGAGCCTGCCCAACCTCTTCACGTCACCTGCTCCCCCTGGCATGGTGTTCCTTTCTCGGGGTGGGTCTCTAAGACTGCGGGTGACACTTATTTCTCCAGTCAGTGTCCCAGCACTTTCTGGAGGCCACTGGATATGTAGAATCTTAGAGTGACTGAGGTTCCCTCTCAGCTTTGCCTCCTCCAGCAGTTCTCCTCTTCCCACTGAGGTTTGGTCTTGCCTCGCAGAAGCCTGTCATGGTAAAGCACCTGCCTTTTGCCCAATTCACACACACAACATACATGCAGCATCAAACTCTCTCCAAAACTGTCAGAGGGAAATCACTTATTTCATTTAAATGTTGTTACTGATTTATTCCTCCCGCCCCCAATTTTTATCCATCCATCCGTCCAAAAAATATTTATAAAATTCTTACTAAGTATCATCGGTCAAAAGAGTCTTCTTCACATCACTTTTTGTTCCTTAATTTCATTCGACAATTTTTTTTCTGGAATTGAGCTTACAGCATTGTTTCAGCTCCAGCCACTTCCCCAGGTGGCAAACAGCTTGCCCTGCCACTGAAACCAGTGTGGCCGGTCCACCGGATTTCCCTCAGGAACCTGACCATGGTGAATAGTTGGTGGACATTCAGGCCCTAGGAATGCAGAGAGAAGACAATGTCACCTGAATCACTAGTGTTCTTCTGAGGTAGCAAACACCAGTGTTGCTGGGCGGCTGTGTCTGGGGAGGTCTCTCTCTCTGCACACCAGGGGAAACCTCAGCCTGAGTGGGGGAGGGCTCTTGACTCTGAATGAGAAAGAATTCTCAAGCAGGTCAGGTGACTGTAGGTAAGGAAGGAATTCATTAGCGAGAGAACAGTAAAGAATGGTGGCTGCCTTCTAGGCGGCTGAGAGCAGGAAAGCATAGAAGGAGGGAGGAAAAGTTCGCTGAACTGCCACTCAGTCTATGGCAGATTCTCTTGCCAACTCCTGAAGCCAGGTCACCTGCAGTCCCACATCCGCTTGGATCTGCACAGTGTGGGAACCAGCCCCGACGACCCCAGGATTTGGAGGAGCTGTGGAGCATGGGATGGAGTGAGATCATGTTCTGAGAATGAGACAGGGACCGTGGGTGTAGTCAGAGTAGGATGAGGGCCTCTGGAAAAAGCAAGGCAGGATATTTCCAGTCAGCAATGTAACAATGTGCAAAGAAGTCCCTATTGAAACTCTGTGTTCAGCATTATCCAAAGTCAAGGTCGCAGTAATTCTCTAGGGTAAAGATAACAGACTAGGAATATAGACATCTTCAGTGAGATCAGTTAAAGCTCAAAAGGCCAGGAGCAGCTTGGCCTGGAATGTTTTGAGTGTTCTGCCAATAAAGAAGGGTATCTCAGCATAACCCAGTATCTCAACTATAAACAGCCCTAACAAACAGACAACCTAGCCCACCCTGGGGGCAGGGCAGATGGCACAAGTCCATATCCCTAAGCCCTTTATCAGTTCCCCAAAATCCTCAACTGCCCATAATCCCCTAGACAACGCACCACCCCAGGCTCTCTTGTCCCCTCCTGTCCTGAGCCAGTAGTTCTGTCCTCTCACTTTATCTCTAAATAAAAGCCTCTACGTTGCTCTCCTACCCTGAGTGTTTGCAAAGTTCATTCTTCAGCTCTGTGAACAAGAACCCTGACATCAAGAACTTCCCAAGGAAAGGAGATTTTTCAGGCAGGCTATAAAGAGCAGATTGTGCAGCTACAGTCCTGTCTGGGTCACCCAGGAGGCAGGAACTTGCAAGCCCACATAAGAGCTCTCGGCAGCCCCTCCCTACTGATCAGTAGTAAAGCAGAGTCAGAATGAATGTCTGGAAATAGAATGAAATAGCAAAGAGACAACAAAGATACTCACCACTGGAGGAGTGCAGAGATAAGATGCAGTAAGTTGAGCAGTGAGAAGGCTTTATTTGAAAGTACACACTTAAAGGGGAGGGCAGGCAACATCAGAGAGGAGGTGCACTTAAGGGCTTAGGATTCTGTTTTTTAAGGCTTTCAAGAATGGGGCAAAGGGTGGGGATGGGGATTGTTGGGCATAGGCTTGACATGTGGTCTCATGATGCCTCTCTGGTGAGAGACATACATTACTATCCACAGTCAGTCCTCTAGATAATTCTGTAAGATAAACTTAATGCAAGCAATTTACTAATCCTGTTCTTCTCCAAGATAGTGGTTTCTCTCAAGCACTGACAACATACCAGTTATGTCTGCTTGCCCTGCCTTAAGATAGGTTGTTGGCTGATTACTAAAGAATTTGTTAGGAATCTCACTTCTCAATTCTTTACTTTTAAAATGCAAATTAGCCTTAAGATGGAATCCCTCCTGTTCTTACTATACTGCTTATATCTCAGCATTTTTCAACATAGGCAGGAAAAGTTAATCAGGATGCTTGTTCCGTGTCCCTGCCCCACCTCACCAGGCAGAGACCTTGATTAAAAATCTCATTGTTATACAACCAAAGCAGGATAAGGAAAAATCACAGCCATAAAACTCACCTCCAGAAATATGAGAGATATAAAAGAAGTTAGACTAGATACTTACACTGGGAAATTTTTTCTGTGAAAATTGCATAAAGCTAGAATAAATACCATAATATAAATATACCTACTGCTTGAGTTATGGATTTGTGAACACTGTGGACGCCTGTCAGTCCTGAATGAGCATTCCAACCAGATAAACCTTAGGCACTCCTGGGACCTTAGCCTGGTTTTCGGTGGCCTCGGCCAAAATGGTATAACAGGATATTATGCAGGCTCCAGGGTAGAGATTATTGGTGTTCTCAACCAAATTTGTGTGGGAAGGAGGATGGATTTGAGAAATGGAAGGAGACCTTGTGCATAAGACAGCCTTTGTGCTTTACAGTGTATGGAGAAAAGTCTTTTCCAAGATAGTCCTCTGCCCTCCATGCTCTGCCAATACTAGACACACTTGCTTAGTCATAGCAATGGAAATTCCTCTAATTAGGAATTCACTGATGTTAATAAGAATCCTTTTTAAGCTGCAATTACCTCAGGATGGCAATAGCTAACTCACAAATTCATGCAAATTTTCTTAATCAGATTGTTTTTCTTCTGAACACCTAGATGAGATTAGTGTCTTTGAAGGAAGGAAAATTTGGACTTTGGTGGTATTGGGAGGTGAGGGGCACAGAGGGTAGAAACAGGAGGAAAAAGTAATTAAAAACATGTTTTTCCGATTATGAAAATCCTTCATGCAGTTCAGCGGAATACTTGAATACAGGCTCTGGGGCCAGACCACTCTTGGCCAGCTCTGGGACTGGACAAGCACTTCATTCCCAAGTAACCTCAGTAATCGGAGGGTAACATGAGTACTTACACCAGAGGGTTTTGCTGTGGTAGTTAGATTAAATGAATTAATGCAGGTAAAATTTAGCATATAGGGAGAATTCAATAAATATTAGCTATCTGAAAATTTTAGGAAGTACAAAAGAAAATGAGTTGCCCAAAGTTTTGTAACATCTATTTCCAGGGCATCGTTTCTCAAAATGGGTGTTGTTAACCTTATGGCCTATTTCTATTCAATATATTTATATGCCATGTACAAATGCACATACAAATTGGGGTTACCCTGTAATTACTTTTTAGTGCTCTGATTTTTTTCCATCTAATGTAAGTTCATGAGTATTTTAAGGAGGGCTTCCTGGAAGGGGTGATCAGTAAATGTACATGCATTTCCACTGTCAGATTTGAAGGAGTTTCAGTCTACGGGTACAGTATAAAGTAAAATGTAAGGCAGGAAGCCTGGGAACAAGTGAAGACACCAGTGGGGGCCAGCAGGGCTCCCGAGAGGGCGAGACTGAATAGAGCTTGAGGCTGATTATGGAAGAACAAGGGGGCTTACTCTGTAGGCACTGATAGTTGAGAGGGAGGCAGGTTTAGGGAGAACAGTTAGGAGTTGGTTGTAATAATCCAGGGTAGAAGCGCTGAAGGACTGACGTTAGGACTGAACTATTTCTCCTGGAATAAATAGGGAGCTATGGATGAGAGGCAGTGTGGAGAAGGAATTGACAGAATATACTGAATAGATAAGGGGCTGTAGAGGGAAGAGGGAAGGAACAAACACGGTTCTAAGAATTCTGGAAAGTATAGCTGGGAGGGTATTGTACTAATTAGACCTTTAAGAGAAGACTTTAAGAAGATTAACGAAGACCAGTACATAGAAACGGGGTTATAGGGTCAACAGTACATGGCTAAGAAGTTCAGGAAATGAGTATGGACAACTCTTTGAATATCTTGATGTCAAAGAAGGTGTAACATAGAATAGTAATATAAAGGAAGAATAATATAGAAATAAGTCTGTTTGTTTGGTTCTGGTTTACTTTGTTATTCTGGTTTATTTCCCAAAAGATAAGGAAAACCTCCCTCCCAAGAGAAGGGAACATGCGAAGATGAAGGAGAAAGAAAAGATAGGGAGTATGGGAAGGAGTGGGAGGGAATCCCCCCTTCTCAGAGGTGCAATGAGGAGAAAGGCGTTGGGGACAGTGGAGAGACCCTGCCGTGGGAGGCACTGGACATGAGGTCGTTGGCTAACGATGGAGCGCAAGTGTGGGACTGGAGATGGTCACAGAATGGAAACAACCCTGAGTAACCGTGAGGAAAAGATGGGCTGAGGTTAAGAATTAAAAAAAAAAAAAAAGATATGCAAGAGCTTTGAGGCTTATCTTATTTAATTAGAAGAACACATGTGCCAATTTGGAACCAGACTTAAAATTAGGTCAGTACGCTATACAAATAAATGCTTTAGTTATAAAAACCTAATAGTTGTTGAAGTAATCTTCTTTCATTGCAGCAGCAAGGGAAAATATACATCCTTATTAAATTCATGTGTTAATTAAGTTCTTAAACTTCTTGCTGGGATGAAGGGTACAGAAAGAAAAGTGGCTTTAGGAAGTATCATAAGGAGTCCCTCCATTTCTCTAGCACTTTTTGGTTTAGGAAATAAATTCACTCAGATTATCTCACATACTAAAAGGATAGGAAGGAATAAAAATCTTGTATGTAAATCACACTGAAAAAAATATTTCCAAAGAGGAAGTATCTCTTGATGCTGAGTAATTGCCATTTCCAGAAAAGGTGTGTAAAAAAAAAACATTAACATTCAAAGGCAGCTCAAAGTTCTAAGATTTTGCCAGCTTAGGTTCATGTTCTTGGGGTTTGGTACTTTGTCAATAGATATATTTCCTTCTCCTTAAATTTATGTAGGCTGCCCAGAAGGCATTGAGCTTCTTGAAATTTCTATTAGGGCTTTCCATTAGTATAGCAGTAACTATTTCCTAAACAACTGTGAGCTATTTTCTAGGATGGGGATGACTTTTTTGTAGATTAGGCCAAATTACTGTGCAAACATTTTGAGACATTTGTTTGACATTTAGGGTAGGTCAGAATCACTAGTCACTAGTAGGGTTCTGAAGGATTGGCTTTGGCCTTGACACAACAATCCAAAGCCGAGTTGACATCCCTAGAGAGGGCTCTTTAGGGCCTCCACACTAGTGTCTGTTGCTCTTTCACATTTGAAAATTTGGGAATGTGGCTTGTTGGATTTTCCATAAGTTTAAGTGTTGTCTATAATAATCACTTTGTGTTTTATACCTTTATAGTTTTATACACGCCATTTGTTCATCCCAAACCCCTCTGAAGTGTGCATGGAAAAGGCAATGCTAGTTCTTTAAGATAAAAACCTGCAGTGATGATTTGCCCAAGGTCTCACTGTTAGTCAGTGTGGAAGGCAGGATTTGAATGTATATCCTCTGTTATCTGCTGTTAACCCTGTAACCTGATATTTTGATGCCCAGTTATCATAGGACTTGATTCAAGAGTAATAGTGGAAACAAATTTTATTTATATGTCGGAATAAATATTAGGTGGAATCATATACAATTTCCGTATTTCTATATCTAAAATGGTTGACTACTGGCAATATCATAAGGTTCTACCCAACACCGGTAGCCAAGTCCTGTGTGGAGACAGCATAGACTTTGGAGTCAGACTAGTGCAGGCTAAAAGTCCCATTTGGCTCCATGTCAGAATTGTTATCTCTATAAGATTATTTAACCTCCTTAAGCCTTTGTCTCCTCATCTTTATAAAGGGTTGATGGTGCTAGCCACTTTCAAGGTCCTTACAAAGAAATACAGTACAATGTTTGCAAAAAACCTGTCTCAGCACATGGTACATTCTAGGTTCTAAATAGACCACCACTAATATTGTCAATAGGGTTAACTAATTCTACATTGGAAAATAAAATGAGCCTTAACTGTTTATTGTATGTTTAGCCTGTGTTTGAAGTAAGAGATAATTTGTCATTGTTTTTTAGTACTGGTGGGCTATCTTTTAATTCATAGATTATTTGGGGGTGTGTGTGTGTGTGGGAGGAGAAGGGCATTTTAAATCAGTTCACTCTTTTCATTTTATACATATGCATTTTCTTATTTTCTGTAACAAATCAATTTTACTTTCATAGTAATTATGAAGTTATAAAATAAAAATTGATTTAGGCACTAAATGATAAAATATCAAGAATATGAAAAAGGAACAGCTTCCTAAGAAATCAGTAGCCTTTAGGTGAACAGAAGTGTTAATTGTTTAGAAAAAAGTCTATATAGCTCTTCCTTCTACTCATTTGAACCCTTACTTACTTATATATTTGTTCATTCATTTAACAAATACTATTTAAAAGCCCAGTATGTTCCATGAACTGTGCGGAGAAAGAGAGATGGAATTCTTAATAGGTCACTAACTTACTAGGTTAGTAGTTCATAATAGTTTACTAGTGACTTGTCTTTTCAACAGAGTGTGGAGATACCAAGAAGACCCACCTGACCCCACTTCTTGGGCAACCAGATCCGTATGCTCTATATGCATACCACGAGCTCACTGAAATGGACAAGGGCATACAAACCCGGCTTCAGGAAAATAATAGATTATGTGTGCCATACATTCAGCAGCACTGGCAACTTAATTCAGAGACAATAATATATTTGCCTTTGAAAATCTTATAAAAGATGCCAAGAATAGATATTAACTATCCCTAAAAGCCCTATGCTATTATTAGAGAAATAATCAAGAGAACTGACACAGGAAGAATAAAATAAGATTATACATTTTTATGAAAAGAATGTTTACCTTGGGATAGAGAAAACTATAACTGAAATTTAAGGAATCCTTTAAATGATCAATAGCTATTGATATGTTATTAGTTCTGCACTGTGCTTGGCACAGGCCCGAAGAATGTATGTGTCCTTCCATGTTGTAGGTCAGAGTAAAGATATTTTTCTGGCTCATTGTTTGAAGGGGTAGTTAAGTGGCATTAGTGTTTATTGATTTATTTTTAAAAATGAAATTAGAAAAAAAATTATTTTCAGATGATGCCTGCAATGCAACAGAGAGGTAAGTTTGAATCCTGTTTCTGTCCTAATTAGTTATATTATCTTAGGCAGGTCACTGAACAACTCTGAGCTCCAGTTTTCTCACCTGTTAATTAGACACGATCGTTTCTAAACAAAGAATGGTTGTGAGGATTAAATGAACAGATAATAAACATGTCTAGGACAGTATCCAGGACACAGAAAAGATTTAAACATTTACATTTTTCATTCAAAATTTTTTGATGGATTGAATGTGTGGTTTTCAAAGATTTGCTATGGCTTCTACTTTTAATAATTTCTTAGAATCAATTCTTTTTCTTTTGTGGAAATATATGATCAGGTTTATATACAGGTCAAATGGGTGCTATGATTTAATAAATTTACTTGTTTTTAGATGGCTTTTAGAAAAAAGACTTTTTTTAAAAAAAAAAGAGAAGTAGTCTTGCATGTTTGCAAATATTTCCACACAAAACAGGGAGACAGCAGTACCAATGATCCTTCATTCAACAAATATTTACTGAGTACCTGCTATGCTCTACTAACAATTCTAGGACTATATATATATATATATATATATATATATATATATATATATATATATATATATATATATATATATATAAAACAATAAATAAATATGCATGTATATATATATTTTACTTTGGTGAAGGTAGGTTAGAGTTCTGTGTGGAGAACATGAAGTTTGAGATATTTGTGAAACATTCAAATAGAGATATCCAGGAAACAACTAGACAAGACCATATCACATGACTGTTCAAAACCCTCCACTAGTTCCCAGCTCACTCAGAATAACATCCGAAGTTTTTACAATGACAGAAAGGTCCTATTCTGGCTTCAGCTCTTCTCTGATTCCTTCTTCCTTTCTTCCCCTTACCCACGGCTGCAGACACACTTGTCTTCCGACTCTTTATAGAAACTCACCATGTTTTTCATGCCTTAGGAGCTTTGTCCTCACCCTGTTTTCTGCCTGGAAAATACCTTCCCACAGGTCTTTGCCTGTCTCTTACTCCTACTCCATTAAGGTCTCGGATCAGATTGGTGGTTCTTCTCTGACCTCTCTACCAAGGGTGGGTTCCTCCTTCAACTTCAATACTCTCCCCCTGTATCCTGATTGATTTTTCCTCCTTAGCAGTTATTGTTTTTAACACATAAATATTTTACTTTTTATTGTGTTTGTAGCCTTTTTCTTGACTGGAAGATAAGCTTCATGAAAGCAGGGACTTTGTTAAGCTCACCATTTTGTTTTATCCCCAGAGCTAGGTTAATACCTTGTATATCACAGGCACTCAACAACTCAATAACTATTTACTGAATAAAAAAATTACTCTACAAATCAAAGCATAAAGATGAAATTGAGACTGGAGTATACATTTGGGAGCCATTAGCATATAGATGCTGTGTAAAGCTCCAAGAGTAACTGAGATGACCCAGGGGAGAGTGTGGAGTGTGCAAAGAAGGCCAAGACTTTGAGTGCCCAGGCACTCCCAACATGTAGGGTTGGACTGAGGAGGCTGGGAGGAAGGCAAAGCCAGTGGAGACCCAGAGGCAGTCTCAGAAAAGGCTGGAAAATCTGGAAGGAAACCCGAGGAGCACAGGGACACGATTCCAGAAAGTGAATGCTATTGGAAGGCAGAAACAATCACTTCTCGTTTGATCTTTCCTTCAACAAAGCAGTTTTTTAAGCTATCACATTATTGTTCAAAGTTAATTTCTTAAAGGAAATATTGCATTTAATTTTCTGAGAGAAAAAAATATTCTAGCCAAATCCATTTTGTTATAATTAGTAACTTACATCTTGAACACAAATTCCAGGAAAGTATTTTAAAGCTCAGAATGAAAGTGGTAAGATCTTCTAACAGTATTTCCACCCCTTGAAAGACCCCAAAATACCAATTTCATCGGATGCCTCCCTTTTTAGAACCTGCAGAGCCAGCAGCACTGGACGGCAATGGTGACAACAGTGCCCGGCAGAGGCAAGAGGAAGAGGGAGAATTGGATGCTCTGGGGTTTCTACCTTTAGGAGGAGGAAATCCCTGAAGATCACGGTGCAGAGGAGGTGGGGACAGCTCAGATTCAGGGCTGCAGGGCCCACGATGGAGCAGCTGGCTTCAGCCAAGCTCGGCTCTGTGCGTCCTGCCAGGTGCACAGGGCCCCGCAGCCAGTTCAATGGCTGCACTCTGTGCACCAGCGGTGCTGTGGGAAGGATCTAGGGCTGTGTGAAGTGCTTCCCATGGGCCATGACTCTGTACAGGGCGGTGAAGCAGAGACTTGATAGCAGGGGGGATCTCTCTCCTTCCCCAGGTGCTACTACCCTCACCTGTCAAAATTAATTTTTCTTAACATAGCCACATTGATAGTATTCATTATAAATTGAGAGGGATTATTCAGTTATTCTGCTGTTAGTATTATAATTCTAGTCCTTTCATCAATCTCTTCTCTCAGTACTGTGGTTAAAAAACAAAATTCAACTGAGTACATTTAAAGACCTATTGGTTTTGTTTAATGATTTGTTAATCTAGCAGCACCCCATCTAACATGCAAAATGGAGCTCTGAGGAGTTGTACAAAATGGAAGGTTTTCAGAGGCAACAAGACCGTGAGACAAGGAAGTTAAAGGAGTGATCATTTCTGTCAAGGTTACCTTCTTTTAGGGGAAGGCAGGGGGTTTTATCATGCAGATTACCTCACAAGTGCTGATCAGCAAATTCTAGACTGATTAGTTTAATATTCCATTCCTGGGAGAGGCTGAAACTGCAATTAGCTTAGGTATTAAGTCTCAGCAGGGCTTAGCAAAAGGGACTCCAATTTGGGTCTGTTGTTTCTTTTTAACACTGTTTATTGAGACACCTATTTGCTTAGCAGTATCTTCGTCCTTAAATTGCTCCATAAGACGATTTTTGTTCCCACTGCCTGTCTGTTTGTCTTTGTGCAGATACTGCTGTTTAGTTACAGTCATAGCTGGGTTGAGGGTAGGGTGGGTGGATGAGTGAAATAAAAGTAGCACCAGAATAGTTGGGCTACTAAAGAAAATAGTATTACTTGTCATTGATCACTTATATATCAGTATCCTAAACATTACAGGTTCAGTACAAAGAGAAGATAAAAGTTGCTTGAGAAACAGTGGGATGGATATTAGTATTTGATCTCGTCAACTTATGTAGATTTAATAAATCAACTTTTTAAGCTGGGCACTACATAAAGACGTTTGATTTGATTTTCTAAAACACTATCAGAAAATCAATTTTCCTTTATTGTTGATGCTGCCAAACAATTTCCTTGGTTTTGAACTACTGCAGGGAGGTCTTAAAGAAATAGAGGCAACCATGCATTTTCATAGTTGATTTGATCTGCCCTCTGATATCCTGACTTATTTCACTATTTAGGAAGGTATTTGAAGCCACGGTCACCTTGGCCACTGGTAGAACTCATTTGCTTCTCTCAGAAGAAACCGTTCTTTCAATTTAGATGTCATGCAGTGTTTCAACACTGTTCTATTGGACCATGAAGAAAATCCTGCACTCTCTGGTATCATGGCAAACCACACACAGGCACAGAAGGCAGTCGCTTGAAGCTGCTTCTTACTGGCTCGGGCAAGTGTTTATCCTTGTACATGGAATACTTAATAGTTTCAGACAAATCTCTAAAACCAATTTTTATTAGCTTTAATCAGCAAAATTGTTTCTCTCATAATTATTGTTTATGATACGAGTAGGACAAAGTGTTCTGAATTTCTACCTTCCAGCTTATTTCAGTTTGAAAATGTAAGAAACGAGGGCTGAAAAACTTGAGTCTTGTCATCATACTTGGAAACTAATCTCTTTCTCTCATCCTTTCCCTACTTTTCTCTCTTTTCTCCTTCTCATTCTCTTCTGCTTCACAAAGATTTAAAGTAGCATACAAAGATGTAAAGAATACGTTAAATAAATATAAGTCCAGTAAGAAATATGAGGCAAAGGAAAAAAAATAAAAGATAAGGAAGAGAAAGGGAAGTAGGGTTGAGGTTAAGGGCCCAAATTTTAGGCACAAATTCCCATATACTTGTTAGAGGCAGGTTGTGAAGGGAAACCAAGACTTCCAACTGGCAATGTGAGGAAGGGAATGCAGTAAGTTTTTGCAAAAGGAAAAATAAGCCAGTCATCCTGGATAATCAACATTTTTCTTGGCAGTGAGATGAGAAAGACTTTTTTCCTGCTCTCGTCCCTCCCAGAGGGGCACTGCTACCGTAATGAGTAGTCAGCAACATTCTCAACGATTACCTCAGGGACCGTTCTCATATGGGCTTATGGTATTAAGCCAAAGTGCCACTCAGGGTAAGCAGTTCAGTTCTCCAGGGGTGTGGGGGGGTTTATCATATAATGTGGTCAAGGTGGAATATGGCCTAATGATCTACTCTCACTTGGATTATATAATATTCAGGTGAATGGTAAGTTTTATATCATTTAGGGCATTGATTTTCAAACTACAGTGTGTATCTATTAGTAGATAGTATAATTAATTCAGTGAGCTGCAATTAATTTTTTAAAAAAGGAAAGAAACAGAAGGTGCTAAAGTAGAATAATTGGAGTGTCTTGAGAAATGTTTCATGGTTTCTTTCAAATGTGTGTATTGGGTCATGATGCAAAGTATATTTGTTACTATAAGTCTAGTTAAAAAGGTTTGAAAAACACTGTATTGAGGCAATTTTCATACATTATTTTCCTTGCCTAATTTTTTGGAAGGTTTTGCTTGGCAGTACTTAGATTATGTCCCTTGGTGAGCACCCGGAGAGTTGCAATTCTGAGTTCAGTCACCAGCCAGGGTGCAAACACCAGGGATTGAGGGAGAAGCATTAAAATAGATTTGGAAAACTGAAGGTCACTGACAAGTCCTGACAAGTCCTACACGATGGTGAACTACGACAGTATGCCAGGGGTTCAAGAGTCTACTGAAACAAAAGGAAATCCTGCATAACTGAATGTAGAGCTTAACATGGAGCCTCATCTATGATCAGTTCAAAGTTGGAAGTCACACATCCAAAACAGCAATGTTGGTCCTTTTTGCAGATGATAACTGTACTGCAGTTAAAGTGATGAGTAATAATCTGACTGCATAATTGTGATAAAATCACATACTTTATAAGAGAATAACCTACAAGAAAGTACCCTTGGTTTACACCAGGTAAGTCTCTCTGATGCCTAAGACTATTTTCAATTCTTGAGAATTTGATTAGATTTCACTGACTTAGAATTAGAAAATGCAATCGGTTTTCCTCTTACAATCTTCAAAATTAATCCTGTGTGTTGAAGTGCCACAGTGAGAAATGTCTCAGAAAATATGACTATTTGATAGTCATGTACATACATCAGTATCCTAAACATTACAGATAGAATACAAAGAGTCATAAAAGTTGCTTGAGAAACGGTGGGATGGATATTAATATTTGACCTAGTCAACTTATACAGATTTAGTAAATCACCTTTTCAAGCTGGATGCTACTTGATACATGATAATGCCTATATTCCATCTGCCCGATTATCAAACCTATGAGGAATCCCATAAAGGGAGGTTAAAAGTATATGTCTTATGAGGTCTCTTTCTTCTTAAAAAATATATCCTTGGTTATCGTGAATGTCTTTTCTCTGGTTTTGCTTTATCCACTATCCGTAGGCTCCCTGAGGTCAGTGACAATGTTCCACGCTTCTGAAGAGTGAGTTGATTTATGCATAATTTGTTTACAGTAGAATTAATCTTCTTGTGTGTACAGTTCTAATGGATTTTAACAAAGGTGTGCTGTTTTGTGCCATGGAAGTAAAGGTGTAGGAATTTTCCTTCATCATAACAAGGTTTCTCGTGTCCCTGTTCTAGTCATTCCTTTTTCTCTGTCTTCTTTTACTCAGCATAATGTGCTGAGATTCATCCATAATGTTGAATGTATCAGCAATCTCTTCCTTTTTAATGCTCAGTTGTATTCCACATACAACTTACTTACCACTCACCAATTTATGGGCATCTGTGTTTTTTTCAGTTTTTAGCAGTAGTAACTAAAACTGTTAGAAACATTTATGTAATAGTGTCTGTGTTGACACGGGTCTTCATTTTTCTTGGGCAAATGCCCAACTGGGGGATTGCTGTGTCATACGGTGAGTATAGTTAACTTCACAAGAGCAAGGCCTTCTTGACTATAGTCATTCATTAATCATTTTTAGGCAAAAAGCAATGTTGATATGGAAGCAATTGGGTATAATCAAGTGAAAAACCACCAATCATTCATTAATTTCAATGAAGTTATTGCCAAAAAACAGAAAAATTGACTGATCTTACCTTTGTCCTCCTTAGCTACCCCTGGTGACTCTGAATTAGATGCTAATAAACAGTGAAATGGCTGAAAGGCAGCAGGAAACAAGTTAGAGAAGCAACTGAAAGTGTGCTAAACCCATGAATTGGAAAACAAGCATCATGCAAAGTGCTTATTTTATCATCTTCATACTTTGAGTCAGAAAATTAACAATACTTTTAAGGATTCTGACTTTCACCTAAAGGAGCTGAATATATGTGCAAATAGTCAAACAATGACCTGGATTATTCCTTTTGAAAATCTGAACTAAAAAAATCAATTTTGTATTTATTGCACTAAGTTTTAGCCATTTCATCAAAGACATACCAATAAATGCTGTCTTTTTTCCCTGGCCCCTAACCAGTGACTGATATGCTTCTTGATAGTATGTGTTTAAATGTACACTGGTCCCCGCTTATCTGAGGCTTCATTTTCCTTGGTTTCTGTTATCTGTGGTCAACTGTCGTCCCAAAGAAGATGATCCTCCTGATGAATTATCAGAAGACCAGTCGTAGCTTATATCACAGTGCCTGTGTCATTCACTGAACTTCATTTCATCACATAGGTATTTTATCACCTCACATCATCATCACAAAAACAAGGATGAGTATATTACAGTAAGATATCTTGAGAGGCAGAGAGAGAGAGATCACATTCACATAACTTCTGTTATAGTGTATTGTTATAATTGTTCTATTTTATTATTAGTATTATTAATCACTTACTATGCCTAATTTATAAATTAAACTTTAACATACTTATTCATAAAGGAAAAACCATAATATATATAGGATTTGGTACTACCTGTGGTTTTAGGCATCCACTGGAGTTCTTAGAACCTATCCTCCTTAGATAAGGGGGGACTGTCGTATTGCCATAAATAAGAAAACAGCCATGAAAAGAAATTCACATTTTAATCAAAGATTTTATTTTCAAATTTTCAGTGTGTCTTCCCTTGTGTGTTTTTTTTTATGTGTAAGATCTGAATTATTTTGACTAAGGTTCAAAACTCTAACCAACTAAGTGAAAACTCTTCAGTGTTTAGATGAATTATTCTAATTGAGTGAACTGTCTAAGCCAGTTTAAAGAAGTGTTGTTCACTGTAGGAATCAGAATTCATGAATGCAAAGATAGGTGAATGGTAATCAGCTTTATTATTGTTTAACATGTGAGGATTTATTCACATGGAAAGCTCTTCTGGTTTTCTTTAACTTTTTGCAATGATGTGCTTTTTAAATCATGCAATAAACTTGCACTGAAGACTATGCACTTATTCGTGGCCACTGGTATTTGTAAGACAAATTCTAGGGTCCCAGAAGCAGAAGTTAGATCATATTGGAAGACAATATTCAATAGTTAGTGAATGGTACTTAGCTTTGCCAACACATGGGTCGACAAGGTTTAATTATGTACATGTACATCTTTCTCTAGTTCTCCTAGCTGACTGATTCCTGAATTTCACTTTTTCATTATTTCTATATTTTTGGCTGAGGTTTTTATTCCTCTTAAAAGCTGTGACAAGCTACATTGTCTCTTCTATTTATCTCTTACACCATAGAATGAAAGAAGGGCAGAAAAATGGCTATTACTAGTATTAGGTCTAATTGGCTTTATCAAGTGACTCATGAATCCATCAGCATTTCCCTTAACAACTAGAGAGATACTCCAGGTACTGTACAAAATGGAAGGTTTTTGGGGGAAAGAGGGTGGAACAAGAAGTTATTAGCAAAAGAAAAAAAAGATTGTTTCAGACGAGGTCATCCTGCCTTAGAGGAAGGAGCAGGGGTTCTTGTCACGCCCCATTACCTCATTGTTGGGGGGGATGGGAGGGGCCCATGTGACAGATTACCTTATTGGTGCTGACCAGGGAATTCCTGATTGTTAAAAAGGTCCCATTCCTTAATTATGTTGAAACTGTTATTAAATCTTGTTTTGGGGGGCAAATTATCCTATGTGGGCTTGTTCTTTCTTTTTTTAAAAACACTAAATAGGACCCAGAGAACTTGTAGGAGGAACGGGAAATACCAAAGGTCGGGAAAATAAAATTCATGCTCTAGAATTCAAATGAACTGATTTTACCCTGGAAATATGAATCTTGTTGGTTTACAAACCCCCTTAGATAAGGCCTAGTCACACCTGGGACTGGCACTTGACCCATACAAATCTGAGCTTCCCAGGGGAGAGATGATATGGCTTCGGGCTAGAGCTGAAGCAGGAGAGAGGAGGAGAACAACTACACCGATTAAAGGCCAGATTTGCTAATTGGCTTTTGGGCTGTGGGGGGAGGGAAATGGCATGAACCAGCAGGACTATGTGGGGCAGATTGGGGGTAGGGAGTTTGGGGGGATTGCCTTTTGGGAAAAGAGAGATTGACCAGATGAATTCTGTGATGGCTATTGGATATCAAGTAAAGAAGTCAAGTGGGCAATTGAGTTGTAAGTCAAAAGCTCAGAGACTAGTTTGAGGCCAGATGTGTAAATCTGAATGTTATTTAATAACCTCAGTGGTAAGGGGAGTGGTGAGAGACGTGAGATAAGGAAATGGGACAAAGCAGTGGGGAACCCTCGCTGTCGGAGTAGGAGAGAAAGGGGGGAAGCAGCGAGGCCGATGCAGAAGGAGGGGCTGGGCGGATGATCGACGGGGAGCCCTCAGTGAGGTGAGAGGAGAAGCCAGCGGAGTGTATTGCCACGAAAACCCGGGAGAGGGAACTGCAGTGAGGAGCGCTCGGCCGCGGTGGGCGCCCCCGAGAGGATGCGTGCACGGGGAGCCGGCCTCCAGACCCGGCGGCGTGGGGGGTGCTGTTGACTGACAGGCCCCGACGAGTCCCGAGGATGGAGGGTGAACAGAAGCCGAGAAGGGGCGTATTTCCGAGAGGTTCTGCTCTGAAGGGAAGTCGGGTAAGGGAGATGCGGTGCCGTGCGGGGCAATGGGAGGAGGGATCTTTCCTCTTTTGAAAACACACACGGGAGCATGTGTTTAGGCTGATGGACGCAGCCCAGCAGAAGTGCTGCGTTGACGGTATGGGAGGGAGAGAGGGGTCGGGTAACACCAGACTGGGGATCTCGGGAAGGCCGGAGACAGGAACCGCAAAACCAAGGTCTGAACTTGAATAGCTGGGAAGACGTGTTCTCCGTTTTAAGAAGAAAGAAGGTGTAGAAAGGTTGCTAGATTTGTGGATAGGGAGGTGAGTGAATTCCTGATTGATGGCTCTTATTTGCTCCATGAAACATGGAGTGAGGTAATCAAATGGGGGTAATGGGAAAAAATAACAGAGAAAAAGTATAAAGTAATCATCTTGGAGAGTGGCAAAAAATGAGGAAATGCAGCCAGATGGCCAGCGTTTTGAGGGCCCCTTGAATATCACGCAGCCCACTTGCCTGTGTGGTTCCCTCCCCAGTGCTCAGCTGTTTGGTTAAGCACGTCACATACTGGCATCACCCAGAGCTTTTATATTCTCCTGCTTCTTATATTTAGAGAGGGGCCGAGAAGATGGGATGACAGTGATAACATAGTGGGGGTCCATGGAATTGAGGTTTTGATAAGGCTCAAGAATTTTGTCAGTGGGGCTATTGAACAAGTGCAGTAGAAGGATTGGAAGTAGTGACTGGAGAGTGCTTAAAAGTGAGATGTTTGAAGGTGGAGCAACCTCTGCTGATGAACCAGAGGACCTCAGCTGTAACTGTCGTGTGGGTGACAGGGGCAGAGTGGAGGAAGGCACAAGTGAGATGGTGTTATTGAGAGAAGTAGAGTCCCAGGTGGATACTCTTGTGAATGTTGAACTCATTATGAATGATGACCGTACTTTCATGGAAAGGAAGACTATACATAAATGGGGGATAAGAAGCCTCTAGAACATGACAGCAAACGGGAGGAAAATGAGGTGGTGTATTCAGGTGCCTACATGTCAAGGGAGCAAGACACGTGCTCGCCCACTGCCTCCCCTGCCCAGAGGACATGTGAACCACTCACTGAGAAGTAATTTCAGACTCTTTACAATGGCCACCAAGGCTCCTTATGATCTGGCCCTCCTCATCTACTGCTCCCATCTTTTCTAGTGTATTTCTGAATTTTACCCACATTCCAGCCACAAGGCCACTTTTCAGTTCCTTGAGGAGGCTAAGCTCTTCTATCCCAGGGCCTTGGCATATGCTATCACCTGTGGCCCCTTCTCAGCCTCAGCTTAGATGCCATTCCTCTTCTCTGATCTTATAAACTAAGGTTTATGAGCACCCTCTGATGCTGCTTTGTTCCTTTTCTTTATGGTACTTACCAGACTTTGAAAGTATATATTTAATAGTTGGTTTACTTTTAAATTATTTATAGTAATTCATGAACATAGGATCCCTTTCCCCCCCCAACTATTGTTGTTACAGAAGCTGGCAGGGTGCTAGGTGCCTGGTAGGCAGCTCAGGTGTACCACCTACTGTTAGGTTACATAACCTGAGTTCAAATCCCAGCTCTACCAAACCATTTATGTGATCTTGGGGATATTACTTCACCTCTCTGTGCCTTTGTCCTTTCCCACCCCATGTGTAAAATGGAGAAAATGGTATTTGTTTCATAGAATAGATGTGAGGATTATAAATAACATAGGCAATTGGAATACCTATAACAAAGTGCTCGATAATTATTTGCTAAAGGATGCTGCAAATAAGCCTTCTTTGATTCAACTTTCTATTGTGTATAGATTTGTTATAAAAAAAAGCTCTTTTAGTTGTAAAATCATATTGTTTCTAACATTAAGTAACCAAAACACTTTTGTTCAGTTTCTTCAACTATAAAATGAGATAGCTGATATTGTGATCTCCATGGTTTTCTCTTTTATTTAAAAATCCTCAGTTATATGAATACAGAATAGATTTTCCTCCTTTGACTCATCATGAAAGTAGTTATACTTAATTACTTAAAACACTGAGGTGTTTTTTCATTTCTTTGTTTATTGTTTCAATAAGAGTTGGGGGAATCATAATGGAATCATCTAGAAAGTGCTTGCAAATTACAGATGCTTTCCCTCTTCCTTGCTTCTGATCCTGGCACAAGTGGGAGAGGGTATCAGAGTTGAAAAATGTCCCCAACTAAATCAAATCTCCTCCTGTGGTGTCTCCCACTGATCACCTTCTGCCAACTGCCTATTAAGAACCATTTATTTAACAGATACTACGATGGAAGAGATGCCTACATGGATGTGAGCCAAACATAGGAGGCATGATGACTGTAACCATGTACCATTTATTCTCCCCACTTAGAATTTTTTGCATGTCCGTGTTCTGAAAACAATTCTGTTCACAGCTCTGTGCAACTCTATATCTCCAATCCTTAGAGTTTCTGTATCAAGTGCATATTTATTATCACAAATCTCTCTATAATATCTCTCTAAAAAAGTGAAAGGATTGTCACTTGAATTTCCTTATATTCTATTTCAGTGAAATTCTATGAGATTTTAAAAGGCATTATATCTTTGAAACATGTTGCAATCAAATCCCAGTGTCAAAGCACAATACATCGAGGTTTCAAGTGTAAAATTTTGAGTGAAGGCTTTATTCTGCTTCTTCTCTGGTCTACTTCAACTCTTCTCACTTACCTTCTAACCGAATGAAGGGAAGTAGACAGTTTCATAAACAACAGGGGACGTGTGAGTTGGGTCAGAAGTGGGATGCATGATTTTGGTATCTACCAAATTTGGGTGCCAAGATATTGACTTCTTTGATGGTGGGAATTGATTTGTTGACTTAGGTGGAGGCTACTGATGTGGATGACTGCATGTTCTTTGCCTGCCTTGGACAGATACCTGTGGAGGCCCTCATTCTCTGCCGCTGGAACCTGGACATTTTCTACAGTTCGAGAAGGCCTACTCTACAAAAGCCAGCATGAGAGAAACATTCTGTAGGAAACTATGAAATCTAGTCGTAGTTGCATTTCTTTTTTCCAATAGTCTTACATTTTCCAACTGTAATCAATTTTGTTGTGTGAAATTTCCATTTCAATCAGCACCTGCCGAAAAAGCTTTCCAGATTGTTTCTAATTTATACCTGCTAAAGTGGCTCCTGTTTTGAAAGGCATTTGGATAGGGAAATGTTCTCGATTGAGAAATCTGCACGTTCTTGTTTACATTTGTGATTGCAGATATAACTGAATTTTCTCAACATTCTCTTAACGAAAAAACATCCCAGTGTTTCTGGTTTTACTGAACATTTGAAGTATAAAAAAAGTTCCTGTGAAACCTCGAATGGAAAAACCAGACAGTTTGGCCATTCCTTAGTGCTGAAAAAACTCAGGCAATATACTTTATGCAGGCTTAGTGAGAACACCTCAGAAAATGATTTGTGTAAATGAGTGTCTTGGAAAATTCTTACACAAAGAAAGGTTTGTGTTTCAATTTGTGCTTAAGAGAGAAAAGTCTCTCTTTTGGGTCCAAAATACAGAAGCATGAGGAAAATGGCTTCACTATTCCAGATGTCTTTTCTGAACTTAAAACAAAAATTTCAATACATACTTGGTGGTTAAGGTAAGATCAGAGTACACAAGTGTGAGAGACTGCATTAACCTCCCAGATACCCCAGAAAATGCTCCCACTTTTGAGTGTGAATTCAATTCCACTCAACACCAACGTTTTGATTCAATTCCACAATTGAGTATGTGCAAGGCATTATGGAAGGTAAGCATGAATAAGACAAAGAACCAAACTTCTGGAAGAGTTCACAGTCTAAAGGGGAGACTGAGATTTATGCACATGACTTGCATTGGGAGACCAAGAGAAGTGATGTTATGGGGATGTACAGGAGGGGCTTTGGGCTCATGGAGAG
The DNA here is from genome assembly GCF_040802235.1 of Manis javanica. Taxonomy (NCBI): domain Eukaryota; kingdom Metazoa; phylum Chordata; class Mammalia; order Pholidota; family Manidae; genus Manis; species Manis javanica. Next base: position 18,834,642 of record NC_133168.1, read on the forward strand.
GGACTAGGGCTTCTTGGGAGGCTTCCTGAGCTGAGTCTGGAAAGATGTGCCTGGCAAGGTATATTCTGAAAGGCTTTCCATTTCTATTAAGTATCACGTCATCCTAAGAAATAAATTAACTCTATCACTTAATCATTCATTTATTTATTCAACAATATCAAAGACTCACAGTAGACCAGTTACTGGGACTTTCTGGATTTATTCAATATTTATTCATTCGTATATATTATTTGAGCACCTATCACACTGTTCCAGACTCCTTTGTTGTTTTTTGTTTTTTTTACTTTTTAAAAATATTGAGGTAGGGTTGATATACAGTCTTTCGTTGTTTTCTGGTATACAACACAGTAGTTCAACAGTTACCCATATTATTAAATCCTCACCCCCACTAGTGCAGTTACTGCCAACATGGAAAGATGTTACAGAATCACTGGCTATATTCTCCATGCTATACTACCCTCCCTGTGACAAACTTATATTATGAATGAAAATTTTTGTGTCCTTTTATCTCTCTTATGCTCCCCACCCACCCACTCCAAACCTTCTCCCATGGTAACCACCAGCCACTTCTCAGCGTCTAGGAGTCTATTGCTAATTTTTTTCTTTTTGTTTAGTTTTGTTTTTATATTCCACAAGTAGGTGAAATTATATGGTATTTGTCTTTCTCTGGCTTATTTCACTTAGCGTCATGCCCTCTAGTTCCATCCATGTTGTCACAAATGGCACAATTTCTTGTGACTCCTGTGTTTTTATGCACAGCAGTACAACTCTGTTCAGGTTCCCGGACCCAATTCCAATGCATGTGTGTTGGCAAGGGGGTCTTCCCATGCACAACACCAACCAGTTCTTGAATACCAGCAGGGTCTCCAAGAACTCAGCTCAGTTCTAATGCTATCTGCCTAGAGAAAGCACTAGATTTGCAGGCTAAAGGCTCCATCTTATTAAACTGCTCTCTACCCCCCACTCCAGATGCTAGTCACACGCCTGTCCTAACTGGCTACACATTGGAGGTTCCAACGACCTCCCTCTTAGGTTAGATTAATTGGCTAGAATAACTCACAGAACTCAGGAAAACATGTATGCCTACCTTTTTAATAAAGGATACCATAAAGCGTACAAGTTAACAGCCTGATGAAGAGATGCATAGGCAAGGTCCCAAATAAAGGAGCTTCTATCCTTGTGGAACCTGGGGCCTGGCTCAGTGGCATGTGAATATGTTCTGGTTCCCCAGGCATGAAAACTGTCTCCGACAGGGAAGTAGGACACAAGAGAGTGATATGCTCATCTCAGGGGTTTTTGTGAGGGCTTCTTTGCATAGTCATGATTGACTAAATCATTGGCCATTGGCTGATTTAACCTTCAGCTCCCACCCTTGGGTTTGGTCCAAAAGTCTCTCATTGACATGACAAGACACCCTTTTTTCACCTTTAAGGCTCTGAAGTGTTTTAGATAGCTTTGGGTGAAGACCAAATATACTTTGGAAATGTATATTTGGTTATCTGAATGGCCAAACATGTATTTCTTATAATTCATTATATTGCAGCTCCTTACCATAATCTCTCCCTAGGACTAAATCTTGGCAGTTTTGGAAGAAGGTCAACCATGAGAAACTGCTTATGGCCACGGAACCCAACTCCAACTATTTCATTCTCCCAATAATTCACAACCAACCCAACATTGGCACCTTAATATTTATGATTGCAATTTTTCCAAGTCAGGGGCCATTTTTAATTTAATTGCTGTCATAGTTCAGAAAAGAAAAAGTGGACTAGGAGACAAACGCTTGAGTTCTAGTTCTGGTCTCACCATGTATTATCCTCTCGATCTTGAGCAAGTCAACCTCTCCTTTCTCTTCTGCACATTTAAGATAAGGCTAATAATTTTGACTTGATAATATGAGAGTGGGGAATTGTGAGGACTGAATGAGAAAGGGTGCCCAAAAGTCCCTCATAAGCTGTGAGGCCATATAAAAATGGAATGTTTTATTGATAAGCAATTTGCTTACTACATCAAGCACTAGACATTTGCAAAATACTTGAATATGATTATTAAGTTGATGGTTAATTCTCTTTGGTGGTGAATATTATCAATACAGCCAGTAAATTATATTGAAAGTGGGTCCATTCTGGACTGAGTTGTGTTCTCCCAAAATCATAAGTTGAAGCCTTAACACTTCATGTGATTGCGTTAGGTGATAGGGCCTGTAAAGAGTTAATTAAGGATAAATGAGGTCGTATGGATGAGGCCCTAATTCAATATGACTGGTGTCCTTACAAGAAGAAGAAAAGCTACCAGGAATGCTTGCGGGCAGAGGAAAGGTCACGTGAGGACACAGCAAGAAGGCAGCTGTACTCAAGGAAAGGAGAGAGGCCTCCTGAGAGGCCAGCCCTGCCCGCATCCTGATCTTGGACTTCTAGCTCCTGGAACTCTAAGAAAATTAATTTCTGTTGCTTTAGCCACCTAATCAGTGGTATTTTATTATGCCATCCCTAGCAAATTAATATAGGATCCTTAAGTAAACTTCAGTGATTTTTCTTTTCTTAATGAATTTACCCATGTCACAAGTAAAAAGGTCACTTAAGTAGAGAAATTATGGAATCAGACTCACCTAGAGTTTTAGAACTGAGTCACTTAAAAGTAGTAACAACAGATTCAAAGGATTACCAGATGTTTAATTGCTATAAATTTGAGAAAGAAGTTGTGATAGTCCAGTTGATTCAATTGTTTCTTGTTGAAATTTCACCTCTAAATTTTGGGATTATACTCAGCAACTTTTGCACTCATACACATTTTTTGTTAAGATGCACAGATGTGTTATTTGCAAAAAATAGCTAAGTAGAAGTGTCAGATCTTAGCATAATGTCCATCAAAGAAATGAAATCCCAGAAGTCTGCAATTCTTTACCGGGATCATTTTCTTACTCAGTAGGGATTATATGTATATATGCTTTGATACTTATTTTCATTCAGTGTGGAAGGTTTTTCATTTGCAACATACATGTTCTTCAAATCTCCAAATATATACAGTAAGAAATTCTGCTTGTTTTATTTTTGTTTTTCATGTATATATAACACTGATTTTATTTTGAGTATTTTATTTTTTAACTAAACAGGAATTATTCATTCCTGGCTAAAAAGACAACTAGTGTTCAGAATGAATTGCTCGGTCCTAAAATGTAGATCTTAGAATACATATAACACTTCTTATTCTCTGATAACTGTTTTGCATCATTTTATTCAGATACCACTTCTCTTTTTAAAAAATAAAAGCTTTAAAGCCATTTGTTAAAACTGGTTAACATAAAAAGTTGTAGAAAGGATAGTTTTTTTGGCATTTGCTACTGCCTCAAGTGGAGGCTTATTGTAAAGATTTGACTGAACAAACATACCCTTAACAAAGAAGTTGAATGATCTGAAAGTTCAGAAACTGATGCAGTAACTGATTTGGGACAGCCACACCATCTTTCAGTTACCAATTTAGTGTAATAGCCAATAGCATGATGACAATCGAGGAATAGCGATTTCGGACAAATATGTGGTGTAGTAACACTGTCATGAACAAAGAGGACATTTCCCAGAGATACACTTCATGGTCAGAAACTTTGTCACCAAAAGCAGAAATAAAGCAGGAAGAAAAGACATGCATGCACGATAGAGAAGTGAGGGTGGTGGGAGGGGAGCAGGACTAGAGCCAAAATTTATTTGCTGTCTCTCAAACAGTGATGTCACTCACCTCACACGTTTAACTTCGAGACTAATTCCCTGTTACTCTGTGTGCAATGCAGTTACTGTTTGTTGTCTGTTTAATACCATAAACTGTCCCACTATTAGTCTAGATCCTTGCGCCTCCACATGTGGTCCACAGACCAGCAACTTGAGTCCCCTGGGAGCTTATTAGAAATGCTGACTCCTGACGGCGCCTGATATGCAGACCCTCTGAGTCAGAATCTGCATTTTGCCAAGATCCCAGGTGATTTGTTTATACATTAAAATTGGAGGACACAGCGCCCTGCTACTTTAAGGTGAGGAGGAAGCACCCGAACACCTCGTTAACAGGCAGATCCTGATTCAGTAGGTGCGGGGTGGAGCCTGAACCTCTGCCTTTCTGAGGGCCAGGCTGAGGGCTGTCGGGCCGCCCTGGGGGCCAGCAGGATAGAGTGCGGTGGCCGAAATTCTCCAGTGATGACACAAACTTGTAGAGAACTCAAAATGCCAGGCACCTCATGGAACCACTGAATTAGAACGCTCTGGGGAGTATTCTGGGGAAAGAATTTTGACTATTTTTTTTTTTTTTTTTTACTATGTCAGGTAATTCTTATCATCAGAAGTTAGGAAATTCCCACAGAGGCCAGTACATCCATTTTGTTCTTCCCATCTAATACCTCTGACCAGGACACATTCCCCAATGGCTCAGTGGCCCGGGTCGTACAAGCACTCCCATTTGAACGCTCCATGAAGTCTGAAGTCCTGGCCCTTTGTGCCTTCCCTGCGGAATGATTTTACCCTGCGGAAGGATGCGGTGCTACAAACCACGTCCTGCTTTAGTGCTTTACGGTGGGTCTCCAGGAGAGGGGCAGAGGATAGGAAGAAAAGGAGAATCCAACGGCCAAGACCCTGTCCCACCCCGAGGTGCATCAGTCTGCCCTCTCCCCAGCATCTTTCCCAGCTCAGGGAGTGGCCGCCCCAGCCTCTCAGTGTGCTTTCCTGAACATAAAGCCTTTCCCTGGGGCGTCAAACCAGGCTGGCTGGCTGCAAGTGAGTCTGTCTGGAGGCTGCTGGCCAGTCTTGGGATGGCACCCCCTGCAGGACAAAGATGGTGAGTATCACAGACTCTCCTGAACTCTCCAGTCTTGTCCTTGCCCAGCCCATGTAGCTTCCTGTGCATTGTAATATATTTTGACCTCATCATCTGCTGTTGTAAAGAAACTCCCTTTTCGATGATTTGTTAATGCAGCTCTTAGTGGTTCCAGCCCCCGACCCATGTCTGCTTGCACTGCTCGCTTCACTTGGAATGGCTCTGCTTCCTCCTCTGCTTGCCTGGAAGTTGCACCGTCAGCCCCCGTCTCACTCACTCATGGGCTTCTTCGGGATGCCTCATCGCTCATCACTTCTCTCTCCTTGAACTACTACAGTACGAGCATTTATGCACACGGAGGCATATGGGTGACATAGTAAGAGAAAGGGCCTGTTTTCAGCTTATCTCTGCCACTTATTGATTGTGCAACTTTGTGAAAGGCATTTAATGTCCCTGGGCCTCAGTTTCCCAATATGTAAATGGGAATAATAATATTTACTAGTGCAGAGACTCATATGAGATCACATATGAGAAAGCTAACGGCATATGAAGCACAGCAGGTATCCAATAATCCATAGGTCTTGTTATTATGACCACTATTATCACGTATTACAAGGTGACTGTTCCACATGTCTGAGTTTCTAACCACCTTATGAACAAACAAAGATAATATTTGACTCTGTTTGTGAATTCTCTTTAGTCCTCAAAAGGCTGCAGGTCTTTGGAGAAAGGCTTGAAAGTCCCACTGGAAGATGAAATGTGAAATCCTAGAATAAGTTAAAGAAGTTCTGCCCTCAGGGTTAGGAGCCAACAGAGACACAGACACAAAACTCGGCATGCCAGGTGCAGTGGCATTTCCCAAATGATGCTCTAGAGAACTGTGATTTTAGGAAATGCATAAATGAGGAAAACGAGGCTTGAGTTGAGATTAGTTCAGGAAACACTGCTGGCAATAGCCTCCTCCTGACGAGTGACTAATATTAAAGCTTTGCTGGAAAGAAACCTGTTTAACTTAGTTTAACCAAGCATTTTCCAAAGATTGTTACTGAAACATTTTTTTCAACTAACATCCATGCAGAGAGACGTTTGACTGGTTTAAGAACACATCAGCAAGTCCTTCAGAGACAGCGGTATAACCGATCTTTGCTCTATTTTCAGATCTTTGTCCACCAAGTAATCACCTGGGTTGTATTAACCTAGAGGGTGGCATGTGTCTATCTCCACAGATGAGTCTTCCTGTACTCTGTTGTGATGTCCTGTTGTGACGAGTTGCCCCTGGCGCAGACAAGGCAGTCTCCAGCACATTATCTAGACTAACGTTCAGCAGAACTATGCCAGCAGGTGTATATAAACATGTATATAGGGTTTACACATAAACACGATTTGGAGGAGGGCAATTGAGCCTCATTCACTGCATGTTTAGGTAGAGAGAACTGGGTTTCTAGGAGATCATAGCTCCATCTGGCTAGGAAACTATTGCTGATGTCTCTATTTCATCTCCTGACTGATTTCTTCTCTATCCTTTGGTAACTAAAACCTGTTTGTGATGTCTGTGCCTGGCTCTTCGGTCGATCTAAACCTACTCCTGGCATTTGTCTACACGGGGATCATATAGTCCAGTAAATGCCAGAAATATTTTCCCACAAATAACTTAATTCACCATTTGGATTTAGAAGCAGTTTATATCTTTGTATGTTTTTAAGAAGCTATCATTGTTAAATGTAGCAGATGAAAAACATTTTTAATTTAGAAATCATATAAAATTATAGACTTTTAAGCTATTGTCATTAAACTAACTTGCCAGATTGATTGTGCTCTCCATTGAGTTGTATGCTTACCAAGTGGGGTGTGCTTTATCTCACGCCTGTTTATGCTAGTTCTACTTTTGTTACATGTTCCTAATTTAATTAGATATTACATATTTGCTGATAGAATGCAAAAAAGATTATTGTTGAATGCTTTATATAAAAAACTAGATAAAGTTAGCTATCTTCCCAAAAAAATCCCCAAATTAAGGCACCAAAATACTATTGCTGTAAAATTAGATGTAGGCCAGCGTAAATAGCCTAGCTGTAAATAGATGTATAAAACAATTATACAAGTTGGAGAAGGGGAGTCATAAAAATCTGTAGGGGATTTTAAATTCTTGTTTCACTTGTAAGACATTAAAACTTGGCGTTATAGAGAATGTATTATCAATCATGAAAACACAATGCAGAATTCCAATCAGTGAATTCATATGCTAATGAAAAGTTTGGTTCTAGACCAAAGTCTTGGTCAATCAATGTGTTCTTATATGTTTTTAGTCAAAGTCAATTATGTAGGGTATGTATCAGGTATCATTTTTTATGATCTTCTGGTTTAACTTTGTCAGTTAGCCAGCGGACTCATTGGTGTAATCCTGTTATACTGGATTTATGCAAGCTCTTATACAGGCTCCTATTATTTGAACCTTGTGATAAATGAAGCATGAGTTGCCCCTTGTGATTTCAGCTCTCCTCCTTACCTAGCTGCAATGCGGATGCACTTCAAGCCACAGAGCCCTGTGCTCCCTTTACCTGTAGTTGCTCCATCCATCTCTCAGCTCTTTTCTATTTAGCAGTCCAGAAAACATGCGAAAGACAATGTGGAGGCTCTTTCTCTTCTCTCTGTTAGGGCAGCTGTTGCCTTACTCTTTCTGAAGTCCTGAAGCCCGATGTTAGCTTGCCTTAGTCCCAGAAACCCAGTTTGCCTTTCTTCACATCACACTCACTTCTTTAAACTGGGGACTTGCTTGGGCAGCTGACAGCTCAGATGGTCCGTCTTTGTTCTCACCTGCTGGCTCAGAGGTCTCTCACCGGTCCTGCTCATACTTCCCATGGCCTGTTCGTCTCTGCTTTGAGCTTTTGGTTCATAGTTCCTTATGTTGGTCGTCACATGGCACCTTTGATGTCTTGGGCACAGTCTTCATCTGCTGGAGTTCAATCCCCAAACTGGATAGTGAAATGATTTTACTCTTTCTACTGTTTTACTTTGTTTTTTTTTCCAACAGAGGCAAAAGACTAGAATGTAACTAACTGTGAAGGCAGCTATGTTGTGCATGTACTGTTTATGTACTGTTTTCAGTTTTGTTTTTCTTTAGACTATTTTCTTTAGACTGAGTCTATCGGAAAAGATAAATCTGGAGAGACTGATCTCTTATAATTAAGTAGCTTGTTTATAGGCATCTTTAGTTACCACCCACCATATAATCTCAAGTTAACTATGAAGTATTAATTATATATATCTTAATCTCAATTTTGGATTTTAGGAATCAAGGCTAGGAGTTCAACCCAGTCATGGAAGGTTGGTGGATGTTGCCAATAAACAGATAAAAAAGAGGGAAAGTAGGGTGGTGGTGGTAGTGGTGGTAATGAATATATCTTCCCTATTAAAAAGATTCACTGTATGCTTGGACCATGATAGAGAATAAACTCAATGCAGTTATACAGGCTTCTATTATTTGAACCTTGTGGTGAATGAAGCATGAGCTGCCCCTTGTGATTTCAGCTCTCCTCCTTACCTAGCTGCAATGTGGATGCACTTCAAGCCACGGAGCCCTGTGCACCCTTTACCTGTGGTTGCTCCATCCATCTCTCAGCTCTTTTCTATTTAGCAGTCCAGAAAACATGCGAAAGACAATGAGGAGGCTCTTTTTACTGGAAGGCTGAAAAGGAATAAGAAAACAATGTTTGTGTTTAGAATACTCTGTAGGAATCAGGTTTTTTAGAGTTTAAAGTGTAAAGAAGAAACTAGAGTAGTTTAATAATATTATAGCAATAGATTAGAGTGAGTGTATGCACCACGCATAGTTCTGAATCTCACACCACTCTCCTCAAATACCCGTGGATGATGCTGTATTGCTCTGTCCAGGGACAGCAAATGACAATTCATATGAGCAAGTACAAAGGTCAGCATGCCTACACCCATTATTACTTGAGTTGAACCTCCAATCTAGCCATTTATTTCCAGATAGACTCATGAATGTCATTACACGGTTTTATAGCTCATTCAATATTGAGACTTTCTAGTCTTCTGTTCCTAATTTATGAGATTTAGATAGCACATATGTTGGAAGTATTAATGAATGTGACTCAGTCTCAACTTAAAATATAGTGTAGTTATTCTGTCTCTAGTTTCTTTCAGTTCCTGATGAGAAAGGCAAAAGCTTAGGAATGTGATTCAGTGATACAGAAAGTAAACACAGCATATACTGCATATGATGCTAAAAAACCCCAAACAAACCCTAATATCCTGGGCAGGTATAGGAATAACTTCACAACAGCAGACACAGTGTCTTTAGGTAAAGTAGTGCTGGCAGTGCAGGCATGTCATTATACACAGTACTGGGCAGTAGCTGAACAGTGTAAAATTGCTCTCCAGATAACTTCAGCAAAAGGACACCAACCTGTGCCATTCAGTCAAAAGTTACAGGCAAAATATGTGTAAACAATAAAGAATCTCATTTGTTTTAGTTGGCCATTTTTGGCCATTTCTCCTTGATACAATGAGGGATGATAATTCAAACCAAAGGGATTTAAATGCATGGTGTTTACTAGCACATGTCAAGTTAGCAGTAATTTAAAATGCATTCATTTTCAGTTATATTGATTATTAATATTATGCAAAGATTTTAAATCACACATCAAAGACTCCTTCATTGAAATATACAAAATTGGTGTATAAAAGTTTTTTCCACTTAAGCCACTTTGCAAGAAGAAAATCCAGTAACATTCAGGCATATCAGGAGGTTTTCATGGGGTTTGCTTTCTGCTTTTGGGATATCCTTCTGGGATGTATTGGCAGCAGACCAAGTTCACTAAGACTAATGAAGTTATGCTTAGATAATCATGTGTAAGGCCGTGATTCAGCTCTAAGCAAGTGCTTTGGGCCATTCATCACACAGCATTTTTAATACTGAGCAGTTGTGCACCTGTGCCATGGCCATGCCTCATCCTTGGATGGCAATCAGGACTTTCTACTCCTAAACCTCTCTGCTCCTGCACACCATTACCTCCTGATGCGATGCACATGTAACTGGTGTACTGGGCAACCTGGGTGCAAGAAACCAGGAGCCAAAGCAATTTTTTTCTTTCTGATCACTCCCTTTAAACTGGGTCTCAATTTTGTTCTTCCACACTCCTTGAAAAATAACCTTAAAGCAAGTCCTAGAGTTTTGGGCACTCTTAAATGAAGAACAGGCTCACTTCAGAAATTAAAATAACCAGTTGAGTGTAATAGTCAAACCTCCAAACCTCATTCTATTGGTGTTTCCTCTTCTGCTTAAGGGCCTGATTTGGGCTGATAGCCTGTAATGGGGAGCTCATGGGGTTGGCTCTGACCTCCACACCACTGACTCCCTTTCCCAATTATTAGATGAGGTCTTTGAGCTCTTTGACCTTCAGCCAAAAGGGAGAGGGAATCAACAAGAGGCAGTTTAGGTGAGGCTGAGGTTCTAATGTTGCCCTAGTCCTTGCTGGGGGACTAGGAGCACCCCCTCCAAACCCCTTCTCAGTCCTGGGACCCAGGGATTCTTTTTCCAAGGGGCCCTGACCCTGCTTTCCAGTCCCTGCTCAGGCCTCTTCCCCAGGTCTGTCTTCCAAGAGTAGGCCACACCCACTGCATGCACTCCTAAGCCCAAAGGATGGCCAGGGGTGACATTTTGCTGGGGTGTAAGTGGGTGGAGCCTGGTGCTTTGGGCTTGGGGCTTCCTATGCATGCACCTGGATCTCCTTCTGCTGGATGGTGGAGTCAGGGGTGAGGGATCTAGGCAGGAGACTGGGCGCTGGCAATCTCCACCCCCCACATGTTGCCCTCTTCTGCCATGGAGCTTAGAGGAGTCTAAAAATTATAAATCTGACCCTGGTCTTCCAGATGATTCTGAAGCTATATTTTTAAGGTAGGAAGATGAAACATGTTATTCAACAATTTATTAGTTTTATTTACACTTTTAATTATTTAGGTAATGGTAGGTGGGCCTCCAACACTATTCTTGCTGTAGGCCCATCAAGTGTGTGTGTGTATGTATGTGTCTGATACTTCCAAGAGACCTCTGATTATACTGGCATTACTGTAGTCAATGACTCATTTTCACATGTTTACTTGTTTAAACTTTACCTAGCTCTGCCCCTGGAGTTCTTATGGACCATCCCAAATGTTCTCTACTGGCTCCCTTCATCCTTTCAGGAAGATGGAGGTACTTTTTAAAATAACTAGAGGCTGATTCTCCACCACAGGCCCCCTGGGCCATGAGAAATCTCAGGCCTCCTTTCCCCATCATCAGAGGATATGAACCTCACCCCCATAGAAGCTCTTTTTCTCCTTGATGCTAGGCAAGTGGTTCCAGCCAGCTTCTCTTTTGGTTTGCTACCGGCAAGAGTTTCCTTTTCCTCAAATGCAGGGAACATGTGACAAATTCTCCCAGTTGTTCTGTCAAGGTCACTTTCACTTGGTCATGGGGGTGTGAGGCTCTGCACAGCCCACTGATGACCCTCCAGAATGGCCCTTCCTCCCCAGCATCTCTGCCATCACCCCCATTAGGCTGGAAGTGGGTAAGCATTCATGTTGGAAGAACTGGGCTCCTATTTTCTTAGCTTGCCCAGAGTAGGTAGTGTAGGACCTCCCTTTAGGGAGTCCTTGATAGACATAATTTTATGGACCTTTGGGGTTTCTGCCAAAGTTCCTCAACACCAAGAAAAGCAAAACATCCCATTATATCTGCATTTGAAGGATGCCCCAAACCCATGTCTTTTTTCCTCCCATTCTAGGCAGAAATGGAGACAGGGGGATCAACAGAAAGAGCCTCCAGATGTGTATAAGAAAAATAACTATTTAGATCCTCAAATAAGGGGAAAACAAAATATTAAATTCAGCTAGTAATATTAGATTTACAAGCAGACAAGGAAAGGGACCAATTTAAGAAGCAGTTTAGAATGTAAAAAATCATCTGAGTGGGGTACATTGGAGGAAAACTGAGCACTCGAAATACTTTCTATGACACCAAGAAGGAGGCAAGGAAATGATGTCCTGGAATAAGGGAAAATTCAAGAGCTGAGGATTTCAGGATTTTTGAGCAATAATGTGGATTCACACTCAGCCTTAAAAGGCGCAGTCTTTAAAAGTATCAGGAGGAGCTGCCAGTGGCGATGATCCTGCTGAGACAGGGGTAGCCACAAGGAGCAACCTGCCCTGTGTATATTTTGTAGACCTACTATGTGCAAGAGAGAAAGGCACTGGCAATGGCAACAATAACTCAGGGAAAACATGTCTGGAGACCTTGTCATCTATGAGAAAATGCAGAGACAGGAGGAGGACTGTGGAGAATGCAAAGCTTCTACAAACTGGGATGCTCTGATTTTGAAATAAGGGAGACAGTATCTCTAGCACCCAGATGCCTAGACAGAGCCCATGCTCAGTGCAGCATTTGCATACCAGGGAGGAGCGACTTCAAAGGGAAATGGAAATTAAGAGTTTTTAAACATAAGAGTTGGGGAATAAGACAGCCTTGAGGAGGACATTATGGCTGGATTGTCCCCAAAGAGCAATTTTCTAAATTTTGTGAGAAGGCCAGAGTATCTTAAATGCTGTGCTCTGGAGGAGAAGGCCCTGGTGGAATCCCATCGCCTCTCCTCCCCACCGTGGCCACCCTCAGTCCCCAGTGGTGAGATTCCTCCTGACCCAGCTGGGCTCACAGGTCCTGGACTTTGAATTCCTGGCAGAGATGCGTCATATCCCCTGAGCCTGGAAACTCTCTTCCAGCATTTTCTCTGATGACCCTCCTTCCCCCAGACACCATCTGGTCTCTGCTCTGTGGTAACCACCTATAGATGCTGCTACAGGGACTCCACGCCTTCCAGGACAAAGCCCAGGTTCCACTGTTGAACGCACTCCAAATCTACAAGGGCAACTCTATGTCAAGTTTCTCTTGTCTAGTTTCTCAAAGGTGAGCTGACAAGACATTTTGGAGGGAAGAATTTGGGGCTTTATCTTGTTTGGTCCTCAGCTCATATAGGTCTGTAATTTTGGACTTTATTTTTCATGTAGAAGTTTATTAATAGAAGGGCTTATATGATCTGATTTTCGGGCATATTTTTCATGGTTGATTTTCTTCTTTGTTATTAGGTTTATTATTGTGCTATAACTGGCCATAATTTGAGATGGAAATAGAATGGAAGGTAAATTTTTAGCCTCGGGTGAAACACTATCACAGTTAATTAAAACATCTCAACTCATTTTATAGGTATCTAGAGACAGAAAGTAGAAATGCTACTGTCATTTCAAGAATAAACGAAAGAGCAATACTCAGGGGAAGCAGCGACGTGAAGGGGGAGGCAGGACTGCCCTGATCGGCTGCTTTTCTTGTTCTGCCACGAGTCCGCCTGCAGCCCTGGTGACCTTGCAGAGTCTGTAGGCGGAGGGTTAGAAAACGCGAAGGAGAGACCAGTTTCTCCCTTTCCCCATGCTCCTCTTGGAGCACAAGAGGAACTTTCACCTTGTAGGGAATATTGGGGAGTAGCCTCTGTCTCCTGCGATATACCCTCCAGCCACTTCTTTCCTAAGAAGAGGCCCTCTCCCTGCTCTGTGTGGGGAGCCAGCCCCAGGCCTGGCCCCAGGCAGGAATGGCTGTCTTTACGCAGTGCCCGTGCCTTTGAGCAACAGGGAGTGGTTTGGAGGGGAAAGAGACAAGTCTGACTTCGGCTGCTTTTCAACCTAATTTTACTGGAAAAATATATTTTTATGCCCATTTGATACTGTTTATTGCTCATTTGTCCTGAACCTGTAGGGGTGTGATTATCACTCCCAGAAATCCCAAATCGGAGTCCTACGGAAACTGGGATGTTAAACATGGCCTCTTGGCTGCAGGCACAGATCTCTGCCCACTTCTTGGCCAGTCCAAACCCTTAGTCCCGGTGCTTCTTGGAGGCAAGATGACATGGAACGCATGGGAAGCTTTGTTAGTATTTCACCAGGAAAGGGGTGCTCTGGTTTTATATGACTGGTTACATTTATGGACACAAAAATATGAGGCAAAACTTCTGAGAATTACTCTTACCTCCACCTTAGGGGACACTTTTTTACTATTAAAATAAACCATGAACTATTGACTGGGGAAAATGTTTGCTCCATGTGTTGCTGCATTCTGTCAGCTGCCCAGACTCGTTGCTTTGATTCCCACACCCAGGTTTGGGGCCGCCCACATTTTCTCTTTTGCCTAAGTTACAAATCCCTTTGCCTGGTGCTTATCTTCAAGTACTGCTCTGTTCCTCAGCCTCGTCTGATAACCAGGGTGCAGGACTTCACGTCTGCTTTGGATTTTGTGCTGGAGTGTGCGTGTGTATGTGCCTTTGACTGGGTCCTAAGTGAATGTAGTCAGGTGGGTCAGTGATCCACCTTTCTGTCCTCAAAATAAGGGTGGTTTTGGTGTGTGTTTACAAGCAGTGAGTTTCTCACGGACAAGCTTGTGAATACTGTAAAGCCTGGGGGTTAGTGATATTGCACTGCCTTTTATTCCAAAGGCTCATGCAGCAATTTACAAATATGCAAAAAACAAAAATTCAAGCAAAACACAAGACGAACACTGAGGGAAAAAAATAGAGTGAGTAGGTAAGGAAGAAAGAGAAATTGGTTTGGAAAAATAAGATGAAACCTAGGATGAATTTAGCTGTATGCTGAGGCCTGCCACCCTTGTTACACTTGGGCCATAGATTTAAATGCCTCTGAGTTTTCTAGCAAGAAATGCAGAAAAAGAGAAACAAAAACATACGATTTTCTGTGTATATAATAAAAACACATTTGCTCAAAAGTAAGAAAACTATTCCTGCTGTTTATGCCTATGGGGTTGCTTTCTATGTTTTTATAAAGAATATTCTATGAAATTTAATGAGCAACGTTCTCATGCTGAGACAACAGTGAATATCTTAGCATCATCCCTCCATGGACGTAATGGACATAATTATTAAATACAGTCGATTCATAAGAGCAATTCTACAGGAACTGGACAATGTGGTCAAACTATGCAGCCCTCAGAGTTTTAACTTGATTCAGGACACATTGAAGTTTACAATATATGGACCGCTTATCCAAAGTTTAGGCAATTCTTCTTGAACAGTGCTCTTCTCAATGGAATTTTGATAGTTACTGGGAGGCAGTGGGTAGGAGGATATGGTGACTTTATTAAGTTCCTGAACTGTAGACAATCCATATTATTGATTTAATTTAGAATCTTTATTCCTTAACAGTCAGATGGGCTGGAAAGTAGGACTGACATTCTCTTTTTAGATTTGAAGATCCTGGCAAGGATCTCACTTCCTAATAGAAATGAGCCCAGGTAATTCACATGCACAAGATACACAGATTTTTGCTTTACTCAAGTACAGTGACAATTACTGATGCAAGTAACAAAGTGCTATTCCTTAGAGCCTAAATGAAATAATTTCAGCCTGGAAACTTTCTGAAGTAGGTGTTGGGAACAAGTCAACAGAACCATAAAAAATTATTCAGTAAACACCTATGAAATATCTAGCTTTGAACATATTTTAAAATATTATGCAAATTTCATCTCCCCATTTCTCTACCCTTCCCAAATGAGCTCTTTACTTTGAGATGCTGTGAGTCCTTTCTTTCAAGAAGTTAAAACTCTCATACAGGCTCCATAGAAGACTTGTTTATATCACATTAGCCAGAACTGTGTCACAGGACCACTCGTAGCTGCAGTGGAGATTGGGAAAATGACCATTTAGATTTTCCAGCCTCTAGAGTGGAGGCACCCCCCAAAATTGGGAATGGGAGTTCAGGGACCAACTGACAATGTTTCCTACCACAGCCCTCTAGCCATAATAGGAATGGTGGTGGTGGAAGTAGGATTTAGGTATTCTCTCATACCTAAATTTTGCATTAGCAGATGGAGAAGGAGGCCACACAGGGAACTCAACTAACATAGTCAAAGCCAAGACAGAAGGAGGTTCGAGGCAATTGTCTTAGTTCTAACTCTTCTGTTTGTCTTTTAATGCAGCAGGTTGCTGTGCACATCTTGATATCAGGCCAGTGTATCTTCCTGAAGAACTCTTCCATCTGGTGGCATTTCTATGGCCTTTTTGTTATGATAATTAAGAAGGAAGGCCTCATATTTAGTGTCCAGCCTCTGAATGACATATTCAATAGAAAAAAATAGTTGGAAAATCAAAACATACCACAAAGAAAAAGTGGTAAAACTATTACATAAATGGAATAAATAGGTAAAATAATCACATCTTCCTCTTCCATTTTATATTATAGATTTAATCAAACAGATTTTGGTGATACTTATTGCATAAAAAGCATATTGGGAGAGAGAGAAATATACATTTTCATCATTTTCAACACAACAGTTTTCATCTTAGAAAGACATCAGGTAGAATATTTTCTGCAGCAAACAACAAATTCCTCATCTTTAATGACTTAAAAATAATATTTATTTAACTCCCAGGATAAGTGCGTAGGTGTGGCAGTGCTTGGCTCTGCCCTCTTCTGTTGGTTTCACCAGCAGGCTGGTAGCAAAATTACCACAGCTCAGGGCACCACATACAAAGCACATCCCCACAGAAGAGCTTGTTCTCAAGAGCTGAGAATTTTCCAAGTGGGGGTCCACTCTGCTTCGTTAGAATCAGCTTGAACTTGTTAGGAATGAAATTCTCAGGCCCCACTCCTGGCTTCCTGAATCAAAAACTGGGAGTGGGTTCCAGGACCTTATGGATTTTAGCAAGTGCCTCCTGCCTGAAATACTTGTCTCACTAAAATTTGAGATTCACTGGCTCAGACCAATAATTCTGAATCCTCAAGACTCTAGACGCCAGAGCTCTACTCCAGAACTACCAAAATTGGAAGGATGGTGTTTGAAGGAGGGCTGAGAGAGGGAAGAAGCTGGACATTGGCACTTCAAGAGCTTGCCCAGCTAAGAACTTCTGGCTTCACCTAATTGTGCCTCTGGGCCTGGGCTCAGATTCCCTGAAAACATATATGGTCTGTGGAGAAGGTAGACACTGCACGGTATCCTGGTCTTCCTGGGAGGAAAGAAGACCACCACCAGCATCTTCCTCTCTCTCACAGTTATAAGCTCAGCCCAAATCCCAAAGCATACTCCTTTCCTCTCTCACTGGTAAAAGTATTTTCATATTGTTACATAGTTTTATTTCATAATTATTGCCTTAATAGCTACAAAATGAGTTGAATCATTTTGAAGTTGTGGTGTATGTAATTTTCACAAACTTAAGAAATGTTCATAAAGACTACAAGGAGCTAGTGTTATATAAGCTTAAAATTACCATAGAAACAGACTCTGCACAGCTATGCTAGCAGAGGCATAGCAGACGTGTGTGTGATGGTGTGTCAAACACAAGGAAAACACAGCTTTTAGGAGCTGTGCTACCTGTTCTTCTGCCTTCCCTGACGGCAGAGCTTGTATGGAGATAATTCCAAACAAAAAAATATGTGTAAAAGATTTTCTTAGCTGTACTCTATAATTAGTAGAATACTAGTTCTTTTAGGTAAGAGATAGAAATACCATGAATCATGCCAGATAGTTAAATATTTGGGAGCTCAATGCCAGATATTTCCTAACTCTCTTCTGACAATGATTGCATAAAGTGGGAAAGAGACAACTGGCAAATCAAACAATGGATACCTATTAGGCGTGTCTACAGGGTGGTATGCTAGGGACCACGCAAGAGAAGGAAGAAGGGCAAGATGTGCTACATAACATATGTGTCATATATGTATGATATATACCTCAAAAACTTTTGCATGAGGATAAATGAATTAATACAAATACTTGGCACACAGTAATTGTTCAATAAATGTTTTTTTCTATTTTAAGTCACGTTAGCATTATTGTTTTATTAGCAACTGGAGACCCTTAAAAGATAAACAGAAGATACATATTATTCAATTTACATTTAAAAAGTACTTCCCTGGCTGGAGCATGGAGAATGGACTGATGGCAGAGGAAAGGATAGGTGGAATACTGAAATTAAGAGAAAGTTGTAATAATCTGATCGAGAGAGGGTGGGGACCTGGATTTACCAGTGGAAATGCATCGGATGGGAACCTGTAGTACTTGACTGAATATTTCTTCCAACTAAGGAATTAATGATTATTGAGCTCTTATCATATGCCAGGCACGGTCTCAGGGCAGGGGTACAATGGCAAGCAAGAGAGGAAAGGTTCTTTTCTATTTGGAGTGTGGATTGCAGTAGTTTAGAAAATAGGTGCAAACTAGTAGGAGAAAGATATACCAACTGGAGTAAGATTTGTGAAGGGGACAAACAAGGAGCTAAGAAACAAACAACTCATGGGTGGAGGTGGGGCTAGTTTTTGATGTTTCTTTTAAGAGGCCGCTCCCAAGTGGCTTTGAAGCTGAACACTGAAGAATGAGAAGAAGCACCCAGGGGAATGGGGCCCAGGCATTGGGAATGGCACCCACCAGATGGAGCCAGTGTGGCTGGAGCCCCAGCAGCAAGAGGAGGAACGTGCAAATGGCAGTGAGGGAGGGGTGCGGGGGCCCAGGCACGCCGAGTCTCCCAGGCCCTGAGAAAGAGTTTGCATTTGAAGTGGAGAACTTTTGCAGTGTTTTAAGTAGAGTGTGAGAAAGCCTTATGCTTCATGGTGATGTCACGGTGGTGCTGGAGAAGAGGCTGAGGAGCTCATTGAAGCAAATAGTAAACGAGTGAGGACAAGTTGTGACAAAGTGATGAACAAAATGCTCTGTCACTCAAAGGAAGCCATCGTAGTAAATCTGCCCATTCGGGATGGAGAAGCCTGGGCATATCGAATTATACTTGCTGATGTGGTAGACCAACTTCTGAGGAGATAGCTCTTCTTTTTGACTCTAAAGGACCTTTCATCTAAAGGCCATAGTTAATATCTTTTTTTTAAAACCTATAATGATAAATTCTTCTGTTCTTTTTATATAGGAGAAAAGGGCAGATATTTTCATCTGTACCTAATTTAAAAAATGCCTTTCTGAAATTTCAGCCAATTTTAGGTTGTCTCTTCTGTTCTTAAAATATTTTCATATTTGAAAAACCATTCTCAGCAGAAAGTTCAGTAAAGTTAACAGATAATGGAATCTTAGAACCCTAGAGTCTTAGAAGTGTAAGGACAGCTAAATATCCCTTTGTCCAAATTTCTACCTCAGGCCAAGATACTTTTCTCCGAAGTCGCCTAGTCTGTGATGAACAGGTCATCTCAGGGCTGGGGCACCACTCCCACACCCAGACTGACCCACAGGCAGGCAATACTAACTCTGCAGCCTTAAACTGAGTCTTGTTTGATATGATACCTGCTTTTCTTGAATTCCACACAATGGTTCTACTTTTACCTTCTGAATTGACAGAGAAGTCATCAACATCCTTTCCCTTTAAAGTTTGTTATAAACTTAAAAACAAAGTAACCTCTCAGAGTCACCTGCTAAAGAGTCTTGGAGCTAAGATAATACCTGGACATCTGAGACTGAGCCCATGCTTTTAACTATTAAATAATCTTCTATTTGAGCCATCTAATTGTATGATCATCCAATATTCTTCATCTTGATCTCAAGGATGCAACTTAGTATTTTGTCTAACAGTGGCCTAAAACCTAACTTCAAAATATTTAAGTTAGGTCTTTGGTTTACTAGCGTTTTACCTTAATTAAAAAAAAAAGAAAAGTAAGTAACCTATATGGGTAACAGAGATTCCTAAAGACTTTGTCTTTAATATGATGTACATATGCACAAAGTTCATTTGAGTCACTTATCTGTCTATATGATTGAGACTGGCTTTGACTGGAGAAAGAAGATAAGGTGCCATTGTCGTTTATCTATGTTCCAATCAGAAATAGTGTTGGGGCAGGAAGTAAAGCCCAATCAAGATCCTCAGTATACATAGAAATTATTTAAATAATGCAATTAAAAAAACTCAAATATTTGAGGAGCAAAATAAAAAAACAAAAACAATTTTGGGGGAACATTGTCAAATAAAAAGAGAAAAAATTACAGCACCCATAGTTCCACCATTTAGAGATAATCTCTCTTAGCAGAAATGTGTATATTCCAAAAGTGTGTTTTTAACCTTTTAAAAAATAATAAACTTTACTTTCTAGTGCAGCTTTAGGTTCACAGCAAAACTGAGCAGGAAGTACAGAGTTGCCACATACCCTCAGCCCCGACCCATGCACAGCCTCCCCCACTATGGTCGTCCTGCCCCAGAGTGGCACACTGATAAACCTACACTGACTCATTATAATCACCTCAAGTCCATAGTTTACATTAGGGCTCATTTTTGGTGTTATATTTTCTCGGAGTTTGGACAAATGATGACCACATGTATCCGTCATTATAACATAACACTGAATAGTGTCAGTGCCCCGAAATCCTGTGTTCTGCCTATGTAGCCTTTCCTCCCACTAACGCCTCGCAACCACTAAACTTTCTACTGTCATCATTTTGCCTTCTCCAGAATGTCATATAGTTGGAACCATAAAGTATACATATAGCCTTTTCATATTGACTTCTTTCACTGAGTTACACGCACTTAGGGTTCCTCTGTGTCTTTTCATGGCTTGATAGCTCAGTTCTTACCTCTGAAGAGCGTTCTGTTGTCTGGATGTACCATAGTTTATTTATCCATTTGTTAGGCAGGAAGCCAGAGAGAGGCGGGAGGAGGGGTCAGGCTGACCACAGAGAGGTCCAGATTGCAGACAGTTTCCACCAATGAGAAAACCTCTAGCAGGAGGAGTAAAACCACAGAGAAAGCACACAAGCTAGAGTCCAACTGTGCATGCTCCTGGGGTGTCCTGAAGTGACCTTTCCTCATCATAAATTCATTAACTTAAATCAGCATTGCAGTTTAGCCCCTCTTGGTAGGCAGAGAGAATTCTGGGATAAAGCAGCGTAGTGGCAATTAGCTTACATCATTGCCAGCCCATCAATCAACATTTGTTTGCATAACACTAACCCTCCTAAATACCTTTGCAAGCACCATAAAAAGGAACTATCACCAAATATTCAGGGCCTGTCTGACATTAGGTCAGGGTCCACTCTGTCACAGAGTGTAATAAACTTGCTTAACTTTTTTAACTTCCTTGACTCTAGTTTCACTCTGTTCAGCTTCCCAGTGACACCAAACCGAGCTCCTTCCCAGTATCCCCTGCTGAAGGGCATCTTGGTTGCTTCCAAGTTTGGACATTTATGAATAAAGCTGCTATAAACATTCATGTGCAGGTTTTACTGTGGACATAAGTTTTATATTTGTTTGGGTAAATACGAAGGACCACAATTGCTGGATCATATTGGAAGAGTGTATTTAGTTTTGTAATTGAGGAACATATTTTAAGTTCAACTGAGCCATGCAGAGGCTTGAATTAAAAAGTCAGGTCAGAATAAGAAAAACAAGAAAAAGAAAACAAACTAGGTTGCAAGTAAAACAGTTCAGAAATCTTCTGAAGTTGACTATCTATCATTAATTTACTTTGGTGAAATTCAAATAAGCATGAAAGTACAGTAGTCCCCCACCCCTTATTCATGGTTTCACTTTATATGGTTTCAGTGACCCACTGTCAACTGAGCTCTGGAAGCAGATGATACTCCTGATGAATCATCAAACGGTCAAAGCAGCCTAACGCTGTGTCACACTGCTTCTGTCATTCACCTCATTTCATCTCATCAGAAGGCGTTTTATCACCTCACATCATCGCAAGAAGGGTGAATAAGAGTATAAAAAGATATTTGATAGGGAAAGAGATTGACCACATTCATGCTTTTATTACAGTATATTGTTGTAATTGTTCTATTTTATTATTGGTTACTGTTGTTCATCTCTTAGTATTCCAATTTATAAATTAAATTTTAATTATAGGTATGTATATGTAGTAAAAACAAGTAAATAGAGGGTTAGATAGTATCTGTGGTTTCAGGCATGCATTGGGAGTCTTGGGATGTATTCTCCCCCAGATAAGGGGGGACTCCTATAAATATCTTGTTGGCCCAACTTACCTGTTGATTAAAGAGCCCTTATTTTTTTGCATCCCTCCAATGTTTGAGTGAATGACATTTAATGACAATAGTTCTATCATACAAATTCAATTGTTCTCCCTGAAAGGTAATAAACATGTAAATAGTAGGATTTGTATCCATTTAATCAAAAAGCCCCCCCCCTTTTTTTTGAAACTTTCCTTCTCTGGCATGCTTTTCTTTGTACATCCTTTCATGGATCCCAAGCAGTTCTAGTATTAAAGTATATTTTTTGCATTTTTAGGATTACTTTAAATTCACTTTACCTTTAGTAATCCTGTTGTTTTGTCATCTTAAAAGAGGGAAAAAGTGGATTCTGTAAACTGTATTGTCACAAGGAACAAATATTTGTCACAATGTGATTAAAGAGGTATACCTAAGATGATGACAATTCTGTTTTGAAGGATACATATTCGAATGGTAAGCTCAAATCTTTTTACATGATTCCCTTAGATGTCTTTCATTACATTTTTAAAGAAGTCATGGAAGATTGTATGCAGAGAATAAAATGGAGATCAATTAAAACTTGATTATTAGAAGTTTGGGAGATGATTGTTTGATTTTAACTCTGTGCAATGGTATTATTAGGAAAAAAATCCATAAAGACATTTCTGAGAATATTAATAGTATAAATAATAATTTTGACAATCTGCTTGACATCAGCCAAATGATGACAAGGAAGAGATGTGGAAGGAAAATAAAGTTTTATGGAAAAGTGCTGGTTTCCAAGTGTGATGAACCTTACAGATAGAATCACCAGTTTATCAAATACCATAAAACATCCAATTCAACATAATGGGGCTTTTTCCATAGTCTGGCCTGCAGCCCATGCCAGCATTGTTTTTCTTATGTTGATACAAAGAAATCTATTACACTAAAAACTTATATAACAGAAATGAATGTTGATTGCAAATCTCTACCGCCCAGTCAGCAAATTACTATTTAATGGAGACATTGTCCTTTTGAAAAGGAGTTGGGTGCAATAACTCCTGGAATACAATGGGAGACATTCTTAATGCATTTTGACATGTTTGATAGATTCCCCACCCCTTCTTCCAGTGCTGTGAAGGCTGAGATCCAAGGCAGAAAGAATTTCTGTTCTCAGACCCAGTCCCACTGAGCTGATTGTTTTTATGTCTCCCAGGAAAGGCCCAAATGTCTTTTTCACTCCTTTGTCTTAATATGGTCACAATAAGCAGTAATTCATCAGGAATTACTATCCAGCTGTTTCATGTGTATGTATGTACTGACTGCTGTGTCAAGGACCATGTGTTCTAATAATTTGTATTCTTTAAATGTCAGGTATTCTACTGAACAAATGGGAATCACTCTGAATACTGAATAAAGAAAGCTGAAGACCAGATGGTCTTTAATTTTTTTTTCCATTTTACTGCTTAAATGCAGATACTCAGAGATGGATTTAATATGAAACTAAGTAAGCTTAAGTTTTAGGGCCCGTTTAAGGCATGGGAGTGGCCTCAATGTGTATCCATATGGCCATATGATTTTATAAAATTTGCAATAGTTGTCACGGTAGCCTTAATTGGCTAACACTGTTGTCTTCTACTTATACTTACCCCTGCCACACTTCCTGTCAGAGTGAGTGGTGCTGGAATGGCTGCAGGCATTTTGGGATCCAGCCAAGGAGAATTTGATTAGTCTGGTGAGTGGGATGTACTGATATGGCCTGTGGTCATTTCTGACTTTAGATTAGCTCTTGTTAGTTGTCCTGGCATAGAAAGAGCTTCCAGGAGTATGCCCACCACTCTTTGTGCTGAATTGCAAATGAGCAGGGCTGGAGGTTGAATCATGATGTCCTATAGTACTCAGCTCTGGATGTATGTTGAGAATGAAAGAGAAATGAAGTTGGAAATGTATGGAGCCAGGAGCTAATATATGACAGAATCTTCCAAATAGGAAAGTTCTCACCTCCAAGAAGTCTTTTCTGATCTTCCAGCAAACAGAACAATCACCGTCCAAATGCTTTTGCACCAGCTTCTCAAAACTATCTTGTGACACTCCTTGGATTCTTGTCTCTGCTGGCATTTAATTTTTTGTGTCTCAGTCTTATTTATCATATTAAATTAAAATGTTCTTAGTCCTTACTAGTCCTACTAAAATAATATTAGAATTTATCTGTGAAGAGAACACACACACACACACACACACATACACACACACCCCCCCCCACAACCACCACTGCCAACAACAAAATTCTGAGTGGAAGTCTTCCCAAGGCAGACAGTATTCATAATAAATTTGTGTGATTTTACTGATTGTGAGTTATGAAATGGATGAAATACTTTTTTAAACAATTAATAATAAAAAAACATGAATCTATAAACTGTAGGAACCATTTCAAATAAGAGGAAACTGAAGTGTGGCTAGCCACCTTCTTCAGCAAACAAAAACAATCCACTTGTCTATGCAGCCTTCAAATGTACAAAGTATGCAGGATTTGTGTCAAACTTATACACTCAGAACTATTCGGGACAAAATCTCACCTTTACTATCCTAGAATCTAACTCTATTAAATATTACATGATATAAATAGTCCCTGATTGTGTTCTGGAAACCACTTTGCTGATGGTTTATTGGACTCAACCTGTCGCTATGGGCCAGATGCCATTCCCACTCTGGCTCATTGGCTTGTTTATTCCCCAACATGCTGTATATCTACTCCCTGTGATGTGCTTGTTCCAGTCAGTCGCTTTACCCCATATGTCTCTCTTTAAATTGTTTTCACTTAGTCAAATTTATCCTCTCTACTCTACTATCAAATCCCACCCTCACCTCCCAGAAGTCTTTTCTCATCTTCCAGCGAACAGGACAATCACCCTCCATATGCTGCTGCACCAGCTTCTCAAGACCATTTGGTGACACCCCTTGTGTTCTTGTCTGTTGGCATTTAATCTTTTGTGTCTTGGTTTTAGTTATCCTATTAAATAAATTTGTCGTATGTTCTTAGGGGCCCTTATTAGTGCTACTGTAATTATTAGAGGGCCCAGAACTGTAAGAATTCAAAGCTATTTTTGAATGAATGCTTCATGAATGACTAGTTTTAAATCTGAGAATCAGATTTTAAGCCAGGGAGACTGGTTTATCAGTATAAGGGCGGGGATCCCCTTGCTGAGTTTAGACTCCAGATATTTGTTTTATTTTGTTTTCATGGAAGTGGGAACAAACTAATATTTTTAAGAGCTTCTGAACTTTTTTTATTCCTTCCTGTTTCTTTAGAGCTGGAGGCTTGTGAATTCACATTTACAGGCTCTTGACCCATTTGCTTTGGAACTTCCTCCTCTTCTTCTCTTCCTTCTTTTTCTTACGAAAAATGATGCAATAAATATTTTTATTAATATTCATATATGCAAGTATCCATTTAAACAAATATATATACTGCAGGATACCTCATCTTTAAAAAGTGTCATATATCCCCTCCAACTATGGTCCCATTTCTTTGCTCCTCCTCATTCGCAGCATAATTTCTCATGAAGTCAAGAAATATTTGCCATTTCTATATTCTTGTTTTCTTCTTCATCTACTCTAATTGAGATTTTTTTCCCCCTTACTCCATTACAACTATTCTTGTCAAGGCCACAAATTATTTCCATGTTGCCACAGTCAATGGTGACGTCTCTAGCCTGGCAGCATTCGCATCCACATTTACAGAGTTCCACCCCAAGGAGAACCTGTTCTCAAACTGTGGACAGAGTCAAAATGACAGTGAAGGCAGGTTGAAACAACCCTGGCACATGCAAAAAGAAAAAGGATAAATGAAACAGGATATGCCATAAATAACCCAGTGCCCAGGATGGACCATCTTCATCAGATGCTTTAGTCAGGGGTGTGGCCAGAGCATCTCATGTGTCTGGGACACTTTGCAATACTGCAAATCTATCTTAGATAAGAGTCTAATACTTTTTTTTTCCTATAGGGATTTATTTCTGTAAGTCTAGTTTCATTTATACTGCATTGAAGAAGGTATAAAAAATCCTGACAGTCCAGTTTATGAATAGCGTGAAATTCTGACTTCCTCAGTTTCACGTGATGAGTAAAGGTCGCCATGCAGTCAGTCATGGCCGTGGAATACTTACTGCTGAAACACCGAGGGTTTGGTGAGCTCTGGTGATTTGGCCCCTTCGGCTAATAGGGGTTTTCAAAGTAAAAACAGAGTATCTTAATTTTGGTAAGATGAGCTTTTATTTTATAGAAAAGATCTAAACCTCCTCTTCATAGACACACATTTCCTTGTATGGCAAGTCCTTGGGTGGAAATCCATGTTTTGTCATTAATGGTTATACTTGGAAGCTGTGATTTGCTAACTGATCATGCCATTTACATTTGTAGTCACTTACTTAGACTTCCTTGAAGCAGACAACATCTTTGAATTTCCACGTGACACTAGCTAATTATGTTAAGTGTTAAGAGAAGGTGAAGTAAAATCCAAAGACCCAGCAAAGTCTAAGCAAATCTCAGCTTTGCTTTGAGCCGTTTTCCCCTCCACATCACATGCCTGTGGTGAATCCTCAGCACCAGCTGAGCAGCAGAGCCACACTCTTCAAGGAAGTCAGAAGTACAAGCATAAGGAGAGGGATTCAGAGAAAACAGGAGCTGGAACAGAAACAAAGGGGCCGGAGTCGGGAATATGGTGCAGGTGGGGCAGCGGTGTGCGCTGGGGCCTCACACAGGGTGTCAGGATGTGGGCAGCTTGCCGAGGGCTGAGGGCAGCGCGGAGCAGGTGCAGGAGTCACTCCCCGCAGTAAACTCCTCCGTGCTTTACTTCAATGGAGAAACTATATGGAGTTCCTGGTTCAAAAGCTACTGGAAATGTCTTCGTATCTGTACTTGTGAAAAATACAGCATCAAGAAAAGGGAGGCTAATTAACCCTTCTTGGCACATATTAAGTCAATTTACATAGATGGCAAATCTGTGAAACAACATCAAATAATTCTAACATTCATTGAGGATGTCTATTGAAAGAGGTTTCACTGGAGCAGAAATAAGAGAAGACTGATGAACCGTTTCCAGGCTTAATGACTGGCCAAGGGCCATTATGTTTGGTACTAAAAGTGAGGAGACCTCTGTTGCAATTTATTAACTGTTGCTTCATGATCTTTGTGTGTTGATAATGGTTTCACTAGAAAATCTGAGAGTGTTTTTCAAGCAAGCATTGACTGATTCATTTGTGTCAGGAGAATGAGGGGTGAGGCAGATGGGAGGGTAATACAAGCACAGTAAAACCCAACTTTCTTTTTTTTGTCCCAGTCTTAGCAGATTGGAAGTGCATCTAATCATCTTCCATTCTATGTATGACATCTTCTTAAAGACAAATATGGAAAGATGTGTTTTTCCAGAGAACACCAAAATAACAACTGAAAACATATGACAAGAACAGCTTTATTTTGAATCAGGTAACAGTGAATTTTAAGTTTTTCGGTTCTTAAAATGTTATATGGGTCAGAGATCTGGGGGTTAGAACTAAAGTCAGTCAAAGGAGTTTGATTTGGCTTCTGAGCTTCTGATTCAGTGGACTTCTGATGCTATTCATCTTTTTGAGGAGCTCATAGATTTTTTGTTTTGCTTTGTTTTTTACTAGCCTGGCTGTGTGACTACATTTGTTAGATATCATATTCAGAAATTCTAAAAAGAGCCTTCAAGTTCTCTTATCTAGGGGGAAATTTGCTTCCCCAGCTGAACTTTTAAGACCTTCAAATAGGGCCTTCGGCCTGGGTCTCTACTCAATTGCTGCCCAATATTGGTTTTTCCCTACAATCCCCTCTGTGTCATGTTAAATTGTGATTTATTTTTTTCTCCAGGGCTCTGATTTTTAAAAAGGGCAACTGCCTCACCACTGAGTTTCAGCCCCTGGCAAGTTCACTCTGGCTTCGGTGAGAATGAAAAATGACAATGAAACATAGGGAGTAAAAGCGTTTTTACCCAGCTTTATTTTCGTGGTGGCAGATCAAGCGCTAGAATCCCGTCTGCCTCAGGGCAAGTCTGCATGCAGCCAGCTGCGCTTTGCCTCCATGTCTCTCTGCTGCTTCACAGCCCCACAGCCCCAGAGCACAGGGTGGAAGAGCTTTTTATATAAAGTCAATAATAGCTTATTGCCCACACATGTGCAAGCCTGCACCTGCGAGCATTGCATGTGCACAGTGGGCAAGCAGACAAGGGTCAGGTCAGAATTCTGGCCATGGAATTTCCATTTACTCTACAGCAACCCAGGGAAAAGTTTGTATGAGCAACTACTGGGATTATGTTAGGGTAATTATAGATCTCAGACACTCCATTTGCAGTCTCTGGTGTAGGGACCCGTAAGTGGAGTGGAGTTTTTGATCTGTTGCCTTCTCCACTTAGAGGAACAGAAAGCTTTGCTGAAACATTGGATTCCATGAAGGGGAACCAGGTGACCCCTGGGGCCCAGGTCACACTGATGATACCCTGCCCTGACATTGGTTT
Source organism: Manis javanica (assembly GCF_040802235.1). Lineage (NCBI taxonomy): Eukaryota > Metazoa > Chordata > Mammalia > Pholidota > Manidae > Manis > Manis javanica. The sequence goes on from NC_133168.1 coordinate 18,862,937, forward strand.
CATCCCTTTCCTGTCTTCCACTAGAATTCACTTAGAACCATACCAGGAGGGAGCGCTCTCTCCCATTTTGGAATTGGCCCTGCTAATCAATAATCAATCTGACTCATGCCCATCTGTTTTTAGGAATCATTTTTTCCCTCGAAGGCCTCTCTCTGGGCCAGGGAGTACTGCCTCTCCCGGCCTCCTGCACATCTTCTTGATGATGGTCCCAGACAACTACCCTTCATCATCTCTCTCACAGTGACTGTCACTCTGCTGCATGAATCTGTAGACCTCTCTGACCCCAGCAGCCCATGTCAATCAACAGCCTAGCTCACATGGCAGGAGATTTTTTCCTTCAGTTATTGTCTATGTGCAGAGCAAGTTATTTGTTCTCTTTGTAAAGACGTGTGGTACTTTCGGATGCAGGAATTTGCTTTTAATAATTGTTACAAAATTTATTCACCATACCCTGTAGTATTAATTATTTTAGGGGGGCCTGATAGGGGCCCATCTGGAGCTACTGAGCCATGGAACGATCATATCCCCATAGGACATGCATTGAAAGATGGCTGTATTAATGTAAATGGGACAATTCTCAGCTAATTCACAAACAGAGGTGGGATTTAGTGGTAGTTTTTAATTATGAAGACAGAACGTTTTGGTGAATAATTCCTATTGAATTAATTATAGATGTTCATATTTGGGCTTCCTCCAGTCTCTTTCTAACATGCTATCAATGCATAATCAAAGTGAAATGCCGTAATGATTAGAAATTGTTATCATGAATTTCTTGGTGTATTCCACAGTCCTGTGGACAGCAGAACTTCATGGTAAGGAAGACAAAGGGAGCATTTTCTTCTACATGCTGTTACAATGTTTAAGTCATCTTCTGTATTCAAAGCTGCTATTATTAAGTAGACAGACCAGGATGTACTTGGATACGTCCAAGACAAAGTCAGGGGCTCAATGTTTCAGTTAAGTGAGATGGCCAGTGTGGAGTTCCTTGCTGAGGGAATATGAGAAATTCCTGTGGAGGTCCTTCAGGGGCACAGCCAGCTCAGTCCAGGGGGGCTTCTTGTTTGACTGGTCATACTGGACAGTGGACAAAAATAGCTTGAATTGAGAGCTGGCATGTCAGCCTTTCCAAAGGCACTGCCAATCCAATTGTTCCCCAAGACTGAGGTTCTAGGAGCTCAAGGTTGTTATATGTTGTAGTTGTCAGATTCGGCTGTGTTTGTAGTCAATAGGCACACAGAAAGGAAAGTTAGCAATCCAGGATGGATTAAGAAGTGTAAATAATAATAATAAACTTTACCATATTGCCAATATGCTCTATTTCCGAGGGCCTGGTGCACACTTAGGTTGGTTAGCTGCATCTGTATTGCTGGCCACTGCCCTGCAGGGTTAGGGGGTGCAGCTTAAGAGGAGAAAGGGGAGTTTGGATGAGGTGGAGCAGCTGTTTCTCATAGTTCATCTACCTCCTCTTTAGCCGCACCACGGCATGCCGGCACAAGCCTAGCCTTTGAGTCCCCACAAGCCTGGTCTCCATCTATTTCTCTGCCAGTCATTGGCTGCACGACCTTGGACATGTTATTTAATGTCCTGTAATGTTATTTATCTTCTGTAAGATGGGGACACTGCTACCGCTCCTCCAGCTGTCTTAAAGCATCATCACGAGAATGAAATGTGATGATGATGTCAAGTACCTAGCAAAGTTTGTAGTGTATGGCAGGCCCTCAAAAAGTGCTAGTTTTGCTTTACCAATCCCATTTATATTGTCCTTGATCCAGCCTTTTCCTTTTGGCTTCCTGCTTTGGGAGAAAACTGTAAGACTAGGCTAGTGCAGAATTGTAATTTTTTAGTTTCTCATCCACTCCATTGAAGTTGCTCCTGAGCTTAAATTTAGCTAAACCTAAATGAATGCCTGTCAATCCTTATCTATCTTGATCTTTCTAGCATTTCACTTTGAGAATAAGAAGGTCCCCAAACTTAGGAAAAGTGTGATTCTTCTATAGCTATGGCAACAGCCAGAGGAACAGGTTTTAAACTTAAATTAATCAGCAACCATTCTATGATTGTGTGTTAACAAGCAAACTCCAGCACTGGTTTTAAACAATGCTGACTGGTCCGTGACAACTCAGTTCACTGAATATGCCTTTGAAAGATTACCAGTCAGCGAGAGACTGACACTTGGAGACAATTGGAGGTACACTTGTTCCGGGGAACATTCTTTTTTTTTTTTTTTCTGATGTTATCTGACATTTATTATGGTAAACTATTTACATCAGAAATGCTACATTATGAAAATAAGGCTACAGAATACCATATTTATGCTTAGACATTAATCATACAACTTTAAACCTCCTACATCACACTTCCCATGTGTTTTTCATTCTGTTTCTTTAGCCCATATTCTTCCTACCCTTTAGTCTTGGACATCTGAGAAATTTAAAATAATATGTTAAGTCTGTGTTTGTGATTAACATTTTATTTTTTGAGAGGGCATCTCTCATATTTATTGATCAAATGGTTGTTAACAACAATAAAATTCTGTATAGGGGACTCAATGCACAATCATTAATCAACCCCAAGCCTAATTCTCAGCAGTCTCCAATCATCTGAAGCATAACGAACAAGTTCTTACATTGTTAACAAATTCTTACATAGTGAATAAGTTCTTACATGGTGAACAGTGCAAGGGCAGTCATCACAGAAACTTTCGGTTTTGATCACGCATCATGAACTATAAACAATCAAGTCAGATATGATTATTCGTTTGATTTTTATACTTGATTTATATGTGAATCTCACATTTCTCCCTTATTATTTTTAATAAAATGCTGAAGTGGTAGGTAGATGCAAGATAAAGGTAGAAAACATGATTTAGTGCTGTAAGAGGGCAAAGGTAGATGATCAGGTGTGTGCCTGTAAACTAAGTGTTAATCCAAGCTAGACAAGGGCAACAAAACATCCACGGATGCAGAAGATTTCTCTCAAAACAGGGGGCGTGAGGTTCTAAGCCTCAGCTCTGTTGATCCCCAGGGAACATTCTTTGAGGGCTGACATCAACCCGTTCTTACCTCTCAAACCCAAACAAAACCATTCTCACAAAAATCTATCTAAGATTAGCAATTTGCTTTCCTTAGTAAGACTATGCCTGACCAGTATGGCTCTCCTTTACTCAAGAAAGCAATAAATTCAGTTTGTTTTTTGTTTCAGACTTTCTCTGATGCTTTTATCTTTTGATAATTTTATGCACAAGGCCAAGGCTCAGCCAGGATGAACTAGTTCAGACATTCCAGCTGCTTAGACCTGCTGCTGCTCCTCCTTCTTAGCTCCTGATTCCGCTCTTCCCTTCCTAAACCTTGGTGTTCTGTAGGTCTTACCCTCGGCCTCTCCAGTTCCTTATCACTCTGGGTGATCTCCCCCGTGCTAGTGGTTTTAGGTGTGACCTTAATGAACCCCAAAGCAGCATCACTAGATAGAAATGTTTTTCCTAAAGGTCATCTGCCCACAGGATATTTCTACCTGCCATTGCTCAGATTTGATATTTCTCAAACTGAAATTCATCTTCACATTCACATCTGCTACATTTGCATCCTGCGGCCCAGTTACCTAAACCTTACACATCCCCTGTCCTACATTCTTCCCACAGCTACCCTAAAGAAATTGTACTTTCTGCATCTCTGTGTACCCGGCCTCTCCATTTAGGTCCCATCCTCATCTTTTGCTTGTATTATCACAACAGCTCCCTAAAGGGTCTCTGACTTTGGTCTTGCTCTTTTCAAATCCCCACTCTGGCTAGAGGATTCTGCGTCACACTGCATTGATTTTGAATGCTTTGTTCAGTGGCAAATGAGAGGAAACACAGCTAGTGGTGATTTAAGTGCCACAAGCTTTCTCACGTATGAGAATTTGTCTGTAGTCATCAGTCCAGGGCTGGTTCAGTGGTTCCGTGATACGGGCAGGACCCTGGCTCTTTGTTTCTTCTTTGCTATTATTCAGTGTTGACTTTTTGTCCTCATGCCTGATGTGCCCTGGCTGCAAAGTGGCCACTACAGCTGCAGTGTATCTTACTTCAAAGTCTTCATTTCTCAAAGCCTTGTGAACTTCTGTTCTTTCTTCTAGGACTCCAAAACTTTCACAGGATGCCCCTGAAAGATTTCCTCTCCCAGTTCATAGGATAGACTTGGGTCCCTTAGCTAGAAGGCGGGTTAACAAGCACATATCTCATTTTTCTCCAACCTCCTCTGTGAGGGGTGGGCAAGGAGAAAAGAAGGTGGCAGTAGATGTTGTGTTTCAACGTTACCACCTAAATCCGGCCTGAAATTGCTCAAATGAATGCCTGTTTTCCCTAGAACAGTGTCCAAGTTTCTTAGCATGGCACGTAGACCCCTTCATCAACTGGCTTTTCTAACACTTTATTTCCTGATATATTTTTTTCACCTGCCTATCGCTTTTGTAGAGAAGGAAGCAGGAGGAGGAACAGAGATTTACCGTATTACTCAGAGTGACAAAGCATTTAGCTAAAGGAACTGTTTAAACTATTGCACTGAACAGGGTTAAAGTGTTTCTTTATATTATTTAGTGTGTAGACATGTATGAAGAAGATTAATACAGTTCAATAGAAAGAAGTTACATTTGCTTTGTACATCTCAGTGTTGCATAGTAATTCTGCTATCCCACTAGTGATAACATGGGAGGACACTGGGGAATTTTGGATAATTAGGATAATTTGGGAAATTGCCTAATGTAACAACTGATATCTTTGCAATTTAGGATCTCAGGGAAGAAGGTTTAAGAATTTCCCCCAAAGACAAAGAATTGTGTTTTTAACAGATTGATTTATATTTTATTTTACTGTGCTAAGAACACTTAGCATGAGCTCTACCCTCTTAATAAAATTCTAACCGTATAATACATTATTGTTGACTCTAGGTACAGTGTTGTACTGAAGATCCCTAGAGCTTATGCATTGCTTAGCTGAACCTTTATGCCTGTTGATTAGTCACTCCCCATTTCCCCCTTACCACAACCCCTTTAACAGTTTTATTAATCACAAGTTTTGTCCCTAGAGAAATATACCCACTCACAGGCACCTTCATGCTTTTACAGAGCTGGTTTATCACACGCATAGGTGAGTTAACTGGAGAGGGCACCTATAACAGGTCAGAGATACAGAACACAGTTCTGACTATAGTGTCAAAGAATCACCTTAGGATTCGACATTCGCACTTTCATTTTGTTTTGTATATAAGCTTTGATGAGCTTTAGTGCCAACGCCTTTGGCCTTGATATTTATGCATCAGTACATTGAGGTTGCAGGGTATATTCTGTTTGTCAGTGACTTGCTATGTTGGTAGAATTCAGCGCCCTTCTCTGTGGAGGAAGGTCCTGTGATATACAGCCTTGTTGAAGACCTTTTCCTAGTGGCCCCAGCCTTTGATAACTCCCCACATTTGAAATTTCCACATAATTACAGATCTCCAATGTTTTTCCTTGTTGACAGCTTAACCTAAATTTAATTTTCTATTACAATATCCATTAAAAAGTAAATCAAGCTCTTTATTATCACATTCTGATAATGAAGTTAGTGTTATTTCAAATGGTATTGATTTATATTGCTATCATTAATAAAATTATTAATTTTAGAGAAAGTCAAGCTCTGAATATACTTTAATAGAAGCAGATTTTCTTTTTTTATTTTTAATACCCTGTATGTTTTTTATACCCTGTATGTTTCATATGTAACCTAGAGGATATTGGGCTTGATGCAAAGTTCTAAGCTACTGCTGCCTGGGGATGTTTAATCGTATTATACAGAAAGTAGAAAGCATTGTGCAAGTGGGAATGTGTTTAGTTTGACTTGAAGCTAAAGGGGAATTTACTCCCAAACAGGTTTTAAATTTTCTCCTGCAGAGGGACTGCCGGGGTTAGTAAGAAAGAGTAAGACTTCCGTGATCAGGAAGGCATATTCAGTGAGGGACACAGTGAAGAGATTCATGCTGGGGCAGACCTTGTGTCCTGGACACAGTTTAGAACTGATCTCCAAATCCGTAGGAGGAAGCAGAGAAGGTATCCAGAACCCTGGATCCATCCTGTTGAGCTGGTTTAACAATGTCTGTATGGCAACCTGTCCACATTTTCAACTAAGGAGCATAGGCTTAGCCACTTAGAATATTTTGAGAAAAAAATATGAAAAGACAGAAAAGTATATCATGAATTAGTATTTTATATTCTCATCATTCGAAATGGATGAAGCAATTTTTAATAAATTCTTTTATCATTGTTGGAAAACCCACAGATTAAGAACCTTTTGGAATCATTGCACATTGACATTTGGGTCCTACCTGTTCCTGGAGACAAGATCCTGCTACAATGGGTGAAAACCGGTGAGCAACCTTCACTAACAGAGTCATGCCTTGGGTTTACAAGGCTATTTCATCCTAGCTATGATCAGTTATGGTCCTCAGGAGTTAATGGGGGGAAAGCTCTGCTGTCCCTATGTGTCGTGCATTGGGAAAAAATACACAACAACCTCTTTTAGTTGGACATTTGTGATGAGAGAAGTGTGAGGTCCCTGAAAGGCAGTGGAAGTTGGAGCACTGGAAGTGATTCCTGCTCACCTGCCAGTCTTGTCTTCTAGCTTTCCTGAAGGAGTCCGGAACTCATCACAGTGATGCACATCAAGGAGATTTGTACTGGTAATAAGAGTTTCACAATCTCTTCTACAAATTGAAAGCAAACAAACCAGTATAAAGCTTCAGTTTTTTCTGCATTTTTTCTCCCTTTGGACCATGTATTAGTTTGCTAGGACTCCCATAGCAAGATAATGCAGATTGAGTGGCTTATATAACAGAAACTTATTGTCTCATAGTTTTGGAAGCCAGAAGTCAGAGATCAAAGTATCATCTGTAGGGCTGGTTTCTTCTGAGACTCTCCCCTGGCTTGCAGATGGCCGTCTTGCTGTGTCTCCAGAGGGTCTTACTCTGTGCATCTGTGTCCTAAGGTCCTCTTACAAAGATATGGGTTACATTGGATTAGGGCCCACCCTAATCACTGCATTTTTAGCTTAATTACCTCTTTAAAGACATCATCTTCAAATATAGTCATATTCTGAGGTACCGTGGTTAGGACTTCCACATATGATTGTAGGGGAAACCTAATTCACCCATAACAGACCACAATTCAGACATAGTCTTTCCCTTTCAGATTTCATGAACTTTTCCTTCCTATGGCTCTTGACATATCGCTACTAATGGTGTATATGACAAAACTGGAGGACTAAAGAGAACATTAGCTGGAGGTGATTAGCAGAGCTAAAATCCACACTATTCTTATCACCTAGAGGAATGAAAAACAAATGGAAAATTGAGATGATATTTTTCAGATCATTTCAGGGCTGTAATGATCAGGGGACCATTTTGGTGATTTTTCTCTGCTTTGTGAGCACCCATTTTATTCAGTTTATAACATTAATAAAGCCATTGACTTGGGCATCATCTATTCTGGTAAATTCCAGCAAATGTTCAAAGGCCAACATTTCTTGTTTCAAAATAAAAGACAGAGGTACAAAACTGATGGAGATTTTTTTCTTCTCCAGGAAATACTTCTTAAGAATAAGACTTCATCAGCATGCTGTGCTTCTTGGGAATGATTAATGAGAAATTTGTGATGCAATGCCTGAGTCTGCTTTCACACTTGCATTCACAATATGAGCAAAATTATTTGGTTGAAAAACAACAGCCAAAACACAGGGGGGAAATGGATTAACTTCTTGTTTTCTCCTGTATCACTTTGTTATTTAAATCCAGCCAAACACTGAGGATATTTCAGATCCAGAAGCCAGCATATATAATGGCAATGAAAGGGAGAATGAAAACAATTGAACCAATAATTATTTATTTAATGTCTACTTATATGCCAAATACCATGCTAAGTATCTAAAGGATATAGGAAAATTTAAGTCTCTTGTTCCCTACTATTCCTCAGAGTCAGCATTTACATTCCAAATGTAGGAACTGGAATATAAGGAAATTTAAATGACACGCATAGCCTGAAGTACAGCAGATAATAATTATTGTTAGATGAGTGGAGTAAACACTCAAGTAGAGAAATTTTGTGGAAGGAAATGTCTTTTCCAGATGGATGGTTGAAAGAAGGCTTTAGGAGGGAGAAGAAATTTGAGCTGAATGTACAAGGAAAAAAAGGAATGTTTGGAAGAAATAACAATTTATTTTTGCAGGAGATTATTAGGAGAAAAAGTGAGGTTTATGCCAAGTTCTAGTAGAATTTAAATAGACATAGATAAGTCAGTTTATATTAGGATTTTTATCTTGGCCTTAAGAAGTCATTGAGGTTTTGGGACAAGAACACAGCAGATAAAATTGCTTTTAGGAATAGTTTAGACACTGTTATACTAGCTTATGTGGGAGTGACTAAGAATCCAAAATATGCAGGGTGGTTTAAGTCTGAGGAGAGGAAATCCCGGGGCAAAATGCCTCTAAAAACCAAACTCAGTCAAAAGGAGAAATGAAGTTTAAAACCCATTTATTGCTTACAAACTGCAGTCCAGCGTCGTCTCTCTCCCCTGCTTTGGATGAAAGCAAGTAAGCAAGCCCCTCCCCTTAACCTCTCAGGTTCAGACAAGCCCTCAGTTGCCCAGGTAATTACCCATTGACATGGAGATGAACTTCTCTCCACCCCTGAGGAGGTGCAAATGCACCAAAGCCAGGCAAGATATTGGGAAATGTTACCTTTTACCCACAGTGGTATAGGAAGGGGAGGGTGCAATGGAGAGGAACTGGGAATAAAGAGCGGAATGAACTTGGTGAATGCTGATGAAGTGAGGGAGAGGAAGGAACAGAAAGCGGTGCCGGGTTATTAAGCCCAGGTGAGCCCGGGAGACCCAGAGGAGAGTGATGGCATTGGTGATTCATGATTAGCGATGATACTAGCGACATGGGGAGGAGGAGAGGACTCTATTTCCCTCTGGGAGGGGAAGAGCTTCACAGATGCTGCTGGCCGGAAGTTCGTGGAGGAGTGTGTTGTGAGCAGTTGAAGATGGAGGTTTTGGAGGCCAGAGAGCAGCTGAGGCCACAAAAGTGTGTCCTCACAGAAGGAGAAGGCAGAACACGGACCCTAACAGAAATAGGCTAGAAAAAGTAAAATATGCATGTAGAAACAAATTGCATCTTAGTTGTTAAGAGCAGGATTTTCTTCCATCTCAGTATTAAGTGTGAGTAGAATTATCTTTTGGCAACAAATAAAGGCAATTCTTGGATCTGATAATGTAACATTAAGAGGATGTTACGTATGCTGGTTTGTGTCTATTGAAAAAGCACAAAAACAGCTATAATTTTTATAAATCAAGCAGCCATGCTTTGGGAGGGTGAAGGGAGTACAATAAAGAGATGCGTGATGCACCTATGAATTCAGATAAGACAATACAATGCCACCATCATCACTGTCAGCGTGATGACCATTATTACACAATCCACTTTAACAAGTGCTTTCTGAGCATATGCATGACACTGCTGGGTCATGGAAATCTACAAAGATAAATCAGACACTGTGTCCCTCCAAAATTAAGGAAATAGGACATGTTCAATAAGTACCTGCTTAACATGGGGCAGGCACTTTGCTCAACCCATGCTAGGCCTTCATCATATGTGTTCTCTTCTAATCCAGTAAGGGAGCAGACACTGTTATCAGCTAAGCCTCAATAAGTAGAATAATAGAGGTTGGCATTTCAAACAAGGAGAATAATTGCAGTTGGGAAGATCCAGGAAAACTTCTTGTAGAGGGTAATGTCTAAGCTGGACTTTGTCACATGAGCAGGAAAACAAATATTTTTTAATAGGACCATCCAAATTCCATGAAGGCAAAAATCAGTTGCTAGAATAGTTTTATAGCCTGTTAGTATCAGATAGAGGCAAAATCACAGAAGTCATTTATTAGTTCCTCAGACTAAAATAAATGGCAAAATGCACTGACATTTTGGATGAAACACTCCAAAAGAAATCTATATGCAGATATGAAATAAAACTTCTCAGTATTAAATGCATTCAGAAGAGATCCTTTGATCTGTTGTTGGCTATCTGTGATTGGTAAGTGTGATGGTTAAATTTTAAGTGTCAACTTGACTAGGCTGCTACCCAGGTGTTTAGTCGAAACGCCAGTCTAGAGGTTGCCATGAAGGCATTTTGTACATGTGACCAACACTGACAATCAGTTGTAGGTGAGTCGGAGATTAACCTCCGTGTAATAGATGGGCTTCATCTAGTCAGTGGAAGGAGTTAAGGGCAAAAACTGAGATTTCTCAGAAAAGGAATTCTGCTTCAAGAATATAACAAACTCCCTCAGTTTCCAGCCTGAGACTTGGCCATCCCTCACAATTGCTTGAGCCAATCCCTTAAAATAAATATCTTATATGTATGTATGTATGTGTGTATATATATATATATATATATATATATATATATACCTGTTTCTCTGGAGAACTCTGAGTAATACAGTGAGGATGTGGGAGGACTTTGAGACCCAAAAGTCCTTCCTCAGGTATCAGTGGATGTTTCTTAACATCCCTTCATGGGAGAAGAGATGCATCACCTGGGCTAGGCAGACCCTGTGTTTACTCAGCACTTCTGTTGTGATGGGAGTCTCCCCCTCCCATGGCCCTCTCTCTCTCTCTCATCTCTGTCTCTCTCTCCCTGTCTCTGTCTCTCTTGGGTCTCCTTGTGTCCAAACATAGTGACTCTTAGCCTCTTAATCTCAATTTAGCTGGAAATAACTTCTCCAAGGCTGGAAATCACCTCTCTGAGGAGGATGTCTTCTCATTCTCTATGTATTTTCCTTTATTTGGGTGTCCAATTGAGAGCTATGAAATTCTCCAGCTCAGATACCAGTAAGGACCTAAGAGGCCTTTTGACCTTGATGTTGGGTATGAACTTTAGAATCCACATTGACCAAGGGCCTCTATATTTTGCTAATTATGAAATAAAACTGCTAATTTGTTATTTAGTTTCTTTGTCTATTCTCTCCTAGTTAGTACCTAGGGATGCAGTGCAGACCAGTGGTGATTGATTTAAACATTAATTCTAAAATGGTGTGAATCTCAATTATCTTTGCTATGAAGAATCTGGTGTTCACTTTTTGATGTTTTCTAAATTTTCTATAAAATATATTTCTTTCATAATCAGAAAAAAATATAGAACTTCATTTTGTGTCAGCTTAGGCAAATCAGATGCATTAGTTTTCTATTGCTCTTATAACAAATTACTACAAACTTAGTGGCTTAAAAAGAATGGAAAATTATTATCTCATAGTTCTGTAGGTCAGAAATCTGACTTGGTTTGGGTAGTTTCTCTGCTTCTGGTTTTACAAGGCTGAATTCATAGTGTTGGCAGAGCTGTGTTCCTCCCTGGAGGCAATGGGTATTAATTCCTTCCCAAGCTCATTCAGGTTGGTGGCAGAATTCAGGTCCTTGTGGTTGCAGGACTGAGGTCACTGTTTCCTTGCTGGCTGTTGGCCAGAGGTCAATCTTTCCCATATTTCTTGGTTCATGGTCTCTTCCACCTTCAAAGCCAGTAATGTTGGATCAAGACTTTCTCAGGTTTTGAGTTTCTTTTACCTCTCCTTCTGCTTCAGTTCTGTTGACTGTTTTGCCTTAAATCTTTGGCTCTTAAGGGCTTATGTATATATTATATTAGAACCAGCTAGATAATCCAAGATAATTCCTTTATTTTAAAGTCAGCTGATTAGTAACCTTCATTCCATCTGCAAACCCTCCCCCAGCAGTGCTAGATTAATGTTTGATTAAAAAGCCAAGAGGAAGAATCTTGGGGTATATATTTAGAATTCTGCCTATCACACAAGGATACCAGCATTTTTCTGAAACCTAAAGAGTCCTAATACTGCTTGAATTTTTCACTGGTTACCGTAGTAATTATGATTCATAATTACAAAGTAGTGGTTTCAGGAAAGTACACAAAAGGTACAAAAAGGGTTTTGTTCCTTCAGTTCATTGGGAAAGGTTTCTTAATTGAAGAGAAGAATTAGTTTCAAATGAGATATTCTCCAATATTTTCACACTTCTTTGATCAGCACTGTCTTCCAGAGACCACGACTTACTCTCTGGCCATCACCCTCTTCGGACTCCTACACCACTGTTTGGTCTTATCATTTCTGTTCATCTTCTGTCTGGACACATGTCACTGCCAAGCATCACTCCATTCCCATTTAGCTGTTGGCATCTCCAGAATTTCCTTCTTTGGATCCTTCTCCATGGGGTTTTCCCCAAGTCCCCTGTGTCCTTACCCCCCTCTTGTTCTTTCAGTGAGCCCATCCTCCCAAGGAATGTCTGATGTCAGGGTACTCTTCTCTCGCATCAACTCAGATGACTTCTTGTGCCCACATTCTCTTCCTCTGTGTGTTGTACCACCTCACATGAGGGGCTTGTGCTTTTGGGGGTAGCATGTGTACTGTAGACTGTAGAAGAGGATGTGCCTAAGATATGACCTAAATAGGAAAGCTGAATTCAAGGCAGGAAGGGGCAGAAAAAATGCTTCACTGAGGCCACCCAGGAAAAAAAGCCAGGTTGTCTCAGTGTTTGCATAGATATGGTTTCTTTAACCTGGTTTCTAATTTTGGTTCTAATTCAGTGTTCTACTCTTCCAGACAACATAGCTTGACATTGGATTCAGGTGATCCTTGGGTTTGGGTACAAGGAATTCAGCAGTGCTTGGCTTCCTTTTCCTATTGGTTCTATGCTCACATTCTGAAGGTTTTTCCAACATCTCTAAGTGCTTAATATGGGAGTTGTTATTGGAGAGGTTTTATCAACTCATTTATTCTTCTAAAATTGTATAATAAGTTTTATCTCACAATATTATATTTTTTCCCACGGTATTTAAAAAATATTCTTATGGTTTAGTCTCTGACACCTCTCACAAATTCAATAGCATTCCCTAATCAAATTCTGACATCAAATAAGCAGTGAAGATTACCAACATAGATATTTAATGGGATTCTGTACAGCTATGTTCACTGTGTAGCTGATTTACTGGGCTGGCAAAAGAATTCTAGACACTAATTCTCATTTTGAACATATTTTTAGTTATCCATTAGTTAATTCAAAAAGAATTATTGAATGCTGCTTTGTGGAAGGCACTTCTCCAGTGGCTAGGGATCCACTGTGAAGAAAGAAAGAGGTGCCTGTGCTGTCTTGGAGCAGGTGAGGGGCATAAGCATCAGTCAACACAAATAATTACTTAATTTGTTTGTGATACATGTTAGGAAGGAGAAATCTAGTGAGTTCTGAGAGTGTGTAAATGGAGGACTTTATCCCAACTCACTCTTCAAGGAAGCCATCCTTTAGGGATGAACCTTTGTGGTGGGCCTGAAGGATCCTGAGAATAAGTTATCTTGGCAAGTTGACGCAGAGGAGAGAAGACTTCAGCAAAGCCTGTGCATGTGTGAAAACCTTGAGATAGGCCATAACAGTTAAAAAAAAAAAAAACCAAGCTAGGAGTTTGGTACATCTTTTGGAATGACTACAATCCAGAACACTGACAGCATCAAATACTGACAAGGATGTGGAGCAACAGGAACTCTCATCAATTGCTGATGGGAATGCAAAATGGTACAGCCACTTTAGAACACAGTTTGTGGGTCCTTACGAAACTAAACTCTTACTGTATGATTCAGCAGTTGTATTCTTTGGTATTCCTCCAAGGGAGCTGAAAACTTAGGTCTACACAAAAACTGGCACATGGATGTTTATAGCAGCTTTATTCATAATTTCCAAAACGTGGGAGCAACCAAGATGTTTTTCAGAAGGTGACTGGATAAACTGTAGTACATTTAGACAATCAAATATTATTTAGTGCTAAAAAGAATTGAGCAATCAAGCCATGAAAAGACCTGGAGGAAACTTAAATGCATATTAGTAAGTGAAAGAAGCTAGTATGAAAAGGTTACTACTACATAATTCCAACTATATGAGGTTCTGGAGAAGGTATAACTGTGGAGACCGTAATAAAGATCAGTGGTTGCCAGGGGCCGGGGGGAAGAAGGGATGAATGGATAGAGCCCAGAGAAGGAATGAATGGATAGAGCCCAGAGGATTTTTTAGGGCAGTGAAACTATTCTGTACAATACTATAATGATGGATACATAACGTTATACATATGCCCAAACCATAGAATGTACATGGAATGTACTCCACCAAGAGTAATGCTAATACTAATGTAAACTATGGACTTTAAGTGATTATGATATGTTAATTGTAACAAATGAAGAACTCTGGTAGGGGATGGTGGTAATGGGGGAGGCTATGCATGTGTGGGGGCAGGGAGGACTTGGAAATCTCTGTACCTTCTGCCCCATTTTGCTGTGATCCTAAAACTCTTCTAAAAAAGAAAGTCTGTTGAAATAAAACAAAAACTTGGAGGTTCCTGTGGAGTCAGAGTGCCAAAATCAAGTTGTAATGCAGCACAGATGTGATTTGTGAGCTCTGGTGTCTGGTCAGAGAGCAGCACATCAATGCAGAAATGTGACCCTGGCTTTCACAGTTTCTTATTTCCATTTTCTATCTTTTACTTGCCTCTTTCTTCCATCTTCTCCTGAATAGAGTTTAAGATAGAAACAGCTTGCCCATACACTCCACAACTTTTGGGACTAAAAAACCTGAGTGAGGAAACAATGAGAATAATTTAGATAAGCATTTCTAAAGACTGGGCATTTTATTTTATTTATTTTTTTACTGATAAGACAACATTTATTTAACAAGATCAACATGTTCTGTAGGTATACAGGGCAGAGGAATTTAGACCAACCTCACAAATACTAAAACACATCATACAAGACAGTCAAGGAGTATTGATACAAGCCCCGTGGGAGCACTGAATGATGCAGAGGAAAAATTCTGTGATCCTCCTAAGCTCCTTTAGAAATCAATCTTTACTTGTAAATGGAAACACGCCCTCTGATGTTTCTAGTCCAATTCCACTTCAGAAGAGCAAGGCTGTGCCTTTCACTCAGGAGCCCCCACTCAGAGGCCCAGAGGGGAATGTCCACACCTGGACCCTTGTTCTGCGGTCACTCTAGTTTTTGTGTGGTTGCTCATATTAAATGGCATAGTTTAACAGCGATTGTATGTTTTCCAAGTATTTTGATGATGTTAAATACCACTTATTGAAAATTTAATGTGCAGGATATTAAACTTCAGATAGTGCATATATATTTTGTGATATGTTTGTAGGCTGGGTTTCTATAGACTTCACTATTCTAGGCTATGAATGCAAAGGAGGTCTCATGAATGGCTGTGTCAGAAATTTCACTGTCTCTTCGCTCTGTTTGCCTAATTCCATCTCACCAGCTCTGTCATGTGATACCATAATTCTTGCAGCCACAACATTCACTGAAGTTGCAGAGAGGCAGGGCGAGATTGGGGGTGCCTGAGAATCTACCTGTTCTGGGTAGAGCTGGAGTCTGGGGTGAGTGAATGCAAGCATCAGTGTCTGGGCAGTGAATGGTGCAGGCTTCCTGGAGGGCGGCTGGAGATTCTGGGACCATCAAGAGCAGGTGAAGCACGGTAGTGCATGAAAAAAGAGGTGGGCGAGCAGTCCATTAGAGCAGTGGGAAATTGGCATGCCTGCGTGCCTCTGGCCAGTCTCCTGTCTTTTCTGTTCAGCTCAGGAAATATCTGGCAAAGTGAGTATAGATGGAGCATACCCAGCCTGCCCCTTGTGAAAGAGCATTTATTGTGTCTTAGCATTTACCAAGTCTAGTAATGTCCATAATCTTTCTTTTTCTAAATCTTTCTTTATATTTTCTAACAACTTGCCAAAAGAAAAAATAAAAAAGATTTGGAGTCCACTGTCTCTTATTATTACTGCCCTTCTACACTTGATTTTCTATACACTGGGAGGTGCCCATGTGACCTACAGAAGGACTGCTCTGGCATAGGGCTCCACATGGGCTCACATGCCTGAGCAGTTAGCTCCTGAAATATTCACGTCTCAATGTTTCTGAGTCTAGGAACTTTGTTGTGCATTGGCACTCCCTTCCTCAAAGGGTAATTATGCTCGTGTTCTTGAGTTCAATGAATGACATTAAATATTTCACCTGAAATACTAGCCAGTTTTTCAATACCTAACTCCACTTTTCCTGAAAAGTCAATTTCCTAAGAAATATGTATATGACATAGCTTTTTGGGCTATAACAATTCTTAACACAGCTGAAATTTGAGGACATTTTGCAACTCTATAGTCAGCATGAGTGTCTGGACATGCATGGCCTCTTTCCATGTGCTCTGCTGTCACCCATCCGGCTCAGTTTTCTTGAACCTGGGGGTGACTTACAACAAAAAGCAAGAAGTTGAACAGGAAGAATCTGAGGAGTAAAATTCAACATTAAAAATCCCTTAAATAATATAAAATAGTGCTTTATTATTTATAGTTTATTCAAGTAAATTATTTCATTTGAGCAATTTATATGTCCTATAACAGATGAGCAAGTTTTACTATTTATTCTTAGTGGTTTTCTTTGATCCATCTTTTTTATGTCCCACACATCACCTTCATTTCCACAATCATCATTCAATGTTATTCTTTCATTCACTTAATATACATTTAATGGTACAGCATGCTAGCCACTGTACTAGATGCTGGGAATATAAAAGTGAAAAGACAAATACAGACTTTATTTACATAGGACTTATAATCAAGTGTAAAAGGTAGGCTTTGAACAAGTTCTACCATACATGGTTGGAGAATGTTATTTCAGAGACAATAAAAAGAGCTTTGGAAGCATAAAACAATTAGTCAAGAAGAGTGTATCAGGGTTCTAGCAGGATTCCACTCAAAAGATCAGGCAGTTTCCAGAGGTGTCAGCAGACTTAAGTGAACCAGCAATACATGTCAAGTCATTTAGGGACAAGCAGTCATGGGGATGCCACTGGATACCTCTGGTGAGAACTTGCTCCCTTGGGAAGAGGACACAGCTACTCCTAGAGCCCCAGGGCCAAAGCAGGGAAGGAGCAAGGAACTCTGAGCTCTCTCCCTCCTTGTCCTTTGCTCTCCTGCAATGCTTCCATTGGCCACTGCAGCCAGAACCAGGGGGCAAAGGAGCCCCAGTGAGTCGGCCAGTGTGTCTGAGCCTTCTAGAACACAGAGCAAGGTAGGAAAGAAGAGAAAACAGACTGGGGGCAAGGGAGAAGAAATGTGGGACCACTGTCCCAGACAGCCTCCCCAAGAAAGGGACAGTCTAACTTGAAATACGCAGGACAAATAGGAATTAGCTAGGAATGGGGAAAAAGATGGTTCCAAGCTCTGGAAATGGCATGTTCGGATGTCTTGACATGAGAAAGTAGGGCATGTTAAGGAACCGAAAGCATGGCATAGGCTGGGGTGAAAAGACCTAGGGAAACTATGGTGTGAAATGAAGTATCTTAATGATTCATGATTTCATCTTGAGGGTAATGGGAAACCACAGATGGCCTTGAATGGAAAATAACCTGAGTCAATTCCACATTTTAAATGATTATTCTGGTTATTGTTGGGGAGGAAAAATTTTCCTCTGCCCTTCAAGGTTTTTCTTTCTTGTCTAAAGATCAAATTGAGGTGAGACAGATAAATAGGAAAGAATCAAATTTAATTTCATATGTACAGGAGCACTACATACATGAGAGGTTCAAAGACAGAGAGGTAAAATGAGGTATATATGTCATCTTGAGCTAACGAATGGGATAGGGACCTGGCGCTTCAAAGCAGAGGAAGGCAATTCACAGGGCAATAAGCAGAGCAGTTGCATGATAATTAGACGTTTGCCTGACCCTACTGATGAGTCTCTCAGATAAAATTTGTCTCTGGTGCAAACTCTCATTCTGGTAAGGACCTTCAGTTTAGATTCTTTTAGATAGTTAAGGGAGGGGCAAAAACTACTCTTTAGCCCCAAAGGGTCTTGATTGTCTTCAGCTCAAAATAGCCTACATATCAAAGTGTCGCATGTTGGGGTGCCTTGTTCTGAACCCTTTCATTCCTATGTTAAGAACAGTTTGAAGGGACCAAGAATGTATGCAGGGACATCAGCTAGGAATCTGTAAGTGAGAAATGGAGGTGACCCAGGGATAAAAAGAAGTGGATGTAAGTGATAATCAGTGGGAAGTATCAGGACTTGGGTATCAAAGTAGGAATGGACGGCGTGTGATGGGGACTGGGCAAAAATGACTCTCAGTGGCCAACAGACACATGAAAAGATGCTCCACATTGCTAGTCATCAAGTAAATGCAAATTAAAACCACAATGAGATATTACCTCACACCAGTAAGGATCACCACCATCCAAAAGACAAACAACAACAAATGTTGGTGAGGTTGTGCAGAAAGGGGAATCCTCCTACACTGCTGGTGGGAATGTAAATTAGTTCAACCACTATGGAAAGCAGTATGGAGGTTCCTCAAAAAGCTCAAATAGAAATACCATTTGACCCAGGAATTCCACTTCTAGGAATTTACCCTAAGAATGCAGCAGCCCAGTTTGAAAAAGACAGATGCACCACTATGTTTATCGCAGCAGTATTTATAATAGCCAATCAATGGAAGCAACCTAAGTGTCCATCAGTAGATGAATGAATAAAGAAGATGTGGTACATATACACAATGGAATATTATTCAGCCATAAGAAGAAAACAAATCCTATCATTTGCAACAACATGGATGGAGCGAGATGGTATTATGTTCAGTGAAATAAGCCAGGCAGAGAAAGACAAGTACCAAATGATTTCACTCATATGTGAAATATAAGAACAAAGGAAAAACTGAAGGAACAAAACAGCAGCAGAATCACAGAACCCAAGAATGGACTAACAGTTACCAAAGGGAAAGGGACTGGCGAGGATGGGTGGGAAGGCAGGGAGAAGGTGGGGGAAGAAGAAAGGGGGCCTTATGATTAGCATGTATAATGTGTGGGGGGTGGGGGAAAGGGGAGGGCTGTGCAACACAGAGAAGACAAGTAGTGATTTTACAGCATCTTACTATGCTGATGGACAGTGACTAATGGGGTATGTGGGGGGCACTTAGTGACGGGGGGAGTCTAGTAAACATAATGTTCCTCATGTAATTGTAGATTAATGATACCAAAATAAAAAAAAATCATGAAAATAAAAATAAAAAGAGCTGGAGTCCTCACAAAAAAAAATGACTCTCAGGTGTTTGGTTGAGAGGTTGTATGCCTGATAATGCCATTTCTGAAAAAGAAAACAGCAAGAAGCTGGAGTTGAGCATGGGTTTGTGTTACTCATGGGTGGTGATATCCAGTAGAAAACTGGGTATATGATTCTGATCCTCAGAGAGTGCCATCTGGGAGTCATCAGCACATAGATGAAAACCAGTCAAGAGCATGAATAAGGTTACCCAGACACAGAAAAATGTCAACTTAAGGTATAAGAAAAGAGACCTAAGAAATGGAAAGTTTTAATGGTTCTGTTGAGAAGGAGTGGGTTTAGGAGACTGAGAAGCAGCAAAGAGAAGGAAAACCAAAAGCCTGCAGTGCAGCAGCCACGGGAACAGATTACTTGGAAGAAAGGAGGTGGTCAGCTGTGCTGCATTCGGGTTCTGAATGTCTCATGATGGAGCAACAGCAATGAACTCGTCCAGACCTCCCCACTTTCAAGGTCTTCTTCTTTGGTTCTGACGTACACAGAGCTATAGGAATCAGAGTTTGCACATTTTGTTCTTCTGTATTTTCCCTTCTCAGAAACCTTTAAATACTTCAGGATACAAACATCCTATTTTAAGATCTTAAAGTTTTCTCCTAATTAATTTTCCTCACTTTTGCTGTCTTAGAAAAAGTAGAAGCTAATAAGTATAATAAATACAGTAAGTATAAAATAAAATAGTAAGTATAGAATAAAAGCACAGTAGGCGTTTTCACTGTCTTTCCTATAAGAATCAATGAGGGTGATCAGCATAGAACTAAAAGTCAGATATGAAATCCAGAGGCACTCTTTGGTTTTATAAAAAGATACTTTCGTCCTCTAAATGAGCGGGTGAAGATAGATGAGAACCAATGATTGAGACGGTGGATGTCAGTCGGCCTCCATCACTGACCACCCAAGGGTCGTCACAATGGGCAAACGAACAGAAATGGAAATTATGTGTGGGCCCGACAGCCTGGACTCAGGGTTGCTGATCAAGGTACTGCTGCCCCTGAATGTCTAACTGGCAGCAAAGGCCAATGTTAACTCCCTTATCTGGCACCATTTCTTTCTGTGGTACTGGATCCCAGGAACAAGAAGTAGAAGCAGTAGTGGCCACACTTACTACCACTTCCCATGATTCATTGGAAGACTTTATGCTGCCCGTTCCTAGTCCTCTGGATTGTGCAGGGATAAAAGCCTGGTTTCCAACAGTGGGACACTTTAGCCAGGGAAGCTGGTAAGAGGTCATGGAATTCTAAGATGTGGATGCTGCCAGGGCACATTGTGCTCTTTGTGTCCAGAGGCCAGTAGGCAAGAACAGTCACTGTCCCGGCAGAAGTGACAGACGATGCTCATTATGGGGAGATCAGGCACATGAAAGAATACATGGGGAAATGAGAGGATGCATTTGCATGCCTGTGGCATCCTTTGGCCAACTGTGACTCTAAATTTCAGCAAGCCTGGAGTAAGTAGCCATGAAGACCTCTCAGGGCCTGGGTTGCACCACCCAGCAAGCCATCAAGGTCAGCAGAGGTGGCTCTTGAAGGTGAAATAACCTGGAATCAATAGTGATGGAGGGAGATAATAGTGAATTGTGACCGTAAGACCAACTACAGCAGTAGATGGGGCTTGTGGTTAGTCCCTCTTCTAAGATTCCCCTAAGAACACAGGTCCAGAATTCTGCAGGAGCTGCTCCCTGAGCATATAGGAAGAGGAGCCGAGTGGGGCCGAGTGAGCTGGAGTAGACATGGAGATGTGCACCAAGATCACCCTTCAAGGGAAGGTTTGCTGCCAAGCTCCAGGGAGTGTGGTCAGCAGACAGCCTCAGCTGGCAGCTCTTTCAGGGTCTGCTTCTACTCCAGACAGCACCCTGCTCAGGTCCTCGGGTATCTGGCAACCAGTGGCTGAGCATGGCAGGAGCACAGGGCTACATCCAGTGTTGTTTGCATGACGCGGGACGACTCTGAGGGCGATTACCGGTTCAGAGCTGGTAACAGGCTGGCTGAGGCTTTGGCAGGCTTGCCGTGTGGCCTCTCCTCCTGCTCAGTCTGTTTCCTCCCCTCCTTTCATCGGTCATGTGGTACACCTCTCATCCCTAATCCTGTTCAGGCATCTGCTTGGAGAACCCGACCTGTCATGAAAAGTTCCTGTTCATGATTAACACAGAAAATCCCAAGTAGATAAAATGCACAATTATGTGTATTCCTTGGCTCAAATAATTAGCAGCCCTTTAAGATCCTAAAAGCCTTATTGTTCAGGAATTTTGTAATCATGATTCTTTGGGGGTTAATGCTGTGTTGTAATAGAAATTTAGAGTTATGATTCTTTAGATCAAATTTTTGCTACAATTTTTCTCATCTTTAATATATTTGTTACCCTTGTCCTATATTTTGAAGGATTTCTGAAAGGGGGTAATTTTACTTAATAGTGACTTACTTATGCTTGAATTTGAAGGAGCAACGTGAAGATCCTGAGATGTTCCTGCTGGGTGTGCAGACTTTCGTGATGAGATAATTGGAAAGTTGGCGGTTTAGAGTCAATAAAAATCTGCCTGGAGTGATGCTTCTTTTAAAAGTTCTTCACAGTACAATTTTCATCTCAGAGTTCTATTGTTGCCTCAATAATTTTTGCTACATCTTCTAACAGCTTGAAGATGACATGCACAATGTTATTTTAAAAAACTTTTTATTTGGAAATAATTTCACAGCCACAAAAAAGTTGCAAGGATGAGAATAGCATAAAGAACACCTGTAATCTCTGACTCAGATTCACCTATTGCTGACATTTTACCTGAGTTTTGCTTTATCACTGGCTTGCATGCCACCCCCACCCCACACATGCATATATTCATGCATATGCACATAATGTTTTTATGAACCATTTAGGAATAATCTTCATGCTTCACAATCCTTTTCCCCTAATGATTTGTGTGTTATTTTCTAAGAATAAAGATATTCTGTCCATAAAAACAATATAGTTGCCAACTTCAGGAAACTCAACATTAACACAATACTTTTACATAACCTATCTTCCACATTTCAATTTTGTCATTTGATCTAATAATGTGTTTATAGTATTTTTCGTACAGTGCAGAATCCAGGCTACGATCATGTGTTGCATTTAGTTACCATGACTCTCAGGCTCTTTTAAACTGGGATATTTCCACAGTCCTTCTTTGCCTTTAGTATTGATATTTTTGAAGAATGTAATTTTTTTAGTAGCCTGTTCTTCACTTTGGGTTTGTCTGATGTTTCCTCACGCTTATGCTCAGGTCGGGTACTCCTGGCTGGACTATTTCACGGATGCTGCTGTATCCTTGGCAGGGACACTTTGAGGCACATATGCCCACCTGCTCCTTAATGGTGATCTTAATATTGAATCCAGTCAGGATGTTCAATTCCCCACCATATAACCACTAACCTTTTCCTCTTAATTAATAAGCAATCTGGGGGAGACATTTTAAGACAACCCAAATTTAATAAACATTTCCCCCTAGATTTAGTGTCCGTTGATGGTTCTCACCCCAGCCAACCTTTAATGTGAGGGCTACAGGACGGTTACTTGCCGGCTCCACCGTTTCTTTTGCATTTTCCCGTCTGTACTTGGCATTTTACTATTAGCAAGAAGTGACCATTCTCCCCCATTGATTGGTTTATCCTCCATCTGTTTCTTAGATAAATGGATCATGGATTCCAATTTATCAATGGTTTGTAGTTCATTGTTGTCCTTAGTGACTTCAGTGCTCAGAATGTCACAGGTATGACCAGGGGAGCCCCAGGGGGTTGGCTTCTGTGTCTTGGGCCCCATCATTTGCTGAGTAGTTCCTTACTTTTTGGCATGAGATATCCCAGGTTCTTCATGGAATCCACAGTGTCCAAGTTCCGGAATCAGCCATGTCTCTGCGGAGTCCTGGTGCTGCCTTGGTGGGGATGGTGTTAGAGACCGAGGTCTGGGCGCTGGGGGCGCTCACGGCTACTGGGGCCTCTTTGTTTCTAGTCCCTTGTGCTAAGGTATAGGAAATATATGCATGTGTATACAAATATAAATACACATACATAAATATACACACACACATACATGTACAACTATAGATGTACACATATACATATTTTAGAAATCGTAACTCACACCAATGCCATCAATTCTTGTTCCTCTCTACAGGGTTCCTTGTGGTGTCCCTTGTTCCACAGTGAGAACACGGATTCTCAAAAACATCAATATATTTACTCATTCATTCCTTCGGTGCATCTCAAATGGTTTCACGATTGCTTTGTCCAAACTATTATAAAAAAACAAACCTACAAGAATAGATCTGGATTGATTTTGGTTAGTTGTTCTGGGGAGCCCTTTGGCACCCCATCCTCGAGGGCCGAGGGTATATGGCCAAATCCTGTGATCATACATTGCTTGGATTAGTATTTCCTCCCCCGGCCTCTTAGGTGTGGGTATGTTATTTATTTGAAATATTGGTAGTTTCTTTCAACTTCAGGTTTTTTTCTCCTTTCTCATTCTTGTTGATTCAGTTTTATTTTTAAAAAGAAAGAACATTAACATGTTCCCCAAAGTCAAATTTGTACCTGATATTCTCAGAGAAGTGTTTCTCCCTCCTGTTTTCCTTGCCCCTCACTCCTGTTTCTATAAGTAATTGCGTTCATTGTTGAGATATACTGAATAATGGTCTCCCAAAGAAGGCCATGTCCTAATTTCTGGAAACTGTGAATGTTACCTTACAGGGAAAATTTTTTTAAAAAGGAGGATCTGAGATATAAATTAAGGACCTGTAGTAGGTGAGATTATTTTGGGCTTTCTTGGGAAACCCTGATTGCAATCACAGTGTTTTATGAAAGAAGCAGGAGGAGATTTCACGTGCAGACAGAATAACAGCAGGCAATGTGACCCCGGACGTAAGGAGTAGGGAGATGCAGCCACAGGCCAGGGGGCCCTGGCAGCCGAAGCTGTAAGAGGGAAGGAGAGGCTGCTCCCTGGGATCCTCGGCAAGCAGGGCTGGCCCTGCTGGAGCCTTGATTTCAGGTCAGTGAAACTGATTTTGGATTCTAGCCTCTAGAACTGTAAGAGAATAAATGAGGTGGTTTTCAGACACCAAGTTTGGGGCAATTTGTACCAGCAGCCCTAGGAATTCACACAATCGTCCTGTGGTTTCTTGGCATTGAGAGGAGACTGTAAGTGCTGCCTTAGCCTCCTTCCTGAGCCCGGCCTGGCAGCTCACTTCCACAAATGTTGATGAACTTTCACTATGTGTGAGAAACGGTCTAGATGTTGGACACAATGCACACAATGTGGGTACTTCCAAAATGAACAAAGTCTGTGGTGGTGCCAAGGAGTGGGGCATAGATTCTGTTTGGGGGCTAGGAAGCTGACGGAGGGGGAGCCCAGGCAGAGGTCCCCAAGGAGGGAGTTAGCCTAGCAGACATGATTTCTGCCTTCCTGCTGTACTTCCTCTTTATCTACATGCTTAGCCCAGGCCTCTCTTCTTGATCTACCCTTAACCCACGGCCCTTTGCCTTCTGCCACCACACCTGGGGTCTGATGCATACTTTCCTCCAAACCACCTGTGGATGGCCTGGCTCCAAGGGAACCTCACTGCTGCTGAGCTGCATCAGTGGGAATCACTCATGTCTCTGTCTGACAGACCCCTGAGCCACGCAGATCCTGCATCTGCCCCCAACACCGGGTACCTGCACCAGACTCACCTGGGCCTTGAGGAGGGGCTCTGCCTTTGGCTTCCTGTGGGGCCTTCTTTTCTCTTGCAGATACAGCTGTAGGCAGTTTGCAGCCTCTCAGCCCCCCTCGATCTTACCTTCCATCTTCTTAAAACGCTAAATATTTTTTGACTTAAAGAGATTAGCATGTCTTCAGAAAAGACTGTGAGATTTCTCAGGCCTGGAAGAGAGTAAGCTTTTTCTGCGTTCCATCCTCCACAGTATCCAGCATGATGCATTGCACACAGCAGCCCTTTGAAAACTGTTTTTTACTCACTCAAGAAACAATTCTTTGCTGGAGAACTAAAAACAATCAAGTGAACTGACTGCCGGAGGCCCAGTAGGCTTGCTCCCATCCTGGCTTCCAAAGCAGGGCGAGGAATGGCTCTCTCAGAGGCCCAGGTGGGATGAAGCAGTCTTTTAAGAGAGTTGTAGGAAAACAAGTAAGATAACACATACTGGGGATAAAGATGGAAAAGCAGTACCTTAGAGGCAAAATCACTGGCTATGTTTATTTCAAAGAAAAATAGGAATGTGGTGTGATGACTGATTGACGAGACAGCTCAGTATTTATCATCTGTGCCTGAGAAGTGATTTCCCTCTCTAGCTCTCAGTTAAAGGGGGTCAACATGTTGATAGAAGGGTCTGAAATTCTGATATCCAAGTTCTAGGTTATGGAAAACTACCTGCGAGAATCTGTGCCTACCAAACAAAGGTGGTGCAAACTAAGGACAGCCGCTGGGGCCACACGGTCACCGGAGCAGACTTGTCCCCTGAGTGAGACACATCTGTCCTTGAACTTTTGTTTTTCTCAAAAGGACACACCTAGGGCTCTGAAAGAGCAGTAAGAATGGCACACAAACCATTGAGGGAGATGAAAGGTTGTATTCCTGATATGGAAGAAGGGATCCCTGAATATTTTTAGTAAGATGAACATTTTAAGTCTGTAACTTTTCAGAAGAGATATGCCAAATTTCCAAACTCATGTTTTCTGTTTCTGTGTCCAACAAGAGAAAGATGGGATGTAGAGAGTAGAAGGGACATGTTCTTAGAAGTCCCTTCTCGTGTGTGCTGACAGTGTGGTGATACACCTCATCTTCTTGTGGTCCTCATAGTGTACCTGTGAACTTTATGCATTTTGGGAAAAAGAGAGGAAGGGAAGAAGAAACTCCAACCTCAGAAAATGATCTGCATACAGATTTGCCCTCCCCTGGCCTTTTCTTTCTCAGCAAATCACAGTTATTTTCTTCCAGATGCTCAGAACAAAAACCTTACAGTCATACCTCACACACAATCTATCAACAAATCCTGTTGGCCTTGTCTTAAAAATATATCTGGAGTTTAGTCATCACTCACTAATTCCATCCTATTATCCCAGGCTAGGCAACCTTGACCTCTGACCTGGATCATACGTTAGCCTCCTTACTGGTCTCCTCTGCCCTTCTACAGTCCATTGCCCCTTTACAGTCCATTCTTAAGGCAATAGCCAGAGGGATCCTTGTAGAGAGGTAAATCAAAGCCTGCCTCTCTTCTTCTTGAAGCCCTGTAGTGGCTGCCATTAGGCTCAGTGTACATGATAATTCTCTTCCAGTGGCCATGATAATTCTCTTCCAGTGGCCTGCAAAGGCCTCCGGGATTGGGCCCCACCCTATTACATTGTCCCACGCCCTGCTGTCCTTTGAATGAAGAATGTTGCTGCTTTAAAGCCTTTGCTCTTCCTTTTGTCAGTAACATTATTCCTTCAGATACTTTTACAGTTTTCTTCTCATGCCAAAGATCTATGGACTCAAATATCAACTTACCACTGAAGCATTTCTTAGCCTTTATAAAACATCACGTCCTACTCCCCATCCCTCTGTCTCTGTCATATTTATTTCCACAGCCCTTATCAGCATCTGGCATTCTGCTTATCTACTTTCTGTTGTCTGTTCCCCTATAAATATAAACTCCTTTAGATCTCCTGGGTTGTTTGTTTATTGTTATATTTTGGCACTTGAAAGAGTGCCTGGCCTGTTTTCAGTACTCAACTAAGTAATGGAGTAAATAAATCCCCATGACAGTGGCTGAGTTAGGGAGCTAGACAACTGAATTCTAGTTTCCCAAACTTAGCTGAGGAATAGGGGAGAGAATGTCCTGTTAAGGAAATATATTCAATAAATAAAAATAAGCCAAGAATATGATGCAAGTCTTTAAGAGAATGAAGATTATCTTTAACGTTTCAAGACTTACCATTCAGAAATCACTTGAACGTATACTTTTAATTCTAGAAATTTTAGAATGTTCTCTTCATAAATCTGGAGTTCTAAGGTGATGATGAGTCCAGTCAGGGAATTAAGATCAGGATCTCCATAGTTAAGGATGGCACCCAAGTCTCTATGTAGCAGTGATATTTTTCATATGAGTTTGGGAGAATCAAGTTGGTGGCAAAACTATCAGCATTAGAAGTAATGATGTGTATGTCACCTCCTCATAACTTAATGTCAAGTGAAGAGCAAGCAGCCGGGACATAAGGACAATAAGGATGATGAGGGCTCTGTCTCACCAGTTATTATGGTTAGAAAGGGATTCTGGTTCTGCTAACTTTTTGATTTTTCACAGTTTCCACAGAATTCCAGATGACAGATACCTGGAATTAGGAGGTCAATACGAATATAAATAGCAATTCTAAATATGTGCACCTTAAAGCATTGTTTGTTCATTAGTCCTGTTGAAATGGTACAGTCCAAGTGTCTTGCTGTCTTCAAGCACTGTCTCCTTATTTTTTTAATTTAATTGTTAGTGTGGAAGTTTTCAAATGCACACACAGAGCATGATAAGGAGCCACGGGGGGCTCCTCATGCAGCTCCAGCAGTCGCCACACTTTGCCATTCTCAGAACCCCCCTGAGACATCTACACTGTGCACTTAAGATGACTTTGCTCTTCTGTGTGAACAGGAGGTGACTATATTCTGATGAAACGAAGGCACCACAGCAGATTGAAAAGTCAACTGCATAAAAAAATGATTACCTCATTCATCATGACACATTTGCTTTTTTAAAACACAGGTTTACCGGCTATAAATGATGTATCAGGCATAGGTTCACACCCAAAGAACTACAGCTCTGTGGATTGTTTTGCTGAGCACAAGAAGAGGGGATGGAAAGTGAATCCTTATACAAATTAGATACAGAAGGGGAGACTAAGAAATCTTAAAAATATGTAGTTTTTTATGGATAAATTATTTATGATAATGAATGTATAAAGTATGACCATTTCTCTGGGAAAAAAGATAATTTAGGGGGTATAAGAAGTTGTCCTGGAAGTTCTGAGATAGAACATACTTTGTGTGTCTTCCAGCTACAGACTGAACAGTAAGTTGATGTAGTATTTTGACTAGTCATAAAACTGTCAGCATGTTTCCTTACAATGCTGGTTCTAGGTGTGGGCCTGATGGAGTCAGAGAAGAGCAGTAGGTCAAAGGTCAGAGATGGTGTGGTTGCCTCTAGGCACTTTTTATGAACAGATCTTGGACCAATTGGCTTTTATCTGTATTTGGTTTACTGTACTTAGCATTCTTAAAAAGATTCAAACTTATGGCAGTCTAGTAATTTGTGAAGCATTTACAGAACTGACTCACTCTTAGATAAGGCCAGGTGATTGAATAGCCTTTCAGCATTTCCAGACTTAGATTGTCAAAGAATACTTTATTACTCAATGACAATTGCTCCAGACTTAGATTGTCAAAGAATACATTATTGCTCAATAACAAGTTTTAATAAAGAAATACAGAATGCTTAATTGGCATAAAGGCAGACCTATTTCAGATACCAGATTGATATTTGTTTACTTAATTCTTTATAGTTGGCACATAAAATACACTTTGTTATGACTTACAAATATTGTTTATGTGATCAGGTAATGATTTTTTTAAACTGTAAAATATTAAAGGCAGAAGGGGAAAACATTTATCATAAAATATTTACATTTGACTATCTGTAAGATTTTAATATAAAAAACACATACCAAGACATAATCCATCTGTTACGTCTTGAATGCCTAGGAAGCTGTGATGAACAGGGGGACATATATTAACAAAGGCTAAAATGTTAAACAGTATAAATTATAATGCAGGAAGATTGTTAAGCTAACAAACTTTGTAAGGAACTTTATTACGGCAATGAATTTCTTGGAATTATAGCAGGAAAAATTTTAATGGAACAGAAATCCAGGAATTTTCCAGTGGGGCTTGAAGTTTAACGATGTTTAATCCTTCCAGGAACAAAGTTCTTTGATGTACAGACTGCTTGTCAGCATATGGTATTGTTGAAAACTAACTTGGCTAGAGTGAGCGCATCTGGGTTCTAGCCCTGCTCTGCAACTTACTGTGGATGCTGTGATTTGATTATATAAAATCTGAAAGTTAAAATAATTTGTATCACCTCTAAGGAATTTTAAGGTCCATCATCAGAATTTTCTCTACTACATTGCTCTTCACTTTCCCTCCGCACATTCCTCACTTTTTGTCATGCCTTCTGACCGTCACTAAGTAGGGCTTTATGAAAGGTTTAGGGGAGTGATTAAATGACTTCTGGCTGACCCAGAATGTCCAAATTCTGCTGTCTAAACACCTCTGATTTCTGTGAATTCCTCAAGGGAAAATTATAAAAGGAAAGAATGCCTTTTACACAAAAATTATCAAAGATGCTTATCTCCCAATCTGTAACATAATGAGGACGCCTAGGTTTCCTGAACAGGGCTTAGATCTGAGGCCTTTCCCCCACTTACCCCAGATCTTAAAGGTAGCTACAATCAAGCACCTGAAGATGAAACAATGAACGTATCTAAGTGCTCCTGATGTGGGGCAAATGCAAGTTTTTACCTAGGACTTCCAGAACTTCCTGCCTGGCCTTAGTCCATTTGCACGCCCAGTGGGTGTTTACCACTGCAGAGCCCCTGGCTGCTCAGGGCAAGGGGTGGAGAGGAAACCACCATTCTCTCCTCCTCTCTGTTCCTGGTGGGTAACTGATCTGGTGTTTGCCAGTCACCAAGGACCGGCCCATGGAGTTCCTTCCAGAGCAGGCAGGCGGGGCAGAGGAGCACATGCTGGGGTCAGAGGGGATGGTGGGAGCCCAGCCTGGCTAATGAACTCGAGCAAGCTGTGAGCAATAAAATCTCCTCCCAACCTGCCCTTCCCCTTGTCTTTCATGGGTTTCATTGGACTCATAGGGAACTCACTCCAGGCTGAGAACACCCTTCTACCCCAGAGCTACACCTGATAAAAAGAGAAGAAAAAGAAGGCAAAGTGATTTGGTTTTTCTACTTGTAGAATTTGATGTCAACTCAGTTTAGAGTTAAGATGATTTTTGAAAAAATAAGGACCCTGACCACAAGTAAATATAGTCAAATTGGTGTTCATGGAGAGTAAAAGTAAAGTGTAATTAGTGGTTGGTGTGCTTCAGGAATGGCTGAGTAAGCTTCCTCAAGACTGACCCTCCCAGAGAAAACATCTATAAACTCTGGGAAGAGTACATAGATAGATTGACCACACAAAGGCACACAGAACAGAGGAGGCAGATTCTGGAGGGAATGAAAGGAATGACACATTTGAGCAAAAGGAATAATACGAGGAGAACTTCCTGAATTTTATGGGGATTGTAGATTGAGGGCAGGTTCTAGTCACTGCTCAATAAAGTCACTAAAACTCTTACAGAAAGACTGTGATCTTGTTGCCTAGAAGACAGGTTTCAGGGCAACCAAAAGCCATTGACAAGTGAGGACGGAATTGCAGTAGGGAGAGAACCAGAAAGGGAAGAAACAGAAATTCTGTGTATAAACTTTGCCCGAACTGCTGGCTGATCCCTGAAACCCACATATTCATGGCAAACTGCAGGCAACCTACTGAAGGATTAAAAAACCGAATAAGATTTGAGCTGCTTCTCAAGACATACAATCTACAGTTTTAGTCCAATCAAGTTAATTGACTCTAAACAAACAAACAAAAAATTAACACTTATCAAAAGGGGAACCCTCCTACACTGCTGGTGGGAATGTAAACTAGTTCAACCATTATGAAAAACAGTATGGAGGTTCCTCAAAAAATTCAAAATAGAAATACCATTTGAGCCAGGAATTCCACTCACCCTAAGAATGCAGCAGCCCAGTTTGAAAAAGATAGATGCATCCGTATATTTTCACAGCAGTATTTACAGTAGCCAAGAAATGGAAGCAACCTAAGTGTCCATCAATAGATGAATGAATAAAGAAGATGTGGTACATACACACAATGGAATATTATTCAGCCATAAGAAGAAAACAAATCCTACCATCTGCAACAACATGGATGGAGCTAGAGGGTATTATGCTCAGTGAAATAAGCCAGGCAGAGAAAGACAAGTATCAAATGATTTCACTCATCTGTGGAGTATAAAAACAAAGCAAAAGCTGAAGGAACAAAACAGCAGCAGACTCACAGAACCCAAGAATGGACTAACAGTTACCAAAGGGAAAGGGACTGGGGAGGATGGGTGGGAAGGGAGGGATAAGGGGGGGAAAAAGGGACATTACGATTAGCAGACGTAATGTAGCAGCAGGGGGAGGAACACAGGAAAGGCAGTATAACACAGAGAAGACAAGTAGTGATTCTACAGCATCTTACTATGCTGATGAACAGTGACTGTAATGGGGTATGTGGGGGGGACTTGATAATAGGGGGAATCTAGTAACCATAATGTTGTTCAAGTAATTGCACATTAATGATAACAAAATTTTAAAAATATATTTAAAAAACCAACACTCATCAGAGGACTATAACAGAACTTGGTTTCAACGACTTAACATTCACAGTGTCAGGCTACAGTTCAAAAGTTCTTGTTTACCATTCTCAAAAGAAAAGAGAGTCAATGGACACTGATGTTGAAAATAGCAAACAGATTTTAAAGTTGCTCATACAACTATGCTCAGTGACATAATGGAAAATACACTCAAAATGATTGAAGAGATAGAAATTCTCAGTAGGAAAATAAAATTTTTACACAAGAGCCAAATGGAAAGTCCAAAACAGAAAACTTCAATTTCTGAACAAAAAAAATGTATTGGATGGATTCAACAGCAGAATGGAGATGACAGAAAAAATAGTTGGTGAATTTGAAGGTAAATCAGTAGAAAGATGATGTCAGTACACTTAACTGCTTACAGACTATCCTGTAATCTTATATCTTCATCTCCAACCCATGACTTAAAAATATTTGCAGAACCACTATTAGCTCTTCTGCCTTAACTGGAGAATATGCCCTGCCACTCATTTGTAAAAGAACAATAGTTATTCAAAAGCAACTTAGTGCAGTCAGCATATACCAATTAACTAATCAACTAGAGGTTGATATGTATTCCTCCTTATTGTGAAGTCACTTGAGTACTTTTAGGATTTTAATAATTAACTGCTTTAATTGGCATGGACACTCATAAAATCCAAGAATTTTCCAATTAAAACCCCTTATAAACTTAATTTTCTAATTGAAGTAGTATAGTTGATATACAGTATTATATTGGTTTCAAGTATACAACACAGTGATTCAACAGTTGTATACATTAAGTGCTCACCCTGCTAAATGTAGTTACTCTTTGTCAGTATAGAGAGATATTATAGTATTGTTGACTATATTCTCTATGTTGTACTTTAATCCCCATGGACTAATCAATATTATAATTGAGATTTTGTGCCTCTTTATACCCTTCACCTATTTTACCCCCCATCTCAGCCCCTCCCCTGTAGTAACCACCAGACTCTTCTTTGTGTCTATGAATCTATTTTTGTTTTGTTCCTTTGTTTTGATAAAATCCCTTATAATACTTGACCTTATTATCTCTTGGGGCATTTTACAGTAATGAAAACCCAGGTGAAAACAAGAGCTGAACTTGAATGAACACTTACATGCCAGGCAAAATGCTTGGTACTTACATCGGGTATTCCTTAAAACAATCTTAACTAGTAGGTATCATTTTAATGGTATTTTTAGAGATGAAGAAACTAAGACTTTTTAATGTTGCCTCACCTGTGTTGTCACATAATGAGTAAATAGTGATGTTAGGATTGAAACCCAGGCTCTCTGAAGCCAAAGGCCACGTGCTTAACCCTAGTATCCCACTGCCTTCCCAGGTCTTCTCCATTTTGTAATCAGAGCAGGTATAGTAGCAAAACTGAGAATCTACAACCTTTAATACACATGAATTAAAGCTGTGTCTCTTTAATTATAAATGATTTTAACCTTTGTCATTGTTAATGAAATTTAATCTGTACCACTACCTTCCAAAAGCTAAATATTTAATGAAGTGTGGCTAATGACCCTAAAAAGTACTTGTCTTCATAATCTTTATGCATTGTTTCAGGGTGAACTCAGGATAAACAGAGATTCTGAAACACGTTATCATCTCCAGGTTATCTGCAACAATGCTTCTTCTTCTGATTTAAGGGCTACAGATTACATTAATTATAATGATTAATACACACTATATTTTGAAAATACAAAATAACTAATAAGGATTTCATGTTATGGTAATTTTAATTAAACACAAGTAATGGGACCCTTAGATGTTCTTCTGAAAAGAACTCTGAGACTAGCTTTGTATTTTCACTTAAAAGTATTTAAATTTTCTGTTAAAATAATCCATCCATGGTAAGTTTTAAATATTCAGTAGCTTTTGTGTAATATATACCAGTAGTGTCCTATCTCTTTGCTTCCCATCATTCAGCTCATTTACTAAAGGTCACTCCCCTTAACTATTTAGCTATTTCTCCTGGCACTTTTCTATTTTTTGGAATAATATGGACATTTTTCTCTTTTAAAA
Source organism: Manis javanica (assembly GCF_040802235.1). NCBI lineage: Eukaryota > Metazoa > Chordata > Mammalia > Pholidota > Manidae > Manis > Manis javanica. The sequence goes on from NC_133168.1 coordinate 18,896,663, forward strand.
ATTTATGGAAAATACATGTATTGAACTTCTCCCATAAGTGGTGAAGGTCTATTTGTGTGTGTTTGGGGTGAGATGGTAAATTTCTAAAAAGACATTTACCAAATATTGGCAAGGATCTGGAGGAACCATAACTCTCACAGGTTGCTGGTGGGAATGTAAGATGGTACAACTGCTTTGGAAAAGAATTTGGCAGTTTCTTAAGTTCAATATATACCTACCATGTGATCTAGCCATTCTGGGCCTAGACATTTACCCAAGAAAAGCATACATTCAAACAAACACTTGTACATGAATATTCATAGCAGCTTTTTCTGTAATAACCCACAATTGAAAACAGCCCAAATGTCCATCAATAGGTCCATGGAAACAAACTGTGGTATATCCACTCAAAGAAATAGTACTCAGCAATAAAAAGAAATGAACTACTGATACATACTGCAAAATGGCTGACTCTCAAAAGCATTTATGTTGAGTGAAAGGATCTAGATGAAAGAGGAAATATGCTTTGGGATTCCATTTATACAGAATTCCAGGAAATGCAAACTAATTTATAGTTGACAGAAAACAAATCATTGGCTGCCTGGGGATTAAGAGGAACAGGAGGGCAGGATGACAAAGGGACATGAAAAAACTTGGGGGATGGTGGATATATTCATTATGTTGATTGTGGAGTTGGTTTCATGGGTGCCTACATACGTCAAAACTTATAAACAGTGCACTTTAAGTATGTGTAATTTGTTTTATGTCAATTATATCTCAATAAAGCTATGACAGAATTTCAAAAGCTATAAATCTATCTCTAATTGCATGCAGCTTGAAAAATCTGCACAAATTTGCACTTTGCAAATGCAAGCTAGCATTAGATGGACTTACTGAGCCTTTACTGTATGCCAGACACCATTCTGAGGTGTTTTTACTTACATTATATTATTTATACATGTGTGAATATGTACATTTAATTTAGTCCCTACCTTTGTAATGCTCTGGTAACACCAGCCCACTTACTGTTTCAAAGATGCTTTTCGTGCCTGCTTCCAGATCTCTGCTCAAGTTCACTCTGTGTAGAAATTCCTCTCTATCCTGGTTCCTGGTCCTCATTACTAGTATTTTATTAAAAATCTTAAAAAAGTCCTTACTCCTCTAAGGAGCATAATCACAGCACTCTCATAATTAATCTCTTCTTTCCCTATTTTCTACAGACTGCCTAGTATGTCATTTCTGTGTATATATAAATTTTCTCTGCTATTATCCTATGAATACTGGACCAGTTTCTCATTAACTCTTCATGATTCCTACCAACCCCTGCATATGGGGGACACTAAACACATATTAACTGAATTGAATTTCTACTTTTACTGGACCTCTGAGAGTGTTTATCTACTGCATTCTGCCTACAAGGATCTCTCACTGTTCTAATACTGTGTCTCATGGGATTTAAAGTTAAAAGCCAAATTTGAATTGCTGGGACATAATTTCTTCTAGGTTAGTTTCTCGATTTCACCTTCTGCTTTCTCCAATTTTTTTAAACCATGAGTAGTTGAGGACAATTTTCAGTTTTCAAAGAACTCTAACATGTACAATTCATGTGTTACATGCAAAATATTTCTTCACAAATCCTCTGTGGGCAGCAGAAACCCACATGGCCCTGAGATGCTGCTTTTGTTTGCTGCTGTTATACTCTCTGAAAAGGTGCTCTCATGTTAGGATGCCTTCAGTGTAGCTCTTCTCAAATGAGGGATTTGCCAGGCTGCCCTTCTGACTTGTGTTCTACAGGCGTTTCTTTCAAGCTGATTTTTACCCTGACCCTGTGGTTAGTTTTGCGATTCAAAGATGTAATGGACTCTACAGAAGAATAGAAGCTTCACATGTTGTAGGAGCTGAATAAATGTCTGTGTCATGAATGAGTAAGTGTTTTTATGGGCAGAAAGCTATTACCACGAGAGAAATTTCACTCTCTTCCCAGCATGTCAAGGTGAGAGAATCAAATCAAAATCAACTCAAATTATGTTTGATAATTTAATATATAAGAATTTCATTATTAATAAAACTAATAATAAATTATATAAATATAATTACATAATATATAATGTAACTTATAATTAATAATAAATTAAGATAATCTTAAACTAGTTAAGATCCAGAATCAGAGAAAATATTTTCTAGGCTTCCAGCAAAATTCACCCTCTTGCCATGTTCATGTCAGTAACATATTAATTTCCTGGGTTTTATTAGTTTTTGGGTAGAGTGTTAAATCGAAATGAAAAGGAATCCCCAGCCTCCTTCGTCCCGAACTCTAGACATGTATCCAACTTCCTGCTTACATAACTTAGGTGTCTAAAAGACGTCTCAAACTTTATGTGTTCAAAACTGAATTTCTAATTTTTCCCCCTCAAACCTGTTCTACTTATGGTTTTCCCATCTCAGTTGATGACTTTCTCAGGCCACTGGCCTTAGAGTAATCCGCGAGTCCCTTTTTATCTCCCTCTCATCCCTTCTCAGCCCTCCGTGTTATCACCACGTCCACGTGGTCTTGGCATCTCGCCTGGATCAGGGCACCAGCCTTCCAGCAGGGCTCCCTGCTCGCTTCCCTTAGCCCGCTGTTGTCTACTCTCTTAACTGCAGAAAGGATGATCATTTTGAAAATGCACATTATATCAGAAGGCACCTCTGCTCAAACCCTGCAAGGCCCCCTTCTCACTCGAGGAAGTGCCAAAACCCTCCCACGGACCCACAGGCCCCTCATGGTCTCCCTACCCTGGCCTTGTCTGAGCTCCATCCTGGTCTCCCTATTCCAACGGGCCTCTTTGCTTTCCTCCCATGCTAGGTGTGCCCTGCCTTAGTGCCCGTGCTCCAGCTGTTTCCTTTGCCCGGAACCTTCCGTTTCCCAGATGTCTGCGGGGCCAATTTCCTTACTTGTTTCAAGTGTCATCTCCACACTCCCAACCCCAGTTGTCCTACACTACTCCTTTTATTCCTTAACTCATAACTTCAATTTACTGTTTATTATGTATCTTTCCCTATTAGAATGAAAGGACCACAGATCAATGATCTTTGTTTTATTAATATGTATACCCAAAGTTCTTAGCACTGTGTGATACATAGTGGGTGCACAAAATATATTTGTTGGAAGAATGAATTGGGTGCATTATCTTAGAAAAAAATAGAGTATAAAACGTTAGTGTTTGTCCATCTTTTCTGAGGATAGCACACAAAAAGTTGCAGCCTGATGAGCATAAGGGAATTAAATTAGACCTAACTAGTGTTTCAAACTACAGAATAAATGTACTAAATGTAGTGCCTGGACACAGTAATTGCAGCAAAAGGTAATTAGGTAAAGTTAGGAACTCATGCTCTGCTTGGGAAAGCTCAGGGTATTTCAGATACCCCAGAACTCCAAACCTACCATACTCTGGGGTCTCTTAATCCCAGTTTCCTCTTGATGTGTCATAAACCTGGGCCTTTGGGAACAATCATCTCCATGAAGATCAGACAGGTGTATGTGCTGTATAATTTGCCATTGCTTTTACTCAGTATCACTTCACAGATTAACCTTCTAAGAATAACAAAATTGTTTTTACAGATCTTTCCGTAGCTGTTGACTCTGTTAGTAGGAACAGATCATGGAATACCTGTATGTATTCATTGTAACCCTCAGTTTACTGTCATGTATGGAATCCGTACCTTACTTTTACTACAAGGGTCTAGAAAGGGAGGAAACTTTGTCAATCAGACATGTTGAAGGTCTCATGAAGAAAAATCCTAGTTTAAGGAAGCGGCACTAGTTTCAGCATATCAAAGTAAATGTCATCTTGAAATAAATATTATTTTGTCTCTACTCATGTTTATCTTTGCTATTCTGATGGACGGCCCTTGATACATCGGTGTGCTACCAGGAGAATCAACGGTCTGCAGCAGTTCATTCATCCTACTTGTCAGAGGTGGAATGGAGCTGACAGTGTGTTCCTGAGTCCCCGGGTCATGAATATCAGATCAAACCACTAAAAAGCCAGCATTTCTCCCATCTCATGTAGTGGGTTTATTACACCTGACAAATGAAAGGGTTCCCTCCGTGTTGTATTTCTATTATTTAATAATGTTATAAATGTTTGGGGTACCATATAGGATGTTTGATATTTCATGTGCCAGATTTTAGTTGTTAACCCACCTTCCGAGTTAACAAGTTACTTGCAAGGTAGAATGCAAGTATTCTGCATTTCCCAAAGCACTGTTATTAGGTATATCCCAGATAAAATATCCCATTAATATATAGATTCAGAAATTACTCAGTTAAATTGAAGTCCATTAATTTGTTGTGAAATTTCATAGACTCTTCAAAAGATAGAATACATGGCAAAACCCCTTATACTTGTTTGGCCAGAGAATCAGCTTTCAAAAAAATAATTAGCAGTGTAATAATGGTGTCAAAAATAGACATTTTGTTTTCACTATGAATGCTGTCTCACTCTAGGAAAAAAAAAAAAGACAAAACACACATCCAAGAAGAAACAAATAATTTTGTAATCTTAGGATGTTTAGAATTCATATATATTTTATCTTATACCATCTGGTTTTAAAAAATATTTTTATTACTCTGAGGGAAATCTATATTTTTTTAAATAAGATTCAGTAATCTTACTATGAATATAGATAATAGTTGTACCATGTATATGGTGGTTAGTGAGTATGCCCAGAGTGTATATAGGTAAGCCGTTGGTCAGTAACATACACATATTGAGGGAAATTTTCCAGTCGCTGGTATATCTTGCACCACAGTTTGGGCAACAGACTATTAGATGATTGATCTAAACACTGATGCCTATATTTGTTATTTAAAGGAAACAAAAGCAGTGTTGTGAAAAACCTTAATGGCCGATAGAGCAAGGCATTGGCCAGTGGGTTGGAGACTAGTCTTACAGTGCATTCCCTGCATGTTAACCCCTGCTGCCCATCCCTAACGTCTCTGGGAAAAGGAGCCCAGAACTGAGGTTTACAGATCTTTCACTTCAAAGACAAAAAAAAAAAAAAGAAAAAAAGAGAAAGATTTTTCAAATAGTGGCTATCAATAGTGATTCTAATTCAATGATTATTGAATCACTAATATCAGTAGCAATCAAATCAATGCCCTGAAATGGGGGATTGTAATAGGAACACATCCTGCAGGAGCACCTAAGAGTTAAGGATGTATGACACACCAACATACTGTTTTCATGTACATAAGTTAGGACTGTCATTTGACACACAGAGTTGATTTAGCAAATCTAATTCTTTTATGCAATTAATTGTCCAAAGTAGATTTAAACATATATTTAAAATTAAAAACCTAATTTCCACACCATTATTAAGGAACTAATCATTTCCTTTTCCAAAGACCTGAATTGGGAAGTAAAAAAACAAAGACATTAAACAGTGTTCCACATTTACTATGGAGAAAATTTTTTGGATGAGATTCTGGTTTGCCAAGATGTTTCAGTTCATGGACTATGGAAGATATCACTGCTTTGGTTCAGAAACAATAGGGCTCCCACTGTAAAATGGCAGGACAATAGGGAAACTGGAAAGTCCAAATAATCATAACTGGAAAGAACAGAATCCAGTGGCTGTAAATGCTATTAGATATCAGAGCAACGCATTCGTTTGGCAATGGAGCAGAACGGGAAGCAAGAGAAGTGCTTCCTTTGCTGGCAGTCTTCGTTTGCTGTTACTGAGCAACAGAGTAACAGGTTGTGCATTTTCAGCTGCTGAGAAAGATGAGCCCTTGCCAACACCAGCGGGAGGGCCCAGCAGATGTCAAGCAGCCCCCAGGGAAAAGCAGAGTGTAAGTGAACAAGCAATACCCCATTTGTTGAAAACACCTTTTAGACACTCAATCTCAATTGACAATATAAAAAGCAGAGGAAATGTCAGAAGCCACTATGGATGACAATCCCTGAAGCACGGATTTTTACTCCCGGAACAAACTAGGAAAAGAAAAATATCCGGAATTTTTTCAACCATGATTTTATAAATATGCACTTGTCATTACTTTGTAACTTAAAAAAAAGGATGTTCAATGAATGACCTACACTTTAAATTGGAATTTTTATATCAAAAGAGCACCTGTGAAAGCTTATTCAACACAGGATTCTTTCACTTCTGGCTGGTGTGGGAGGAATGTCAAGGCTGAGGGGTGCTGATGGCAAGAGAGCGGATGAATGCAGGTGAGAGAAAAGTTCAATTATATTCTTAATTAAAAGAAAGACCCAAAACTATTTTTTTAACTTCTCATATGATAAATAGTTCTAACAAGCACAGACATGTGAACATTTACATAGGAGGATTTATGAGCAATGATCAACTATAGCATAAATAATGATGGTAGGAAGGGAGCGGCTAGACAAATTTCTTAGGTACAAATAAGCAATGGGAAACTGCATTTACCTTTCTTCAATGAGAAAGGTCATTATTCCTAATAAGGCTTTTTGTTTTTTTAAATACTTAGAGCTCAGGAGATGTTTCCTGTGATGTTTTCTCAGTGAAGCAAGGTTTGCACTTCTGCCTTCCCTCCTTGAAGTCCTTCTTTCCCTCCGAGCCGGCTTCCTCGTCCTGCCTTGTCCTCCTGTGAGGCGCCCTCATCTTTTGCCCAGCCTGATTCACTTTCCTGGGTTTCTGACTCTTCTCTTTGGGAGTTTTTTCCAGAACCTGCTGGACTTTCATTTTCTTTCAGTGCCTATTCTAGGCCCTGATGTGCATATATGCTTATATAAGTTTATTATAAATTTTAAGATTTATTACAGATTTAACTGATATAGGGAATGTGCAGCATACAAATTACAAATAAAAATATACAATATTTTTATTATAAATTTCAAATAGCCAATAAATTCTTACACAATGCTCTGGTTAATTTTTTAGTAAACATTTTATTTTGAAATAATTTTAGATTAATAAGAAGTTGCAAAAATTATCCAGTACGTTCTTGTGAATCCCTCACTCAGCCACCCCCAATGATCTTTTGATGCTTCTGATTGTGAAACCTGTTTGGTGCAAGACTGAGGGGAGCCCTTTGGGGGAAGTCAGGCCTGCACCCAGGCAGCTGACTCAGTAACTGTGACTCTCACTGCAGACCAGAAACACCTCTGCACTCCTGAGGACCCCGTTTGCCTTGGTACTGTCATTAGTGCTATATACCAAGGATGTAGGAGAGGTTACAGCCTCCATGTGTCAGGTAACAGCCATACTTTCCTAGTCCTGACTGTGGACCAGGAAGGCGTCCCTGAAACAGTACCAGCCCCTCTTGGCCATGTTTGGTGAGCCCCTGGAGGTGAACCTGCCCAGCTTTGTTGGCCTGTTTGTTTTGAAAAGGCCCTGTAACTGAGCTCTCGACCATCCCAGAAGCTGTCCTTGGACAGTCCTGTTGGCACAGAGACAGGTAGGAGACACTCCTAATCTGTGCCCCAAAGATCCTAAAAGGGTTCCATACTTGTTTTAACCTCTCCCAACCACAGTCCACAAGCAGTCTGGTTGGCCCATAGCATGATGGGAGCCACATCTGCTATTCAAGATATCCTGAAATGATCTTATTCTCAGCTCCAACATCACCAGCCATAGTCCAGAAGCAGTCCAGCCCATCAGGAACTGGCAGGAAACATGCCAGTTCATGTCTCCAGAGACAGGCCTTCAGATCTCAGTCTTGGCTGTGAACCTGAAAAGGCCTTAGATCTGTTCCAGACCCTCTCATCCATGATCCAGGGCCAGTCCAGCCAACTCAGGAAGCCATCAGTGCCCAGGCATGACCCCTCCCAGGGACCTGGCAGTAACCACACTCATCCTACACTAATGCAAAACATTTTATCTTTTTGTATTAAATATATAGGCATCCAACATAGCACCTAAATATTTGAAGCAAAGATTAACTGAACTGAAGGGAGAAATAGACAGCAATATAATAGTTGTAGGCTACTTCAGTACCCCACTTTCAACACTGGATAGATCATCCATGGGAAAATTAGAAAGGAAATAGTGGGCCTGAATAATACTATAGATCAAATGGACTTAAGAGACATATACAGAACATTCCACCCAATAGCAACTAGAAAACACATTCTTCTCAAGGGCACATGGAGTATTATCCCAGATAGATCATATGTAGAGCCACAAAACCTTAACAAATACAAGAAGATGGAAATCATATGAAGTATCTTTTCCTACTACAGTGATATGAAACTGGAAATCAATAACACAAGGAAGACTAAAAAATGTACAAATCTGTAGAATTTACACAGCATACTCTTGAACAACCAGTGGGTCAAAGTATAAATCAAAAGGGAAATCAGAAAGTATCTTGATACAGATAAAAATGAACACATAACATACCAAACTTTTGGAATGTAGCAAAAGGAGTTCTCATTGGGAAGTTTACAGTAATAAAGAAAGATCTGAAGTAAATAACCTAACTTTAGACCTCAAGGAATTAGAAAAAGAACAAACTAAGCCCCAAGTTAACTGAAGGAAAGAAGTAAGAAAGAACAAGAAGAAATAAATGAAATAGAGACTACAAAGACAATAGAAGAAATCAATGAAGCTATGAGTGGATTTTTTTTGTAAAGATAAACAAAATTGACAAGTCTTTGGATAAACTACTAAAACTTATGTGAGAAGCAGACAATCTGTATAGGCCTGTATCTAATAACTGAATCAAGAGTTAATTACTTTCTCAGAACTAAAGTACCAGACTCTTATTTCATTGGTAAATTCAACTAAACATTTAAAGAATAAGTGATACAAATTCTCCAAAATCTCTTCCAGAAAACAGAAGCAGAGGTAATGCTACTCATTCTATCAGTCCAGTGTTAGGGTATAATAAAACTATTAAAGATATTACAAAAATGGAAAACTGCAGAGCAATATCTCTCAAGAACAAAGATGCAAAATCCTCATAAAAGTTGTAGCTAATGAAATCCAACAATGCATCAAAAAAATTATACATCACAAGCAAGTGGTATGTATTCTAAATATGCAAGGCTGGTTCAACATTCAAAAATCAATTTATATTTCATCACATAAGAGGTGAAAGAAGCAAAATTATATGATCATATCAACTGATGTCAAAAACACTTGGTAAAATGCAACACCTATGCATTTTAGAAAAAACTATGACAAAACTTTTAGAAAATTAGGAATGGGTTATCTCAACTTGATAAAGAACATTCTCAAAACCTTACAGTTATCCTACTTAATGGTGAAAACTGGATTCTTTTTATCCCAGAAATTATTAATAGGACAAGGATAGCCCCTTCACCACTCCTATCCTACATCATATTGAAAGTTCTAGCCTAGCATAATAAGATAAGAATAAGGAAATAAAAAATATATATATATTGAGAAGGAAGAATTAAAACTCTCCTTGTTTGTTTGTCTACATAGAAAATCACATAGACATCCTTTGTGGAAAAAAAAATGAAATAAAACTTCTAGATCTAATATGTAATTACTGTAAGATCACAGGATACAAGGTTAATATACAAAAATCAATTAATTTCTAGTATACTATCAAAAAACAATTGGAATTTGAAATTATTCAAAAAGTGTCAAAACAAAACAATCCAATTAGACATGGGCAAAAGACATGAGGAGATATTTCATCAAAGAAGATATAAAGATAATGAGAAAAGATGTTCAACATCATTAGCTATTAGTGAATTGTAAATTTAAATTAAATTACAATGAAATATGACTACATACCTATTAGAATGGCCAAACTTAAAAACAGTGACCAGTGCTAGTGAGGACAGAGAGAAATTAGATCATTCACACATTTCTGGTGAAAGTGTAAAATAGTACAGCTGATCTGGAAAATGGTTTAGTAATTTCCTTAAAAACTAAACATGTATCTACCATATGACCCAGCAATTCCACTTCTGGGCATTTATCCCAGAGAAATGAGGACTTATGTTCATGTAAAAATCTGTATACAAATGTTTATAGTAGTTTTATTTATAATAGCCCAAACTGACACAATCTAGATATTCTTCAGTGGGTGAATGGTTAAACAAACTGTTGTACAACCATACCATAGACTTCTACTTGACAGTATAGAAAGAATTCATAACTATTCACGCATGCAACAACTTAGCTGAATCTCTAAAGAATTATGCTGAGTGAAAAAAGCCAACCCAAAAATTATATACTTTATGATTTCATTCATGTAACATCTTTTAAATGACAAGACTAGAAAAATGGAGAGCAGATTAGCGGTTGCCAGGGTAAAAGAGGAGGTGGGAGTAGGGGAGAAGTGGATATGACTTGTAAAAGAGTAACGTGAGAACTCTTGGTGATGCTGTACATGTTCTTTATCTTGACTGAATCAATGTCGCTATCCTTGTACTGTGGTTTTTCAAGATGTTACTATTGGGGAATCCTGGTAAGGGTACACAGGAGCTCTGTTATTTCTTACAACTGTGTATAAATCTACAGTTATCTCAAAATTAAAAGTTTAATTAAAAAATTCAATGAAATTTTATTTATTCAATCAAATCTGAAGAACTTCCATTTAGCCATTTTCCTAAGGTCACAACACATGTACATATTCATGTGCGCATTATGAAATGAAAATAGATTACATTGCATGTCCAAGCAATTTGTATCATGAGAAAAACCATTATATCTAAAACTAACATATCTGTTTAAAACTTTAACTTTGTACATCCAGGACCCAGGAAGCATGAAGAAATCAGACAACGGCTTAAAGATAATTTGAATAGATCTTGTGGGGTAAATGGCAGAATTTCCAGAATCTCCTGCCTAGCCTTAGTCTATTTACATATCAGTGAGTGTTTTACCACTGAAGAGCCTCCAGTCGATCCAGGGCAAGGGGTGGAGAGAAGATAGCTATTATCTCTTTCCCTCCATTCCTGGTATGTAATTGGTCTGGTGTTTGTCAGTCACCAAGGACCTGCCCATGAAGTTCCTCCCAGAAGGGGTGAGCGGGGAAGGCGAGCACCCACCCTAGCGGGAGGGGTCAGATAGACAGGAGCCTGGTTAGCACTGTAAGAAATAAAAGACTTTCTCTCAACCTGCCATTTCCCTTGAGTTACTTCGGTTTTATCGGCTTCGTCAGGACTCACCCTGGGGCAGGAACACCCTTCCCCCTGGGGCTATAATCGTCTCTCTTTGTTCTATTCCTATTACCGATTTTTATCTTTATACCTTTGGAAACTTTGAGTATGTTTGCTATAAGGTGAGACTTCTGATATTGACAATATGCATCATAGTAAAAGAAGACGGAGTGCTTAAGAAGATAACATGTGGATTTAAAATTACTCGAGCCTAAAGAGATTGTATTGAAAATAATAAATGAATAAAATTGACTTCAATAAGTCAATGATATTCAGAAAGTTAATCAGTTGTGAAAAGTTTTAACCTAGGAATAAAAACTAAAACTCTCGTCTGGGGCATTCCTGTATAAAATAAAGTAAATTTAAGACTGAGTGACTGATTCTCATTATATTTTCAATTCTAAACTCTTCCTTTAATATTTTTTTCTAAAATCATAAAATGAAATGCACTAATTTAACTTTGAAACACAAAATTCAAAATTCTTCAAAGTAATTTCATTAATGCATTCAATATTTAATTTGGACCTATTATGTTATATATAGGCACTTAAGATATGTTAATAAACAGAACAGACTGCAATCCCAGTCCTCACAGAACTTACATTCTAGCAGTAATCTAGAGTAATTGTCCCTATTTTAAAAGAAAATATATTAAGAATTATTTTTATTTTATTAATAGTTCTGTAAAATAGGAAGGTTGAATTACTGTTGCTTTGGAAACTATAATTTCTCTAAGTCCTTTCTATTTTTGTTCAAAATAACTCAAAACTTCAAATGTTCAACAGGTGAACAGATAAACAAACTGTGCTCTATTTATACAGTGGACTATCATCCAGCAATAAAATGAATTGCTGTGCTGATATAACCAACAAAAGGATGAGTCTCAAGAACATTATGCTGGTCAAAAGATGTCAGGCAAGAAAGAGTACATACCACATGATTCCATTATATGAAACTCTAGAAAAGATAAATGTATTCTATAGTGACAGAAAACAGATTAGTGATTACTTGGGGCTCAGCTTGGGGGAAATTGACAGGGAAAGGGGGTGAAAGAAATATTCTGCATTTGGATTATGGTGTTGGTTACATGGGGGCACAAATTTTCAGGACTTAGTGAAATTGTTTAACAAATAAGAATTAAGGCTGCAAAGCAAACCAAAAGTTTATTTGAGGTCTTTAGGAATTCAAATCTGGGAGACAGAGATTCAGGAGATATTTGAAATGTGCTCCAAGGGGGTGAAGAAAGGCAGAGTTTATAAAGGCAAAACCACATAAGTTGTTCTGGAAGAATTACGATTGGCATTGACAAAAAATAACATGTTCTATACAGGACAGATATATATGCTTGTAGTTGTCACAGTCTCGAAGTTCATGTTCCCTCTAGGTGTGGATGTGCAGAAGACGGACTTGCCCAGTGGCCTTCCAGCTCCACTTTAGGGTCTCTTGACATTCCGGATTCCATTTCAGATGTTTCTGTTCACAAAATGTACACTTAAAATAAATGCATTTTATAATATGTAAGTTGTTCCTCTATAAAACAGACATTAAAAAATCATTCAATGTAGTTCACATTTCAGAATAAAAGATAAATTAACAGACTATTAGTATAATTAACAGTAAATGAGAGAAGCATATATCATGAATTATATGCAGGCAAAGCATTTGACAAAATCAAAACCCACTCACAATTAAAAAAAAATACAAAATCTCTAAGCAATTAGAAATAGAAGCCTATCTAAAAACACGCACAAACTAAAAACAAAACCTTCTTCAATAAAAGTTGAAAATTTCCCTCTCAAGATTGAGTATGAGATGTCTGTGATCACTGCTTCTTTTCAGTGCTGTATGGAAGTTCTAGCCAGTACAATAAGGCTAGAAAAAGAAATATAACAATAAAGATTAAAAATAATAAATGAAACTGTCATTATTCACATGACATTATATTGAAAATTCAAAGGAATCTATAGATAGATTTAGCAATATATTTGGGTCAACATATAAAAATTAATTGTATGCCTGTATGTTTAGAACAAATGTCTGGACATGAAATTTTAAAAAATATATCATTTGTAAGTGTTTTGTGCTAGTTTCAACCTAACAATAAAGCAAAGTTGTGGCTGGACCAGCCTTTGTGGTTCTTACGATTGCAAGTTGCCTTTCAGGAATAACCATCAGGAAACTGAAAAAAATGTTTATCACTCATAAATCTTGAAAATATATGGCACGCTTGAGGCCACACAGCCAGGTTGTGGGTAGAGAAAGAGAGAGCACATGCAGCCTGGGCTTTTGCTTTTATTGTGGTAGAAGGTGGAGCCCTAGGGTTTCAAGGGCTCACTCTTTTTTGTGAATTCAAAACATAAGAATGGGAATTTAAAGTGGAAGAAGAGAAAACCAAGTGGCCCAAACAGTCAGTTATCTCAAAGTCAACCTAGATCTCTAAAACAAAGGAGCTTGGGGAGTGACAGGGAATAGCCCAATTCTTTATCTACTCATGCAGCTGGCAGTGAGTTTATTTGAGATATCCTACTTTGAGATGGATGCCTTTTCAATCAAAACTTAAGTCAGGCACATGCATTTCAAAAGAGAAAAGCCAACTGTCAGGGTTTAACTACAACTATCAAAAAAGAAATACCTAGGTTTAAACCTAATGAAAGATATGCAAGATGTCTACACAGGAAACTAAAAACTATTACTAAAAATTAAAGCCCTAAATAAAAAGAGTGATATATCATGTTCATATTTTGGAAGACTGTTGTAAAAATATCAATTCTCACAATTTGATCAGCATAATATAGTACAATCAAAATAAAAGTACAAGCAGTGTATTTTCTTTCTTTTTTTTTTCAGAAAATTGACAAGTGGGTTCTAAATTCAAGATAGAATTTCAATGTGCCAGTGTTAGCTAAAACATCTTGAAGAATGTTGGAAGGCTTATGTTATCAGATACCGAAGCTTATAATAAAATTAAAGTAATTAAAACCAAGGGATAGTTGTGTTAGAATAGAATATTACAAAATGAGAATCAAGTAAATGCATACATATGCAGTTTACCACACAGGTACCAGTGCACTGCAGTTGAGAAGGATGGCCTGGTAAGTAGTTCTGGGTCAGCTGGATAACCACAAGGAAAAAAAAAAGGTTATCCTATGATTCTTCACACCATACACAAAAATCAACTACAGATGGATTATAGACTTGAATGTAAAAGGTAAAGCAATGAAGTTTCTAGATGTCAGCATAGGATAATATCCTTATAACTGCGTTAACAAAGATTTCTTAAACAGGATACAACAAGCACTAACTTTATTTTTATTTCATTTTTCTAGCTTTTATTGAGATGTAATTTACATATAACATTATCTAAGTTTAAGGTATACAATGTGATGATTTGGTACACAATATATTGAGAATAATTTCCACAGTAAGGTTAGTTAACAGTTTTGTAATTACTCTAATACTGGCTTGATAGATAAGTTAGGAAGTTTTCTGTCTGCTTCCATTTTCTGGAAGAGATTGTGGAGAATTTATATCACTTATTCTTTAAGGGCTTTGTTGGAATTACTAGTGAAATCAAAGACTTTGGTGCTTTGTTTTTTGGAAAGTGATTATTGATTTCTTTATTAGATATAGGCTTATTCAGATTATCTCTCTTAGTGTAAGTTTTAGAAGTTAATATCTTTCAAGGAATTAATCCATTTCATCTGAGTTATCAACTTTGTGGGCATAGAGTTATTCATCATGTTCTTTTATTATCCTTTTAATGTCTTTTTAATAGGTCAGTACTGATTACCTCTTTTTTATTTTTGATATTGGTAATACGTATCCTCTGTTAACCCCAGACATTGCAATAAGGTAAGAAAGGAAATAAACAGTATAAAAATTAGAAAGGAGGAACTAAAATTTTCCTTATTTCAGATGACATGATTTTCTACCTAGAAAATCCCAAGGAATCTACAAAAAAGAAAAATATCTCCCTGAAGTAGTAAATGAGCTTATCAATGTCATTGGATACAGATCAAAGGCAAAAAATTAATAACATTTCTAATGAAAATATGTACACTGAAATTGAAAATATAATACCATTTACATTTACAAAAGAAAAGAAAATAAACATTTAGGTGTAAATTTAACAAAACCTGTACAGGAGTTGCCTGCTGAAAACTGCATCAGACAGTGTTATATTTTGCCTCAACTGTCAAACATAATTTAAAAACCTAAGAAAAGAAAAAGAAAAACAGCTTTTCATACTTATCTATATTTTTGCTACCATGTTCTTTCTTCTTTCATGATGTTCCAAGGTTCCTTATTTTATTGTCTCCTTTCTTTTTATAGAATTCCCTTTACCATCATTTTTGTGTTGATGCTTATGACAAATTTTCTATTTTCCATCATTTGAAAATGTCTTGATTTCTCTTTCATTCTTGTAGGGTATTTTGAGGGGTATAGGATTCTGGGTTGACTGTTCTTTTCTTCCGCACTTGAATACTATTTCATAGGCCTTCATGACCTCTGATAAGACCTGCTTACCTTCAAATTGTTTTTTCCATACTGGTGACTTATTATTTTCCTCTGGCTATCAAGAGTTTTTGTCATTTCTTTGAGTTTATCCTGTTCAGGATTTTCTTAGCTTCTTGAATCCATACATTTCTATCTGTTGTCAGATTTTAGAAGTTTTCAGCAATTATTTCTTCAAGTACTTTTCAGTCTCCTCTCCTGGATCCCCCAGCAACCTAAGTTTCAGATCATCTATTGTCAACCCATGGTTACCTGAGACTCTATTTCTCTCTTTTTTTTTTTTTTGTCTATTTTGTATCCATTGTTCTAATTGGGTAATTTCTAGTGTTCTAATTTCTAATTCATTAACTCTTTCCTCTATACTCTCCAGAGCCCATCTGCTTTTGAGTCTTTACACAGCACTTTTTGGTTTAGTTATTTTATTTTTGAGTTCTCAACTTTCCATTTGATTCTTCTTTTTATCTTTCCTTTCTTTTGTTTCCCAGTTCTACTGAAATATAATTGACCTATAACTGTCTTCTCTTTGTTTATGGAGATTTTTCCACATGTTTGCTGAAGCTTTCTAATGTTTTCATTTGTCTCAAATATGTTGGTAATCGCTCATTGGAGCATTTTTATTCTGTCTACTGTAAAATATTTGTCAGGTAATTCTAATATCTGTGTCATTTTGGTGTTGGCATCTATTGATTATGTTTTTCATTAAGTTTGAGATTTTCCTGGTTCTTACTGTCATGATTGATTTTTTTATTGAAAACTATATTGTTGGGGGAAAGCATGTTGTGAAAGTCTGGATCTTAATTAAATATTTTGTTTTAGCTGGATGTTTTTCATACTATGGCAGGGGAAGATAGGGTTACTGCCAGAGGGAAATAGAAGTACATCCTTACTGCAGGATAGGATTGGGAGTTCTGGATTCCTATGTGAAAGTCACTGACAGCAGAGGAGGGGCTGTTTCAGGACTGTATGCCTATGGAAAAGCCCTGACTCTCCACTAGGCTTCCTCTGACACTACACCAGCAGGAATGGGGGTATTTTGGTACTACTAAGAGGTGGGGTGTGGAAGTCCTGGATCCCTTTGGGGCTTCTCTGACACCACCCTGGTAGGGATGTTAGGGTGCCTTGTTACAATCTTACAAAGGTGGGAGTCTAGGCTCCCCACTTGCTTTTCCTGGTGTGTGTGGGAATGGAGCCACAGTTTATTCCATGGTATTTAGCTGGAGTAAATAGTTATTATTTAAAAGATTTCTCTGTAGCTAAGCTTACCCTTCTCTTGTCCTGGGATTAGAGAGATCAGCTTTTTGTTGTGGCTTTTGGTCCAAATTTCTGAGTTGCCAGATTCTCTGGCTCACGTCTGGGATGTATGAAGCAAAAAGAAAACCCCAGGGCACTCACTATCATGTGATTGCTAAGATCCTGAGGTCCTTAGCTGGTCTGCCTTCTTCTTCCACCATTCAGAGTGTCCTTATGTCTGTTTTGTCTATATGCTCAGGGTTTCTATTTCTACTTACTGGGAGGAATTGGGAAAAGATGTCTACTCATCTTGCTGGGAGTAGAAGTCTCTACTGAATCTCGATTCTGTGAAAAGCACTGGTGCTTGGGGATTGCAGAGTTGAAATAAAATATAGCTCATGTGCACAAAGACTTTTCTGTCTTGTTGAGAGTCTACCTTATAATACCTAAGTGTTATTCATGGCAAATTACAGTCAGTGCTATAACTGAAGTCTCAAAGATGTAAGATCAAAGGTAATATTTCATCAAATTGAAAGCCTTTAACTAAGAGAGAATTCCCAGGCAGGGCTGCCCCTAGATTATATGAAGACCTGGAAAAATACCTTTTGTGGGGCCTTTGTATATACAAACCATTTGATATAAAATGTATTATAAAATTCATTGGTACCAGTAATATATAGCAGTAAATATTTAGAAAATTAATAGAGAAGAGGAACTTAGATATTTATTTTTTATCCAGTGAGGGCACATAGATATTTTTTATATTAACTAGGTCCCTTATTTTCCTGTTCAAGTCCAGTAAACATCTCACATTCTTTATTATCAAATCTTCTTTTCCTGACTAATTTCATGTCTTCCTACCTCAAGAAAAAGTGAAAAATAATTTATCTCTGTTCATGATAAGTTTTTCCATTTGGAATTTTATTGTGCAAACACAGAACACATCTTCCAGCTTTGTGTGTTTTTTTCACTATTTAGGCAGTAATAACTGATGTGTAGACTGCGACCTGTTTCAGTGGCGATCATCCTGCTGCGACCCTCTGCACGCTGTCAGCACAGAGGATAGGGGAGCGTCCGGCGGGCAGAGTGAGGAAAGCAATATTCATCTGCGCAAGGAATGCTGGTCTCAGCATAGTATCTCCGTGTTAATGGGTGGCAGAAAAAGGACATCAATGGGAATTTGCCTAAACAAGAGAACAAAGCCCTAAGGCTTACATTACAAAGCCTCTAGAGAAAGAATAAAGTTTATTTATGGTTTCTGTTGGCAGCAATATGCCTCCTGTAAGATGAATCCTTTGGACCTTAGTCTGCTGTCTTGAGTTCATCTAACTCCCCCTATTTGGACTCCAAGTTCGGAAACCCTTTCTGATTAGCATTTGACTTCCTCTTCAGATTTGTCCTCAAGGCAGATCCTGTGACAATGTATTTCTCATTGTAATTTAACAAATTGCCCATGTAGTTCTATGCTTTGGTCTCAGAGAACTCGGTCAATGGGCGGCAGTCCCTGAGAGACTGACTGTATTCAACTAGGAGTGTTGACAGGTCCAGTTTACAAGCCTGGAAATCCGAAGCTCCATGCCTGATTGACAGTCAATTTACCAAGGTTATTAATGCCAGTGGTGCGCCCTGTCAGGTTCAGCAGACTAGATTTTCCCAGCAAGTGGATAGATTTCTGCAATACCAGATGGTTCAGCCATTTCATTCTGGTGCTAATTTCTACCCTGGTTCACTAGATTTTGATGCTACCAACCTTAACCCTCCAAAATGTAGCCCTCCAGTAAGACATTTCCAAGAAGTATGTGAAATAATAGATATACTTCAAATGTTTCTAAACCCTACAACTTTGTGATTCCAGACACAAGCACTAAGATTGGAGAGGAGGCATCACAGGCTTCAGGCTGCTAAGAATCTGGCTGCCCTTCTACTGCAGAGAATGCATGGCCTGTGAATTCTGGTCTGTGAATCTTGATAGGTCTCATTTTCCTCACTTATGAAATAAAGACATGGGAGTAAATGGTCTTATAGGATCTTTATATCTGTTAATTTCTAGTAATCTCTATTAAACCCATTAGAAGGAAGGAATAAAAAGGAAGTTAATGTTCTAGGGGATTATTACTGGCATTTCTGGGTATGAAGAAGCAGCTGTATCATAACTTTAAAACGTGTTTTTCTATACTCCTTTACTCTATGGATCCTTCCTTGTGCATAAGGATGTGTTTCAGATGGTCTGTGAGTCCCTTAATTTTGGATGCAAAGTTTTGAGTGTATGTACCCATGTTTCTCTGGAGAGCACCAGCAGTTTTTATTAGGCCTCAAAAGGTTTGTAACCACTGTATAGACAAACCTATTAAAGGTATGATAGCAACTAATTCCCTGGATCAAATCCCATCAACTTGGCATTCCCATTAATTGCTGAATCTTTAGATACAATGACTCTAAAAAGGAGGGAGAAATTACATGTCTCAGTGAATTATCTTCCCATGTAGGAATGGAAGAAAACAGCTGTCATATAATTTTTTTAAATTTATATTAACACTAATAACTATTAAGCTATTATCAATCTAATTTCTCATTTCATATAAAGTCTATCTAAAAAAGCAATCAAGTAGAAACTCATTTCATGTTAGTTTATATTTGTTTTTCAATAGCAACAAGCAAAAATAGTGACCGACTTTCCTTAGGAAAAAATATTACACTTCATAAAATAATTTCTAAGCATGTGAATTCAAATCAGCTGAGATTTAGAGAACAAAGGAACATAAATCCAAAGAAAAGAAGTGAAACAAAACTAATTAACAAACCAAACTGCTCTTTATTTTCTATGAGACATTGAGCCTCATATGATGAAAATCTCTATTGTTTAAAACAAACCTTAGCATAACAGAAGACAGATTTTAAAGCATCAAAATTAATTTCATGAGACATGATGAACTGTATCTACAGTTAAATAAAAATTGATTAGGAAGGTAATTCTGTATTAATATAATACCATAATTTGTCAAATCTCTGAATTTCAGAGAAGCATGGTCCTTTAAGAGGGAATTAAGAGAGCATTAAAAATAGAACAATTACTTTTTCTAGCCCAGAACCATTTTGGGGGTAAGCACAATGCACAACTGCTAAAAGCTCAGATTATAGAGTCTGTTATTCATATCATGTTCATATAAAGGCAAAGAGTTCCTCTATAATAATTTTAGCCAAACCAACATATGGTACTAATGCCACTATTTTCACCAACAAAAAACTGTTTCTAACATCTATGTACTAATTGACAAAAGTTATTATTGATTGGAGATTTATAAAATAGATAAAATACTTGAAGTGCCTACCTCTGGTGTGCGGACTTTTCATTAAAGGTTAGCTTACCATCTCTGGAGAATGTATTCCCAATTAGGGCAACTGGACACTAATTATTATGGAATATATTAAACCCAACTGATAGTCATATACAAAACAAATTCTCTAAGGTGAAATTTTTATTAAGGCAAAATTAAAAACACTTTCTACCCCTAAATATTTCTGTAAGCATGTCTAAAAATAATTCATCTTACATGGCCAGATAATACCATTACATTCAGTAAAATTAAAATTAACAATATATTCTTAATAACATCTGATACCCATTCCATATCCATCTTTTCCCAGTTGTTCTTCCCCAAATTCCCTTGAAGCTGAATTGTTAAAATCAAATTCAATCTAAGATCACATTTTGCATCTAATTTTTATGTGTCTTACATGTCTTTCAGTGCTTAATTTATTGTGCTGTTCAATTTACTCTGGCTTTTGAAGATTCATGCCATTTATCTTGTAGAATGTTATAATTTTTGTATTTGTGTGTCAGCTCATTGCTAATACCACTACTAGAAGTCAAATTTAAAGATTTGTGTATGTCTAAATTAAACATGTTGAAAAAATACATTTTAGGTAATTTGTACTTTTTTCACTTTTGAGCATCATATGAACTCATGAATTAAAATAGATTCATTGTATTTTATTCTCCCCAGTGTGATGCCAAATTGTTACAACTTTGGCCTATGGGAACTTGTCCCTGAGTTCCTTTGATAAAACCTTTAGAACAAACAGTTATTCCAGACTCACCTTGTGCCACCTCTTTTTTCAGCTAGGACATCAGTCATTTATCCAGGGATAATCCTTTAGTGGAAAGTAGTATTAGAGACCCAGATTAAAGTGCTGTGGGTGCCTGGCACATTGTAGCTCCCGAGAAAACATTGCTTCTAGACTATTTCAGCTACTATATAGCTTGACTTAGTTTGGGCAGCTCTAACAAAAATACCATAGACTGGATGGCTTGAATAATACACATTTATTTCTCAGTTCTGGAGGCTGAGAAGTCTGAGATCAGGGCACCAGAAGCTGGGGTATCTGGTGAGAGCTTTTTTCCTGACTTGCCAGCTGCCTTGGAGTATTTCCTCACAGGGTCAAGTGAGAGGGAAAGAGATCTTTTCCTCATGTCTCTTAAGAGGACACCAGTCCCCTCCACGAGGACTCCATTTTCACAAACTACCTTCCAAAGACTCCACTTCCATACACCATCACATTAGAGAGTTAAGTTTCAGCATATGGATTTTGGGGTCACAGACTTATTCAGTCCACAGCACAGCTGATTAAAATATACAGTTGACCCTTGAACAATGCGAGGTTAGGTGCACTGAGCCCCCCTTGCAGTAAAAAATCATCATATAACTTTTGACTCCCTCAAAACTTAACTACTAACAGCCTACTAGTGACTGAAAGCCTTACTGATAACATTAACAAATAGCACATATTTTGTACATCACATGTATTATATACTGTATTCTTACAAGTAAGCCAGCAAAAAGAAAGAAATTAGTTTTTTCCAAACTGTTACATTTCAAAAAATTTTTTGCGTATAATTATTGGGAAAAACACATATAAATGGATCTGCCCATTTCAAACTCACATTGTACAAGAATCAACTGAATACTATTTTCTAAAAATCTTGGGTTCATACAAACATCCCTAGTTAAGTACTGGTATTCAGTATTTTGACAACTTCTTTATTCCTATCATTATAGTTTCTTTTCTCTTATGAAAAAAGCTTGCAGCTGAAAAACACAAATATAATTACTCTTCTCATGTATATAAATAATAATTATTAATGTAATTATTTTCTCCAACAACAAAAGTTTAAAAATAACAATATCAATATTTCCAGTAACACATATTCAATGCAGTTCAAATATTTATTTTCATTATTGGAATGCACTATTCTAGTAAATATACACAAAATACTATGTTGTAGGGCTACTTGAAATAACTGGTTGCTAAGTGAAGCTGTTCAGGTTGATTCAATTGTTTCATTTCTCTTTTAAAATTTGAGAGTGTGGTATGGCACTTCCAAGTTCACAGAAGAAAATAGCTTTTAACTGCTTTGAAGCTTTTCTTGGCAAAGATAAAGGAAGGTTTGGTTGGGAGTCTGTTTTGCCATTCAACTTTGAGAAGGCTAAACATAATCTCTAAAGCTCTTTATAAGAGTAATGTTACACAGTAATCTGATTCACCAAAAAATTACTCACTGCTTAGTTTTAAGCAAAGATTTCATAGATAGAAGTTTTTGCCAAGCAAACCAGTTCTGCCTTTTACTATCCAATGTTAGTCATATCAGAGATTACATTTTTTTCATAAGTCAATTCAATGCTTTAATATTACACTTTTTATTTTGAGAAAATTTTATAGATATACCAGTCATAAGAAATAATACAGAGAGATCCTGTGTAAATAATACAGAGAGATCCCCTTTATCTTTTACTCACTTCACCCAGTGGTAACACCTTATAAAAGTAGTGCAATATCACAAACTGGATATTGATATATTGAAAGAATTGAAATACTGGGCATTTATATCAACACAAGAATCTTTGAGGCTGGTACTTCGTAGTTACGATTTCCCTCACATCCTACTTTGATATCCTTAGCCCATGGTGACTGCTTACCTGTTCTTCACTTCTACAATTTTGTCATTTCAAGAATGCGATATAAATGGAATGACAAAGTACATAACCTTTCGGGATGGGCTTTTTCAACCAGTATAATTCTGTGAGGATTCATCCAGGTTGTGTTTACCAACTGTTTGACCTTTTATTGCTGAGGAATATTCTATTGTATGGAGTGTCATATTTTGTTTACCCATTTGCCTGTTGAAAGGCATCTGGGTTGTTTCTGGTTTGGAGCCATTACAAATAGAGCTGCTATAAATAATTATGTACAGGCTTTTTTATGAACATAGTTTTTATTTCACTAGGATAAATGTGTAAGAGTGAACTGGCTGAGTTATAAGGTAGTTACATGTTTAGCTCTTAAGAAACTACCAAACTGTTGTCTGACCTTACCATTTGTATTCCCACCAGTAATATATGAATACCCCAGTTTCTGTGTATCTTTACAAGCATTTAGTGTTGTCATTATTTTTAATTTTAGCAATTGTGACAGATGTGTAATGATTCTGATTATGGTTTTAATTAACATTTCTTTGATGACTATTTTTCATGTGCCTTCTTGGCCTATGTACAGTTGGCTGTTGAACAGTGGAAGTAGGAGGCACCAACCCCTGTTTATGTATAACTTCTGACTCCCCAAAACTGACAACTTTTGACCAGAAGCCTTACCACTAACATAAACAGTTGGTTAACGCATAGTTTAATGTTATATGTGCATTCTTACAATAAAGTAAGCTAGAGAAAAGAAAATGTTTTTTCAAACTGTTGTAAATCTCCAAACACTTTTACAATATATTTATTGAAAAATTCCCTATTAAAGTGGACTGCTCAGTTCAGACATGGATGATTCACGGTCAACGTCAACTGTATATTTCTTCAATGAAATGTCTCTTCATGCCTTTTGAGTTGTCTATTTGGGTTGTTTGCTTACCATTAAGTTTTGGGAATTTTTAATATATTCTTGATACTAGTCATTTGTTGGATATGTGCTTGCAAATGTTTCTCTCACTCTAACTTGTCTTTTCATGCTCTTAATCGTTTTGTAAGTAGACCAAAGCCTTTCATATTGATATAGTCTAATTTATCCATTTTTCCTTCTTTGGATCCTGCTTTCGGTGTCTAAGAACTCTTTGCCTAACCTAGAAGATTTTCTTTTACATTTAAAAATCAAAGTTGCATGGTTTATGTTTATATTTTAATCCATGATTCGAGTTAATTTTTGTTTATGATGTGAGGTTTAAATTTAGATTTTTTTTCTCTGTTTGGATGTCCAACTTCTCCAGCATCATTTACTAAAAAGGCTATTTTCTTCCATGGGATTGTTTTCCCAACTTTGTCAAAAATCAGTTGGGCATATTGTTGTGGGACTATTTCTGAGTTTTCTATTCTGTTGCATTATCTGCTTTCTTTGGTATTCTTGAACATTTTTAGAATTCCACTTTCTTTTTTATTAAAATTATCATTAATATGCAATGTTATGTTGGTTTCATTAATGTGCATTACAGTGGGTTCAACAGTCCTCATAATCAGCTTATATTGTGATTGCAAATTATTGTGTCTCTTTGTATCCCTCTCACCACACACCTTCCCCACCTCTTCCCCTGGGTAAACACTAGTCACTTCTCAGTGTCTCTGAGTCTAATGCTATTTTGTTCCTTCTGTTTTGCTTTGTTTTTATATTCCACAAATAAGTGAAATCATACGGTATTGTCTTTCTCTGCCTGGCTTATTCACTGAGTATAATACCCTCTAGATCCATCCATGTTGTTGCAAATGGCAAGATTTCTTTCCTTCTTACGATAATATTATGTTGTGTACATGTGTATTGTATGTGTATATTATGCATATATTATGTTGTGTATATGTATCACCTATCTTTATCCATTCATCTATTGATGGACATTTAGGTCTGTATCTTGCTATTGCAAATAGTGTGGTGATAAACATAGATAGGGGTGCATGTATCTTTTTGAATCAGGGATTTTTCATCGGGGGGGGGGCAAATTCCTAGGAGAGGAATTACTGGGTCAAATGGTATTTCTATTTTTCATTTTTTGAGGAACCTCCATATTGCTTTCCATAGCAGTTATACCAATTTGCATTCCCACCAACAGCATAGGAGCGTTCCTGTTTCTTTGCATCCTTAACAGCATTTGTTGTTCCTTGCCTTTTGGATAATGCCCATTCTAACTGGTGTGAGGTGATAGCCCTTTGTGATTTTAATTTGTATTTCCCTGATGATTAGTGATGTGGAGCATCTTTACATGTGCCTGTTGGCCATTTGTATTTCTTCAGAAAAGTGTCTGTTCAGGTCCTTTGCCCATTTTTCAATTGAGTTATTTGTTTTTTGGGTGTTGAGGCATGTGAGCTCTTTATATATTTTGGATATCAACCCCTTATCAGATACGTCATTCATGAATATATTCTCCCATACTGTAGGATGCCTTTTTGTTCTGCTGATGGTGTCCTTTGCTATGTAGAAATATTTAGCTCAATGTGGTCCCACTTGTTCATTTTTTATTTTTTATTTTGTATCCCTTGCCTGAGAAGATGTGTCCAGGAAAAAATTGCTCATGATTATATTCAAGAGATTTCTGCCTATGTTTTCTTCTAAGAGTTTTATGGTTTCATGACTTACATTCAAGTCTTTCCATTTTGAGTTTACTTTTGTGTATGGAGTTAGACAATGATCCAGTTTCATTCTCTTACATGTAGTTGTCCAGTTTCCCCAACACCAGTTGTTGAAGAGGCTGTCATTTCCCTATTGCATGTCCATGGTTCCTTTATCATATATTAATTGACCATATATGCTTGGGTTTATATCTGGGCTCTCTCTTCTGTTCCATTGACCTGTGGGTCTGTTCTTGTGCCAGTACCAAATTGTTTTGATTACTATGGCTTTGTAGTAGAGCTTGAAGTTAGGGACCAAAATATCTCCAGCTTTCTTCTTCTCAGGATTGCTTTGGCTATTTGGGGTATTTTGCAGTTCTATATGAATTTTAGAAATATTTTTTCTAGTTCATTGAAGAATGATGTTGGTATTTTGGTAGGAATTGCATTAAATCTTTAAACTGCTTTGGGCCAGATGGCCGTTTTGACAATATTAATTCTTCCTATCCATGACCATGGGATCGATTTCTATTTATTGATAGAGAAACTTCTGTCATGAGTGTCTTGTAGTTTTCAGAATATAGGTCTTTCACCTCCTTGGTTAAGTTTATTCCTAGGTATTTTATTATTTTTGATGCAATTGTAAATAGAGTGTTTTCATGATTTCTCTTTCTGCTGGTTTGTTGTTAATAGGTAGGAATGCAATAGATTTCTGTGTATTAATTTGTATCCTGCAATTTTGCTGAATTCAGTTGGTAGTTCTAGTAGTTTAAGAGTGGATTCTTTAGGGTTTTTTATGTACAATATCATGTCATCTGCAAACAGTGACAGTTTAACTTCTTCTTTAGCAATCTAGATGCTTTTTATTTCTTTGTGTTGTCTGATTTCCATGACTAGGACCGCCAGTACTATGTTGAATAAAAGTAGTGAGAGTGGGCATCCTTGTCTTGTTCCCAATCTTAAAGAGAAAGCTTTCAGCTTTTCACTATTAAGTATGATGTTGGCTGTGGGTTTGTTGTACATGGCCTTTACTATGTTGAGGTACATATCCTTTATACCAATTTTGTTGAGAGTTTTTATCATGATTGGATGTTGAATTTTGTCAAATGCTTTTTTTGAGCATCTATTGAGATGACTGTATGTTTTTTATCCTTCTTTTTGTTAATGTGGTGTGTGATATTTATTAATTTATAAATATTGTACCATCCTTGCATTACTGGAATAAATCCCACTTGATCATGATGGATGATCTTTTTTATGTATTTTTGGATTTGGTTTGCTAATATTTTGTTGATAAGATTTTTTATCTATATTCATCAGGGATATTGGTCTGTAGTTTTCTTTTTTGTGTGTGTGGTTTCTTTGTTTTTGGTACTACAGTGATGCTGGCCCTGCAGAATGACTTTGGAAGTAGTCCCTCCTTTTCTATTTCTTTATTACTTAAAGAAGGATGGGTATCAGCTCTTCTTCAAATGTTTGATAGAAATTAGCTGTGAACCCTTCTGGAACTGGCCTTTTGTTTTTTGGGAGTTTTTTGATTACCAATTAGATTTCATTGCTGGTAATTGGTCTGTTATGATTTTCTGTTTCTTTTTGGGTCAATCTTGGAAGGTTGTATTTTTCTAGGAAGCTATTCATTTTTTCTAGATTGTCCAATTTGTTGGCATGTAATTTTTCATAGTATTCTCTAATAATTGTTTGTATTTCTGTGGTATCCCTTGTCCTTCTTTGTTTCTAATTATGTTTATGTGTGGTGTATACATTATCTCTCTTTTTAAGTCTGATTAATGGTTTATCTATTCTGCTTATTTTCTCAAATAACCAGCTCCTGGTTTCATTGATTTTTTTTTCTACTGCTTTATTTTTCTCTATTTTATTTATTTCTGCTCTGATCTTTATTATGTCTCTCCTTCTACCGACTTGGGCTTCATTTGTTCTTCTTTTACTAATTCCTTTAATTGTGTGTTTAGACTGTTTATTTGGGATTGTTCTTGTTTCTTGAGGTAAGCCTGTATTGCTGTGTACTGTCCTCTTAGAACTGCCTTTGCTGCCTCCCCCAGATTGTGGGCTGTTGTGTTTTTGTTTTCATTTTGTCTCTGTGTATTCCTTTCTCTTTTAATTTGTTCATTGATCCATTGGCTATTTAGAAGCATATTGTTTAGCCTCCATGTGTTTTCTTTGTGTAACTTATTTCTAGTTTCATAGCACTGTAGTCTGAGAAGTTGCCTGATACAATTTCAATCTTTTTGAATTTATTGAGGTTCTTCTTGTGGCCTAGTATGTGATCTACTCTCGAGAATGTTCCATGTACATTTGAGAAAAATGTATAACCTGCTGCTATGGGTGGAGTGTTCTATAATACCTGTTAAGTCCATTTGATCTAATATATTGCTTAGTGCCTCTGTTTCCTTTTTTATTTTCTGTTTGATCCATTTTTTGATATGAATGGTGTATTAAGGTCTCCTAAAATGAATGAGTTGCAATCTCTTTCCCCTTTAATTCTGATAGTATTTGTTTACATATGTAGGTGCTCCTGTTGGGTGCATAGGTATTTATAATGGTTATATCCTCTTGTTGGACTGATCCCTTTATCATTATGGAATGTCCTTTCTCTCTTGTTGCTTTATTTGTTTTGAAATCAATTTTGTCTGATGTAAATACTGCTAATCCTGCTTTTTTCTCCCTATTATTTGCATGGAATATCTTTTTCCATCCCTTAACTTCCAGTCTGTACATGTCTTTGAGTCTGAAATGAGTCTCTTGTAGAGATGGGTCTTGTTTCCTTATCCATTGTGTCATTCTATGTTCTTTTGATTGGTGCATTCAGTCCACTTACAATTAATGGGATTATTGATAAATATACACTTATTGCCATTTTATTAATCATTTTCTGGCTGTTTGTTATTGTTCCTCTCTGTTCCTTTCTTCCTATCTGTACTCTTCTCTTTTTATTGATGGTTTTCCTCGTTGTTGTGATTGGATTTCTCCTTTTTTAATTAATTATTTTTTTGTTTGTGTGTATTTATTGTAGTCTTTAGTTTTGTGGTTACCAAAGGTTCAAGGAGAGCTTCCTTACTATAGAATAGTCTACCTTAAATTCTGTACTCCATTTCAAACACAGTCTAAAGGTGCTTTTTTTCCCCTTCTTCCTTTTCCACAATTTTTTATTAGATGTAATAATCTGCACTTTTTGTTTTATCTCTTGACTGATTTTGTGTGTAAATGATATCGCTTCTTTTTTTTTTTTTTTTGCACTTCCTTGTTAATTAGTTGTTTTACTACCTTTACTGTGGTTTTATTTTCACCAGTGAAAGCTACTATTTAGCCTTAGGGCCATTTCCATCTACAGCAGTCCCTTTAACATATCCTGTAAGGCTAGCTTAGTAGTGATGCATTCCTTGAACTTTTGTTTATCTGTAAATTGTTTAATACCTGCTTCAAATTTAAATGATAATCTTTCTGGGTAGAGGATTCTTCATTGGATATTCTTCTGTTTCAGTACATTAAATATATCCTGCCATTCCCTTCTGTCCTGTAGAGTTTCTGTTGAGAAGTTTGCTGATAGCCTGATGAGGTTTCCTTTATAATCTTTTTTCTCTCTCTGGCTGCTTTCCACACTCTCTCCTTATCCTTGTTCTTTGCCATTTTAATTATTATATGTCTTGGCATTGCCTTCCTGTGGTTTTTGTTAGGGGATCTCTGTGCTTCCATGACCCAAGTGTCTATTTCCTTCCTTAGGCTGGGGAAGTTTTCAACAATTATTTCCTAAAAGAGACTTTCTATCCCTTTGTCTTTCTCTTTTCCTTCTGATATCCTTATTATTGTTACTGAAACTAACAAGTGTGAGTATTGTTTCATTTGGATTGGTCATATAGCTCTCATCATTCTTTCATTCCTAGAGATCCTTTTTTCTCTCTGCTCCTCAGGTTCTTTGTTTTCCTGTTCTCTAATTTCTATTTCATATTCCATCTCCTCTACATGCTCTGATCTACTCTTAAATCCCTCCATTGTATGTTTCACTTCAGACACTGTAGTCTTCAGCTCTGAGTGGCCCTCTTTCAGGCCTTCTACCCTTTGTAGAAGTCCTCCTTGAGATCTTGAATATTTTTTTGGTAAATCTGTGAGCATGTTTATGACTTTCATTTTCAAATCTTTATGAAGAAGATTGGTGATCTCTGTTTCATTTAACCCTCTTTCTGGGGTTCTATCTTGAAATTTTGCTTGGGTCATGTTCCTCTGCCTACTCATTTTATCAGGGATTCTGTGTTTCTTCTTTTGTATCAAATGTCTTTGCTATGCTTTCTGGCCTACAGAATAATAGCTTTATGAAGAAGACATCTTATGGTGCCTAGAAGCTCAGGATTCATTACTCTCTAGTGCCTGGTTCTATTTTGCAGGGGCCCCTGCTGCTGGCATGTCATGGATGGGTTTGCATTTCTGTCTGGCTTCTGTGGTGGTTTTAGACTGGGCAGGCAGTTTGCTTTGGCCACACAATTGTGATTAGCTCAGGAGTCTCTATTGAGCTCGCTGAGGGCAGAGCTGCCCTCTACCTGGCCTGGAGCAATGGCAGGGATGCAGAGTTAATGGGTTGCATGGACTGAAGTGCAGCTCTGCCCAGGCCAGATTCATTGCACTGGGTTTGGACACCACAGGGAGGAAGGAGCTCTTGGGCCTGGCTTCTGCAGGAACGTCCTTGGTTGGGCTGAAACAGAGCCAAGGAAGCTGGAAGAGTCTCCTTCTGCCTGCCAGGCATCAAAATTTGATGCTGCCTCAAAGCCGAGTGGTTGGCTCCCAGCAACATGTGCAGGGAGGATACTTGGGACCATGTGACCAGTGATGGGGAGAGAGCACCTGGAGTGTCTGAGAGTTCCTGAGCTGCTGGTCTGAGGAAGGGCTGGGGAGGTACTATCCACCTGCCCTTTCTGCTGAGGAAAGCGTTCCATCAAACCATTGCCCCTCTGGTACCCCACCCACTGCTGGTAAGTCTTTCAAACTGACTGTTGCTTCTGCTTTGAGTTTCAGGACTGTCAGAGCATGCCTGTCCACACTGGCTGGAGTCTCAGCCTCTCAGAGTGTTCCACCTGTCCCTGGTGTCCAGAACTCAATATAAGTGGTCCTGTGATTCCAGGGAAGATCTCCAGGGCCAGGCATGCCACCGTCCTGGGCTCCTACTCCGTTCCTGCTCCATTCCTCATCTCTCCTGGCTGTAGGCTAGGTTGGGGGAGGACTTGGGTCCCGCTCGATCACAGCTTCGCCACTTTACTCTTTTCTGTGTGGTCTTCTCTTCTTCCTCAGGTGAGGGGATCTGTGCTGCAGACTTCAGGTCATTTTCAGGTTTAGTTGTTTTTGCTGTGTTTTCTTTTATGTGTTTTTGGAAGGAGATTTCTGCCTTGCTTTCTTATTCTGCCATCTTTAATCCAAGTCCACTTTGATTCTTCTATAATATTTTTGAATATGTCTCTTTATATAGTTTTTTTAGTCATATATACATACTTCTTACAGGCTACTTGTGTCATTATTTTAATGAGTTATAATACTTGTAGACACTTTATCATCCTTTATGTCCCTTTATCCTCTCCTATGTGGTATAATTGTTAAAATATTTCCTATACATACATTTAGAACCATATCAGTTAGTGTTATAATTTTTTGTTTCAACCATCAAACATAATTTAGACATCTTAAGAGGAGAAGGAAATTCTATTGTATACATGTTCTTACATTCACTTACTGTTTATTCTTTCTTCCTATTGTTCCAAGTTTCCTTCTTCTCATGCTTATCTATCTCTACCTGAAAGTAAGAAGAAAAACAATGCATCCCATTCCCCCACCACAGTCGGGTTAGAAGAAGCCACCCAAAACAGAAGGGTTAAACAAAATCCAGCATTGCCTAACGTAAAACTCAAAATGTCCAGGGTGCAGTAAAAAAAGAGTTATTATTTGAAGAATCATGAATATCTCAAACTTACTGAAAGAAGACAATTAACATATTGGTTTCAAATTTAAATGCTTAATGCTGCAAGAGTTTTGCTAACTTTAAAGTCAGAGGCAACAGAGTCCACGTAAGACTATCCTCACTCCGACCCCAGCTGCAAGTTCAGGGGATTCTAAAACTACCCTCAGGTGTGATGATTCACCAGGATTCACTGAACTCACTGAAAGGTGTTATACTCAACTTTATTTGGTTTGCCCTTTATCTCTTTATTTCTGATATTTTCACTAATATAGGATTGGGGGTTGATAGTTCTTTCTTTCAGCATGTGAAAGATACTGTGCCACTTCACTTTCCATGGTTTTTGGTAAGAAATCTGCTGTTATTCAAATTGTTTTCCCCCTATAGATAAGGTGTCATTTCTCTCTCACTGCTTTCAAGGATTTTTCCTTTGTGTTCAGTTTTAAGAAGTTTGATTATGGCTGTATTTTGGCATGGCTTTCTTTGAGTTTCTCCTATTTGGCTTTGCTCAGCTTCTTGAATCTGTAAGTTTATGTCTTCTGCAAAATTTGAGATGTTAAGAGCCATTATTTCTCCAAGAACTTTCCCAGCCTGCCCCCTCTCTGCTCTCTTTTTATAATTCTGATGTCATGAGCATTGGTTCTTTTGTTATAATCCCACAAGTCCCTAAAACTGTTCTTTTCATTTTCAACCAATTTTCCCTCTGTTATTCAGATTGGGAAATTTTTATTGTTCCAATTCTCAATTCATGGATTCTTTCCTCTGTGTGCAATGTTGTGCTATTGAATTCATCTATTGTTTTTTTTATTATGGTTTTAATAATTTTCTGTTTTAGATTTTCCACTTCTGTTTCATCTTCTGTTTCTTTGTTGATGTTTTCTGTTTCTTTCATTTGTTTTAAGCATGTTCATAATTGCTCATTTAAGTATTTCTATCATGGCTGCTTTAAAATCTTTGTCAGATATTCTAACATCTCTGTCATCTCAGTGCTGGCATTGATGTAATGAATAATTAACCCTACCCAAAAAGAGGGTCTTTCCTTGTCTACTAAGAAGTGAACTCTAGCCCTTGGAAGGCCATGTGTGATAGGTGAGGGCTTTGACCACCTGAGGATCTAACAAAGTAATTTGTGAAAGTGGCTTTGGACCACACAGTATCAGTTCCACCACCAGAAGATCTAGAGATTTAAAGTCAATCATATAGGGAGTATGTGATTGGGCACCAATAAAACTCCATATGCCACAGATTCAGATAAGCTTCCCTGGTTGGCAATACTCTGTGCATATCGTTACACATCAAGGCCAGGAGAGAAATGCTATCTTGACTCTATGAGGAAAGGACATTGGAAGCTCTGCATTTGGTAATTTTCTTGGACTCTGCCCTATGTGCTTTTCCATTGGATGATTTTAGTATGTATACTTGCCCTGTAGCAAACCATGACCTTGAGTATAACAACTTTAAGTGAGTTCTGTGAATCCTCCTAGTGAATCATCACACCAGAGGGTCGTTTTAGTAATCCCCTGAACTTGCAGCTGGGGTCAGAGTGAGGGTAGTCTCATGTGGACTCAGTTGCCTCTAACTTTGAAGTTGGTAAAACTCTTGCAGCATATATTGATTGTCCTTTTTCATTAAGTTTGAGACATTCATACTTCTCTGAATAATCACCCTTTTTTGTTTGCAACCTGGACATTTTGTGTTTTATGTTAGGCAATGCTGGATTTTATTTAATGCTTCTGTTTTGGGTGGCTTCTTCTAACCCACCTATGGTGGGGGAATGGGATACGTTGCTTTTCTTGTTACTATCAGGTAGATATAGAAGTCAAGTTTTCCACAGTGCCTCCATTGATGCTCAATGTTCAGGGGGGCTGCTCTCATAACTGCTACAGAGAATGGGAATTTTAGCTCCCATGTAGCCCCCACTGACGTCATTGTGCTTGGAGGTTGACTTTGTTACTGCTGATGAAAGTACTGGTTCTCCTCTAGGCCTCTTCTCCCAGCAGGGTCAGGGAGGGGCAGAGAGGCTGCCCATATGATCTCCCCTAGCACCACAGTGGGTACTTACTACTGCCTGACTCCCTACCCCACTTCTTTGACACCTCTCCCGTGGGACAGTTAGGGCATTTCTTTAAAGCCTTGAAGGATGGACATCAAGGCTTCCCACTTAGCAGTTGCTGGCATGGATGGGGACAGGGCTACAATTTTTTTCTATGGTGTCTGGCTGGAGTAGAATAATTATTGCCTAAAGATTTCTGTTTTGCTAGGGTATTCCTTTCTTAGTCCTTTGGCTAGAGAGAACAGGAGTTAATAATTATTTTCTATCCACACCCTTTGACGTTTCTTGTTTTCTGGCTTCTTCAGACTCCCATTTGTGATAAGTGGGGCCAAAGAAAACCTGGAGAATCAGGAAATTCACCAGATCAAGGTCTCTAGACAGTCCTTCTTCTTCTGTGCACCTTTCAGCATTCTTTTGCTTGTTTTACATGTAATATCCAGGATTTGTAATTCCACTTAGTGGGAGGAATAGGGGAACATATGTGTCTTCTATCTTCCGGCAGCAGATGTCTTAGTGCAATTTTAGCCATGCTATTTTGTCTCCTTATGAAATTTCTTAATTTATTTTGCTCCTTTTTCTGAGTTATTTTTTTTTTCCTTATGTATAAGATTCTCCTGCCAGCTTAATGTGTCTTGGTAGTATTTGGTAGTTTATATTATTTTGACCCAGTTTCAGTTACGAGTTCTTTAATAATTCCTCCAAAGGCACCTAAGAGAAAACTATTATTTTGGAATTGCATATGCTTTGCAATGAACTCCTGAGGATTTTTGGTTGAAGTCTTTTAGTCATGGATCAAAATGGAAACCTAATATCCTGATTTTAATTTTAGGCATTGTAACAAAAAAGCTATGAAGTGTCAGAATCCTTGGTTTACATACAAATACACATTAGTTCAACATTATAAAAATCAAAGTTTCAAAAAGTCACTTAAGAATGTTAAGAAACCTGACCTAAAGTAAAATAATATTCAACTAAATTATTAAATGATTGCCTAAAAACGTGTCAGGTATTTTACATTAAACTTTACCCAGAAAGTTATAATGGAAAGTGTTATATAAACCCATATTTTTAGATAACTATCTGGTTTCATTAAAACCTCATAAAGACTCTAGCCTTTAATAACTCTGAACAAACTGTAATTGTAATAATAATTTTAATTTAAGCGTACCTGATCACATTTAAATAAAGTTTTAATGTAGAAATTAAACTTTTTTGTGAAACAAATGTATCATTGCCCCAAAATCTCAATTTTTCATTGTGTAGTAATTGTAATCATTAGCATAAAGAAACACATTAAATTATTGTTTAGAATTAATGTTAAATGTACATCTTCTCTTATATAGTATTTTTAAATCATATTTAAAAATTTTAAGACATTTTTTGTTCAAATCTCTAAACTTAGAACATATTTTGTAGCAAAAAAATAAATATTTATATTAAGTTTTATTGAAGGTGGATATTGGTTCATTCTAATCCTATCTCTTTGGCTGATTTATAACAAGGAGTTTTCTATTTCTGTATGTTAAATTGATAGTAGATTTTTTAATTTTAAGAATATAATGAAAAAAGAGAAAGGTTTAAAAAGTTACATATGGGATACTTTTAGTATGCCAACATGCTAATGAATTACCAAGTCTTTTGGAGCAAACACACACAAACAGGTAAATAAAATTCAAACAACTGTCCTTTATGTTCTTACCAATAAAAGCTTTAACTTTTTCATCAATAATTTTAAGTTATTTCTTCATAGTTTACTTTTTAAATGACTTAAAACTACATGATGCCAATCCATTGATTTGGTATCTTTCCAAACATATAGTCCATTTTGAGATCCCAAAATATTTGAACACCTGTTTTAAAATCTACATATTTATATGTTTATATGATTTATGGTACTTTGCTATAGACAAAGACCTTTGTAAAATAAGGATTATCTCATATGTTAAGTAGAAGTTTTTAACAGCTAGACATACTTTTCATTTTCTATTTAATGCCTTTTTCTAGATTAGAGTCCTTCATTTTCAATGAAGCCATGCATTTCTACTCTATGGGGTAGTAATCTGATTTAAACTAATGTATTTATCTTAATTTCTAGCTACTCAAGTGTACTTTTAGTAGCAGTTAAGCTAAATGCTACTGTTTCTAAAAAGACTGTAGAGAAGAACATCTTCACTTTTAGGATTACTTACACAAATGTATTGATTTATGAATTGAATCTCTATTTTTTTAAGTTCAAGATACACATCTTTTTATTCTTATCAAATGTTAAGTCAGAGAGGTGATAAATGCCACCTCTCACCCCCCAGGTGACAATGAAGTCAGAATTCAGAATTTTGCCACATATATATTAAGTGTTCCTTATCATCTAGGCACAGAGTCTTACCTACCACTGTGAGAATTCTTTCCTTTGAGGTTATCTGACTACAACTTGCATGAAAGGTTTATTCAAACACACACACATACATATATACACACAAAACCACTCAGACTCTGCTGACTGTAAATAGCATCGGGCATCAGGATTCTGAATTGGATACAGCACCTTTTTATGAACAACTTTGAATGCCATTCCAAAGAGTGTAAGACTTCTGGGTTTATCAAATTCTTACATCCTATTTCTGAAAAAATGAGCAATGTCATTAAATAATTCTACCTAATTTTTTATTTTAATTATTATTAAAATTATTACAAAACCCATGGGTTACATCTATTAGGCTAAACTAATTGTAAGTCTGCTAATTTTTAAAAATTGCTTTAAGGAGCTTTTAATTAACATTTGCTATTTTTACAAACATATTCAATCTAACGTGTACAAACAAATCATATCACATTTACAAATTTAAGACATATTTGATTTCTTCCCAAGTGCTGTAATTGTCTGACAGTAAACAAAACCTTCCTGAATATGAATTACAACCAGAAATTTTCCTTTAGTACTGCTATCATTATGCAATTAAGTCAGAAATTGACCTTTTCTGGCGTATATCTCTAGTATCTCTGCAATAAATTGACTTTCTTTTTGTCAGAACTGATCATGGGCTAAACTACTTTGCCACACACCAAATCGTCTGAAAGGTCCTTCTTCCTTAATCAGGCCATGTAACCTAGCCATGTATTCCTTTGTCTTCTTGGGACAAATGCATTTTTGATTGATTTTAGCTTGTGTGGAAACTGTGTCTAAACTAATTTTTTCACTTATAACTTCTCTCCTCTGCAAATCCTTGGTCACTGCTGTTTGACTTGTCAGTGATCTGCTGTCACTTGCCTCAGCCCTCCTGGGATAGGTGATTTGGTTGAGGGCTAAAAAGGTTAAAAGAAGACAGCTCTCCTTCATCTGTTAAACACTTGAGCTTATTCACATCTTTTCATTTTTATATTTTTTCAAATGTTGATAAGCACCATATCACCAACCCCAGCAAGAGCATTTTTGCTATTTTACCTCCTACAATATGTACACTGAGTCAAATGTTAAGTCGGAGAGGCGATAAATGGCACCTCAGTTCGGGCCATCTTGCTGCTCCTGCTGTCCTAAGTTTGGAGCAGCGGAGCACCGTGATCTGTTCTGAGACAGCCCCGGGGCTCCTTCTGTCTCCTCTCACCCAACATACGCATTTAGATGAACATGGAGACAAGTCCATGCTGGTTTCTCATCTTCAAATTCTGCCTCCTAGAAAAGACATTTGTTTCTTGCTTTTGCCTAAAAATCCATGTAAATGCCATCATGCTATCTGATCCAAATTTTACAACTGATCTGATCTTTAATTTTTATGAAATCAAATTTAATTTATTAAACTAAATTTGGCTTTTGCGATTGAGGTTTGGGGATTCCTTGTAGAATTAGGTGAGGGCTATTGGGTGCCTCCTTACAACTCTCACCCCCAAGTGACAATGAAGTCAGAAATCAGAATTTCGCCACATATACAAGTGTTCCTTATCATCTAGGCACAGAGTCTTACCTACCACTGTGAGAATTCTTTCCTTTGAGGTTATCTGACTACAACTTGCATGAAAGGTTTATTCAAACACACACACATACATATATACACACAAAACCACTCAGACTCTGCTGACTGTAAATAGCATCGGGCATCAGGATTCTGAATTGGATACAGCACCTTTTTATAATCAACTTTGAATGCCATTCCAAAGAGTGTAAGACTTCTGGGTTTATCAAATTCTTACATCCTATTTCTGAAAAAATGAGCAATGTCATTAAATAATTCTACCTAATTTTTTATTTTAATTATTATTAAAATTATTATGAAACCTATGGCTTACATCTATTAGGCTAATAAGCAAAACCTCTGTTGCTGGTCAGAAATCAAGAGATCTGAGCCATGGAGGCTTTGGATTAAATTCTACATGACCTTTCCTGGAGTGGGTGCCCAATAGAACACTATCACTGAAGTATGAATTAAAACCTATCTCTGTCTCTCTCTCTCTCTCTCTCTCTCTCTCTCTCTCTCTCTCTATGGCTCTCTCTCTCTCTCTCATACACACACAGCAATATCTGTGTGCTGAAGCATTTTAAAGTCAATGTTGAGATTTAAATAAGTAAAAGGAAGAAGAAATATTAGTGAAGGCTTAGCAAGGCAAATCAAAGATTTTAAAAGCATTTGAAAGGATATAGTGAAAGCATGGGGGACTTGGGATTCAAGAGCTGACATTCTGGAGGAGCAGAGCTGGGAGACACAGTCAGGCCACATTCTGGTGGACATGCAGAATCAGGCTGAATAGTCTGTCTGGACTTGACCTGGAAGGTATCTGCTCTCCCAAGAACCTGGGTTGGGTGGCCTGTAAATCAGGAACAGTATAGGGCCCAGAGAATTCACGTAGTACATAAGCTCTTTGTAGGGGAGGGAAGAGAAAGGAATTGACAGTAATTGAGCCCTTACTATGTGCTAGTCTGTATGCTGCATGCTGAATATGTCATCTCATTTAATGATTATAAAAACTCCTTGAGGTTTGATTTGTTATTATTGCCACTGTACAATTATCTGAAATTAAAGTTCAGGTAGGTGAAGTGACTTGGTCTGAGTCCTAGGTAGTCAGTAGTGGTACAGGCATTTGAATTTCAATCTGAATGTAAATATTTGACAGTACATTAAATAAATGTGAAATAGTTACATAAGAACAAGAAAAGAAAACCAAAAAGCAAAAAATCAAGATCAGTTCATTTGAGCAAATGTTTCAGATAATATTCCACTGGTAACAGTCCTCTAGTGTTTGACTCTTAAGAACCAGTGGTCAGAGGGGCTGTAGAACATCCCAGCAGGCAGGAAGATCACTGACAGAGAGGAGAGAACTGTCACGCTGCCAAGTGGTTTTCACAGAGATCATTACATATGTGTTTGTCACTGTAGAATTTGAAGACAATTTTTGTCTGTATTTTATCTTTTAATCTTCACAAAATCCCGATGTAGATATGCATAATTATACATAATAATCATATATATATATATAATGTTACAGATGTGGCAGTTAAAATGTAGCGAAATTAGGTCATGCATGACATTTGACAGGCTAATTCTCCTTAATCCTAATTCTAAAATCCATACATGGATTTTAAGGCTAATGATGTCTCTACTCTACCACAGCTGTACTGTTATATGCATTAAGGTACTTCCAAAGTTATGTTTAGTTCTCTACCTTAATTAAATAAGCTAGGGCATATTGAAACTATCTAAAATGTTATAATTTTCAATAGCTGCTGGGGAAAAAGTCCCAAAAGGTTCCAGTGAGTACCTTAATGGTTATAAGTACACTTTGAACTATTTTATTTAATTTGCACTTAATTTTACTGCTTAGGTAAGATAGAAATTACTTTACCTTTTAAAACTCAGATTGTAATTCATGTAAATTACCATTTCAAAATATCCATACTACCAAAAACCCCATTCCATTTGTGCTGGAATTTTCATTACATAACAATATTCCACCTTCTCATCTGAATATTTACATGTCTAACACTTGCTTCCTCCTGGTCTCTTCCAGTTGAACTTGAAAACTGCCCTAATCACATCCTCACTAAATATGTTTTAAAAAAATCGATTTGATAGCATCAGTATATTTTTTTTAGTTCTTTAAAAGGGTAGTGCTTATGTTAGCAGAAAACACTTTTCATAAAGGGACCTTATGGAAGCTTTCATGTAGATTCAGTCCCTGACAAACGGAGCTCTTTGGCTGAATAAGACAGAACCAAAAATAACTGAAAAGTCTCAAACTGAAGCTCAATGATATTGTTTAATTTTCCCTTCCATGGAAAAGCTATTCTGAATAAAAATTATCTGGAATGTATTTATGAAAAGATTTAGTGCCCGATACATAGTAGGCATTTAATAAATATTTGTTGGCCATTGTTTTTAATATTTTCAAACAACTGATTCTAAGATTTCTAAGTAAACAATGTATTTTACTCACACCGCCATCTTGGCTCCGCCCCTCCAAATCATAAACAATATATTTTAATAAGATAAGATTCCCTTGAAGTTGGCATCCTTCATTTAGATGATGATAGATTCCACTAATGTTTTTGAAAGGCATTTCTTGAGCTAAATTAAGATTAACCTCTTGAAATCTTTTTAAAGCTTAGCAAATTTATTCTTCTTGAAAAAGTAATGATATTTTAACCTGATCTATGTTGAATATTTTCAAGTTCCTAATTAGTGAAATCTGATTATATATAAAAAAGAACATTTTATTCTCCCTTATAATGCAGTTTAAACAAGCATTTTTAAAAGTGTGACTTACAGGGTCCCTTGTGGAGAAAAATGTTCTGTGGTGAGATGAAACACATTTGTGAAGTCCTCAACTATAGGATAGTGAACACATTTTCAGGACTTCACAGACCTTCGATAATGTGTTACGTACATTGTGAACCTCTGGAAGAGGGTTATAGTGTGAAGCATTTCTTTATGCACGTGCCTGCAAGTATTTCATGTGGAGAATGTTTCAGGAATGCTGAGGATCCGTCCAAATCAGGAAAGAGATGTTAGATACAAAAGCCAAATGTTCAACCCTAATAGAACTAATAATGACCATAGTAAAATAATGCATTAATGTAGCTCTTTTAACTCACTCCTCTGCCAACATAAGGTATATCCTTTTTATGGTATATCACTTAAGTTTGGAATAGAAAAAGGACCGTCTTTTCTATAAACTAAGTGCA
The DNA here is from genome assembly GCF_040802235.1 of Manis javanica. NCBI lineage: Eukaryota > Metazoa > Chordata > Mammalia > Pholidota > Manidae > Manis > Manis javanica. Next base: position 18,937,263 of record NC_133168.1, read on the forward strand.
AAATCTTAAAGTAACAGTGTCAAACCCCAATTATGATTTTCTTTTCATAGGTGAGTACGAGGACAGAAAGCACAAACCTGAGAACTAAACTGTATCAGAGTATATTTCACCACAATAATCATAGGAAATATTCAGAAGACAATGAGGTAGTTCTAAATATGCCCTGATGATCTCAAGATTTTAGATGTAGGAAACTAGTATTGCATGAAATAAACTTCAGCAAAGACTCTTGATGTAAAGCATAAAGAAGTCATGAGAAAATTCAGGCCATCCTAGACACAGGCTGCAGAAAGGATAAGTGAAAAGCAACAGTTTCACTCTTTAATGTGATGACACTATTCTCCCACCTCATCCTGACATGAGCACCTGAGAGTGTGGCTTGTTCTGGCCCCCTTGTGACCAATTAATTGTGAGTGAAAATAATGGGTGTCACTTTGGGGCCAGAGACTTTAACTCCGTGAGAGACCATACAATATTCTCTCCTTTCTCTCTGGCACGGGAAGAAGCAACATTTGAGAGAGTAGCTGATCCATGAGGCGGGTGCCTGAATGACTGTAGTGAGACTATTGATTTGGAGGAAAGCAATGAATCTTTATTGTTTTAAATCACAGAAATTTTATGTTTGAAGTTGTTATTGTCACTGAGTACTATCTGGCTTACACTGACTGATACACCTCAGTTGCTTGAATCTGGGCCTGTTTTCTATGCTAATACATCTGTAGTCGGAATGAGTCCGCTTCTTTTTTGGTAAATGGTTATGGACCATTATAGGAAATAATGAAAATAATCTTCCCTAAAGATAGGTCACCATGGTCTTTTCTCTCATAAAGTAAAGGAGAATTTTTTAAGCAAAACAAATGTTTAATTTCAGAGATGAAATATTTGTGGCTTGGGCACACAAATTTTGTCTTTTAATGTCATGTCACTGTAGTTATTTCAGATAGGTTATTAATTTGTTTCACAGTGGGACTGGGATACTGAGATAGTAATTCTAGTTTATTTGTCCTTCAAATGACTGTCATAATATGCAATAAATATCTGAAATTTAAACATAATTAATTATGTGAGATGACATCCTTGGGCATTTTCCTCTGTAAATGAATCAAAATAAATCAGAAAACCTGATTTATAGAAAGTCAATCTGCTTATTAATGAAAGGGAGAAACTTTTTTTTTATTCCTTCTGGCAATGACTACTAGACTAGTAATGATTACTAGGTTAGCTGACTAAAACTACAGGCTTTAAGGTCAGAGAGACTGGATTTCAGTCCTAACTTCTTGTGGGCCTTGGCTGAGCTGAACTTCTTAAATCATGGTTTCTTCATCTGTAGAATGGGCATAAAAATAACTAAATCAAAGCTTTGCTGTGGAAACTCAGTTAACTGAGGTACAGAAAGCACTTATGCTAGAACCTGGTACATAGAAAGCTCTGGGAAAATACAGGGTGGTCTATTTTTACCATGGATTCAGTTTTTAGTTTTGTCTCTTACAATGTTATTGTATAATCTGTAATGAGTTGAAACACATCTGTGCCTCTATAAACTACTTTACTTATTTACACCAAAATAGATACATGGAAAAAATGTCTATTTGATAATATTCCAAAGGAAGAGGCAACTTGATGCGAAGTCACCAGCACTCAGACCAATGCAGCAGTTACTCTCTGCATCTTTGTTACCGGCTCTGGTCCATTAGAGGACACACTGAATGACAGGTCATTTGGGATTTGGAGGCTAAACTTCAACTTCTACTACATTTAGAGCTTAATTATCTTTATTTCTTTCTGAAGTATGGGAATTTAATCAGAATATCCAAAGCTGAGGAAATAATGTACTTTATCATTTACACAGGCCCCCTACTGTGTAGAAACTGTCTTAGGTTCTTAAATATCTTCCTACGAAAAGAAATGCACTATCTAGGATCCATAGCATTGCAAACACCAGTAAATGTCATTGCTCCACTATTTGGGACTGAGGTATCCACTAGTGACTAAGTAATGGGTGAGAAGAAAGCTGGTCCCCAGTGTGATGTCTGAAGGGGCAGCTTTCACTTCTTGGTGAGTGACCAGTAATCTACCTATCAGATATCTTTCCTACGTAAGCTTCCGGAAGGGCTAGACATGCCACTATTTGCCTTACTCCCAAAGCTCACTTTGGAGATGTGGACATTTTACCTGGTCTTGGGTGTTACCTTGCCTCCAAGAGGAAACACTAACTGGCTTATATTTTAACTGAGTTAGCCAACCCATAATTATCTTGTAGAGTAAAGCATTCTAAGCGATCCAGATACAGAACAGGGAGAGGAAAGCAGAAAATAATTGGAGCTTCAGTCAGTCTGATGCGGGGCAATCAGAGCAGTGTACATTCCTAAAGAGCAGCAGGGACGTACATCTTGAGAAGACAGGCGGGGCAGCAAGAGCACTGAAGCAAAACAGCTGATACACCAATCTAGCTAAAATGAACTCTGTGTGGGACTCCTTACGTAAGTGTTGTCATTACAGAACTCTGAGCAGAGACAGGGACTGGGTCCAGGGCTGGCTTTCTCCCAAGTAGCAGGAATGGGACAAGAGTGCTTACTACCTGTGAGTGGTGCTAAAAGTAATGTGCCCCCTCCCAACTGGCATTAGCTGCATTGGGCATAATTAATTGATGATGACACCAATAGATTAGGAGAAGGTATATATGTTTAATGTAACACTAGAGCAGCCACTAAAAAAGATATAGAAGAAATATACTCAAAAACACTATAGATATATCAAAATGGAATTATATAAAAGATTGTATCCCACAGGAATACAGATTAAAGAAGATAGAGAAACATAAGACATAGGGAAAAAATAGAAGATAATAAAATGGAGGACTTAACCCTTAACATAGCAATAAGTATATTAAAAGTAAATTGTCCAAATGCACCAACTAAAACGTAGAGAGATTGCTGATTTCTGTTTATAGTGTAAAGTAAGTGTCCAAATTCACTCTTTTGCATGTGGATATCTAGTTTCCCAGCATCATTTATTGCGGATATGATTCTTTACACATTGTGAATTCTTGGCTACTCTGTCAAAAATTAGTTGATTGTATATGTATGGATTTATTTTTGGCTCTCTATTCCAATATGTGTCTGTTTTTATGCCAATAGCATATTCTTTTGATACTTATAGGTTTGTAATATTATTTGAATCAGAATGTGTGATGCCTCCAGCTTTGCTTTTCTTGTTCAAGATTGCTTTAGCAATCATAGTCTTCTGTGGTTCCAACAAGAATTTTAAGAGTGTTTTTTTCTGTGGAAAACACCATTGAAATTTTGATAGAGATTGAAGAGAATCTATAGATCACTTCAGGTAGTGTGAACATTTTAATAATTCTAATTCATCCTATCCATGAATATGGGATAACTTTTCATTTATTTGTGTAATCAATTTATTTCATCAATGTTTACCAGTTTTCAGTGTACAGATCTTTCACATTCTCAGTTAAATTTATTCCTAAGTATTTCATTTTTTATTCTTTTTAATAAGTAGGACTGTTTTTTAAATTTCTTTTTTGATAGCTCATTAGTTTTAGAAATACAACTGGTTTTATGATTTTATAAATGCAATTTATAAAAATGCAACTGATTTTATATTTTTTTCAAGTTTATCCTATAACTTGAATTCAACTCAAAATGTATTAAAGACTTGAACATAAGACCTGAAACTAAATCTCCAAGAAGAAAATATGGGGGAAAACCTTGACATTGGCCTTGATGATTTTTTGGATCTGGCAACAAAACTGAAAATCAACAGTGGGACTGCATCAAACTGAAGTTTCTGTGCCACAAAGGAAACAATTAACAAATGAAAAGACAACCTATGAAAAGGGAAAAAATTTTTGAGGGTTACACATCTGATAATGGATCAATATGCAAAATATATAAGGACTCCTACAACTCAGTAGCAAAAAAAATAAATAAATAACCCAATTAAAAAATGGGCAGAGGATCTGAATAAACATTTTCTGAAGAAGACACACAAATAGCCAATAGGTATATGAAAAGATGCTCAACATCACCAGTCATCAGGGAAATGCAAATCAGAAGCATAATAAAATATCACCTTACACCTGTTAAGGAATCTATTACCGCAAAGACAAGATACAACAAATGTTAATGAGAATATTGAGAAAAAGGAACCCTTGTACTCTGTTGGTGGGCATGTAAGTTAATACAACCATTTGAACAGATTACAGAAGTTCCTCAAAATTTAAAAATAAAACTACCACTTGATCCAGTAGTCTGACTTCTGGTTATATATCAGAAGGAAATGATCACTGTCTTGAAGACTTATCTCCATTGCCATGCTCATTGCAGAACTATTCACAATAGCCAAGATATGGAAATAACATAGGTATCTGCCAATAGATGAATGGCTATAGAACATGTGATTAATATATATATACAATGGAATATTATTCAGTCTCCAAAAAGAGGGAATTTCTGTTATTTATGACAACATGAATAGACCTCAAGGGCATTATGCTAGGTGAAAGAATCCAGACAGAGAGGAACAAATACTCTATGGTATCACTTAAATTAGGAATTTAAAGAAGAAAAAGTTAAACTTATAGAAACTGACAGTAGAATTAACAGTTGCCAGGGGCTGGGGTGAGGAGGGATGGCAAGATGTTGGACAAAGGGGACACACTTTCAGTTATAAGAAGAGTTAATTCTGAGAATTTAATGTACAGCATGATGACTATAGTTAATAATACTGTATTGTATACTTGAAATGTGCTAAAAGCGTAGATCTTAAATGTTCTCCCTAAAAAAAAGTAACTATATGAGATGATGGATGTATAATAAACTTGATTATGGTAATCATTCCACAGTGTATACTTAAATCATCACATTGTACCCTTTAGCATATATTACAATTTTATTTGTCAGCCATATTTTAAGTAAGCTGGGTACAAGACCAATTGGAAAATTTGTTTGAGAATCAAAATGAGTCAAAAAATGCTGCCCTCATTCATTCACTAGCTTAACAACATTAACCAGACTGTATTGTCTATCTATCCCAATAAATTAAACAATAAAATGATCATTTTAGCATTTTAAAAAAGGTATACATAGTCATATCAGATTAAATATTTGCCCCAACTATATGTTGACCATATGAAACTCCAAATATAGCACAAATATTTGCCCCAACTATATGTTGACCATATGAAACTCCAAATATAGCACATAGGCAGGTTAAAAATTAAAGGACGGAAAACATGTGCAATGCAAATACTAGTCACAGGAAAGCAAAAGTGGCTAGGACTACATTAATATCAGACAAAGTAGACTTCAGAGCATAGAAAATTACCAGAGACAGAGAGAGACATTATATGATTGTAACAGTCTATCCCACCCTCCACAAAATAGTAATACAAAATATGTTTGCACCAAACAATAGAAGTGCAAAATATGTGAAGCAAAAACTGGTTAAGACTGAAAGGAAAACTAGTTAAGTCCACAATTAGAGTTGGAGACTTCAACACCCTTCTGTCAACAATTTATAGAATAACTAGACAGAAAATTGGCAAGGACATAGAGGTGCTCAACACTACCATCAACAAGCAAACTATAATTAATGTTTACAGAACATTCCACCCAACAGCAGACAACTCATTTTTTTCAAGTGCCCATGGAATATATACCAAAATAGATCATATTCTGGGCCATCAAACAAAGCTCAACAAACTCAAAAGATCTGAAGTCATACAGAATATGTCCGTATATCACAATGGAATCAAACTAGAAATGAATCATAGAAAGATAACAAGAAAATCTCCAAAGCCCTGGAAACCAAACAACTCTTCTAAATACTCTCTGTGTCAAAGAAGTCTCAAGGAAATAAAAGTGTGCATTAGACTGAGTGAAAATAAAAATGCAATATGTCAAATTTTATAAGACACAACTAAAGCAGTGCTGAGAAGGTAATTTATAGAACTTGAAGCATTCATTTTAAAAGCAAAAAAAAATCTCAATTCAATGATCTAAGTTCATATCTCAAAACCTAGAAGAAGAAAGGCACTTTACAAGAAGCAGAAGGAAGAATATACTAGAAAGAGAAGAGCAAGAATTAATGAAATTAAAACAGAAAACAATGATCAATGAAACAAAATGTTGATACTTTGAAAGATGAAAGTATTAATAAACCTCTAACAAAACTGACAAAAAAAAAATGTGAAGGCCCAAATGACCAATAGCAGAAACAAAACATGCTTTTCTCCAGGACATCTTTCCAGACCCCTCCGAGGAGGCCTGCATCTGCCTCCAGTGTGCCTTCCTGTCCACTGGCCCATCTGTTTAGAAAAATAAGTTCATTATATGCCCATCAGTTTCACTGAAACTCTCCTTCCATCCTGCAGTTAATAGTACATAGCAGGTACAAAATAAAATGGGTATTGTCAAAACAACCACTAAAATAGTATTGGAAAAAGAGATTCTTGCTTTTTACCAGTTTTCCTAGGTAGCCCCACACTTGAACTACTTTTGTAATTTGTTTATGAATGTCCAGCTGGAGGGGAATGTGCTCCAAAGAATGAGGGTGTGTCTTGCCTCGTGGGTAGGTGTTGCCAGGTAGACACAGTCATATCATTCAGTAAGAGGAGGCTGAGGGCTTGAGGGCAGTAACAGAGCTTAGTAACAGCAAGAACACCAAGCAGAAGTAAAGAGAAGGCAAACAAATACTATGAGATGCAAACCCCACAAGGTCAGAGATGGTCAGTCAGTTGAGATTTAGTGACAGCCACCATGGAGAAAGCACATATTTCAGCAGTACAGGTCAGCCAAGAAGTAATGACCAACTTATAAGCCATGTATATCTCCTGATCATCTTAGCCTTGGGTTGAGCTAATGGCCGAGGTCTTGCCTAGTTTTTGAACTAATTAAAGAACTAATTCTGGAGCTTAATAGAGTTATTCATTTAGAGTGAGCCCAGGTTAGACCCTTATTAGTATTGGCTTATCTCTTTAATTAACTTTTAATTGGGATATAATTCTTGGGGACAGGTGTCATAAGCAAAATATTTTTAATGTAATGTTATTACAGAAACCCAATTCTGACCATACAGAGATCTGACATTCAAGCAGAATTGGTTTGCATTTTAGAATCTACATGCTTTCCTCTCTCTCTTGTTCTAAGTGGGATTCAGTCATTCCCAAAATCTCTGAAGTTTGGTTTAAAGAAGTTAAAGAACTTTGGCTTAAGTCATGTTTTCTATGATTCAAGTCATGTTTTCCAGGTTTCTTTTTTTTTTCAGTTTCCTTCTCAACAATATTTACAGCTCTTCTAATAGAAAATTAATTTCCCCTGTTTGGTTTAAAATATATAGGTAATTTAAGAATTTTGAAATGTGGATGTTGAAAATTGCAAAAGTACATAGGGCTGAAAATATGATGGCACATTGGGACATCCAAACAATTAGAGGCACTAGTCATTTTATAGCCTCAATTAGTTGGCACATGAAAGAAGATACATCTGCAAACACAGACATAAACGGTGCCTTTATGCTTCTATTGTTAATGGCTCCAGATATAGACTTTGGAATTGTATCCATGGCTTATCTAAACTCAGTTTTAAATTGAATATTTGTTGAAGTTTTACTATGTGCCTGGCACAATTAGAAATTAAAAAACAAAACAACAAGACCCCTACTGCCTAAAAATTTACAGTCTCAAATAGTCAAACCTTGTTGAGACCTGTGATGTGGGATGTGGTCACAAGCTTCAGAGACATGTGCAGGGAAGACCCCTCAAGTAGGATGCTCACATCAGACCAAATAAAAGGCTTCATACATAAGATCACTCTCTGTTGTGATGTCTTTAGCTTTAACCATAGGAATATGTCCCCAAACAATTATTTGTTCATTTATAAATTCCACGAACCTTCATAGGGTGTCCGTTACGATCTGGACCAGGCCCTGGATATTCAGAGATGATTAAGGCACATCCATGCCTTCAGGGAGTTTTAGCAGTCAGATGAGCAAGAGGTCACTGCCCTTCAGGATGTGTGGGTGATGTGGGGGCACACAGAGGCTAACAGGTGCAGCCCTGTGGGCTGGGAAGGCTTTATGGAGAGAGATGACATCTGCGCTCAATCCGAAAAGCAACTCTGGCATTAACCAGGTGTAGAGGGATGAAGAAGGCGTTTCATTAGGCAAAGGGAACAATTGTATGTGCAAACTTCACAGGCAAGAGAGAGTAGAGCATATTTAGGGTATGTACAGGAAACCGTGGATAGAGGGGGTGATAAAAAGATGATATTGGGAATATTAGCAGAAGCCTGGCTGTTTCAAAGGCAAAAAATAGCAAATCTGACCATGCCGTCCTCTTGTTAGAATCCTTCCACTGCTTCCTGTCGCCGATGCCCCAAATGAGATGTTTGGGAGTGCCTGTGTTTGTGTGCATTAATCATGCTTTTTATGTTCTATATTTTGTGACGCTTTGACATTCTGGGGCCCTGGGGAACCCCAGGAGGGACTGTGCCTCTCAGGGTTACCTGACTTAGAGATAGCAAATAGCAAGCACACCTTTGATATGTAAACCAACCAACCCGGAGCCCGTATCCCAACCACCTCCTTTACCAAACTCTCAGACACCAAACCAGCATTCTCCCTGTCCTAAGTCACCACAGGGCCAGGTACCAGAGAACTAGGGACCACCCACCCCTATAGCCCAGAGCACACCCAAATTACCAAACTGGCCAAATCATAGTTAGCACTTACCTACCTCTTAGGACACCTACCATGCCTCACTCATTCCATCCTGTGAAAACCCCAGAAGGCTCTGTTCGGTACTTTCCCCTCACCCCCTCCCTTCTCTTGACCAACCTTGCGCTTCCTGTGTGTCCCTGACAGACGTGGCATGGCCCCTCCTCTTGGGAACTGAGTAACAAGCTACCTCTTCAATACTATTCAGTCATCTCCTGGTCTGTCCTCTGCACCATACCTGATTTAAACAAATCCTGGGTACATCTGAGTACAGTGTGGGGCCTAGAAGGGGACTGACGTAGGTTAGGTTTGTGCTACAGGAAGAGCGCTTTGGAGTGTCTGTGCAGACAGAGGTTACACCGGGGTGAAGGTGGAAGCAGGAAGAGCAGCTAAGAGGCTGGTGCAGTGACACAGACTAGAGATGGGGAGGCCTGTCCAGAGGCAGGAGCAGCGGGAGAAGGTGTTAGGGGACAGCTCCTCAGGGAGGACCTGGAGCTGAGGGGCTGTGGTGGCTGACGGGGTGTGCGCAGTGAGGGGTGAGGAAGGCTTGCACATGGCTCCCATTTGGACGCCTTGGTGGATGGGGTGCTGTTTGTTTGGCAAGAGCAGGTCTGGTATCAAGGGGTGGAAAGATGACACGCTCAGTTTTAGACGCAGTGTTTTAATGGACTGTAGGACTGATCACACGGGAAACTGATCGATGTGTCTGGAGCTCAGGAGCGAAAGCTGGTGTTGAGCGAGAACTTTAGCACCATCAGCATGGAGGATAAAATGAAAACTGTGGGAATAAACCAGCACCTCCAAGGAGAGTCAGTGAGAGGCAAGGACAGAAACCTAGAGAGCAGCACGATCTGAGGATGAACAGAGGAAATGTTGCCTCCCTAGGAGCCTGGGAAGAAGCAATGGAGGGGGCAGGAGGCCAGCCAGGAAGGACTAAGAACAGGCAGAGGAGCTGACGGTGTCAGTGGTGCTGGACAGGGGGTGGGGCCAGGAAGGTCTCAGGACGTCCCGAGCAAAGGCGAGGCGTCAGGGGACAGAGACGCTGCGTGTGGTTGATTCTCACGGCGGCGCCTCCTTCCTCCGCCCGCCTCCAGAGTCAGCCCAGCGGGGGTGGGGGCCGAGGCCCGCCCAGGAGAGGCGGGAGCATCTGCCATGGGCCATTCACAAGGCCGGCCGCGGCCTAAGCAGGAGGAGCGCGGTGGTGCTCTGAATCTTATGTTCTACTGCTTCTCCCTCCAGGCCACGCCAACTGCTGCTCCTGTTAAGGAGGGAAACTGCTGATTTTGTGTTTTGTGTTTCTGCTTTTCTTAAAAAAACAGCATAAATGCAGTGAGGCCGGACAGGTGATATCAATCAATTTATGAACAGTGCCTTTTTGTCTCCGATACTGTGGTGCAGCACCGGGTGGAAGCACATCACCCCTAACACCCCATTCATTTCTCTAGTGTTCAGGGGCTGTGAGACAGACGGTGGGCATTCCCAGCTGGGAACTGTCCACACTGAAGGTTATTTAAAAGCAAATTCTTTCTTTTTTCTTTCCAAATAATGGACTTAACTTTTCTAAAGACTTTGTAGAATGGCTAATCTGGTCAAGGCCAGGGGTGACTGTGAGAAAAGAACTGGGGGGGGGGGGTCGCAGTCTCCTGGCATATAGTTAGTGGAATGAAGGAATGAGTGAATGAATGAATGAAAATATGACTGCAAAGTGCCTGGCACTTTGGTGCAGTAGATGACAGCCTCGTTATTGCTTCTGTTCCTGCCAGTCCACTTACCCTCTTCTCTTCTCCTTCTACAGTGCTCAGTTCCCCTGGCAGTTTTAACCATCTTTTTCTCCATCAAGAGCCTTTTAAATTAAAGAGGAGATGGTTCCAAAATCAGTATTTTCCTTTATGAGAAGGAATGAGGGATGGCTTTCCTATTTTCCTATTTTCGTTTTTCTATTTTTTTCCCCCTCTTTGTTAGATCATAGTGATAGGGAAGAAAAATATCACATCACAGGACAATGATAGTGAGACCAAGGGCAGAAAGGACATAGCGTGAAGTGGAAGGGAAAAGGAAAATAGTTGAAGATCAGAGAATATCTTGAAAACAATTTCAAAAATATAAAATGGACTCATCAATTTAAATCTTTTATCAATTTAAATCAAATAACAAAACAGGAAGAAAATCTATCAATGTCATAAATGGATAAAATTGCATTGCAGGGAATTGAGCAGAATTCCAGTCATTCCATCCAGGTGAATGTAGGAGAGGAGTGATAAATAGTGGCAGGGAGTAGGGAGCACAAAGGCACAGGACAAGTAATACTGTCCCCACCTTGACTGGACTCCAGTTCTCCTGGACATCCCAGTCCATCCTGATACCCACGGTCAGGTGCACCTGGGTCCATGTTGCCTCAACACCTGGTTACTAGTACCACCATCACATGGGGGTTCTAACCACTCCACACCGATGGTGAGACTGGATTCTTGGAGGCTGCACCGGCTTGGAAGTCAGCCAGCGGTCACTGCTCCCCTTGGACACCACAGCATACAATGCTATGAGCTCCGCCTACCAGGCCCACCGGGTTCATCCCCTAACTCAGGGCCCCTTATTCAGAGCTCCCTCTGATGTTCCCATCAACCCCATTGCTGAGCTTCTGATGTACCATTTGTCCATATTGAGAGGGTTATGAGAGTTCAGAAGCTGTTTCAAGACAACACACAATTTCATTATGGAACAATGATTTTGTTTGATATTTTTCATGTGTGATTTAAGAAATAATTGTCTGTGAGTGGCAACCATGAGGAAATCAGCTGAAAACAGAGAAAAAAGGAAAACACTGAGTTAGAAAAAAAAATACCTGTTCTTAGGGAATTACTGGCTAATATCTTAGAATAGTTACTGTCTCATATCCAGTGCTGAGAAATAGCGCTGTGCTTTGGGAGAACTAAGAGGGTTGGCTGTTTGTCTATCAAGCAACATTCCAACAACGGAACCACATCAGTGCAAGTTCAGCCTGCTGCTCTTTGTAATATCACACCAGGAAAGAAATTAATATCACTTTATAAAATCCTTTTTGAAAAAGACTAGTGGTTGAAAAGTAGTTCAATTGCACAAATACTAAGCCTTTATTATTCCTGAAATGCCACTTATAAAGGCATAATCCCTGATATGCATGAGCCCACAATACAGAAGATGAAATATATTAGCAAATAATTTTAGGTCCATGTGTCTAGATTCAGATTATTCTCCTCTATGAGACCAGGCCACCCCTTGAATTTGTACAACTTGTTGCAGATACTGATTTCTATTAGAACATAAATAAGGGAAAGTTAATTTTGCCTAAGGGGTGAAGAAAGAAGAGCAGATCAGGGAAAATTAGAGGTAGATGACAGTAAGTTCTTCCTGAAGGATGATTGGTAGTTCGTTACACTGTATGCTCCATGAGCATACGCTAGTTTGCTCACTTTTATGTCTCCAAACAATATCTGGGAAATAGAAAAAAGAGCAATAAGAGTCCAAGCAGAAGAAACACATGAGAGTGATTTGAGAATGATTAATGTATAGTAATTAAGGCAAAGCTAGCTGTTATAACAAATAAACTACAAAGACTTAGTGACTACACACAATATAATTTATTTTCCAGTTATGGAAATGCCCAGTGTGGATATGCATTGTTGACTGGTGACTTTACTCCATATGGTAATTCAGGGACCCAGGCTTCTCATAGTTTGTGGCTATGCTATCACCTAGGGCCTCAAATGTTTTGCTTCCAGCTGAAGGAGAACAGGTGAGAAGGAAACCTACTCCTCTGACATCACCACTTAATTCCTTGAGGATAAATGACACACTGCACTTGCTCTCATATTCTGGGGATGAGAACTGGTCACGTTTCTCAGCCTAGACACAAGGGAAGCTGGAAACTGTAATATCTGGCTGGGCAGCCACTTCCCAGAAACCACTCTACAATGTGGAAGCAGTGAATTGTTGGTGAGCAGTTAGTCATCTCTGCTACAGGAATAATAAGTTCCTGAGGCAAAAGGACAGGAGGTAAGAGTGGGAAGGTGAGCAGCCCAGGGCCCACATTGTGTCCTTATTATGGAAGAGTTTATGTTGCAAGAAACATTCCAGAGGTGATGTGAAATAATTTTCTGGAAAGAAAGAACTTTAGCTGTAGGAAGCCTAAGGTATGGAGACAAAACTGAAGTTAAGATACTTTTCATGTGCCTGTTTTTCAAAGCCCCAGTGCTCCAAAGCTCTTCGTGTTTCCATAGTCCCACATGTTTCTGCTTCTCTCAAAAACCTCTTTAAGCGGGGAGGACCTCAAGTGTGTCTCTGATTGAACCATGAATCCTCTTCCGCTTCACCAGGAGGCTGGCCCAGTTGAAATCTACTTCTTGATGGTCTAAAATTCTCCCTTTTAGTATAGCACAAAGTCAGACTTTACATTTATTGTTGCCAAGGATGCCAATTAAAATTCAGCTGTATTTTTTTTCAGTGGGTGAAGATTAGACAGGGCGAAAACATTTCAGCTGACATAAATAATGTTCGCCAGCTGTGAGGTGTGTTCCATAAAGAATGATTATAACTGTAGGCTGCTGCTACCCCAGGACTTGTACTTAACAGTTTGTATAAAGACTGCATTTCAAATTCAAGTTTTAGAGAACTCTTTACTCGCTTGGCCCAAACTCCTCCAACATCCAGGACTTTGGAAAAGCAGCTCATGCTCCTTTTCCTTCCAGATAATGCTTTGAGGATTTAGTTAACGTTTGGCCAAGCTGGTCTACATTTTCAAAGGACTCAGTGGTTGGTTCTGATGGATTTTTGCTTAAAAAATATCTAAATCTAGAAAATCTGTATTGGTTTAGCAGTTCCTGATTCACATCCACTAGGATCTTCAAAAGCCATCACCCACCTTCTAAACATGTTCTGGGTGGGAAAGCACCAGTGTAGGGGAGGTCTGGGGTCTGAGCGGGAGCCTTATCCTTCTACCTGTCACACTCACTTCCTTCACTGCACAACTGTGGGTGCACACAAGTGTGACAAGGGGGTGCAGCTCACTTAGGGGTCCTGAGACCATAATTTGGGCAACGTTGCATTCTTGACATCCAGATTCCAGTGAATTGGGGTATGAAGTGCTGAAATACAGATCACTTCTCATTTCTTGGCTTTATCTGAGGATGCATTAGTTCCTTGTCTCCCTTAAGTCTACCACCAAGTATGTGGGGATCTCACCTCAAGACCGTGAGGCTCAAGCATGAGCAGCTACTCCCGAAAACCTGAGGCTGGTTTCACGCACTTGTCGTCCCTTTGCCCTCCTCGCCCTTGGCAGATGCCCTCATCCAGGCATCGACTGAGACCCAGGCTCTTTGGTGGGAGCTTCTCCACACTGTCCTCTTCACCCTGCCTCTTCTCCTGCCTGCCCGTCCCCGAGAAGCCATGACTCCCCCGGGCTGGCCAGCTCGCGCCCTCCTTTCTCCTCTAGGACTTCATTTCATCAGTGATCTCTCTGCTCTCAGAACTTCACATTTGCAGGGTTCTTCACATGTAGATAAACAGCCAAGTCCTTCATGCTTTTAAATGTCTCCCTGGCACTGCTCCTTCAGCTACTCTCAGGTCCGCCCCTTTCTACCCACCTTCTATTCCTTTCTCTTCTCCCCCAACTGTTTTATACATGTTTTCCTCATTTCTCTTCCTTGACGGCCGCACCTTCCAATCCAGCTTCCAACCTCTGCTGTGTCACTGGTTCTCCTCCTAAACTTTAGAAACACTTTCCCTGCCTCTTGTGTCAGTATTCCCCTAGGAATTATCCGAAGCTTCCGCCTATCTGTAGAAATCACATTTAATTTTGGAGTTTCCGTGGTCACTTTTATGCAAACAGATCAAGTAGGAAGGAACTTCTCTTATGATCCATTTAGCCACATTGTAACAAGAATGCTCAACTCAGAAAGCTGTAATTCAGAGTACAGTTGAGCAATAGTTCTGTGGGAGGCATAATACAATGCAAGAAATTCTTGCTTTAAAAACTCAGAGAAAGGCTAGTGTTCGGACTCCATTTCTGAACATTAGTTTTCTTAAAAGAAAGTGAAAAGTTTGGACAAGACAATATCTAGGTTTCTTTCACCTCACAAAGTCAATTATTTGTATATTTTTTAAAAGATATTTTATTGCCCTTAAGTTCTCAGAAAAAAAAACTAGAGAGATAATTTTGCTTTAAGAGTCTTCTGTAATATTTCTTCATAAAAGATATTTAAGGAAATTAACTTCTTAGTATTTTTTTTATTAATTTGAAGGACAGAGCATTAGGGGAAAGTTCAATTTATAGTTTAAATATATTGACTTGTCAATACAAGAGCCATACAAAGAGAACACATGGTAGGATTCAGATGTAAGATTTGGGGCTACCATAATAAAAGATTAGAGTTATTATTTTCAAAATCACTTCCTGTGTTCCAGATACCTAGGTTTAGAAAATGCTCACAAGTCTGGCCTAAATTCATTTGTTTAGGTGGAAGTTGTTACATTTTGTTTGTCACAGGTTGCTGAAAAGTACACTTACACTAAATACTAAAGCCTTCAATCAAAAGAACTACAAAATCTGACGGTGTGTGTGCCAAAAATAAATTCCTTTTCCTTTTTAATGGGGTGTCTCAATAGAACTTTAAACGTGTGACTGACCCAAGACCATTCCCCTTGTCACCTTCATCCGTGCCCATGCATAGGTGTGAGCAGGAATTCGCAGCTGTGACACTGGCTTTGCTCAAAGCGGCTGCCTTGACTGATGCCAACAGTCTAGCACTTAAAGGTCTAGCCTCTTATGTTTCCCCCTCTTTCAAGACAGTGTGAGGTCAGCAGTCTGGCATTTTACAAGATCAACTAGAAGCCAAAGTTAACAGTAGGGTGAGTTTAAAAGGAACTAATTTGATTTTTAAAAATACTTCTGGTGTACTAATTACTCAGGTACACATTTTATTTTCATTATAGAGAATATAGCCAGTGGTTCTGTGACATCTTTCTATGTGGACAGAGAGTAACTATACTAGTTGGGGTGAGGGTTTAGTAATGTATGTAACTGTTGAGTCACTGTGTTATAGAATTGAAACCAACATAATGTTCTTTATCAACTATACTTCAATTTAAAAAAATTTTTTAATTACACATTTTAAATAAAAACCAAATTGTCTTTTAAGCTATGCAATACCATATGAGGCCAGAGCTATACAAATAGTACTATTCAGTGAATTTCAGGTTTTTTTTGATTCCCTTTCTTGAAGTTTGTAATCAGTGTTTTAGTATATAAAAAAAAACATGAATGGGTAATTCAAAATAGCATATCATTAAAAATAAAAATGTCTCTAGAATCTCTCCATTGATACACATTTCCTATGTAGGAAAGACCTTTCGGCCCTGTTTTAACCCTTTTCCTTCAGTTCTGCCAGATGGGCTTTCCCTTTCCTGGGCTCCTCTCTGCCGGCCCATCACTGCTAGGGACCTTCTTCCACCCTCATCGTCAGTTCATAGCACATCTCGGGGGGAGCCTGGGGGGAGCTTTAGTGGCTGGCATTATGGTCAAATCAAAAGGTTCATCAGAGCCTTCTGGCTGTTCCTCCTTCACTCACCATCTGTGGGTCTGGTCCTACCCCGCTTTGCTCATCGCTCCCAGGATGGCCCCTGGCCCAGACCCCACCCCGCTTCGGGGTTCTGGCTGTTCACCGCAGCTCCAGTGGGATGGGCCCGAGGAAATGATGCAATCCAATCTTCCTCTTAACAACTGACCCCATGACCCATGTTTAGCTCTGCATATTGTTGACAGAGATCCACCGTGAGCCACTATGTTTGATTTTGTCTTTTCTCTATTGAATTAGGCAATCTGTTTCTATACGTATAGTTGAATATGGCCGTATCTGATCCAGGAAACACATCTCAAGCAGAGAATGAAGATGCATCAAGAAGGTCAGATTCTTGATCAGCTTTTCCTACTAATAAACTCAGTACTAAGAAATGGGAACATTAATCATGAGTAATTCAAAGACCCATGTAGCAAAATGACCCTAGTGAAAAACCACAGGAGAGAAGTGATATCACCAACATGGCAAGATAGAAGGCTTTGACTCCCTTCTCCAGTGAATGCCTTGAATGTATAGCTACAGATGAATCAGTTTCCTCTGAGAGATATGCAGGAACTAGTTGAGTAACTCCTATCATTGAGCAACTGATAAAATACCCACATCAGAATGGGTAGGAAAGCCGAGACACACTCTCTCCATAAACTTCACTCTGGCACAGAGCCTTATAATTGGAAGGAACCCTCAGTTTCCAGCTTTGCCCTGAGGAAAAGGGTTTGGGCCACATATCCAGCTGTCAGCTCTCAAGGCTTCCACATGAAAGATGAATCCTTGACTCACCCAGCTCTGAGAGCCGAGGGGGCTTGCATTACTGAGAGCCACAGGACCACAGCAAACAAAGAAGCAGTTAAACTGGCACAAAAGCACTTCCCTTATCTATTCCCCGTGGGTGCAGCACAGAGGGAACATACAAAAATTACCCTTTCCCAGTTTTAACCTGGAAGGGGTTTGGCTTCATTCTTTCTCAGCCGCTGCCGAAGGGTCTGGCTTTAATCAGCCTGCACAGGAGAGCTGGCCGAGATTCTCCTAGGAACCTGAAAGAGACAGAGGCACTTCTCCAGCTTTCTCCCTCCAACAATAAAACCAAGTCACCAGCTTCTCCCTGGAAGGATGTGTCCACCCCTCTAGCACTGCAGCTTTTACCACTGCCACTTGAGGGATGGGCCATCAAATCATTTAGCTCTGACGGCCCATGTGGCTTAGCATTCACCAGTTCCAATCACCATATTAAATCAAAAAGCAGTTTTCAAATGGATGAACAAGCACTTCTCATAGCTGTCCCCACTCCAAGGCTCAGTGCAGAGAGAACAGGTAAAAATGCCCATCTCCTTATTTCTCCCTGGATGAGATTTGGCTGCAGAGTTTCCCAGCTGCTGCCTGAGGTTCTAGCTTCTGATTGGCCTGTACATGGGAACTGATTGAGATCCTCTCGAGAACCTGAAATAGCTGATGGGCATGTCCCCTGCCACCTCCCTCCAACTCACTCCAGCAGTAAAACCAAGTCTCTGGCTTCTCTTAGGAAGGAGCTTGTCCACACATCTGGAACACCAACTGCCATCTAAGAGACTAGCTCCCAAGTCACCTACCTCTGGGCTGACGGCTCAGCATTCATGAGCCCCCCAGGGCACAGAGAAAGGTCATTCTATTTGAGCACACAAGCACTCCCAGAAATCATTCCTTCAGGCTCAGCACAGAATGAGTAGGTAAAACCACGGAGCTCCAGGTTTCTCCCTGAAATGAGCTAGACTGCATATCTAATATCCTGACCTTCCCAGCTTTTGTTGTCTGACAGGTCACACGATCAGCAGTCCTCTGGGAGCCTGAGCAGGTACGGAGCATTTCCCCAGGACACTGACCGGTCTTGGCATATCCTCTTCTACTGGGAGTCACCAAGAATAAAGAGGCAGTTTTTGGACAATCCCAAGGTTTGAGAGGCAACCAAGAGATCAGGCCAGGCTGACTGATAAGGTTCATCTCCTTCACGGGCCTCGTCTGTCAAAACTGGGAGAAGATGGCTTTTTTATCTAATGTGCAGAAACCAAGAGGGAGTCAAGGAAAAAGAAGAACCGAGGGAATATGTTCCAAACAAAAGAACAAGATAAAACTTGCACCACTCACAAAAATTAACTCAAAATGGATTATAGACTTGAA
The DNA here is from genome assembly GCF_040802235.1 of Manis javanica. Taxonomy (NCBI): domain Eukaryota; kingdom Metazoa; phylum Chordata; class Mammalia; order Pholidota; family Manidae; genus Manis; species Manis javanica. The sequence continues at coordinate 18,955,757 of NC_133168.1, forward strand.
CGAAAGAAGTGAAACTATAAAAATTTTAGATAAAAAAGATAGGAGATAACCTCGTTGACATCGATCATGGCAATGGTCTTCTGGATTTGACACCAGAAGCAAAAATAAACAAGTGCAACTACATCAAATTAAAAAGCTTCTACATCAACAAAATGAAAAAGCAACCTATGGAATTGGAGAAAGTATTTCCAAACCATATATCCAAAATGGAATGTGTGGGTAAAATTGCAATATTTCCAGAATCTCTCGCTTGGCTTTAGTGCATCTCCATACAATGGGTGTTTCCAGGGGCTGGAGAAGGGTAGTCCATGTCCATGTCAATATGTCATTATAAGGGTGAGTGAGGGCTTATCTGCACCAGAGAGGTTGGGTGGGGGGCCTTTCTTCGCAGCCTGTTACAAGAGTCATGGGGGATCAGAAGTGGACAACTGCTCGTAAGAAATGAAAGAGTTTCTCGCACTTTATTTCTCCCTTCTACTGATTTCGGTTTTGAAGGTATTTGCCTCAGGATTTCCCCAGAAATTACAGAGTGTATATCCAAAATATAATTCATCTAACTCAAATATATAAATAGCTCAATTTAGCAAATGAGTGTAACTCTGGGAGAAAATCTAGGGGAAAAATACCTTTGAAACCAAAATAAGTTGAAGGGAGAAATAAAGTTTAAGAAATTGGTTTATTTCTTACAAGCAGTCGTTCCATCTCTCTCTTAACCAGGCTGCTGCAGAAGAGAGCTCCACCCAACCTCTCCAGCCCAGACAAACCCTTGTTTGCCCATGTAATTACCTATTGATATGGAGATGGACTACTCTTCACAGTTTGGAATCACCTATTGATATGCAAATGTGCTATCACCAGGTGAGAGATTCTGGAAATACGCACAGCCCACCCCTCCAGAAATCTTGCCTCACAATCTACATGTTCTCCATCTTCTGCAATGGCCCCTGTGCGAAAATACTAGAGCATTGTAACCAGACTAATGACATACAACAACAAGAGTAATAAATTCATGATAATCCTCAAAACAGAGCCTTCAGATATTTTCAAAATTACAGGCAGATTAAATCCATAGCTCGCCCATTCCACAGGTGGTCAGTAGCTGAACAGGTAAGGAGTTCAAAGTAATAATCATGCAGCAGCTGCAGCCAGGGGGCGGGTCCAGCCCACAAGGACTATAGAAGAAAATAACCTTATGGGCGATAAGATACATATTTTTATGACACCAGCCTAGGCAAATCTTGTCTATCAGGTAGGGTAAGTGCAAGAGGGTAGTCCTGTGATAGGGCAGTGGCAGGAATGGGATCTCGTTCTGGTCTAGTACACCAGATTTTCACCCCCCTCCCTGTGGGAGTTACAGATGGGACAATATATAGGGCCACTGTAGCTACATGCACTGGCCATAAAAATAAAATAAAACTTTCCCGTAAGATGCTCTTACCTCCCAGATGTTTTGGATACACTACCATGATCTTTGGGGGCCATGCTGCTGTTACTCCAAGAACACACAGGAGGCCAGCTTCCAGGCCTTTTCTCCAAGGTGCCAGAAGGGCCAGCCATTGTTTGTCCGTGTATTATAATGTCCAGGGCCACATCCACTTAACAGAGTCTCCAGGGTTTAATACAGATGGGGCTGGCAGCAGGCTGTTGCTCTTCTGGCATATCCTGGCTTCAAAAACTCCTCTTTGGTTTGCATATACAGTTGTATGGGAGAGGTGGCAATGTTAGCATGTCCACAGGGCTCAAGGCTCCTTTTTGGGGCTTCTCATTCAAAGGCCAGAGCACTGTCCATAAGTGACTGACCAGCCCAGTAGACTACTGGTGTCTGACTTCAGGCCAGGTTTCAACGCACTATTATACCTCTCTATCATTCCTGCCCCAGTAGGGTTACATGAAACTTCCGCTTTATTCCAAATTGCTGCACCCATTCTTGTAATGCATGTCTAGTAAACTGGGTGCCTTGATCGCTTTCAATCACCTGCGGCCGGCCATAGGCTGCAAAGAGACGCTCCAGGCCCCTCTTGGTGGTTGGGTGATCTGCACTATGTGCAAGAAAAACAACCAATAGGCCAGTAGCTGTATCCAAGCAAGTCATGGCATACCGATATCCTTCTGATATGGGCAGAGACCCAGTACAGTCTATCTGCCACCTGACAAGGGGTATTGACCCCTTTACTATTTCCCATGTTGCTGTGGGACTCAGTGTAAGTCCCTCTTAGAGCACACAAGGCACTCCTTCTGGGCTCTGCTAACTTCCTCAAAGGACAATGAAAAGACCCACTGATGAGCTATAGCCCACATTGTCTTTTGTCCCACATGCAACAAATGCTGATGTGACCATTGGGCTACATCAGAGGCAGGCTTTCCTTCTGGCACCTGGGCCAGTGTGTCTGCTTCATCATTCCCTGGGGATGCCAAAAACAAATGGCTAGTCACATGATATATGGTAACTGTCTTAGTCTGACTGAAGACCCATAGGTCTTACCACAACTCTTGTCCCCAAAGGGGCTGCTCACCAATCATCCAGTTGGCATGGTACCAGGTCGGTAGCTACAGGAACAAGCCCTGATAGATGGCTCAACTGTCAGTGCAGACAGCCATGGGGGAGGGCTCCTGGATGATCACAAGTGACACTGCCCACAACTTAGCCCATTGGCTGCTCTTCCCCTCTCCATCCTCCATCCATATTGTCTCAGTCTTAGGATGGAAAGCTACAGTCCTCCACTTTAGGGGCTGCTATGACTGGAGCCATCTGTGTACCAAGCATTTTCAAGTATAGGGGCTTTTCCCTTCTGATAAGGACTCTTGGCTACCAATGGCTCAAAAGCAAGTTCTTCCTGCTTTCCACTGGTATACATCATGGCCCCAGTAAGCCTTGGAGTTCTCCACTTAAGGGACTAGTAGAGAGGGTGCTATGCTGCTGTAAATATATTCCCCATTTGGCCAGTGTAGGCATCTGTGCCACACCTGTCCATGGCCTTTGGGTCCAGTCTTGCACCCACTCAGCAATAGGATAGGTGGTTATTACTTCATCTGAGCTGTTCTGGTGATGGGCTCCGTAGCGAGCAACTCATGGTACACAGCAGCCAGTTGCTTCTCTATCAAGGTGTACTGCACCTCTGCTCCTTTCCATAATTGAGACCAGAACCCAATGGGTTGGCATGTCCATTCAAGCTTCTGCCAAAGACCCCATCCATAACCATCTTTGGTTACATGAACATCCTGCTCACAGGGCCTTGATGAGTCCATTACACTCACAGACTGTACAGCCTGGACTGCTCGCTTAGCAGCAGTAAAAGCAGCTGCACGTGTCTCATCTCAGTCCCACCTGGTGCCCTTTCGTACCAAGTGGTATAAGGGCTTCAGAATTTGTGCCAAGTGCGGGATAAACCCACTCCAGTACCCCCAAAAGACCCCAAAACTCTTGTAAGACTGCCACAGTGGTAGGGGTAGGGGAAGCCTAGATGTTGTCTATGACTGTCTCTGGAATAACTTTAGTTTTACCCAACCAGACCACACCCAAGAATCTGACAGACAAACCAGGTCCTGGAATCTTGGTGCTGTTCACAGCCCATCCTTTCTCCTGTAGATGTTGCAGCAGTCTAGGAACTGCCCCTTCTAAATCTGCAAGAGAATCAGATGTGAGCATGATATCATCGATGTAGTGATACAGCCACCCTGTTTGCAATTTCTTCCATGTGGCCAAGTTCTAGGCTACAAGTCCATGACAAATGGTGGGACTGTGGAGGTATCCCTGTGGAAGGACAGTGAATATCCACTTCTGGCCTTCCCATGTGAAGGCAAACTATTCCTGAATTTCCTGTGATATATCAATAGGGAATAAAGCACTAGTAAGGTCCACAACATAATGATATGTCCCTAGTTTATGACTTAGTGTGTCCATAAGGGCTGCTATTGAGAGGACAGCAGCAGGCAAAAGGGGTGTGACTTTATTCAATTCCCTGTAGTCCATGGTCGTACACCAAGGGCCATCTGGCTTTTTCAATGACTGCACTGGGGAATTAAAAGGCCTATGAGTGGGCTTTATGATGCCCACCCTGTCCAACTCTTGTAGCGTTTCTCCCATTTCTTTGTGTCCCCCAGAAAATTTATACTGCTTAGTATTTGTCACCTACTGAGGTACAGGTAGAACTACAGGCAGGTGCTGTGCATGTTCCCACAGAACTGCCTTTACCACACATACCCTCAGTCCAAACTCACCTGCAGTGGTCTGTAACCACAGGCCCTGTAGGATATCTACCCCCAAAATATATTCAGGATGTGAGAACTGAGCACACTATATTTCTTTGTGGTTGTTTCCCAAAGTGATTTGGGCTTGTTTCACTCTGATAGTCTTACCCCCATGTACAGTTATAATAGCAGGGGACCCAGGAAACCACTCAGGGTTGACATAAATCAGTGAACTCTCAGCCCCTGTGTCCTCCAGAGCCAGGACCTGTTGTATGTTCACTGGATAGATATTTCACCATGTGGCCTTCTGTCCCCACCTGGTCCCTTGGGGCAGTGACCTTGACCTTTCCCTCATACAAACCTTGTTTCCCAATCATCTTTCTGTGTGGGTTCAAGTGTGGTTGGCTCACTCTCCAGCAGGAAGTCTTGCAAACTCATAAGCCAGACATTGGCTCTGTCCCTGGCCTCTCCCTCTTTGTTCTTAATGGCTGGAACTGCTGCTCTGGTTTCAGTTGTTGCTACAGCTCCAGTAGGATTCTATTTGACTTACCACCTAATTTCCTTCTGTGTACTCCTGCCCGTATTCAATCAACCCACAACTGGGTCCTTATAACCTTCATGGGGACTTTTAAATTCTTCCTCTGAGTAGCAGACCTTATTTCTTTTGGTGCTTTCATTGTGTCAGCCTCTCTTAAGTCTGCTACTGTACTGGTAACTTCACTTATGGTCTGCCATAAGTGAGGGGCAAGAATGGCCACTAGAGACCAAAGAGGTATGTAGGAGTCTTTTGAAACACAATATTTCTCATCCCTGCAGTAAAAGGCTTCTCATCTGGGCCATAAATCTCTGGACTACAGATGGCATTTTTCATGCCTAGTTCCCATAACACCTGTTGAAGATCAGCATACATCTGCCATCTAGCAGGGGAGGATGGTAAATCACCTTGATTGGGCCATACAGCATGAAGTGCAGCCATAAGCCAATTGAGGAGGGAGGGATTTCCTGGGGTCTGATGTGCATTTTATTATTCCTGCCTCAAAGCAGCATGAACTGTCAGGGAAGCCAGTTTTCCCATCTCTGATCCAGACAGAACAATTCCATCAACCCCTACATCCTGCAGACACAGGAGCCAAGTTTGTATTGACTCCGAGGGCTTCTGCCGAAACCAGGAGCCCAAGTCCACCAGCTCAGCCTGAGGATAGGGGCAGAGCATAGAGTGCTCCTCAACCTGGGGAGGGGGCTGTGCCTCTCCTGGAGGGACTCTCAGTAGCTGTGTCTTTATTCTATTTCCAACCCCTGGGTGTTCTTTCAATAGAGGAGACATTGTCCTTCCCCAGGTCCTCCATTTCCGGAGCTGATGGCACCTTTCTTGCCCCTCCCCCGAGTTCCTCCTCTGCTACATCCTTTACCTTTTCTACAGTGCCTCGCAGCAGTGCTAGCTCAGTCTTCAGCAGCTCTCTTACTTTCACCTCAATGCTTTGCAGCTGGCATTCTCATGCTGCCTCTTCCTGGGCTTCTCCCGGGAGTACATCCTTCTCCTCTATGGTCTTTGCCTCCTTCAGAGCACCTGGCAGCGCTGCTGTCTCATTCTAAAAGGAATCTTTTACCTCCTTCACTGGACCTCACAGCTCACATTCTCGCACTGCCTCTTCTTGTGCTTTTTGCAGGGGTCTGTCCTTTTCCTTTATGGCCTTTACCTCTTCCACAGTACCTCGTAGTGACACCATTTCAGTCACCAACAAAGTTTTACCTCCTCAACAGGACCTCATAGTTGATGTTCTTGTGCTACCCTCTCTCATATCAATGCCATTCTTCAGTGAATCCACAGCAGTTTGCAGCTCGCATTCTCGTGCTGCCATTTCTTGTGTCTCTTTCAGGAGCATGTCCTCATCTGTAGACATTTTTTAATACTGTGAGAAGCAGCCAACTCACAGCTCCCATTGCCTCACACGCATTCTGTTTCTCAAAGGACCAGCTTACTATACCAAGGGGCCACCCCTACTGCCTCAGGTATCACCTCCACCTGCCTCCAGTCCTGGGGTGGGGACCAACCCTCTAGGAGGCAAGCCACGTCAGACCATGTGCCCACTGGGGTACCATCAACTCTCTCCTCACTCATAGGGGCAGCCCACTGAACACCCCTCCCATAAGGGCAGCCTGCTCTTTTCCTTGGTCAACAATGAATCCTGCTGACTATGCCAAATGTCTTGCCAGTGGGTTTCAGCTCTGGGCAAGTTCACGATGGATTCAGTGAGGCAGAGGAATTACAATGGAACATTCTTAGGGTGAAAAGGTGTATTACCTACCTTGTTCTTCAGGCAATAGATCATGCACTAGAATTATGTCTACATCCAACAGTCTGCTGGTCTGTAATCCTTCTTCCTCTCTGCCTCCATGCAGAGCACTGATCAGAGCTCCTTATATAGTAACTCAATCAATAATAGCTTATTGCTCATGGGTGTGGAAGCAGTAGCCTAGTAGCAGGCCAATTACATCATTAAGTAGTTTAGGTTCAGGTAAGGATCCTGGCAATAGGAACTGTCACTTCTGGGGAAGACCCCACTCCTCTATAAGATGCTTTACTATAGACCAATTCCCCACTAAGGGCTCCCATTCGGAAGCCCCACAGATAGGGGGCACCTGAGTGAAGTTGTACCCTCTATGACTGCTCTGCCTGGGTCCTCTCTATCATCCACAGGGGGTTCCAGGTATCTCCCCACCATCTCTAGGGGCAGCCCACCCAAGGGTCACACCCATGAAGACAGATTTCAGGTTCAGAGATCCTGCCAACTACCACCACTGGTGGGAAAATATTTTCCCAGCTTGAAGCAAAATATCTTTGAACCAAAATCAGTCAAAGGGAGAAATAAAGTGGGAGAAATCCATTCATTGCTACAGGCAGACATCCACTTCTTCTTGTCCATGTCTCTCATGAGCCAGCTGCAAAAACGGACCCAACCCAACCTCTCTGGCCCTCTCACTCCCCCTTGTAATTACCTATTGATTTGGAGATGGACTACTTCTCTCCACCTCTTGGAAACACCTATTGATATGGAGATGCAATAAGGCCAGGGGAGAGAATCAGGAAATATTGCAATTTTACATGAATATATAGGCCAAAAACCTATAATTTATCAGAATATGATCATTTCTTTTATGTAAAAATGCCCAGGCAGAAAACTCAGCATGAAGATCAACAAATACAATGATATGCAATTATTTTTTAGTAGAGAACTCTTATTTTTAAAATAAAAGAAATTATTTCTAATTAAATGAATTAGAGTCTGACCAGAGAGCCTTAGCATTACCTTATTTTCAACTATCTAACAAGGAAGAAGGAGAAATATAGGTCAAAGGTGAAAGAATTTAACTGCTGATCACTGGAGTTGCCAAGAGTAAGTCCTGGGGCTACAGGCACAAAGTGAGCTCACTCTGGTTGGCTTTTGCTTTTCTAAATCATTCAAATAGCTGGTTATATATTTCTTTTCATTTTTCTTTCTCTCTTTCTTCTCTCTTCTTCTCCTCCTTCTCCTTTCTTCTTCTGATTTTCTTCTTTTTCTTTCCTTCTTCTTCTTCTTTTCTCCTCCTCCTCCCCTCGCCCTCCCCCTCTCCCACCCCATGCCCTTCTGTCTCCTCCTCCTTCTCCTCCTCCTCCTTCTTCTTCTCTCTTCTTCTCCTCCTTCTTTTTTGATTAAACTGCAAAGACAAGAGACAGATATCATGCCCCAGACTATGAGCTAAAAATAGAAAAAAATTGCAATACCCTTTGATGCAGAAGAGCCTGGCTGGCCAATCAGTAGCCACGCCTCTCCTTACAGTGACACGAACTGGGTGAAAAAGTGTTTTCATAATATTTGCCCACTGGTGCTAGAACAGAGAGCTCTTTTTCCCTGGGATCTCAAATCATAAAAATAAAAGCCACAGATATTTCCACTTTTCTTTCCAAGTCACATAGCAGAAGTTGCTGTAGGAAAAGTGGGGCCAATACTCAAAAAGAAGCAGGACCAAGAAATAGAGGAAAAACACGGAGAGGGCACAGATGATGTGGATCCCCTGAATCCAGCTGGGCCTGAAGTCATGCCCACCTGACACTTACTAACAATTTGGACTAATAAATTCCCATTTTTACTTAGGCTCATGTGAGTTCCCTCCTAATTCTTGTAGCCACATGAATATTATTAATAGCTAATCTTTAATAATGTTTCCCTGGGAAAATATGTTTGGCAGTGTTCTAATCTGGGATTCTAGAAGCATAGTTTTCTCCTCATCTTTCTACCTCATCTTCTCTGAGTGTGAGAGAGGAGAGGTTTCTCAGCTGCAAGGAGGGGTTAAGAATGAAAGGCAAAAGCATTGTGAGGAGGTGCCAGCAGGAGACAGAGAGGGGATGGCAGGGCAGGATTTGGGAATCCATGGGGAAAAAAGACAATTTCCTGACAGCTTAACTGGAGGCATGGGCTAGTTGGGTAGGTAAGTGGCTGCTAAGCTTAATGAAGGGTTGGTGAGGATTTTTACTGGGGCCTGATGCTAATGTTAGGCAGAAAGACAGAAGTGAGCAGGATGAAAAGGAGACAGGGGCCCCCAAAAATGACTCAGGGAGTTGATCAGATAGGGCTAGGGAGCCAGAAATGACTCAAAAGTTAATCAGATGAAGTCACAGGGTCCAAGTGGGACTCAGGAAATGTCCAGGGTCTCCCCAGATAAGAAACATCAGAAGTACAGACACAGCACAACCCATGTCCTAATGTCACCAATCAGAACCAGACTAGAGAGCTCAGACCTGTCAATCAGGGACTTCTCCGCCCTGCCAGAACCACGTAAAAACAGCCTCAGAACGGGCAGCTGGGCCTGTCTCACCTTAGGCAGGCCCGCTCTGTTCCTCTTCCGTACAGAGGGCACTGAACTTACTTTGCTTTCTTGACTGTGGTTTCTCGCCTCACCGTATCTGACTTCCCTGTGATACTGAGCTGAGTCCCTTTCTTCCTAACACTAAGGTTTGTCCAGGATTGAAGGTTTGAAGACAGGCTGGCTTTTACAGAGGTTGTTCTTAGAGAGCAAAGCAGCAGGGCCGAGGAGGAAGGCTCTTCTCCCTGGTTAGGAATTGTCACCAGGAGACCCAAATCACAGTGGGGAGAGCAGCTGCTAGAGGAAGAGAGGCTGATCCAACCAAGAAAGACCAACAAGTGCATCAAAGCAGAGGCCGGACTGGGCAGGAGACATAGAGGCATATACGGGGTGGGTGAGGCGAGGAGGCCAGTGGTTTCTGGGCAATATTCTCGGGTCTCAAAGATCTGAGTTATGCCGTGTGATCTACCCCTTCATTCCAGAAAACATGGCCTTTCCCAGCTTGATCTTAGGGATGATTTTGGAAGACAAGGGTTGGGAGGAGGAATTTGCAGGCGAGGAGATGGCAGCAGGGTGATGTTGGTAAGTAAATTAGAAACAGACCTAGTCTGACCTCTTTTCTTCTTCTGACCCCTGTGTAGCTACATTTCAACTAAAATTCTCCACATTAATAGTTACTTTACTTTGCAATAGTTGTCCCACTCTCCAGTCTTCTTTTGTGTTTTTATTTATTAAAGAAACAGAGCTTTAACCTGAGATAAGCACTCTCCTCTCCTTGTTCTGCGATAAACATGCAGTCCTTTTGGAGTTGCCAAGGGCCCTTGCTACATATACTGATGGAGAAACAGGATGGGGTCAAAAATATTCCCTCTAAGCTTTCTTTCTCCATTCATCATTTTTCCTCAAATTCTCATAAAGAAATCAAAGGCTCCATCTATATGCCAGTAGTCTTTGTACACAAACACCAAAAGGACATTTTATCTATCATTTTACATAAAATCCAGGTGACATTTATCTTAGAGTTTTCTCCCAGAAGCCAAGGCAGTCATGTTAGCTCAGGGAGAGAAGCAGGCTGGGCAGGGGCAGCTAAGTCCACTCAGAAATGTGTATTTAAGTTGGGAGAATCCAACAGCCAGGACTGATGGTATAACCTCAATGTCCACACAAAGGCTTGAGGTAATACAATGCAGTCTCTGCACAAATGATTTTGCCTACTCATCATCTGTGCTCATTATATACTTGTCTTCAAGCAGGCAACATTACAAAAAGCACATTTTTAAAACACAACTGTCTAAAATTGAAGTCATACTCTGGAGAAAACTTGAAGGCATTGGACTGACATGATACCTTGTAAATACACTAGGTTTCAGCAGAGCCTGAATTGATTTGGTCTGGTGGGAAGAAGTTCCACACCACATTTATTTTGAGGTACCTACAAGCCTATTGATATGAATGAGTTGAATCTAATCACAAGCTATGGGAAAAGGGCTATTTTTTTCAGGTTTATTTTGAAGCATCCAGAATAGTTAAATCAGAGAATATTACATTAAGCAGAAGAAGTTCAATTTTAATCACAAAAAGACAAATGCTCCCATTACTCTTCACTACACTAAGGTTAAATTTTCTCTGATCAATTTTCCTCTCTGTGTGGCAGGCAAAAATTATTCTTGCAAATCCCTTTACGAAGATGCAACCAGCCCATGGCAACGTAAAATGCTTTCCTCATTTCCCAGGCCCTAAAAGCGTATGCTCTACTAGAGTCTTCCTAACTCCTAATGTCATTTCCCAGCCCTATGCATTTCAGTCATTTCCTTTTTTGTATGTGCTGAGTATCTAACAACTTAGATGACAAGAATATAAAATTTGTCACAAAGCATTTAATGTATTCCTCAAGGTCACATAAGTTGGATTTTTTATAATGATAAATATTATGACATCAGCTTCAAGATACTTTCTGGAATACTCTAGTAACTCCTGCTGCTCAAAGACCTGTTAAGGGAAGTGGAGATGCCCTAACGACAATCAAGAAAATCAATTCTGTTGCTCTGAATTCAGTAAAGATCATCCTGCTTTTGATGTCGGAGCATACACTTTGAAATCAGCTGCTGAAAGTGGTGGTTTCAACTCCTAAGATAGAGAACTGAGAAAATTATAAATTCCCTTAAACTATAAATTATAAGATGAAAACCACTATTTATTAGGCTGTTATGTTTATTATCAAAGGACATATTCTTTTTTTTAATTAAAAGATTCTAATAAAGTGAGGGAAAAACCCGCAGAGATCTGTGAGAGCAGAGCGGGGAGAGCCTTCCCCTCCCCAGCCAGGAGCGGAAGCTGGCCCGAAACGCTTGCCACCCTCTGTCACTCGCTCCTGCACTGCTCAGGAGCGCCTTCCTGCAGGATCACGATGACACCTTCGCTGTGAATCTTCCCCTTCCCCTTACAAAGACCTGAATGTAAGTCATGAAACCATAAAACTCTTAGAAAAAAACATAGGCAAAGATCTCATGGACATAAACATGAATGACTTCTTCATGAACTTATCTCCCCAAGCAAGGGAAACAAAGGCAAAAATGAACAAGTGGGACTATATCAAGCTAAAAAGCCTCTGTATAGCAAAGGACACCATCAATAGAACAAAAAGGTATCCTACAGTATGGAAAAATATATTCATAAATGACAGATCCGATAAAGGATTGACACCCAAAATATATAAAGAGCTTACACACCTCAACAAACAAAAAGCAAATAATCCAATTAAAAAATGGGCAGAGGAGCTGAATAGACAGTTCTCTAAAGAAGAAATCCAGATGACCAATAGGCACATGAAAAGATGCTCCACATTGCTAATCATCAGAGAAATGCAAATTAAAACCACAATGAGATATCACCTCACACCGGTAAGGATTGCCATCATCGAAAAGACAAACAACAAATGTTGGTGAGGTTGTGGAGAAAGGGGAACCCTCCTACACTGCTGATGGAAATGTAAATCAGTTCAACCATTGTGGAAAGCAGTATGGAGGTTCCTCAGAATGCTCAAAATAGAAATACCATTTGACCCAGGAATTCTACTTCTAGGAATTTACCCTAAGAACGCAGCACCTCAGTTTGAAAAAGACAGATGCACCCCTATGTTTATCGCTGCACTATTTACAATAGCCAAGAAACGGAAGCAACCTAAGTGTCCATCAGTAGATGAATGGATAAAGAAGATGTGGTACATATACACAATGGAATATTATGCAGCCATAAGAAAAAAACAGATCCTACCATTCGCAACAACATGGATGGAGCTAGAGGGTATTATTCTCAGTGAAATAAGCCAGGCAGAAAAAGACAAGTATCAAATGATTTCACTCACATGTGGAGTATAAGAACAAAGGAAAACTGAAAGAACAAAACAACAGCAGAATCACAGAACCCAAGAATGGACTAACAGTTACCAAAGGGAAAGGGACTGGGGAGGATGGGTGGGAAGGGAGGGATAAGGGTGGGGAAAAAGAAAGAGGGCATTACAACTAACATGTATAGTGCATGGGGGACACAGGGAGGGCTGTGCAACACAGAGAACACAAGTAGTGATTTTACAGCATCTTACTATGCAGATGGACAGTGACTGTGAAGGGGTATGTGGGGGGACTTGGTGAAGTGGGGAGCCTAGTAAACATAATGTTCTTCATGTAATTGTAGATTAATGATACCAAAATAAAAATTTTAAAAGTTAAAAAAAAGACACAAAATAAATGTTCTTAGATGGAAAATCATTTGAAAAAACATGGTAATCCAAAGAGGATAATCATTCAAGTCATTATATAGAATGATATAGCCCTATTCTTGACATTCAAAACAGTCTTTGAGATAATGTTAAGCGAATGCATAAGGCACAGACCTATGAATCACTCTAACTGAATACACATATGTAAGCAAGAATACATGCAAATGTATCACAGACCTTCTGGCGAGAAACATACCAGTTAAGAGTGTTTTTTGGGGGGTGATAGTAGATTTAGATGGGAGATGCCTAGATTTATCAATTATTATTGGGTGTATTGTATAATATTTTTTAAAGTAGCACATATCTGTTCTAAAATTTAAATAAAAAGCAAAAACATAAAAATAAATTAAAATGCAATATAAAATACACAAAAATTTCAAGTACGAAAAATGTTTTCGATTATAAAGTTCTTTAAAATCTGACAGTCTGTATGCTTAATAGGTACTCAATAAGATTTCTTTTTCTAATAGAATGATCAGGAGGGAGTTTTTGAAAAGGATTGGCTGGAATTTATGTCTGTGTTCCAGCTCTGGCCCTACTACTAATTAAAGACCAGCCTTGACCAACTTGTACAGTCTTGGATTTCAGTTTTCTCATCTATAATATGAGAGGTTCTGAATTTTCCTGATCTCCTGGGTGCCCCCCACACTTCAAGGCTTTATTGGACCCTGTATAATAGCAGGAGGTACTCGGACGTGGTAAGGAGCAGCTCCTGAGAGGTGCTCTCAGCCTGCGGCAGAACCATCCTGGGTTCATGATCTGCATCACCATTGTGTGACCTGCAAAGCAGCCAAATAAACTGAAAACCTTGGTCTTGGATCGGTCCTCACATAAGACAAACTTGTACCTACCTTCCCTAAAGAGAAAGTGACTCTCAGTTAACAAGAAATTCACAGTTATCAAGCTGTTGTGTTACTACCCAGTTAAGTTAATAATGATTTATTTTTCTAGTCAGGAAAAATTTAGAAGGATGGGAAGAGGGAGAATGAGGTATGGGGGTGTGAATGGAAGGACTGCATTTGTTCAATGCAATGTAGTTGACTTCTCTTCGTTATTATTAATTCATTTGTGTTTTTGTTTACCCCTACACTTGTGATATGTGGTTAGAGGAATTCGCTGGATATGATTGTACATAAAACAGACATGTCTGTATCCCATTATATTCCTATATATGCCAGTCCCTTTTTGTTCATAGCTCAGATTGATTATACTTTCCCTTAATGAAGTAGTTTCATGGAAGGAGCACAGCCCTTAACCAACAGAGATCTGGATTTTAGATCTTGGTCTTTCATAAATGACTTTGGACTAATGATGTATTCTCTCTGGGCCTAGGTTTTTCTTGTTTACCATCTCTAAAGTGTTTGTGAAAATGCTTAGCTGCTTCCTCACTTGTTCTGAGGCACAAATGGGACTGTACACATGAAAAACCCTTTGCTAACTTTGGCAGGTATCATTAAGTGACACTAAACAGTGTCTGTGAGCCTCACTGGAGCATAGGAAAATTTGATATAGGGGCCCATAGATGACCCATTTGGGCCTTGTAAGGGCAAGGTCATTCATCTCTTGCTTATCTTCTTGCACTGGAGAGCGCCCAAAACCTCACCATGTCTAATGGTAACTCTTCTCTTTAAGGCTCTTTTTAAAAAAAGGAAGCATGGAATTTGCTGAAAACTAACTCAGCTACCATAGCTGGAATAACTCAGGGGGCAAGGATGGAACCAGTAGGGGTGCCGCATATTAAATGGTGCTTAACCATCCTGTTAATTAAATCTCAGTGCTTAGGAGAGATTGAAGATAAAAACAAGACAGCAGAAGGCCTGCAAAATATATACACACACATGTTCATGCACGCACACGCACACACACACACACACACACACACACACACACACACACCATAGAGAAAAGAAGAGATAAAGAGCAGATAAAGTTGAAATGCAGCTATTGTTCCACTAAAAATAAATCTCCATCTCCCAAGTTTACCCCAGTTTGTCTCCATCCCTTGCAACATAAACGGAAGATGAATACATAGATGTCATTTCAGCTTTTGATATGTAATGACAATGCAGAATTTTAAAATTTACAAAGTGGTTTCAAATACTGCATCTCATTTTACTTCCAAAAACCCCATGGAGTTAGATATTTTTACCATGACCCCCAATTGTTAGATCTGTGCTTTCAAAATGTGAGGTGTGTCCATGTCCCACTGATACTCTTGGCCTAACTTTAGGTGATTTCATTACAAGGCCTTAAATATCATTGTATTACCCATGGAAAGGGTGAATTATTTTCAATTGTCTTTCAGTATTTTATGTAAGGAGAAAATTTCAGTTTGATGCTATGTCTGTCAAAGCTAGAGCATATCTCAATTTTAGTAAAAACAGGACACACCTTAAACCCAGAACGTTTGCCAGGCATTGATATCCAGACAAAATTTATTACATTGTTGAATAGTTATAATAAATTTTATAGCTACCAACATATTTTTTGCAGTTATTTATGGTAGTAGTTTTCCATTTATGACAATAATGTAAAATTTCCTTTTAATAAAGATTTCTTTAAATAAAAAAGTGAGCCAAATAAAGAATAATTGTTATTAATGGTAAAGGAGCATATGGAAATGACATAATGCATAATGCAAAATGACTGAATCCTGTTCTAAGCAAAGGAAGTCAGTCTCAGAAAGGACAAGTGACTTAGGAAGATCACACATCTTAAGTGATAGCACCAGACTGCAAGGACTGATTCAGATGGGTTAAAAGTCTTCACACTGACAAAGAAAACCAGAGCTGGACAGGAGAGAAAGTGGTGAAGCAAATGTTTTTCAGGACTATTGCACTAGGGGAAAAGAGACCCCAGTATAGAAACAGGCTCCATTCCAAATACAACAGGGACATGTGGGGAGTTTGTAGCCAAGGATCAGGGGAGTTGGTGGTAGAAATTTACTAAGAGGAGATGACATCAAGTCTGGGGGAAATTTGGCTGAGCCGACCTAACAGGATTCCTGCTATAGGCAAGCAGGGTGATCAGAGGTCAAGGATGGCGAGTGAGGGATTCTGATCAGATATTGCAGGCAGTCAAGTAACAAGGGTGGACGATTTTTGCTAAAGTTAATTACCAGGGCTCTTGCTAAAACTGGGATTTACAAGCAAGTGCAGAGATGGGCACAGGAGAAGATTCAGGAGTTTGGGCAAGCCAGGAATGTTTGTTAGCATGTGGGACACTGCTGACAGACGTTACACAGGAACCAGTCTTCTGACTCCTTGTCCGGTGCTATTTAGGCACTGAAACAGCTTTTCCTATGGTTTATTAAAAAGTCTTAGTGTTTTCCTACTCCAGTCCCCAGGCCCATTAAAAGAGAACTTAGGAACCAACACAGGCAGCTGAATTTTCTGTTGATTTTAAAAACAATAATGCTAGCACTAATGTTTTTATTGTGGGCCTAGATACTATTTTATGTACTCTATACATATTATACTTAGTAATGCATTTACTTATCATGCTTATTCCACTTATTAATTCATTTCATCTTCATACTAAATTTTATGAGCGGTAGGTCACGTGGTTTTTCAAGAATAAATCACTTCAACTTCATCCCTATTGGTTGCTCTTCTGGAATCATTAACATGACAGTCAGTTAAAAGATTGATGATTTTCACTTCATGTTCCATTCCTAATGTTACAGGGAAAAACATAGTTCATCTTCTTTATTAGAGTATTTTAAGTGATCCATAACAATACAAACTCACCAAATACTGATTGGCACAACAAATACGTAGCGTTATGGTGGACATTCAGGGTAACATTGGCAAGCACAAGGAGACGTGAAGACTGCCCAGACAGAGTTTATGTTTGCTGGGGGAGAGAGACCTACTCAAATGATCACACATCGCATGTAACCATACAGCTGTCATAATTGGTGTGAAAAAATCACGTGGGCCATAAGACCGTAACTCCAGTTAAATTGGGGCAGGAGGACTATAGAATTTCTTCCTGAGAAATTGGTGGGTTGGCTGCGATACAAAGGATGAGTAAGAGCTGACAAGGTGAAGGTGGGAGCTGAGGGGCTGGGGGAGGATTAAGCCAGAGGAAAGATCACTGACACAGGCCCTGGGGCAGGAGGGAGCACGGTGCAAAATGGCTTGAAAGATGACCAGCACAGCTTGGGGGCAAAATCTGGTGGAGGGAAGAAAATATGGGATATGAATAGAGGCTAGAGAGCTAAGTGGGGACCGTGTGATGCAAAGCCTTGTACCTGCGTTAAGGATTTTTGTCTTTTAACAACAGTGGGAGACAAGAGAGACATTATCAGATGTGCATTTTGAAAAGATTACTTTGAGTAACTATGTGAGAATTTCCTTTCCTTTCTTCTTCAAGATAAGCATCTTGTTCATCTTCCTAAATTGCCACAATTCCTTTTTTCTAAAGACAGTAACATTAAAAAAATTAAGAAAAATCTCTTCTCCTTCCAATAAAATGGCAACTATGTTTCTTTATCCTCATTTTAGTCTCCTATATTAAGAATATTTTCTCATTTCCTTTTATATCTCTTGCAACACAAAACTTAGATCTTATTTTAGCATTTCTAATTTCACCATCCACATCTTAAAAAATCATATGCCTCCATAGTTACGTCATCTGTTTTTTATTTCTTTTTGTATCAGCATGTAGTGAAAATCAGACCGACTTCATTTGAGTCAATAGAAGGCTGAAGAAAAAGTAGTAAGTAGGCCAGATCCTGTGTGTGCCACCCCTCATCCTCCCTGCTAGCATTTTCCCCTCCCGTTCACGCCTCTCTGCCTCTCGTACTTCCTGATAGGACTGCCTTTCTCAATTTTGTTCACCGTTTTCTTTTCAGCTTCTGCCTTCCAGAATGGGCAGTCGTATTCACTGTCGATGACTAAAGGACCCTGACGTTAAGATAACATGTCCTGAAGGCCATATGCCCGGGGCTTCAAACTGATGGGATGGGTAAAGATCTGGCAGAGGCTGATTAATTTTTTTGGAAAAATGTATAAATAAATGGGCAAAGCCCCGGGGAAAAGGGTAACAGTATCTGGGTTTTGATCCTGGCTCTGAGACCTCTGTGGATATGTGACTCTGGGTAAGTCACCTCAATTCAATGACCCTCTTTTCTCATTTGCTGAACTCTTGGCCCCTTCCATAAGTGGAGCAACTTCTCTGATTATATAATTTGTTTTGTTGGCTAATCTGACCTCTTCCTGAAGAGTTTTCACCTACAGAATTACTTAAGTTCAGAGTTAACACATATGTAACATCAGGATTAGTAATGAGAATATATATAAAGTCATGGTGAAGATGTTTGAAAAAGGTCCCAGTAAACCTAAAGAATGTCTATGTTGCATTAAAACTAGGGATGGGGCGTTTTACATTAAGACCATTATTCAGTGTCTGGTTTATATTAGTTTAAAAGCAGCTATCCTCTTTTTCCCCTTAGGATCACATGTACATTTTTTATTTTTACCATGTCTTATCTTTGCTGTTGTATTTTTATCCCTTGGCTTCAGTGGTGCCCTTCATCAAGATGTGTGAAGACACAACTACTTCCATTTGGGAACATGCCGTGCTACATCCTTCTTGGTAATGTTTTCAGTAAAAATAGTTTCTCTTACAAACATTATGGTTAGAAATGTAAAAACCTAACAGCCGGTGGCCCCTTTAACAAACTGAACATAACAACTTTTGTGTACTGAAAGACAAATGAAGTAAGATCTGGAAGGGTGTGTTTGACAGTCAACCTCCATTGAAGGCCAAGGGCCTAAAGAGAGGATCATCAGCTGAAGGTCCCACATGAGAAGAAATATAACTAATTTAAAGCTTTTCTAGATCATATCTTTGCTTACAACATAAAGAGGAAATTCTCTCAACTTACCTGGAGTAATGAGAGGGTTTGACAGATGGTTGTAGACAGGGCAGAAATCAAGACAGAATCCTCATAGGCATCTAGGAACACAATTACAGCCAGGTCTCACAAGACTGGAATCAAGTCCAAGGGGGGTCCTGGAACCACAGGAGCAGACTCATGCCAGGCAGGATCCTTAGTGTCTACTTCTTTATCTGCTGCTACTCCAGTTGCCCTAAACTCCTGGTTTTTTTCAGTGTCTGCTTATTTATAGTTTTTGCTTTCACGTATCTTTTTTACACATGGACCACTCTGACTCTTCTAAATTCTATCTAGTGTTCATTTCCTATTTTTACTGATAAATTCCTCATTCTCAATTGATTTTCCCTATTGAAATTTCCAAGAGAAATAATCAAACTGGCCTGGTTCATCTTTTCTTACAGAGCCATGTCGGGTTGCTGGACCCTTCATGGATCGGATGACCTTGGGTCAACTACCACACCTGGCTCAGTGGGCTCTGAATAGAGGAGGGATCACATATCACATAATTAAAAAGACACAGTAGCCTAAGGGGTTGCGGGCAGAAGGTATCTCCTTAGAAGGATAGTGAATATGATTGATACCATCATAGCTGGTGTGCATAATACAGAGACATTTTGGAGATGTGAAATGGGCTCTATTTATCTGCCTCCTGAAATTAAGAAGAGAACAAAGTCTGTAATTAGTATAATAAATAGTAGCTGCTCAAAAGGGATGGAGTCCAGAAAAGGAGCCAATTAAAAAAGAAGGTTCAACTGAAGAGAAGGTTCTAGAAACGATAGTGCAGGGAAAAAGATGAAAGGAAAGGGGAGAAGGGAAAGAGCTAGGATGAGGGAAGCCAGTGGATACCCTCCCAGGATGAAGGGAGATAGAGACCAAGCTTGCTGAGGAGCTGGGAGGAAGGGCAGAAGAGCGGGGGTTTTCTAGGACAGGTGGAGTGGTCTCAGAGGCGAGCGTCAGCACAGCTCTGCTGCTACGAGGACTGTGGTCATCACGGTAGTTATAACCAGTGCTATGCTTTCCAAGTTCAAATGAAAGTCTGACAATACCAAGCGTGAGGACAGCGTGGAGCAGTAGAAACTGTCAGCACGGGTTAAAAGGAAAACCACTTATGAACAAATTTAGCCTGACCTAGTAAAGCTGAACATGCATATGCTCATAGCCCAGCAGTTCCACTTCTAGGCGCATAAGCTGGAGAAACTTGGGCATAGATGCACTAGCATTGATTTTCTAAGATTTATAGCAGCATTGCTCTTAAATACCAAAAACTGAAAGCAGCCGAAGTGACTATCAACAACAGAATGGATAACATTTTTGTATAGTCACACAATAACTGCAATGAATATAATGCAAATGAATGAATTGCAGTGATGTACAACATGAATGAATCTCACAGACACAATGTAAAAGGAGCCAGAGGCAAAAGAATACATATGTATAACTTCATTCATAGAAGTTCTAAAATTGGTAAAACCAAGCTATCATGTTTAGGGACATACACTTAAATGGTACCAAGAATAAAAGAGTATAATTTTATCTTGAAATAAAATTGCCTGGTTGTGCCAGAATGTGACAGAAGGTGGTAAAGGAGTGTATAGTAAGTTGGAGAAGGTTTAAGAGGACGTAAACTTAATTTTCCTTCATTTTCAAATCATGACTGTGAAAGGAACAATGAAAGGTTTTAAAATGTTGACATATTTGATTCAATGTTGATAGGTTTATTTACAACATGCAAAAAAGGTATGAAATTTTTATCAGAAAATTACACATAAGTGGCTATAAAAAGAGTTAAAGTAGGACTCAGTTTTCATTCTGTTAAAATAAGTAATTCCTGAGTGGACGGAATGTTCTTAATAAGAACTAGAAATCACTCTGGTTGTCCATGCATTTGCTCAGTTAAAAAGCCCTTACATCACAAGATAGTTTTCCCTAGAATCCTGTGAATAAAACACACCACAGATATTTACAAAGACTGGCCACAGTAACACAACAAATTTATTATTGTTTTATATTATTTTCTCTAGGTTTAAAATTCCCTTGTTAATTGGTGACAGCCTTAACCTGTATTCATAGAACATCCTCAGCGAATGAATTAGAGAACCCCAGAGCCTTGCAGTACCCTCATGCTTCATAGTTTCTTTTTATTTTTCATGATCATTAGTGACTGAATCGTAGAAATAACTATGCATCATATCTCCATAGAGAACTCCACTGTTTTGCATTCTGATACTAAAAGTGATGAAAGTGAATGAACAGGAACCACTCAGCCTTATTAATAACAGGGCATCCTTGCATTTCACTTACCCTTGCTGGAACGCCTTACTACAAGCCGGATATCAGAAACTGTGTTTTCTGGAAGAGGCATCAAAAATGGTTTAGTGTACAACTCTTCCAAATCTATTAATGCAAAAGGGAGTGGAGGCACAGGTACAGGCTTCCCAGATAGGCTGGCATTGTTGCCCCAAGTGGAAACTTCTAGACGCTGAATAGATTCAATTAAGGGTTTCCAAATCACTTTATTCTCGAAGCAGAAGACTTTATGAAAGTGGATTGCTTAACCTAAGGTCAGCAAAATGAGATTAATTACCTACAACTGCAAGAACCTCATGTAATTGTAGTTAATGTTCTTTTTTTTTAATTGGTTATATAAGTCATTTTTGGTCACATTTTCCTTTTAAATCTCACTGTAACTCTTAATTTAACAGGCTAGACTTGTACATACTAGTGTAATATACTTTAAAAGTGTCATCTTGTTAAAACTGGCTCTTCAAATATCAGAAAAAAATCCAACAAAAATGCCTAATATATATTTGTAAGCTGACTAATCATGAGGCAAAATTATTAGGTAAAGAATGATGTATGCTGATTTCCCTTGTATACACAACACTATTCAGGAAAATGGTTAACTCTTTTTAAAGTTCCTTACTGAATTCCTTTACTTACCATGACCATGTAGTTATTTGCAGAAGTTCCAAAATTTAGATAATTTTTTTTTGTAACACAATTATGCCAGAAATATTATTTTAAAAGAAAATTTTCATTTGATTAAGTTTCAAGTCCCACTATTAAGAAACCAGTCATGACAAGAAGGGATTAAAGTTGGCTGCATGAGAGGTAAGACAGAGGCTTCCTCCTAAAACTGCATGTAATATGAAAATATAATTAATACAACTAATCTTAAAAGAGCAACAGGAAAGAGGACTGCGCCAAAAACTGCATACACCTGGAGTAAAGAATAAACCTCACGGAACAGGGTAATGTACCAAAGCCATGGCCCAGCAGGACCCAAGCCCTTCCCCCACCTTAGCTCACTGGTGGGAGGAAGAGAAACAGAGCGGGGAGAGAGTGGAGGCCTGGGACTGCTGAATACCTAACTCCGGAGATCTGCTCTGGGAGCACAAACCTACATTTCATGGTGCTTGCATGGTACTCTCTTGATTAGGGGGTTGGAGAGCTAAGACAAGCAGCATTCCTGGAGAAACTGAGATTTCAGCTGCTTGTGGAAAGCAGGGATCCATATCCACCTGCTCTGGGACAAAGGAAAGGCAGGATGTCTGAAAGACTTCCTAACAGCAAGAGGGCTGCTAAAGGGGCAAGGACTGCACAGAGCTTAGTGCTCAGGAGAAAGGACAGGCAGACAAAATTATCTAAGTGCACTCTGCCCAGCAGGTTAGGAACTTTAATGAACTTCAGGTGCTCCAGCTCCCTGGCTGGCTACACAGCTCCAAGGAACCCCTCCATGATATGCAGCCTATTGTGCATTTCTCCCTGACAGCCCCACCTTGCTCGCAAATCAGAAAACCCTACCCTGGCGTTAGGCCAGCCAGAGGAAAGACCTGTCTACAGCAACTACAAATGCGAAGCATAGAGCCTTATACCTGTGTGTTCAACCAACTGGTTCTGGCAGTGGGGACAGGCATAGCAGCCAGGAAGCAGAAAACAGCTCTTTCTGCCCCCCAGGCACCAATACCACTCCACTGTGACCTCCAACATTGCTTCAGGGGCTGAGCAGCTCCAGAGAGTGGAGCTTCTGGACACTAGAGGGCACCATATACAAATAAGAAATGCCGAAGGAACCTGGTTCAAAGTAAAATTTTGAATACAGCTCCTGAGAAAGATTCAAACGACATCGACCTTGTGAATCTTCCTGAAAGAGATTTCAAAATAAAAATCATTAACATGCTCATGGAGGTAATGAAAAATATTCAAGAGCTCAGGAATGAATTTCAGTCAGAGATCCAATCATTACAGAACACAGTATCAGAAATGAAACATACAATGGAAAGTTTTAAAAGATTAGATATGGTATGGTAGAGGAGACTATGAATGAAATAGAAATTAGAGGAGAGGAATACAAAGAAACTGAGGTACATTTAAGAATGAAAGAATATTTAGAGAACTGTGTGACCAATGCAAATGGAACAATATTTGTATTATAGGGGTACCAGAAGAAGAAGAAGAGAGAAAAGGGGATAGAAAGTGTCTTTGAGGAGGTAATTGCTGAAAACTTCCCCAATCTGGGGAAAGAGATAGTCTTTCAGGCCAAAGAGATCAACAGATCTCCCAACACAAGGGACCCAAGGAAGGCAACACCAAGACATATAGTAATTAAAATTGCAAAGATCAAGGATAAGGGCAGACTTTTTAAGCAGCTAGAGAGAGAAAAGAGATCACATACAAAGGAAAGCCCATCAGGCTATCATCAGACTTCTCAGCAGAAACCTTACAGGCCAGAAGGGAGTGGCATGATGTATTTAATGCAATGTAGTAGAAGAGCCTTGAACCAACATTACTTTATCTGGCAAGATTATCATGTAAATTTGAAGGAGGGATTAAACAATTCCCAGGTAAGCAAAAGCTGAGAGAATTTACCTCTCACAAACTGTCTCTACAGTGTATTTTGGAGGGATTACTATAGCTGGAAGGGTTCCTAAAGTTTAATAGCTGACACCAGAGGGAATAAAACCATAGTAAAGAAAGTAGAATAGTTAATTACTAAGCAAATGCAAAATTAAATCAACTATCCCCAAAGTCAATCAAGGGAAAGACAAAGAATATGATACCTAATATATAAAGAACGGATGAGGAAGAACAAGGAGGAGAAAAAAAGGACCTTTACATTGTGTTTGTAATTTCACACTAAATGAGTTAAGTTAGACTGTTAGATAGTAAGGAAGTTAAGCTTGAACCTTTGATAACCACGAATCTAAAGCCTGCAATGGCAGTAAGTACATACCTATCGATATCCTAAATGTAAGTGGACTGAATGCACCAATCAAAAAACATAGAGTCACTGAATGGAAAGAAAACCAAGACCCATCTATATGCTGCCTACAAGAGACTCACTTTAAACCCAAAGATATACACAGACTAAAAGTGAAGGGATGGAAAAAGATATTTCATGCAACTAATAGGGAGAAAAAAGCAGGAGTTGCAGTACTTGTATCAGACAAACTACACTTCAAAACAAAGAAAGTCACAAGAGACAAAGAAGGACATTACAAAATGATTAAGGGTTCAATCCAACAAGAAGATTTAACCATTATAAATATCTATGCACCCAACACAGGAGCACCTACATATGTAAAACAAATACTAACAGAATTAAAAGGGGAAATAGAATGCAATGCATTCATTCTAGGAAACTTCAACACTCCACTCACTCCAAAGGACAGATCAACCAGAAAGAAAATAAGAAAGGAGACAGAGGCACTGAATAACACATTAGAACAGTGGACCTAACAGACATCTACAGAATTCTCCACCCAAAAGCAGCAGGATACACATTTGTCTCAAGTGCACATGGAACATTTTCAAGAATAGATCATATAGTAGGCCACAAATAAAACCTCAGTAAATTCAAAAAGATTGAAATTGTACCAACCAGTGTCTCAGATCACAAAGGTATGAAACTAGAAATCAATCATGCAAAGAAAATGAAAAATCCCACAAACACATGGAGGCTTTACAACATGTTCCTAAATAACCAATGAATCAATGACCAAATAAAAACAGAGATCAAGCAATATATGGAGACAAATGACAACAATAATTCAATACTGCAAAATCTGTGGGACACAGAGAAGGCCAGGCTGAGAGGAAAGTATATTGTGATACAGGCCTACCTCAGGAAAGAACAATCCCATATGAGCAGTCTAAACTCACAATTAACAAAACTAGAAAAAGAAGAACAAATGAAGCCCAAAGTCAGTAGAAGAAGGGACGTAATAAAGATTAGAGCAGAAATAAATAGAATTGAGAAGAATAAAACAGTAGAAAGAATCAGCAAGAGCTGGTTTTTCAAGAAAATATACAAAGTAGATAAACCCCTAGCCAGACTTATCAAGAAAAAGAAGTCTACTCACATAAACAGAATCAGAAATGAGAAAGGAAAAATCACTATGGAAAACACAGAAATACGAAGAATTATTAGAGAATACCATGAAAAATTACATGGTAACAAACTGGATAACCTAGAAGAAATGGAAAACTTTCTAAAAAAATACAAACTTGCAAGGCTGACCCAGAAAGAAACAGAAAATCTGAACAGACTAATTACCAGAAATGAAATTGAACTGGTAATCAAAAAACTACCTAAGAACAAAACTCCTGGACCAGATGGATTCACGCTGAATTTTATCAAACATTTAGTGAAGACCTAATACCCATTCTCCTTAAAGTTTTCCAAAGAGTAGAAGAAGAGGGAATACTTCCAAACTCATTCTATGAGGCCAGCATCACTTTAATACCATAACCAGGCAAAGACACCACAAAAAAAGAAAATTACAGACCAATATTCCTGATGGACATAATGCAAAGATACTTAACAAAATATTAGCAAACTGAATTCAAAAATACATCAAGAAGGTCATACACCATGACCAAGTGGGATTCATTTCAGGGATGCAAGGCTGGTACAACATTCGAAAATCCATCAACATCATCCACCACATCAACAAAAAGAAAGACAAAAACCACATGATCATCTCCATAGATGCTGAAAAAGCATTTGACAAAATTCCACATCCATTCATGATAAAAACTCTCAACAAAATGGGTATAGAGGGCAAGTACCTCAACATAACAAAGGCCATATATGATAAACCCATAGCCAACATCATACTTAACAGCGAGAAGCTGAAAGCTTTTCCTTTAAGATCCAGAATAAGACAAGGATGCCCACTCTCCCCATATCTATTCAACATAGTACTGGAATTCCTAGCCAGGGAAATCAGACAACACAAAGAAATAAAAGGCATCCAAATTGGTAAGAAAGAAGTTAAATTGTTTCTGTTTGCAGACGACATGATATTGTACATAAAAACCCTAAAGAATCCACTCTAAAACTACTAGATTCAATGTCTGAATTCAGCAAAGTTGCAAGATACAAAATTAATACCAGAAATCTGTGGCATTCCTATACACTAACAATGAACTACAAGAAACAGAAGTCAGGAAAACAATTCTATTCACAATTGCATCAAAAAGAAAAAAATACATAGGAATAAACCTAACCAAGGAAGTGAAAGACCTATACTCTGAAAACTACAAGACACTCATGAGAGAAATTAAAGAAGATACCAATAAATGGAAACACATCCCGTGCTCATGGATAGGAAGAATTAATATTGTCAAAATGGCCATCCTGCCTAAAGCAATCTACAGATTCAGTGCAATTCCTATCAAAATACCAACAGCATTCTTCAATGAACTAGAGCAAATCATTCTAAAACTCATATGGAACCACAAAAGACCCCGAATAGCAAAAGTAATCCTGAAAAGGAAGAATAAAGCTGGGGGGATTATGCTCCCCAACTTCAAGCCCTACTACAAATCCACAGTAATCAAGACAATTTGGTACTGGCACAAGAACAGACCCACAGACCAATGGAACAGACTAGAGAGTCCTAATATAAACCCAACCATACATGGTCAATTAATATATGATAAAGGAGCCATGGATATACAGTGGGGAAATGACAGCCTCTTTAACAAGTGGTGTTGGCAAAACTGGACAGCTACATGCAAGAGAATGAAACTGGATTATTGTTTAACTCCATACACAAAAGTAAACTCGAAATGGATCAAAGACCTGAATGTAAGTCATGAAACCATAAATCTCTTAGAAGACAGCATAGGCAAAAATCTCCTGAATATAAGCATGAGCAACTTCTTCCTGAACACATCTCCTCAAGCAAGGGAAACAAAAGCAAAAATGAACATATGGGACTACATCAAACTAAAAATTTCTGTACAGCAAAAGACACCATCAGCAGAACAAAAAGGCATCCTACAGTATGGGAGAATATATTTGTAAATGACATATCTGACAAAGGGTTAACATCCAAAATATATAAAGAACTTTTATGTCTCAACACCCAAAAAGCAAATAACCTGATTAACAAATGGGCAGAGGATATGAAGAGACAGTTCTCCAAAGAAGAAATTCACATGGCCAACAGACACTTGAAAAGATGCTCCACATCACTAATCATGAGGGAAATGCAAATTAAAACCACAGTGAGATGTCACCTCACACCAGTAAGGATGGCCAGCATCAAAAAGACTTAAGAACAACAAATGCTGGTGAGGATGCAGAGAAAGGGGAACCCTCCTACACTGCTGGTGGGAATGTAAGCTATTTCAACCATTGTGGAAAGCAGTATGGAGGTTCCTCAAAAAACTAAAAATAGAAATACCATTTGATCTGGGAATCCCACTCCTTGGAATTTACCCAAAGAATACAACTTCTTAGATTCAAAAAGACATATGTACTCCTATGTTTATCGCAGCAGTTTTTACAATAGTCAAGATATGGAAATAACCTAAATGTCCATCAGTAGATGAATGGATAAAGAAGAAATGGTACATATACACAATGGAATACTATTCAGCCATAAGAAAGAAGCAAATCCTACCATTTGCAATAGCATGGATGGAGCTGGAGGATTTTATGCTCAGTGAAATAAGTCAGGTGAAGAAAGACAAGTGCCAAATGATTTCCCTCATTTGTGGAATATAACAATGAAGCAAAACTGAAGGAACAAAATAGCAGCAGACACAGAGAGTCCAAGAATGAACTAGTGGTTACCAAAGGGGAGGAGTGTGGGAGGGCGAAAGGAATTGAGGGGTATTATGTTTAGTACACATGGTGTGTGGGTTCGCGAGGAAAACGGTGTAACGCAGAGAAGGCACATAGTGAATCTGTGACATCTTACTACACTGATGGACAGTGACTGCATTGGGGATGGGTGGGGACTTGATAATATGGGTAAATGTAGCAACCACATCGTTTTTTCATATGAAACCTTCATAAGCATGTATATCAATAATACTTTAATTAAAAATTAAAAAAAAAAGAAACCAGTCATAAATGTGACTTGTATTAGTGGTACACACCATGTCTTTCCAGAAACTCAGACTAGGACCTACCACTGTGCTTCCAAAATCTGTTTATCTGTTTTATAGGTAGCAAACAGTATCATTTCTGTCATGGAAACAAACTTGATGATATTTCTGTATTTTAGGCAGTCCACACAGAATCTGGACAGAGGAGAATGGCATATTTGGGGCTCCTAGCTTTGAAGTAAATGAATTGAGTTGATGAGAGTCATGGAAATGTGTCTGTTAACATGAATTTTCAAAGGTATGACCCCAGGGACTTTACCAAGCTTCAAAAGAGGAATTAACTCTCAACCATTAGTACCATATGGCTCTAGTTCTGAACACCATACAATAAAAAGTTCCGTGCACAGTAATATCTCTTGTTGCATTTCTGTAAATAAAATTGACCAAATAGATAAGACATCAAATAAGTGATATTGAATTAAAAAATAGCTTAAAAATAAACAAAATGTGTGTGGTTAAACCCATATCCTAAGGGTAGAATTTGTCCACAAGGAGGGACTGTAAGACCAAAACTGACATATAGCCCTGGCTTTATTATGAGTGAAAAAAAATGTGCACACCATGTCCCAGTGTCAAGGAAAGAAAAACTGCATCCTGAGATAACCACCTCCCCAACAGAACATCAAAACAAAACAAAAACCCAACAGGGCCCCTCTGCCTGGTGAGCCATTTTCTGTAAGTCACTAATTCCCTTTCCCTGACTTTTAAAATACTGACAACATGTCCTATAAGAAAATTGCTGTTTTCCACCATGACTAGAGTAAGTATAAACTCAAAAACCTTAATGCCTTGGGGTCTTTTCCTTTAAACACCTAATTAATTTTTTTTAGTTCAGTGAGCAGAGTTTGTAAATAAAAATGCTTTTCTCTTCATAATTCTCTTGGGTCTGCCTTCCTTTCACAGTTTAAAGAAAAGCAAAGAAGTAATTATCATAAAAAGCAGGATTACTTAGTCAGAGGGTGGGCTGTGCTTAGAAGGAGCATGCGTGGAGCTGTGAGCATGCGATCAATATTCTATCTTGACCTGGGTGGTGCTTCAATAAGTGATTGCCCTCTAACAGTATTTTGGAGACAATTCTTTATGAGGTGCTCATATTTATATGTGCTTGTCAACAATGGCAGATTTTTCTCTGCTCTCTCTTCAAGAATAACCATGTAGAGAATCCTTTGGCAGGTGAGGGTAGCGTCTCCCTCAGAACCAGAAGGTAGGTTTATTTGCTGTGCACTGTAACAAAGATAAAATTTCCCTTCAGAACAAAAGACAGACAAGCGGACTCTGAGTGCCTCCACACTGATGCGAGCCCACTGCGTGGTCACCATCCATCTGGGCCATTCCACACTGACCCTGAGGGAAAGAGCATCAGCAGGAATACGAAGGTTTTGTTGCCCACTGTGACTGAGTAACAAAGTCCTTTGTCTCTGACCCAGGAGTCTCCTAACTTCCACCAGCGTCTATGACTCTGAGGCTGACTAACCTGTTAATCTGCAAGTACGATAAAATCAATGACTTCTCACAGCCCTTGACAATCATTTATTACATTTATGACCTTTATAAACTTATGACATTTATATTTTATGGCTTTTTCTATATGCATTTTATTCTATAATATGAAAGATTTGAAATGATAATTAATGGTAAGTACAGCTAGTTTTACTTTCTTTTTATACTTCAAGTATATATTTGAGATAAACGATTATAGAATTCTGAAAGTTTTGATGTTTGTGAGTAAATAAATTTGGGTTTGAGAAATTATCTTTAAAGCCTCAAAGATAATAGTAAATTTTTATAGCTGTCCGCTGAAAGAGGAGCCCTCCTGCTTTTTATTTCCTTGCCCAGCTCCCTGCTGTAATACAAAGGATATCTCAGTGTGAAAGGAAATGATCCTTACAGATCGGGAAGGTGTATGAATCAAAATCAATGGAGCAAGAAGTTTAATCCCTGGGGATGTGGCCTACTGACAAAAGGAAAATATATATGAGAAAAAGAGATGAAAAATAAAATAGACATGAAAGTAAAAACAACTTGTACAGATCTCCTCTAGACTTTGCAGGATCCTGGCCTGTTGAGAATGGTCTAAACTCCGGGATCTTGCCTGACGAGGAGAATGTCAGGACTGTAAAGATGAGAGAAGCAAGTTGATATGGGAAACGTTGCTTCCTAAATACCATGACCATATGCTGGCCAAATGGCAAGATGTACTTTGTTCCATGGATGGGAACAGTTTGAAATAAAGGTTATGCTGTGAACAGATGCTAGAAGTCTCTTCTTGAGGAATTAAAATTCAGGGGCAAAATTAGCCAGAATCCACTTTAAGAAAGAGGCTTTAAGAAGTCAGCATCAAACTCTGGGACCAACAGCCAGCAAAATGCCTAGAGCAGCCCTTCTGAAAGTCTCCGCTGAAATCACCCTCACCACAGAGGAGTCCTGATTCACTAAGGTGAGTGAAATAGGACTTAACAGCAAATAGCTGTGTGATGTATATTGTGTTATTGTTTAAATAGGTGTGATTTTTGTGCTCTGTTTATATCTGTATTTTCTTTTTCTACAGATGATGTTTTAGATTATTTACCATCAAGTAGAGTTTATGCTCTACAAAGATCATTGAGAAAATGCTCCATTTTGAAGTTGTGAGCCCTTTAATTCTCAGATGTCTTGGGTGGAAGCAAGACCTGGACTCCTTTCCCCTCTTAACTAAATATGGGTTCTGCTTTAAATCTCAAGAGAGGATTTTTTTTTAACTTAAGTATAGTTGACATACAATATTATATTAGTTCAGCTGTACAACATAGTGATTTGACAACCACATACTTTACAAAATGCTCACCAGAAGTGTAGTTACCATGTCACCATACAAAGTTTTTCCAGTGTTATTGACTATGTGCCCTTTGCTGTGCTTCTCATCCCTGTGACTTATTTCTTTTATAACAAGTTAATATCCCCTTTATCTGTTTACCCCAATCTCCTCCATGCTTTCCCTCCTGACAGCGACCAGTTTGTTCTCCATATTTATGAGTCTGTTTCTGGTTTTGTTTGTTTTTTAAGATTTCACATATAAGTGAAATCATAAGTTCTTTGTCTTTTTTGTCTTCTTCCACTTAATGTAATATCCTCAAGGTCCATCGGTGTTGTCACAAATAGCAAGATTCACTGTTTTTATGCCTGAGTTGTATATATGTACCACATCTTTATTATCTGTTAACCTATCAGAGGACACTTAGATTGCTTCCATAGCTTGGCTATTATAAATAATGCTGCAGTGAACATAGGGGCGCATGTATCTTTTCAAGTTAATGTTCTTGCTTTCTTTGGATAAACATACAGAGTGGAATTACTGGGTCATATGGTATTTCTATTTTTAACCTTTTAAGGACACTTTATACTAATTTCCAAAGTGGCTGCATCAATTTACATTACCACCAAGAGTGCACAATAGTTTCCTTTTCTCTACATCCTTGCCAACACTTGTTACTTCTTGTCTTCTTGATTCTAGCCATTCTGACTAGAGTGAGGTGGTATCTTACTGTGGTTTTGATTTGTATTTCCCTGATGATTAGTGATGTTGAGCATCTATCCATGTGTCTGTTGACCATCTGTATATCTTCTTTGAAAAATATCTCAGGTCCTCTGCCCATTTTTTAAATCACATTATTTGCGGTTTTTTTGGTGTTGAGTTGCATGAATTTATATATATATATTTGGATATTAACCCCTTATTGGATATATCATTTCCAAGTATCTTCTTCCATTCAGTAGTTTGCTTTTTTGTTTTGTTGATGGTTACCTTCACTGTGCAAAAGCTTTTTAGTTTGATGTCATCCCTATTGTTTATTTTTGCTTTTGTTTCCCTTGCCTGTGGAGACTAATCCGGAAAAATATTGCTGAGGCTAGTGTCTGAGAGCTTATTGCCTGTATTCTTTTAGGAATTTTATGTTTTCAGGTCTTACATTTAGGTCTTTAATCCATTTTGAGTTTGTTTTTGAGCATTGTAAAAGAAAGTGGCCCAGTTTCATTCTTCACATGCACTTGTCCAATTTTCCAAACACCATTTATTGAAGAGACTATCTTTTCCCCATTGTATATTCTTACCTCTTTTGTGATAAATTAATTGACCATGTATATGTGGGTTTGTTTCTAGGCTCTATATTCTGCTCCATTGATCTATGTGTCTATATTTGTGTTGGTGCCATACTGTTTTGGTTATTATAGCTTTCTTGTTAGTGTGATGCCTCCAGCTTTGTTTTTTACTTTGTCTATTCAGTCTTTTATGGTTCCATATAAATTTTAGGGTTCTTTAGTGTAGTTCTATGAAAAATGTAGTTGGTATTTTGATAGAGATTGCAGTGAATCTGTAGATTGCTTTGAGTAGTATAGACATTTTAACAATATTAATTCTTTGAATCCATGAGTATAGAGTATCTTTCCATTTATTTATGTCATCTTTAGTTTTTTTCATCATTGTCTTATAGTTTTCAGAGTATAGGTCTTTTACCTCCTTGGTTAAATTTATTCCTAGATATTTTATTCTTTTTGATGCAATTATAAAAGGGACTGTTTTTAAATTTCACTTCCTGCTAGTTTGTATTAGCGTATAGAAACACAACATATACATGTATATTAATTTTGTATCTTGTAACTTTACTGAATTGATTTCTTAGTTCTGATAGTTTTTTGGTGGATCTACAAGGTTTTCTATATTGACAGTTTTACTTCTTCTTTATCAATTTGTATGCCTTTTATCTCTTTTTCTGGCCTAATTGCTATGGCTAAGATAGACAGTAATATGTTGAATAGAAATGGCCAGAGTGGACATCCTTGTCTTGTTCCTGATCTTAGGGGAAGCATTCAGCTTTTTACCTTGAATATGATGTTACCTGTGGGTCTTGCATATATGACCTTTGTTATGTTGAGGTATGTTCCCTCTATACCTACTTTGTTAAGTGTTTTTAATCATGAATGGATGTCAAATTTTTTCAAATGCTGTCTCACAATCTTTTTAGATGATCATATAGTTTTTATCCTCCCTTTTGTTAATATGATGTATCATGTTGATTAATTTATTGATATTAAAACATCCTTGTAACCCTGGAATAAATCTCACTTAGTTATATGGAATGATATTTTTAATGTACTATTGAATTTGGTTTGCTAATATTTTGTGAAGGGTTTTTGCATGTATGTTCATCAGGGATATTGGTCTATAATTTTCCTTTTTTTTGTAATGTCTTTGCTTTTGGTATTAGGGTAATGCTGGCATCATAGAATGAATATACAAGCATTATTTCTTCTTCTAATTTTTGGAATAGTTTGAGAAGAATGGGTATTAACTCTTCTTTAAATGTGAAGCCATCTGGTCTTGGAGCTTTGTTTGTTGGGAGTTTTTTGAATACTGATTCAATTTCATTACTACCTATCAATGTGTTCATATTTTCTATTTTTTCCTGATTCTGTTTTGGAAGATTGTATATTTCTGAGAACTTACTGATTTCTTCTGGTTGTCCAAGTTGTTGGCACAGAATTTTTTGTAGCAGTCCAGAAAGGACTATCAAATCATAAATATTTTAATAGCAAATAGAACTGTAGAGGTAATACATTAAAATCCTTGTTTTAACTGAAAATAAAACTGAAGCACAAGTTTACTCATTAATTTGACCACAAAACAAAATTAAAATTAGACTTCCTAATTCCTATGTCAGAGTATGTTCTATTATATTATCATAAATCCTGAGAATTTCCTTGCCTTACAAATCCCAACCTACTACATATCTTAGCATACTTCTTTGTTCATCACTTGTCTCCAGCCCCTAGAACAGAACTTGCTACGGAGTAAGTACTCAATGAATGTGTTTTCCAAGAATGGATATTCAAGTCCATATTGTAATGTGTGGTATTGCTGAGCCACAAGAGCATGTATTTTTATCTGATGGATATGTCAAGGGTTTCTTCAACATGATTCTGCTACTTGCTCCCCTCACCAACAAGGTGTGAAGGTGTCTAGGTACCTGCACTCACCCCAGCAATGACTTTCTTCACATTTTTAAATTCTGTCACAGATATTTTTTAAATTATGTTTCTGTGCTCTAATATTCTTTTGTTGTTCAATTATGGGAGAAGATGAACACTTTTCATCGCTTTTGAGCAATTTATTTTTTTTCCCAAGAATTGTTTATTCAGTTCCCCTGCCTCTTTTATCATTGAGTTGTTTATTTCTTAACCTTAATGTAAAGGTTTTTTTCTGTTAAACAAAGTGGTTCTTTTTTCTGTCAACTGAGTTGCAAATGTTTTTTTCCCCATATTTTAATGTTACTCTAATTTCTTTTAATACATAGTTTAGAATTTCTATGTCATAAAATTTATCAATGATTCTTTTATGACTTATGGTTTATATCCTATTTTAAAGGCACTTACCATTAAGAATTTTTTTTAATTGACAATATTTTTCTAGTGCTTTTATGGTTGAAGTTTATATGTTAATTCTCCAGACATACATTTTGATGGCAAAGTTAAGGATCTAGCTAAACAAATATTTGGGAACTGTTCAATCATTTAAAAATGCAGTTACCTTAAAAATAGCTACGATTGGGTCAGTGATGACAGCTAAGTGGTATCCAACACAGCTTTGTCTTAGGGAATTTATATTAGTCAATTCAGATAAAGTATAGGGAGCAACACTTTCTTCCTTCCAACCCCTGATTGTCGCATTACTTCATGGATCAGTTGCCAAACTGTTCACTTTTATCATGTATGCATCTTGAATCTTTAGTTGGAAAACCTGGATTGCAATCCAATATTTTCCTGCTTATGTGATTTTAGGCAAATCTCTTTCCTTCTGTGAGTTTTAAACTTTTTTCTACAAAATAAGGATATTAGATGATGACCTCCAAGATCTCTCCAGAAATAAAATCTCACAGTCCTATAATATCTTCCAGCTCTGACTTTTCACACAATTTTACATCTATGGATACTATAGATAATCCGCAACTGGACAGCATGTTACATCTGAAGATTCCTCAAACGTCACACATTTCCAAGAGGGAAATGCAGAATATAGTATTTGCCATTTTTATTTGACCACAGAATCCTGTTTCCTAATGAAGCTCGGGCCTCTGAATACATGAAAATAAAGCTCCTGCAGATTTAATTCCTTTCCTAGTTTCAGTTTCTTTGCTATAATGTTCTCACGTTGTTTATAAAAAAAAATTAAGGAATTATAAGTAGCCAGGTACTTAAGCCTAAACCATGAAACATCATGGTATTTTTAAACTCTACCAACAGCAGAAGTATTTTTCTTTTTAAGATTGCATTATTTCAACTGATTATATCAACATCCAGCAAAGCAGTTGGTTGAAACCTTACTAGCACCATCTGACACTGAGTTTTAGAGAAATTGAGGCAGTTACATGAGAATTCCGTCCTCAGGCTCTCCTCTCCTAATGAGTACATGAAAGAGTCATTGTTTCCCTTATTCAGGGATACTTCTTTCATGCTTTATATTGCTTAAAAGTATCAAAGTCTCACAAAACCCTAGGAGAAATTAGTGTGAATGTCATTGTGAGCCAGTCATATGCCAGTTTCCAACTCGGGAGAGTGAGTTTTTGCACAGCATTTGCAAGCAGGATATTTATAGTGGGTCACAAGAAGAAGTGGTTAACTTACTCCCAAATTATACCTCTAGCCTAGAATGCCTCAAACTTCACATCCATTTATCCGAAGGTCTGCTGGATATTTCTACTCAGATGTCCCAGAGGCACCTCCAAAACATGTCAAATACTTAGCAGCCTTCTCCCCGCTGCCATCTGCTCCTGTTACGGTCTTGGTTTTAGCATCCACCTTGAATTCTTGACTCTTCCCTCTTCCTTACTCCAGTACCAAGTTAATCACTTCTTACAGTTTTCTCCTGTCCATCCCTTTACTCACCTCCCATGTTGCATTTTATCTTCACCACTACTTAGAGGACAATCTCATTGTCCTCATTCTTGTCCCCTTAAACTTTCCACGCACTGAAAATTGCTAGAAGGACTTATTTAAAAACAGATCCAATTATTATTAACTTGTTTGAAAGTGTTCATTAACTTCTTGTCCACACCTAATAGGATAAAGCCTGAATTCCTTAGCATGGCTTTAGACTCTACCATTTTACAAATCTGTTCAGGCACTGTGAGCCCTATAGTCACCCCTGACTTCTCTCTTCCCCAATCCACCCAGATCAGATTAGGATTTTCTCCTGGTTACCCCCTTTAGATCTATGAATACCACGCTTGCTGGACTTGCATGTTATTAAATAGTTACCTGATGTGTGCCAGTCTTCTTCACTGAACTGAGAACTACTTGTAGGTAGAAACTGAGTCCTAAATACTTTTGTTTCTCAACATCTGGCACAGTACTTGGCATAAAGTAGGCATTCTATGAATATTTACTAAATTGAATAAATATTCAAAGACATCAGTCATTTTCAGAAAATATTCCTTAAATCTATGTGAGAAACCATTTATTGGCAGCATGACTTACAAAATATAATGTCCAACTGGAAGACAGATGATATGTAGGCATATTTGGGGAGGAGTCTAACCATTTATATGATATGGGAGAAAATGTATTTTATATTAATTCAATAGTATTTCTTGAATACTTCCTAGTGTGAAATACAGTATCAAACATTGGGAAAGCAGAATTTGAGATTTTCCAGCCACTGCCTACATAGCTGGAATTGAAAGTAGCAAAGCCCTCCTATTTAACCCATTCTCATTTTCCAGGGAAAAAATGTTGAGTGATAGAAAAGAAGTTGAGAAGGACAAATTTTGGTAAACTCTTGGACTGTAACATATACAGATGGCTTATTATTTACTTTAGAAGAAAACAGTGTAAAATTATACATACAGTCTTTATTATAAAGCTGGTTAACTATTAACTTAAAACCATCCTAGCAATTTTATTATTATATGTGGATAACATGTTCCAAGTTATTTTAAGGACTCACATCACAAGCAGCAAATGATTTATGATCATCTATGAAGCACATTAAGAGGGAGAGAAGGGAGTCACCTGAACTTTGTGTTCCAATGACCTGGTTCCACCCACGAGTAGGAGAGCTGCCCTTGAGTGACACTTGTATCTTAGACAAACGATGTTGAATTAGAGTCCTAAGTAAATTCTGAAAAGCTCCATCTATTGTGCATGTACATTGTAATAACACTTAATAACTAACGTGGTTAATGATGTTACAAAGAAAAATACTGCTCCCTCTAAATTAGAGTGTAGGTCTCCAGAATACTTTGATGTGCTTGGGTGGAACAATACAAACTACTAACAATAGTTGAGCGCACTTTGTGTGCTATGCAGATTTTAAGAACTTACTGTCTATTATTTTATTTATCCACACAACAATCTTATATAATAAGTAATCTTATTCCTCTTTTACCATTGAGGAATCTAAGTCATAAATCAGTTAAAATAATTTTCCTGAAGTAACAGAGATGTAAGTACGATGCCAGAACCCGTTCTCTAAACTCGCATTCTCTAATCCCCCACCCTCAGCGGCTTTTCCATGCACATAAATGCACCAGTGTGCACATGGTGGGGAGGGCACACGGAGAACGTGGCAGTGACATGGACAACGGGGAAGACAGAGCAGTCCACATTGGCTTGTGTTAGGAACTTTTTCTAACGATGTTAGAAAGTGTCTGCAATATAAATTCTCCTTCATCTCTGATTCCAAATTATCAGTCAAGTACATGTTGCTCATTAAAGTTTGTTGTAAAGAGCATTTTTTTGTGGGATTCAAATATATGTTGAGTTTCACATCTAGGTCAATGCAGTGAAGTACAGACATAGCATGTGACCATGCCAGACACCAGAGGCAAGGAGATCTGAGAAATTTCAGCACCAGCAAGATACTAAAATTTGGGGGAATCCCAGACATTCTCTAGGCTATGAACTTGGGACTTCATTAAATTCAATCTGGATCTCAAGATTTGTAGAGATCTGTGTAAGTCTTTAGTCAGTATTAAAATAAATCTGTGGATGCATATGCCAGGGCTTGCTAATATGGGTAAGTTAATGTCCCTTCAAAGCTGACTCATAATTTGGGCTTCAGACTGTATTTTCATAATCCCCTGATTTAGGCCTGGGAGGTGTTGAAGAAGACTCTGTTCTATCTTTCAAGGAACTTACAGTTCAGAGGAGGAGACAGGCAAGCAAGAGGCAGTGATTCTCCAGTGTGATTAAGTCCCGTGACTGCTGTAAGCAGAGGGGTGATGGGAATATTACGAGAGGCACCTCTTTCAGTCCGGGGGAGGGAGCTAAGGAAGGGTTCCCAGAAGAATGGATGCTTAACTGAGAATGAAAAACTCAGAAGGAGCTGGTCAAAAGGGGAAGTTTGTGGCAAAAAGAGGAGGAGGAGGAGAGAAGAGAGGTAACTGAAAAGAAGTAACAGTCATGCAAAGGCCCAGAGAACAGGTGGGCCAGGACACCACATACAAGCGGTCCACTGGGGTGGGAACACAGAGCATGAGGCGGAACGGGGCCGGCCAAGCTGCAGGGCTCAGACCTCGGAGGGCTTTGTCTAACTGAAGCATTTGAAATTTGTTCTACTCCAAGTGTTGAGATACTGACATATTGAAAAGGGACAGGGACACAGGCTGAGTTGCAGTCTTGAGATCTCGGTGGCTGCAGTGCTGAAAGGGGGCTGGCAGGGGCGCAAAAGGAGAGGCAAGGAATCCGCCTGCCGAGAGACCGATGCAGCGATCTGAGCTGGAGGGGATGATTGATGGCTGGGACCAACTCAGTCATGGCGGCAGGAGGAGAGAAGCACTGGATTTGGGGACTAGTTTGAACATGGAATTGGCAGAACTAAACCATGGCTGGGAAGGATATGAAGAAAGGGAAGATCAAGGATGACCCCATGCTTCTGACTTTTTTTTTAAGGCTGAAATGAAAAGGACAAACTTGCTTATCACTTAGCCTGGGAACACTGTCCAGTTTTGCTTTGGAGTAGACGCATTTCTTCCTGAGAACCAAAGAGGAAGAATCTGAAGGGAAACACTTCAGTGAGGACTCTCTGGGTGACAGGATAGGTGACTCCTGAAGAAAGCAACAGAAAGAAGAACCGGAATGAGCTGGATAGAAACCTTACTGAATCATGGCATTTTAAATTGAACTAAATTTAGTACGTGAAAATAATTGGCTTTGGAACACGTCCAGGAGCTGATTAATTCTAGTCAAAGTATTTTTAATTTTCTCTTCTGAATTAAACCAAAAATACTCATTTGTCCATGGTGGAGGCTGAACATGTCCAAAAGATGAAAGTTAAAAAAAAAAGTCTTAAAAGTTTCTGGTAAATTTATAAAGGATCATCTCACTTAACTGTTTTCCCATGTAGCAAGACGACGTCCTGGAAAAGGTCCTCTCCCGGGAATCAGGAAGCTCTGACCTGTGTTTCTGCTACTGTCACCATCCCGACCCATCATTCACCTCCCTGGGCTTCTAATTCCTTGTCCATGAAATGAAGAGTTTAGGTGAGACCACCTCTTAGTTCTCCTCAAGCTCTAAAATTCTTAGGCCAGAGCATATTTGATTAAAGAACCTTTCTGTGTGCTGCTCACTCACGAGAACAAGAGGTGCACATGGCTATGGAGTCAGGCTAGCACAGTTCTTCACAAATATTTGACCTTTATGAATGGAAATTGTTTCTGTCATTATTGCTATTTCATATGATAATGAAAGTGGTGCCATGGCAGAAAAAGACAGAAGGAAGGAGGATTTGCCAGGTTCAGCTTCCAAAGTTGGGAGCCATCCCCAAATGATTCCTTAGTGATCTGGAAGAGTTAAAGCACTTGTAGCCAGAATGTCTTTGAGTTGGTCTTTGTAGAAATCCTCTTTTCTTCTGTCTGAACTTGATGGCTTAACTCTGAGATGCCAATACACTGGGCTAAACACCCCAGAAAAGGAGGGAACTTTTGTTTACTTACTTGAATTCTTCCTTTCTACCTTCACAACTCTGTATCTTTCCTTTCTTTGGTAATCTGGGGAAAGCAGTAAGGGAGTCATAGCTAACGCTGGGTGGGTCTCATCTGCAAAGCCTATTTTTTGGATAAGACTGATTCATTAGACAGGTAGGTGCTTCGGATTTACAGCCTGGCTTAGTCATTCCTTGCTGGTCATTGACTGAAGCCTCACTAATGAGGCTTTCTCTGCCCCGTTTCCTTGGGTATTCTTACAGGAAGGGGAGACAAGTGAACTGTTGAGAAGGATCTTCAATAAGACTGATGTTAAAATATCCTGACAGATGGCAACTACTTACATGTGTTCTGCATGTGCATGTGAGCATGCATGTGTGTGTGTGGGGGGGGGGGCATGTGCACACACACTGCTGATGCTCCTGGTGATGTTCATTGGGAGGGGGAATGAACAGCCACTTCCTTCTTCACTGGCTGTTATCTCTTGCCAAAGATCCCTCATCAGGCTGCGGAATGGCTGCCTCCCTGGGGCTCTGCCCTGTGAGAGCTGCTGTAGCAGCTTCCCTTCGCTGGGGCAGCCTTCTGGGTTATCCTCATTCCTGTCCTTCCCGAACCTCCCTCTGTTTCAGAGCCTTCCTCTTGCATTTATTACATTGTTCTCATGGTTTCACAGTTTTATTGAAGCTGTGCCTTTCATAGTATTCTGCATTTAATACTTCTGGAAGGAAATGAAGTATCTATTTCACACACACACACACACACACACACACACACACACACACACAAAAAGCAAATCTGTAAGGGAGATGGGGACCTTCAGCATAGGACTAGGGTTAATTCATTTCTCAATATAGAA
This sequence comes from Manis javanica, assembly GCF_040802235.1. Classification (NCBI taxonomy): domain Eukaryota; kingdom Metazoa; phylum Chordata; class Mammalia; order Pholidota; family Manidae; genus Manis; species Manis javanica. Next base: position 18,996,682 of record NC_133168.1, read on the forward strand.
ATGATACACAGAACTAATTACCGGGCATACTGCAGGAGTAAAAGCTTTATAAGAGTAAACATTCCCTTTTGTAAAGGGAAATGGATACAGGAAATTTCAGGTGTGGTGACCTAATTAAGGAAGCTATTAGAATCCTAATAAACTTGGTCATTTTGGCACTCAGGGAGTTAGTTTTTCTTTGCATTTTGGTTGGCGTAGAAAATAGGACTTTTAGAGGAAGAGTCGAAGTAAGGTTCATGAAAATTTCCATCATATTTATTGTTTTTAATTTGCCTTCTAATATTCAAATACCAATTCATAAAATCATTGTTAGAAATGCTTGACTTGTTCATTATATCTATTAAAACTCTTTTTCTTTTTCAGGGTCTTTGGAGGGAAAGTGGGTCTTTGAAAAAATCCACATTTGAGCAAGAACAAAAGATATGTTTTGTACTGAATCAATCAGTTTGCTTTAACACAAATGGTAGGCACTTCTAAATGGACTTCAGACTTCCTGTTCAAAATATCAGTTCAACCAAGGAATCTGACCTCTTCTCCCACCTTCCATCCTCTCCTCCAAAATTCCATTGAAATGACAGGAGGATATATTTCTAAAAGAACCAATCCATAATAACACTGCAAAACAGGAAAAGTGCCATCAATGGACTAGACATTTTGACACATTTCAGCTGGTATAGGATTGGTGGAGAAATCAGAGAAGAGAAATTACAGCACAAGACACCACAAGTTCTGTGGCAGAGGAGAAAGCATGGCAGTGCCTGAGTTACAGCCAGATGTCAAAAAAAGGTAAAGAAATAAGAGAAGAAAGGGAGTGGATAAGGAGGAAGGAAAGGAATGAGCAGCTGCACCCAAGACTAAAGTAATAAAGCACCCCACTTCTAGAGTCAGGTTCCCCCCTATATTGTCAGTTGTGGAGACCCCATTTTGCCTCTCTGTTGCCCATTGTTTAGCCTTAAAGAAAACCTACTCATCAAAATGCCCTGTCCCAGCACACAAAGCTTGTGGTGAGACCACCGAGTCAGAAGAAAGCTCCATTAAGAAAATGGATCTACTGGTCTCTGAAAGGCCCCTTCCCAGCCATTCATACTAAGCAACAAAGTTCTTTACTCACCATGATTTAATCACCAAGGGTTGTCAGACATGTAAAAAAAAATCAGAAGCGTGAAAGGGAAGCTCCAAGTTAAACAGAGCCTTGGAGAAAGCAAAGATAGTTCAGGTACCAGAAGTGGACTTTTTATAAAGTCTATTTTCTGAAAAATTCCAGAGGTTGTTATATTCATAAAAACACAGTGCTTAAAAAAAAAAGCAATGACAAAAAGAAAAAGGTTTTAAAAAACACATACACAATCATTGAATTAAGGTGTAATCACTGGATAGAACAGATTATTAAATGCACACATCTAATTATTTACATGGTAAGCTGTGATCTAGCAGTATGGATAACAGAATGGAGAAAATTTCCCTCAACCTAGGAAAGAAGTCTTTGAAGTAGGATTCCTGAGTAGCAGCAGAGACATAAGCTAAGAGATTAATAAAAGCAAGTCTCCATATTCAGCTTTTGGCCTTGAGCCTGCCAAGTGCCAGACAGCATGGAAAATGTTCCTGTGTAGGTACACCCCACTGAACAGTCATATCCCCAAGAGCAAAGAGAGAATCCTCAAAGTAGAGAGGAAAAAACAGATTACCTACAAGAGAATAGAACCAGATTGCCTTGAGATTTCTCATCACTAACAGTGGATGCAAAAGGAATTGAGCAATAGTGTCAAAATTTTTAAGGCAAAGATCTTGAATCTAAAATTTTACACCACAGATTTTCAAACACATTTTCAGACAAGAACTTAAGAAGTTTACTAGGCATATATCCTATAATTTAAACCTTAATTTGGCAAGAGAGGAGCAATCAAAATAAGAATCTCAGGATGAGGGTAGGGTGGGATGTAAGAAATATTGGTAACTCGCGTGACCCAGAATTGAGAATTTAAAGAGGATTGTTAGGCCTTGATTCTTGGAGCTTCTCCTATGAGTGGTGAAGTTTTAGCGCTACAGAATTCTCATTGTCTCTTCTGACATAATATTTGATTCTACAGGGAATAATGTTGACATGTTTATATTGAACATGCCATTTGGGGTTTCATTTTTCATATTATCTTACCAGGCAAAGCACAGAGGACTTATATTTATGTAACAGAATATAGAGATGGATGGATAGACAGAAAGGCAGACAGGTGATACGTATAGAGATAGACTGATAGGTTTTTATACACCTTAGAATTGTAAAAATGAAGGTATAACAAAATATTTGTGAGGTTCCTGAGGAAGAGCAGTGGAAAGAAACTTAATGTGATCACTTCTTCCAGGTTCATTGGAGAAGCTCAACGGACAATGTCTACAGTTTGTACATCCAGACATAGAAGCATAATGACAGCAATAAGAAGGATAAAGTCAGATAAAAAGGTTACAAAAGATTCTGTCAGTGGAGGCAGAGTAGAGGGGCAGCCACAAGGAGGTGGTAAAAGGAAGAAATTTTGGCTTCATATTTCATACATTATTTGCTGTTTGAAATTTGTTACTGTGTTCATGGATTACTTTGATGATTAAAAACTAGTTTAGGCAGCAACAGACTCACAGAACCCAAGAGCGGACTAACAGCTACAAGGGGGAAAGGACTGGGGGGGGGGGGGGGGCGGGGAGGGAGAAGGGGGAAAAGGGGCATTACGGTTAGCACACATGATGTACTGGGGGGACACGGGGAAGGCAGTGTATACGGAGAAGACAAGTAGTGACTCCATAGCATCTTACTATGCTGATGGAAAGTGAGTGAAATGGGGTTTGGGGGGGGTCTTGATAATAGGGGGAGTCTAGTAACCATAATGTTCAAGTAATTGTACATTAATGATATCAAAAAAACTAGGAAAAGAGAAAAAAGCATATTAAAATGACTTTATAGTTCATCCATCTTTTAGCTTTGGAGCACAGCTGAGGAAAAGGGAAAATTCAGCTGATCACCCTCATGTATTTTTCAGTGCGTTCAAAAATGCCAGGATGAACAAGAAGCAAGTAATCACTTGAAAGCTATGGTAGGCAAAGTCCCAGATAAAAATGGTAAGTTCTGTTTTACTATACAGAAGTGAATTTAGAAAAATCAGGGATAGTGCAGACCAGTGAGAAAAAGTATTTAAACTGTGCCTGAGAGGTTGCACTTCTTTAAAATCTGCTCCCGCTACTTTTTGACACTCATTTAACAGATATTTTATTGGATGTTTACTACATATCAGGCTGCTGATAATGTATCAATGGAGTTTGTTTTTATTTAAATCTGTAATGAAGATATAACTAATAGATATTTTGTTTAATAATTTTATGTCTTAATAGAGAATTCTGTCCTTGTTGAGAACAAACAATGCTATTGATTCAGTGTCTGTGATTCTCATGGTATCTCCTAAGAATATTTCTGTAGCTGAAGAAAGGCTGACATGGTCAGAGCTTAAGACAGCATCCCTCACCTGCTGGCACTTGCCAGCATTTTATGCACCATGCCTCCAATGTGTCACCAACCTGTTTGTTATGGAGTTTGACTTGCAAAGCTAAATTGGCAAATTGCAATGAATATTTTTAGAAGATAATTCTTAAAGAAGCAATGTTTTGGAAGCAGGCTTTTTTGTGGAAACAAATTTGGGCACCAGACTAGGGAGGGCTGTAGTGCTAGGTTAGAAACCTGAGCTCTCTTTTCCATATTTTTTTTTGTATGTAAAATGGGATAGTAACACTTCCTGCTTTCTAGAATAACTGTGGGAATTAAGAGTTATAATGATAATAGTGTCTGCCACATGGTTAGTACTTAATAAATTTAATAATACAAGTGGAAAGAAGTTCCAATATGTTAAGACAATAAAGGATTTGGAGGATCACCCAGAGAACATCATTAAGGACCAGGAAGGTCCTAAGGAATAACATGAATTATATAATGGTTTTGATGGGCAAAGGCTGAACATAGCAATGGAGATATACACTAACTAGGCCTATACTAGTGTATATGAGGTGCAGTGAGGGACCAGTCGGGTGACACCACAGGGCTTGTCTGCAGAGCAGAAGTAGGGTGTGATGGCTACAGAGGCCTGAGACAGGTGTTTTTCATGTATTCTTTATCCCACTCCCAACTCATGATGCTGACAAGTAGCCTCTTGGTGAATACCACGGAACATTGCTGGAAACTGAAAAACAATTCAAGAACTTTCCAAAATCTACCTTGTCAATTGAGAGTTGGTGCAAGTCATTTGATATAAAATAACCATCTCCCTGGTTTTCTGAAAGCAAACAGTTAGTTTGGTACATGCTCTGAGATAAATTGTGGCAGTACATCTGTAAATTGGGGAGTAAGTACTGAGATGAATCTTTTCATCTATATACCTAGAACCCTCTAGAGTATCAATGCTTTGTGTAGATATAGACTCTCTAGATAATCTACTTCGAAGATCATCATGCTTACAAACATACAGAATGAGATGACGAAGTAGAGTAGAAAAAATGTTATCTATTGTCTTATATCCATGAACACTCTAGAAAATAAACACAAAAACATCTGTTTCAGTTCCATTATGATCTATTTTGGTACAGTGACATTTAAGCAGACAGGGCACATCTTCCTATGATGCCAAGCAAGCTTATGTCCTAAACTGCTTTCTACTGGTCACACAGGGAGACATGAAGGTAATGAATCACCCACATATGATGTGCCCACTCACTCTGTGGAGTCACTGCACCACGGTGTATGTGTTCAGCTGTAGAGAGAGAGGCAAGCTGATAGGAAAATGCAGGCAAGTACGTGGCTGTACACTTCCCAAAGAATGATGAGTTCAAGAAAGGGCAAACTGTCTAACAATCTCAAAAAAAAAAAATGTGAGGCTCAAGGGAAGAAGAAAATGTAGGATGATATTAAAGGGAAGGAAAGGGAAGGTCATCCTGCATGAAAGATTCAGGACGTTCTTGGGTTTGAGGTGACACAGAAAGGGAAGACTAAATCCTCACTCTCTGAGATTTCAGATCTCAAATATGACATGTGGACCTCCTCACTTCCCATTTCCACCCTGGACCTGACCATAGGTACTATGCCAGACCATTTGCCACCAGCAACACACCATGAACAAACCTTTCTTATACTCAGAGGCCTATGGCTAAAATTTGCTTATATCTCTTATAGAATGCTATTGTGTTCTGGAAATACACAGATGAATACAAAACATTCACCAGAAGCATTTTCCCAGACCGACTCAGCTGTAGGCCTCTGTGACTTCAGGATCCCAGACAAGGCGGGATATCCAGTTACTTAGAAATGACTGAGCAACAGCTGCACTTCATTCATTGTAACCTTTTGTAAAACATGACCATAAATCACTAAAATCCCTACCTCTCCAAAAACCCTGTTGCTATATCAGCTGAAGTGCATATAAATACTCGAAAGAATTCCTCTGGGGAGGAATAAAATGGCCCTCTCCATGTAGCAGTTTACAAGAAAGCATTTGATTTGGTCCCTCAAGTACAAGGAACTAACTCAGTTTCAGACACAGAAACTCTGTACCACATACAAATATCATTACAATAGATCACACCTATTTGGAGCTCAAAAATTTGAAATTTTGGAGAATTTTTTAAATGATTAGAATGAAAGATGAGTTTTATTCTGGGAGAATTAGTTGAAGGATTTGAATACAATTCTCTAAATGTTTATTGATTAGATTAGTGTGTTCCCATGGTGTGCTCTATAAAATTTTAAGCGGTTGGGTTAATGGATATGTTCACACACACATCATTACCTTTTTATTAGTTTGTATGCATCCCTGGTAGCTATTTTAATAGCCCTAACCAATTTGTGATGAATTTTGGGGGGTGTTGAATCCTTAAGTCAAGTGTAACACTTTAAAACATTGAGGGAGAATACGAAGATAATTCTTTTTTTTTCTATTTTGGTATCATTAATATACAATTACATGAGCAACATTGTGACTACTAGATTCCCTCCATTATCAAGTCCCCTCCACATACCCCATTACAGTCACTGTCCATCAGCGTAGTAAGATGCTATAGAGTCACTACTTGTCTTCTCTGTGCTATACTGCCTTCCTGGTGCCCCCCCTACATTATGTGTGCTAATCATAATACCCCTTAATCCCCGCTTATCCCTCCCTTTCCACACACACACACACACACACACACACCCGCCCTCCCCACAGTCCCTTTCCCTTTGGCAACTGTTGGTCCATTCTTGGGTTGAAGATAATTCTTAAGTAACAATTTCTTCAATGTAAGTTAGATTTAGGTTATACATAAAGATGAATCTTTCATCTATATGTGTTCCCTTTGCCTTAAAATGTGGTATATACGGTCCAGAGGAAGCAATGTGCCTTCTGAAATTCCAATGAAGGAAGAATTTTCTGACAACAGAATGGTTTTCAGAGCTCTTTTCCAAACCATGATTATTATCTCCTATCACATTTTAGTCACACTAGTCTCGTTTCTAGCCTGGCTCCTGACGCTGCAGCAGCAAGGCACAAGTTCTAGTGGTTTTGGATTTTTCATTTCCAAATTCCTTTGATTGAACAACAGGCAAGAGTTGGTTCTGAAAAGCAGGGATTGGCCCCAGCAGGGATGGCAATCAGTAGTGTAAGGCTGACCCTGTGGAAGAGGTGAGCCCATCCCAGAGCAGAGGGACTGAGAGAGTGGGAATGGACTGGGCTGGACTCCGCACTGGTGTAAGTCCCCAGCCCCACAGCTGCAGCTCTCTGGGTTGGTGTCATGTACTTTGCTGAGCTCCCCACCTGTATCCTGCATCCCTCATAAAACTAGTACAAGGGCACACAGAACCTTCTTCAGGGGTCACCACACACCGTAAATTCCTTCACATACCCCTGCCAACATTCGGGGCCAGTACTTAAATCCTTCATGCAACATCCCTGTGCAGAGTCTTGTGACCGCCACTCACCCCGTCATGCATCTAGGCACACATTGATTGTACAGTTCAACAGCTGTTCTCAGAATAGGGCCCAGGAGGAAACTCAAATCTCAGAATTTAATATGCGATACAGGTGACATATCAAATTAAGGAAAATAGGATGGTTCGTTCAATAAATGAAGGTAAAATCATTGGTTCTCCATTTGGAAGAAATTAAGGTTATATTCAAATCTCAAATTAAAAGAATAAAAAACAAAATTATAAAGAAATAACAATAGACAAAATATTTTTTCTAATTCTAGGTTGGGGAAGGTCTTTCTAAACAATATAAAAACAGAATGATATATAAAATATTTAACAAAACTGGCTTCAAGAATATGAAACTAGATGGCAAAAGATGCTGTGAATGAAATTGAAAGACAAGTGAGACACTGAGAGAAAATACTTGTAATATGTATGAAAATAATCAAATATATGTTCACTGAAGAGGAAATGCAAATAAGTAATACGGAAGCTCCCTTTAGCTAATCATTAAAAATTCTAATTAAAACAACACTGAGATATTTTGTGCCCCACCTCTAGACAAAAATTTATCCGCATATTGGAAGTAGCTACTGATCCCGGGGGTGTAGGGAGACAGGCACTTTTCGTAGATTCAGTTTTGGTGGGAACACAAATTGGCACAACTTCACAGAGGGAAATTTACTAGTATCTAATGTATTTAAATGTTTATAAGGATTTTACCAATCATTTCAATATCTAGAAATTTCACCTATTGAAACACTTAAGAGACAGGGAGAGGGGGAGGGGGGGAGGGGAGAGAGGCAGAGATGGAGGGGGGTGGGGAGGGAGGCAGAGATGGAGAAAGGGGAGGGGGAGGGGAGAGAGGCAGAGACAGAGGGGAAGAGGAGAGGGAGGGGGAGGGGAGAGGCAGAGATGGAGAGGGGGGTGGGGAGAGAGGCAGAGACAGAGAGGGGGGTGGGGGAGAGGGAGAGGGGGTGGGGATAGAGAGGGAGAGGGAGGGGGAGGGGAGAGAGGGAACGAGAAAGACCCATATAATCAACTGTTACTCAGTCATTAAAAGGAATGGGTTAGATGTGAAAATGAATACAGGCAAAAATGTAATTTGCTGAATCCTGTAAATACCATGATCTCATTTCATAAAAGTATGTATGCACATAATTATATAGTTTTCAAACTATATGTATATGTATATGTACGTATAGTTTTATGAAATGAGATCATGGTATGAGAAGAGAAATTGTATATATAAGACTCTAAAACATACATTTTAGAAAAAACTCAGAATGTGTATTTATCAAACTTTAATGATTACCTCTGAAGAGTTGGATTGTTTACTCTTTTAAGATAACAATTATTTAATACCAAAAAGAAAGGTAAAAGTAAGCTTCTTGGAATAAAAGTTTGGAGTTGGAAGAATATTAAGGAATGATTTCATCTAACCCTCCCGTTTGTCAAAAAAGACATCAGAATTGTAGAGAGGCTGAGAAAATCCCCACGCTCACACAGAAGGTGGGCAGCAGCGCCGGTGAGGAGAGGTGAAGCTTGTGTTGTCACGTGCTCAGTCAGCATCGCCCTAGTGCACCCGGTCAGATGATGGGTTTTTCACTTTTTTCCCTTTCATGAGAATGCAACAATAATTAATGCGAAGACATGTTATTTAAACCAAGTATCTACTACGTGGTAGGCATCAGGCTAGGCACTTTTCAAGCATTCCCTATAGCGTCTAAAGCTCACCCTGTGAGATGGGTTGCCTGTGTTTTATGGCTGAGGCGTACCCATTCCTCGCTCCTTGAGACGGTTGAGGAGCATCTCTCCCAAACCGTGAGGCAGCTGTTCTCACCTGGGTCTGGACTCGGCCCGCAGTAACCACTTCACCATCGCCCCACTCAGGCCAACTTCCTCGCCTCTCCAAATACCCACCAGTGTCTACCTGTGGTGTCTGAGTATGAATGTGGTGCATGAACTTTGCACAGGTAAGTCTTACAAATATCGAGGTTGATTTATTTTTTAGGAGCAGAAACATGAATAGAATGTTTCAAGGAGCACGTCCCTTCGGGACTCAAGGTAAAAGCAGATTTCCATTTGTTTTCAGTGGACAGTTGTGCAGAAACCAAAGGAGTGGAGATTGCCATAATATTCTAGTTTGCAGATGGGACCTGACATGTAGCTACAACAGGTCTGTAAAGGAGAAAGCCAATTTCAGCTTCTTTATTGGTGCTAGAAAATGAGAATTGTGGGATGAGAGATTGAAACAGCGGGGCGGGCCAGGGAGAACCCCCTGGGATTAAGGACCGCCCACGAAATCTGTGGGACTCAGCACAAGAAGTGAAAAAAAAGGTCGTCTCCTTTGCCTCAATATTTATTGAGAATTTCAAGATGGCAACATTTAAAACCAACCATGGGGCCCTTCTGAGCATGAGTCCTCTGTGCCCCAGTACAGGTCACCACATCCTTGGAGCCAAGCCTATCTGGGCCCCAGTTTAAGTCCAGTCTCCGTGATAAACCAGATGCTGACTCTGTCACAGCTCTGGCCCCTGTTTCTTCCCTCTTCTCCTCCCAAACTGCATACCTTTGATCATTCTTTATTTCCCCGTCTGGTTTCCCAACTCAGATTTTAGAAGTCTGCTTCATTCCAATATCAAATGATTTCAATGATAAAGCAAGTGCACCTCCTAAGTAAGTATCCTTTCTTCCATCTCTGTTGGCTGCCATCTGTGCAATCAGCCTAGAGTGAAGTGTTTTTTGGAGGGGGTGAGAAAATATTCTTGGACTGACTTGTATTTTTCTTATATAAGTCGGTGTTAGACAAATTTTATAACATCCAAATATTCTTAGATTTGCTGTAGCATAGTGCTTAGGACTCGACTTATTTTGTGAATAAGAGATCCTTCTTAGAAAAAATTTTCTTCCAGAGAGAGCTTCAAAATGTAAATACATAGAAGACTGAGAGACTTCCTGCTATAAAAGCCAGAAAAGCAAATACTGGACCAAAAAACAAGAATGAAAGGGGTCTGCTTTTTTCCTTATAGGCCTTCCCATGACTGGAAATGATTTATTTTTATTTCAGCCAAAGGAAAAAGAAAATCTATTATGAACAAAAGTTTCTCATGAAATTAGGATATTGAGAATGGGCAAATAATATGAGGAGTTAAAGTATACTTTCTTACTGAAATCCACAAGTGTGGCAGTTGTATATGTTTTAAATGTTCACAAGAGTTTTTATGCATTGAGCAATACAGGCACATATGCTATCTCACTCATTATTGGGAATAACACAGAAATGCTGACTTTCTTAAAGACATCTTTTAAAATGCATTAATTCAAGAAGTCTTGATAGTGATTCTCCTCCAACAGACAGGAGTCAGGGTTATTGACCTGGGGGAACCACAGGCACACCGCGAGAGTTGCTTGGGAGAGAACTGGTGAGCACAGGAAAAATCAAGAAATCACTGATTTAAAAAACATATGGTTTGCTCAAGTTGTACATATGTAAAATCAAAGTCACCAAATGATGCAATAGATCAAACATAAACACCCATCTGAGCATTTCTGATCCCACACTCTAAGTCAGGAATGATTCTCTATAGGCTCAGAAGTTTATGGTGTCTCCTTCCATGAGCCCTCAAACCATCCCAAACCATGTGCATGCACTCCACATGCATGATACTAGTGGGCTGATGTAAAATGCAGAATGCAGTGGCAGGTTTCCTTTCTCCTTTGATCTTTAATTCAAGGCCAATCATTATTAAGGGCGCTCTGCAAGGATCCCCCTCACCTAAAGCCCTGGGTAGAGCAATGTGCTGTACTGCTGCCGTGGTAGTGTAGTCATGGTTACATTCAGAAACCTAACCGTCTAAGGAACCTTGGTTTTCAGTAGCGGGACCTTAAGTCAAAGTGGCTGAATAGAGAATGGAATGGAATGTTAGTATGCTGAGGGAAGGTGGACTTTAGGCATTGCTGTAGCCAAGGGTTCAAATGTCATTAAAGTTCTGTATTCTCCTTTTTCATCTTTTATCTACTTTCCACAGCACTGTTTTGATCTCATGTAGGCTTTCGTCATGACGGTGAAAAGATCAAATCTAGTGCTTAGGCGTCCATGGTGCTTAGTTCTCCTAATCTCAGAAAAACGGAGAGAGGACTTTAGTCTTACAAGGCATAAATCTACCCTTCAATGGTTCTGACTGGCTTTCCGTAATACAACAGGCCTGCGTCTAAAGGAAGGAGTCCTCTGCTTGGCTCAACTGGCCCATACGTATGAATCTGTCAGGAGGGAGTCAGGATCTCTGACAGACAGCCCCACAGTACTGCCCAGGAGTGGGAAGGGGAAGTCCTCTCACAGGAGTGAGGAGATCTCATTTGAGATATTAATGAAACCCTCCATATTTTAGGAAGCTGTTCCTTTTGTACTTAATGTGTTGTATAAATTTATACAAAAAGATAAATATATAAATTTATAGAGAGATAAATGGGCAATTGATTCATAATAGACAATGGACAAAGGAGGAATTACAAATATTAACAAAGAGGGAAGTTTCAATCATGCTAAAAACAAATTGAAAATTAAAACAAGAAGATAATGATTTCCACCTCCAGCTATGATGGAGTAACAGGAATCTGGTTCACCCTCCCATCTCAATAAACTAGAAGAACTGTACAAGATACATCATCTTTGGGAGAAGGGAAGCAGGTGAGCCTTATCATTGCCCAGAGCAGGGGCTGCAGAGTCTCCAGGTGACAGCAGGTTCCAAATGCCTTGACATTTTAAAGAAACAAAACTCAACATGTGTTCATGATTCCTTTCTTAAATCATCAAACTTTGTGACCTGATTCAAAAAAACATAGTATGGAATGGAAAAATTAGTAACTTCACAATGAAAACATCTGAAAGATGCCACCTAAACCAAGTGATCATGGTTAACATCACCAGCAGTGTCATCAGACATCAATGATGTCACCAGAGCATGTGCTCCCAACAGGATATGGGGAGAAGGGCATCTCACCTCTGTGGTATGAGCTACACCCTAGCCTGGTAATGAGGAACCATCAGACAAACTCATACTGGGGGTCATTCTACGAAATTCCCCAACCCTACCAGTACCCTTCAAAACTGTCAGGGTCACAGAAAAAAGAGAGAACCTGAAAAACTGTCATGGATCAGAGTCGAGTTGGAAGACATGACAACTGAATGCTAAGCAAACAGTATCCCTTAACTCAAAAACAGTATTCTGATACGTTTAATTAAACTTTATGAAAAGGAAGCTACTTCTTAATGATCGTCTGGCACTTAAGTGACAAAATCACATTTGAGCTTCCCACTAGCTCTGTGAGACGGGGAGAAAGGAATTATGGGTTGAACTATGTGAGGAACAGAAAAAAGATAGTAAGGGTCTTTAGAGGTATTTAAGATCTTAATGAAAACAAAGGCTTACATAAGTCAGAGGAAGTTATACAAATATTTTTGTCAATACTGCACATATCTGATTTCCTGCCACATCTCTGGCCTTGACTGTCAGCCTCCGTTCTCCCTGAATCCTCTTCAACTCTAAACGTATGGATTTCCTCGGACGTGCTCCTAAGCCCCATCCTTTTCTGCTTCCACACTCTCTCCCCACCTGATCTCATCCATCCTCGTAGTTTTAAATATTACTGCTATGCTAAATTTATGTCGACCTCAGGGCTCTCCTCTGACCTCCAGATTTTTTATATCCAAATGCTTATTTGAAAATCTTATCTTAAAATTTCACAAAAATCTCAATCTTAATGGGTCTAAAAAAGAATGTATTGATTTTCTGTCCTAACATCATTCTTCTGCTCCTCGCCATCTCAGTAAACAGCCCCTCTGCCCACCAAGACTGTCAAGTGTTTTACTTGCTAGTCAGACTGGACCATAGGTGCTCCCAATCTGCATGTCTCTCCACCAGCAAATCCTGTGGCTCCCCCCGCAGGAATGCGTCCCCTGTCTCTCAGGTCCTGCCTCTCTCTGGCACAGCGCTGGGTGCAGCTCCCATCGTCTCCCTCTCCAGGACAGCTGCTTCCTTATTAGCCTCTCGGCGTCAATTTGGACACTTTTCCCATCTATTCTCACAGCAGCAGAGTCATCTTTTAAAAAGCACAAGTATGATTAGATCACTTTCACCTTAAAAATCTTTCAATAAAATCCCAAAGCACTTTAAAAGTAAATCCAAATTCTTTGCCACATTCTGTGACCTGCATGACCTACACCTCCCCGACCTGTCAGGCTTCTCTCTCATCTTAGATTTCCCCTCTTCCTGCTCATTATTCTCCAGTCACATGAACTTTTAAATAATTAGCTGAATTATCCAGCTCTTTGCCATCTCTGGGCCTTTGAGCTTGCCCTGCCTGTAAAAGCAGCCCCAGCCCACCCACCCACCCACATACAATCCTGTCTTCCTCTGCCCACACTCCCTTTACATGGAAGGCTTCTGTTCATCCCTCAGTCTGTGCTTCAGTGTTCCCTCCAGAAAAATCTGTCCCTGACCTCCCTGTCTAATTAGCTTCCCTAATTATAACCTGTCATCAAACCCTCTTCACTTCCTTCTTATCACTTAGTAGAATGCATGGTCATCTATGTGTTAGATCATTTAACATCTCTCTCTCTGCAGGACTAAGAATTGCAGCAAAGCAAAGCAACCTCTGCTTTGTTTCCCACTCTAGTTCTGCATTTGGCCCATAACCAGCCCTTAGTGAATCCTTGTTGAATGGCTGGATGTATTAACCAGTTGTCAGTTACTGTCTCCTTTGAATAAATTAGGTTTGTTTTTACCAGCTTCAGAACACAATACAAGTGAAGGAGGGAAACTAAAAATGTAGAAAACATCCAAGAACAACCAAATGGACTCTTGCGTCTTCAGCAGGTAGAGAATGACTAGAGGGTGGTGGAATTCTGCCTGGGTAACAGATGACCAGAGGGCTTGGAGTCAGAGGACTGAGGTCCAGCCCAGGTGCAGAAAGGTGCATGAGCCACTGAAGGCTCCAGAGAAGGCTGAATAGTGACTCTCCAAACACATTCCTGTCCTACTCCGTGGACCCTGCAAGACAGACTTGGTAGATGTGATTGAGTCAAGGGTTTGGAAATATTCCGTTGTCCAAGTGGGCCTGATGTACTCACCAGGGTCCTTATAAGAGGAAGGCTGGAGGGTCAGGGGCCCTGAACTGAGAAATGCAGGCAGCCTCCAGGAGCCAGTAAAGGCAGGGAACGGATTTCCCCCCTGGGCCTCCAGGAGGAACACAGCCTTGCTGACCCATTTACATTTCTAACCTCCACGACTACGAGGGAATAAATTTGTGTGCTCCTTTCAGCCACTAAATTTGTGATAATTTACTATTAATATAAGCCATGAGGTTCATCTCTAAAATCTGCTTATTTACATGTTTTTGCTTTGTTACTGTTGTTGTCTCTCTACACAGCAATGTAAGTTATGTGATAGAAGAGGCTCCATCTCTGTTGTCCACACTTATTCCCAGCACCTAGAACAAGGCCTGGCACAAAGTAGGCTTTAAATAAATACTTCTTCAATCAGTGAGCAGGTGAACACAAATCCCTGTCCAATGGGTTTTTTGTGAACATCTGTTTGCGAGAGTCAAGAGGAAGCCACTCTTCCGTTCTCCCCATTGTACTTCCCTTTTCCTTTCTAATTCATTCATCCCTTCTGTTGCCTTCCCATCTGGCCTCTTCCATTTCTTCTTCCTTGTCTGGTATCCTTTTACCCACATCTTTCCTCAGGCTCTCTACCCTTCATTATAAGTCATACAACAATTCTTCCTGGGGATCCAGGAATGACTGGATTATATCAATACAGAGATGGTCGTTTCTCATTTAAATATATGTCACACATGAGCCCTGGGCCTGTGACTAAATTTAATATGTATTCATGATGTATGAATTTACCTTGATTTGATGACACCATCGTGTGCGACAGAAATTCCAGGTCTGAGATTGCTCACATTGATCACAAAAATGCCCCATAAAGTAGTGACTTGGAGCACGTTTTCTTTTCAAGGCACAATCAAGTCACATGCAGTTTTAGTCAAGTGAGATGAAGTAATTCCTCTGGGGCAAGGCTGGGTTGAAAAGCAAGTTTGTGACCCCACTTTCTTTCCCTTGCAGGCCTGCTGGTCGACACTGTCAGCACTCTGGTTTACCACGCACTGTCTCGGGGTATTTCTGAACTGCAGATTTCAATCAAAATTATGCAGTGTGTGTGTGTGTGTGTGTGTGTGTGTGTGTGTGTGTGTGTGTGTGGTGGGGCAAGGCTGGAGGCAGGGAGTGGGGCAGAGGGAGATGGAAGGGAGCAAGCATACTGGGATGTAGTCTGAAAATCTGACAGCAATCCAGAGGCTATACCTTTTCAGACTTGTTTTTGGTGGTTTCAAATACACAGTATATGTCATGTGAGATCACGCAAATTCCCAAGGAACATGTTGATTGAGAGGAATAGGGGTGTGGCTCTAATCTTGGTCCCTCAGATTTTTTTTCTTGAAATGCAGATGGGCGGGGGTTGGTGACTAATGCTGGGAGGAGAGGAGATTGGTTCTGGTAGCTTCATTAAGCAAGGGTTCAGGAAGCCTCCACTGTGTGGAAATACAGCCTATGCAACCAGACATTCATTTGGGTGAACAAACTCTTCGATTTTTTCCTACTTAATTTTTGAACATCTTCCTTTCTTGAAGATGGTAGCCTCACTCATGCATTAGTCCAAATATGATTGCTTATCTCATACAAATACACTGATATGTACATATATAAGGTATACTTACAAATATGTGTATATTACATATACATATATGTGTGTACACCAGAGAGCTCTTATCCTCTACTGGACAGAGAGAAAATTACAAAAAGTAAGAATGGGGGTATTCTTTAAATAAAGAAATAAGTACTTCCTGGGTTGCTAATCCTATTACTTATTTGTATCTTTATTAACTTAAATTACATAGTCAGAGCAACACTTACCTAAATCAATACACAAAGAATTATTTTAAAGATTTCTTTTTATCATTGACATTTCATCCATTCATTTCTTCATTCAGAAAACTTTCACTGAGCTTCTACTACGTGCCAAACTCTGTGTTGGTAGCTGGAATTGCAGTCATGAAAAAGTCCTCCCTGCCCTTCTAGAGTTTATGGAACAGTGGAGGGAGGAATATGAAACAGGAGCACTGCACAAATCGTGTTAGGTAGTAAAAATGAAAAAGATGGGAATAAAATATTAAAGGAGCCTCAATACTAAAATACTGAAGGAGCCTGAAAAAGAGAATTAAAATTTTTTTTCCTGAACTATTACTATTTCATTTTTATGTGATCTAGAAAATAAAATAATAATATTAATGATAGAAGTTTAGATGTAATTAAAGTAATTCTCAATTCTCATATTCTTCTGACACTTTCTGATTGTCACAGAATAACATTCCATACAACCAGTCCCCTTACGCACAGCCCTCCCCATTGGTGTTATGTAAGCTTGCTAGAAAAGCTGGGATTGACTTGGGAGCCCCCTCAGGCTGAGGGAGAAGGAAGCACCCAACACTGGGAGGGTATATTACAGCCTCTAGGTCTTCTCAGCACTGAGGGGCTGCCCTCTGCATGGAGCTGGTGCCCAGATCCACTTTTCTGCCTCTCTACTGTACCATGACCTCAGCCTACTTAAATTTGACTCATCGCCAGCAACCACTGTGTAACATTGTAAACCTGAGTAATAATCCCTGGCCATTGGTAGATTGTTTTATTTATTTATTTATTTTAGACTAAGAGAGAAGGGCTCAAGTTCTTGCCACTGACATTGCAAAAGTGTCCATGTGGACAATATAGCCTCATATTTCATCACAATAGCTGATGAACAAACCCTGCTTCTGCTGTACTATATAAATCCAAATTATGCATCTATCCCTCCTATCATTAGCTTTTACAAAGAGTTAGGTGTGCAGTTAAATTTATCTTCATGTTCAGAGAGAACTGTTTCATTGATCTAGAAATTAAGCTATGTAATTACCTTAATGAGTAATTTTGGTTACTGATTTATTTGTGCAGGGATCCTCTATCATTTGTAGGCATAAGAAGATATATCTGCTTTCTGAATTATATTTGCACCCATTGTTTGAAATGGAATCAACTGTGTCCTGATTATGATACCTAGGGCCACAGATTACAAAATTTTAGATACATTTTTTAAATTAGGCTAGTACTATGGACTGAATATTTGTGTTACCCTAAAATTTCTTTGTTGAAATTCCAACCTCCAAGGTTATGGGACCTTTAGGAAGTTATTAAGTCATAAGGGTAGAAACCACATGAGTGGAATTAGCTACCCAAAGCAACCCTTCACCCCTTCTACCATGTGAAGTTACAGTGAAAAGATGACCATCTATAAACCAGGAAGTGGGCTCTTACCAGACACCAAATCTGCTAGCACCATAGCTTGGACTTATCAGCCACCAAAACTGAGAAATAAATGTTTGTAAACCACCCAGTCTGTAGTATTTTGTTAAAACTGCCTAAACAGACTAAAATAAGTATTTATGCCAGAATTCCTTGCTCTAGAAAGTCCTAAGGAGAGAATCATAACACAGACTCATGCTACAGTGAAACAAATCCATAACCTTTGTGGCAAATACCTAGTCTCCCTTTGATAGAGAATAGACAGATTCTGGTTGCTGCTGATCTCCTGGCTTTGGGAGAGCAAATGGGCTTGAACCTGAACTACCTTATAACAAACGGTATGCTATTAGTGATCCATCATCCACAAAGCTGACCAATATTCCCTCATAAAGTAGAAGTAAATGGAAACAAGATAGGTTTTGGGCAGTCCCAAAGGATCAATACACTGCATAAACAAGTAACTCATGGTCCAGTGCATTTAATCCTGCATTTCCACATTTCCCTCAACCTAATTCTATGTTCTTACAAGGGGTTCCTTTTGACATGAAGAGGTCAGGTTTAGTCCATGAGAACGTAACAGCTATTCTGATTTGTGAATTTGCGCTTCTCTTTCCCCTCCCATAGATCTCTCACCAAAACCACACAATGAATTTCTGAACATTTTATTCACTCCTATAGTATTTCATGCAATATTGTTTCAGATCGAGAAACTCCCTTTTTAGTGAAAGTAATAAGCAATAACTTAATGCTCATGGGATACACTGGAGCAGCTAGCTTTATAGAAATGGAAGACTTACCACTGAGGACTCAGTTAGGCAATAGCTTTGAGGCATCTGTGTGGAGTAAGTCTGAGATGTACTCAGTAGTGGGCTGGAACTCCCTCCTACCACCTTGCAGGACCTGACTATGTGTTCAGAAATTTTGTAAGCCAGTTGTTAAACACAATCATTCTTAAAAACTAAATCACATAAACTTAAAATTAAATGAATTATATTTTTAAAAATCAGTTCTCAAATTTAATCACTTCCTAATTATTTTTTTGAATTTTATTGTCACTTATGTTCCTGAAGTTAAGTTTATCGAATCTGTATGGTGGAAACACTATATAATGTTGCATTACTGCACATCTCTTTGTAATTCTGTGCTCAATGATGCTAAACATGGTGGGAGTACTTATACCAGTAAAATTAGCAAATGTTACAAATCAGGGCTTTTTCTTCCCCAGAGCTAGTTCTTAAATGCATACCAGCACCCCACTGGTGCTCTCTGAAAGGATGCAGTCTTTACTCTGAGCCAGTAAGCAATTTGAAGTGCTGTCTTTTTCTACAGATGAACTGAATGGCAGCCAGAATCCCAGGGAGTAGAAATGAGAGTGGCATCCCTCACTAAAATGTCTAAAGAGCTGCTCACAATTTCTCATTTCATTTCCCTAAAACCTTGGCCCTTACTTGATTAGATATTTTAGTACTCAAGGAGGCATATTTCCATCAGGGGATACATTGAAATGGTGCTGGTACTGACATTAAGTCACTTTGAGATTTTTAACATCCCTGGAAAAATAACTCCCAAGCACACACAAAAAATAGGAGGTTAATTGCTTAGAGATGATGATGCTAATCATCAAGGGGAAATCATTTTGCTGCTTGAACAGGGTGGGGAATTGTAGGACATGAACTCAGGATGGCCTCTGAGTTGCCTGCTGGTGCCGCCACACTCAGCAGTGAAGTTAAAGGAGAGCCCAGTAACCCCATGCAAATGAAACTACCAAGGAGCACACCTTTCACTGAGGAACAGCCAGGTCACTCCACCAGATAAAGAACTTAAGCCAGCTGAGGTTTTGGTGAAGGGCAAGGGAACGTGGAATGGAGTGCAGAAAAAAGGTAACAAAAGTCACGTAGAACATTATGACCAGCTGCAGAAAGAGGGCCAGGGTGGCTAACTACGGTTGCCTTTCACTCTATTATTCATATATTGATGTTATTTACTAATTGATTTTCTTTTTCTTTTTCCCTTCCTCTGTCCTTTAATAAAGGGTTAACTTCATTATTTAGTCCATAGGTTACAGGAATTAAGAAGTAATTCCAACCAGCCTAAAGGAGGAAGACTTTAGGTCTCCCTCTTGGGGTCAAGGAAGAGAGCACTTTTATTGATAAGAGAAATGGTTGCTTTATATCAAGTGGGAGCATGCTGTAGTCACTGTTTTGTTATTTAGAAATTCCAGTTTGGGAAGAATAGCATTGAACAGCCAAACACGTGGACAGTGGTGGATACAGAGAATCGTCTCTCTTGACCTTTGCTTTAACCCTTTATGCTTGTGTCCTAAACTAAAATGATAGAAGAAGGAGGTAGAGCTCATAAAATGATAGAAGAAGACAAACTAAAAGAAGGAGGAGGAGGAGAAAGAGGAGGAGGAATGAGAAGAAAAGGCGGAAAACCCCACCAGATTCTCTTGAAGGTCGGGGTTCTGACTCTGACTTTGCAGGTCCATGCAGCTCTGCAAGACTCAGAAGGAGAGAGTTGCCAGGGTGACGGAGTGGCTACCCACATGGCTATTAGATGCTTTTGCAAGCATGTTAGCAAGAAATTTGGCCTTTGAAGGCAGCCACAGTGCAGGTCTTAATGTCCAGGCTCTATGTCATAGGTGTTGAGCTGAGAAGGTAGCAATAGGCCTACCAGAACAGTTCTGTGTCATAGTTGGGCTTTCTCCTAGTTGTTTCTTTTCCAGGTCATGTGGCTGTGAAGTACCTACACCTTGAATAAATCCTTTCCTGTTTAAACTGGCTGGAGTGGATTCTATCATCTGCTGCTAAAGGTCCTGACTGATACATTAGTTGGTACACCACCTCTACTAGCAACCCCAAATACTCACATATTATTGTTACAACAGGAAATTCAAATATAACAGAATGAAGTGTCTACCTTCTTAGAGTCTGGTTCAGGAAAATTCCGCTAACATCCATTATAGTAGTATGATTGGAGTCAACTACTTGAGAAAAGGGACCATGTCTTATTTGTCCTTTTCATGCAGTCTCACAACACCAAATACTACACTGAACTGAACCTGAAAGCAGACTGTTCTGTGGGAGAAGATAAGACAGCTCAGTTCTTATTTCAAAGCCAGTGAACTCAGGGAGCTGAAACTCTGCCATTAGAAATTATTTTGACTGTAATTCAGAATACATCATTTACCCTCTTTCTGGCTCACCTGTTTCATCCATAGAAGTAAGATAACAACACCTGATTATACCCCCAATGGTGCCATGAATAATCATAATTATCACAAATAAAAATTCCTAAGTACTTATTAATGGGCAGTTTTTTAGATGTTTTATTTGCATTACCTCATTTAATCTTCACAGCTATCTTGTAAATTACATAGACTTATTATGCCCCTTTTACAGATGAGCAAATTTAGATGAGTCAAAGTCATATATGTAAGATTTTAGGATTTCGGCCCAGGCAGTCTGGCCCCAGACTTCATACTTTTCATCACTATGCTTTATTTTAAGTAAAGTTAAAACTTATTATATAGTGCAGTAGAGATCAAAGGAGCAGCGAAATACATTGAGAGTGATCCAGAAAGTATAGTTTCTCATGGCTAGAAGCTATGAAAATGGCATCAGATTATTTTGTGTAGATTTTGTGGTGGTGAAGTATTATTTTTTTTTCTTTTAGATTTTATGTATAATTGGGAAAGCTGATATGTATTGATTACTAGTGTATATATATGTACTGATGCTCTATGAGAAGCTTGGGATTGGATGGAGGGGGTCCCTATTAACACTAGATGTGAAAACAGTCCTTAAAAAGGAGTTTACGTTTAGATAGGAGAACAAAATATATGTGTCTGAGACAACAGTAAACTCCTGAAGGATTCCAATCATATCTTTTCTTAAAATCTCCATATTTTCTAGTCCACAATGCCTTGAATTTAACAGATAACAATGTTTGTTAACTGGATAAACATCAGTCACCTCGTACTTATCTCTCTAGGACTGTGTGAGTGTAAGAACTTAGTAATACCCAGAATAACAGATTGCAGGCAGCAAGTGGAACTTGGGCCTTAAAGCCTGGCTAAGATTTATATAAGGAGGAGAGAGAAGGTGAGGTTTCTCAGGCAAGGAAACAAGAGAAGGGAAATGTGGAGGTGGGAAGGGCAGCCCAGCCTCTGCAGCAGCCATGGTAGTGTCTTGGCAGCCATGCATTTGTTCAGAAGGACAGGTGGGCAGCTGGGCAGCTGGAAAACAATTTATTAGGTTACTATGATGAGCACATTGGTTTTTAAATGTTCTCTGGAAAAAAATCAAGTCGGTTTTAAGCAGGGGACTTTTAAATCTCATGAACTTTCAGTGGTCAGCTATAGGCACCCGTTATCTGTGAAAATGAGAACAGAGAGAGGCATTACTGTTGATGCATTGCCAAGAAGAGCAGTATTTACTGTATTGTTTCTGTTTAATGAAGAGAGAGAGACTATCTGAAATATGCTAATAAAAACCATAATTGCCCCGTAGTTATCCTCTCCTCTAAAGCTACGATGCTGCCAGGGAACTAAATTACTCAGGAGTGTTAATGATAAATATAAGAGAAAATGACTCTGGTATCAGGCTGATTTTGATGCCTGACTACTCAAATGTGGGTCAGCTGCATCTGTCACCCCTAAAATGGTGGGCTAATTTCAGAAGAAAATATGAATTATCCTGTCAAACCTTTCTTGTCAAATAATCTTGTTAATGGGCCATACTCTTTCATTGCTATGTCAGTCTAATGTATTTACAAATATTTGTGATTTCTTTGTGGGACTGAAAATATACATGTTTGAACTATATTTGGGGGATGACTGGCTGAGTTCAGGATGAAGATCATGGAGTGATGTAAACCCACCATAATCCTCCCTGGCCACTGGTCTTGCAAGAAGATGTTCTCCCCTGATCCACAGCATCCTCTCAAATCAGTATCTGTGATGGTGCCATAATATATGCTGTCCTCTTTCTCCCCCCTTTCTTTCTGCTTCCTTCCCTATTTTTCATGGTACTATGTTGCATGAGGTTTCTTAAATCATCTGTTGTACTGGGGTGCCCTGGAGAAAAATTCTGAGTCATAAGCTTCTTTCCCCTTACTGCAACACTTACTCTAAGGATACTTCTGACATTATGCTATTTCCATTTCTCCCAATTTTAACTGTGAGTCATGTCCTCTGGAACACTGCCATTCCTACCCTGACAAATTTTCACCAGTTCCCTTGATGTTGAACAAAGGTGTATCTTTTCAAGGTGAACTGACATGGTAAGGATGCTGTCGGCAACCATCAAAAGAATATTTCCAAAAAGAGGAATAATAACCCTTTTTGGTAACATGAGGCATTTCCAGAATACGCAGTTTTGTCTGTATATATGTGAAAGTAGACTGCTACTCTGTTAACAATTGTTTTATGTCTAGTAAGAACACTTGGATAGGTATTGATTCACAGGTAAATAGGATGCTTTAGAAAGTCCTATTTATTGCAAAGGAACTCAAAGTTAATAAACCATTAAATGAAAAATTTGTTAGTTACATAGTGCTTGACATGAAGAATAATGACCCATTGTTCAACACCTTTACTAATGACAATTCAAATGAGATTTATGGTAAGTTAAGGCAAGCTGATTACATTATATATCAGAAATAATTTTTAACAGTAGGAGTCATTATGCCTGATATAACCTCTAGAATATCTTTAAGAAAAAAAATCTTATACTTATTTGTATAGTTTAATTACAATCTTCATTAAAGATTTATTGACATATACCCTGTATTATTCCACAGACACAAAAATTGAGTTGATTGTTAAGAAAATGTACTATAAAACAAGATATTAAAAAGTAAGAACTCAGAATCAAGGAAATAAAATTAGATTATTGCTCCCACATCACTAAGAATATTTTTACTGAATTGCAATTTGGTGTAATCTGTATTTCAGGTCATTATTTAAAAGAAAAATTACTCTATAAAAAACTCATTATTAGATCAAATCTAAGAATACTGTCAAGATCATTGTTCCTCATAAATGTGATTTCTAGGGAGATCTAGAAAGATGGGAGATCTGACAGGCAGCGTTTAGTATAATGTTCAATATTCTCAGAAAACAACATATATCAAGTGAAACATACACATCACATTTCATGTTACAGAAACCTCAGCGAGCATCTGCTAGTTGGGCCGCTAAGACAACAGGATGCCAACTGTTCTGAGACCACCAGCTGACTATCAACTAATGCCTCACAGCATGCTCGGCCAACCCTCGGTCAGGTCACAACTGCAAATAAACCTGGCTAGATGGACTTCACTGGGAAGCCACTGACAGCTCCAGAGGGCTGCCAAAATGAATGAGAAGCTGGAGGACCAGGCCTGGATCATGGGCCAGATCGGGAGAGCCCCAGGGACCTGCGCATCGAAAAGGACAGCGGTGGCCAGCAGCAGTCTGATCTGGCTCAGCCACTGCCTTGTGATGAATGCGATGACCCCTTCCTCTCTACGTCACCAGCTTAGGATTTAGAGTCCTGGGAGGAATCATCTGACTGTTCAGGTCAGACCATGAGCTCCCCCCAGGTTTGCTCTTCCTCCTGAAGTAGATGACATCTGTTTGGCTCAGGTGAAAAGCCTTGGCATCATCCATGGTGACTCCCTCTGTCTCACCTCACACCCAGTGCATACGCATATCCTGGAAGCTTGGTTTTCAACATCTCTCTGCATAATCAAACCTCTTCTCAGTAGTTGGGACAGTCAAGATTCTACCCATACACTTATCATCTGCTCCATTAATGCCCTGCTGGGTTGGCCAGTTGGATTGTGCCCATTAGAAAAGCACTGGAGTGAATGAGGGAAGAGGTTGAATGACTTATTCAAGATGGGTCATCTCCTTTGCTGTGGGAGTTTGAGCTTGTGGGGTTCACATAGGACACGCACTCTACTTCTTTTTTAGGGCCATCTGACATCCTCTGCCAAACCGTCATGTAACCAGTTCTCCAATCTTATTTCTGTGACCATGCAGCCAAATTGTTAGCCAAAACAAATGAGATGGCCTTAATCAGACCATTCTTTTCCCAGAATAAGTGGATAATGGACATGCTCTCCTTGAACTTCTGTCCCTGTGGATTACTACTGAGATGGATGTAACAGCACAGTAATGCATTTCTTGCTGGGGCTATCAGGTTATGCAGAGGCATTATAAACCTGACTTGAATTTTTTGTACTTTAATCAACTTCTCCTGCACAACTCTCTGTGAGGCCGTAAGTGTGGGCCTGATTCAAAGTTTATCAGAATTATTGGAGGTAATGGCATCTGAAACAGCTCCCCAATTATAATACACTGGTGAATGTGTGTCTCAAAAATGCTAGGACCAGGACAGTCCTTTCTAAATTGTTCCCCGTTGGCCAGGCATATAGCCATGGGCTGCCAAACATCTGTTACAAAGTGCGGGAGGATATTCAAAGAGATAAGACGAGTTGAGGAGCTTGCCAAATGACATATTTAACAAATATAGATTGTGGAGCATTTTCACTGTTTAGAAACTTACAGTTGTGACTGAAATTCAGATAATAAAAGGACTGTGAATCGCCTGCCAAATCATTTCTTCCTGCCCATTACCCTCTGGGAAAGAAATGAACATATTATTGATTTTGAATGCATACTATGTGCCAGAAACTATTTTAAGTGTTTTACACATATTAACTCAGAATTTAATTTGTGTGGACAAGAAATAACAGCCTCATACAGCATTCTAGGAAAGTTCCTTGTACTTTTGGATACAGTTAATTACATTTTACATAAGAATTTCCCTCAGGTGAAGCAACATATAGAAAAGAAACAGAGAAATAGCTGTTATCTGAATAAACAGTCATTAATTTTTGAATAAAAAGTTGTGATGTTCTTTCTGCTAACAGAATAAACCTATTGGTGACATTATTCATTCATCCTGGACTAAGTAGCCAGATAGGGCTGAAGCTCAAGCTTACAAGAACATATCAATGGAAAGTTCTCTTTTCAGAGCATGATTATAAATTTGCCCATTTCAGAGCATAGTTAAGGATTCTCCAGTAGGAATCAAAATCTTGAAAAATTGTTATTACCAATAAGTGAGTGTGTATTGTTTATATACCCTTTGATTTCAGTTTGTCACAATAATACTCATAATTGATGTAATGTGTTTTTTGAAAGCTCCATGGAAAGCGTTAAGCCCACTGAGGTTTGCTTCTCCTAGGATATAATTTAAGCAGCTGCAGGAGAATTGAATGCCATTCAATTTTCTTAAAGTATATAATTTTCTACTAATTGTTAGATTAGCATGTTTGTAGATTATAGCATCATGATGCCAATGAACTTTAGAGGCAAAATTTCAGTGCAAATTGCAATACAAAGGCATGATTATTACATTTAAAATGACAAACACTAAGGAGGAAAATTAAAATAGCCAGGTTTTGTTTGGCCACGTAAAAGGTTCAGCTTGATCAATAGTCCTAAAGGCCTTTATTATTTTGCCTTACTACAAAGTAACAGAGGTTTAGGGTTTTTTTTAAATACACAATTTAGATAATATAGCTCATCAAAAAGAAGAAAAAGAAAAGTCATCTATTATCTCATTTTGAAGATTACCTTTGTCACATGTTTACCAAATTTCCTTCTAGGCTTTGAAAATTGAATATGCATATACATATTTACTTTTACAAAGAGGTGATGTATTATGTATTCTATTTTTAATCACATATCTATATATTGTGACTATTATCTCTTATAATAGCCATATGTAATCATATATGATGCATAATTATGTTTATCATAAATTATTAACTAATCCCCATTTGTTGGACACTTATTGTTTCCTTTTTTCTTTATAATTATAACCAGTGCTGTCATGAAGGATCCTGACATGATATCTAATAATATGGTTTCTTGAAATGAATTTCCACAAATGTAATTGTCACTTCATGATATAAGCAAAAAGTCAAAGTCAAATTGCTATCAATTAAAAAATAATTTAAACTCTGAGCCACAATATATTGTCAAAGCCTAGTAATAAACATTTCACAGAAAAATATATAAAAATGCCCAGTAAACATGGAAAACATGCTTAATCTCATTTAATAATCCAAGAAATACAAAAATTAAACAACCAAAGATACCATTTCACACACTTTAGATATAAAAATTTTAGGATAAATATTTAAAGAGGTAAAATTTTTAAGAAATTCGGAACAGATAGTTTCATCCACTTCTCAAGAGAGTGTAAATGTCTTGCCAATGGGGTTCAGCCCCAGGCAAGTTCACTATGGATTCAATGTGACTAAAGAAATGACAGTAGAACGGTCTTGGGGAAAAAGGGTTATACCCAACTTTATTCCCACGGTGGCAGGTCAATCACTAGAATTCTGTCCACTCAGAGCAAGTCTGCGTGCAGCAAGCTGGTCTCTACCTCTGGGCCTCTCTACCTGCACAGCCATCCCCTGGGCCTCTCTGCCTGCAGAGCCATCCTCTGGGCCTCTGTCCTCAGCACTGCCACCACTCCAGCCTCTGCTCTGCTCTCCTGCAGCCTGGCAGCCCCGCCACCGTGTCGAGCAGAGCACTGGGTGGAGTTCTTTATAGAGAGTCAATAACGGCATATTGCCCACACCTGTGTAGTGAGCCAGCCAACCAGGGCCAAGTGAGAATCCTGGCCACAGGAACTCTCATTTTATCCACAGTAAGTCAACACAGATTTCTGAGGGCATTTAGGTGTATCCTAAAGGGAAAATATGCATAGCCTAGAGCCCAGTAATTTTACTTTTGATAACTTAGTTTAGAAAATACTCACACCTGACCCCAGGACCAGCCTGGGCCCCATGTCCGCCCGTGCTGTCAGGGCCACACGCAGTGGGTGAAGAGCACTTCTCTAAAGGAAGGCAAACGAGGCAGGCTGTCAGCAGGCACCCACCCCCGGAGCCAGAGGAGTCACTGTGCCCTTCCGCATTCTAAAATCAATTATAAACGACCCACTTTGTGTCAAGTGACATAAAATCTCAAGTTCCTCGGCAAAGCTGTAATTGGTTCATGTTGAATTGACACACCCAGCTGCCACATGGTCAGAAACAATAGGAGCCCTTTTACAGTTTAGAGTAGAAATACATCTTCACCATTTCTAACTCCACGTGTGCTCCCTTTGCTTCTATTCGGAGACTTCTCGTCCAGAGGAAAGCATCTGTCAGATACAATCCTGAGTTACAGCCTCCCTGTGTCAAGGAAGGAATTCTTCCTATTCATATTTACTTTTTAATATTAATATGTACTTTTTAATATTTCTTATTGAGGAAGGAATTTGTGGGAAATTAAGGTGTTAGCACATTGTTTCAGGGCTTGTCTGCACTTTAGAATCACTTGAGGAAATTTTTTAAATATTAACACCTGGGCCCCACCACCCAGACCAGTTCAAACCAAATTTCTGATGGTGGTGAATTTGTACTTTTCAATAACCTCCCCAGGTATTTACACATACAGTGGGGTGTATAAACCACTGTCTCAATGCCTACCCAGGGAACATTTTTAGCTTAAAAGGGAACGATCATGTTCCTGAGGAATGATACAGGTGCTATTTGGGGACAAAAGGCCTTGCCTGTGTCTTTACCTTGATCCACACCTCTTAGGGCTCTTTTCCCACTGGGGTGGCTTTCCCTGGCCATTAGGGAAGGTGGCATGCCTAACCTAGTGGTCATATTATTTCATGGAGTCCACAGAAAGCCAAGTAGCAACATTGCATTTTCTTGGTTCTCAGATGCTGACAATTATATCGTAGGGCTGGGAAGAAAACTCACACTACCATATCAAATATACATATCCATTTTTAAGACACTTAAGAAAATTTGAAGTGTTATAAATTCTGTCTTCAAACTGAGGATTAGTAATTTCTCTATTATTATTTTTAGGGTGTTGAGGTGAGAGTGGAGCTCAGACTGGCAGAAAATAGTTTTGTAACTTGCACTTGGGAAGAAAAAGAAGAAAAGAGGACAAATACGAACGCTGTGAGTGTGCGTTCCTGAGCGCGGCCAGGACCGCCAAGCCACACGGCCTTCACGCGTCCTGCGCACGCTGTAGTGAGGAACCATGGGAAGTGGAACTAATATTTTATGACCCGAGTGGCTACAGTGTTTTCCCCCAAGTATGGCTCAGCTAAGAGTGTCAATAAGTCAATATAAGATTACCCAAAACTCTTTCTGGATAAACATCTTGGGAAGGGCGTAACTTAACTACCTAAAAGGCAATATCCTTGTCTTAAATCTCAGAGAAATCAGCAATAGCCTTTGTAGCCAGTTACCCTGGGAGGTAAGAGTCACCAACTTAGAACAGCATCCACCGACTTCCAGGGCACCGCTTCCCAGAGGCATCACAGTGCCCGACCACAGGGAGCAAAACTATCTCAGGGGAGTCTTTGATTTGCAGGCAAGTGTGAACATTCTCTTAATTTCTGTAGTCTTTGGGTTTCCCTTTAATGAACCAGGGATTAGAAATTGGGATGAGGCAAACGTGTGACCTGCAGTCAGTGCCCTCCCTCTAGGGGAAAAGACAGTGACCTTATTAGTCCCTGAAGATTGATTCAGTGGAAGATCCTCGTAGAAAGTTTCACCCTTTGGGACTTGGTAAAACCAATCAGATGTATGAGAGAGGATGGTGGCCTCTCCAGACACAAGAACTGGGATGTACCGGTTTAGGACAAATGGAAGTAATCAAAATTAGGCAGAAAAGATAAGGTAAGATTGGTTTTTGGAGGAAGGGCATGAAGTAAGTGGTAGTTGGGCACAGGGAACAGTATCCAAAAAACACAGGGCTTAGCCCCCCCATTTAGGACTGCTGAGCATTCTTTTAGAAACAAAAAATTGAGAATTCTTCCAGAATATATCCCACACTCAGGAATCCTGATGCCTGTTTGGGAGAGTTGTGATAACTGGACTTAAGAATATTCTTTTTTCTTTCAAATAAAAGTGACTCCTAGGTACACCAGGAGATTTTTTCTTAGTTAAACTAAGCAGTATATAAAAGATCATTCAAAGTTTCCATTTTATAGTAGCTTTAGAGACACTACAGTTCTCTGGTTCATGGGTTAAGGGAAGCCACCTTGGTAAAAAATACTGGGAGTAACATGAATATCATCAGCTGCTATTGAAGGGAAGGGCCAGAATGTGGTGTTTGAGAGTCAGACTGCTTGGACCTGTAGGGCTTTTCCACTACAATTTCTACACTTTAATTTCTTTACCTGCAAAATAGGGATAATAGCAAAGGCATTAGAATGATTAAATGAAATGAAATGTGTAAAATGCAAGACACACAATAGGATGGAGGTACATAGTAGCTGTTTCAGGACCTATGGTCTCAGAAAGTGTGAGTTCAAATCCCAATTCAACCTCGCTTCAATTGTCTGATCTTAAGCAAGTTAATAAACTCTTTTGTGTTTCCCTAGTTGAAACTAGAGCTAGTAATAATACTTACCTCAGAGCATCATAATATTTGGAGGGGTGGGGTGGTTCAGGGTGGTGCTAAATAAGTTGATATATGTAAAATACTTAGGGAACACCTGACCCATAGTAAGGGCTTGATAAATGTGAGCTAATTGTCAATACGACAATTTTCTGAGTTTCTATTCATGCTGAGTAATAATAACAGGTATTGCATTAGGTGCCTGTGACAAAAAAAGACATCACATTTCCTTTCTGTGTTTGGATTAGAGTAGAACCCTGACCAACATGTGTATTAAAAATAAGCTCCTAAAGTGTTGCCCAATTATTTGTAGTGTCTGTCCAGAGATATCCAGCAAAATCAAATATGAGCCTGTAACAAGCAGAGTCTTTACTAAGTATCCACTCTGTTCTTTTCCTTGGGCTCTGATACATACTTCTTACCAAATCCCTTAAGGCATTCGGAAACTTCCTCTGCCCATCACAGGAACACCAACAGCCATGCCAAATCTACTATCTCCAGAGACTCCCAAAGCTACTCACCTAGAACGCTGTATGTCACGCAAAGGTGTGGAAAATGGTCTCTTTTCCAGTCCTGGGCCACACTCGGTTACCTGAGCCCTGGAGTCACAGGCATCTGGTGTTCGTGTCCTCAGTTTCTGCTTTTAACCCCACACTCTGCAAGGCCACAGGCCAATGCCAACAACCAGATGAATCAGATATCATTCTGTCTCCTATATTGTTCTAGTTGCTTCTTTCAGCTGCCCAGTCCAAACCAAAATGCCTCTCCCAATTATAAAACAAAAGTTCCTGGGCCTAGAAATAGATACAGCCTGTGGGGGATTTTATTTCTCACCCCAGCACTGTGGGTCCTATGTGTCAGCCATGTTGCCCTGCTGAATTTTCATTAAGGTAACTTACAAAAGGCCCATAGTAGACATGGTAGGTTATCACCAATCAGCCATTCTCCTCCCCTCTTATTTGGGAACAGATTTTGTTCATGTATCTGACTGCTATATGTTTTGGAGAAGGCCAATTCTCCCCCAGACTAGGGGTAGTGGTGGAGAGGAGAGAATCTATTGACAGACTAAGTCTATCAAGAGGTAACTCCATTCCTCTTGCCAATTATAGGATTAGGAATGGGCTGGTGGTACAACTCAAAAATATAGGAAGAATTCAAGTCCTCGTGACGTCTTTGAGCTATTGAATTAGCAAGCCTAGAACTGCCTGCTTCTGTACTTCTTGCTATTGACTTAATACACATACTTAATATTTTGCCCCTGGCTGCTCAAAGGGAGGCCCACGTGTCCTCGCAGCATCAGCATCATTTGGGATCTTGCTGGAAATGCAGAATCTTGGGTCTCATCCCAGACCTACAGATTCAGAATCTGCATTTAAATGAGTTCCCATGTGATCCACATGCACATTAGCATTTGAGATGCAATGGTTTAAGTTACTGTTATTGTTTCTTAATATCCATTTGTAAATGAAAGCATCTTGGAACAGTCACACAAGCCAGCAAGTGTCAAAGTTGGAACTTTAAAGTCTATTTTTCATTAAGTCACACTGTCTTACAATTTATGTAATTACCGTAGATGAAATATAGGTAGACAACATTTCTAGAAAGTACAGACATTTTAAAGATGTTTTCTTACTTTCTGAATAAGAGGGCTTACTTTGCTTGCCCAGATAATTATCATACCCACTCCCCTCCACTTCGCCTCTGCAGATAATGCAGTCAGTGAAAGTTAAATATTTGCCCTGAGTTCTC
The DNA here is from genome assembly GCF_040802235.1 of Manis javanica. NCBI lineage: Eukaryota > Metazoa > Chordata > Mammalia > Pholidota > Manidae > Manis > Manis javanica. Next base: position 19,028,272 of record NC_133168.1, read on the forward strand.
TGGGTGTGAAATGACAAAGAGTTTATGAGTCTGTGATTCTACATTCTTCCCAGTTAGTGGACTAGAGAACAGAGAACAAGCCATTCTACTCTTTGTCTTTTAACTAAAGGCATTTTCCCATGGGACTCCACTGATGTGTCATTAAACAAACACGTGTCTGACATTGGCCCAAGTCGCTTTGGCACATAGCGGAACTTCAGCCAAACATCACATTGCTCTCTGAGGGCATGTTTTTGGCAAGAGGACCCTTCAGATCTCAGCTCTTCAAAGATCCACCAAGACTCTGGGAGCTCTGATATCAGCACCAGCAGTGCTTGGCTCTCATTTTCAACTTTGCTAACAGGCTGGGATGCTTCACCAGCAGCTGGAAGGAATGGGAGCATGTCGTGTCCCATGCAGGAACCCTTCTCTTCCTCATTGCCTACACCCGAGGGCAGATGCCAAGTGTCCTCCTAGTCACCTGCTCAGAGCCACTGACTTTAAACATGGGATACCCAGTAAGCCACATCAAAGCACCAGACAGTTCAGAGGAAATTCTTTTCAGGATCCTGAAGTGTTCTTCTCTATTGATATGGACAGCCCAGGAAAGTCAGCTGTTTCCACAGAAGCATCTAATCCCTCTTCTCTCTATGGGACAATTTAGGAAGGTCAGTGTTTAGCCAGGTGAGAATCCAAGAAGCTACTATTAAAGGCAGACAATCAAGTCACTTGTTCAGAAAGGTCACCTAAAACACCTTTCTTTTTATTGTGAGATATCATACATGTAAGATAAATAAGATAAATGTATGCTTTGGAGGTGAGGCCTCTGGGCAGTAATTAGAGCATGAGGGTGGAGCCCCCATGAGTGGGATTAGCGCCCTTATAAGGAGAGACATGAGAAGGATGATCTCTCTCTGTCATATGAGAACACAACAACAGGCAGCCATCTTCAACCAGGAAGATCATCACCAGGCACCAGACTGGCAGCGTCCTCATCTCAGAGTTCAGCCCCCAGAACGGTGAGAAGTAAATTCTGTTGTTTAAACCACCCAGTCTATGGTATTTTTGTTATAGCAGCCTGAGAAGACTAAGATATATTTTTTTTAGAGAATAAAAATAAAATAACATACCCATGTACTACAAACCAATTCAAAAATAAATAAACTAGAACCAGTATCTCTGAGTGAGCAGGAATGGGTAGGAAAGAATGTGGAGACACCAAAGGAAGGTACTTCTTTCCAGAAGCTTGGCTATGAATGAGAGGGATGGTTAGGGGAGTTGATATGCTCCCCACAGGTAGCCCGCTTCCTCTACCACCCCTCGTTAGCTCAGCAGTAACTAAAATCCTGTGTTTTTAGTTAATATGCTCATATCCCAACACAGTGTTTGTTGTTGGATTTTTCCTGATTTTGTACTTTGTGTAGATGAATCACACGGTATGCTTTGCTTCCTTGACTTTCCTTTTCACTTAACATTTTGAGATTTACTCACATTAATGTGTATAGTGGTAGTTCATTTTGTGTAGCTCTTCAGTATTTCATTTGTGAATATAACATAATTTGTTTACCTATCTTGGCACTGATGGACATCCCATGCTTCTGTAAACAGTGCTGCTTGGAATCCTTGTGTGTGGTTCCTGGTATGCATGTGTACGTGTTTCCCTAGGGGAATACACTGAAAGAGTCGTTAAGGCCGGTCACACATATTCTGCTTCCCATCAAGTCTTATGTTAGAATTGCAGTTCACTGCCCACTTTTAATTTAAGTATGGCCAAGCTGGACGAATGAAATATGAGCAGAAGTGGTGTGTGACATTTATGGGCAGAAGCTTTGGGAAGCAATATTCTTATCCCTCTTCTACAGTGCCTGGGAATATTGCCCATGGCACCTGCTCAATCAGCAAGGACCCTCCCCTCCCCAGCAAGGATGACAGTGACATAGAGTCAGGTTTCCAGTCAACCCTCAATGACCATGTATCATGAATGAAATAGAAACTTTGTGGTGTTTTAAACCACTTTGGTTTTATTACCCAAAACATTATCTAGCTTATCCTGACTGATACAGAAATTGGTGCTTGAAATGGAGTTGTTCGGTGTACATCTATTCAGCTTCAATATATTAGGCCAAACTGTTTTCCAAAGAGGTTGAGTCCATTTTTACACTACTTAACAAAAATGGATGAGACTTGACTTTATTCCACAGCCTCGCCAAAATTTGTTGTTTTCAAACTATAATTTGATCTGATGGAACCATAGGAAATAGTGTCTAGTTGTTTTGACTTTTATTTTTTTGATGACTAGTGATATATTTTTGTAAGTTTGATGACTAGTGATATATCAAATGTTATATTTGATAGACATTCAGTTTTTTCTTTTCTGTGAAATGCCTATTTATCATTTATGCCCATGTTTCTATTGATTTATATTATGTATTTCTGTATACTATTCATTTTCTTTTTTATCATACGAGTTCTTTAAATCTGTCCTCTGTGCCTCCCTACCTCTCTTTCTTTGTTATTTTTCTCCATAGCACTTACCAACATCTTATATATTATTGATTGATTGATGTGCTTATTGTCTTTCTCTCTCAAGCTAGGATGCAGGCTCCATGAGTTCAGGGACATCCTGGACTTTCTTCACTGGTGAATCTCCAGTTCCTAGAAAAATGTCCAGAATATAGCAAGCATCAGGTAAATACCTGAATGAATGAAAAAGCAGTCACAAGAACTGGTAACAGTATTTTAACATTGAGTTTCTTGACCATGGCCAGCTTCCCTGTATAGGCAGGTTTTGTTCTGATTCCTATTGACCCTTGAGCTTGATGGGGACCAAACTTCAATCCCCAGTCTGAACCCAAGAGTTTGAAAAACAGTGGCACCCATGTCTGCATGCAGGAGAAGATGGATGCTTCATCTCCACCAGAGAGAATGGATTCACCCTTCCTCCACCTTTGTGTCCTATTCAGGCCCTCATTGGACTGGATGAGGCCCTCCCATATTGGTGAGGGCAATCTTCTTTACTCAGTCTACTGATTCAAAGGTTAAGCTTTTCTGGAGACATCCTTACACTGGAGACAAGCCTAGAAATAATGTTTAACAGCTATGTAGGCATCCCATAGCCCAGTTGAGTTGACATATAAAATAAATCATCACAAGTCTACCCTTTGTCAATCTAGTGCCTATACACAATTCCTTAAACCATACTCGATCTCCAAATATATACAATAATGTCTCAATTCCACCTAACATGATACAACTATCCTATGTACAAATGAAAGTGCGTTAATCTCTTTCCCAGAAAAGGAGGTAAAATCTTTGAGTGATATTTGCTCTTCTCCTACTATCCTGTAACTTAAATATTTTGATGTAAAAGCAAATACATTTAAATACTGATATAAAAATCAATACATGTTATATGAGAAAGGAAAGAGAAGAAAGAAAACAAAGATATTTGCTTAATATATGTACATATGCCCACAAATATATTCATAACAAAATAGGAGGAGTACTCATGACAGTCATAGTCCTTGTTTCTGTAGCTGATCCTAAGGTTGTAGCTTGTAATTACAGCTACTTTCTTCTGCTACCCATTCTGTGTTCCTCTTGCCCTCAGCAAGCACGTCAGCAGTGTGTGGTTCTTTACCTGGTGATGCCCGTCATCCAGTTTCCATCTCTGCTGTGATCTAAGACTGTTCCTCAAAAGGAGAGTAGTCATCTGCAGATGATGGCAAGGCTTTGCCAAAATCCCAAAGAAAGACCTGTATTGCAGTTCAACTATAGGGGCTTGGCAAAGGCTCCAAACAACATCCCTATCTGCCACTGACACTTCAAGTACCATTGGATCTGCTGAATTAAGGGACACAAATGGCAGAACAGCCTAGACCTGTTGCAGACCATTGTCTTCTTCTGTGCCCCACTCAAAACTAGCATCTTTTCAGGTTACTCAGTGAATGGGCCAGAGCAACACACCCAAATAAGGAATATATTGCCTCCAAAATCCAAAGAGCTTCAATAGGCTTTGTGCCTCTTTCTTGGTTGTAGGAAGGGCCAGATGCAACTTTTCACATTAGAAGGGAATTTTCACATGCCCCACACCACTGGACACCTAGAAATTTCACTGAGGTAGAAGACCTCTGAATATTAATTGGATTTATTTCCCACCCTCTGATATGCATATATATTACCAACAAGTCTAGAGGAATTGCTACTTCTCCCTCACTGGGTCCAGTCAGCATAATGTCTTCCATATAATGAGCTAGCATGACATCTTGTAGAAGGGAAAGGGCAACCAAGACCTCTCTGAACTAAATTATGACAGGGATGGAGAGTTGATATACCCCTGAAGTATGACAGTGAAGGTGTATTGCTGGCCTTGTCAGCTGAAAGCAGATGGATTCTGATGGACCTTATGGACAGAGATAGAGAAAAAGGCATTGACTAGATCAACAGTTGCATACCAGGTACCAGGGGATGTGTTAATTTGTCTAAACAATGAAACTACATCTGGTACAACAGTTACAGCTGGAGTCATCACCTGAGTAAGCATATTATAATCCACTGTCATTCCCCCACGTCCACCTGTCTTCTGTAGAGGGCAAATAGAGGAGCTGAATGGAGATGTGGGAGAATCACTACCCCTGTGCCTTTTAAGTCCTTGATTGTGGCACGAATCTCTGTGATGTTACTTTTCATTTGCTATTTTCTCATTAAAGGCAGTTCTAATGACTTCCTCTTGGCCTTTCCCACCATAATGGTGTCACTCCACAGTTTAAGAAACGATTGTGGGGATTCTGCCGGCTGCTAAGTAGGTTTATTCCAGGTATGCATCCTGGAATGGGGAGATAGCCACAGTATGGGTGTGGGGACCCTCGGGACCTACTATGAGGCAGACTGGACTTAACTCTCCATTGATCACCTGATCTTCATAAGCCCCCACTCTAACTGGAGAACCACAGTGACGTTCTGTGACTCCTGGAATCAGTGTCAGTTCAGAACCAGTGTCCAATTCCTTGGAAGGTCTGATTATTTCCCTTTTGGCCATGTACAGTTATCTTGGTAAAGACCATAAGTACCTTTGAAGAAGGCTGGGAGAAAGATAAACAGGACATATTTTCAGTAATGTACTGGGGTCCTTCCTCAAGGGGACTCAGCAGTTCTTTCATTCAAGGAGTCTGAGATTGTAAACTGGTTCAAGTCTGGGATTTAATTGAGGGGCTGTGACTCTTTTTTTATGATTTGAGTTAGATTTGTGTTCATTTTACCTAGAAATTCTCTGCTTATACAGATCACATAATTCAGTAGGCTTTCTATTTCACTTCTAGGAACACCATGATTAACTGGCACAGGGCGTGGGTCTGCATGAGTCAGACTATTCTGATTGCTGCTTTGACTCTGCTTTCCATTATGGCAACCAAGCCACCTTACCTTTGGCCACAGAGTGCCAACATTTGGCCCCAGCCACCCTAGGGTCCTATTAATGCCATTGCATTTATGTTTTCCAATTGAGTCATTGCAGTTTACACTGTAAGGTCTGGCTTACAGAAAAGAACAATCACAGAGCCCTTCAAGAATGCTGGGGCCCCCCTCACAAATTTATTTCTCAAAATTGCTCAAAGGCATGTCTCCTGGACCCCCACAGTATGGATGAGTTGGTCTTAAGCAACAAATCCACTGTAATATTCCATCTCCCTAGGCCTTGTATCTCTTCCTCTGCATTAAACCAAGAGAGATCAGGCATTTCCAGGTCACTCCGTGGGCCATCTTGTGGTCCATGTTTTAGCCAACCAACTACATAATCTGTTAAAGCCCTTTCTGTCTTTCCAAGCTCTAATATTAAATGCAGAATCTCTGCTTAGTGGGCCCATATCAATAAATTCAGCCCAATCCAACTTTGTCTTCCTTCCATTGTTACGTGACACCCTTAATATCGATTCCCATATGCCACCTAGATTTCTGCATGGATAAAGTAGAATGTTCAGGTGTTCTTTTGGAGTGCAGCACACCTTCTCTCAGTCACACTTGGTAACTCACTTTTAGGGACCTGAGACGACATGTGTCTACTGCCACTAGCTAGGGAAGAATACAGCCATAAGGCTCTTCTCCACTAGGAAGGGCTCATCCCATGTCAGAATTCAGTTCATTTAGGCCTCTTCAAGTCCTTAAATCACCGAAGGGTTTTGTTTGTTTTTTGAAACTATGATTATGTAGTTTGTATTGCTTCTCACTATTAGGAGGGGAGCTTCTATCTCCAGTGACTCTGTAACTGGAAGCAGAAGGTCTGTGATAGATATATGGACAAAACAAAAGCTTATAAATCTTCCAAGCAAAGGTTATTCATTAGTTTTAATTTGCATTTCATTGATGACTAATTATTTTGAACCATTTCATATACTTATTGGCTGTGTCTTTTGTGAAGTGCTTTTTCAAGTCATATGTCCATTTTTTGTTGGTACTTTGTCTTTTTTTATTACTTTTAAAAAGTTTTTTAAATATTCTGTTTATAAGACCTTTTCATTGCAAATAACTTATGGTCTATGGATTTCCTATTCACATATTCAGTAATTTATCTGAGGTCAGATAGATGACCTTCAATTAAAGAAATTCATAATTTTAATAAAATCCAATAGTATATTTCTTTGAGTTTTCACTTTTATGATTAGTACATCTTGTATCTTCCTTAAGAATCATGGCCAACCTCAAGTTCATAAAAACATTTTCCTATCTTATTCTAGAGCTTAATTTATTTTTAGCTTATCTTAAGAAGCTAAAGATTGATGGCCCACTTCAAATTAACTTTTGTTTATGGTTTGATATAGGAGTCAAATGTTTCATTTATTTCCCCATGTTTCTAATTGCTCCAGCACTGTTCATTGAAAAAACCATCTTTTCTCCTCACTGAATATAAGTGGTATCTTTTAGTAAACTAAATGACCATATATGTATGTATGTGTCTATTTCTGGGTCTGTGTTCTAATGTTTTATTTGTCTGGCTTTGCACGAACACAAAGATGTTTTAACTACTACACTATTACAACTTTACAGTAAGTTAAAATTTGGTGGAGGAAGACCTCTAGATTTGTTCTTCTTTCAAAACCGTCTTGGCTATCTAAGTCCTTTGCATTCTCATATATAGTTTAGAATCATGCCTGCCATTTCTACCTCAAAAAAAGCTACTGTGATTTTGATTGTGGCTACATTGAGTCCACAGATCTATTTGAGAATTGATAAGTTAATCATGTCGAATCTTTCAATCCATTAACATACATTATCTCTCCATTCATACTTTTCCATTTAGGTCTTCCTTTAAGTTAGCCTTTGTTATTTTTAATAATGTGGAAGTTTTACAGTTTTCGGTATAGTTATTCTTAGGTATTTTGTGTTTTTTGATGCTATTATTAATGTTATTGTTTTTATTTCCCAATTGTTTGCTGCAGAAATACAACTGAGATTTACATATTGATCTTGTATTCAGCATACTGCTAAATTCACTTATTAGTTATAATAGCTTGAAGATTCCTTCGGATTCTTTATGAAACAATCACCTTATCTAAGAATAAAAAGGTTTACTTCTTCCTTTTCAATCCACATGGCTCTTGTTTCTTTCCCTTGCTTGCATTATAGCCTGGCTAGTCCCTCCAGCGCAGTGCTGAATAGAAGGGGTGACAGTGAACATTCTGGTCTTGCTGTCAGTCTCAGGGACAAAGCTTCAGTATTTTACCACTGAGTGAGGATGGTGATAGCTGCCCCTCTGAGAGCACAACCCCCCCACAATGCCCTACCCTGTGAAAGCCAGAACACCCAGTGAAAGAGGAGTGAGGGAAATTCTTCCAACAGCACAGAGATAACAAAAGGGCCTTCATCCTGGCCAGAATGGGTGAGATATCAGAAACTATATTAATCATATGCCTATACTCACGTAAGGTGTGGCCTCAGTTTATGCTACCTATACAGTGTAGAAATTCCCTCAAATACAAATTATCTTAAAAGTTGTTCCCTCAGACATTCAGCATAAGCAAATGCAAAGCCTCTCTGAAGCCATGCACCTCCACTCCCCCAGGGCCTAAGATTTCTACAAATAAAGGCTTGATTAGGATGAGCTCACAATTTGAAACAACAAAGCACAGGAGAAGAAAATCCTACACGACCAAAAGTTTCTAGACAGAAACAAGATATTTAGATCTTCAAGAACTATAGATAATATAATCTGTTAGACACTAAAATTATAAGCATGTTAAAATACAACAAACCTTATTAAATTCACTTAATGAATGTAACAGGGATGCAAAAGGAGAGAAAAGCACTAAATTTCTCATCTTAATGCTACAATGAGTCAATAAATATGTTTTTTCATTCCTGAAATTAATAGGTAATTAGTTTCACTTGAGCCTCACAGCGCCAGGTTTTCCTGGCATCCCGTGTGCCCTCACGACACAGTCACGCCTATCCTCTTGCTGCCATCCAGGGATGTGATGTAATGTTACAAGAAATACATATTTGGTCATCCACATGACCAAATACGCATTTCCCAGGTATATTTGGTCTTCATCTGCAGTGCCTGAAAACACTGCAGCACCTTAAAGGTGAAACGGGTGTTCTGTCATGTTAATGAGAGACTATTGGACCCCCCACCCAAGGGCAGGGCCTGGAGGCTGAATCAGCCAGCGGCCTGTAATTTAGTCAGTCATGACTATGCAGTGAAGCCCTCGCAGAACCCATGAGTAAGAGCTTGCTCTGCGCTCTGCTCTGCTGCATTGGGCCCTGCTGCTTGATCGGAGAGCTTCTGTGCTTGGGAAAGCAGAGCGCCTCCACGTGCCACCCACACAGGCCCCAAACTCCACGAGGACAGAAGCTCCTTTATTTGGGACCTTGCCCTGTGTCTCTTCATCTGGCTGTTAACTTGTATCCTTTACGGTATCCTTTCTTAATATGGTAAATTTAAGTGTTTTCCTGAGCTCTGTGAGCCATTCTAGCAAAGTAATTGAACCTAAGGGGAGGTTGTGGGAACCTCCCATCTGTAGCCGGTAGGTCAGAAGCACAGAGAAAGCCTGGGGCCTGCAACTGGCAACTGAAGTGGGGGGTGGATGGCAGTCTTGTAGGATGGAGCCCTTAACCTGGGGAATCTGGTGTTGTCTCTGGGAAGACAGCATCAGAATTGAGTTGAGTTCTCCAACAACCTACTAGTGTTTGAGAAATGCTTGGTGTAAGTATGTGTGGGAAGACCCCCTCCCACATACTTGCATTGGAATTGGATCCAGGTACCCAAATGACGTTATCCTACTATTACTGCTGTGTATGATACTGTTATTGTTATACATATATGTAGGACAAAAATACACCATGGCATTTGGTGTCAGAGATGTGGCAAGGAAGGAGCTGAAATTGTGTCAGCTAGGATACCGTATTCTCTTAGTAGTCTATTTTGTAAAAAAACCAATGCTTGCACATTAAACATTTTACTATTTTATATGTAAAAAGCTTTTTAACAGTTACATTCATATCCATACAGAGCATTCAAAAGCATTCACTAACATGGAAGTATTTCAACAACATGATGTTGCATATGGAAAGCAGATGGCCTAGCAGTAGGTAGAAATGTAGATTTGGCTATGTAAAATTATCTTTCTATGGATCCAGAAAGGCATGAGGTGGTACTCACAGAGAGAGAGGTCTGGAATTAGAAGATGCACTGATTATGTCTGTCTGGGTGGTAGGGTTTCCAGAGATTATTGCTCCCATTTTCACACCTTTTTAATTTATTTGAACTCCTATATTCAGAAAAATTAAATAAGGTATTAAATGAAAGCCTAACTTAAAATTTGTCTTTAAGTATTATATTTGGAATTGGAGCCTGCTTTTTCTTTAAAGACAATAACTGGTGTAAGAGATTATTTTCAACAATTGCTGCAGCACTTACTGTTTAATGAGATTTAAGCGATTGGTGGCATTTGGGAACAACTCTAAGGCTTCAGAGGCCTTCTCAAGCCTCCATAGCTTAAGCTTCTATTTCTCCATGGTTCAGGGAAAGAGAAGGTGGTGGAAACCACCAACATGCAGAGTAAACAGAAGTACAGGGAAGAAAACAGGGCTCGCTGGGGACCACCACCACCCGAGGATAAGGTGTGGTGTGGTCTTACCTCCAACCTAACACACGACACCGTTCTCTGCAGCCAAACTCCTTGGCGATGCATCTGGTAAGTGGTCGTTCAGCCTGTGTTTGACTAGCACAAGAAATTTGCCATCTCACAAGTAGATCTGTTTGATTTTCAGATGACATGAATTGTTTAGATGATCATCATTTATGTAATCTGACTTCTGTGTTCTTTGTGCCTAAGAATCCCTGTCCCCAGGGCTGGAAGTAAACCACATCCCTGCTTCACAGAAGAGTCCTTTGGACATTTGGAAACATACCCCAGGGTCTGTTCCTCCACCTCCTTCCTGAATAGACTCTCATTCTCCAGGTTAAGTATCTACCTCCTGGTCCTAAATACCCTGCATATAATTCAGTTTATCATTACTGTCTGTTGAGTACAGAATAGAATAAGACCCCTCTTTCTGGACCCTTTGGTTTTAATTCAGACTAAAATCACATTAGTTTGGGGGGCAGTCTTTTCACATGACTGATTATTTACACTGATCTTGTCAATTTTTAAAATCTTATTTGATAAGGGATATTACTAATCTCTCTCCTACAAATATAGAGAAGTGGCATTTTTAACTCAAATGATGGCCTTTTGTTTATATCTATTAAATATTTCATATTAGAACCAGAACATCATTCTTTTGAATATTGTCATCTGATGTTTTTGATAGTTCCCAGTTCTGTGACCTCTTTGAATTTCTTTCATGTGCCCTCTCTATCTTCCTCTAAATCATTGGTGAAATGTTGAATGGAGCAAAGCTGTGAAGAGATTTCTAAACCATTAGTCAAGTATTTCCCATTCTTTCCCATCCTTCAACTCATTAGGGATCTACTTAGATTTATTGCTAATATTTTCCACCTGACTTTGTGGATCCACTCATCCCCTTGCCCAGCAGTGCTCTGGACAGCTGATCTGCATGAGCAGGTTCACTATCTCCTGGCCTTTGAGTGATCTGGTCGGTAGGTGGGCACCAGCTGTCATTCAGAGGTGAAGAGGGAGGCGAAGTAATCTCTCTTCATAAGGCTGCTGTGACTGGGCTCATTCCTCTACTAAACACCACAGTCCCTGTCAGTGCTCCGTTCAGGAGCTCTCTCTGCCATCTGGCATGCCTCTTTCCCCTCGTCCCTTTAGGCATCAGGTGGTAATAACTCTCCATCATTTCTAACCACTAGCTATCGCATCATGCTGTGTTGGTTTCCCGAAAACATGCCCCATCTTTACAAACAGTCCCTTTGTTCAATGCTCTTCAATTAACCTGTTTCATTTCTACTGGATTCTGACTGGTCACTATCAACAGTAATATCATTCAGGACACAGTGCTTGATATTTTTAATGTTTTAATGAAAATAGCATGAAATGCATTTTTGTGAAAAAAAATCTAGATAAGATTCAAAGCATTCTCTTTACTTGCCATTTTATTGCTTTATCTGTAAAAGGATATAGAATTAATCCTGCATCACTTCTTGTTACTAATGCCAGCCTCCAATGGTCATCTCCTCTTACTCCCTGAGAGTGAGGCTTTTTTTTTCCTGGAATTTTCCTCAAGACTAACAAGAAGCTCATCACTATATGACCTGAAATACTTAGTCTCCTGCCCTTTTAGAAAATTAGGTTTTTTGCCTAACACTATAAAAGCCTAGATACTTCAACATTAAAATAAAAATTTGTCTTATAGAGACCAAGAAAATAAAAATAATGAGAATATCAGACTTTTTTATAGGATTTCTTTTCTTGCTTGAATTATCTTCTTTTTCTGATTATGGTATCATAAATTTGTATCACAGAAAATTGGTCAGATACAAAGAAATATAAAATAAACAAAAATCACCCATATTTTTACAACTCAGAGATAATAATATATATTTATTTTTATTTGAGTTTTGTATAACTATAATCATTCTGTATGTAATTTATAACTTACTTATTCCTATTACATGTTATAGTATCATGGAAAATCCTTTGATGATCTTTGACTCAGGGAAGCTCAGTTGTTGGGATTTCCATGCCACAACTCAGGCAAAACATCTACCTGGTACAGCACACCTAAGTCATGGTCTTCAGAAGGAAATGGGACTCTTGGAAGTAATACTTCTCAACTGTGAATGTGTATATGACACATCTGGGATCGTTAAAGTGCAGATTCTGATTCTGTAGGTCTGGGGTGGGACCTGAGAGCCTGCATTTCTAGCACGTTCTTGAGTGATGTCAATGGTGCTGGTATGCAGATCACACTTGAAGGAATCAGAACTGTTATTTGCATAGTAATGATATTTATACGCACATTAAAGTTTGGTAAGCATAGATGTACATCATCGATTCTCAACCTTGCCTTCCATTTAAACTTCCTTGTATTTGTGTGAAAACTAATGCCCAGAGATCCCTGTTTTTTAAAAGTTTACCAGGTAATTCTGATGCACAGCTGAGGTTAACAGTGACTCCTCTAGGTCTAACTGCAGAGCATGATGGCAAGTGTAGCAGTTACAAACAGCTCACATAGTCTTCGTTTCTAATTTCCATTAGAAAGAAATAAAATAACAGCAATAACCACAACAAAACAAAACAAAACAAAACAAAAAATCTGACCATGGTGTTGGAAGGCTGGTGCCACAGCTGAGGTACTCTACTAAATCAAGATTCTGATTTGAAGCACACAGGGATTTAAACTAAATTGAGCCACCTGAACCCAAAATTGACTTGGAAATCTCATCAGCATGATATACCCCAAACAATTTCCAAAGCTTCAGTTTAAGTTCAATAATCAATTTAGGCAAATTGTAGAAGTGACACACATCCCACCTGGGATTGCCTGAGTGCTTGGTCACAACAGAGACCCAGAGGCCATCAGTCAGAAAAATTTGGGCACACAGTCTTTGCATATATAGGAATCAAGAAAGTAATCACCAATTTTCTTAGCATTAGCTCCATTACTTCAGAGGAAGACAGGTCAGTTTGCATCCAATTTTTGCTGGAAGACTTTGTAAACAATCAAAGGCTGAAAAGTGTCAGCGCTTACAGAGCCCTGACTTTAAAATACCATCAATGACTTCAATTATGTCTTTTCTTTCACCATCTGGACAGGAGAGTAAATTGGACAAGGATGGCTGCTGTCCACATTTCACAGAACAACAGAAAATGCATTAAAGCTTGTGAAAGTGCAGTTTTCTGTTATGACACGATGGCGCAAGGCCCGTAAGGAAGCATTTTGCAGACCTCGCCATAGATCTCTGGGTCTACTCGCACTGCCTCTTGTGTGTGATGGCCTCACACCACCGTGAAGGCACATGGGAGGCCCTGGGAGGGACTCTCTGCTGGGCCATGAATCTGTGTGGTGTGCATTCCACCATGTGAGGAGCTACCGAGCAGCTCTGGCTTCTTGTAAATAGATAAAATCCAAACAACACAGAAAAGCGAGAGAGCAACCAAGAATCTAGAGACCTGGATCTAGACTTTGGTTGCCTGCCTGACTTGGGAAGCTCAGTATTTCTCAATGAACTTCAGGTCCTCATCTGTCAAGTGAGCTGATTAGACACAATTATCTCTAGGGCCCTTTCTGAACCTAGCATCATATATAATTTCATATCATCTAATAGTAATGGTAATGATACTAATAGCTAACATTTATTACGTACCTACTGTATATCAGAAACTATTCTGAATACTTCATATGTATTGACACATTTAACTATTTTTTTAGTAGATGCCAATTTATCCCAATTTTATAAATGAGAAAACGGGCTCAAGAGACAGGATTTTAACCCAAAAACTCAACCTCAGAGTTTCTGCTCTTAACCACTGCATTCAGTTTTCTCATGCTGATATTTGCACTTAACCATTCTCTGAACATTTAATAGAAGTGGGAGAAATGCTTCATTTATAATCATGAAGAGTCAACAACTGTAGCTATTATAGCATCAGCCAGATTTCGCAAGGGAGGAGGCAGGATTCGGTAAGGTCATCAGTGAAGCTCCGCGGTCACCCTGCTCCTGGGCCAGTAACTCCTGCGCGCAGCCTTTGCACCCACGCGCCCCCTGCCAGCTCCTGTCTGACGTCACCGGGACCCTTTGTTCACCGCTTCCCCCATTGTTTTCCTTTCCAATCAGCAGCCTTCTCTCTTCACTCTTTCCTTCCCATTAGCGATTTCATGCTCAGTCACACCAACTTCTGTCTCACCAACTCCTTGGTTCCATTTTCTTCCCATTGACTTGCTTAGAGGAAACCTCCACTTGCCAGGGAATCCACGTGCTCAGGCCTCCGCACCCACCCCGGGCTGCTGGCGAGGAACCACCCAGGAGGGCTCCACTTGGAAATCGCTGGCTTCTGCTCGATCGGAGCCCTTAGAGCCGCAGGCCAAGTGTGCTCCCTCCCTGGTCAGGTCTGCCTGCCTGCGTGGACGGCGGGGCTGCCGGGACCTTCTTCGCCTGTTGCAGCTCTGACCCTGCCACCTTGCCTTGGTTTGCAGGAGGTGGTCTCTTATTCTCAGAAGAAAGAGAAGGTCTCAACCCCTTCACCCCTTGACTAAACCTGGAAGTTTTTTTCAATCGCCACCTACCCTCCTCCTTCCGTTTCCTTCAGGAGAATGTGAATCTCTTCCTCTCTCAGTGGTAACCCTCTGCTGTACCCCGAATTTCATCCTTCCACTTACTCAAGGACGTGGGCCTTTCAGGCGCCTTCTGTACCCCATATCTCCACCCTCTCACTCTCTAGTGGCTCCTTCCCATGGCAATTAAATATGCTTGAAAACAAAAACAGAAATCTGTCTACCCCTCCATCCACTTCCCTAATCATTCCCCTCATGCATAACCGAATTTCTGGAAGACCAGCCTTCCTTTGCCGCCTCCACATTCCCCGTCCCGCCCTCTTGTACTCACTGCAAACTGGCTTCCCTCCTCCATCCCTCGTGTTTGGTGTCTGCGTGGTCCTGCTGACACCGGGGGCCACTTCACCCTTCCCGGAATGTCCCCCTCCCTCTGCTCGGGATTCTACGCCACCACCCCCTATGGTTTCCTCTCATTCACTGGCCATTCTTTCTGAGTCTCCTCTTCATCCTTTTTCTTCTCACTGCATCAAGGAAAAGTTAAGGGTTATGACCCTGTTTCTCAGAGTATGGTCTCATATTCCTCCTCAGCCATCCCGTCTATTCCCATAGCTTCAATTCTCTTTTTGATGCAGATAATTCAAAAATATATATTTGGAGTCCAGACTTTTCTCCTGACCTTCCAACTCACACACACCCAACTGCTTGGACATCTACACTTGGAGGTACCGCACATGCTACCAACTTTTCAAAAACTAAAGTTAATTCATTATCTCCCACTTGAAATCTACTGCTCTGTTGTGTTCATTAATGGTAATGCCAGTGTCTCAGCAAGATTCCTGGTAGCTGTCATCATCTGCTCCTTTTCCTTAATCACTGATATCAAACAATCATATGACCAATTGAATCTACGCCCGGATTCAGTCTCTCCACTGTCACCACCATTCCCCTTTTCCAGAGCACTGTTGTCCCTGACTCAGACAACTTGAACAGCCTCTTGTCTCCACGCTTCCCATCTTGACCTGACATCTATTTTCAGTGTTGTGGCCAGATGCATTTTTCTGAATATATATCTAATTGTTTCTCTCCTATTTTGAATACCCTACAATGTCTGCCCTTTACCTTAAAACAAAGTCCAAGAACACTTACCATGGCTTGCATGACCCTTTGAGACCTTACCTGAACCGCCTGTCCGGCTTCAGCTCTGGACATTCTCCAAATGCAGCATGCAGTGTAACAGCCATATTGAACTCCTTTCAGTTTTTGAGTTAGCTTTATTCACTGTCATCCTTAGGTCTAAGTAAATGTTGTTATTCCTACCCAGAACACTTTTCTCCTTCATTCTCTAATTTCTACTCATCTTTAAGGCCTCAGTTTGGAAATCAGTTCTTCTAGGAAGGTTTCCCTAATTCTCGAGAATATCCTGAAGGACACTGAACTTGTTCTTTGAAGCAGCAAAAGCAGTTCAGTTCTGAAATCTATACATTTGTTAACCTGTTAAGTAAGGCCCTCTGAGTCGGCACAGCACATGAATAACCAGTAAAAATCCCACATGCGGGGGAGAGGAGTGGTCACTGCAGTGTACCTAGTTGTAATTCAGATTAAAATCTTATGTGATCCTAATAATAATTCTTATAATTTTTCAAGGGTCTACTGTGTGCAGGTATTGTATTTAGTATTATAGATCATGATTTGGTTTGATCCTCTCAACAAACCCTATGTTACTGACAAGGACTCAAGTCTCAGTGAGGTTAAACTTGTACAAGTAAACAGCACTCAGAAATAGAGTAGGAAATAGCTGGCATTTGGAGGTCAGCAGCCGATTCCAGCCCTCTTAACCATGACAACATATCCCTCACCCCCTGAAGTAGTCTATGACTAGAAGAGGCGATGCATACTTTGTTTAACCTGTAAAAGGGGCAGTGATCAGTTATTTTGCCTGATAGCTGCATAATATACAAGTTGCATTGTTCCAAAGAAAATAAATGTTTTTAAAATCTTAAAACTAACTGTAGGAAGGGAGAGGGAAAGACTGGGCAGGTGAGAAATGCCTGTACAAAGGACAAGGGAGGCTTTCCAGTAGGGCTTCATCTTTTTAACACAATCCCATTAGTATTTTAACACAGCTTTTGGAAAGAATGTCTTCCACATCACTCTGCTCCCCGGGGAATAGATCCAAAGGCCATGTACGTTTGCATATTAAGTAAATACATATACAGAAGTTCATAGTCAGCCATTATCCTTCTCTAAACTAAATGTCCTGTCATAACAGTTGAGGGGTTGGGATTGTTAAAGGATTAAAGTAGTCACAGCTGAAGCTACACCCTCTCCGTGGATGACAGCTAACATTGACTGTATGCCAACCGTGCCTGAATAGTAGAGCTAGCAGCTCGCCTTTGCTTTGCCTACTATGAAGTCTGCTGTTTGTAATGCCAAACAATTAGACCATTTGTTAGATGGTGCTTTAATACCCTCGTCAAAACCCGACAAGCACCTCAATATGGTTTCTTATACATGGTAGGTAAAAAAAAATACTTGTTAGATAAATTATGATAGTGTTAGAGCAGGTAGATTGGCAGATATGAGCAGGGAGGGGGTGGGGAGACTTTGGCCAACTGGTTGTTTATATTCTAAATATTCCATGTAAGTTGTTCTCATGGGATGTGGGGAGGAGGGTATTGATCAGACTGTCCAAAACTGGCTGGTTCTGGCATGGAGGAGAAACTGACCCAAATTTCACCCTAAAATTCATTATATGCTCATTAACATAGTAAAAATCACACTTCCCTGTGCCATGACAGTTCTGATGAGAACCTGGTGTGAGGGCGGAGCAAGCTCTAACTCCAAGACCCCACCTGTTGCCTTTGAAACCATCTAGTGAATCTTCATCTTCCTTTACTCAAAAAAGGCTCCCTATTGTTTCCTCACAGCAACTCCCAGCTGGAGTCTGCACATGCTCAACCCTTGGTATGTACTTTAGGTTTTCTCTATACTCCTATTTTCCAAATAAACTACTAAAGCTTAACCATTTACATCCATTCTTGAATTCTATCTCATGATAAGACCAGCAACCTGAGTCCAGTAACAAGTGTAGCAACCATTTATTGAACACCTACCATGTGTACTTGCCACATATCCCAGAAATATCTCTAAATCTCATAGACTCATGCAAGAAAGCAATACCGTACCCATTTTCCAGATATGAAAACCGAGGTATTTAAAGTTTACTGACTTAAGACTAAATAGCTAGTGTCTGGGAGACCCGGTATTTAAAAGCAATTCTGGCTAATGCTAAAGTTACCTTATTTCAGCTATAGAAAGAAGGAGGGTGTGAGGAAGAAAGATCAAGAAATAATGAAATGAAAAAAAATAATAAATGGAAGTAAGCAGAAAAATCTAAAAACTTTCTTTTAACTTAAATTTGAACTTAAACAACTTCAGGATTCCACCTTTGACATACATTATGATAATTACATATAAAAAGAAGAAATTATAATTTGTGAGTTTTCAGGTAATCAAATTGTCTATATGACATGAAAAACATTGATCAGACATGCCCAAAAATAAGTGGGAAGAAACACTGTAGGCAGATGTTTTCAAAGGAAAATAAGGGTTCGCAGAGTGTTGAAGATATTAATTTTCATGATTGCTGCCTTTTGTTATTTTGCTTCATTGTTCTTCACTCTACTTGATCTAAAAATACAAAAAAAATTTGAGAGAAAATTTGTTTTCAGGGCCAGTTAATTTTTGAAAAAAAAAAGAGAATAAAGGACAGAATTTCTGGAAAGTTCTTTGTCCCTTCAGTCTTCACTTGATAGACCACTAGTCATGAATTTAAAGACCAAGAGATAAACCGTTGAAAAGAAGGCAGTCTAGGAAAAATAACTTGACTTTTTTATGTATTCCAAAGTAGCTTTATTCTTATAAAATTATTTCTGCGTGTTTCCTTTTTTCAATGGGTAATAAATAACTCTTAGGGAAATAAGTGTGAGCAGATTTGGTCAAGGGACTGGGATGGAGAGGCCTTGCCATCTGTGAGATGTGCCTTAGAATAGAATTGCTCTGGGAAGAGGTTATCTGTGCTGCCTGCTTTTACGGGGTGGCATTTAAATACAAGTACTGGTTCACTTTTTATTGATCTCTATACATTAAAAGGCATTTCATAAAGAAGGGTGGTGTGAATAACTGAATCATGGGCTGTTTGTACAGATGGAGAACTTTACGGGCTGTGTGTGTAGATCTGCAGGACTGTAAGCTATTTAAGGAGACTGGTATGCTGGGGCCTCATCACACTATCTATCTTACAAATATTCAACACACTGATGCATAGGCACTTCCATTGTCTCTCAGAAATAGTTTCTGAAACAGTTTCTTATATATAGAGAGAGAGGTTTTGCATATACCTTGATTGCCTAAAGGCTGAGCTTAATTAGGAGAGTAGGTAGGGGTAGGGGCTGGGGGTGAAGAAGGAAAAGGAGAGGCCATTTCAAATTTGGGACAACTTTTTTGAAATCTCAAGTCATCTAATGTTCAAACACAGAATTTCCTTTGCCTGGTGATATCCCTGGTCTTGGTTACCCAGTTTTATTACCTACTACCATGTTTGGAATATAACATTGGTTCTCTAGCATGAAAACTAGAATTTACTCAAGAGCTGAGGAATATATCTGAGAAACAATCTCACCAGGAACTGCTCAAACTCTAAGACTTTTAAACTGTCCTGGGGAGAATCTCCTACTGTCCCACTCCTACTACTTTTGGATTTTCAATCTGACCTTATTTACTTGAAACTTTATCTCCCTCTAGGCTCTCCCTTATCCAGTTTGTACTCAAACTTCCTTATTTATTGCTATACTCTTCCTTTGAGCCCACAGTTAACTAATACCAGGATTTTCTCCTTAGCAACTTTTAAATAGTAGTAGACCATTTGCAAAGTGGATCACATTTTACAAATACTAAACTAACACATTTCAACTTTCTTCTTAAGTCATATTGCCTTGTGTTCTTCTAATCTCTGAGGCCAAAACTTGAGATTTAAATCCCAGGGCAACACTTAAATAGTAGACCGGAGAGAAGACTTTCCAAATTCTTTTAGCTTATCAAAAACTAATCCTTGAGATCTCAGATAATTGAGCTGTCTTCCCAAGGGACTTTGTCCCTTCCTCCTATGCAGGCTGGAGTCCGAGTTTCCCTGCCCTCTGAAAAGATAAGGATATCAAGTAGACAGATAAAAGAGAAGAATGGCCCAGCCAATCCTGGAGGATTTCAGGAAGATGGGAGATGGAGAAGGGAAGGAGAGGAGTCAGCCATGGATGTTCCATACACTTCTTCAGATTTATGCCTAAGGAAGGGATGAATGTTAGATACATTGAAAAAAGGGTCCTGAAAGCAAAGGATTTTATCCTAATTCAAGTTTGGACTCATAGAAGACCTTATCTCACGTGCTATCCGTGCCCATCCCACTCCCATCCTCCTTACGTGGTTGGGGAGAGACACTTCTCTAGACTCTTATCAAGCCAAGAGAAGGACTGAACAGTGAGTCACACCTGCTGTACCCTTCAGCCACAGAGCTAGCAGGATGACCAGCGGTCAGGCAGACAAGGGACATCACCATGGAGACAGAGAAACCAGAAGATTTGAGGACCACGTCTTCCCAGTCATCAGGATACTTGTGTAGTATCCTGCCCATCCCCCCAGGTGCCATGTTGCCGAGGAGAAGGTGGCGTCCAAAATAGCCCTCCACCTAAATTTTACATAGGCTTTTTCCTGACTCTGAGCCCTGACCTCCCTTTCCTGACAGCATTTACTTTAGAAAACTTAACATGATAAATTCTTTCTCTATTTCTTCCTCCATCATAAATTCTATGTGTAAATTTTTTAAAAGCCTCTTGCCCGTTTTACAACCCAGAAACATCTTTCTCAACGACTTAAGAGCTATTGTTTTGAAATGTAAGAGGGAGATAGCACCCAATTCTCCTGGTTTCTGTGAGCCTAACTTCAGTAGGCACATTGTTCCAAGTTGTAAAACTACCTCCTGTCCTATGGACACAAGAAAGTTTGCTTTCCTTTGGGTAAAGCTATTTAGAGAACCCGGATGACCTATGTTAACCCTCTCACTCTGGTATTTAAAAATGCTCAACTCTGTGTGTATGGAGAATTGAGTTCAGACGGAGTTCTGATCTCTCTCCTCTACTTCAGTAACCTTAAAGAATGTCTTCCAGCCTGTTTAATTTTGTCCAGTGCAAATTTTCCTTTGACTGTGAAAAGAGAAAAAGAAAAAATTCTACTTTTTTTTTCTTAAAGATATTGAACATAGGCCACAGGAACTATTAAAAGTTTATTGCATCAAATTAAGGTCACCATATTGGTATACATTTTGTTACATTTTTGTTTTAGTTTCATTTTCTTTTCACCTGGTAAAGAGCAAGTAAAGACTGTGAGGATGGGGTGGTTTTACATGAAATAGTTGACATTTTGTGTGCATATCTGACCCATAAATTCCCCTTTTACCAGTTATCATATCCACCCGAACAAATTCTCAACATTCCACCCTGTAACGTCAGTGTCTACCTGAAAATGGGAAGTTCCTAGAGAACAAGAACCCTATCTTACTATACCTCTTCCCACACTTAGCATACTGGGCCTTAGGTAGACACACAAGTATTTGATGAATTCACCCATTTTATTTATTGAGTGAGTGAATTCTGTGTGGCTAGCAGTGTTCTAAATGCTGTGAAAAAAATGGGAACCAAAGTCCTTATTTTCAGGTACTTATAAACTAATTGAGAAGAAAAGACTCACACACAGTGGATAAATTACAAAATCAAGGCACCATTTAACTGAATTATTCAAAAAGTAAGGAATTTTGGAAGTTCAGAGAAACAACCAGAACAAGAAGGGGAATATAGAACTTGAACTGGAACTTTCTAAAATTATGTGTGAAAAACTCCCGTACACAAAAGTAGAAAATAAAACAACTCCTCTGGTAATCCATGTACCTATCAATAAGCTTCAACAGCTATCAATGATTTCCCTATTTTTCAACTATCCCCCTTTGATGTGGACTTTGAAGGAAGGACAGCATTTAAAAGCAGCTCAGTGTGGCCCATGTGATATGATTTCTTGCTACTTTTGAGTCCAACTGACTACCACTCACTTTGCTTCAGCCATCCTGACCTCCTTCCCCTAAATAAAGTACACCAAAGTACACTTTTACCTCAGGGCCTTTGCACTCTGCTTGGGGGTTCCCCTCTCCCTATCTCTACCCCATGCACATACTGCACATGTGCCCCCTTACTTTATGTGGGTCTCTCTTCTGATATATTCTACTCAGAGAGAACTTTGCCAGTGATATTTAAAATAGCAGCCTCCACTCTTGTGGGTAAAATTGCAGTATTTCTGGAATCTCTCACCTGGCTTTACTGTATCTCCATATCAATAGGTGTTTCCAAGGGGTGGAGAGAGGTAGTCCATCTCCATATCAGTAGGTGATTACATTGGGGAGCAAGGGCATATCTGGACCATAAAGATTGGTGGGGTCCCCTTTTTGCAGCTGGGTTGTGAGAGACATGGGTGAGCAGAGTGAATAACTGCTTGCAAGCAATAAAGAGATTTCTCCCACTTTATTTCTCCCTTTGACTGACTTCAGTTTCAAAGATAATTTGTCCCAGGCTGGGAAAATATTTTCCTCCCAGAGTTACATCTGGTGATAGTTGGCAGGACCTCTGAACTCTAAATCTGTCTTCGTGATGCAACCGTTTGGTGGGCTGCCCCTAGAGATGGTGGGGAGATATCTGGAAACCCCATTGTAGATTGTGGGGAGGCCCCAGTGGCTGCAGCAGTAGAGGGCTCATTTTTACCTGGGAGCCCCCTATCCTTGGGGCTTCCAGTTGGGGAGCCCCTAGTGGGGAAAGCACTCAATTGTTCTAGGGTAAAGCACCTTCTAAATGGGGCTTGCCATTGACCTTTGAATAAGTCAACAGAGCCCAGAAGAAGTTCCTTGTGTGCTTTAAGAAGGACTTACACCAAGTCCTGCAGCAACATGGGACAATAGTAAAGGAGCCGTGCTGTCCGTGCCCACCCCACTCCCATCCTCCTTACGTGGTTGGGGAGAGACACTTCTCTAGACTCTTATAAGCCAAGAGAAGGACTGAACAGTGAGTCACACCTGCTGTACCCTTCAGCCACAGAGCTAGCAGGATGACCAGCGGCATCCTGTACCTACCTTGTCAGGTGGCAGATAGACTATATTGGGCCTCTGCCTATATCACAAGGATATCGGTATGCCATGACTGTGCAGACACAGCTACTGGTTTGTTGGTTGCTTTTCCTGCACATCATGCAGACCAGCAAACCACCAAGAGGGGCCTGGAGCATTTCTTTGCAGTGTATGGCTGGCCACAGGTGACTGAGAGCGATCAAGGCACCCACTTTACTGGACATGCATTACAAGGATGGGAGCAGCAATAAGGAATAAGGTGGAAGTTTCATGTACCATATAACCCTACTGGGGCAGGCATGATAGAGAAGGGCAATGGTTTGTTAAAATCTGGCCTGAAGTCAGACACCAACTGTCCATAGGGCTAGGCAGTTTGCTTATGGACAGTGGTACAGTTTTTGAATGAGAAGCCCCAAAAAGGAGCTTAGAGCCCTGTGGACACACTAACACACATTGCTGCCTCTCCTATACAACTGTATGTGCAAGCCAAAGAGGAGATATTGGAGCCAGGGTATGGCCAGCAGAGAAACATCCTGCTACCAGCCCCAAATGCATTAAACCCTGGAGACTCTGTTGAGTGGATGTGACCCTGGACATTTTGACACATGGATCGGCAATGGCTGGCTCTTCTGGCACCTTGGAGAAAAGGCCTGTAAGCTGGTCTCCTGTGTGTTACTGGAGTAACAGCAAAATGGCCCCCAAAGATCATGGTAGTGTACCCAAAATATCTGGGAGGTAAGAGCATCTTACGGGGAAGTTTTGTTTTATCTTTATAGCCAGTGCATGTACCTCCCGTATCCCTATATATTGACCCATCTGTAACTCCCACAAGGAGGGGTTGAAGGTCTGATATACCAGACCAGGATGAGATCCCATTCCTGCCACTGCCCTATCACAGGACCACTCTCTTGCATGTATCCTACTTGATGGACAAGATTTGCCTATGCTGGTTTCATTAAAGCATGTATCTTATCACCCTTAAGGTTATTTTCTTCTACAGTCCCTTTGGCCTGGACCCACCACATTAGCTGCTGGCCACCTACCTGTGAAATGGGTGAGATGTGGACTTAATCTGCATGAGACTTTAAACCTAATTGAATCCTCCAGCTTGAGGATGATCATGATTTTATTGTTGTTACTATTGTATGTTATTAGTCTGATTATAGTGCTCCAGTTTTCTTGTACAGGGACCATTGCAGAAGATGGGGAGCAAATAGATTGTGAGGTGAGATTTCTGGAGGGGTGAGCTGTGGGTAAAATTGCAATATTTCCACAATCTCTCACCTGGCTTTAATGCATCTCCATATCAATAGGTGTTTCCAAAGGGTGGAGAGAAGTAGTCCATCTCCATATCATAGGGGATTACATGCGGTCGAAGGCCATATCTAGACCAGAGTGGTTGGGAGGTTTCCCATTTTGCAGTGGGGTCGTGAGAGACACAGGCAAGCAGAAGTGGATGATTATTGTAAGCAATAAATGGGTTTTTTCCACTTTATTTCTCCCTTTGACTGATTTCGGTTTGGAAGGTAATTTGCCTTAGGTTGGAAAATAATTTTCCCCCAGAGTTACAGCCCTCCTCCCTCCCCTGGCCTGATTTCTATTCTCCATAACACTTATGACTACATGAGTTATGTCACATATTTATGTGATTTTTATTCAGCATATGTCTCCCCCCTGGAATACAGTTATGAATGCTGGTCCTATATTTCAGGACCTAGAATATAGCAGGCACTTAAGAAATACATGTTAAGTAGATTAATAAAGGAATAAATGTCAATCTCCTGGCTCAAAAAAGCCTTCATGTTCCTCATCAGATAGCAGAGGTGAGCACTTTTGACTTATGGGCTAAGTTCAAGTGATAGAAATATTTTGTCTAAGCTGCACTATTTAAAATTTAAATTATTAGTTGACAGCATTTGGAAACTGGGAGGTTTTGCATGAAATCCTTAAATAAATTTTTTAAAAGAAAATTTAAATAACTTTTTAAGAAACTTTAAAATCATGCAGGATCTTTTAATACTGGGCTCATAGCCTCACATGGGAACAATGGAGTCTGGGCAGGTCATTCATTGACAGTCCCTGCCTGGATCCTGTAGACATTCTAGTTCAGAAATTCAACATTAGGGTCTCCTCAGATTAATTACTTCTGAGACCTGTCTGTACGCTTCAGTTCTGCTACTTTAATCTTGACTCCGTCAAGTATACAGAGAACCATCTCCTATTTCTGATGCATGGTAACCCGAGACTTTGCGTAAACCTTATGCAGTGAACTCAGGTGCTTCTACTTATCTTCAATTCAGTCTCTCCTCTCCAATTTATTTATTTCTAATTCCAAAGAGCCACATCTCAGATTATTCCATACTTGCTGATTTTCTTTTTCTAATGGAATAGTAAAAATAAAAGTGTGGTCATTAGGTAAGGAAATAACAAACTGTTTATATGCTAATCAGAAGTTCTGCCTTCAAGCACAGCACAGAACAATTTCTGTATATCTTCTCAACCTCCTTTAACCTCCCTTCTCCTCCCAAAATTGCGTTAAATAATCAAATCAGTGAATGGGATGGTTGGGCAAGAATTAACTACCTACCCAGGGGCTTCTCAGGAATGTGTCTTCCCCTGTTCACCCATAATTTTGAGACTGACACTTCAGGTAAAATCTTTTCTATCCCTCTTTGACCCCATGCAGGAAAAAAAGCTAATCTTTGGGATTTACAACAGAGTATAATAAATCATCAGGGGAACGTTTTGACTTGAAAAATTTGATTTGAAAAAATATTTGCTCATTCCAGATGAGGAAATGTTTCTAATAATTTAAATAGAAGTCATCATCCTTTCAAGATATTAAAGATAAAAGCAATCAGAATGACAAATGAAGTCTTTTTTTACTGTAAAAATAAGTGCATAAATAAATCCAGCACAAAAATCAAGGCTCTTTGCTCCTATACCGATGTCATAAACAATATTTGTAATTGAAATAGGATGACTCTGTCACCAAGCAAAGGTAAGGTGCTGCAGAGGCCAGAAAGGCTGCCCTAGTGGTGGGGGTAGAGTGGGAAGGTCTGGTGTCTTGTGCTAAATGAAGGAGGTAACTAGCTGCACTGGATAACGTAGTTCATAATTAATAAAAATGGAGATGTTCATAAAGTGACCGAAGACATACGTACAGAGAGAGAGGCAAAGAGAAAAGAAAAGTCAACCATGAATGTGTATTATTTTCACCCTGATTTCCACCCAGGCATCCTGCAGACCTCTTGAGCTCTTCCTAGTAAGACTTAGGACCGTGTGTTTATTGACCCAAAAACAAACAACATGATGGCAATAAAGTAAGTGTGAGGGTAATCCTCTGCTCTTCCCTGTCTGGATCTTAAAAACAGGAACTTCCAACTTTTGCACTCCCTCAGGAAATATTGGGAACTGCACTACTGTGCTATTTCCTGACAGACTCACTGGAATCCACTGAAAGCTTAAATTTGGCATTTCTCTTCTGTGCAGACATGCATTAGCATCACTACTCATGGGTAGCTCTATCTCATGATCTATCTCAATATTCTTGTCTTCTGAATCAACAAAGCCACAGCTCTTCATTACCCCCCTTTTCCATCAGAGCCTTTTCAATCAGAGCCTCACGCCTCCCCTGTTAGAGTCCAGTTTCAGCTTCTTGTCTCTTTATATCTACACCCATAATAGAATAAGTATTTTGGTCTTATTTGGCCCCTTGTGTCTTCTGTCAATTGCTTCAGAACCCAAAAGAGAGATGTTATTTATTAGACTCCCACATCTCCAAAATGTAGAGGTAAATCTCCATTTCTTCTTGGAAGAACTGAAAAATTTCCCCCTTCCTAAGGTCTGTTTCCAGTGCTCTATATTCCCCTACTTCACAGATATAAAACCAGACATGTTAAGTGCCTCATTCATTCATTCAATCTATGTTAAGCCCTGTACTACATATTCTTAGTCTAGAGGGTCCACAGATGGGCTGCAAAGGCCTATGAATTTCTGAAATGCAGGAGCATACGTAATTTTGTTTCTAGAACATGGGACAACTTTTTTACTAATTCCCAAAGAGTTCCATAACATAAAAAATATTCTAATGAGACACAGAGAGGTAAAGAGGTAACTGTAATTTAGAGCAGAGGTTCCCAAAATTTCTTGTGATTAGTGCCTCATTAACGTCTTTATGTGCCCCTAGATCAAAATAAATATCCAACAGTTCAATTTATGAGGTAGCTAGTTACAGGTAACAATACAGTAGTCCATATGATGTTCAACAGGTATCTCTGTGCTTTCCTCAAAAATTTAGAATGTCCCACAACATCCTTTGTGAATTGCTGAAGCCCCTAGGGTACCTCAGTGCTCAATTTGCACAGCTCAGGTAGAGCGCAATAACTGATGATGGGTGAACCTGGTCTAGCATTGGGTGTCAGGGAAGGCTCCCTGGAGGATAGGTTGTCTAAAGTGCTCAGAATTTAAGGTGAAGGTGGGCTTGTGAAAGGGGCCAGTATTCCAGGAATAAGTAACACATGTGTACAAACTTGGAATGGGGAGGGTTTAGTTTGACAGGAATGACAAGAGCAATGGTGGGAAGAGAATATGTGCTAAGAGAGGAGGCTCTGCCCAGTGCAGGCATGCAGGACATTTTATTGGTGCTGAACAATTTAATCTTCATCTCTTGTTTGTAATATTCTCTCAGGTGGTCTACAGGGCACAGCAGCATGATCAGATTTGAGCATTAGGAAGCTCTCCCTGGCTGCAAACAGAAGATGGCTTCAGGGCAGCAAGAAGGCAGCAAGACTAGTTTGTTTCCAAGCACTCTGAGTAAAAAGGAATAATGAGCAGGGCAATGCCAAAGGGAGTCAGGGAATGAATGAAGCAATTCTACCTGCCAACAGTGATAATGAAATTCCTTGGGTGAAGCCTCACCTACGTACTAGACCTGCACCAACGACTTTACATACCTTATTGCTAAGTCTTACAACAACCATGCAAAAACAGTATATTATTCTCCCCATTTTACCGATTGAGAAATTAAGGCTAAGAGAATTTTTTAACTATGCCAGCAATACATCTAGAAAGTGGTGAAGCAAGGATTTAAAGGTTGCCTGTTTTGAAAGTCTGTTCCTGTTCCAATACATGACACTATTCCTCAAAAATATTCCTTATACACTGACTTAGTTCCATTGGTATAGAAGATGAATTAAGGCAGAATTTTAGTCTGCTTTGGTCACAACTAGTGTTCAGAATAGTGCCCAGCACATAGTAGGCACTAATAAATGTGAAATGAATAAATGAGTGTTTTTTATTCCTCCTTGGTGAACTGAGCTGTCTGTAGAGAGCTTGGTGGGTGCTCAGCCAGTTCCTACTCCTGGTTTAGAATCTTCCTTTAGCCTTCTTAGTCTTTCCCAATGTGGGTAAAATTGCAATGTTTCCAGAAGCTCTCACCTGGCTTTAGTGCATCTGCATATCAATAGGTATTTCCAAGGGGTGGAGAAAGGTAGTATCAACATGGGCGAGCAAGGGCTTATCTGGACTGGAGAGGTTGGGTGGAGCTCTCTTCTGCTGCAGCCTGGTCACGAGAGAGACGGGACGAGAGCTTGTAAGAAATAAATGGGTTTCTTAAACTTTATTTTTCCTTTGACTGATTTCGGTTTCAAAGTTATTTTTCCCAGGGATTTCCCCCCTGGAGTTACATCTGGAGGTAGTTGGCAGGACCTCTGAACCTGAACTCTGTCTAAGTGGGTGTGACCCTTGGGCAGGCTGTCTCCAGGGATGATGGGGAGGCCCCAATGGCTGCAGCGGTAGAGGGTGCAGCTTCACTCAGGAAAACCCTTTAAGTGGAGCTTCCAGTTGGGGAGCCCCTAGTGGGGGAATTGTTCTAGCATCAAGTACCTCCTAGGGGAATGGGCCTTCCCCAGAATTGGGGAAGAGTGGAGACACTGGGAACTGCAGAATTAGCCCTCCGTCAGATAGAAGACTGCTTAGAGGCCCTGAATGGCCGTGTAGCAGCTGGGATTGTAGGCTCTCTTTTTGTCCAGATAGTGGAAAGTGTTACTGAGGAGAGGGAAAGGATTATGGAGGAGAGAGAGGGGGTTATTGGGAAGACGGATCGTGCTCCTGGAAGATTCCTTAGCAGCAGCAAGGGGGTAGGCAGCAGGAGAGTCTGAGTTGCAGGAGGAGGGGGAGGAAAGAGCAGTGCCTTCAGCTCTGGAGACAGTGGAGCAGGTGTTGGGAGAGGATGAAGGGGTAAGGCTGAGGGCCAATCTGCTGCTGAGGCCACCTCCTGAGGCACCAGCCTCTCCTGTGCCTGGTTGTAATTAAGAAAGTAAAAACACAACAACCGCAGGTTCCTAAGTGGCACCCCCTCCCCAGGTTGTGGAGCACTCTGTGCGCTGCCCCCATACCCAGGATGAGCTGGTGGACATGAGCATCCAATAGTGGCAGAAGCCATTGGAACCTCTGCCTACATGACTTTTGCATCTCTGGGGCTATACCAGAGTGGGGTGGAAAACATTGTTACGTTGGGTCCTGAAATGAGTAGACTGGCTTCCCAGATGACTCACCCTTCCCTCTGGCAGTGGTTGCAAAGTGCCCATCACACCTCAGGGAATCGGGCACATCTGGATTGGCTGACAATAGCCATCAGGGCAGTTTGGCCTAGTCAGGGTGATTTACCATACTTGCCCACTAGCTGGAAAACGTATGCAGAGCTACAGCAGGTGTTGCAGGAATTGGGTATGAAAAAATATCTATAATATGGACCCCAAGGGACCCAATAGGAGTTGTTCACCATAGGAATGAGAAACCTGGTGCCCCATACAGCTCCCCCATCTCTCTTTGGGTCCCTAGTGACTATTCTTGGCCCCCATATAGGGCAACCCATAAGTGAGGCTACTCATACTTTAGCAGATCTGTGGGGGGGGGGGGGTTGAAACAATAAGAGCCTGGAAGGAAGTATGGGCTACAACTGAAAGGAGAGGGGCAAAGGGCCCTGTGAAGGTCTCAAGGACCCAGATGTGGGTTGATTTGATAAAGGCTGGGGTAGTGAAAGAAAAACTTGATGGGCAGCCCAATAGGATCTTGTTAGAACTGTGGCACCAATTAAAGCCAGAGCAGCAGTTCCAGCCACTGGAAGCCAGAGGCAAAGCCCCATGTATGGCCCGTGTCCCTGCAAAACTTCTGGGGGACAGTACTCATGAACCTGGGCCCTCACCCTCACAACGCAATGATTGTGTGTTGTGGTTCAACTCAGGGGAGGGTCAAGACCCCCACCTTGAGGGAACATGATGAGGACCAGAGGCCACATGTAGAATTGGCAATTCATTGGTTCCCTGTGAATGTACAATGTGTCCTGATGCTGGTGGGCACAGGAGCCGAATGTCCTCTGATTTATGGCAACTCTGAGCATTTTCCTGGGACCCCTGCTGTGAGAGATGGCTATGGGGGTACGGCAATTAGAGTGAAGAAAGCCCAAATCCCAATGGGGATAGGGTGTTTACCCCCAAAGGAGTATACTGTGTACATTTCTCCTATTCCTGAATATATTTTGGGGGTCAATATCCTGCAGGATCCATGGTTACAGACTACTGCAGTTGAGTTCAGACTGAGGGTATGTGTGGTAAAGGCAATTCTGAGGGGATGTGCTAAGCACCCACCTATATAGCTCTGTCTGTACCTAGGTGAGTGACAAATACAAAGCAGTATAAATTGCCTGGGGGACACAAGGAAATTGGAGAATCTTGACAGGAGTTGGAGAAGGTGGGCATCATAAAACCCACTCCTAGTGCTTTTAATTCCCCAGTGTGGCCAGTGAAAAACCAGATGTCTCCTGGCAAATCACTGTGGACAGCAAGGAATTGAATAGCCACACCCACCTTTGCATGCTGCTGTCCCCTCAGTAGCAACCCTTAAGGACACACTAAATCATGAACTGGGGACGTATGATTATTTTGTGGATCTTGGTAATGCTTTAGTCTCTACTGGCATAGCACAGTAAAGTCAGGAACAGTTTGCCTTCACATGGGAAGGCTGGAAGTGGACATTCACTGTTCTTCCACAGGGATACTGCCACAGTCCCACCATTTGTCACAAACTTCTAGCCCAGGACTTGGTAACATGAAAGAAATTGCAAATCGAGTGGCTGTATCACTACATTGGTGATACCATGCTCACATCTGATTCTCTTGCAGGTTTAGAAGGTGCAGTCCCTAGACTGCTACAATATCTACAGGAGAAAGGATGGGCTGTGACCAGCCATAAGATTCCAGGACCTAGTTTGTCAGTCAGATTCTTGGGGGTTGTCTGGTTGGGTAAAACTAAAGTTATCCCAGAAAGAGTCATAGACAAGTCCAGGCTTTCCCTACCCCTACCACTGTGGCAGTCTTACAAGAGTTTTTAGGTCTTTTGGGCTACTGGAGAGTGTTTATCTCACACTTGGCACAAATTCTGAAGCCCTTATACCAGTTGGTACAAAGGGCATCAGGTGGGACTGGGATGAGACGTGTGCAGCTGCTGAGTGAGCAGTCAAGGCCGTACACCAAGGCCCTGTGAGCAGGATGTTCATGTAGCCAAAGGTGGTTATGTATGGGGCCTTTGGCAGAGGCTTAAGGGGACATGCCAGCCCATTGGATTCTGGTCACAACTATGGAAAGGAGCAGAGGTCAGGTACAACTTGATAAAGAAGCAACTGGCTGCTGTGTACCACAGCTTGCTGACTATGGAGCCCATCACTGGAACAGCTCCAGCCAAGGTGATAACTACCACTGTGAGGTGAGTGTGAGACTGGACCCAAAGTCCATGGAGTTGCATGGCACAGATGCCTATACTGGCTAAATGGGGCATATATTTACAGTAGCGTAGCACCTTCTCTACTAGACCCTAAACTGGAGAACTCCAAGGCTTACTGGGGACAGTGACGTATACCACTGGGAAGCAGGAAGAACTTGTTTTTGAGCCATTGGTAGCCGAGAGTCCTTATTAGGAGGGAAAAGCCCTTGTACCTGAATGTGCTTGGTATACAGACAGCTCCAGTCTTGGGCAGCCCCCTAAGTGGAGGTCTGTGGCTCTCCATCCTAAGACAGACAATATGAATGGAGGATGGAGAGGGGAAGAGCAATCAGTGGGCTGAGTTGCAGGCAGTATGGCTCGTGATCACCCAGGAGGCCTCCCCCATAGTTTTCTGCACTGACAGCTGGGCTGTCTATTGGGGCTTGACCCTGTGGCTACCAACATGGTACCATGCCAACTGGATGGTTGGTCACCAGCCCCTTTTGGGGCAAGAATTGTGGCAAGACCTATGAGCCTTTGGTCAGACTAAGACAGTTACCATATATCACGGTTATTTTCTTCCACAGTCACTGTAGCCTGGACTTGCCCCCTGGCTGCAGCTGCCACATGATGATTGCTCTGAACTCCCTACCCATTCAGCTACTGACCACCTGTGGAATGTGTGAGATATGGACTAAATCTGCATAGGACTTTGAATTTGACTGAATTCTCCAGCTTGAGGATTATCATGATTTTATGGCTATTGTTATTGTATGTTATTAGTCTGGTTACAATGCTACAGTTTTCTCACACAGGGGCCATTGCAGAAGATGGGGAATGAGTAGATTGTGAGGAGAGATTTCTGGAGGAGTGGGCTATGGTTAAAACCACAATATTTCCAGAATCTCTTGCCTGGCTTTAGTGCATCTGCATATCAATAGGTATTTCCAAGGGGTGGAGAAAAGTAGGCCATCTCCATATCAGTAGATAATTTGAGCAAATGAGGGCTTATCTGGACTGGAGAGATTGGGTAGAACTTTCTTCTGGTGTAGCCTAGTCAAAAGAGAGATGGGAGGACTGCTTGTAAAGAAATAAATGGGTTTCTTAAACTTTATTTCTCCCTTTGGCTGATTTTGGTTTCAAAGGTATTTTGCCCAGGGATTTTCTCCCTGGAGTTACGCCCAAAGACACATTCTTCACTATGCTACCCAAGAAACAGATTTATAGCTGCTCCCACCCAAGGTTACAAACACTTTGATTTTTTTATAATAAGACTTTCTCTGGGTTCACCAGTTCATTACTATTACTATTAGAATTTTTATCCAAGTTTTTCTTTTATCTCTGGATTAAAAAGTGTTTGTTGCCCTTAAAATGTACAAATCAGAATATGTCAGGATCTGCCAAAATCATGTATAATGTAATAGATGAATCCTTCCCATAATTTCAAACTGCTGTTTCTAAAGCTATAAAGCTAAGGAAGTACTGCTTCCAGCTTCAGAACACACAGTCTGGAAGTAAGTCAATCTCCGAGTAGTAGAAGTACAGGGAGGGACTCATGATCTCCGGGGCTCTGTCAGCTGGCATCCATGAGCATTACTGGGCACTGCTTCCCACTGACACCAACTAGCTCCTGCCTCACTGGCTGGCAACCATGGAAATGCACTTGTAAAGGGCAGAACAGGGCACTCTCGAGGCATCTGTATTAGTCAGTGTTCTCCAGAGAAATCCAAGCTGCATATAGGAAGAGATTTTACTAGAAAGTCATTTCTACTGTGTAGACAGAGATTTATTATAGGGAATCAGCTCAAGTGATTATGGAGTCTGAGAAGTCCCATGATCTCCTGTTTGCAAGCTGAAGACTCTGGAAAGTCAATGGCAGAGCTCCAGTCCAAGTCCAAAGGCTGTGTGCCAGGAGCACTGATGTTGGAGTCCCAGTAGGAAGGCAGAATACCAATGCCTCAGCTCAGCAGTCAGGCAGAGAGCAAAGCCTCCTTTCCTTCACCTTTATGTTCTATTTAGGCACTTAGTGGATTGGGTACAGCCCACCCACATTGGGGCAGGCCATCTTTACTCAGTCTACCAATTCAAGTGCTAATCTTATTAGGAAAACCCTCAAAGACACACCCAGAAATAATATTCAACTAAATGTCTGGGCACCCTGTGACCCAGTCAAATTGACACATTAAATTAACCATCACAGCATGTCTACAGAGGGGAAGCTCCGTGTTCTCAAGGACAGTTCACCTGTGCCCCAGTGTCCTGGGATAAGCCTGGGCTGTGTTTGTTTTTTTATTTACTTTAGGGCTCAGCCCCTGGGATCTGATTCCAGAGTCGTAAGAAGATCAGCAAGCATTTCACTCTAACCTAAGCATGAAGGGCTTGCTAACAGGCGTGATAAACAGCAGTTCAGTCTGTGCCGAGACGAACACGGTGGGCTTCTGCACCAGCTCTGCTCAGAGACTTTACTCATCTGCTGCCGTCAGCACCTGCGCCGACCAGGTGGAACCTGAGGGCGAGCAGGCCAGCCTCTGGAGGGCAGGCTCCTTCCGGGAATCCTCAGCCTTTGCAGGTCAGTGACTTGTTCCTCCAGGCCAAGTTCTACTTGCTCTAAACACACACCTATACACACACATGCCGTCACCCCAGCCCCCAAACACACACAAACAGGTCAAGCTTCAGATCTTCATAAGGGACATCATAATACAATTTAAATAATGAAGGAAAAATTCTAATAAATGCATTTGTGAAAGTGTGTGTGTGTGTGTGTGTGTGTACGACTCTATTACTAAAATAGTAATCTAAATATGCACTTACTGATTCTTCAGTCCTTTCCAAATCAACAGAGTAGGGCTTGGTTTTTTGCACAGAAATACTGTCTAATTTACTCTTATCTCATTTAGTAATTCAAATGAATTGTAGAGCTTTGTTGCTGCCCTTTCCTGATCTTATTATCGTGTAGTTCTTACAAAAACAACATGTTAACTTATGATTACCTACTCTCTTTAAAGCCATCAGTTTGATTCTTCCAGTTCATTAAAAAAGCAATGTATATGGGTGTTCAGTGAAGTAAAAAACAGTTTAATGAGTTTTGGGAAGTAACTGTTTGACTTGGACCCCAGGAGATGATAGTGTGAGGCCCTGTGTAGTTCAGAAACCAGGGAATGTGTGTATTGACATAAAATGCAGAGGCCCCGTAGCTCAGCTTCATCATTACAAACTCATGTCCCAACAGGGTAATGAGTTCACATAGGTAACTGGTCAGTAGATATCTGGGACCCTAAAGTCACCCCCATTTTGGGCTAAGTATTAAATACCTTTAACAAGTGGCAAGGAGCTGGCAGTGACAAAGGATATCGAAGCCACAGGTGACTGGTACCAATGAGTGACCTGGGTGCCATCCCTGACCCAGATGAGTGCCCTCTTCGCATCCCCCCAAGGACGCTCTCTAGAGCTCCAGCAGCAGATATGAGTTGATCTCTATTATTCAGATCCCATGGCCCTACAGAACTCTGAGTCTTGACCAGTTTCCCCTAGATGCTCAAAGTGTAACTAAGAGATTGTGGGTTTAACCTAGATGGCCTGAGTAAATTGCTTCAAGTCATTTCCTTTTCTGTAGTTAGACTGTCTTTTGCTCATTTCCAGCTCTCTGATATAGAACTAAAACTTCGATATTTGGTCCCACTCCTCCTCATTACCACCTCTCACACCATCTCACAATTTAAGAACTGACAGCTCAAAAATCCTAATGGGTTAACACACTCCTGTAACAGAACCCAGATATCAGGATCCCTGACTTAATTCTTTTCAGTGCCCACAATGTTCTCTCTAAGGCTATTTAATAAAATACTTGATCTTGTACAAAGAACAAAAACAGCTTCTGATCCTCTCTCCTTTTCTATTTTGCATTTCCATTTTTGTACAACCCCAAAGAAGTTTTTGGAAAAGGTAAAGTTAATACCATGTCAAGTGCCCATTTAGAAGAACTTTACCCTCCCAGCTCTGGTGGGCTAATGAAGAGAAATTGCTGTCACCTGCAGACCTGTGGCTTTAGCACCAGGGAGTCATCAGGCTGATGCTTCCCCCAGCATGACAACTTCCTTCTCTTAAGGGGTTTCCCAGGGAATCTACAGTGGCACTTGAAAAGCAAATAATTAAGAGCAATAAATAGCAAAATCCCCTAGAGAAATAAAAATTATTCATAATAATAACTGTGCAGGCTGACTGGAGGAGGAGTGTTTTTATTATGTGCAAAAAGTTTCTGAATCTGCTAAAATATGTTCAAAGCCATTGGTTTAAAAGACTCATACTCCCTCAACCAAGTGGAGTCACTCTTCAGTGATTTCTTTTTTTTGTATTAAAGTATCATTGATATACACGCTTATGAAGGTTTCACAAGAAAAACAATGTGGTTTTTACATTCACCCTTATTATCGAGTCCCCCTATACCCTATTGCAGTCACTGTCCATTAGTGTAGGAAGATGCCACAGAGTCCCTATTTGTCTTCTCTGAGCTACACTGTCTTCCCCATGACCCCACACACACACAATGTGCACCAATCATGATACCTCACAATCCCCTTCTCCCTCCCTCACCACTCGCCCTCCCACACCCCTCCCCTTTGGTAACCACTAGTCCCTTCTTGGAGTCTGTGAGTCTGTTGCTGTTTTGTTCCTTCAGTTTTGCTTCATTTTTATACCCTACAAATGAGGGAAATCATTTGGTATTTGTCTTTCTCTGCCAGACTTATTTCACTGATCATAATACTCTCTAGCTCCATCCATGTTGTTACAAATGGTAGGATTTGTTTCTTTCTTATGGCTGAATAATATTCCATTGTGTATATGTATCACATCTTCTTTATCCATTCATCTACTGATGGACACTTGGGTTGCTTCCATGTATTAATTAGTGTAAATAGTGTTGCAATAAACATAGGAGTGCATATGTCTTTTTGAATCTGAGACGTTGTTTTCTTTGGGTAAATTCCAAGGAGTGGGATTCACCAGTCAAATGGTATTTCTATTTTTAGTTTTTTGAGGAAACTCCATGCTGCTTTCCACAATGCTTGAACTAGCTTACATTACCACCAGCAGTGTAGGAGGGTTCCCCTTTCTCTGCATCCTCTCCAGCATTTGTTGTTCTTAGTCTTTTCTATACTGACCATCCTAACTGGTGTGAGGTGATATCTCATTGTGGTTTTAATTTGCATTTCCCTGATGATTAGCGATGTGGAGCATCTTTTCATGTGCCTGTTGGCCATCTGAATTTCTTCTTTGGAGAAGTGTCTGTTCATATCCTCTGCCTATTTTTTTTAATAGGGTTATTTGCTTTTTGGGTGTTGAAGCATGTGAGTTCTTTATATATTTTTCTTCAGTGATTTCTTAAAAAGCCAAAGTATCAAATTTGGCATTGGTATGATCATTTGCTCTTTTTTTAGTATTAGTTCTCAAAATACTTTTATCTTCTCCACTGTCCGCATCCTACATCACCATTGCTCATTCTTTATGCTCAGCAGCACACTTAGGGTCGGGAAGGATAGTGTGGGCCAGAGGAATGGAGTAAATGGTGCAAGTCACAGGTATGGATTTTAACTCAATTACTAGTTCAAAGCCCTTTAGCAAGTAATAATGTGCCGAGTTTCAGTCCCAACATTTATGATTCTGGAAGTAATCCATCTTAGATCACAGGGCACTGTGAGACTGGAAGGAAATGATCCGTTTAAAAGTGCTTTTAAGCAACAAAATAAATAAACAACCAGGTCAATAGTTGTATCACTATTTCTACTGCTTTTACCCATTGTGCTCTGCAGTCCCACCACAGTACTTTTGGAGCTTAATTCTTCTCATCTTTGAGATCTTAAGAAGTCTCCTCAGTGATTCCCAGTAGTTTCAGAGTCCCTGAAGAGTTTTTATATACATGATCTTATCCTTTCCTTTTGGTGGGAGCGTTGCCTGGCTTTGGGACATGCCCTTGGGAGACTTTAGAGGACACACTGCAAGAAAGAGTAAGGGTGCTTTCCCAGTCCCTCCGCCTTTCTTAGTAAGTCCAGGGACTGGCTCCCTCTGGGCCTCATTCTTGTCTGAGCTTGAAATGCTGCTCCTCTCCCTTTATTACACTGTTTGGGGGTTGTGTTAGCTTTTCTGATCTAGTTCCCATGCAAATAGTTCCTTTAACAGCAGCTAACCTGGGTACATCTTTTTTCTCCTTTCCATAGGTTGCATCTGACCTTCAAGCTCTCAAGGTCTCCTTTTCCCTTTCATACCTGCCCAGCTTGTCTTCTAATATCTGCATTTCACTTCCAGGTCTCTCTTTCCCTTCTTGTTCATCTGCCTTTTAAAATTTTTCTTCTTCAGTTCTTCCAGTGCTTTTGTCACATTAGTAGGACTGAATAGGACTTTTACTATTTGAAGAACTATCTTCAGATTACTCCTTATTGACTTTGTAGGCAAATCTGATCCTTGGAAACACAGAATGCCTGGGAAAGACCTTTTTCATTATCTTCCTAATTTGTGGGTCAGCACATTCACATCCTGCCCTGAAACTGTCTCATTCTCATGTCTCCGAAATGTCAATTCTCTTGCCCTGGGTAATGCACAGTAAAGATCTTATGGGAAATACCTTTCCTTGGGGAAACCGGAAGTGGATAATAATCACTTCTCTAACTTTGATCATGAATTAAGACAGCACCTGCAACCACGGAACGAGGGAGAGGTTGGTTTCAGCGGCCATATTTTGGTTGTGAGATCTATGTGATACAGGTTGATGGCTGTGTCACATAATAATATGAAAGTGATCCTCAAGGGAGACTTAACAATAGCAAAACTATTTGAACTTTGGGGTGCTCTGAAATGAATAGTAATTAATGATTCTTTTCATTGTTATGAATTATTTGACATTTGAAATAACATGACAAATTACTTTATTGCAATAATGAGATACAATGATGTAAAGATGATAGTTCTTGTAATATTTCATTTGAACATTATTTTTATACTAATATATACAATGTATTCACATATTAATGTATCAATGAAGAAATAGATTGAAGTGGATGGGAGTCTGCATTTATACAAGAGTATATGATGAAAAATTTCTGCCAAAGAATTCAAACAGCATTGTGATTTCAAGAGGATTTCTTCACAGAAGGCTTTTGTGGGTTACCAAATCTGAGAACTATAAAGCTTTACCTGACATAGATCCCTGGACAAAAGAACACCAACTGATAACCTCAAGAGATTCTATCAAAGCTGAGATGGTCACACCTCAACCCAGACACAGATCTTCAAGAAAGCACTCTCACGTCTGCATAAATAGAGCCCACATGGGCATTCCAGCACAACCACATATGTTCCCTTGTCCTCTACTTACTACATCTGGCCCCTTGGGTAAGTTCTCAACCAGCACTAACTCTAACAGCAACTCACAACTGAACTATGTGCCTCTCTG
This sequence comes from Manis javanica, assembly GCF_040802235.1. Classification (NCBI taxonomy): domain Eukaryota; kingdom Metazoa; phylum Chordata; class Mammalia; order Pholidota; family Manidae; genus Manis; species Manis javanica. The sequence continues at coordinate 19,067,346 of NC_133168.1, forward strand.
GAGTTGATGCAACTTTGTGATTGTATTACTAAAAATAGGAATTTCATGTCACACTGCAAAAAAAATGTCAAATTTTTTAATTTGATAAAGTGTCTTCTTGACAGACACTGTCACTGATTTTTGAGCTATACGTCTGGAGGACTTACTAGAGCAACAAAAGGAAATATTACTTCTTATCTGGGTACCACCTTTTCTCAAGTGGAGGCTTTCTTCCTGGAATGGAATAGAAATATTCTTGTAAGAAGCTTTGAGAAGTTCAAATGTGTGTCAGCCCCAAGAAACGGGTATTATGTGTGACAGGAGCATCAGGACACAGAGTCTGTGATGTTAAGTTCGGTGGCTGTGTGCTGCCCCAGATTAAGTGCAATCTGGGGTTAACCCAATGTAGTTTTCCCACCAAAAAAAATAACTTTTTTCCGGTCCTGTGTATCCTCTACCTGTTTCTTTGTTATTTAATCTTACAGATTCCTAATAAGAATGCACTTTGAAGGATAAAAGAAGAAAACTTAAATACCCCTTTTGGAGCTGACCTAAGTACATAATAGAATGGTATTTTCCCAGCTTAAGCTCTATGAAGTTATATAATATTATTTTTCCACTGAAGACAAGCAGTGAAGGACCAATGCCTTGCAATGGACCGTTTTCTACAGGTCACAATTCCATCCAGGAAAAGTTACCTCTTTTCAAATAAGTACAAAAATAAGGACTTAACAATTTGAGGAGCTTGGGGAGTGGATGAAATCATAAACTAGGTGTAGGGAGAAAACGTCATCACTTGATAACAAACCTTCCTTTCTCTTCATATAGACCGAAATTACATACGGAGCACTCTGCGTTTGCAGCACAAGTACAGACAGTCTGTTTAAAGATAATGTCAAATTGAGACAAGTACATTATAAAACAAAGGGAAAAAGAGAAAACAAACAAAAACACCACTTCATTGCTTTCCTTACTCTAGAACTCACCCACCATCCACCTATTTTTGAGTAAATCAAACATCTGCTTTATTGGGTTCTCACCAGCAGTAAATTGACAACTGAAGATATCCAGGCAGTCTTCTGCCTCCACACCCTCACCATGGAGGGACAGGCCCCCGTCTGCCAGCCTCTCCCTGCCCGTCTCCTAATGCCAGACTAGAGTCTGTCCTTCCCACCTTCTCCCACGGCCTACATGCCAGCTCTGGCTGCCAGGCCCAGGGCTCTAGGGACGTCCTGCAGAGCTCAGGCCTAATGTCCAAGTGATCTCCAGTCCTATCAGGACTCTCAGAGTACCTACAGAAGAGATTAAATAGACTTTTGAGGCTTCCTACTGGTTACAATGTTTGAGTGCCAGCGAGCACTTAGAACAGAGCTCTGTATCAACAGGCAATCACTTGCACCTACCTTGCCGCTGTGGAAGAGGCCCGTAGATGAACCAACTGAATCACATAAAGAATGTGTATTAATGTTGTTGTATATTTATGTTAAACGTAAAAGACTAAACTAGAAATGAACAAGGTAAAGTAGTAGAAAGTGGAAATCCCTATTCCCCACATTCACTTTCAGATATTTGATGCTAGGCTAAGGTAAAATAGCTTGAATGCCATGGTATCTGCAACTAGACTTTCTCCCTTCTTTTTCTTAAAAATATTTTTTTCCAGTCCATTTTTTCCTATATTTGCTCCTCACCAGTAGATCTTCCATGATCCTGAAAGAATGTCACTTCCCTCAAGTATAAAAACACCAAGTACCTTTGGGTCTGATGAAGTGTGATGCCGACTTCAATTTTACAAATTATTGCTTATCACCTGCAAAAAAGAGGTGAGACCTTAAGGAAATGCCATCCCATGCTCCCAATCCCTTTGTATGTGATATATCCTGTGAGCGTGAGCGTCTGGGTCAAATGTGCAAATGTGATGTGGGAAACATCATGCTGCTTTACCCATGGAGCTCCTGAACTTCCCAACGCCGCCTCCTTGTCTTTCTGAGGTTCACCCAGAAGACAGCACAAGCTGGGATACAAACCCTGGCATTCAACATTGGGAGCCTCATGAATTTTTTCACCTCTTTCTTTGACATTTTTTTTTGTTAGGATTTGAAGCCCCAGAGATACAGTCCCTGTCTTCAATCTTGTCAAGATATGATAGTATCATCACTATGATTGTGTTTACTTGTATGTAGTTGTATGATACAGTCTGCTGTGTCTCATGCTGACCACTACCACCCCTTCTTGAATTCCTTCTGTCTCGGCATTCTAAAGTCCTTGAGTGGCCAGGCCAGCTCCTTGCACCCAGTTGCCCTGTGTGTAAGCACAGCAAGTGACAATTAATGCAGTATGACTCCAGGGACACCAGAAAATCTCCCTGTGAGCCACCTTCCTAGAGTCCTCTTCCTAGATTCATTGTCTTTACTAAGCTCTTTCCTAAGACTTGAAAGATATACAGCAGCACAGGTGTGAAATCTATGAAACATGCACCAAGGTAGCAAAGGCTTGATGTCAGTGGCATAGGCCCTCACTCCTTATTTCATCCTTCCCTTACCTACACAAAAGCCCTTGTAAGCATCCCTGCCGGCTGCTGTCCCCTCCTCCTCCACCGGGACGCACAGTGCTTCCTCTCCATCTCTGCCCAACTCAAGGCAGATGATAATCTGCCTCTGAAAGTATCTAACCCCTAACCTATGATTCAATTTCAGGTTGTATAAGTTTCTTTCTCACTCAAAACATCAAAATATTTTATAGATGAGTGAGAATCATCTTGATAAAAGTGTGTAAGATGATAAGTATTAATTGTGTTGAACCAACATCTTGAAACATTAAAAACCCTACATATTTCAGGTCTCTTTCCCTAGTTCACCAATCCCTGCCTTCCATTCAGACAGAAAGACATGGGCAGGTGTTTGCTCAAAGGGAAGTGTATTTCATTCACTGATACTACTTGTAACAATAATAGGACAGGAATTCCATCCTTGGGCACTAAGAGTGATGGGGAGGGAAGCGAGGCAGGGAAGGCTAAGAAGTGCTATGAGGCAATGGTTTCCCACCATGGCCAGTGCTTCCAGTGAGTCACGAAAGACACTGGCATTTCTGCTCAGCCATGCAAGACCACTCCAGACAGGCGATGCAAAGAGGCCCTGACTCAGAACAGTCTGTCAGTGGGAGAAAGGAAAGAGAGGTGGGATGCCCTTGAACTGTCACTTTTCTCCCCTCCCTCTAGATGCATGTATCTCAGGAGCCATAGAGAGTTCCCGTTGGGGTCTGCTACTTACGTGGCTGTATCTCTTCGGTCAAATGTGTTCCACTGGTTAAAGCTTTCAACATGAGGCACTAACTCCCCCATACTTACAGTTGCAACATCCAGCCACTCCACTGGGCCAAGTCTCCACTCTGAAGTGTGCTGTAGTATTAAATACGAATTTGGAGGTGGCCGGATCTTAGTCATGTAGCAGGTGTCAAGAATTTGTCTGTTTATGCTAGTAAAGACATTACATCTACAGGAACGACTGTAACTTGAGCCACCAGCTAATTAAACTTGGAATAATTCATTGCTAATCCTACATTTTCTGCACAGGTCAAACAAGTGGGCAAAAAGAGAATGTGATGACAGTCACCACCCCTCTGCTCCATCCTCCCACATCTTTGCAATTTTGGTATGAGAGGGAGGGGAGAGGGAACTTTGGAGCTTCCATTTGATCCTTGCTGCCATGGTATGATACACCATATGGGTCAAGGAGCTAAAATAGAAGTTCTGCAAGCTAATGAGCAGAATTATTTATTGTGTATCCAAGAACTGGAGAAATAACTACAATACTACAGTATGGTTTGATGGACCCAGTCAGTCTACATTAGGATGGTTCTCTTTTCATAGACAAGAAAACAGCTAGTGGCAGTCAGGACCAGAGCCCACGTGTGTGCCTCCCAAGACAGCACTACCAAAAACCACCCCAAAATGATTCCTGTGGCATAAAATAGTCATTCCTTCAGAGTAGTTTATGGGCTGTGTTGTGTTTCTGACTGTCTTGAAGTCTTTGTCTTGTCCCTGAGAAATAAATTCTCTTCACAGCTGTGGCTCATTGAAGCTGGAATAGCTCAGAACAGAATATCCATCATATTGTGTACTTGTAAAACAACTTACCATTGCCACCGAAATCATCTGTGGCTTGTTTAGACCGCATCATCTTTAGCGTTTCTGAAGTGAATACTTTCTTCCTTGTCATTTCTCTGCTCTAACACATAACCATTCCAGTCATCACAGGCGCAACCAAATATGATCTACCTTCCACTCTGCTACTGGGGGCAATAAATACATCATCATATTTTGGAAGTCTTGAGTTTGATGGCACATGTCAAAGCTAAATTAAGCCTCTTTGAACAGCTGAATGCCACTTTAAGCTTAGGAAAAGACAGCATATTCTGTTCTTAACCTTGGTGCTCTTTAAGCATTTTACAGAGCCTTTTCTTTCCTGTTATTGGCCTGGGTCATCTCTGTGACTTCAATCAAATATTATTATTATCCATAGATGTCTAGATCCACATCAAGTTTTCATGCCAATAAATCCACACTGACAAAATGTATGGGAGGCTGAAAAGGCAAGAGCTACAGCCACCAAGGTTCATGCCTGGAGCAAAGAACAGCTCCTGGGGAATAAAGGAGGTGTCACAGCGACAACGTCTCATGGTCCAGGCCTGGAGCCACCTGGCTTGCGATCTAGTCCCAGGACGACGTGACACAGCCGGACCCCTGGGAGTCTCTCCTCTGACTCAGAAGTTGGAGAATTTAGCTCAGTCTATTGAATATTAAAGCCATATTCATGGGTATCCCAGGAATAATGAGTTCATGAAGATGCAAGAGAGATGAAAACAAGTTTGTTATTTTTCAATTATTTTTGTTACCAAAATAACTTTATTCACTTTACCATCTTTCAAGGACCTCTGAGTGCCACATGTACACAGAGGATAGCAGCAGAAATACAAAGTGGAAAAAAGATTAGAGAGTCAAGATTAGTGGTTAGGTGATTCCCATAAGGTCCAAACTTCAGGAAAAAGAGAAACTTCAATTTCTGGCTACACAATCTTGTGATTAACTATTTGAACCTTCAGCACTTTCATTATGCTTTATTATGAGGTAAATGGAAGTTTTAACCCAGAATTATCAGAATTTCCTACCTGGCCTTAGTCCATTTACATACCAATGGGTGTTTACCACAGCAGAGCCTCTGGTGAATCCAGGGCAGGGGGTGGGGAGAAAATGGCCATTCTCTCCCCCTCTCTGTCCCCCGTAACTAATTGATCTGGTGCTCGCCAATCACGAGGGACACTCCCATGGAGCTCCTGCGGGAAGGGGCAGGCGGGGGGAAAGAGTGCACGCACTGCGGCGACCTCCATGTGGAGGGTCGGAGACGTGGGTCTTGCTAGCGGGGGCGAGAGAGGAAGGACTTGGGCGTGTGCCAAGGGAAGCTGAGCAGGAGACTGGACTGTGAGCAATAACAGCCCTTTCTCCCGACTTGCCCTTCCCCTTGTCCTCCTTTGGTTTTACCAGATTTACAGGAAACTTGCCCCAGATGAGGAATCCCCTTATTCCTAGATCGAGATTAATGTTATTTCTTTCTTGTTACTCCTTGTAAATTTTCCTGCCAATGGAAAAAGTTTCAAGAGGTATCCTAGGCCAGTGCTTCTCCAACTTTAATGTGCATATGAATTACCTGGAGACCTTGTTAGAAAACAGAGTTTGATTTGGTTAATCCAGAATGGGACCTGAGAGGCCACACAGGCTGCCAGGTGATGCTAATGGGGCTGGTTCACAGACTCAGACCGCTCTTTGAAGAGCGAGGCAGAGACCAAGCTCCTGGGGAGAGGGAAGATGCTCTACCACTGCTGAATCCCCTTTCCTACCCCTCACCCCAGGCCCCAATTCCAACAAATCATTGACTTAGCAATTGGTGTCTCATCAACCAAGGGGAAGGCGTTGCTCACCACCCTCCTCTGCCATGACCGTGTCCCATGACCATAGCTGCTTATGGGGTCTGCCCAGCTGGCCATCAGGTCCTACCAATCCTGCCTCCTGCATCTCTCTTGCATGTGCCCCCTCCTTTGCCTCTATACTACTTAACAGTTCCCTGGCTGGGATTCCTACCTTTAGCCTCTCTTCCCTCTAATCCATCCTCTCTATTTCTGCCAGAACAATGTCCAGAAGCAGGATTCTCACTGCCTCAAAGGAAAACTCTAACCCCCGTGTGACGACATGCATGCCCCCTTCACCTTCTGGCTGAGGTTCCACCTAACAGGCTGACATCACATCACTTTCGAACACAAAACCTGGGCTCCTGCCATACAAAAGAGGTGATGGCTCCCATAAGGGACCAAGTTTTTTCACTTCCCTGCCTGGTACATGCCTTACCATCTCTCTGGAAGGTTCTTCCCCTTCTCCGTCCTTTCTGTTGATGTGAAACACTTCCTTCAAAACCCCCCTCAATGTCATCTGCTCTCTGAGGCTTTTCTGAACTCCCTTCGGCTCTCAGGCACCGTCATCTGTTCTATCCTGTCTGCCTATGCCAAACTCTTTATGTTCCCTGAGCACCCATCTTACAATGTTCCACTGGATTCCTTTACCCAGCTGTCTACTCTCCCTGAAACTGGGGAATCCTGAAGATGGAAACTGTGTCTTAGCTAATATTTTCCCCCATTAAGGTATAGAACAGTACCTGATATATAATGGTGTAATGCTTGTTCAATAAATCTTTGCTGCATGAATAAATGGGGAGTAAGACAACTATAGAAGTCATACTGTTAGGCAGGAAAATAGATATGAGGGGGATGGAAAGAGAAAAAGACCAGAAAGTCCACTAAAAAGACCTAAAATTAATCAAAGCTCAAAAAGCCTGGAGCAACTTGGCCTGGAATGTTTGCATATTCCCCAGATACAGGAGGGTGTCTCAGCATAGCCCATGTCTTTATTGTGTTAATCACGCGGGCCCAGCTGTAAACAACACAGTCAAAGACAGGAAGGAGTCCATCTTAAAGACTGTATTTTGATACCCAGGAAGTTAAAAATGTATGATTCTTAACTTACTCTTTAGTAAACAGACAATAACTCAGTCGATTTGGGGGCTGGGCAGGGAGTCTGTTTGATCTGCTCCCCGACCAAGACCCCGGGATCCCAGGGAGAAATCAGAGCGGGAAGTTCCTCCTGTTAATTCTCAATTTCTCAATTCAAAAATTCAAAAACCACTTAACAAGTCTGCACCTCCAGCCCTTAGTCACATTCCTAAAGAATCCTTAAACGGGGGAACTCCCAACCTTTCGGGGTGCTCCTCTCTCTGAGGTCGCCTGCACTAAGTGTGTCACCTTTTAACTTTAAACTCTCTCTTTTCAACCTTTCGGGGGCTCCTCTCTCTGAGGTCGCCCACACTTTCTAAGTGTGTAACCTTTTAATCTTAAACTTTCTTTCTCCAACCCTTCAGGGTGCCTCTCACCGCTGAGGTGGCCGTACTTTTTCTACATAACTTTAAATAAAACTTTTACTCTGCTCCTGAAAGGGCAAGCTCCCAGATTCTATTTCAGCCAATCGGGACCTGGATCCTATTTCACCCAATTGGAGCTTAGTCCCTCTCTCCCCTCCAGTCAGCAAGAACACCCACCACCCCTGGACCCTGCCAACTGACCAAAGCCACGACTCATCACCCCACCAACTACCCCCAGGCCCAGCCAATCAGCCAGGGCCATGGCCATCACCCCCCCACAAACCGCCCTGGAAACCCATAAAACCTTTGTTCTGGGGAAACCGCGTTCTCTTTCTCTGGCATCTTGCCACTGCGTTGGTGTAGATGAGAGACTGAGCTCGAGCTAACTTGAATAAAGGCTCTTTGCTTTTGCATCGGTGTTGGCTCCTTGGTGGTCTTCTGGGATTCGTGACTTTGGGCACAACACTCCACTACTATGTCTGTACCCTTCCATTCTTTGTTGCGGTGGGGACAAGGACTGAGGAAAAGGCACACCGCTCCCCCAACAATACCAACATCCTCCATGCCCAGGTGCTGGGGGGCTACAGGGAAACCTGCTTCCCTGCAACAGGTTTCCTGTCACAGCAGCTCTCCTGACCCCGGTATGGAAAGACCTCCAGCATTGGGAAGTGGAAGGAGTGTGAAAAAGATCTGATGGGGCCCTGTAAGCTCTAGACTTTGCCTGAATATTTGAGTCTCACTTGGGAATGTCAGGCAGGGGCAGTTTAAAGATTTCATGCCAGTATTTTTTTCAGGAGATTAAATCTGGTGAGAAACAAACATGTTAAAAGCTAGAAGGTAAAGATATCTTTTTTCTTAGTTTTTTTTTTTTTTTTTTGGCTAAGCACTGTATTTGAATATTCACGTGGGACGTGGGAGGCATTTCTCAGGACTTATGACTAATGAGCATGCTAGCCTCTAGGAAAGGCATGGTGCGTGTGGCGTGGGCACAGACTCCTCTGAGAGTCTCATCCATCAGTAGGGGATCAACTCCCCCCACCCCCCTGATGGAGCCTCCTCTCTCTGGACTCAGCAGACCGGAGTGTGCTGGGTGCGTGCCCACAGCTCCTTCCACTGCGGATCTGCGGTGAGGTCCCACAGGAGGGCCCCTTGCATTCAGTGCCCAGTGGGATCTCTTTTCTTACATACTTGGGTTGGGTGAGAAAGTGTGCTTGACTAGTCTTGGCCCTCACTTGGCTGTTCCCACTTGCTCTCCACCTTCCATAATCCAAACACATTTTCTAAAATATCAGTAAAGTAAAACTTCTTTTCAAGGCTGTTCAGTTGGAATATTTTTCTTTATATTAATCAAATGATTAAAGAATGGGAGACAAACTTAGGGATGCTCTCCACATCATTTCATTTTGCTGATGAAGAAACTGAGACCTAGGGGGCTGAGTGGGGTGACCTTCTATGGGGAGAGAGTTGGGGCATTTCCTGAGTGCCAGACCAGTTTGATCTCTAATGCACAGTGTCTGGCTATTAGTTATACATTTTACTAGCTTTCATGGACTTTGGAGTAAAAGACCTGAGTTCAAGTCTCAGAACTACCAATATCTCATTCTTCCTGATAAGACACTGAGCCCAGTATTGTCATCTATAAAGAAGACAGAACAATAATTATGAACCCCACAAAGTTATTGTAAGAAACAGATGAATTGCAAATGAGGAAGTAGTTTATAAAGACTAAGACATCATATAAACTGTGAGATAATAGAACATATATATATACTGTTCTCTTCTTCTGGATTTTGGCACAGAGCTCCTAAAACCTGTGTAATTTCCTAAGCAATAAGAACACTAGGAGCATCGTTTGTTCTAATATTTGGTCTTCATCCTGACAACTCCTGTAAATTCCTAAGTGATAGGAGCAGCGTGAAGATCTTTTTCCCTAATGAGACGCCTCTGGGTGGGCTCCTGGATGAGGCCGGTCACCAGAGAGATGAAACCATGATTAGAAGCTTGGAACTTTCAGCCCCAACTCCAACTTCCAGAGAGCGGGGAGGGGCTGGGAAGGGCATTGAGGATCAATCATGCTTACACGATGAAGCCTCCAGAAATAAAATCTCAAAAGTATGAGGTTCAGGGAGCTTCCAGGTTGGTGAACATCCACACTGGGAGGGTGACACACCCCACCTCCTTGGGGACAGCAATTCCTGTGCTCAGGACACACCCAGACATCACCCTGTGTATCTCTTCATGTGGCTATTCATCTGTGTCCTTTATCATATCCTTTAGTAAACCGGTAAATGTGTTTCCCTGAATCCTAGCAAATCAATCAAACTCAAGTTGGAAGTAGTTGGGACCTCCTATATATATCCTATATCTATAGCTCCTCCTCCTATATCTATAGCTGGTTGGTCAGAAGCACAGGTGACAACCTGAGCTTGCAACTGGCATCTAAAGTGAGGACTGGGGAGGGGCAGTCTTATGGGACTGAGCCCTTAACGTACGGGACCTGACACTATCTCCAGGTAGATAGTGTTAGAATTGAATTAGATTGTAGGCCACCCAGTTGGTCACAGAGAAGTGCTTGGTGTAGATAAAAGCCACATATTTGGTGACCAGAAGTGTCACAAGTGGTATGTTCTGTGTGAGTAGTAAAGGAGACACATGGGAAAGAAACACATAATAGAGAAGAATTGGGTTTTTCCCTATAGGAAGGAAGGAAGAAAACAGTAGGTTTTTCCTTTACAAAACATTAATTATTGCTACTTCTTTCTAACAATTAGTTTGCTAATTTTTTTGCATATAGAATTTCATAGAATTTTATGCCAACCACAAAATTAAGTCAAACTGATTTAAAAGTACTCAAAACTCTAAAAGAACACATGTGAACTATACAAAATGAAGGAATTTCTGGGAGCTTAAATTTGTCTTCGGTATTTCTGTTTTGCAGCTGGCATATCCCAACCCGCCTCTCAAAAGCAGTCTGGAGTATGTCAGATTTGCTTTGGGAATTAGCCAGGATGTCCCCATCATTGGCCTCATCATTTATCCTCATGTTATCCCTGTGAGGCATCCAGTGCCGCCAGAGATCCAAGATGCATCAGAGTAATGAGTAAGGGGCTTACCGAGCGGGATTCCTTGAAGATTCAATGATTTAACAGAAGTTTAAGTACCGACTATAATGATAACTAACATTTCATGTACTCTACCAATAACAAAGCCGTTATCTGTACGGTCTGCAGAGGCAGGGGTTTTTTTCCCATTTAACCAAGGGGGCTCGGTGATGTAAAGCAATTTTTCCAGGAACACTGTGGCACGTTCTGATACTAAATGCAGTGAGTTCCCACTTCCCCGCTCTATCACTTAGGCTATTCCCAAGTTAAAAGGAGTCTTTGTAGCTTCCAGAAGCAGTAGCCAATGTGTGGGTACAAACGGGTGGGGAGAAGTTCTAAGACTTCACAAGTCCCTATATTTGGTGAAAATCTTTTCATAGTATCCATTTCATTCTGTAGGCTATTGGCAGCAATGGTGAAACACAACAGTGAAATGAATTATGTTAAGGGTGGCTTGCCACTATAGTTGTGTTGACTTGAGTTCACATCCCTCTCCCTGCTGGTGATGTGTGAGCATGACGGAAGGAGGAAAGATGCACCTTGGTACTTCTGTCGGCTTCCACAGGGACAGAATCAAGGTCAGAAGTAGAGCATTCTGCCTGTGATGCCTACGGATCTCACTATCACCAGGTGTCGGTGAGAGAAGGGTGAGTTTTAGAAGCATTTAGTGATTTTGCTTGCCAGCTGCTGCCCAGATAGGGTCAGATCTAATCTCTGTATCATCTTTGCCTTCCCGATCACTGCACCCCTGTGCCCCAGGGTTGGCACAGCAAAATCAGTCATGATATTTTCTTGCTTACACATCTGGTGCAAAGAGAATATTTTCCCTGGCTACTTGAAAACTCATAAAACATGATTTGGCTGACCTGGAATGCTTAGAGCTCAAGTGCATTAAAGTGTAAGAACCAGGATGTCAGAAAACCCTGGCCAGACACTGCACCTCAGAGCCACTTGTTATTTCAGTTGTCAGCACTTGCCATTCCTCTTCCAGGGCTTTCCTTTTGGGGCCCTCTCAGAAACCATCCAAGGGCCAGAGAAGGGGACTAGAAATCCACACTGGGGATCACATCCTCCTAGGGCCCGTTAGCATCTGTATCCGGGCAACCTTACTGCCGCATCCCCAACCCAGGCACCAGAGGCACTTGCCTGGGACCTCTCTTTGATGAACATCCTCTAGTTTGCCTGACCGAAACACAAAATCACTCTGCCTCCATCCTTTTCCTGCTCTTTTTAGGCCTGCCCAGTTGTTGAAGATTTCTCTGCCCTATCTGGGAACAGTAGGCCTGGCCGACATAATTTGTGGGGCCCAGAACAAAATGGAAATTCATGAACCTGTCCTGAAGCAGGGGAGAAAGTGTTGCTCAAAGTACTCAAATATAAAATGTTTTCTTTCTTCTATGGCCTCTCTCTTGTCACAGTGTTTTTCATTTGCTATTTTATGTCATTCTAAGTAAATTAAAATTAAAAATTTAAATGATTAGGTTGAATTATACTGCTCATCTTTATATTGTGCAATGCCAGTTTAAAATGCAAACAAAAAGCATTTACCTCATATATGGAGTCACCCAAAGTTTCTCAATTATTTTCCGAGAGATACTAGGAGGGGAGGAGGAGAACAGGAGGCACAGAGCTGGTGTGGTCCTAAGCCCATCCTCTCTCTACCTTCTAGTCCTCACCCCAACTGCTTATTTGTCCAGATGCCAAGACAAGAGTTTTCAATCTCTTTTAACTTTCTCCTTAACCAATTGGGAATTAAGATGACCACATTCTCTCCTACAAAATCACAGGAAAGAATGAGATCTCAGAAGAATATGGTCACCAGACAAGTAATACATTGGATCAGTCCCCAGTGTTTTGTATCCCCATATGCTTTATGCCTAACCATGATGTTTTGTGGTATTTCTTACCACATGTGGCATTCTCTAGAGAGAAGCACCCCACAGCTATCAACAGCCAGAACCATGAATTGAACATAACACATGGACTACATGTCTTTTTTTCCCTGCAACACAATGAAAGTTCTTTTACAAGATGCTAATGTGCTAAAAATATTAGATCCATTCTGTTTATTATTTTTTCTAATGAAGCTGAGAGAATTTTCACTGTAGGATTTGATAAAATAAGTTGCACTTCTATACACTGATAATAAGCTATCAGAAAGAGAAATTAAGAAAACTATCACAATTAAGATGGCATCAAAGAGAATAAAGTACCTAGGAATAAATTTAAACAAGGAAACAAAAGGCCTATACTTTGAAAACTATAAGACTTTGATGAAATAAACTGATGACACAAATAAATGGAAAGATATAACATGCTAATTAGATTAATATTGTTAAAATACTACCCAAAGCAATCTACAAAATCAGTGTAATCTGCACCAAAATATCAATGACATTTTTCAGAGACATAGAACAAAGTATCCTAAAATTTGTATGGAAGCACACACAAAAAAACTAAATAGCTAAAGCAGTCTTGAATAAGAACAAAGCTGGGGGTACCAAGTTCTCTGATTTCAAACTATACTACAAAGCTACAGTAATGAAAACAGAATGGTACTGGCACAAAAATACACACACAGACCAAAGGAATAGAATAGAGAGCCCAGAAATAAACTCATGCATATATGGTCAATTAATCTATGACAAAGTTGGCAAGAATATTCAATAAGGAAAAACAGTCTCTTCAGTAAATGGTATTGGAAAAACTGGATAGCTACATGCAAAAGAGTTAAATTAGACCACTGTCTGTCATCAAATAAAAAGATAATTTCAAAGTGGGTGAAAGACCTGAATATAAGACCTGGAACCATAAAACTTCTAGAAGAAAACATATTCATTAATCTCTTGGAGATATGTCTTAGCAATATATTTTGGACCAGAATCCTCTGGCAATGGCAAGAAAAGCTAAAATAAACTAATGGAATTACATCAAACTAAAAGAGCTTTCCGCAGCAGAGGAAATCATCAACATAAGTCAAAGCCTCCCAAATGGAGGAAGAAATTTGCATTATATCCATAAAGGGGTTAATATCAAAATATATAAAAAACACAACTTAATTAAAAAAAAACAAGCAACCTGATTTAAAAAATGGGCAGAGGACTTTAATAAACATTTTTCCAAAGACACATAGATGATGAACAGACACATGAAAAGATGCTCAACCCCAGTAATCAGGGAAATGCATATCAAAGCCACAATGAAATAACACCTCACACCTGTCAGATATGCTATTATCAAAAAAAAGTGTGTGTTAGCAAGGATATGGAGAAAAGGGAACACTTGTAAGCTGTTGTTGGGAATGTAAATTGCTGTAGCCACTTTGGAAAACAGAATGAGGTTCCTAAAAAAATTATGAATAGAATTTCCATACAATCCAGCAATTTCACTTTTGGGTTTTTAGCTGAAGAAACCTAAAACACCAATTCTAAGAGATATATATACTCTCCTATGGTCATTGCAGCATTATTTGCAATAGCTAAGATATGGAAGCAACCCAAGTTTTCACCAAAGGTAAATGGATAAAGAAAATGTGGTACACATATACAATGGACATTACTCAGCCATTAAAAAGAATGAAGTATTGTAATTTGCAACAACATGGGTGGACCTAGAGTGAAATAAGTCAGATAGAGAAAGACAAATACTGTATGATTTCCCATATATCAGGAATCTTAGAAAAGAAAACAAACAAAAACAGATTAATAGATACAGGTTACTGGGGTGGGGGGTGCAGGCAGAATACAGGTGAAGGAGATTAAGAAATACAATTTCCAGTTATAAAATAAGTAAGTCATGGAGATGAAATATACAGACTGGAATAGTTCATAATGTTGTAATAACTGTATGGTGGTGGATGGTAACTAGACTTATTATGGGGATCATTTCAAAATGTATAAAAACATTAAATCACTATGATATATATCTGAAACTAATAGAATTTTGTTACGTCAATTACACTTCAATTTTAAAAATTTGATATCCTAGTTATTGTGACTTCTAAGTTCAACTGGGTAAGTTTTCTATTTTGTTATCCATGTTCTTATATCAATAAAAAAGTAAAATCACTATAATTGCTAGTATTATATTATATTTCAAGGGAGTACAGCCAAGACTGGATGGCACCATCATTTAGCAGATGGGAAGTTGAGTTTCTTTTCATTGGAACTGTTAGTGCTCTTGGCCCATTACATGCCTATTTGGCTCTGCGTCCCTTAATTTCCCCTATGGTTCTACAAATATTCTTATGTAAAGGCAAAAGGTATTGATGCTCCCGGGAGAATATACTTTTTCTTCTGATGTATTTTGGAAGAGCTTGCTCTTTCCAGTGGAGTGTTGGTAAGCATTTAACAACCAACTCCAGAGGGAGAAAAAGGATGGAGTGAACTTATTTACAGCCTTTATTGGGTTCCCTGCTGTATATATTCCCGCTAGAGCATTTTTCAAGTTACCAGCTTGTCATCAGTGAATAGACAATTAAGTAGAAATAGAAATGCTAAGAGGCAGCTCTCATGAGCTATGCAAGCCTGCTCCAGAACAAACCACAGCGACCTCGATTTTAGGAAAGTATTTAAGAATGTGTTGGAACAAGTAAGAAACCTGAATAACTTCAAGTTATCCCCCTTCAAGAAGTAGCATTGAATCTGTTGACCATATTTTGCATCTCAATTCATCAAGATATTCTGTGCAACTTTAAACCTGGAGTTTACTCAACCTCATGAATAGATACTGCTACTTCTCTACTTCAGTAATTTCTGGGACTTTTTTTTCCCCTAAATTCTCTAATCTGGCATGTTTATCTGTCTCAGTTTTTTCTAAGTTCATGTTTTTTTTTTCTTTTATTTCATCCTGTGGGTAAAATTGTAATATTTCCAGAATATCTCACCTGGAGTCAGTGTATGTGCATATCAACAGGCATTCCCTCAGGGGTGGAGACAGCAGTCCATCTCCATATCAATGGGTGATTACCTGGGTGACTAAGGGCTTATCTGAACTTGAGAGGTTAGGGGGAGGGCTGGCTTGCTTCTGCTGGAGCAGGAAAGAGAAATGGCCCTGGACTACAGTTTGTAAGCAATAAATGGGTTGTAAACTTTATTTCTCCTTTTGACTGACTTCAGTTTTAGAGGTATTTTGTCCCAGGATTTCCCCTCCCTGGAGTTACACATTCTAAGACAAAATGATAGGTTAAGTCTAATAAGATAAAATTTAATAGGAATATATGCAAGATTCTGAACTGGGTCCAAAAATTCAACTTCTTACTTACAGAATGAAGGCATCAGAACAAGCTATAGGACCTAATAAAATGACTTAGGCTGCCAGTTTAATACATCCAAAATATGATATAGCTGCTGAAAGCACAGGAAGATTTTGGCTTGCCTTAATTAAAGACTATCATCATTGTATAACAATGGTTCTCAGGCATGGCTGCACCCTGATTACTTTATGAATTTTTAACAATTTCATGCCTGGGGCATAACACAATCCCTTTTGTATGCAACCTCTCAGGATGGACCTAGTCAGCAATATTTTTTAAAACTTTCCAGGTGATTCAAATGTGCTGTCAAGTTCAAGAACCACTGATCTAGAACAGAGTTTTTCAAACTAAAGTTCATGTGAGTCACCTGGAATCTTATTAAAATACATATTCTAATTCAGTAGGTCTGGAGTAGGTCTGTGGAGTTTTTATTTTTAACATGTTCCTAGGAATAACTCTGGGGGAAAACCCTGGGGCAAAATACCTTTAAAACCAAAATCAGTCAAAAGGAGAAATAAAGTGGGACAAACCTGTTTATAGCTTATAAGCAGTCATCCACTTCGCTTGCCCGTGTCTCTCACTTCACAGCAGCAGAAAGAAGGGGCCCCACCCAGCATCTCCAGTAGAGATATGCTCTGCTCCCCCTTGTAATCACCTATTGACATGGAGATGGACTACTTCTCTCCACCCCTCGGAAACACCTATTGATGTAGAGATGCGGTAAGGCCAGGTGAGAGATTCTGGAAATGTTGCAATTTACCCACAGCCCACACCTTGTGAAATCTCATCTCACAATATACTCACTCACCATCTTCCACAATGGCACCTCTTTGAGAACACTGGAGCACTGTAACCAGACTAATAACATAAAATAACAACAACAATCAAATCATGATAATCCTCAAGCTGAATGATTCATCTAAATTCAAAGCCCTATGCAGATTTAGTCCATAGCTCACCCATCCCACAGGTGGTCAGTAGTTGAACAGGTAAGGAGTTCAGAGCAATTATCACATGTGGCTGCAGCCAGGGGGCAGGTCCAGGACACAGGGACTGTAAAAGAAAATATCCTTGTGATAAGATATGTTTAGTTTTACCCAACCAGACAACCCCCAAGAACTTTACAGACAAACCAGGGCAATTCCACTGGCAACACCAGGGAATTAAAAGGACTATGAATGGACTTTATGATGCCCACCTTCTCCAACTCCTGTAGAGTTTCTCCAATTTCCTTGTGTTCCCCAGGAAATCTATACTGCTTAGTATTTGTCACCCACTGATGTACAGGCAGAGCTATAGGCGGGTGCTAGGCATGTCCCCTCAGAACTGCCTTTACCACACATACCCTCAGTCTGAACTCACCTGCAGTGGTCTGTAACCACAGGCCCTGCAGTTTATCTACCCATAAAGTATATTCAAGGATGGTAAAATTGTACACAGTATACTCCTTTGGGGCTAAACACCCTATCCTCAATGGGATTTGGGCTTTCCTCACTCTGATTGCCATACCCCCACAGCCATCTATCATAGCAGGGGTCCCAGGAAAACACTCAGGGTTGCCATAAATCAGAGAACACTCAGCTCCTGTGTCCACCAGCACCAGGACATGTTGTACATTCACAGGGGACCAATGAATTGCTAATTCTACATGTGGCCTCTGGTCTCCACTGCGTCCCCCAAGGTGGGTGCTTTAAGCACCCCCCAGCCAAACTGCGATGCCCATTCATCCTCCTGTGGAGGTGAGGGCCCAGGCTGAACCTGAACATTCTCTCCCAGGAAGTCTTGCAGGGACACAGGCTGGACATGGGGCTTTGCCTCCGGCTTCCGTGTCCTGCACCTCAGGGCTGGAGCTGCTGCTCTGGCTTTCATTGGTGCCACAGTTCTAACAAGATCCTATTGGGCTGCCCGTCAAGTTTTTCTGTCACTACCCAGGCCTTTATCAAATCAACCCATGTCTGGGTCCTCGAGACCTTCACGGGGCCCTTTGCACCTCTCCTTTCAGTCGTAGCCTGTACTTCCTTCCGTGCTCTTATTGTTTCAACCCCCCCAGATCTGCTAAAATACAAGTGAAATACTTGAAAGTCGTATCACAGCTAAGGAATATTTTCCTTGATATATAATGAGCTCTACAACCAATAAATAAAAGAGCATTGATACAACAGAAGAGTAGAAGGTATAAACAGATGGGTCATAGAAAAAAAAAGCAAATGACTCCAAAGCAATATGACAAAATGCTAATTTCATTCATGACAAAGAAAATAAATTAAAATTAAATGGCAAAGCATTTTAACTCATCAAATGGTATGTCATGCCGGTGAGGAGAACATGGCTCTATTCTCACATATTCCTAGTGAGAATATAAATTGCTTCAAATACAAGAAAATTAAGCAGTATCTTTTAAATTTAAAAATGCATATACACTCTGACTCATCAATTTCACATTTAGTTATTTAATCCCAAAATACACTCCCATGTTTGTGGAAGGATTTACCCAGTCATTCAATAAATGAGCATCTACTCTATTTATAGCACTTTTCCAGGCACTCTATATTATTCATTAGATATCACATACTTATCACGCAAACAGCCTAGGTATCCATGAATAACTGCCTGATAATAACTTATGGTACATCCATAAAGTGATAGATTATGAGCTTATTACAAAGGAGAAGAAGCAAGTGCAGTGATGCAGAAAGATTTTTCAAAATATAAGCTTCCTGAGAATGTGGATTTTTTATTTTGCTTTCTACTGTATCCTTAACACATAGAACAATGTATAACACATATTAGACCCACAATAAATATTTGATGAACTGACAAAGTGATAAAAAACAAGACACAGAATGGTGTGTTACAACATACGTGGGGAAAAGGAAGTGTACAGCTATACTCACGCACATCTCTAAATGCATAGATGATCTTCAGCTTCGTAAGAACTGATGACCCAAATCCCCTCGGAGGACCATACTAGGGCCTGGAGAACCAGAGGGGAATGAGATTTCCTTTATGCCATGCAACCCTGTGTGCCTTTTCAGTGCTGTCTCATGTATGTTAATCATCTCTTCGGAAGAGTACATGCATGTTCACCACATCCTATCACTTTGGATGCTTTTTTGCTTGCTCACAGATCGGCTCGAATAGGAATTAGGATTCCATGCTGGTTTCTGAGACACTTCCAGCAAAATACTAAGCATTTTTCATAAATGTATCCCTCTTGCTAATATGTAATAGGGCCTGTCTATTAATCTTGCACCTACTCACAGACAATTCAGTTGAGATAACAAGGAATGAAGTAATTCATCCCCAGATACAAAGACGTGTATGGGCCTTCCAGGACCTTGTGAGAAGACAGTAACACTCACAGCAACCCAACAATTTCAGCAGGCATTATATGCTAGGTCAGCTCTGCTCAGAAGCCTTTCCTGACACCCCACCCCATTCTCACCCTCCACACACACCCTCCCAGTCTGGACCAACATTTCACAGCTATGTTTCCAAAGTATCCTATGACTTTATTTCTCAAAGCTTAATTCAGGACATTGTGCATTTCTTATATTGTTATCTGTCTCCCACACTAGACTGAGATCAACTCCTTGAGGCAGGAACCATGTTTCAATGTTCCTGTAGCTCTGACATCTAGCGTACTACCCAGTTTAGTAATCCCTCAACTAATGTTTGAAAAATGCATATATGAAGGATTGAAGGAATGAATAGTTCAGATTCCTTTTGCAAGAAAATCCCAGCCCCACAACTAAGAATTTTGGTGAAATGCTAGAGGCTTGACTGGGGCATATATTCCTTTGCATGAAGAGAAGACCTAATCCAATGGGTGGATGTAAACTCTAACTGTTGGTGGTGGGTGGGGGTTGAGTTTATGCTCCTCAGTTCTTGTCCCCACCACAACCAAGAATCGAAGGGCAGAGACACAGTAGTGAAGCAGAGTCAAAGTTTTATTTGAAGGCACTCCAAGAGAGGAGCAGGCCTGAGTCAAGGCAGATACAGGCAGGTTTACTTGAGTAAAGCAGAGAGGAAGGAAAAATGGAAGAAAGGGAAGCTCATTGAGCTGCTGCTCAGCCTAGGGCCATACTCCCCTGCCAACTCCTCAAGCCAGTGTCACCTGGTATCCAGTGTCCACTTGAATCTGCACAGGGTGGGAACTAAGGCCTACCACCCCAGGATTTTGAGGAGCCACAGAACATTGGATGGAGTGAGATTATGTTCTGAGAACTTCCCAAAGACAAAGGAAAGAGATTTTCAGGAAAGCTCCCAGAGAGCATGATCATACAGCTGCTGTCCTTTCTGGGTCACCTAGGTGATGGGAACTTACAAGCCCCAGATCAGAGCTCTCAGCAGACCCTCCCTACTTATCTGAAGTAGGACAGAGAGAGTGACACACTTGAAGAAAGGCAAGTGTGGGCAACCTCAGAGAGGAGGGGTGCTTAAGGGTGCAGGGTCTGAGTTTTTATAGGGCTTTTTTGGGTAAGAGTCAGCACAAGGCATGATGTGGACAAGTTATTCATAATTCCTTTGGAGTTTTGTCTTAAGAATAAGATTCCTCAGGTGACTATGTTGGTTTGTGACTTCAGCATTCTTTGTCCACACAGGTTTATTTACACTTCCAAGGTCTGTCTCCTGCCCTCATTACAAAGTTACTTGATTAGGGGCTTGAGGAAGAGGATAAAACAGCATATAGGTTACATTAAAGAATAAGCTGGGCCTTTTTGCACGATAAGCAAATCTTAAAATAACTTGATTTTATTGATACAATGAAGACACGGGCTACACTTGGATACTTTTCTTTATCTGGGGAATATCCGGACACTCCCAGTGACTCCAGACTTTTGGAGCTTCAGCTGATTAACTCTGCGAGTCCTTTCTGGCTCTCTGGCTCTCTGGTTTTTTGTGGTTAACTCTTTGAGTACCTTTTAGTGGGCTTTATGACCTTATTCTCCCTCCACCAGCTCTCATCTATTTTCCGCCTAACGTGTCTGCGGAAGAGGCCCTCATCAGTGCCAGAGGAACAGCACTGAGACTCCAGTAGAGCGGCACGTCAGAGACCCTGTCAGAGGAGGTGAAAGGCCAGGGTTCCCCAGCAACAAGCCAGATGCAGACTGCAAGACAGAAAATATTCATGCCTTTAAAGAGGTTGGCCTTGAATGCAACAAGGGAGCTTGGGCCTTGATTTGTGGGGGCAAGGGCAGAAGTTCAAGGGAAGGCAGAATGGCTAAAATTCACAAGGCTGGGCTGGGCAAAAAACTAGTTCTAAGTTAACATCAGAGATCTTATCTTGCTGTGCCAAGAATTGTTCCCACACAACACCATCCTGCCTATGCAAGAAATTGCTGAAATTTCCCTATTTTATTTATTGATGGAAACCAGCTAATGCTGTGATTATATTAACAGCGGTAGGGGAGGACTGAACATCCAGATTTCATCTGTTGACGTTTGATTCAATGCCATTTGATTGCTCCTAATTAATCTGTGGGCATTAGCTGTGCCTTCTGACTCTATTAAAAGCTCCCTGTAAGAAGAACCTTTCTTGACATCCTTCATGAGGCCTTGCCTGGTGCTGGGCACATACAGTGCTCAATGATCACTTGCTGATTGACGAATTGAGATATGCATCTTGTCCCCAATAAGACTCAAGATAGTGCACTGTGTTCTTGTTCAGACAATGAACCTGCCTGAACACTATCATTTGCAAATTCTTTTCACTCAGCTATAGAATATGCATTTCTAGGTTAACGTACACAGTATCAGAAATAATATTAGGTTAGCTCTCCTTGGCCGAGATTGGTTTTTATTAACATCATTATTTTCAAATTCTATTTGTAGGAGCACCTCACAGGGTACAAATTCTGGATTATTCTGAAGTAAGGTACACATGTCTCAGCTGTGAATATTCTGATAAAACATGAGGAGAGACACCCAGACCCTCAGCTCTCCTGCCAGCTAACCGTGAGAGCTGGGCAGGCTCTGTACCCCACACCACCTCCCACTCCCAGCAGCTTCCTTGAGCCTAGGTGAAGTTCCAGACTGGATAACTACCAAGTTCCCATCTGTCAGGTTGTGATATAATCGCTTTATCCATGGCTTTCCTCTGCAGTTAATAGTACATCTGGCCACAAAAAGTCTGCAGGAAAATTAAATAGTCCACATTAAACCTTTTATTTGCAGTCTCAGGAATAACTCAATTTTAAATGCTGGGGCAGTAAGCTAAGGAGACTTCTTCCACCCAGAAATGAGATGACTGCATGGGTGGCCTAGAAATATTACCGCTAATCATTTATTTTACATAAAGATACCTAATATTCTTGTCAAATATGCAAATGCTTGGGCATGAGGGATAATACAATATCCACTGTCACTTAGGTGTTTCAGGCTGATCCAAGCACAGAAAAGACTCTGAGAGACCAAGCAAGGGACGTAGCATGAAACAAAGGCAATGAATTCCAACTTTACACAGCTGTGTAACATGTGGGACTTTGTTTATTCATCCGCAAGAAGGAATAATAAAATCTTTTCCATTACTTATGGGTAAAGAATTAATGATATGTTTGGGAAATCATTTACATGCAAAATTCATAAGAGGACATTCATGAGGTATTGGGGACATGAGGACATCAGCCTCTCAGGAGCCAGGGTTAATGTGCAGTAGAGAATGATAACAGAAGGGGGCAAAGATGGCAATGTGCCCCACCTAAGACCGCGTAACCAAGAGAACTTTCCATAAGAACTCAATGATCTGAATCCTAGAACAGATAGGTAACTGAAAATGTTGACTAGAAGAAGAAGAAATCTAAATTTCTTTCAAATTGATTCAATGGTATTTATTAATGTATAATTACTGACTCCAATCCCACCTCTCAACCAGCCTGTGCTTTCTCCTTCATTTGATTGTTAATACTACCACTTGCTGGAAGTTCCCCAAACCAGCATCTATCACTTTCCCTTAAAGACCACCTTATCTAGTCTCCTGGGTTGTTACAGTACCTATAATTGAGCAGACACATTCACTTAATTAGTGTTTTATTTTTGCAGCCCATTGTCACCACTGGTATTTCATTCATAAATCTAACTTGGAATGTTGGCTCCAAGATGTCCAAGACTAATTGGGAAACTAGATTCACATCCATATTCCTGTGTTTCTAGTGGAAATGGTGGGGATGCTGAAATGGTGATCTTAGAAACTAAGTGAAGAAATTTGGGTACTGTTTTCAAGTTGTTTAAACACCTGAGTTCAATTCTGCCAAAGAGTCTTAAGGCTTCTAGAATAAGCCTGCTTTCCTACCTTTCCAAAAGAGTTCCCAAATTCTCATTTACAAGAACTCCTTTCCTAACAAAGCCACTCAGGAGTACGATCAAATTCTCATTAAGAACCACTTTTTAGGATTGCCTTAAAACACCTGGCTCGCCACTGAAGGGCTCTGTAGAAAAGTTTTACTCCACTGGTACTGTCCAACTAATACTAAATTTCTAATTGCAAAAAAGTGTTTCTTGTGTCAAGAGAAGGTTCAGAACACTACCTAACTTCAGTCTCTCCCAGCCTAATCACTGTTTGCATATAAAAGGGCAAGCTTCTGATATTGGCAATTAAAGTTGGCTTAAAGTTTCTCCTAAATAAGCAAAGAGACTGCCAGTAGCCAACTCTTCAAGCCAATTACCAAAACATGACCATAACAGACATTCAGAGTCCTATCCCAAAGTGTGTAGCCTCAGGGAAAAAAAAGAATGCTAATACAATGAAACACTTAGCACTCATCATTGTTAATCCTGCTAGCTTGAAAGAGTTGTATCCTGTATCCAATTATTGGCAATGATATAAGACATTTAAAAAGTTAATGACGATGGGCATTGGATTAAAGATGGCAGTGTGAGAGGTGAGACAGAGCCCTCCTCCTAAAACCACATATAATATGAAAATATAATTAATACAAATAATCCTGAAAGACCAACAGGAAAGAAGACTGTGCCAGACTGCATACACATGGAGGAAAAAGGATCTCTAGGAATGAAAGAATATTGAGAGAACTGTATGACCAAACCAAATGGAACAATATTTATATAATAGAGGTACCAGAAGAAAAAGAGAGAGAAAAAGGGATAGAAAGTGTCTTTGAAGAAGTAATTGCTGAAAACTTCTCCAATCTGGGGAAGGAGATAATGTCTCCAGCCATGGAGGTGCACAGATATTCCAACACAAGGGACCCAAGGAGGACAACACCAAGACATAAAATAATTAAAGTGGCAAAGATCAAGGATAACAACAGACTTTTAAAAGCAGCCAGTGAGAGAAAAAAAGATCACATACAAAGGAAAACACCTCAGGCTATCATCAGACTTCTCAGCAGAAACCTTACAGGCCAGACAGGAGTGGCATGATATATTTAATGTAATGCAGCAAACCAAGAATACTCTATCCAGCAAGGTTATCATTTAAATTTGAAGGAGGGATTAAACAATTTCCAGATAAGCAAAAGCTGAGAGAATTTACCTATCACAGACCATCTCTACAGTGTATTTTGGAGGTACTGCTACAGATGGAAGTGTTCCTAAGCTTAAATAGTTGTCACTAGAGGTAATAAAAAGGGATAGACAAAAAATACAGAATATCATACCTAATATATAAAGAATGAAGGAGGAAAAAAAGATGGGGAAAAAAGATAGTGTTTGTAATAGCATACTAAGTGAATTAAGTTAGACTCTTAGGTAGTAAGGAAGTTACCCTTAAACCTTTGGTAACCACAAATCTAAAGCCTGCAATGGCAATAAGCACATACCTATTGATAATCACCCTAAATATAAATGGTCTGAATGCACCAATCAAAAGATAGAGTCACTGAATGTATAAAAAAACAAGACCTATCCATATATTACCTACAAGAGACTCACTTCAAACCCGAAGACATGCACAGACTAGAAGTGAAGGGATGGAAAAAGATATTTCATGCAACTAACAGGGAGAAAAAAAGCAGGTGTTGCAGTACTTGTATTAAAAAAAATAGACTTTAAAATACAGAAAGTCACAAGAGACAAAGAAGGATATTACGTACTGATAAAGGGGTCAATCCAACAAGAGGATATAACCATTATACATATCTATGCACCCAACACAGGAGCACCTACATATGTAAAACAAATACTAACAGAATTAAAAGGGAAAATAGAATGCAATGTATTCATTCTAGGAGACTTCAACACTCCACTCCCTTCAATGGACAGGTCTACCAGACAGAAAATAAGTAAGGAGACAGAGGCATTGAACCACACATTAGAAGAGATGGATCTAACAGACATCTACAGAACTCTCCACCCAAAAGCAGCAGAATACACATTCTTCTCAAGTGCACATAGAACATTTTCAAGAATAGATCATATACTAGGCCACAAAAAGAGCCTCAGTAAATTAAAAAAGATTGAAATTATACCAACCAGCTTCTCAGACCAGAAAGGTATGAAACTAGAAATAAATTAAGCAAATAAAATGAAAAAGCCCACAAACACATGGAGGCTTAACAACATGCTCCTAAATAACCAATGGATCAGGGACCAAATAAAAACAGAGATCAAGCAATATAGAGAGACAAATGACTACAATAATTCAGCACTGCAAAAATCTGTGGGATGCAGTGAAGGCTGTGTTAAGAGGGAAGTATATTGCAAAACAGACTTACCTCGGGAAAGAAGAACAATTCCATATGAACAGTCTAAACTCACAATTAATGAAACTAGAAAAAGAAGAAAAATGAGGCCCAAAGTCAGTAGAAAGAGGGACATAATAAAAATTGGAGCAGAAATAAATAAAATAGAGGAGAGTAAGACAATAAAAAGAATGAATGAAAGCAGGAGCTGGTTCTTTGAGAAAATAAACAAAATAGATAAACCCCTAGCCAGACTTATCAAGAAAAAAAGAGAGTCTACACACATACACAGAATCAAAAATGAGAGAAGAAAAATCACTACAGAACCACTGAAATACAAAGAATAATGAAGTAATACTATGAAAAATTATATGCTAACAAACTGGATAACCTAGAAGAAATGGAAAACTTTCTAGAAAAACACAACCTTCTAAGTCTGACCCAGAAAGAAACAGAAAATCGGAACAGACCAATTACCACCTTCAAAATTGACTTGGAAATCAAAAAACTACCTAAGAACAAACCCCATGGACCAGGTAGATTCACTGCTGAATTTTATCAAACATTTAGTGAAGCCCTAACACCCATTCTCCTTACAGTTTTCCAAAAAGTAGAAGAGGAGGGAATACTTCCAAATTATAAGAACAGCATCACCCTAATACCAAAACCAGGGAAAGATACCACACAAAAAAAGAGAATTATAGACCAATATCCTGATGAACAAAAATGCCAAAATACTCAACACAACATTAGCAAACTGAGTTCAAAAATACACCAAAAAGATCATCCATCATGACCAAGAAGAATTTATTCCAGGAATGCATGCATGGTACAGTATTCCAAAATCCATCAATGTCATCCACCACATCAACAAAAAGGAGGGCAAAAACCACGTAATCATCTCCATAGATGATGAAAAAGCACTCAACAAAATTCAACATCCATTCACAATAAAAACTGTCAACAAAATGAAAATAGAGGGCAAGTACCTCAACATAAATAAAGGCCATATATGACAAACCCACAGCCAACATCATACTTAACAATGAGAAGCTGAAAGCTTTTCCTTTAAGATCAGGAACAAGACAAGGATGCCTACTCTCCCCACTTTTATTGAACATAGTACTGGAGGTCCTAGCCACAGCAATCAGACAACACAAATAAATAAAAGGCATCCAGATTGGTAAGAAGAAGTTAAACTGTCACTGTTTGCAGATGACATGATATTGTACATAAAAAAACCCTAAAGAATCCACTCCAAAACTACTCAATATAATATCTGAATTCAGCAAAGTTACAGGATACAAAATTAATATACAGAAATCTGTTGCATTCCTATACACTAATGATGAACTGGCAGAAAGAGAACTCAGGAAAACAATTCCATTCAAAATTGCATCAAAAAAAATAAAATACCTAGGAATAAACCTAATGAAGGAAGTGAAAGACCTATACTCTGAAAACTACAAGACACTCATGAGAGAAATTAAAGAAGATACCAATAAATGGAAACACATTTCATGTTCATGGATAGGAAGAATTAATATTGTCAAAATGGCCATCCTGCTTAAAACAAACTACAGATTCAATGCAATCCCTATCAAAATACCAATGGCATTCTTCAACAAACTAGAGAAAATAGTTCTAAAATTCATATGGAACCACAAAAGACCCCAAATAGCCAAAGCAATCCTGAGAAGGAAGAATAAAGCTGGGGTGATTATGCTCCCTGACTTCAAGCTCTACTCCAAAGCCACAGTAATCAAGACAATTTGGTACAGGCAGAAAAACAGACCCATAGACCAATGGAACAAACTAGAGAGCCCAGATATAAACTCAAGCATATTTGGTCAATTAATATACTATAAAGGAGCCATGGACATACAAAGGGGATATGACAACTTCTTCAACAACTGCTGTTGGCAAAACTGGATAGCTACATGGAAGAGAATGAAACTGGATTATTGCCTATCCCCATACACAAAAGTAAACTAGAAATGGATCAAAGACCTGAATGTAAGTCATAAAACCATAAAACTCTTAGAAGACAACATAGGCAAAAATCTCCTGAATATAATAAACATGAGCAGTTTTTTTCTGAATGCATCTCCCCAAGCAAGGGAAACAAAAGCAAAAATGAATACATGGGACTACACCAAACTGAAAAGCTTATGTACAGCAAAGGACACCATCAACAGAACCAGAAGGCATCCTACCCTATGGGAGAATATATTTGTAAACAACGTATCTGACAAGGGGTTAACATCCAAAATATATAAAGAACTCACACACCTCAACACCCAAAAAAGCAAATAACCCGATTAAAAAATGGGTGGAGAATATGAACAGATAATTCTCCAAAGAAGAAATTCAGATGGCCAACAAGCACATGAAAAGACATTTCATATCATTGATTATCAGGGAAATGCAAATAAAAACCACAATGAGATATCACCTCACACCAGTTAGGATGACCAGTATCGAAAAGACTAAGAACAACAAATGCTGGCAAGGATGTGGAGAAAGGGGAACCCTCCTACACTGCTGGTGGGAATGTAAGCTAGTTCAACCATTGTGGAAAGCAATATGGAGG
Source organism: Manis javanica (assembly GCF_040802235.1). Classification (NCBI taxonomy): domain Eukaryota; kingdom Metazoa; phylum Chordata; class Mammalia; order Pholidota; family Manidae; genus Manis; species Manis javanica. The sequence goes on from NC_133168.1 coordinate 19,095,371, forward strand.
TTCCTCAGAAAACTAAAAATAGAAATACCATTTGACCCAGGAATTCCACTCTTAGGAATTTACCCAAAGAATATAATTTCTAAGATTCAAAAGGACATATGCACCCCTATGTTTCCTTGCAGCACTATTTACAATAGGCAAGACATGGAAGCAACCTAAGTGTCCATCAGTAGATGGATGGATAAAGAAAAGGTGGTACATATACACAATGGCATACTATTCAGCCATAAGACAGAAACAAATCCTACCATTTGCAACAACATGGATGGAGTTGGAGGATTTTATGCTCAGTGAAATAAGCCAGGCAGAGAAAGACAAATACCAAATGATTTCCCTCATTTGTGGAGTATAACAATGAAGCAAACTGAAGGAACAAAACAGAGACAGACTCACAGTCTCCAAGAACGGACTAGTGGTTAACAAAGGGGAGGGGTGTGGGAGGGCAGGTGGGGAGGGAGGGAGAAGGGGACTGAGGGGTATTATGATTGGCACACATGGTATGGGGGAGATCATGGGGAAGACAGCGTAGCACAGAGAAGTCACATAGTGACTCTGTGTCATCTGACTAGCTAATGGGCAGTGACTGCAATGGGGTATGGGGGGAACACTATAACATGCATGAGTGTAGTAACCACATTGTTTTTTCATGTGAAACCTCCTTAAGAGTGTATATCAATAATACCTTTAAAAAAAGTTAACAAAGTAGAGAAGTTGGAAAAAAGAATAGAAGTTTGTATTTCCTCTATGTTTATATACCGAAGTACATTTGACTAAAGAACAGGGTCATGCTTCCTAGTTTCTCCTCACCCTCACAACATTATCATAGTGACTGATATTTCCATTACGTATTTACTTAACATGCCAGCAATTTGCAGTTGAAAGGACACTAAATAAAGATGCCTCTAGTAAATAATAAAAAAACAGAGAGTCTACTAATCATAAGTATCTACCTAATGAAATAATTTATGAAAATTCAATTTATTAGCATAAAGTTAAATCAGATCTTTCTTTCCTTCTTTTACAGTCTGAATTGCACACCCTCCTCCAAAATTCATATGTTGTCCTAATCTCCTAAATCCTAACCCCCAGTACCTCACAATGTGACTGTATTTAGAGATAGAGGAAAAATTATAATTTTTTTCATGATAGTGTGGACAGGGTGTCTGGGGCAAGCAGAGGGACGTGGAAAGAAGTGCAGTAATTAGGCCTTTAGCAATGTGGTGGTGAGGTATAGGTACTTTATTACTCCATTACTCCCAGCACAGTAGGTAGGATAAGCTTTATAATCACATTGGTTTCCTTTACCCGCAAAGTCTCACACCAGTTACGTGAAGGTGAGACCAGGTGGATATGGTTCACACCGTGGGTTCACAACACACCTGAGGAACTCGAGCTTAGTTATAACCTCCACCTCTTACAATGGGCTGTAGGACATTTGTTCTAGAAGGAGACATTACACTTATTATATTGGACAGTAAACAAACTTGCCCTCTCTTCTGGAGGCAGACACCATCTGAATACTCCAAGGTTATTTGGTATGCAGACATCCTTGAGAATAGTCCAGAACAAAGACAATCTCACCCTTTGAGCCTCTGCTCAAAGACATACAGAAACATAAAAAGCACATGGAGAATTGTCTCCCAACAATCATTTTAAGGGATAGTTCCTTTGGTATACATTATTAGCTATCAAAAACTCTAAGTGGCCCAATTTGTAAATGTTCATTTTGGGGAAAGTAATTGGATAATGATGAATTAGCACAGCCATAAATTAAGAATATAATGCTTAGACAAGAGATTATATAATTTAGAATCATGCTGGAGAATAAATATCCATAAGTTAACTGAATATTTTCAAAATTTTCCTAGGAATAAAAAATGTTTTGTTTTAAACAGATTTGTATATTCTTATTATAAGAGAGAATCTCCCTTAAAGCTAAAGTTTAAGAAAAATCCCGTTCTTCTCCTTCATCTCCTAAAATTAGAGCAGCTCCCAGGGCTCAGTTCTGGGACATGTTCCCTTCTTCTTTTAAACTTGTGTTCTTTGTGATTTCATCCATCCTTTTATGCTACTCACTTGAAAGTGTCTCTCTCTAATCTGCATCTCTTCTGTCCAGACTTACCTGTTCAGCTGTCCTTGCTTATTCGAAAACTCCCACGGATATCCAATAGACATCGTAAACTTAACATATCCAAAGCTGACCTCCTGGTCCCCCGAATATCCCTTCTGCTCACAGGCTTCTCTTCTCACTTATGGCAACTTCAGCCTCTGGTTGCTCAGCTCCGAAACTTGGGAGTGTTTGCTCCTTGTCTCCTTACTGCCTCTCATAGTCCACGTTTGGTGCATCAGCAGACTAGCCTTTTCTTTCTCTGGAATATATCAGAACCCACTTCTGCTGCAACTAATTCAGTTTGAATTAATATAAATCACTGTTATCTCTCAATAGGATTAATACAGATGCATCTTATCTGATCGCTGCTTCCACTTTCGCTCTTACAGTCTAGTCTCTACACAGCAGCTGGAGCGACCCAACAGTTGATGAGGTGGCTCAAGGCACTTCAGGAGACTGAGGTAGATAAAATTCAAGCCTAGAAATGGTGCTGCCTCTTCTGCTTGGCCCCCAGCTTAGGTGGTCCAGTCAATCTGGTAAGGAGTCACACGTGGTGGTGTGGTCACTAAGGACACGTCCAGTGCATGGCTTCAAACTTCTCTTGTGTGACCTTGTGTTTCAGGTGGGAGTGCCAGAGAGTTTTTTCAATATTTCTGCCCCACCCTCAACTTTAGGTCTTTCCCGTCCCCCTACAGCTCTGGAAGGCTCTCTCTCCATGTACCTGCCCCTTCTCCAAAGATAGTCTGCAGTTGTTTGTGACCTCCTGGTGTTTGATGGCATGAGGGATGGGAGGAAGGAAATCTCTGCTGTCCTGAGTCAATTTCAGGCCTGCACAGTCCCAGTGACCCCGGCCTTTCTCGGTGAGCCTACCCTCCAGGTCTGCGCCCGCAGAGCTTTCCTGCCCTCCCCCGTGAATGGACGGCCCTCCCCACTTCCTCATGATATGGGCAGATGACAATGCAGAGACTCAAACAAACATATCCCTTCTCCCTGTTCACTTTTCATGTTGAATTGAGCACCAAGTCATCTCTCCTCTAACTTCTTACTATGTACAGAAGCCATGCCTGGCACTCCCTTCCCACCCCAAGTGCTCGGATTTCCCACTACAGATAACTTCTGCTCAGTCACCCACTACCCAGCCTTCCATTCTAAAAACCATGGTCCAGATGATCTTTCCAAAACATAACTGAACCCCGGGTAATAGCAAACATGACGAGAAATCAGGAGACACCAGGATACGTGAGGCACCTGGGCAAAAACTCCAGGGCTGGTTGAGCACCTGGCCCGGAGTGTGCACTTGATGAACAAGGACATTGGAAAGTGTAACCTCAGGATCCTCCAGGGAGTCTGTGCCGCAGAAGAGCGCACCTGCCTGGGTGCAGAGGGAGATGAGAGCGGACAGGGGAGGCAGGCTGGGTGTGCCGTTTGAAGGCCAGAGCTGGAAGTTTTCATTTGATATCTAGAGTAAAACTGAAAAGCCACTCGAGGATTCTGAGCGACTCGGTGACAAGACTGGAAAATTAGCTCTACTTTCTCTCCCCAATTTTCCTAATAGGACAACGAGAGCTTTTGTCCACTTAGAGAAAATTTGGATGAGAGCAGCCTTCTGAATTTTCTCTGGGGCTGCCAGCTCACTTCCTTTAATACTCAGCCAAATTAGTGGTGTCCTGTCTAAGACATGCACATAATGCTGCTTTTTGTTATTACTTTTAATTATTTAAATGAATTCACCCCTTAAAACTAAATGATGTACAGGCTGCTGTGGAGCTAAATTCAGGCCATCCCATCACTTCCTGTCTCCACCCTCTGCAGTGGCCAGCAAGGAGCCCTTTCTCCTGCTGCCGGCACCCCCAGGGCCATGGCTCAGGAGTGCCTCCCCACTTCTCCCTCCTGATACATGCATAGGACACCTAGGGCTCAGAAAGTGTTACCCCAAAACATACTAGAAAAAGGCAGAAATTAAGATTCCAGTGCATCCCCCCTTTTGTATTTTATATACATTTAAAATGTAGATAGATTGATAGAGCAATGATGACATTTCTCCAGTTGGTATAACTTATAAAAGTAAGAATTCAAAGTCAGGAAATGGAATAGCAAGAGGGTTGCCATTTGATGAGGGAAAAGAAGCAACCGCACCTCTCACTTTCCTAAACCCCAGTGATCTCACCTCTGCCCTCTCCCCACTACAGGCATGAAGCATCTTCACGGACTGTAAAGCATGCTCTCATTGCGGCCCATCCTATTTCTGTCTGCAAACCTAATCACCTTCACATGGACAATCTGCTAAAGGGGGTTGCTCTATAGAATAGAAACAACACACCGAAAGTATTAAACGTGAGAGGAAGGTCTGCAGACCAGCAACAACCAAGGAAAGTGCTGGGTTACACTGGGGCTCCTGCCAAGGGCCCTGCCCCTGCCCCTCATTTTCAGCCAACGGGGAGCTTGGGGCAAGTGCGGGCAAGACTGAGGTGCTTCACCTGTACCCCAAAAGTTGGTGATCTGTTTGAATACACATAGATGGACAAAGAAAGGACTTTACAGAGGATGAAAAGAAATAGAGGTTAGAAGTGGCAACTCTCTGTTAAAGAGGCCAAACTAAAATCGAGTTCTGTTCTTCTATATGGCTCTGTGTGTAATCTATCTGAAATTAGGGTCCATTTCACTTTCTTTCTCTGGGCAGAGGAAGTTCTTTTCCAGAGGTTCCTTTGCACCAAGCTTTGAGGCAAAGCTGCAGCTACACAACAAGGGTACCATTTAATGTCCTTCAGAGGCCATCGGGCCACTCTGGGAAGGGCATCACCAATGGTAACCTCAGGCAGGCAAAGGGGCAGCTAGCTGCCCATTAGTACGTGAGAGTTCCAATCTCAGCGTCCTGCTCCAACACACACATACATATGCGTGCTTGCCACATGCCTAAAATGCTGTCACCACTACACCACCTTAAGACTGAACTTTCTTGGGCCTGAAGCCAGGGCAGAGAGCCCCAGGAGGCAGAGAGAGCATGGGAAGGTGAAGATGCCTGGGTACCGCATACCTGCTCTGTACCTCTGAGCTCTGAGAGCAAATGCACACCCTTCTGGGCCTCAGATTCCTCAAGTGAACAATGAGAGACCAGTACCAGGTTGCCTCTGAGGTTCTTTCCACCCTGATGTTTCATTATGCTGTACTATCTCATCAGATCCTCCTCTGGCCAACCAAGAAGCAGAGAGTCGCAGTGGGGAATTACTGACACGGGAGTTGAGAGCCCACCCAGGTCCCAGTCCTGGCTCAGACACTTACAGGTTAAACATCTTAGTCAACTCTCTTAACCTGCCCTCACCGTGTGGCAATCACAGGGATGAAATGAAATAAACTTAGTGGTTTGAAGGACAATTACACTTCTTCATGATTCTGCAGGTTGGCTGGGTGGTTCTTCTGGTCTGGACTGATACAGCTGGTCTCTAAAATGTGCCAGTGGCCTGGCTGGGCTAGAAGGTTCAGGACAGCTGCTCAGTGTCTGGCTGATGGCAGGCTGGTTGTCTCAGGGGCTCAGCTGAGACTCTTTATCTCTGCTGCACCTGTCTGTCATGCTCCAGGAGGCTGGCCTGGGCGTCCTAGGTTCTCAGAGTTTCAAAAGGAGTAGAAGTCCCAATGCACAGATGCTTTTTAAGCCACTGTTTGCATCATGTCTGCAAATGTCCCATTGACTAAAGCAAGTCACATGGTTAATCTCACACTCAAGGAAGAGCTTGATGGGAAGGACATCAAAGAATCTGTGTCCAGTTTTGCAATCTACCAGAAACACATTGGAAGGAGCTCTGAATATTATAAGATATGTTGCAAACTTAAAGGAATATTGTTAGCATTTGTTTCACTTGCAAATATTTGGTTTGATTTTTTTTCCAGCTTTGAAACTACTTTTGCTGCTACATTATCTACTAACAATCCTTCATAACCTGTCAAATGCATTGACTCTGAATGCTTTATCTGATGATCCACAGTCACTACCACCAGTTGGGCTCTAACACATGAGGAAGAAGAGGTGAGAGAGGGTAAGAGAGTAAGGGTGTCTGCGCAATGTGGGGGCACCAGGATCCAGTGCAGGTTCAGCTCCACAATGGCCCAGGTAGCACGCAAGACCACTGGCTTCCCAGGCTGGCCCTGGGGTGCAGGCGCTGGAAGTTGAGTACCTGCCCAGAACTGAGAGCACCTATGCCACAGGGATCTGAACAGTGGGAATTATGTCCTAATTCAAGCAAGCCTCTTGCTGTGACCAACACTGATAGGAAAGAGTGAGAACTGGGGACAGGAGGTTAAGAGGGCTGGAAAACCTAACCTGTTATATGAGGGCCTCCTAGAGTGGCACTCACCTGTTAGATATTGTTAGAGTGAGTTCACTGATCAATAGCAGGGCCAAATGGAGATGGCGGGTCGTGAGCAGCCAGGATAATTAAAAGCAGTCAAAGCTATTCATAGCAGAATCCCGGTCAATGTCTAAAGGCATTGAGAGGAAGATCTGGTTTTCTTGCCTTTCCTCTTGAGGTCACGAGCCAAGGGTATAAGATGGCACTGGAGAATTAATTGAAGCCTCATCCAACAGCCAAGGCCAGTAGAGCAAAGATTAGGGAAAGCTGAGATTGAGATTGATGGCAGGAGACACTCAGGACTCTCTCCAGGGACATTGGGTTTGTGTCAACACAAATAATTCTGGGTCCACCTACCGCATCTGAATTGCTAATGAACTTCTTGCCCTCCTCAGGACTGACTCAGTTGCCACAGGGCTCTGAGTCTACAAAGGAGTCGTTAGTTCCCAGGCTGACCGGAGCTGAGCGCCCTCTGTCTGTATCACTGACCTGCTTACCTGTCACCAATGAGACGAAGCAGTGGTTCGGAGCACTGACCATGGAGACAAGCTTGGGTGGAGAGTCAGTCTCTTCCCTGGAGAAATACATGAAATCAGAGAATAGTACAAGATGGGTAACACCACAGAGCGATGTGCTACTTTAAAGTGTACCAAGAGATTGCCCGTACATTATATCATCTAACCATCAGGACCTGTGGTTTTCTGAATTAATGTCCACATTTGACAAAAGAGATGCTTGAGATTTATGGATAATTGACTTGCTCATGATTATAATGCTAAATTAATCTCCTGAGAGATCTGTGGGATTTTTTTCAGATTCCCCATCCCATGGTTGTCTCATTAAATCACTTTTACATTTAATCTGCCATCTGGGTTTTTGGAGGCCAAGTGTATGGTCACAAGTCCAAGTGGGCTGGAATAGATACTTTATGTTGGGGATTCCAGGGAAAGAAATTTGTGGAAATAGTGCTGCTGGGTGGCGGTCAGTCATTTATGACCCCTAAACTTCTGTTCCCCAGATGTAATTAGTTCTAGGAGCCTGAAGATAAGCTGAAAAAATTTGAGGATCCCTGTAACATGGAAACGCAAAGAGTGTCCATTTATATTTCCTCTACTTGAGTGGGTAATATTTCAGGATGAACCACAAAATATCCTTCTGGTTTCAAATTCCTCTGTGGTCTTTTCCCTTCACTGAGAGCCATTTGGCGTCTCACTATCAGATTTACTTCAAATATAAATTATGGAAAACTTTACCTACTCACATTGTCTTGTTTTCTTTACTGTAACTTAAAAAAAATCCTTGAGATGAGTAAAGACTATTTACTTCCTTTTTTTTTTTTTGAGAGGGCATCTCTCATATTTATTGATCAAATGGTTGTTAACAACAATAAAATTCTGTATAGGGGAGTCAATGCTCAATGCACAATCATTAATCCATCTCAAGCCTAATTCTCGTCAGTCTCCAATCTTCTGAAGCATAATGACCAAGTTCTTACATGGTGGACAAATTCTTACATAGTGAATAAGTTCTTACATGGTGAACAGTACAAGGGCAGTCATCACAGAAACTTTCGGTTTTGATCACACATTATGAACTATAAACAATCAGGTCAAATATGAATATTCGTTTGATTTTTATACTTGATTTATATGTGGATCCCACATTTCTCCCTTTATTATTATTATTTTTTTATTTTTAATAAAATGCTGAAGTGATAGGTAGATGCAAGATAAAGGTAGAAAATATAGTTTAGTGTTCTAAGAGAGCAATTGTAGATGATTAGGTGTGTGCCTGTAGACTACGTATTAATCCAAGCTAGACAAGGGCAACAAAACATCCACAGATGCAGATTTCTCTCAAAACAGTGGGGGTGAGGTTCTAAGCCTCACCTCTGTTGATCCCCAATTTCTCACCTGATGGCCCCCCCGCATCTCACCTGATGGCCCGTGCCTGTCTTAGGTTGTTCCTCCCTTGAGGAATCTTATCCATCTTATTTACTTCCTTTTTATAAGATCTCTGTTCAGAATTATAATACAACACTCAAATTAACAAATTGTGTCCTATTAATTAAATGGTGGCCAACTGCATCTTTGTTAGCTTTCCCAGCCATGGGCTGATGCAGGATGCTTGTTAGAACACCCATGCCTATTAGTGCCATCTGCCACCTCTATAGGGCCACCACCTGCGTTGGGGAGTTTCTCATGTTCTTCCAGTAGGGGCCACTGGATCGAGGACACAGTTGTTCTTGTATCTGCTCTTTTATTCTCCAATGACCCACGCCTTTTCAAAGGAAGTGCATTAGACCATGTGTTCCAATTCTCTCAGGAAAATCAATCAGCCAGACACTTTGTCCTCCTTCTGAAAATCGTAAAGTGAAATAGAAATATGTGGCTGTGAATGCTGGGTGTGATTTTTATAGATCATCTCATTCAATTCTCCAGTTTTATAAATATAGGAAGTAAGTCCAGTTGAGTAGACAGAGCAGTTTAGATGACAGATAGGGGCAGAGGAGTCATTCTTTGTGCAGGAAAGTATTATGATTAAAATAAGACTTCAGAAAACTTAGTAAGGCAAGAAAAAAATGGAAGGGAGAAGAATGGCTAACAGGCTTTTGCAATAATCCAAAGATGAGATAGTGAAGGTTTGTGAATCCAGAGGAGGGACGTGGGAAGGGAGTAGGAATGTACAGGAAGGTGTGCACCCTGACACACATCAAAGATTACCCCTTAGCTGTGTGGGTCAGCAGGAGGGAGGTTGCAGATGCTGTGAAGTTATTCAGGAGGTATTTGTGAAGTGTCTCATGTGTGTCACTCTGCCAGACACTAGGGATGTTACTGCAAACAGGAGAGACAAAGCTCCGGTCTCAAGATACTTACAAAAATATCTGGGATAGCTGGTTAAGTGATAGGAAAAGGAAAGCAATAAATATTGTTGGAATGTTGGAGTCCGACCCAGTGTGCAGTTGGAAAATAAGAGCCAATCTGGAGAATGGAACAGCCCTAGAGGAGGAAGCGACTGAAGATGCCTGTTGGTCACACTTACCAACCCCAGCTCAATTTTCTCTGCCCAAATGTTGCTTCCACCCTTTTCTGTCCAAGAATGAGGTAACAATGGAAAGCCATTTCTTTCTGCCCTGAAATCCTTCCTCATTTCTCTGCAGCTGTCCTTTCCTTTCAGCTGTCCCTCAACATGCATCTCCCCAAGGTCGGGTTGTGCCCCCCAGCTCAGAAACACTGATACCGGGAAGGCAACCCTTTCCTCTGCCTGGCCTCTCCCACCCTTGGTTTCAGGGCGCCCTTGATACCCTTTGTTGGTTTCTTCAGGCTTCCTTCAGTTTGGCCATTTCCAACAGATGTGGAAGATGCTTTCTAAAGAGTTGGGTGGTGTAAGTGTTTGATTTCTAATGTCCACTACTAACTGATCTCCAGTCCAGAGAGTAACATGTCTAAGAATTACCCTATCATTATCTTTTCTCCAGCGCTGACCTGGGTTTTCTATTTATTTTAATGCTATACAACCTCAACACACCAGACTACTGATGGCCCAGTTTTCTTTTCTCCTTTCCTTAAGAGGAATTTTTTTTTGTCTAGATGAGAATTAAAAGTGTGGAAAAGTTGGATTGTTACTCCAGATAGTAAAAGGGTCTTTAGGTAGCTGGTGAAATGTCTGGCTTGGCATCTGCATACTGAGAAGTATGTGACACATTTTAGCACCTTTAATAGACTTCTGTACCCTTGACACTGAGGCCCAGATGTATCTACCAAACTAGGGAAACAGAAAGGATGGCTTAGGATCTGCATAGAAAGGATGGATATTTTATCCGTGAAAAGTTGGCTCCAGAACAAAATTCCCAATCAATTTTCAGTGGCATTGGAAAAAGAGAACTCAATTCTCTGAAAATGCAGCCCCAAAGAGTGAAGCAAAAATATTTTTCATTCTTGGTTTCTCTTGCTTAGCACTAAATGTATCAGTTCCACAAATCTATCCTAAAAATAAAAATGAAAAATGCTTAAATTAAAATTAAAATGAATAAATATCTATAACTCTTTAATTATGAAATAAGGACAGTTTAGTTTTGACAATATGATACTTCCAACACAAAAAAAATCTATGATTTTACCTGGGGTAAATGAAGGATCTATTGGAAAACTTTATTGCCCTGAAATATTTTTCATATTGATGAAGAGAAAATGAAACTATTATTTATAAAATAGTCTATGTTTTTCACAGTGTGGTAGAAATTTTCCACAAAGCAGAGTTCAAGTAGAATGAATTAGACATAAAGCAAGCCGAAATCCTAATGTATTTTTAAAAACTTGAAAAAGTATCATTTAACATCCTACTTTTTTTCATGAGTTAATGATTACAAAGCTAAAAAGAAATAAAAAGTGATTTGAAGTGGTTACAGTGAGATTGCTGGAGATGAAACTGCATTTGATTTGCAATGCTTTCAGGACTTATGTTCATCAGAATTAGAAATCTTGATTGTTAGCCAAGATTAAACATAAAATTCCATTTTCAGAGCTGTGGCTTGTTGTTTCATCCAAACTATTATATTAGTAACTCTATTAATTTTCAATTTGTGTCTGCGTAGGAAGTAGTGGGGGAAAAATTAGTCCCATTTTATTATATAAAAAAAGCAGAGATAACGAGAAGCTAAACGACTTTTCTTCAACCTTCCGCACATCAGTAACTGCTACCAAATTAAACCTAACCTGCAGTTACAGGAATTTATGGTCTAGATGTTGCCTCTTTTCAACAATGAAATGAATTCTTATTAGACCATCTGTATGTCTCTAGATCTCAATTACTGAGGATTAACTTGTTAAATATGCCCACTACTCTCTACCCCTCCTTTCTGGCTTCTACCCACAAAGCAATCTTTAGAGGAATTTCAAACATTGACCTTAAAGAAATAGCACATTATCCAGCCACAACTGAATGAGTCACACTTGAGGGGCCCAGTCTCCCAGTTCCTTCCAGAATGCAGTCCACTCAGGTCATACAAATCATTCTTCAAATATTCCTTGCAATGTGTCCTTGCAACTACCAGAGAAGAAAAGCTGAAAGAGGGGAAAAAGAGAATCAAGGAAAGAAACATCAATTATTTAAAATTTTAAATCCGTTCTTTTAAAGTTTTTTGTTGTTCTCCATATTGAGCCTATGGGTCAACATAGCAAGTGCTCAACAAATTATTAAATTCAAAGCATTTACTTGGCAAACTTTCAAGCATTAAGCAAAAATTTTTCAAAATGCAATGATCACTAAAACAAAATAGGAAGTAGCTCGTGAATGGTGTTTCTCGATAACATTAGTTAAACAAATTGTTGTCTAGAATATTTGCTGCCTTATTAGGCCAATTTATATATAAGAAGTTTCTGTCTGGTCCCTTGACAGAAGATTAAAACTAAACATTGTAAAATTTAAATTCAAAAGCATTTTTATTCACTATTATATTTAATTAGCAAAAAGAAGCTGTTTGCACCCAGCTAGTGGTGATTATTTCAGACCATAAATAGAAAAACATTTGTGATGGAAAAATAACTAGTGAATACACTTGAAATGGGTAATATTCTTATGAATAAGTGGAATTTTTCACCCTTTCATTCTCAGAGATAATAAAACACACATATTTACTAGTTTTAATGATAATTGCAAGGTTAAAATAATCTAAGGTTTTCATTAACCTAAATTTTATCAAAAAGAAGATATGTGCCTATTTTTTTAATTTTAGAGAGACTTATTAGCCTCAAAAGCTTTCTTTCAACCATAAACATCCTGTTATGTAATATGACTCAGCAAAGGAAATAACTACATCTAAATACCAAAGACTTAGAAAGCCAGGTAATTGGAACTAGACACAATCAGTGAGGCAGTCCTGAGACTTTGAGGCTTAGAAAGTCAAAGCACTCATAGATTAGACCTTGCATGTAGTATGTCTGTTAGTGAGAAGTGGGGCTCCAATTCTTGGAGACATGAGAGAAGAGGAAGAAGTACAAACCGCACAATTCCTAGACCGAGATTATGAGCCATGAACTCAGGGAGTGGATTGCTCATTTATCTGTTCCCTTACATTTTCTGTTCCTCTTATTCCTCAGTCTATACAGTCCTCCTGAGTTGTGTTTATATTTATACCAATGGCTTAAACCACCAGACATATTGTCATGTTTCTTAAGTTTACATCCAGCCCAGAGTTCTCTCAGGAGTTAGAGCCATAGGCACCTGCATCCAGAACTCTGTAGCATAACCAGTTTCCAGGGTACATGGGGCTGGGTCATTAGCCAGGACAAAGTGAAGTAAAATGTGAAGAGGAATAAAAACCCATGCAAAGTGTATTGAGAACCTGCAAAACTCATCTGACCAAAAACAACTGAAAACAGAAACAAACAAGTTGACATACACACATATTCATTGTAGCACTATTCACGATAGCCAAGAGGTGGGACCAGCCCAAATGTCCATCAACTGACAAATGAATAAACAAAACATAGCCCATCTATACAATGGAATATTATTCAACCATACAAGGAATGAAGCTCTGATACACGCTATAATTTGGATGAAACTTGAAAACATAGTAAGTGAAAGAAACCAGACACAAAGGGCCATATATTATATGTGTTGACTTATATGAATGTTCAGAATAGGCAAACGGTTGCACAGCATTATGAATGTACTAAATTCACTTTAAAATGGCTAATTTTATGTTATGCAGATTTCAGAAGATTAAGAACAAAATCCTCCTGGGATTTTTTTTTAAGAGTTGCAATTAATCTATAGATCAATTGAAGAGAATTGATATCTTAACAATATTGAGTCTTCCATTCCATTAACCTCATATATCTCTTATTTAAGTCTTTTGTTTCTTTCATCAGTATTTTTTTTGTTTCCTGCATGCAGATCTTGCAAGTGTTTTGTTAGTTTTATACCTAAGTATTTCTTATTTCTGGTACTATTATAACTGATACTTTTTATTTCAATTTCTAATTATTTATTGGCAGTTTATGAAAGTCTGATTGATTTTTGCATAGTGACCTTGTATCCTACAGTCTTGTATCCTGCAGAATAAGTTAAACTCACTTTTTGCATATTATTTGGGAATTTTTTATATAGGAAATCACATATTGTCTGTGAAGAGGGACAGATTTAATTCTTCCTTTCTCATCTGTATGACTTTCTTTTTTGTGCCTAATGCAAGGCTCCATAATACAATACTGAGTAGGAGTGAGAGTGAACATACTTGCCTGCTAACACATCTAACATTCATAAAAGATTTCAAGAAGACATAGTGTAGATGATTTTGAATAACCAAATGAATGTTTGTGGAGGGTGTTCCACACTACAGAGTGAAAAGAGACTGAAATTTGGATTAGCTACATTGAGTTGAAAAGCTGGCTTTCACACTTGGCAGATTCTGAGTCTTAGTTTACACATATGTAAAATAGAAGAACTAATACTTATGAGTCAAGATGTCATAAGACTTAAAAGAGATCATGTACGGTAAGAACCTGCGACAGTACCTAGCACCTAAGAATACCTAAGATGTGTCCGTACAGTCCTGTCTCTATCACTTACTTTGTGACTTTGGACTTTGGACCCTCTCTGGGTTTCTCATCTCTTAAAAGGGAAATAAGTTATATCCATAACTTACATAAAAGATATATATCCATATGTCTTTTCAAATGGATATGTTATAATACCCACTTCATAGGGTCATTTGGGGGTTTAATTAAATTGGTAATTTACACAGAGTACTTAGAACAATGTCAGCACCATGGGGTACTATATAAGCATTAACCGCTATCATCATCATCCTCCTTATCATTGTTATTAGCATTACAGTGCTGATTTACTTCAGTGTTGATTATTTATTGCTACGTAAGAAACCACTCCGAAAAATGTATGGCTGCAAACAACAAAAGTATGTATTTGCTCATGATTCTGCAGTGGGGGCAAGGCTGTGCTTCCCACACCCTCAGCAGGAGGGGCTCAGACGCGCTGGAGAAAGGGGCAGCCCCGAGCTGCTCTGTCCTCCTAACCCCACAGCGTCCAGGGCTGTTCTCAACATGGCCTCCCTCCGGACGAGGTCAGTCAAACCCCTTTAAATGGTTTTTCTGGGCCCCAAGGGAGCAAAAACAAAAGTTGCAAGATCTCTAAGGAAATCCCAATATGTCATTTCTCCCATATTCTGTTATTCAAAGTAAGTCACTGAAGCCAGGCAGGTTTAAAAACGTAAATTCTATCTCTTTATGGGGGAGGGCAAAGTTACAGTGTAAAGCTGCTTGCAGAATGAGAGGAAGTGTGTGACCGTCTTTGGAAACAATCATCACCATTTCTGTACATTCCTTTGAAAATAGCCTCCAGTAATTATCCCAGAACCATCTTCACAATGTACAATAAAATCTAAAAATGCATTCTAGATCAGCTATTGGCTCAACTCGGTATGTAGCAGTGTCCAGGCAGGGGCTTCTCCGTGTGCTGCAGCAGGGTCCTCCCAGGTGTGGGGGCTGCATCTTGGTTAAGAGTAGCTCTGGAGGTGAACTTGGAGAATCTTTTCATGATGAGCACAATTTCAGCCTCATTTAGCTAGTGGCAATCAAACCTAGTGCCCAAAATCCTCAACATTGCTGGCTGAAGGAGACCTAATATGCTGGAGAGAAGCAGACCTAATATGCACAGGCAGGTACTCCTTGTAGAAGGAGAGTGTTGATTAAGGGAATGTAGGGAAAATGAAAGTTCCTATGGACAGGATTCTCACTTGATCCCAAATACTCGATGATGTCACTGGCCTACTGCTAGGCTACAGCTTCCATACACATTGGCAATGAACCATTACGGTTGGTGTTAAAATATAAAGAGCTCAGACCATTGCTCTGCCCAGAGACAGAGACAGAGACAGAGATGGGTTTGCTGCATGGAGACTCTCCTGGAGGCAGATGTGATTCCAGCACTCAACTGCCACTGTGAGAATAAAGTCTGGTATAAATCCTTTTCCCCCTAATGTTCCATTGTGGTTATTCAGTCTCACCAAATCCAATGTGAACCTTCTGGGGGGCAATCCCCCTCAGGTGAGACAACTGGTGTAGTTACAGGATTCACTGCAGACTGAAAAAAAATGGAATAAGCTTTCCTAATGGGAGGGGACTTCAGTTGGCTGCCCGTATGGACTGGGGAGACACTCAGGTATTCCCAAGTGGGTATGTGGTCTGAGGTGCCTTGTCTCCTAGAGGATTGAGCCCCCCTCCAAGATGAGGGGAAAGTGGAGGTGATGCCTATGGCAGTAGAGGAAGCAAAATAGGGAATTCCTTAAAGAATCAGAGTTTCTGTGGGGCAGCAGGAACCATGGGTTGCCTATTCTTCACAGTGATAAAAAGGGCCACAAACGGGAAGGGCATACTCTTGCGAGAAGCATGAGAATAGGCAGCCCAAGAATGCAGGCTGAGAGGAGCTGTGGAGGAGGTAAAAGATCTGTTGATGACTGAGATGGCATCACTGCAGGGTTCTGTGGAGATGGCAAAGGATGTAATGGCAGCACAATAAGAGACAACACAAGAAAACAGCCTCGAGGTGCTGTGGAGGAAGTAAAGGATATGGTGAAGAATGAGGTGGTTTTGCTGCGAGGCACTGTGGGAGAGGTAAAGGCCATGAAGGGAAAGGACGGACTCCTGTGAGAAGCACAAGAAGAGGCAGCATGAAAATGTGAGCTGTGAGGTGCTGTGGAAGTTGTAGAAGATTCTTTGCAGAATGAGACAGCAGTGCTGCAAGGTGCTGTGGATGAGGCCAAGCCCAGGAAGGAGGAGAAGGTACTGTGAGAAGGAGTGGGTGGGATCAGAGGTGGGAAAGCTGGCTTCCCTGATGACTCAGCCTGCAGAATGCACACCAGCAACTGCAGAATGCACACAAACACAAGGGAATCATTCACTTCTTGAGTGAGTAATGGCTGCACATAACACTCTGTGGCCGGTCAGGATGACTTACCATCCACCCCTGCTAGATGGCAGAAATATGCGACTTCCAACAAGTGTTAGGGGAGTTGGGCATGAAAAATGCCATTTATAACCTGGTGAATTATGGCCTGGCCTAGGAGCTGTTTATGGCAGGGATGAGGGATATTATCGGCAAATGGCTCCCTTGTCCCTCTTTGGGCCCTTGGTGGCCATTCTTGCCCATCACTAAGAGCAGCCCATAAATGCAGTTACCCATGTGGTGGAACATTTGGGGGAGGCTAAAATGACATGGGCATGGAAGGGAGTGTGGGGCACTACTGAGAGGAAGGGCTCAAAGGCCCCCATGAAGGTCACAAGGACCAGATGTGGGTTTATTTAATAGGGGCAGAAGCAGAAAGAGAGAAATTGGATGGGAAGTCACATAGAATCATTTTGGAGCTATGGCAACAATTGAAGGCAGAGAAATGGTTTCAGCTGCTAAGGAACAAGAAGCAGAGGCTGGAGACGGAGCCAAAAGTCTGGCCTGTGTGCAAGACTTCCTGTTGGAGGGTAAGCTGACCTCACCTGAACCCCCACAGAAAGATAATTGGGTGATACGGTTTGACTGAGGGGAGGGTTGAGGCACCTGCCCTGGAGGACTGGGTGGGGACCAGAGGCCACATGTTGAAATATCAATTCATTGGTCCCAGTGAATGTACAACATGTTCTGGCTCTGTAAACACAGGAGCTGAATGCTCACTGATTTATGGCAACCCTGAGCACTTTCCTGGGACGCCTGCTGTTATAGATGGGTCCAAGGGTAAGGCTACCAGAATGAAACAAGACTGAATCTTGTTAGGAATAGGGCATGTACCCCCCAAAGAAGTATGCTGTGTATATCTCTCCCACCCCTGAATATATTTTGGGGGATACATATCCTGCAGGGCCTATGGCTGCAGACCCCTGCAGGGGAGTTCAGACTCAGGACCCGTGTGGCGAAAGCAGCTCTGAGGGGACATGCTAGGTAGGCATTGACCATATCTTTGCCTGTGCCTCAGTGGGTGACTAATACCAACCAATACAAATTGCCTAGAGGGCTTAAAAAAACCAGAGAAACACTCCATGAATTGGAGAAGATGGATATTATAAAACCTACCCATAAGCCTTTTCTGGTGTGGCCAGTATAAAAGCCAGGTGGCTCCTGGTGTATACCATGAATTACAGAGAACCAAAGGAGTCAGAACCCCTCTGCAGGCTGCTGTCCCCTCTACTGCAGGCCTATGGACACCCTCAGCCATCAACTAGGGCCATATCATTTTGTTGTAGATGTTGCTAATGCCTCCTTTTCCATTGACATAGAATAGGAAAGTCAAGAACAGATTGCCTTCATGTGAGAAGGATAGCAATGGGCTTTCACTGTCCTTCACGGGGGTCTTCCACAGTCTCGCCATCTGTCATGGACTTGTAGCCCAGGACTTGGCAGCATGGGAAAAACAGCCAACGGTGCAGCTGTACCATTATATTGATGATGTCATGCTCATGTCTGATTCTCTTTCAGATCTAGAAGGTGCAGCACCTAGACTGCTGCAACATTTACAGGAGAAAAGATGGGCTGTGAACAGTACCAGGGATCAGGGACCTGGTTTGTCAGTCAAATTCTTGGGGGTTGTCTGGTCAGGTAAGACTAAAGTTATCCCAGGAGCAGTCATACACAAAGTCCAGGTCTTCCTTCTCCCTACAACTGTGGCATCATTACAAGTTTTTTAGACTACTGGGAAGTGTTTATCCTTCACTTGGCACAAATTCTGAAGCCCTTATACTGTTTAATATGAAAGGGTATCAGGTGGGACTGAGATGAGACATGTGCATCTGCTTTTACCACTTCAAAATGGGCAGCCAAGGTCGTGCAGGCCTTGAGTGTGATAGAATCATCAAGGCCCTGTGAGCTGGATGGTCATGTAATTGAAGAGGTTATGGCTGGGACCTTTGGCAGTAACTTGAATTAACTTGCCAGTCTATTGGATTCCAGTCACAACTCTGGAAAGGAACAGAGGTATAGTACACATTAATAGAGAAACAATTGGCTTCTGTGTACCATGCCTTGCTGGCTATGGAGCCCATCACTGGAATGGCCCCAATAAAAGTAATAACCACCTATCTCATTGAGCGGTGGGTACAAGACTGGACCCAAAAGCTACAGAGTGGTATGACACTGAAGCCTACACTGGCCAAGTGGGGTGCATACCTACAGAAGCATAGCACCCTCTCTACTAGCCCCTTGAGTGAACTCGAACACTTATTGTACCAGTGATATATAGTAGTGAAAGACAGAAATAATTTGCTTTAGAGCCATTAGTAGCAAAAGCCCTTATTGGGAGGGAAGAGACCTTATACCCAAAGATGCATGGTACACTGATGGTTCCAGCCATGGGCAGCCCCAAAAATGGAGAGCTATAGGTTTCCATCCTAAGACTGAAAAAATATGGATGGAGGATGGAGAGAGGAAGAGCAGCCACTGGGGAGAGTTGTGAGCAGTATGGCTCATGATCACCCAGGAGCCCTCTGAAGTAGTTGTCTGCACTGAGAGCTGGGCTGCTTATCGAGATTTGGCTCTGTGGCTACAGACATGGTACCACACCAACTGGTTGGTTGTTCACTGACCCCTTTTGGGGGCAAGAGCTGTGGCAAGACTATGGGCCTCTGGTCAGACTAAAAAAGTTACAGTATATCATGTGACAGGCCATTTGTTGCTGGCATCCCCAGGAAATGATGAAGCAGATGAATTGGCCCAGTTATGTTGGCTAAAGGGAAAGCCTGCCTCTGATGTGGTCCTATGGTTACATCAATGTTTGTTGCATGTGGGGTAAAAGACAATGTGGGCTATAGCCCATCAGTGGGGTCTGCCTTTGACCTTTGAAGAAGTTAGCAGAGTCCAGCAGGAGTGCACTGTGTGCTCTAAAAGGGACTTAGACCAAGTCCCACAGCAGTCTGGGATGATAGCTAAGGGGCCGATACCCCTCATCAGGTGGCAGATACACTGTACTGGGCCTCTGCCCATGTCAGAAGGGTGTCGATATGTCATGACTCATATGGACACAGCTACTGGACTTCTGATTGCTTTTCCTACATGTTGTAGAGCCCAGCAAATGACCAAAAGGGGCCTAGAGGGTCTCTTTGCAGCCTATGGCTGACTGCAGGTAATTGAGAATAATCAAGGCACCCTCTTTACTGGACATGCACTACAAGAAAGGGTGCAACAATTAGGAATAAATTGGCAGTTTCATGGCCCATATAATCCTACCAGGGCAGGCATGATAGAGAGGTACAACAGTTTGTTAAAATCTGGCCTGAAGTCAGACACCAATAGTCTGTGGGGATGGCCAGTCCACTTACAGCATTTGAATGAGAATCCCTGGAAAGGGGCATTGAGTCCTGCAGACATGTAAACAAACAATGCTGCCTCCCCTATACAACTGCACTTACAAACCAAAGAGGAATTGTTGAAGCTAGGGTTTGACCACCAGAATACCTTGCTCACAACATCATCTACAATAAACCCTGGAGACTACATTCAGTGTATGAGGCCTTGGACATTTTGACACATGGACCAGTGATGGTTGGCCTTCCTGGCACATTTTGGTCAAGGCTTGGAGGCTGGCCTCCTAGTATTCCTGGAATAACAACAGAGTGACCCTCAAAGATCCTGGAATTGTATCCTAAATGGCCAGAAGGTAAGAGCATCTTACTTGGGAGTTTTGTTTTATCTTTTCGGCCAGTGCACACACCTCCAGTAGCACTGTACATAGACCCCTCAGTAACCCCCACAGGAAGAGGGGTAAAGGTATGGTGTACTAGACCCAGATGGGACCCCCTTTCTGCCATGGTCCTATCACAGAACCAGTCTCTTCCATGCATCCTACCTGACAGATAAGATTTGCCTATGTTAGTGTCATTAAAACACATGTCTTATTGCCCTTAAGGTTAATCCCCTCTAATGTCTTTGTGGACTGGGCACACACCCTGGCAAAAACTGCTACTGCCTGGGTGTGCAAAGAGCTGCCTATCAGTACCTCTTCTGGCCTTCCATGGAAAGTGTAATTGGGAACTGAGACTGGTTTGAATACATCTGGAATGACCACTTGGTGGCAATCACTCTCCTCAGGCTTGAGGATCACTATAATTTTCATTGTTATCTCTAGGTTGCTGCTATCCTCTGTTGTCCAGCGAGCATCATGGAAGATTGAGGCAGTGTAAATTGTGAAGCAAGAATCCTGGTGGGGTGGAACATAGAGAATATTAAAGTTTCTATGGCCAGGATCCTCAGCTGACCCTAAACTACTTGATGATTTAATTGGCCTGCTGCTAGGCTAATAATTACTCATCCAGTGGTAATACGCCATTATTGTCAGTTATATGAAGTGCTCAACCCAGTCCTCTGCCCAGAGGCAGAGATGCTGATGGGACTGTTGCATGCAGACTGCCCCAGAGGCAACATGATTCTAGCACTCAACCTGCCACCATGAGACTAAAGCTTGGTATAAGCCCTTTTACCCCTAACATTCCATTGATGTTATTTGGTCTCACTGAATACACAGTGAACTTGCCTGGGGTCAATCCTCCTCAGGCAGCACAAGGAAGATGGGTAGAAAAGGAAGTACAGGCTCATTAAAGTGCACTGTGTTTAGAGACTATCTGTATTTGCAGAGCACTTGATGTATTACACCCAGCAATTTGACTGCTAAAGCAATCATTTCAGGTCTGTTCATAGTTTCTATTTGGTAAAACAAATTTAGCAGGCATATCTGCCCCCAGGCTCAAAATGTAATTCCTGCTGGGCAGCTGAAATAAGGTTTGCACCTGCCTACTTAAACTTTAATTGATTTTTTTAAAACATTGTTTTCTGCAATATCCCAGCTTGAAAAAACAGAATTGCAGCTGTACTAACCACGGGTAAGACTTCCTGTGGTTGTTGCTGATCCTAAAAAGCACTCCCTTTGAGGCCAGAGTCAGTATTTTGCAATATTCCCCTCTTCACTCCCCTCCTAATAAACCCAACTTCTAAATTGTTAGCAGTGTCTGGGGGTGTATGACACCACAGAAAAACTTTCATATTCTTCATAGATCTCTAATCTCTTTTCTGCAAGAGTTCTTTCACTACCAGAACCCTCACGTCTCTCCTCTGCCTTCCCCTTTAGTCCACCTGTTATTCCCTTCTATTCTCAGAAGCAATCCTCAACTTGAAAATTTCACTCAATAAAACAAAGTCTTCCATGACTGACCTTCCTTATCCTTTGCTCCAAGCAAAAGAGTTCTTAAATTATAAATATTAATGGGGGCTGGTATAATAAGAGAAGGTTCTTGTCTTCTGTCCACAAACAATTTATCAGAAGCTGCACTGAACAAAGCAGATCCTTTGGGAGCAGAGGAAGAGAAGTGGGGTAGGGAGTGCTACGGAGCAGGAAAGACTGATTATAAAAAAATAAAGATCAATATCTTCCATATAAAAGAAGGAAAGGCCTTATCTTTCCTGTCTTTTGATATTTTGCCTATCCTTTTCGCTAAGATTATTTATTACAAGACTCCTTATTCCCTATGATTATTACATGGTACAATAAAAATTGTGCCATCTCCTTGTCAAAAGCAACCAGCCAAGAAGCTTAACTTAAACATGTTGCCTTCCTTCCATGAATCCATCACTGAGCTATAGACATGTGAGTATGTCAGACTTTTCTTTCCTCCTGAAAACTATCAACTTTCTGGAGACTCACAGACATGAGAGTCCTAAAGAACAGATACTACTGGAAATGATCAGACACCCAGCATGTGATTCAAAGATCAGAGCTATAGAAATTCAGAGAAGGAAGTGATTAAAATGGACTGGGAAAGTCAGGAAATGTTTCAAAATCTGTCTATGCAGGAGTGGTGACATCGTGACCAAGACTGAACATATTTTTGCTGGGCATAGCATTTTGGATTGACAGATTTGGGTTTGGGTTTTTTCCCTCCAGTATTTAGATATCAATTGTCTTGTGGCTCACAGAGTTTCTGAAGGAACTCTGCTGTAATTGTTTTCTTCATTCCTCTATGTATAATATGCCTCTGTGTTTTTTAAACTTCTGGCTATTTTCAAGATTTTCTTTATTTTGGTTGTTAGATGTTTGAATGTGATATGTCAATGTGATTTTTTAAATATTAATTTTGAGTGTACTTCTCTATATTTTTGAATCTGTGGCTTGATGTCTTTACTTATTACTAGAAAATTATGAATATTATATCTTAATACATTATCACCCCACATTTTCCCTTTTCTCCTTTGGAGAGTCTAATAACACCTGTGTTAGGCTGTTTGGTATTATCCCAAGCTCTTGGTTGCTCCATTTTATTTCATTTTTCTCTTTGAATTTCAGTTTGAGTAATTTCTTCAAATTTACTAATTTTCATCTCAGATATGGAAGCTATTGATAGGACTATTGAAGGCATTTTTCATCGCTGTATGTTTTATTTCCAGCATTTCCATTTGACTCCTTCTTATACTTCCCATCTCTTTGCTAAAATTATCAATCTGCTATAGCATGTTTCTACTTTTTCCATATTGGATCATTTAACACACAATCATTTATTTTTAAATCCCTGTTTGGTAATTTCAATATCTGGATCATCTCTGAATCTATATTTGTTTACTGTTTTATCTCTTCACAGGGAGCTTTTTATCTCTATTTTTGTATGGTTCATAATTTTGCAATTTTCAGACATAGTGTCTCTAACAATATAGACTGAGATAAGCAATATTTATGCCTGAAATTTGAGTCAATTTAGTCAGGGACTGGGTTGGTTTTATATTGTTGCTATGGTTATCTTCAGTGAACCATCAGCTTCAAATTCTTCTGGCATTAGCTTTCACTTTTTATTAATAGAATTGGGTCACTTGATGTTTCTAAACCAGCTGCTGGCAAGGGGAATGGAATTACTGCAACTGATTTAGATCAGCAAGTGGGAGTCATGCCTTGAATCTGTGAATGTGATCAGAATCACAGAAGCATTTAGCTATCCAATTTCTGAAGAAATTTAGGATCTGTTAGTTAGGGGGAAATGACTGCTGGGTAAACCATGAACTTTAAGGTTAATTCCCAGATGAAAGCCTGGTGAGATTTGTAATTCACTCAACCCTAGGTTTGTAATTTCACCTTAGGCTTTGAGAACTTGCCACTCTGATAATAAGAGGTATAGGCAACTAAACCTAAGCTAACAAAAATTTCCCCAGAATCCAAGCTCATTTATATTTCTGACGTTCCTGCTGTATGCTACCCTCTAATACTGTGGTCCAGCTGTGTCCCTGAGTCTGTGCTGATGTCAGAGATGCTTCTTCTCTGTAGTAGACTAGGTGAGGTGTTTATTCTCTCTAGAAGAGTAGCTCTCAAATTCTAGTGAGGTATCTGTGCAATCTTTCTCTTCCTCAAATTTTCTAAAACATAAAAACAATATTCATATTAATTCTTTACCAGTTAGGAAACTTTCTTGCATATAACACTTTCTGAAGCCTTACAATAGTCATTGAGGTAGCTCTGGCTCAACCACTCACATTATTTATGCCACAACCTCCTGCCTCTAATTTGCTGTATTTTCACCATGTATATGATTCCATCCTCTTCTTTTTTGGTCCTGTTCCCTGAGATTTCTCCAACATGTGCCCAAAACCTACCTGATGTCCATGGTTACCCATTCAGAGAATCTTCCTTAAATTCTCCCAGAATTATTCCCTCATGATTCTAATTAGAGTTTTATCTTCTGAGTGCCCTGACTTCAAGCTAATTGTAACAAAGGAAACTCTTCTTAATAACTGAACTTAGGGTATAACAGACAACAACTGAGAGGTTCAAATATGAATTAGACATCAAAAAATGTCTTCATAAAAATTTATGCAGTATGATTAAGTATTATTTCACTACAGAAGTTTGTGAGATGACATCATATCATACTGTACATGCAGGTAAAATGCAGTTACCATCTTCATGTTTTAAAGTCTAAAATCATTTTAATTGATAGTGATTAAAGAAAATGTATGTTATTATAATAGCTGTCTTGATTTATATCAAGCTTACATTAGTTTATAATGGAAGACTTCAAAGAAAAGAAAAGAAAATGAGGCTTACATTTCCATTGATGTATTTTCATTGCTGAATGTGTCTTGCAATCGTCCAAATGTTCTGTGGCTTTAAGAGAATAGCAGAGGAAAGTTGAAGTGATGCCTCTGTCAAGTGACATTATTCAGTTCATAAAATACACATCATTGCTTACATTTTGTCTCATATTTTGTGTCACATCATGGAGAAACTGGCTGTTATACAATTTCCCTTCAGCATGGATCTGGATGAAATTCTGCTCTATGTATCTATGAAAGCAGTGCCCAGTTTTCAATCATGATTTACACATTGATACTATCAAAGAAAAATTTCAATTTTATAAGCCTCTTTCAGAAAGTTCAGACTATCAATGTCTTTGAAAAAGGGGGGTAAAAGAAGCTCTTTGCCAAGAAACAAGGAATATCTTGCTACATAAATGCTTGTTCCCCAAATGCTTGACAACTGTCACTCCTTATATCATCATGCCTTGTAGTTTTTTGCATAAGTCTTCATTCGCATGGATGATTTCATATCACAATGAGTATAGATGCTGGTATAAAAAGTGCATTTACACTCATATTGGACAACAAATCCTTTTTTTAGGTCTATGGCTCTAACTTCAGGAAAGTACATAAACCAGGCTGTGTAGCCCTAGAGAGGCTTTGAGAGGTAAATGATGACCATGTGCATGCATTTCACTGGGTAAAAGCTAAGGCTGAAATTTGGATGATACTTTAAATTTTGAAATAATTGGATGACCCTACAAAACACTTGAAAGACATATACTTTGAAAAAGCTACTTTGGCAAAAAAGGTAACCAAGTAGGGTACACACACAGAACTGATTGATATTTTCTAATTTAATTTTATCTCCAATATCTTGAAGAAAACACTGTTTCAGTGACTTATAAAGATAATCTATACTTTAATGGGAATACAGATAGGGGATTTAGGATGAGGCAAAATAATCTTAGCACTTTCATAAGAAGGAATTAAATTCACAGAGTCGGCCTTTCACGGTCACCTGGAACTCCCTCACCTTTACAACTTTGTTCCCCCTCCACTTCTTCACAACTCAAACTTCCTTTCAGGGTTTCTTCTCCATATTGCCCTTAATCTTTGTAGTCCAGGGCAACTTTTTTCTGGTATGACTCTAGTTGGGGAGATATATTTCTTGTTTTATTCCAGAAAAGAATGTAGATCCTCATGTTCTTCAGAGCAGAGTACCGACAAGATAAGACAACTTCTCTCTTGCTAACATTTATTGCCTTTCTTAGAGAAATTCAGATGTGTGGGTAACCAGCCTATTGACAACTACCAGGAGTAGGATCGGATTGATGCAAGGAGCAGACATGCAACCTTGAGTAAATCATCCAAGGTTCACTTATCAATAGGACAGAGAAGGAAGTCAGTGCACAGTTCAGGAGGCTGATATCTGAGGGAGTAAGCACCACATCAGGCCCTGCGGAAGCTCAACTTCCTTCAAGGTTGTCTACAGCAAAACTTATGGACATATGGCTGGAAGAGTTCTGCATGTAGTCTATCTAGTCTAGATGTGTGTAAAAGACCACCCCATCTGCGCCAGTTTCACAGTACCAGTCTCAGGTTGTACAATGGGCCGCATGACCAAAGAGCTGCAGGCATATACGTGGTCCTCACCGACCCTTCAAAGCCTACACAGCCTGGTTCACATACTTCCCTGAGTTAGAGCCACAGACCCAGAGCAAGTGACTGTTGCCCAAACACCTCTAGATGCCAACATCATAGTCATTCGAGGAGCTACCAGGCAAATCTTGAAATGTACTCTTATACTAAAAAATTCCCTTCTCCAGTAAGGGTGAGAATATGAAAGAATGAACTCAAGGAAGAAGAGTCCCCACACTGTTTGGCGAATATTTCTTGATATTTTGCTACCAGTTCTTGTAATTTGGGGCCTCTCTATGAAAGCCTAAATATTAAAACTAGTTTTAGAAATACAAAATAAAATGTGGTGCCATAGGAGTCTTTTAAGGCCAAACACCATGCCCCTCCCATCTTTTTTCTTCTTTTTTAGGCATAGTGTAACAGAATTAAGAAAAATTAGCCCCACTTAACTGGTTACTGATTTCAAAAAAAAAAAAAAAAGCAAAAAGGAATTATGAAAATCCGAATGCTAACAATTTTTATCAGCAGCCTCAGTGAGACTCACCTTGGGAATTACTGAGGCAGGCCCACGCTTTCACATTCGGGAAGGACTAATGTCTTAGTCCAGTATCTGGAGTCATCACTCTTTTATTTCTTCCACCCTGTTCTCATTATACTTCTGAAAAAGCAAAAATATTTCCCTTAAATAACATTTCATTTTGGTAAAGACAATGGATACACATGAAAAGAGTCTTTATTCCCTTGGATCTCAGGATTATAGGGCTTGCTCTGTGTGTCCTTGTTTTATACAATACCTCATGTCACCCATTTATTTACTCTTTACGTGATCAATTCAAGTCTTAAATTGTTGTACTTTAATAATTTTACTCTCTTAACCCTTGTCTACTATATGCCAGAGATGTACATAAATACATGTTCCCATATTTGGAGAGCAGGTACCCTCTGATCTGCACAGAATTTTGCTGCAAACCCAATTTTGGGAATCCTGGCTTCTCCAAGTCTTAGTTTAACTGATTGAGGTTTGTCTCAATGAAAAGTTTACAGCACTGTCTTTTCAAGGGGTTTACAAACAGGAATTTAACAAATCTGGAACCCTGTCTGGCACAGTCTACAGCTATTTCTCCATTCTTGGAAACTATCTACGACTCTTCTTCATACAGAAGAAGTCTGCATAAGTTTATGCTGTTGGAAACCTGAGAAATTTCCTTCTACTATTGACAAGCCAGAAACTAGAATTTATCATAATATATTTTACCCTCTGTTTAAAAATGAGAAGAAAAAAACAGTAATTCTGCAGAAGATTCCCACCTTTGGAACATTTTCAAGGAGGAAAAAAGAACACCTAATCCACTCATCCACAATTACTACATCTAGAACTTCAATCTTGCTGTATTGAAGAAGAAGACAGAGACCGATACTGGTGGAGATAAGACTGAGGATAGAAATTGTTAATTCATACCAGAAGGAAAAGCAAGACCCTGCAGAATTCTAAGAAGTCAGTCTTGGATTACCTGTACGATTAATATACAGTTGAATATCAATACAAGAGAGAGACTTAAAGTTCTCTGATTATAGTTCTTCTAGGCTAATGTTATTAGGAAACTCATCCTTTCATTAAAGCAAGAAATTGCAGATAACAAAAGAACAGCTATGTTCATAGTTATGGGGACTACTTGTGGGCTGGCGCTTATAATGATGAACTGTATTCTTCACCTTGCTTAGAAATGTGCAGAGAAGTGTCAGCAGGGAGTAGCTGAAGTACTTAGGTCATACCCAGGGGCTGTAAGAGACAGCAGCACAGCCATTTATTGGAAATGGCAATTTCTCCTTTTTACAAAGGGACATATTCTTCCTGGGGCTTCTGTCAAAGTACCGATCCGTTTTTCCATAGGCATTTATTGAATAGCGTATTTGCATACTGGCATAGAGTGCAGGTACTATCAATCCTGTGAGTAATGCTTAGCAAAATCAAATGCCCTGGTTTGATGCCTAAGCAGAAACCATCCTTCTCATAATACTTCAGTTAGAAACAAGGGGTAAATCTATTTAACCCAAAGTGGTGAAAGGAAAATTATTTACTGAATCAATTGAGATTGTCAAGAGAAAAAATAAGGTTTAGATCAGCCTTGCAAATACTTTTTAAGAATGCTCCTACACAATCGTATTGTTTTACCTTAATTCTTTTACATCCAAACATCTCTATTAAATAGCTTCCTTCTTCCACTATTTCTGACATGATGTCATAAAAAGGACTATTATTGCGCTTTGGATGTGTGGAGGGAACCAATGATTTTATTGTAATTCTATTATTTATAACCTAATGTTCCTCGGAAAAAGTCTCCTAAATTCTAACTTCATTTTCTTCTTTCTAAACAGAATAACACATTTACAAAATAATATGTCTGTCATTTTACTGTGAAGATTTAAAATTTAGTAAGAGGAAAATATTTTTAAACATTACAACTACTAGTTCTTGGAGAAAATATGGTGGTGTGAGAAGTGTGGTGGAAATCTCTGACCAAAACCACATATATTTGGAATATACAGCAGAGACGACTATTCCTTAAAGAGTGACTGGAAGTAACAGTACACCAGCCAGTCTACATCTGGGAGAAGTCAGTATGTCACAGAAAAGGGTAAATTAAAAAGCCATGATCCAGTGGGACCAAAGCACTCCCCCCACCCCAGCTCACTGGCAGGAGGAAAAGAATCAGAGCAGGGGGGAGTGGAAGCACAGGACTGCCAGCCCTAGAAATCTACCCTGGGAGCACAGGCCCACACTGCATGGTGCTCTGGAGATTAGAGGGGCTGAAAACCAAAGTCAGAGAATAAGACTGAGAACAGTTTCCCACAACCGGCTGCCCTGGGACAAAAGAAAAACAGGTGCTTTAAAAGACTTCTCAACAGTCAGAGAGCTTCTGAAGGGGCAAGGGTTTAGGAGAAGGAACAGGTGGACAAAATCATCCCGACACACTCAGCCGAGCAAGTTGCGAACTTTCAGGAGCTTCAGGTGCCTTATCGCCTGGGTCAGCAAAGCAGCCCTGAGGCCCCTCACCATGATAAGCAGCCTGCTGTTTCTTCCTCACCACTGGCACCTGCATGCAAACCCACTGTCCCTGCCAATGCTGCAGACCAGCCAGAGGGCAGCCCCACCTACAGCAACTACACAGCTTAATGCAGAGGCTTCTCCCTGTGCACAGCTGATAGGCCCAGACAGCACAGACAGGCACAATGACCAGGAAGAATGGAAGGGCTTTTCCTTCCCTGCAAACAACTGTGTTGCGTGTAAGTGACCCCTGCCATCATTCTAGGCAATTGCAAGGGCCACCCTGCCCACAGCAGTTTAGGAGATAAACCAAGAGGCCGTTCCATGCATGCAGTTAACTGGCAGTGGCAGCGGAGACAGGCACTGTGACTGGCAAGTAGGAAGGAACTTTGTCCTCCCATCTGACACCCGCACCAATCGCCTGCGACCACTCCCATTGCTCCAGGACTATGAAGAGGTAGAATAACCTTGTTCAATCCAAAATCCATTAAACAACAGAAAGAGGGCTCGGTGAGACTGAAATCACCAATCTTCCTAAAAAAGAATTCAAAATAAAAGTCAAACTCATGCTAATGGAGCTACAGAAAAATATTCAAGAGCAAAGGGACAAATTCAGGAGGGAGATAAATGAAATGAAACAAACAATGTAGGGATTTAAAAGCAGATTAGATGAGGTAGAGGAAACAGTAAATGGAATAGAAATTAGAGAACAGGAATACACAGAAGCTGAGACAGAGAAGGAAAAAGGATCTCTAGAAATGAAAGAATATTAAGAGAACTGTATGACCAATCCAAACAAAACAATATTCGCATTATATGGGTACCAGATGAAAAAGAGAGAAAAAGGGGAATAGGAAGTGTCTTTGAGGAGGTAATTGCTGAAAACTTCCACAATATGGGGAAGGAGATAGTATCTCAGGACATGGAAGCCCACAGATCTCCCAAGACAAGGGACCCAAGGAGGACAACAAGACCAAGACATATAATAATTAAAATAACAAAGATCAGGGACAAGGACAGAGTTTTAAAAGCAGCCAGAGAGAGAAAAAAGATCACTGACAAAGGAAAATCCATCAGGCTATCATCACTTCTCAGCAGAAACCTTACAGGCCAGGAGGGAGGGGTATAATATATTTAATTCAATGAAACAGAAGGGCCTTGAAGCAAGAATATTCTACCCAGCAAGATTACCATTTAAATTTGAAGGGGGAATTAAACAATTCCCAGATAAGGAAAAGTTGAGGGAACTTACCTCAACAAGCCATTTCTAAAGTGAATTTTAAAGGGACTTCTCTGGATGGAAATGTGCCTAAGGCTAAACAGCTGTCACCAGAGAGATAAAACCAAAGCAAAGGAAGTAGACCAACTAAATACTAACCAAATGCAAAATTAAATCAAATGCCCACAAACTCAGTCAAGGGATACACAGAGAGTAAA
The DNA here is from genome assembly GCF_040802235.1 of Manis javanica. Lineage (NCBI taxonomy): Eukaryota > Metazoa > Chordata > Mammalia > Pholidota > Manidae > Manis > Manis javanica. The sequence continues at coordinate 19,125,996 of NC_133168.1, forward strand.
GAATATGATCCCTAACATATAAATAGTTGAGGACGAAAAAAAGAAGGGAGAGAAAAAAGAATATTCAGACTGTGTTTATAATAGCATAATAAGTGAGTTAAGGTAGATCACCAGACAGTAAAGAAGCTGCCCTTGAAAATGGTAATCACGAATCCAAAGCCTATGATGGGAAGAAGTACATATCTATAAATAACCACCTTAAATATAAATGGACTGAATGCACTGATCAAAAGACATAGAGTTACAGAATGGATAAAAAAGCAAGATCCATCTATATACTGCCTAAAAGAGACTCACTTCAAACCCAATGACATACAAAGGCTAAAAGTGAAGGGATGGAAAAAGATATTTCATGCAAACAATAGGAAGAAAAAAGCAGGTGTTGCAGTACTTGTATCAGACAAAATAGACTACAAAACAAAGTAAGTAACAAGAGACAGAGAAAGACATTACATAATGATAAAGGGATCAATCCAACAAGAGGATATAACCATTATAAATATCTATGCACCCAACACAGGAGCACCAATATATGTGAAACAAATACTAACAGAATTGAAGGGGGAAACAAAATGCAATGCATTCATTTTAGGAGAGTACACCACACCACTCACTCCAAAGGACAGATCAACCAGACAGAAAATAAGTAAGGAAACAGAAGCACTGAACAACAAAATAGAACAGATGAACCTAACAGGCATCTCCAGAATACTCCACCCAAAGAAGAAGGATTCACATACTTCTCAAGTGCACATGGTACATTTTCCAGAATAGACCGCATGCTAGGCTACAAAAAAAGCCTCACCAAATTCAAAAAGATTGAAATTGTACCAAGCAACATCTCAGATCACAAAGGTATGAAACTAGAAATAAATTTTACAGAGAAAATAAAAAGGCTCACAAACACATGCAGTCTTAACAACATGCTCCTAAATAATAAATGGATCCATGACCAAATTAAAACAGAGACAAGTAATATATGGAGACAAATGTAAACAACAGCTCAAAGCCCCAACTTCCATGGGATGCAGCGAAGACAGTTCTAAGAGGAAAGTATATAGCAATCCAGGCCTATTTAAAGAACGAAGAACAGTTGCAAATGAACAGTCTAAATTCAGAATTATTGAAACTGGAAAAAGAAGATCAAATGAGGCCCAAAGTCAGTAGAAGGAGGAACATAGTAAAGATCAGAGAAGAAATAAATAAAATTGAGAATAATAATACAACAGAAAAAATTAATGAAACCAAGAGTTGGTTCATTGAGAATATAAACAAAATAGGTAAACCCCTAGCCAGATGTATCAAGAAAAAAAGAGAATCTACACACATAAACAGAATCAGAAATGAGAGAGGAAAAATCACTACAGACACCACTGAAATATGAAGAACTATTAGAGAATACTATGAAAAATTATATGCTTATAAACAGGATAACCTAGAAGAAATGGACAAATTTCTAGAAAAATACAACCTTCCAAGACTGATCTAGGAAGAAATGGAAAATCTGAACAGACCAATTACAGGCAATGAAGTTGAGTCGGTAATCAAAAAACTACTCAAGAACAAAAAACCCACATAAGATGGATTCATAGCTGAATTTTATCAGACATTTAGAGAAGACATAATACCCTTTCTCCTTAAAGTTTTCCAAAAAATAGAAGAGGAGGGAACACTTCCAAACTCATTCTATGAAGCCAGCATCACTCTAACACAAAAACCAGGCAAAGACCCCACAAAAAAGAAAACTACAGACAAATATCCTTGATGAATATAGATGCAAAAATACTCAACAAAATATTAACAAACCAAATTTAGAAATACATCAAGAGGATCATACATTATGATCAAGTGGGATTCATCCCAGGGATGCAAGTATGGTACAACATTTGAAAATCCATCAATATCATCCACTATATCAATAAAAGAAAGATAAAAATTAAATGATCATCTCCATAGGTGCTGAAAAAAGCATATGACAAAATTCAACAACCATTCATGATAAAAACTCACAACAGAATGAGTATAGAGGGCAAGTACCTCAACATAATAAAGACCATATATGAAAAACCCGCAGCCAACATCATACTTAACAGTGAAAAACTAAAAGTATTCCTTCAAGATTGGGAAAAAGACAAGGATGCCAACTCTCCATGTTTTTATACAGCATAGTACTGGAGGTCCTAGCCACAGCAATCAGACAACACAAAGAAATAAAAGGCATTCACATTGGTAAGGAAGAAGTCAAATTGTCACTCTTTGCAGATGACATGACATTGTACATAAAAAACCCTAAAGAATCCACTCCCAAACTACTAGAACTAATACCAGAATTCAGCAAAGTTGCAGGATACAAAATTAATACACAGAAATATGTTGCATTCCTATACACTAATGATGAACTAGCAGAAAGAAAAATCAGGAAAACAATTCCATTCACAAGTGCATCAGAAGAATAAAATACCTAGGAATAAACCAAACCAAGGAAGTAAAAGACCTATATCATGAAAACTATAAGACACTCTAGAGAGAAATTAAAGAGGACACTAATAAATAGAAATTCATCTCATGTTCTTGGGTAGGAAGAATTAATATTGTCAAAATGGCATCCTGCCTAAAGCAATCTACACATTCAATGCAATCCGTATGAAAATACCAATAGCATTCTTCAATGAACTGGAACAAATAGTTCTAAAATTCATGTGGTACCACAAAACACCCCAAGTAGCCAAAGCAATCCTGAGAAGGAAGAATAAAGCAGGGGGGATCTTGCTCTCCAACTTCAAGCTCTACTACAAAGCCACAGTAATCAAGACAATTTGGTACTGGCACAAGAACAGACCCGTAGATCAATGGAACAGAATAGAGAGACTAGATATAAACCCAGACATATATGGCCAATTAATATATGATAAAGGAGTCATGGATATACAATGGGGAGATGGCAGCCTCTTCAGCAACTGGTGTTGGCAAAACTAGACAGCTTTATATAAGAGAATGAAACTGTATTGCTGTCTAACTCCATATACAAAATAAACTCAAAATGTATTAAAGATCTGAATATAAGTCATGAAACTATAAAACTCTTAGAAGACAACATAGGCAAAATCTCTAGAATGTAAACATGAGCAACTTTCTACTGAACACATCTCCTTTGGCAAGGGAAATAAAAGCAAAAATAAACAAATGGGACTACACAAACTAAAACCTTCTTTACAGCAAAGAACACCATCAGTAGAACAAAAAGGCATCCTACAGTAAGGGAGAATATATTCATAAATGACATATCTGTTAAGGGGTTGACATCCAAAATATGTAAAGGGCTCATGAGCCTCAACCACCAAAAAGGAAATAATCTGATTTAAAAATGGGCAAAGGATCTGAACAATCATTCCTCCAAAGAAGAAATAGAGATAGCCAACAGGCACATGAAAAGATGCTCCACCTCACTAAGCATCAGAGAAATGCAAATTAAAACCACAATGAGATATCACACCAGTAAGGATGACCACCATCCAAAGACAAACAACAAATGCTGGCGAGGATGTGGAGATAAGGGAACCCTCCTACACTGCTGGTGGGAATGTAAATTAGTTCAACCATTGTGAAAAGCAGTATGGAGGTTTCTCAAAAAACTAAAAATAGAAATACCATTTGACCCAGGAATTCCCTCTTAGGAATTTACCCTAAGAAAACATGATCACAGATTCAAAAAGACATGCACCTCTATGTTTATCGCAGCACTATTTACAATAGCCAAGATATGGAAGCAACCTAAGTATCCATTGGTAGATGAATGGATAAAGAAGATGTGGTACATATACACAATGGAATATTATTCAGCCATAAGAAGAAAACAAATTCTACCATTTGCAACAACATGGATGGAGCTAGAGGGTATTATGCTCAGTGAAATAAGCCAGGCAGAGAAAGACAAGTACCAAAAGATTTCACTCATTTGTGGAGTATAACAACAAAGCAAAAACTAAAGGAATAAAACAGCAGCAGACTCACAGAACCCAAGAATGGACTAACAGTCACCAAAGGGAAAGCAATAGGGGAGAGTGGAGGGGAAGGGAGAGATAAGGGGAATGAGCAGCATTATGATTAGCATACATAATATATTGGGGACATGGGGAAGGAAGTATAGCATGGAGAAGACAAGTAGTGTCTCTATAGCATCTTACTATGCTGATGGACAGTGACTGTAATGGGGTATGTGGTGGGGACTTGATAATAAGGGAAATGTAGTAACAAAAATGTTGCTCATGTGAAACCTGAGCATAAGATTGTGTATCAATGATATCTTAATAAAAAAAGTTTTAACTACATTATATACATTAAACATTAATATCATGCACATATATTATTAATTTTAGACATGAGAAAAACATGAGATCAGACAATGTGATGCAATATAGTGATAAAGTAATCTGTTTTCAAATAAATATACCAAAACTTACAATCCAAATATGTGCTGCCTTTTTCACAGTAGACACTTGGAAAGGCACACTTATTGAAAAGATGCTATTGCTCAAAATATGCCTGAAATGTTTCTTTGGAACTCCTATCAGAAACCAACTTAAAAGCAACAAGAAAATTAAACGTAATTTGTTTGTTGTTAACTCTTGTTTAGCACTAACACCATTATTCCTAGTTGGACCCCACAATACATTCATCAGATTTAGGTCTGTTTGGCCCATAGCCCTTAAAAAATCAGTCACACTCAAAGAAGATAGCCAGCCAGGATTTTCAAAGTGAATTTTACAGACTCTGAAAACAATTCCAAAATAATAGTTCCAGAAATTATTTTTCATAAGTAAGTATCATCAGAATAATTGTATAGCTTCCAAGGTAATTATTTTGGTAGGAACAGCACTGTTTGCATGACTAAGTTCTGTTTTTAAAAATCAGTCCTCCTTCAAACATTTCACTTGGGAATCTCTATTGCTTTATTATTCTTTAGCTTTATTTAGAGGAAGTGTCAAAAACACATTAATTAAAAGGATTTACATGACAATTAGACTCAGACATGTATTTTTTAAATTTTAGAACATTTTTTGAAGTATAGTTGTTATATAATATTACATTGGTTTCAAGCATACAACATAGTGATTCAACAGAGGATTTAATACAGTAGTAAATCCTCACCCCAACTAGAGTAGTTACTATCTGTCAACATGGAAATATGTTATACAGAACTATTGACTATATTCTCTATGCTGTACTTTCATCCCCATGACTAATTAATTATGTAATCAAGACTTTGGGCCTCTTTATCCCCTTCTTAATGATGCCCCTTTATACCTCTTTCTTAATGAGGACACTGGCAATGACTCAACGATTTGTTACAAATTTTTCTTCAAGTGAGTATATTCTGATTCTCATCACCATTATCATCATTTTTTGCTCATTTTTCATGACTTCTATAAGTTTTTGCTGAAAATCATCATGAGCAGAAAGGGCTTTACTCCTTCACTGGAAAATAAATGACCAAGAACCTGAGGTCATGCTGTGTCATGGAATACTACTCTGTAATAAAAAGGACCACTATTGATTCATGCAGTAAATTAGATGGGTCTCAAGAGAATCATTCAGAGGGGAAAAACATAATCTCAAAAGGTCATTATTGTATAATTCCATTTACATAACATTCTTTTTTTTTAATGAAGTATAGCTGATATACAATACAATCTTCTATTGGTTTTGAGTATACAACACAGTGGTTCAAGAGTTACCCAATTAAAATCCTCACTTCTACTAGTGCAGTTACTATCTGTCAACATAGGAAGAGGTTACAGAAACATTGGCTATATTCTTCATGCTGTACTACCATCCCTGTGAACAACTTATATTATGATTGAGAATTTTATGCCCCTTTATCCCCTTTACCTTCCCACCTACCCACACCACCGCCACCCCCATGGTAACCACTAGTCACTTCACAGTGCCTTTGAGCCTACTGCTATTTTGTTCATTCTTTTTTCTTTTGTTTTGTTTTTTTCTTTGTTTTTATATTCTATAAGTAAGTGAAATCATATGGCAGTTGTCTTGCACCAACTGGCTTATTTCACTTAGCATAATACCCTTTAGGTCCACCCATGTTGTCACAATTCACAGGATTTCTTTCTTTTTAGGGCTGAATAATATTCTATTGTGTTTATGTACCACCTCTCCTCTTCTTTATCCTTCCATCTACTGATACACGTTGGTTGTTTCCAGATCTTGATTATTTTAAATAATGTAGCAATAAACAGAGGCATGCATATATCTTTTCAAAACAGGGATTTTGTTTTCTTCCAGTAAATTCCTAGAAGTGGAATTACTAGTCGTATGGTATTTCTATTTTTAAGTTTTAGTTTTTTGAGGAACCTCCACACTGCTTTCCACAGTGACTTCATTCATTTACATTCCCACCAACAGTGTAGGTGGGTTTCTATTTCTCCGCATCCTTTCCAATACTTCTATTTCTTGTATTTTGTAGAGCAGCCATTCTGACTGGCGTGAGGTGATATCTCACTGTGGTTTTGATTTGCATTTCCCTGATGATTAGCAATGTGGAGCATCTTTTCATATGGATTTCTTCTTTGGAAAAATGGCTGTTCAGGTCACCTACCTGTTTTTTAATTTTTTTTTGTGTGTGTGTGTGTGTTGAGGTGTATGAGTTCTTTATATATTTTGACAAGGGGTGTTAACCCCTTGTTGTGTTTTTGTTCTGTTTATGGTGTCCTTTGCTCTACAGAAGCTTTTGAGTTTGATGTAGTCCCGCTTGTTCATTTTTTATGTTGTTTCCTTTGCCAGAGGAGATATGTTAAGGAAAAAGTTGCTCATGATTATGTTCAAGAGATTTTTGCTTGTTTACTTCTAAGAGGTTTATGCTTTCATGTCTTACATTTAGATCTTTGATCCAAGTTTACTTTTGTGTTTAGGGTTAGACAGTAATATAATGCTTTTGCATGTAGCTGTCCAGTTTTCCCAACACCAGTTACTGAAGAGACTGTCATTCCCTATTGTATATTAATTGACCATATAGGCATGGGTTTATATCTAGGCTCTCTATGCTGTTTCATTGATCTACGGATCTATGGATCTGTTCATGAACCAATATCAAATTGTTTTCACCACTGTATCTTTGTAGTATAGCTTGAAGTCAGGGAGCATAATACCCCCAGCTTTGATTTCTTTCTCATGATTGCTTTGGCTATTCAGAGTCTTTTGTGTTTCCATATGAATTTTAGGATCATTTTCTCTAGTTCATTGAAAAATACCATTCGTGTTTTGATAAAGATTGCACTGAATCTGTAAATTGCTTTGGGCAAGATGAACATTTTGACAATAGTAATTCTTCCTATCCATGAGCATGGGATACATTTCCATTTATTTGTGTCTTATTTCCCTCCTGTGCCGTATGGTTTTCAGAGTACAGATCTTTCACCTCCTTCATTAGGATTATTCCTAGATATTTCAATCTTTTTGGTGCAATTTTTAGGTGGAATTTTTTTCCTGATTTCTCTTTCTGCTAATTCATTGTTATTATATAGGAATACAGCAGATTTCTGTGTATTAATTTTGTATCCTGTAACTTTGCTGAATCCAGTTATTAGTTCTAATAGTTTTTTGGTGGAGTCTTTAATGTCTTATATATATATATATATATATATATATATAGATATATATATATATATATATATATATATATATATATATATATATATAATCATGTCACCTGCAAATAGTGACAGTTTAAATTCTTCCTTACCAATTTGAATGCCTTTTATCTCTTTATCTTCTCTGACTGCCATGGCTAGAACTTCCAGCACTATGAATAAAAGCTATGAGAGTAGACATCCTTGTCTTGTTCCTGATCTTAGAGGAAAAGCTTTCAGCTTTTCATCATTGAGTATGATGAGGTTTGCTGTATATGGCCTTTATTATGTTGAAGTACATTCCCACTCTATCAGTTTGTTTTATTGTTCTCTATTTTACTTATTTCTGCTCTGGTCCCTCCTTCTACTAACTTTGGGTTTCATTTGTTCTTCTTTTGCTAGTTTTTTTAGTTGTGAGTTTAGACTGTTTATTTGGGATTGTTCTTGTTACTCAAGGTAAGCCTGTTTGCTGTATATGGCCTTTATTATGTTAAAGTACATTCCCTCTCCAATATTTGGTTCAGAATTTTTATCATGAACAGATGTTGAATTTTGTCAAATGATTTTTCTGCATCTATTGAGATAATCATGTGGTTTTATCCTTCTTTTTATTAATGTGGTATATCACACTGATTGATTTACAAATATTGTACCATTCTTGCATCCCTGGAATAAATCCCACCTGGTCATGATAGATGATCCTTTTGATGTATTTTTGAATTCACTTTGCTACTATTTTGTTGAGGATTTTTGCATCTATGTTCATCAGGGATATTGGTCTATGATTTTCTTTCTTTCTTTCTTTCTTTTTTTTGTAGTGTCTTTGTCTGTTTTTGATATTAGAAGGATAATACCATAGAATGGGTTTGGAAGTAATCCCTCCTCTTCTACTTTTTGAAACACTAAGAATGATGGAAATTAACTCTTCTTTAAATGTTTGGTAGAATTAAGCTTTGAAGCCATCTGATCCTGGAATTTTGTTTGTTGGGAGTTTTTTTATTACCAATTTAATTTCATTACTGGTAACTGGTCTGTTCATATTTTCTGTTTCTTCCTGGGTCAGTCTTAGAAGGTTGTACTTTTCTAGGAATTTGTCCAATTCTCTTAGGTTTCCCAATTTATTGGCATGTAACTTTTCATAAAATTCTCTAAACATTGTTTGTATTTCTGTGGTGTCAGTTGTAACTATACCTTTTTCATTATTGATTTTATTTGTGTCCTCTCTTTTTTTGCATGGTAAGTCTGGCTAGGGGTTTGTCTATTTTGTTTATTTCTCAAAGAATCAACTTATTGATTCTTTTCTATTGTTTTATTGCTCTCTTTTTTACTTATTTCTGCTCTGGTCCCTCCTTCTACTAACTTTGGGTTTCATTTGATCTTCTTTTCCTAGTTTCTTTAGTTATGAATTTAGACTGTTAATTTGAGGTTGTTCTTTTTCTCAAGATAAGCCATATTGCTGTGTTCTTCCTCTCAAAACCACTTTTGAAGTGTATCACAGATTTTGGACTGTTAAATTTTTGTTTTCATTTGTATCCATGTATTGCTTGATTTCTGTTTTTATTTGTTCATTGCTCTATTGATTATTTAGAAGCATGTTGTTTAGGCTCCATGTGTTGTTGGCTTTTTTGTTTTCTTTGTGTAATTTATTTCTAGTTTCATACCACTGTGGTCTGAGAAGTTACTTGACACAATTTCAATATTTTTTACTTTATTGAGGCTCTTTTTGTGGCCTAGAATGTGATCTGCTCTGGAGAATGTTCCGTGTACACTTGAGAAAAACGTGTATCCTGCTGCTTTTGGGTGGAGTGTTCTGTAGGTATCTGTTAAGTCCATCTGATCTAGTGTGCTGTTCAGTGCCTCTGCTTCCTTATTTACTCTCTGTCTGAATGATCTGTCTATTGATGTAAGTGTTGTGTTGAAGTCCCCTAAAATGCATGAGTTCCAGGCTATTTTATATTTTAATTCTGTTAGTATTTGTTTTACACATTAGGTGCTCCTATGTTGGCTGCTGCATAGATATTTATAACAGTTATATCCTCTTGTTGGACTGATCCCTTTACCATTATGGAATGTCCTCCTTTGTGTCATGTTACTTTGTTTTGAAATCTATTTTTTCTGTTAGAAGTACTGCTACTTTTGCTTTTTTCTCCCTATTATTTGCATGAAATATCTTTTTCCATCTCTTCACTTTCAGTCTGTGTATGTCTTTAGGTATGAAATGAGTCTCCTGTAGGCAGCATATAGATGTGTCTTGTTTCTTTATCCATTCTGCCACTCTATGTCTTTTGATTGGTGCATTCAGTACATTTATATTTAAGTTAAGTATTGATAGATATGTACTTACTGCCATTTTATTAAGTGTTTTCTGGTTGTTTTTTAGTTCCTCTATGAACCTTTCTTCTTCTATAAACTTTTCTTGTTATCTGAGGATTTTCTTTAGTGTTGTAATGGATTTCTTTTTTTTTATTTTTTTATTTTTTTGTAATCCATTATAAGATTTAGGTCTGTAGTTACCATAAGGTTCATGTATAGTTTCCTAAGTATATAATAGTATATATTAAGTTGATGGTCACTCTATTTCAAACACAATCTAAAAGTACTTCTTTTTTCTTCTTCCTCCTCCATACTTTATACATTATATGTCATAATATGCATTTTTTGTGTATCCTTTGACTGATTTTGTGTATAATTGGTTTTACTACCTTTGTTTTATTTTGTTTAAATTTTTACTTGCTTGGTAAGTAATTGGTCTACTCTCTTTACTGTGGGTTTATTTTCACTCATGAAATATATTTAGGCTTAAGAATATTTCCATCTACAAAAATCGCTTTAACATATACTGTAAGGCTGGGGTAGTGGTGGTGAATTCCTTCAGCCATCATTTATCTAGAAAACTTAATCTGTCCTTCAGTTTCAAATGATAACCTTGCCGGGAGAGGATTCTTGGTTGAAGGTCCTTCTGTTTCAATACATTAACTATCTCCTGCCACTCCCTTCTGGCCTGTAAATTTTCTGCTAATAGCCTGATGGTTTTTTCATTATAAAAAATTTTTTTCCTTTCTCTAGCTTCTTTCAATACCCTCTTTTATCCTTAATCTTTGTCATTTTGATTATTATATGCCTTGGTGTTATCTTCCTGGGGTTCTTTTTGTTTGGACTCTCTGGGCTCCCATGACCTGGGTTTCTGTTTCCTTCACCAGATTGGGGAAGTTTTCAGCAATTGTTTCCTCAAAGAGACTTTCTACTTATTTGTCTCTCTTTTCTCCTTCTCGTACCCCCATTATGCAAATATTGTTTTGTTTGGAGTTATGACACAGCTCTTATCATTCTTTCATTCTTAGAGATTCTTTTTTTCTCTGCTTCTCAGCTTCATTGTTTTCCTCATTTCCATCTCATTGACTGTCCTTTCTATTTGCAGCAATCTATTTTTCATTCTCTCCATCATATTTTTCATTTCAGATACTGTATTCTTCAGCTCTGAATGGTTCTTTTTCAAATCTTCTATTTCTTTGTTGAAGTCCTCCCTGAGATCTTTGATACTTTCCACAGATCAGTGAGCATATTTATGATTGTTACTTTGAAATCTTTACTGACAATATTTGTTATCTGTGTATCATTTAGTCCTCTTTCTGGTGTCTTATCCTGTAGTTTTGTTTGGAACATACTCCTCTATCTCCTCCTTTTGTCTGGGTTTCTGGGTTTCTTCCTTTGTATTAGATGGATCTGCTCTGCCTCCTGGTCCAATGTGTCCTGTGGTGCCCAGAAGCTCAAGATCTTTACTCACCAGTGCCTGCTTTTACTTTGCGGTAGAGCCAGAGTTGCTGTTGGTACGCTGTAGGTGAGGCCACCTTTCTGACTGTCAGCTGGCAGTGGGTGATCTCAGTCTGCTGTGGGTGGTAGCTAACCTCATCCAGCCTGTTGTGAACTTAGCAGGGGCACTTGTGCTGGAATCATTGTGGGCAGGGCCACTCTTAGCCTGCCCTGTAGTGATGGTGGCCCTGCTCTTCTGATGGTGGGCAGGGTGGGTAACAGGGATGCAGGGCATGGGGCTGGGCTTCCAGCAAGGGGAAAGCAGCCCTCTGAGCTGGCTCTTGCAGGCACCTTCCCAGTTGAGCTGAGAGAGGGTCAAGAAACTTGGGAATGCCTCACTTTGCAGGGAGCAAAGTCTCCCTCTCTCTGCCAAGCAACAAAGCCTGACTGCTGCCTGGATGAGCAGCCAGGGGAGCAGATGGGTGTGCAGAGAAGTGCCTCAGGGCTGAGCCACCAGAGAGATGGATGGAGCATTTGGGTCTGGCTCCCATGAGTGCCTGACCAGTTGAGTTGAGGGAGGGTTGGAGAAGTGTCCACCTCCCCTTTCTCCTGTGGGGAGAACTCCATCCAACCCTCACTCCTCTGACACCCTTTCCACTGCTGGTAAAACCTTCAAACTGCTGCCTCTGCTGGGTCTCAGTTGGACTGATGGAGCACGTCTGCCCTCCACAAGCTCCAGGAGTCTCAGCCTCCCAGAGTGCTCCGACTCTCCCTGGTGTCCAAGCCCCTTAATCACCAAACCGCAATGCACTGTGGACCGTGTTTCCAAGGCAGGTCTCCGGGGCCAGGGGTGCAGGCTTCCCGAGTGCCTGTCTCCTCCCTGCTCTGTGCCTTTCCTCCTGCTTGACGGTTGGGATGAGGGAAGGGCTGGGCTCCTGACTGATCCTGGCTCTGCCAGTTTACCCTTCTCTGTGTGGTCTGTTCTTCACCAGGTGTCAGTGGTCTGCTCTGCAGTCTTCAGGTCATTTTCAGGGTCAGTTGTATCTGCTATAGTTGTTTCCTTGCTGCGTGTGAGAGGAAGTTTCGGCCGTGCCTTCCTACTCAGCTGTCTTTTTTTCCTCAGTTACAGTATGGTCTTGACATGCAAAATTATAGAGATGGAGAACAGATCAGTGTGTGCCAAGAATTAAGGATGGTAGAGGAAAAAGGGTTGTGTATGTCTATAAAGGGATAGCACAAGGGAGATTTTGGTGGTGATGGAATAGTTTTGTATATTAGCTGGGGTGTGGTTACACAAATATACATTATGACAAGATGACATAGAACTATACACACACATTGCATCAATGTCAGTCTCCTGTTTGTGAGATTGTACTATAGCTATGAAACAGGTAAACATTGGTTAAAAAATACACAGGACTCCTCTGCATGATTTTCAAATTCTTATAAATCTAAAATTATTTTAAAATTAAAAAAGAAAGATAACTATTGCTGAGAATAATTTCAAACACTTTGGAAATTATCAGTAAAGTAAATCTATACTTGTCCTATGAGGTAGCAATCCCAGTCTTAATAATATGCCCCAGAGAAGTGAACATGTATGTTTACCAAAACTTAGGTGTAAGAATGTTCAGAGTTGGTTTACTTATAAAAGTCATAAACTGGATACAATCCATCAACTGGCAAATGAATAAATAAAATGTGATGGATTCATATGGTGGAATAAAAAAGATCAAACTACTAATATATGCAACAACTTAGGTAAATCTCACAGACATGGTGTTGAAAGGAAGAAGCCAGACACAAAGGAATAAATTCTGTATATAGAGAAGTCAGAATAATGGTTACCTCTGGGGTGGTGGTACTAACCAGCAAGGGGCAAGAGGAAACTTTATGGAAATGTTCTATCTTAATCTGTGTAAGTGATTAAAAGTATATACATATGTAAAAATTCATTAAACTGTACAATTAGACTTATATTTTACGCCTGAGTTAAAAAATAGGGGGAAAATTCAGAATGCTGAACTTATTAGTGGTCGTGTAAACCATGATATATTGAAAAAAACAAGACTCCTAAACCAGGCAAACGACAGGGCCTCCTCCTCCTGCCATTTTTGTTCTGTGTGTGGCACTGATGATAGGAAGCAGATAAAACTGAGAGGAGATAAAAGGAGATATTCTAATATTAGGGCTACTAAAATTGTGTGAAATTTGCAAGTCAGGCTTGAATCAGTATGCTGACTAGATTCCACAGAATGGCAGATACTGTGTTGTTCACAAAAGCACCTAATATGATACACATGAAGGTCTCTGTGTCCTTTTCAATTGCCTCCTGGTCCATGCGAGGTAAATGACTTAGTGAGTAACATAATGGAGATGTGCCAGATTTAAAAAAGTAAATCTTCAGAGAAGAAGAAAATCAAAGTAGCATAGTTAATACTTCAAAGATGTGCTAATTCCACAAAAGTTATCTGCACTGAATTTTTTTTATTAAAGTGTCATTAACATACAATCTTGTTGATTTCAAATGTACATCACAGTGGTTCAACAGTTCCCGTGATCAACTTATATTGTGATTGTGACCCTTTATCCCCCTCCCCCTCCCCCACTGCACCCACCCCAATCCCTCCCCGTTGGTAACCATTAGTCACTTTTTAGTGTCTATGAGGCTATTGCTGTTTTATTCCTTCTGTTTTTCTGCACTTAGTTTAAAATATCAAAATGAGATTTCTTCCAAAAGCAAAACTTTTGACACTTCATGTCAAGAGGCCTCAGGATGAACAATAGGACTGGCTAAGGTCTGAGCTTCTTAGCTTTTACATTATGTTTTGGTTATGCTTCTGTCTTCAGTGCAGAACACTGGGGGATCCCTCTTGCATCTAACACAACACCAATTAATTCCCTTACTCAATAACCTAGAATCGTAAGGCCTTATGTTGCAGACTGAGGATTACCAGCCTTTTACAAGTGGAACCATTTTTATTGGTTTCATTCAAACTGTTTTAACACTTTTCTGGAAAAAGCAACAAGATTATAGCAGCATACTGGAAACATTTCGTAAAGTTGCATAGTTTATCTGTTTTTTGCTTATGTAACCATAGCAGTTTAGGGCAAAAATCCTGTTGTGTTTAGTGTAACCCAAACAGCATTTCTGAGAAGCCAGCCTCTCAGATTCATCTAGTAGTTCCTATGGGGTGTTTCCTTGGGAACATGAAGTAGTTCTTTGGGCCTCCATATGACGGTATGGATGGTAACCATTTTCCTTCTTTCTGGACTGAATTCTGCAGGACTCTTGCTGAAGCCAGTGAGACATGGCCCACGAGGCTCAGATACGAGAGCACCAATTGTATATCCTCCCCTACTTCTTTGCTGTTCCACTTGTGTTTCAGTCTAGCCATGTTACTGTGTGTGTCTCAGTATGGTTCATTCACAGCCTTTTTATCTTTATGCCATTTTACAAAGTATCTGAAGCAGGAAGACCAGGTGCCTTAAAAATATCAGTGTTTTAGGAGAGTGAAAATACCATCTATGATATCAGAATGGTGGATACACATCATTATAAATTTGTCCAAACCCATAGAATGAACACCACCCAGGTGAACCTTACTGTGAGCCATGACTTTGAGTGATTATGATGTATCAGTGTAGGTTCATCAGCCTTAGCAAAGGTACCACTCTAGTGGGGGATGTTGACAGTGGGGAGGCTATGCAGGTGCAGGGACGACCAGTATATAGGAAATCTCTGTATCTTCTGGTCACTTTTGCATAAACCTAAAACTGCTTTAAAAAATCATCTTAATTTTTGAAAGTATCAGAGAATTTAATTATAAAATAGGTGAGTTTTTATTATTGCTTAGTTTTGCTGTTAATTTTACAAAAGCTCCTTTTCTAAGGGCTCAAGTTGAACACAGTTCAGACAATCACCTTCTCTGCTCCCTGGTCCACTGTCCTTGAACCAAACTCTGTTGTATCAGCTTTTCTTCTTTAGTGTGACTTCCTCATAGGATGCTCCTGGGTGCTGTGGGCAAATAAGACCCAAGTGAGACAGTCCAGTGCAGACAGGTCAAAACAGCACCACTAACACACCTCTACTCTCCTGCGGTTCATAGACACCTGCCACTCTCACAAAAATGAAGGGAAGCTGCCAGCTATTTACCTACCAGCCTGGGTGGCAATTCATGTAGAGACCGTGAAAGAAATCTGCTTTGGCAATTTGGCTCTTTATTTCTACATTTTATCCCAGAATACAAAATTTTAAAGGGGGATAAAATTGGCTCCAATGTTACAAAATATATGATCTCAACACTTCTGCTCTTGTGGCTTTTTTAGTATTATCTCCTATAGAAATGGGCACCTTCTTTTCATTTTAATTTCTTAGTACTGAATCCTTACATTTTCCCCTACCTCCACACTCAGGGACCAGTTAAATGTCTTCCTGACTGCACCCTGCTAAGCAAGACGTCACTAAATAGTAGAGAGAAGTCTAAGGTTAGTGAGAATAATGCACCCAATGCAAGGAAGTATGATCAGCAACTTATAAACCACATTTCACTGTAAGAACTGAGTCATTTCCTTGGATGCCCAAACTTGAAAAACTAAGGTTTCTGACTTGTTTTCCCTGCAACTTTCTAAAGGCAAGGAGAGCCTGGAAACTTATCTTCTAAAAGCCTAATGATTTCTTTTATCTCACTCAATTGTGTGTATGTGACCAGAAACCAGTAAATATGCTTTCCTTTTTGTAATTCATTCAGAAACTAATTTGCTTTCAACAAAGGTTCATTTAATTCTGTTTCTTGGAAAGAAGCATTGGCATGGAGCACCTTTCATGACTGTTCTGGTCCTTTCACTCTGGTACAAAGAAAAATCCCTGCAGGCTGTAGTGCCAGCAGGCAACAGGAATATGATGGATCTTCATCATAGGTTTGTGATCAGGTGTCTGCTGTCATTCCTAAGGTGTGCTGTCTCCTCCCAGACCTGCACCAGGGCTTTCTGTGCTCTCAGAAAGTGAAATCCATCAATTCTTCTTCTCTGAGATAGGTGTTTATGATTTGTCCAAAACATCTTCCAGAATACTGATGCTGTTTGAGATGCAGACACGCTCTCTGAAACTATTTCAGAAATTTAGGGGTTCTTAAAACTGAAAACACTTCCAAGGTCATCCAAAACTTTTTACAGACCCAGGGAGTCTGAGTGACCGCTTGAGACCACCCAGGCAGCTAGCAGCAAGTCCAGGGCTCCTGCCACTCAGCCCAAAGTTCTTTGAGTATATCTGGATTTTTTCCTTTCCTACAGGAAGCATTCCTTACAGGTTTGAACCTTCCATCTCTCAGTTACCAGCTGCATGCATAGAAAGCAGTGGCAGATATTGTGAGAACAGTCTATGGGAAATGCCTGACGTGCAATATGAGGAGCCCTGGGTATCAGCTTGTCTTGGTTGATTGTGATCTTATTCATGTGATTTCAGCTGGTTTTGTCCTTCATGAGACTGAGGATAAAGTTGATGCAGCCCCTTATCTACAGGATTGTGATGAGGTCATCATTGTGAAAAAAGATTGCAAAGATAAGAGTGGTACTCTTAGTATTCTATTATTATGGTATACTCTTACTTCCATACACACAAAAGAAAAAGAAAAAAGCACCCATATTTAAAGTAATGCTGCATTAATTTAGTAGAATGTGAAGCCAGTACTAATTTTAGATCACTGACTCACCCAAGCACTGGTTTCTTAGGAAATCCCTAAACTTATAAAGACAAAAGAGAAGGCCTTAGGGCTATTGATTACATCACAGCATCGGCATTTCTTTCAACAGTTAGATCTTGCCCTGTAACTGGTGAGATACCTCTTCCCTTTAGCTGAACTATTGTCCATATATGTCTTATTCTGGTTTTCACTCCAAGGCTTGGTCTCCACTGCCAGAGATATAAAAACTCCATGATTAGAAGCATACACCAGTGTTGGAGATAGCCCACTTTTGTGAGAATTTAACAATGCTTTCTTCCAAATGAATCAAAACAGGAGATATGAGAGGTTTTGCAGTAAGATGTGAGAACTGTGACACTTAAATTGAAGCATGCAAGAAATACTCCAAGTGCTTCTAGGTCGAATAACAGTCCCATCACTGCTCAACAAGTAAGTAAAACAGGGAAACTCTGAGTGACCCAGTACAGTACACTGAGGAGGTGGCCTCTTAGAGCCTAAACACGAGTCCTCTAAACACAGGTTTTCATTGTTTAGCAACAGCTGGAGCACTCTGTAGTTGGCCTGAGTGATTTAAGATTACCTTTAACTGCTTTCTTTCCACACCCAAGAGAAGGTAAATACGACGTAGGCAGTTTTGTGACTCACAGACTGAAACATAAAGATGGTTATTTGTTAATGCCATGTCGCCTTCTTTAATTGTCCCAGAACACCAAAAATAGAGTATACAAGCATTCCTGATACATACTGTATATTCAATTCAGGTTTGGCAGTGACTCTTATTTTTATTTAGTATTTCCTTGGGACATAGCTAGCAGTCAGAGGTTCTGACTGGCTTAGAATCTGATATGAAAAAACTTTAGTTGAATAATAGTGTTCAGAAATCTTGGCTATATTAGCAGTAGTTTGTATTTTAATAGAAATTTCAAGGAAATTTGGTCTTGGTTATACTGAAGAGGCACCAGAATGTTCCAAAGAGCAATAGTTTATTTAACAAAAATATAACCCTAGGTGGGAGGGTAAGACTCATTGGTTCATATATCACTTTCAAATGTCAGCTTTGCTATGAATCTGGCTTACGAAAAATGTCATTCATCTCAGGCTTCAGTCTCCTCTAAGCACCAGCTTTTTTTCTCACGTCTGTGGGTCTGTCTGTGCACCATGCAGATCCACTCAGAAAACCCAGAGATTCATTCCCTTTTTTTTTTTTTTTTGTATCTTCAGATTTAACAGAGACTAGAAAGCAGAATCTTTCTGGATATTTTATCTATTTATGTTTGCTTTAGCCTTCAACCAATCATGTTTAACATAACAGATTTTTAATTATACTTTATTATTATTAAGGGGTTATTTTTAAGGGGTTCCTTGGTAAAAATGTGAATATTAATGAAAAAAGCACAGTGAAAATTACATTAATGAAAAGATCCATTATAAATGCATAAAGAATGAGACCCACTGTATAGCTACCTATTGCTGAGTAACAATCACCTAAAAATTTAGTGGTTTAAAAGAACAAACTTTCATTATCTCACAGTCTCCATGGGACGGGAATTCAGATGCAGCTTAGATGATCCTTTGGCTCAGAAATTCTGACAAGGCTGTAGCCAGGATGACAGACGGGGCTGCCTTTGTGCTATAGCTTGACTGGATAAAGACCCACTTTGCAATATCATGCATGTGGCTGTCGGCAGGATTCAGTTCTTCTCATGTTGTTGGACTAAAGCTTCCGTTCTTCATTGGCTGGCTATCAGTAAGAGTCCTTGCTATGAGCCCTCTCCAACACAGTAATTTGCTTAATCAAAGAGTGCAAGTTAAAAAAAGTCAGAGAAAGAAATGGAATATGAAAGTCACAATCTTTTTTAACCTAATCTCAGAGGTGACATCTTTTATTATATTCTATTCATTAGAAGCAAATCACTAGGTCAAGCCATACCCAAGGGGAGGGGATTGCACAAGGATATGAATAACCAGGTGGTAGGGATCAGTGGGAGCCACTGAAGAAGCTGCCTACCGCATCCACGGACCTCCCAGTTGGAATCCCAGCAGACTCAGTCATTTGGGATACAGTCATCAAAGCTAAAGCCTTCAAAAGGTGCAGCAAGCAAGACAGATCTCACAAAGCCTCTGCTCTATTGGAAAAACAGCTGAATTCACCCTCAAACCTATAGGGGGGAAATGCTAAATTAACTTAAAAAATGGTACAAAATTAAGGTTACCTATTTTGTGAGCTTAGGTGGGTTTCCCAAGAAAAGTTTAGTTTCAGTTATTTCGGATGACAGATTAAAGGTGAGAGGGAGAAAGGGGATGCTAAAAGCTGATATAGTGGATAGTATTAGTGGTGACAGTTGGAGAAATAGCAGAGATTCCTTCAATTACCAATGATATTGCTACTGCAGACATTAACATGGGACAAATAGAAACATTATCAGAGGGCATCAGGCCAGCACATGATATCCCTCAGAGATCAAACTATGGTACTGTAAAGCAAGGTAACTCCTTTGTGTATCTTCTTGAATGATAGGGGAAATGGTGAATAAGAGCACCTACCCAGTAAAGCATACATTCACTGCTCTGTTACAGTTCTCTGCCATTGAGGATAATGGGAAGTAAATTCTCAGCTAAATCACAGTCTTAATTTTAATTTGGAGTTTTTTTCAATTGCTTCATTGGCTGAATCTTTCACTAGAATTGCCAGCAAGGCACCAGACTAGGAAGTGTGTGAGATGCAGGTATGACCATGAGCCCGCTCTGGAAGAGCACTGGGAGGGAAGCTGTTTCTAGCAGACTCGGGAAGGCTGACAAATGCTGCCCTTTGATAGATACTGCAACCTTGCTCCTCAAAGTAGGGCCAAGGCCTGGCAGCATGGGCATCCACTGGGAGCTTATTAGGAATGCAGAATCTCAGCTCCATTCAAAGCTAATGAATCAAAATCTGCATCTTAAGATCCCCAGGGGACCTGAGGCACAGCAAAATGTGAGAAGCACCACTGTGATGCAACTTTGAGAAGCTTTGAGAGAACCATAAAGAGAAAAACTAAATTCAATTAGAGGGATTAAAGAATGTTTTATAGAGAAGGCATCGCTTGAGCTGAAATTCATGAGATGTGTATGATTTCAGCAGAAAAAAAAAAGACTTTCTTTGCTGGGAGAGAAATATCAAAGAATTCACAACAGCCTAGTGCAAGAAAGTGGACCATTATTTGAGGAATGTAAAATGAACACATTGTGAGACTGAGGCCAGATTGCAAAGGGTTTTGAGTACTCTTTAAGATGGTTTAATTTTTTTCTGTTGGCAATAGAGAGATACTGGGAGTTTTTAAGCAAAGCACAATAGCACTAAAAAATACTGTATGGTGGCGGCGTGGAAGATGTATTGGCAAAAAGAAAGGCCAAAGACACACCAGTTGGGATTGATTGATTTAGACAAAGAGTTAGAAGGTATAGCACAGGGACGAGGTTATTCGACCTTGAAATTCTAGAGCAGCAGTCATGGAAATAAAGGAGAAGTGACGGAAGTCAGAGACATTCAGAGGCGGAATTCACAGTTCTTGGTGAGCATTAGAGGCTTTGTGTCTGAGTGATGGGGAGAAAAATGATATCGCTCATGGGAGGAGGGCATGGAAACATGAACAGATTTTGAGAAGGAAAATTGAGTTTGTTTCTGGGCGTGAGATAGTTGCTGAAAATTTTGAGAATTTCAGCCGTGCGGCGCCTCTTGCGCTCCGTTCATGCATTGCTAGAACCTTTCCGGTCTTAACAGCTCTCGGCCTTTGCAGCGCATTCCCCTGAGGACTCCAGCCAGATGCCTGCGAAGTCTCGGTCCAATCGACAAAGGTTTTATCATTTTTTAAAGGTTCAAGGTTTTAGGTTTTATCATTTTGTTTCTGCCCACATGGAAGAAACCCTTCGATGAATGACTCACATCCTTGTAATTGCTTTGAAATCTCGTGACTCCAGTTCCATGTGGGACAAATTAAGTGGAAAGAATCCCTATTTAGTAGATTATGGAAAAACTAATTGTGTCATGTTTTCAGGAAAGAACAGAAGGAGAGCATTA
This sequence comes from Manis javanica, assembly GCF_040802235.1. Classification (NCBI taxonomy): domain Eukaryota; kingdom Metazoa; phylum Chordata; class Mammalia; order Pholidota; family Manidae; genus Manis; species Manis javanica. The sequence continues at coordinate 19,147,145 of NC_133168.1, forward strand.
CTGAAGAACAGTAGTTGTTAAGTGAAGTAATTTAGAGAAAAACAAATACCCTATAATTTCATTTATATGTGGGATCAAAAATAAATAAATAAAACAAATGAACAAAACAGAAATAGACTCATAAATACAGAGAACAAATTGATAGTTCTCCCATAGCGGAGGTGGGTAGGTTGGTGAAATAGGTGAAGGGAATTAAAAGGGACAAACTTCCAGGTACAAAATAAATTAGTCATAGGGAAGAAACTATAGAATAGGGAATACAGTCAATAATATTCTTAAAAGTTTATACAGTGACTACACTTATTGTAGCATTTTGTAATGTATATATTTTGTCAAATCACTATGTTGTACACCTGAAACTAATATTTTATATCAACTGTTCTTTAATTTAAAAAAGAATGCTTTTATTCTGATTGGAAAGAGGGAAGGAGTCTTCACGTAATTCCTGAAGGAAAGAAATCAATGACTTTTCTTTCAGATAGCCCAAAATTTCTTTACTGATTAAAAATGATAGAGCAGTCATGTTCCACATGAAAAAAGTATTTTTCTCCCTTGCTTCATAATTTCATTTTACCTTCTCTATGAGTTACTGCTTTTAGCATCATCGTTTGTCATTGAACAAGCACATGGAGTGCTCTGCCCTGCGGTGCAGTCCGCCACAGGAACCCGGAGATGCACGTTCTGATGTCTCACAGACGGCAGAGGCTGTTGCTAAATTCACATGGTGAATCTATGTTGAAACGTAATAACAGTCACACCGTACTCCACAGGGCCTTCCATGGGGTCATCTCGATGAAATACAACATGAAAAGATTTTACGACAATTAACAAGACCAGAAATTAACAACACTGTGTTGGAGAGCGGTTACAACGGAGAGAGCCAGCAGGCATGATTCAGTCCCACCCTGATGAAGGGATCCCAGACAACAGCATCGAGCAAGGCAGGTGGAGCTGCCTCCCGTCTTAGGGAAAGACGTGAATCTTCCTGCCCAAGGTTAACCCTTGTACCCGTACTCTGTTACACCTCTTCCTTAACCTTCTTCTCCCAGAATTTTACCTTCATGGGTTTGTTTAGTGGGCAGTTTTGATTTAAGGACATTTGTATTGATTTTTATTGTATTGTAGTCATTGTATGAGAAAAAGATACTGCCAATGTTAATAGAATAAAATGAATTTATGATCATTTTAGGGACAAGCTTACAGTCCAACACACACACACACACACACACACACACACACACATATATATATCCTTATTAGTGACCATAAGAATGGTATGAGATAAAAATAAACACATTAGAATTGGACCAAATGAAGCAGAAGATACAACTGAGATTAAACTGAACATTCATACCCTCAGGTTACCTCAGGTTACTTCAGAAATGGGCCCCCTCTAACATTAATAACATTATGAAGATACCATGCAAGTCAATAATAGTTAAGAGCAAAGTAGTACATGGAATAGCTAACTCTCCCTCAAGAGGAGATCTTTTGAGCAGTTGGGGAAGCGTTTGGACAGTCAATAAAGGATAAAATAATTGGATAAAAGATTTGGATAGTGTTTTTAAAAGTGTTAAACTGGGCCTGTGTATCAAACACCTTCTATTTCCCAATTACTGTAGTAATGGTCTGAGCAAACATCTTAATGTTTGTGGATCTATGTTTGATGTTTTTTCATTTCTATTTATTGACATTGTTTTCTGGAAGGAAATCTGGTTGAAAGGAAAAAAGCTTAGTCACTGGTAGCCAGTGAAAGAGGGCTGGAAATTACAATAACGGCAGCAGAATTCTTCTTGTACTGATTTCCCCTTCCCTTTGTTCTCCGCTAGGAAGGCTGAGACCACCAAGTAAAGTGGGAGTAGACACTGGACACTTTACCAAAACCAGATTTCTACACAGTGTACTGGTGACCCTCAGAATCTATAAAGAGACATTTTAGGCAGGCAATAGAGAAGCTGCTAACAGACATTCAAAATGAGTCATAGAGTGACTCTAGGGAGAGTCAGAAAGATAAAGACTAGGTTAACAGTTGAGTTATAAACCAAAGAAGACAAACAAGTATAATAGAAGGATGTTTACATGTGAGTCCATTTGCACATATATCTTTAAACACAGTTGGAAATTAACACACTGAAAAATTGGTTACAGGGGTTGTTAAATACAGTGTGAAACTGTTTAAGCGAAAGCATCTCAAGGCATCTTGCTCTGCTTCTGTCACATTAAGTCATTTTTCCCCTTTAAAGAAAAAAAAAGATCTCAAATGCTGCTTATTTAATTCTATTTCTTTCTGTAAATGTTAATGAATAAAAAACAATGGTCCTTAATTCTAATTTTCCTATTAAGTAAATAATTCATAGGTTAATTAATTCTTGGATCATCCCTTTTTACATTAATTTGAATTCTGAAATGAGTAAAAGGAGAGCCAAATACAGGAACATTTTTATTTAGTAGCATCCCTTTCATAACACACCCATATACCTCATACATTTTCCCTCAGTCTCCCATAAAATTTACTATAGGTTATGAATAGTGGTTACAAGTATTTGATAAAGAGCAGAAGATATGAATACTTGAGTAAACTTTAGTCCCAGTTATCTCATTTTTAAAGTAGTTTTGGTAACTGCAAATTTCTAGAGGTTTCTGGAAGGAGCCTCCATTGCTACTGCAGGAAAAAGGAGCAATGGACAGCGGTTAAAGCTTCCAGAGTCCAAGGCTCTTCAAGCAGCACATCAACATATCATTCGTGACAAATGTTAAGGTTCCATGTTGGATTATTCAGAGAAAGCAATATGTGATATGTACCAAAATTGGCCATGTTGTAGGGCATGAAGCACATCTTCAAAAAGCCCAAATCACACTGAAATCATGCAGAGGATATTCTCTGGCTAAATAAGCAAGGAAGCAATAAAAATATTTAATCAGAAAAGTTGTCATATGTTTAATATTTTAAAACTTCATTGTTAAATAAGTAATGTGTTAAATTTAAAGCATTCAGTCAAAATTTTAAAATATTTTGACCTAAAAGATATTAGAAATATCACATGTCAAAACTTGTCAGATTCACTACAAGCCATGATTAGAGGGAAATGTAGAGCCTTAAATGCACATGTAATAAAAGACAAAAGGCTGAAATCAAAGATCTAAAAAGTGTCTCAAAACATTTATAAAGGGAGCATTAAATTAAACCCAAGTAAGGTAGAAAGAACTAATAAGGATAAGCATAAATGAATGAAATATAAAATGTATAATAAAGAAGATTGACATAAAGAAAAATTTATTCTAGTAAAACTGTAAACTCCTAGTAGAACTGATCAAGATTAAAAAAGAAGGTACAAATAAACAATGTCAAAAATGACAAAAGGAGACAATCTTGTAGATACTGCATATTATAAAATGATAATAAGGGGATACATTGTGAACAAGTTGTCCAATAAATTTTTAAATTTAGAAGAAATTGAAAAATCCTGTAACAAAAAAGCTGATAAAAACAGACAGAAAAGGAACTAAATATCTGTGGAGTCCTATATTTATTTATTTAATTGGATCTGAAATTCATACTTTTTCTACAAAAAAATGCTAAGCATAGATATCTTTAACAGTAAATTCTACAAACACTTAAGGAAGAAATATATCCAATATTAATATATTCTTTCAGAGAACTGAGAAAGAAGGAACATTTCTCAATTCTTTTCAGAGTATATTATTGATAGAAAAATCTGACAATACCATTAAGAAAAATCAAGATTTTTAAAAAGCCAGTCATGGACTAGAATAATATATTTGCAATACATATAATCACTGCCTATACCTATATCTATATCTATAATCTATATCCATACAGAGAATGCATTAGAAATTCCTATAAAGCAATAAGAAAAAGACCATCCAGTAGAAAAATTGAGTATATCCAAGACCTATATACAAGTATATCCAAATAACCTATAAATAAGGGAAGATGTTCATTCTCATTAGTCATCATGGAAATGAAAATTAAAACCAAAAAGATAGCACTCCCCACCCACCAGTATAGCTAAAATTAAAATTATTGACAATACCAAATATTGATGAAGATATGAAGCTACTGGAATTGTCACCCTGTTGATAAGAGGGTGAATTTGGCAATTCCACTCTGTATTAGTCATCTGTTGCTATAAAATTGCTTAATAACAACCACAAAATGTCAGTGACATACAATAAACATTTCTTCAGTTTACAAGTCTACAAGCCAGTAATGCAGCTGGGCCCAGTTGTGCTCATCTTCAGTTTTTAGAAGAGTTCTTCCATGAGTGTGACTGTCTCTCTGTCAAAGCAGGGGAACTAGGGACCACATGTTTGTCATCTTAAACTAAACTTGCTTCACTCTCACGGTTCTGGCACAGAAGATCAAGGAAGTTCAACACAAATGGTTTTTAAGCCTCTGCTTATACTACTTTTATTAAAATCTGTTTAGTAAAAGCAAGATGCACCGTTATGTCCACATTCAGAATGAGAGGACAATCAATACAAAATTATATGGGCACAGGTAAAGGTGCAGGGAGGGCTGAAGAATCAAGGCTATCAATGCAATAAACTTGTCACACACAGAAATATATGCACATGTGCACAAAGAAATGTGTGAAA